>NC_140234.1:49926680-51361680 GCF_949987555.1 Borostomias antarcticus | reverse complement strand
CTACATGATACTTGAAGGATAGTTTATCATCTAGCCATAGACCAAGATATTTATATTCAGTGACTCTCTCAATACACAAGTCATTAGCCGTTGACAAGTGGATCATATCATAATCAATGGACCTAGCTCTAGAGAACAGCATATACTTAGTTTTGTTGGAATTAAGCACTAGTTTAAGATTAGTGAGAGCTTCTTGAAGCACATTAAAAGAATGCTGCAGATTCTCAATGGCCACCTGAACGGAGTCTGCAATACAGTAGACAATAGTGTCATCAGCATATAGATGAACATGGCAACCAGTGAATGAAGACACAATGTCATTAATATAGATGGTAAAAAGGACAGGACCCAACACTGAGCCTTTGGGCACACCTTTAGCAAGGGATAAAAAATGTGATTGAATGTTGCCCAATTTCACACATTGACGCCTAGGTGAGAGATAATCATGGAACCAGTCACAAGCACCTCTATCTAAACCAATGCTAGATAACCTATTTAAGAGTAGATGATGATCGACTGTATCAAACACTTTTGAAAGGTCTACAAACAGGGCAGCGCAGTGTTTTTTCTTGTCTAGTGCTGAGATGGTTTATCATTAGTAACAAGAGTGATAGCTGAGATGGTTCTGTGATTGGATCTCAACCCAGATTGGTGAGAGATTAAAACTGAGTAGTATGAGAGAAAAGATTTAAATTGGGTATTTACCAGCGTTTCCAGGACTTTATCCAAACAAGGTAGCCTAGAGATAGGGCAGTAGTTATCCAATATATCCCTATTACCCCCTTTGTGCAGGGGAATCACCCAGTCAGACCTCCAAACCAAAGGAAATATACCTGACGTGATAGAGAGATAAAAAATGTGTGACAACAGCTAATGACTGGGGCAGCCAGTTTTATAAAAAAAAAAAGGATCTAAATTATCCTCACCTATAGAGCCCTTAGGGTCTATGGATTGCAGGGTTTCTATTGGTGTAAAGGGCTGAAAGGAAAAGTGAGAGGTCTGTTCTGGGGAGGGAATACACTCCGAGACAGCGTCCAAGAGAGGCGGCCCAATATATAGCTTATCGAAAAAAAGTCCAGCCTCAGTGAAATGCTTGTTAAAAGCAAGACAGATTTCTTTTGAGTCAGATATCATACTGTACAGTCACCATCATTAATAGGAGGGCACTGAACTAAGGGATTTGCTTTTAGTCAGGTTCACAGCACCCCAGAACATAGCCGGGTTTGAATAGGAATTAAGACTAAATCCAGGAAGTAGTTTGATTTAGCTTTCCTCACTGCAGTTGTAGATTTATTTCTTAGTTGTCTAAAAGAAAGCCAGTGTTGGGAACCGCTTAAAGGGGGCGTGTTTATCAATAAAATAGGTAAAAGTTTTTACAAAAGAGTCAAGGGCAACCTGCACATCCTCAGACTCCACCAGAGGCTACTGCAGTCAGCAATGTCATTTAAAAAGGCTTCGGCATTGAAGGACTTAAAATTTCTCCTTAAGACAGTGTGTGGCCTAGTTTTCACCAATGTTGTACGCCTAACACATGCCATGGGACAATGATCACTTATTCCCAGATCGAAAACACCACAAGCTGAAATCCTGTCACATTTGTTAGTAAAGATAAAGTCAATAAGGGTTGATTTTGCATGGTTTTTAGGATTTGGCCTAGTTGATTTTGTAACCAGCTGGGAGAGGCCGAGATTACCACTCACTCCCTTAGGTAACCAGAAGC
The DNA here is from genome assembly GCF_949987555.1 of Borostomias antarcticus. Taxonomy (NCBI): domain Eukaryota; kingdom Metazoa; phylum Chordata; class Actinopteri; order Stomiiformes; family Stomiidae; genus Borostomias; species Borostomias antarcticus. The sequence goes on along the minus strand of NC_140234.1, from coordinate 51,359,960 downwards.
ATCACCCAGCCAGTCCAGATTAAAATCACCAACACTATCATCTCATAATCCGAATACAAGGAGAGTAGTTCCGCAATTCTGTCAATAGAGCTGACATCAGCTTTAGGGGGTCTATAGACACCAATCACAAATAAGACGTGAGCATGTCTATGCTATGCATGTGTGTTTGTGGTTTCATGGGTGTGTCATTCATGTTTGTATTATATGGCAGTCTGTGTAAATGTGTCCTTGAGTGTAACCTTGGGTGTGTATTTCTTTCTATAATCAGAATCAGAACCCGTTTATTGCCATGCAGTTTTTCAACATACTAGGAATTTGCTTTCGGTCGTGGTGCATAACATTGAGACAACATTGGACAGGGTGCAGGGACGAGAGGACAGTGCAAGGACAGGACAGTGCAAAGAGCGAGTACAAAATGCTAGTGCAAAAAAAGATAAGCTAGGAAAAGGAACAACTGTGTATTTATTTCTACGGTACACCCTGTAATTTGTGTGCTTGTCCTCCTGTACCTTATTTCTGTGTCCACCTGTGTGTGTCATCATTGTATCTGTGTGTTGTGTGTGTGTGTGTGTGTGTGTGTGTGTGTGTGTGTGTGTGTGCGCGTGTTACATGCGTCTACCTTGGCGTCTCAGAGCTGCAGGTGGAGGAGGAGCTCCTGGATGCACGCTGTCTGGAGGTGGAGGGCCTCCTTGCCGAGCGCCAGTGCACCCTGGGAGAGCTGCGGAAGGAGCTGAGCCACAAGGGGGCGCTGGTGGGGGCACTGCGCGCCAACCTCAAGGACAAGGAGCGCCGCTTCCTGGAGGAGCTCAAGCGGCGCAGCCACCGCTCCACGGTCCTCAACACGGAGCTGCAGAAGCAGACGGAGGCGGCGGCCTACCTGTCCTTCCAGCTGCACGCCGCCAGGCAGAAACTGCACCACCAGCGGCTGCAGCAGAGGCAGAACCTCCTCCGCACTAACTGTCAGGGGTCCCAGTACACCGCCGAGCGTAACGCCGCCACTTCTCGGTCGCCGTCTCCGGCCCCCGCCGGCTCCCCAGTGGTCAAGCCCAAGCGCAGGAGCGGCTGGCCCACCTCGGGGCCCCTCCGGGGGGAGCGGGCCAGAGAGTGCGTCCCCCAGGAGAGGGTAACGGGCCCCGCGGAGCCTATCGCCATGCCTGACCCCGCCCTCTTCCTCCACCCTCGCAGGCACAGGGCCCGGGCACGCCACCCATCACCGACCCACAGACAGGCCCCATTGGACCAGGAGAGAGAGGGGGAGGAAAGGCAAGGGGTTGGGGAGGGGCCCCAGGATGGAGTGCCAAGACTGGCAGCCACAGCGCCCCCTGCTGCTGAGACCAAGGCTGAATAACCCTTCTGTGACCAGTTAAAATGCATCAACAATCATAATAATTTATTTTTGTTTGATTTAGTTTAATGCTGTTAACTTGTCTTGCACCTTGATTGAATATAGTAATTGATTATAACCCTATTATTAAGCCACAAATTGCTATGATAGACACTTAAATATATATATTATTAAAATATATTATTAATAATTTTGAGGAAATCAAAATTCAGAAATGGTACACTTGATGCCAAGATTATTAATAATCACTTATAGCTTATAATCGGTTTACACTAGAATAGCTCTATATACTATGGGGCCTTATCGTAGTGTATCTCTTCTTTGTTTTGTTATGGTTTGTCCTTTGACTTTTAGAGTTGTCAGGGACTGTTGCTCTCTTGTGAGGCCTACCTGACCTTGTGTTCTTAGGGACAGCCATAAATTAACCCTGTGTTACCCTTGTGGCCAAACATTTGTGTTACGTCTGGTTCGCTGACTCACAGCTGATAGACACTGGGGCACTGTGTGTGTTTTCTCGCTGTGCAAAGTATTAATCTCTCAGACCTGCATTACCCTCACTGGTTAAGGTCCTATGACTGTATGACTTTGAGGTTACACCTTCACAACCCTCTAATTCATTGTTATTTCTGTCTCACAGTACGTATATGAATAGCCTACTACTAGCACTAGCTAAAGATAGTTTGAAGTGTGGCCTCGCGTATAAATACTGGTGGGTATCTATATAATGTGCCTCTCTGTGCTTTAGAAAAGTCAAATCTTAGATTACCAAACTAACTGATCAGCTTGTCATTTGACTGAGCCACAGTGAATTCTCCATACCTGCTCCAAAGGAAATGTGTTGAGACACCGACGGGCTATCCTAATGTAGGGAATGCTTTGTAGTCAATGGACACATTTGAGTGCCATGGAATTCGAACCAGTTTGACCAGGTATTTCTCAGGCGTGGTTTGTGTACTACACGCGGAGAAGCCTATTTATTTTTATTTTTATCTGTGGGTGTCTTGAGGGATTTTTTCGCCTCAGGGAAAATTGACAAAGAGGATTTGTTTATTTTAGTTTTCAAGGACTGTTTGTGTTTTTAGGCTGAGCCCACATAGTGGTTAATGTGGTAAGGTGCAAAGAAAAATCAGCAACGTCATCTAGACTGTAGAGTTTTATTCTTTTCATTTCATATTTCACACTAACCTCCAAAACATGTCTCTCTCAATGGAAGTGTTGTTTCCATGTGGTTTTGTTGCGCATACCATGTAGATCTGTTGCCTAAAGACAGATTATGTAGGAAGCTATAGCCTATATGAGTTAACCGTGCTGTCTTGATTGGCACCCAGTGGCATTGATGTGCACATGTCATCCTCTAGTGGAGAGATGAGCTAACGGTAACCAGTAACCTTAAATGAATGAATGCTGTGTGACGGCAGCCATCTGCAGAAAAAATATTCATTTTCCCTGCTTTCTGTTGAGGACGTTTGATGCTCAAAGTAACAGAGTTGACATTTTGTCTTAAAAGGTATCCTTGCTTACAAATAGTAATATTGTAGAATTTCTACAATAGAACATTTAAAAATGCAAAATGCAGTCCATTGTTGAGCAAATAGGTAGCATATGTAGTCTACTAATAGCAGAGTTGCAGCAGTAGACTAAGTAATAATAACATGTGCATCTAATGAACATATTCAAATGAACACATGATTGAATTGAAGTTGAAATATGATGCTGGAATGGGCTTTGTAGCAAACAGGTCAATTTAGTTTTTGTCATTTTTTAACCGTATATCTTCTGGAAGCAATACATGTATCTTAAATCTTATATCAATATATTTACATAGTCTTACAACACAATGTACCTGGGAAGTCATTAACTGGGAACATTATTTAATAGATTTCATACAGTTATATAAATTGGAGGGCTATGTTTTATGATTAACTACACTTGTTTTAACTATTGCGTGACATTTTTTTAATTAATAATTTAATGGCTAGATAAACTTAATATATGACCTTGATAGTCAGTGAATGTTATATAATCTTTTTGGTTTTGTTTGAGGGTTCACAGGACAGTCATAGTGTTTCAAAGATCAAAAGATGTGTTGCATTCAGAGGAGGATTAAGTGTGAAGAATCTTGTCTTAGGTAACTATAACTTTCTCTTTGTAGGTGATGACATGAAGAAGATATTCATTTTCAAAACCTCTGTAATGGCACTTAACACTTACCCAGCAAGCCATCATCATGACAGTGCACTATTTCATAACACCAATCCTTATTCATTGGGAGATGAACATGACAAAATTAATCTTTTCTCTACTTGGAGGAGCGACCTGCAACTTGACTGTTATGCTTCCTTTTAAACTTTGAACAATATGCTCCATATGTGCTTGGCATTTACCGTAGTGTAGGAAATGACATATCACATAGCCAGCCACATCCAACGGGACATTCTCTCATCTTTTCTCACTGTGAGATAATCTTATAATGTTAGCAATATCAGAATATAACATCTGTTCGCATCTCAGACAATCTGGATGTGTAGAGTACAGTACAAAAAAACAAACACTTCCTCAATTTTAAATCACAAAGAAAAAATAACAAAATTCCTCAATTCTAAATCACATACATACAGTACTATATCTGTCATATATCGGACATGGTTATTCATCTGTAGGCTTCATATGTTTGTCTATGTATCTGGTCTGAGGGATGAGCCAAAGAGGTCTCAGATTGTGAGTTGAATGGCGTTCTTGCCTTAGTGATTCGTGATGAGATCTGCTTGTCTGAATAACCAGGAGTGTTCTCTTTCTTACCTGATTTTCAATTTCATATTTTTCCTTACATGTAAACTATACTCGCATGATTTAAACAAAGCAGGGATATCCTTTGTTTTTCTCTGGAAAGAATGTCTTCCATCTTGATAAAGAGCAGATATATTTTATTTATTGATGGCGACTTGATTGAGGCCCAACAAAGTGGGTGGAATTGTGTACTATGAGATGCAAGATAACGGCTTTAATGTATTTGGCAGCATATTACATCGCATCTTGGTTGAGTATGTTATTTTGTTGTTTTTAGCAATAAAGCAGTATGACACCTCGTTGCTCCCTCTGACACACTTGGGAATTCAAAAACGTAAAATGTCCTTCCTCTGTCCCTCAAGGTAATTTCTAATCTGTCATGACTGGATTGGTGAAAACGTGTGCTCCTCCTTACAGTGAGTTGTTCAGCAATCCAGTCATATCAGATGAATGGTTTCTCAGAGGGAAGGAGGAAGGACAGATGCATGGGCCTCTGGCAGCAAGAGAATCTCATTTTTGGGTAAAGGTCATCTAGTTCTTTGGTGAAACAAACCCTACTATCCTGTCTTTGATTACCGCATATACTGTGTTAGCTTCCTACTGTAGAGCTTAGAGCTGTACACTTTATTGGAATAAAATTGAGGATTGACTACAACCTGTTGTGTTGGTTATTTCTTTGTTTATGCATACTGGATCATTTATGGATCCAAAAAGGCAGTCTAAAGCACTCATCAGGTGAATTGTCACATTGCGGTCACCCAGGCTGATTTGAAGTGAATTACCAGAAGCAACAATCAAATGTGACCTTTTTAGTAGTCAAGAAATGGGAGCTCTTGGGCTATTTAGCACAATGAAGAATGTGGTTTTGTACCTTTGTTCTAGCAATCCACCTTGTTGACAGTAAATACAAATACATCAGCCATAGGATGCAGGCTAATATTTATTCCCATACATTGTATCAGAAAAGATTTTGTTTAGGGATGCAAGATATATCAGCAATCACATTGGTATCGGCCGATGTTAAGCATTTTAAAATATATCAGTATCAGTCCGTTGTGCAAAACAGGGCCGATTTCTGTCTAGCTGCTGTTGTGTGTAGTTGTTGAGAGCAAACAATTCAGTAAATCTATGATTTATGGCTTTTTCAAATGTTTTGGAAATAGAGAGTGTTTCCATATGTTTTTCATTATGTAGGCCTATAACATTTAATTATCATAGAAACTTGTTTTTATACAGATCGGTGAATATCAGTTATTGGCCATAATAACAGTTAATATCTATTAGCAGTATCGGACAAAATGTTAATATCGGTGCATCCCTAATTTGGTTTGTGCCACAGATCTTACATCAGTTACATTAATACAGTAGGCCTAGTCAAAAATTTCCAGGAGCTTGCTCAATTATTATTATTTTTTTTTTTTACAACTCTCCTATATTGACTCAAATGGATGTACTGTTTTTTTTCTTCGTGTGTGTAAATAGGCCTACAGCTTCCTTACATTCGACAACTGTACATGCTGGCGACACGCATCGTGGGCGGAGGGCTGTGCATCTTAGGGCATCCTTTTCTAGTTTCATTGGAACATTCTCAAAAAAGCGTTTCCATACATTGAACAGTGCACTTTCCGTAGCCGGACGTAAGGGGAGGGAAGAAACGCAAAGGCAAAGAGGTCAAGGGGAGGAGGAGAAAACCACGTGTGATTGTCATGTCAAGCACTGTCCTTTCTTGGGAGACTTGTTTTTGTGGTCTTAGCTAACGGCCTGATAGCTGAAGAAGGTACATTTTTCGGGTCAACATTGTCAATTTGAGCAACGGATTTCTGTTGCCACATTTGATAGCTAGCTGTTACATTGACTGCCAAATAATGGTGAGCAAGACGGATGACATACCGGCGACAGTACCCAACTGTAACACAGTTGAGCTTGCAGAAGAAGGAGAGACGCCGGACGTTAAAGAGACCACCAAGACATCACTTAAAGACCCCTGTGCTTGCGGTAACGGTAAATGTCAAAGCTGGACAATATGCTAGCTAGCTTAGCTCATAATGCTTGCTAACATTAGCTAGCTACCTGTGGGTCAGCACTTTGCTTTTCACCTAAATGTCATTGTGCAAATAGCTAGTTAGCTAACATTAGCTAGCATAGCTAGCTACTTTGCATCAGTTCTCTGTGCGATGAGCTATCGAGCTAGTTAGCTATTTGTGCATGGAACCATCTTCACGTTTCAATCAGTATGAGGATGATTGCTTGCCAGCTAGTGCAAAGTCACTCAAGCCACTGTCAGCTCAGTATACTAGTTTACGTTAGCTCGCCATACAAGTTATTGGCTCATGGCGACAGCCGAGCCTAGAGACACGACCGTTAACTTTGCCATGCTAAACTGGTTTGACGTGAGCTGCTGATAATGCCCTGGCTATTGCAACTCTAGCTAAGCTAACGTTATCCAGCGAATTGATGACTATCAACAATGGGACTATCAAGAGGTCGAGGATTCAAATTACCCTCACGGAATATTAGTGGCTCAATCAGACACGCGAAACTCCATTGCTGCACTAATTTAGCCGTCTTACTAATAAAAGCACGTCAGCAATGAGTGTGGCAATGAATGTGGACTAGATGGCTTGCTAGCCTCACAATGCTAATAGCACACTAGCAATGAATGTGAATCAGATAGCTTGCTAGCCTCATAGTAATGATGTTGCCTAGTTTGTCAGTGGTCTAAGTTGCGGGTGCGGCGTTAGATTAAATTGAAACGGCACTGCAAACAGTTCTAGACAAACATAAGATATCGTAACATAAAGTGCGCTGGTCCTGCCGCACATGTTCCGACAGCAGCCACAAACCAATGAACAAGGTCACCTTCAGTGGAACTGCACAAATCAAGTAAGAACAGAGGGGGGTTTTCGACATGATTACAGCTCCTAATGTGGTTTCTTATCATATATATTATTTCTGGTTAAAGTAGTTCATCATAAGAATGTTATTGTTGTGACCTAGAGATTTGGATGTAACTAGGTCACAAATGCCCCCGTCGGTTTACGATTTATCTTTCAAGCCACCCCTCCCTTGTGTAAAACCGGAGAGGTTGGCTGTTCCTCGACCGGGAAGCGGAAGCGGTCTCTCTGAGGAAAAAGTCATGTGCATTCACGGTGAGAGAAGGTTATACTTTACTAATTAAGCGAGTCATAAGGCCGGTAAGTGCCGTTAAAGCAAAGTTGATTTCACATCTCACTACAAATCGCTTGCATTATATGAAGTATGATGATTATGGCAACCAGATTAATAGTAGATCCATTGTCAGTTCATTCGAGTTATACAACTTTAGCTAGCTAGCCCTGTCAAAACCATTCTATCATTAACAGGACCTTGAGTTTGTATACTAACTTACGCTACCTTCTGTTTCTGCCATATAGAACTGAGAGAAATGTGTCCTTTTACATGATTTGTAGATTGACAGTGTAGTTGCTTGTGTATGATATAGCCTACCAGCCACACGTAGTGTTTTTATTGAAGTTACCTTAGTGATAGCCTTGTGTATTTAGTGGCTCTTGTGCTCTTCATCTGTAGGCTAATAATACTAACACATTGAGAAGACATGTTCATGCTGAGAAGAACACAGAACTTTGGATAGAAAGGTTGGAGAAGGGTTTTAGTTTCAGCTATGTGGTTCTTGGAATGGCAACTAATTCTCAACTTTCAGTATGCATTCACATTTCAATTAATTTCCTAATCTGTCTATAATTATTTTCTCTTGGGTAAATAGAAAGATAACTCACACCTAATTTGGTGGGGTGCTGACCCAAGGACACAATCGCACATTTAAAAAGGGAGGGTCGCACATTCCATGGCTCCAATGCATATACAGTACTATACTTTATTAAGCCAACGTTTCGGCCTCAGGGCCAAGCCCTGAGGAAAGCAGCTTGCCTTCGAACGCTGGCTTAATAAAGTATACGATTTGCTGCCTTCCTCAGGGCAAGTAAAAGCAAGTAAAGTTTACTCTTTGCTGCCTTCCACAGGGCAAGTAAAAGCAAGTTAAGTATACTATTTGCATTGGAGCCATGGAATGTGCGACCGTCCCTTTTTAAATTTGACGTAATTATGTTTTCCCCTTCGACCACATTTTTATTATCTGTGATTCAATGAAGCACCATCACCCTTGGTTAGTTTCTTAAACAACTAATTTAAGAAAACCCTACCCCAGTTTGACAACTACCTTAATGACAGTTGGACCAGTATCAATGCTTGCAGTGGGGTGTGCCAGCCATTGTTTTGACAGACAACACAAGTTAGTTAGACAGACTGGGGTGAGGAGACTCAACAGTGGTTTTAAGGGGCTTAAGGCTCCTCTGGGGTGAGGAGTCATTCTGCCTAATCCTCAGGGTCACTGTGTGGCCGTCATTCTGTTTTCCTGACCATGCCTCTTGTCATGTTTCCTGTTCACCCAAGGTCATCCCATTCATCCCATTCATTTGGAACACAAGTCACTTAGGAGCCAATCCAATCCTCATGCTCAGTTTGTTCTAGTTGTGAAACTTTTGCAGAAGCATGACTCTGCAGTAAGGATTCCACCATTGTCTGTCTGAGGTTGCCATTGTGTATGAATAGGGCCCCAGACTAACCTTTCTTACTGGTGTCACTAACCTTTTTAGCTAGTGGCACCAGCACATTGGCTTTTTTCATACTGGAGTGACCAGATATTCCTATAGATTTGCTTTGAAATCAAAGTACATAGACTGTTTATAAGCCTATACTGAAATATAGTGAAAAAGTTACATTGAATAAACATTACTTGACTTGATACACACAGCTCGACCAATCAGAGCACATTAATAATGTATAATGTAGGTTGGTTTGCTGTGCAGGGCATTAGGACATTAAGATACATTTGATACTAATGACCTGGGCCATTGGCTTTTCAAAATGACTGGCCCGAACAATTAAACCACTGCCTGTATTGTATCGGAGAAACTGTATCGCACAACAGGCATTTGTTTAGCATTGCATGCGCTTATACTTCTATTTCGTAAGATAATATGAATAAAAATCCCTTTCAATTACCACATTTTTTATGCACTCAAATGAAATGTGAAGGACATGGGTCTACAATCTATATTGTTTCGTTTGAAAGATATTAAATATAAATATAATATTATAAAATATATAATACATATATAAATATTCCACACAGTATAACAACCGTGCATTGCATTACTTTTTTCCTTTACAGCTTTTCCTCCTCATGGCCCCTTTACTTTACTTTACACAGACAGACGGGAGCCAAAACTGCTAACAGGACAACGTATCATACAGTCAACTAAACCAGGCAGGCAGTAAAGGGTTCATTTACAAAGACCTTTCATGGATGTGCGCTTTTGCACCTGCCATTACACGCAGTTCGAGGAAGGAGCAGGACGAAAGAAATGCAGGTAGCCATAACAAAATAACTGGTAGTTACAGCAGGATAACAAAATAATGCACATTACTGCTGTTCTATAAAGCCACGGTTTTCAAATTAAAAGACAAGGAAATGTAAATCTGACCTAGGCTGTACTAGCACTGGTGCGGCCAAAGACCAATTTCAGTGGCACTGGACAGAGAAATTGTTGCTCTCTGGAGCCCTGAATAAAACCGTGGTTCTTCATTACTGAAAAGGCCTCGCTCTGGGATTTTCTTTTGACTCGCTTGTCTGTGTCGTGTTGTCATGCCAGCAGCCATGGTCAGCAGACCTATGTCAAGGTCTGAAAAGTGGATGGGTGAATTAATTCATCTGTAGTCAAAGCAAGACGTGTGCTCAAACTGCGCCAAACCTTGAGATGAAACCGCTTAAAATAGGGTGAGTCAAAAGAAGGCCGCTAACCAATGATTAGCTGCCTCTCAAGGGAGAGAGAACTAGTGCCCCAGACCTTGAGGGAATGTTCAAATAGCAGTGGGATTTCTGCCATGGCTATTAACTTCAGAATTATCTGACTGTTCCCTTTGTCTATTTTCATCATTGTAACACTAACTGGCCCTTCCCTGCCCCTGAGAGACCCAACTGTACGTGTTTGGTTACTGTGCAATCTCAAGGAAGTCAGGTTAAGGGAGAGTTGTGTGCACTGTTTTTTAAATGGTTTACCTGTATGTCTCAGCTAGCTACTACCACCCCCAATCTAATCATTGACTAGAGACTAGAGAGGTGTCAGAGCTGCTTATTTATTAATCAACATATCTAATCGTCTTTACCTTGAATGCCTGGTCAGTGAGTTGAGTTGGTACTCTGTGAGTCTTGCATAAGATGCATGCTTATGAAATTGGAGTGTGTCTTGTATCACTAGTCACTTTCAGCAGTTTACAGGCTCTGTTTTTCGAAGGCTGTGCAGTGTGTCTCCAAGAAGGCAACTGGGAGAACAATTGTATTACGTTTTTGCGACCAGTCAATAATGACCAAAGTTTGCTAATGCCATTCGCGGTCCTAAAGAACATACAGACCCCAGGCTAATTTCATAGATCTGTGTGCTTTGTTAACTGGCTTTTGATGGAAGAAATGGTTTCTAACTTTGCCTGTTGTTTCCGATGGAGCAGGCTGTGAATATTGCCCTTTTAAAGACGGCATGGTTTGCCAGCTTGGGCCTGCAAAAAAAACTCGGGGATGGATGGAGGGATGAATTGAGAAGCTTGAGGGATGCATTGAGAAGGAGTGGATGATGAGGAAAATATTGTGACTTGGATCAGGTCAGAAATATGACGGTCATAAAAGCTGATCATAATCAAATGGAATTCTCCTTGGCCTCTGCAAGATGCTTACTCTAGGCAAAGGAGAGATGCATCACAAGTCCCCCTTCCAGTTCCCAGTAAAAACATTGTTGATCCTCTCCTGGAGGCTCACTTCTGACCTCCTCCTCGAGGAACATTATGGTCCCATCATGAGCACCATTGTGCTGCTTTTTTAGTTCTCTTTGCATTGTCAACTGTTGGTATTCAGAGCATGCAGTCTCTCTCCCCCCCCCCCCATCTCTCTCCCTCTCTCTCTAGTCCCCTCTCTCTTTCTCAGTGGATTTCCCCACCCAGAGGCATGAGGCGAGGGCCAGCTGTTTGCCCCCACCCATTACCCCTTTGTGGTGCTAACCCTGACACTGCGTTACCCTTGACTGTGAACAACACGCTGCAGCAGTTGTCTGGCAGAGGAAACAGCCTCCCCACTACCACAGACCCAACTCTCTGGTGTTACACTCTGCCTGGCCAGCAGCCCAATCGCTGTCATTTGTTTTACCTTACCTCCTCCGTCAGACTGAAGTTTATTGTTGAAGTGTCAAAACAGGAACTTTGAGGAATAGACTTTGAGTAGTTCAATACCTAGAGATTTAGTGTGGGGGGGTTACCTCAATCAACTAAACTGAATTATTACACAATTCAGAATAGCTATGAAGCTGTTGGTCCCGAGCCGTTACCCTCTAGCATCATCAAGGGGTTTTCACTACACCACAGGAGCAGAGCAATCATCAAATCCTTGAGTGGTTGGCTGACCAGTTGCCTCGGAGAGCTGCTACAATTATGTGCCAGTCATGCCAAATGACCAGTGATGTGGCAGAAAGAGAGGCCCCTCATACCTGCCTGTTGAATTCTGAAATCCTCTGGAATGGCCCAGCCCCCTCAGGGCTTCATGGCGAGGTCCTCAGCATTACAACATCACGGGTCTGTGGCTTTAGCCGATCATTTTGGCCTTGACGTCTCTGGGTGGAGGCGAAGGTAACAACGTCTCTTATTTAAGACTGTTTTTGATAGGAATCCTTGCTTTTTTCCCTGTCAGATTATTTTGGGTGTTAGCCCAAATGTGTTGTCGTACCTGGAACATTCTGCGCGAGTTTCTCGACCTTATGACGGACGACCACATAATGATGAGTGTACTGTAATTTGTACTCTTAGGCCGGTCCGTTTCCCACTGTAACAGCTACACGTATACTACAGTATATATGACAGAAGTCCCATCCATGGTTGTCCGAACTGCTAAGTTTAGAGGAACAGACGGTGGAATCCAGCAGCATATGTGGGCTTTGTTTGCTCAGCGCAGAGCCATCAATATTGCATGGACTAACTTCTTGTGTGACCCAGCTAGCTGTTTGGCACCATTCGATGCACTGTGTTGTCAAGATACTTCACATTGCATGGCTGCTTGTTTGAATGGCCGATAGCCTATGGCTCTCTTCCAAGTGTGATTCCATTATCCTTTTTTTGATGATGTGTGTTGTGTTGCTAAGTTGTGATTTTTGTGTTATACAGTCTACAAGAGATTAAGTCACTTCACATATTACAAGTACGTGTGTATGGTCTAATGGTTGAATTGAGACTGGCCCATCAAATGGCAGGTTACATGAATGTCTCTCCCTCTGTCCAATCACAGGGCACGGTGCAGATACGGTGGTGATGAACGGGAACGGGACACACGACCAAACCGAGGAGGCGGAGTCCAAGCAGGATGGGGGCTGCGACACAGACGGCGGGGATGAGTCTAACGAACAGGAAGTGATCGTGATCCAGGACACGGGGTTCACCGTGAAGATCCAGGCGCCTGGGATAGAGCCCTTCGACCTCCAGGTACACACAGACCGTCTAATAAATGAACAATAAGGGGATGACGGGGTGTCAGACGGGATGGGGGTTGGACAGCGGGGAGAGGGATGAGTCAGGGATGAGCCAGCCCGTCCTCTCGTCTCCAGGTGTCCCCTCAGGAGATGGTGCAGGAGATCCACCAGGTGCTGATGGACCGCGAGGACACCTGCCACCGCACCTGCTTCTCCCTGCAGCTGGACGGCAACGTGCTGGACAACTTCGCCGAGCTCAAGTCCATCGAGGGCCTGCAGGAGGGCTCTCTCCTGAGAGTGGTGGAAGGTACGGAGGGCTCCGGCTTGGCTCGGCTCCCGTCTAAAGATTGTAGGGCGAATCGAGTTAGAGTTCTCTTTGATCTGAATGAATTGCACAGGCGTAAGCTGCCCTTAGCTTGTCTAAGGCCAGGGTGGAGGCGAGCTATGACCGTATTGCTTACACTCATAAAATCCATAAAGGCTTATTGAGACGCATCTTCCGTGTTTTTCGAAGGGCCGCTTTACCGTTTTTGCACCTTAAATGCTTCCCTGTGGTCACAGCGCAGGCCCTCTGTGTGCCTGTAGAGGCCGCCAAAACACAAAGCCAGAAAACCGGACCGGTTCTTGTTTTCTCCCCATCAGTTTCTCTTCTTTGCGTCACCTTCTCCTCAGAGCCGTACACGGTGCGCGAAGCCCGCATCCACGTGCGCCACATCAGAGACCTGCTGAAGAGCCTGGACCCCTCGGACTCGTACAACGGCGTGGACTGCAACTCGCTCTCCTTCCTCAGCGTCTTCACCGACGGCGACCTCGGAGGTGCGTGCGCGTGTGTTTGCCAGCGCGCTTGCGTGTGTGTCTCCCCGCACTCCTACATGCGCGTGTTCACGCACGTGCCAAAAATAAGGAGCTGAGGGACAGAGACGGCCAGCGTTCCACACAGACGGCCAACCCCCCCCCTGCGTATATCATGCGTGCGCGAGCGTGTGACCCATCCTCGACATCCACTTCCTGTTTCCTCTGCTGCAGACAGCGGCAGGCGGAAGAAGAAGGGCGGCGAGCTGGAGCAGATCGACTGCACCCCGCCAGAGCACATCCTGCCCGGCAGTAAGGACCGCCCCCTGATGCCCCTCCAGCCGCAGAACAAGGACTGGAAGCCCATGCAGTGCCTGAAGGTCCTGACCATGAGCGGCTGGAACCCGCCGCCCGGGAACAGGAAGATGCACGGAGACCTCATGTACCTGTACATGGTGACGGTGGAGGAGCGCCACGTCAGCATCACCGCCTCCACCCGCGGATTCTACCTCAACCAGTGAGTCTGGTGACTCCGCCCAGCTGGGTCATGCCATGAGGAGGGTGGAGGATGATGGGGGGGGGGGGGTTAAAGCAATAGAGCAATATTTCTGGATGGCAGCCAAAGTGTAATGAAAGTTTGTTTTTCTAGAGGTCATTGAAATTTGATTAAAGCGCGGAGCGCAATGTCACTACTGCATATTAGGGGCAGGGTCACTGTGGACATTGTCATTGTGACCTGTGTGTGTGTGTGCGTTTGTGTGTGTGTGTGTGTGCGCGTGTGTGTGTGTGCGCGTGCGCGTGCGTACCAGGTCCACCACCTACACCTTCAACCCTAAGCCAGCCAACCCCAGCTTCCTCAGTCACTCTCTGGTGGAGCTCCTGAGTCAGATCAGCCCGGCCTTCAAGAAGAACTTCACTGCTATGCAGAAAAAAAGGTAATTCCTCCTCTCCCTCTCCTCTCCCCTTCTCTTCTTTTCTCACCTCTTCTCCACTCCTCTTCTACCTCTTCTCAAGTAAGTTACAGCACTTGGCTCCCTGGAATCCTTGACGATGCCGTACTTTTTCATTTTTTCTAATGTTTAAACTTGAAAGGGAATTTGTCCCACTGTCCAATCGTCCACATGTCTTTCTGTTGCTGGGCTGCAGGGTGCAGAGACATCCCTTTGAGAGAATAGCCACGCCATTCCAGGTGTACAGTTGGACCGCCCCCATGGTGGACCACGCCATGGACTGTGTGAGGGCCGAGGACGCTTACACCTCCCGCCTGGGCTACGAGGAGCACATACCTGGACAGGTGAGCACACACACGCACACGGACACACACACAGTGGTGAAGAGAAACGATGAGGCGATGGTGGTGAACAGTCTTGGCGCTTGTGGAGTTTTTGTTGCTTCTTGTTTTAGGGGATTTCATGGATGTTACCGGTATGTGTTACAGGCTGTCCTGCTTTTAAGACATCTGTTATTCCTTGGATTTCACTGCTACATCCATAAATAAAATCAATCAGTCAATCAATCGTGTGGGGTCCATTTGTTTGCAGACGAGAGACTGGAACGAGGAGCTCCAAACGACCAGAGAACTGGCCCGTAAGAACCTGCCAGAACGCCTCCTGAGAGAGAGGGCCATCTTCAAGGTACAGCGAAGCACCGCTAGCGCCCACTGACCCGTCCTGCTGGCCGCTGGTCTGTAGCTCTGCTGCTGTGTTGTTCATCCTGCCAGCTTCCCTCTTCTACAATCCAAATCTAAATCCTTGAAAGTCGTCTCAGTTATACTCGGAGCCCTAGGGGGTTGTTTTTTGTATTCAAGACTTCCCAACGCCCTGCCTCCCTCCCACCAGGTCCACAGCGACTTTGCGGCGGCCGCTACGCGCGGCGCCATGGCGGTGATCGACGGCAACGTGATGGCCATCAACCCCGGCGAGGAGACGCGCATGCAGATGTTCATCTGGAACAACATCTTCTTCAGCCTGGGCTTCGACGTGCGCGACCACTACCGCGAGCTGGGCGGGGACGCCGCGGCGCACGCCGCCCCCACCAACGACCTCAACGGCGTGCGGGCGTACGGCGCCGTGGACGTGGAGGGCCTGTACACGCTGGGGACGGTGGTGGTGGACTACCGCGGCTACCGCGTCACAGCCCAGTCCATCATCCCCGGGATCCTGGAGCGCGAGCAGGAGCAGAGCGTCATCTATGGATCCATCGACTTTGGGAAGACGGTGGTGTCACACGCCAAGTACCTGGAGCTGCTGGAGAAGACCAGCCGACCGCTCAAGGTGAGGAGGAGCAGGAGTGACTTTCCCAGTCCCCGTTTGACTCCTGTTTCCTGCCTACCTCTTGATACTTGAATCGGGTGTCTTGCTTACCCCTTTACATTAGTAATTTAGCGGACACTTTTATCCAAAGCGATTTACAATAAGTGCATTCAACCTAGGTAGTCAAGTGTACTACTTCTCACCAGAACTCATAAGTGCATCTCTTTATACAAGCATACTTACACTTAGTGCTAAAGTAAAATTGCAAGGTGCTAAGAGGAAGGGTCAGAGTTGTACTTCTTGAAGAGGTGAGTTTTCAGCCTGCAGCGAACCATGGGCAGCGACTCTGCTGTCCTGACGTCAGTGGGCAGTTCGTTCCACCACTGTTGGGCCAGGACAGAGAAGAGCCGTGACCAGGTCGACTGCGGCGGCTTTTCAATATGAATGTCCGTGGGATAGAGGCTAAGAACTGATTTGGGTTCAGCCCTGTCGTAAACCAAACGGTCGCATCTGTGTTCCAACCAGGTCCAGAAACACAGCGTCCTCAACGAGAAGGACGAGTCTGTGAAGCTGTGCTCCTCCGTGGAATGTAAAGGCATCATCGGCAACGACGGGCGCCACTACATCCTGGACCTGCTGCGTACCTTCCCCCCGGACCTGAACTTCCTGCCGGTGGAGAGCGAGGAGCTGCCCCCGGAGAGTGCCAGGCAGGGCTTCCCTCGCCAGCACCGCCACCGCCTGGCCTGCCTACGACAGGAGCTCATAGAAGCCTTCGTGGAGCATAGGTCAGGGGTCATGTGTGTGCGTGTGGGAAAGAGGATTGAGAACTAACTGTGTATTTTATGTGTACATCAATAATCCAAAACACTAGTGTTCCTTGGTGTGTCTTTTGGTAACTGAATTTTTACTTGTCCATGTCCCTCAACTTGGACTGACCGACGGTACGCGTGTCCTTTTTCAGATACCTCCTCTTCATGAAGATGGCAGCCCTCCAGCTCATGCAGCAGAAAGCCAACAAGGAGAGCAAGATGGCCGCCCTCACAGAGACCAGCGGCGTCGCCCCCGCCCTGCCCGCTACAGAGACCCCCCGCACCTCCGCAGACCCCTCCGAGACCTCCACAGGAACCCTCACGGAGACGGAGACCGTCTCGGACGCCCCCGAGGCCGCAGCTGCCACTTCGGCCCAGGTGTCCGCGGAGGCTGCCCCAGAGGCACAGGAGACGGGAAGCTCCGCCCTCGCCACCACTGCCAACGGGCCTTCGGAGGCCGCCGCCGCCCAGAACACCGAGTGCGAGAGCCCGCTGGGGGGTAAGGAGACAGAGGAAAGCATCCCGGGGCTAGCCCAGGCTAAAGAGCTGGCCGAGTCCTTAGCGGCCGAAGACGGATCTGGCATCGGTACGTCCGAAGAGAAACGTGAGGGAGGAAAATGGAGGAGGCCGGGAGAAAACAGGGAGAGCCAACCTGGTGGAGAAATCCCTATGTGACAGCAGTGTCCTTAATGTAAACGGCTTGGGAGTGTGCGCTTGGAAGTGCACTGCGTACTCAAGCGTGTCCCTCCTCCCTTGTCCACGTATGTAAGCGTGTTGGTCAGTGTTGCGAAGTCAACTCTCCAATGCTAGTGTCTTAGTTGATTCTCTCCACCAGGCTAGGTGTCCCTGTCCAGTCCTGGCCTCACATGGACCCCTGCACCTGAAGTTATCCCTAATCAAACCAATTCAAATCAACCTAACCAATTTTAAAAAACAAATAACCCTTCCTTGACCCCTGACTAGGGATGTCCCGATACCACCTTTTCACTTCCAATACCTGGACTTTGGGCATCTGCGATACCGATATCAATCTGATATTTATTTATTTAATTGAATAATAATAGGTCTGTGCCCAACTCAGAATTTTGTCAATTGAATCGGATTCGCCTGTTCAAACCAGAGATTCGACAGTTCGTTCCCCCTTTTTTTTGGGGGGGGGGGGGGGGGGGGGGGAATAAAAGTGTGCAGGGAGACTGCAGGAGTCAGGACAACTGTTCAGCTTTAAACTCAAACTCGCAGGCAGTGTACGTTAGGGTTGGGCAGCGTACGTTAGGGTTGGGCAGCAGCTCAACCTGTCGGGTATTTTAGTTAATACAAGATTGATCTAGGGAAGCAATTTTGTGTTGTGATATTGATTCCATTTGGGAAATGCACACGATTGTTGGCACACAGTAGGTTACAGGCGCATATATCAGTCTTCAGTCTCAACAAATAGCTACGGTAACAGCCTAGGTCTAAAACCGATAATTGGCCTGTCCTATATAAATCACAAGGCATTCCTGGTGTTGCTCCTTGTGGTGTTTTTTCGAATACTTGATGAAGTATGCTGTCATGCTGACTGGCTACTACTGTTGTTATCACGTGAGTGACTCGCTGGGCGGATCAGAGCCCTTTTTTCTCCGATCCGGCATTCTGGGCCAGTAACGGCCCGATACCAATGCCATGGATTGGATCAGGACATCCCCACCCCTGACCTCTTCATTACGTTCCCCATTGGTTGGTTTGATCATTAATCAACATTGTTGACCTATAACGAGAAGGGAATCTATGAGATTGGATGATTTGCATGGTTGTGGTTTGGCCCCTCAGATGTAACTAAACTTCTACTGCCTGCTTGTCCAGAGTGTGAATGTTCAAATTCCTTGTGTGATTTCGCTGTGATCCACAGTATTGGTGGTTTACAGCTGACCTCTCAGATTAAAATCATCAATACATGCCATCAGCAGTACCTTGGTGTGTGCTCAGTAGATTACCATTACACTTTTTTTTTTGCTCCTGTGTCCCTGTTCTCTCCTCTGATCCCACCTCCCTCCAGACCCTAAAAGCAGAGAGGTGGTCCTCAACGCCTGCAAAGCAGTGGGCTCCATCAGCAACACCTCTTTCGACATCCGCTTCAACCCAGACATCTTCTCACCGGGTATGTCCACAATATGTAGCACTGTCAGCCTCGAAGTGAGGGCAGATTCCAAGCACAATTTTAGTGATTATTTCTGCGGCGCCCTCAAAGCCTTTGATTTATATATTTATGAAATATCAGTGTGACAAGACATGTTGAATAATGGCGTCTGCTCTTTAAAGATGATGAAGGTGAGATCAGACAACCTCTGATTGCGCGTCCTCGTTTCTTTCAGGCGTGCGTTTCCCTGACGACAGTGCGGAAGACATTCAGAAACAGAAGCAGCTGCTGAAGGACGCTGCAGCCTTCTTGGTGTCGTGTCAGATCCCTTCGCTGGTGAGAAGGGACAGGGCACTCACACAGATAGAACATAAACTATCTTTACCATGTGTTTGTGTAGGCGACTATGCATTTAGTTGGTGGATTGCTTGTGTTTGATCAGTGTGTGACAGACTTGCCTCTGTGTGTGTGTGTATGTGCATTTACCTGTATGTGCGTGTCCCTGTGTCCAGGTGAAGGACTGCCTGGACCACAGTACTCTGCCCATGGACGGAGCCACGCTGACGGAGGCCTTACATCAGAGGGGCATCAACATCCGTTACCTGGGCAACGTGCTGGAATTTGTGGACAAGACCCCTGCTAAGGCACAGCTGGAGCACTTCTATGTGAGCCTCAATCTGACGTCTGGGAGAGACACAGGATAGAGGAGAATCAGCCTCAATCTGACGTCTGTGAGAGACACAGGATAGAGGAGAATCATACTAAAGAGCAATTCGTGCAAAACGGCTTCCATAAAGACCGGATGTCTTTCATTTCCGTAACGGCAGTGTTTGGTCATTCTGAATCCAGAAGCACCGTTGAGCCTGTGAAGTGAATTGACTACTGTTCTTTCTTTTGCTCTATTCCAGAGAATAGGAATCAGTGAGTTGATCACCAGATGTGCAAAACATATCTTCAAGACATACCTCCAGGTGAGTATCTCCTAATGTGGCAGGGGGCTGGAGAGTTTCCCCGACTACCTCACTCCCTACCCCAAGGCCAGGCTATGTGGTCCAGGGGCTGTGATCTAACCAAGTACCCCCTGATAACCTCCTCCCTGTCACAGTCAAAAGCACACACGTACGCCGGTACCCTTGAGAAGGAGGGCAGCCTTCCTGAGTGCTAGAGACCCTCGTCCCCCGTCTCTGCGCCCAGGCTGATCTGTCGTCTCGGCAGGTTCAAATCAGCTCCTTAAGGTTCAGATAAGGAATCCAGGCAAAGGGGCGCCATGCTCAGTCCAGAGCTCCGTGAGATGTCAGAAGGTCCTGGGTCTCACTCGAGGAAAGGCCGCCTCGGGTCGGCAACAGGCGAACAGCAGATGACAACCAGTTGTTCTAATTTGACTTCCACTGACCGATTGACTCATTGGCACTTTCTCACTCCCCAGGCGCTTCCTTTATCCAGGATGCGCCAGGTGAGACCCTGGCCTGCCTGGCCCTGCTGGGGCACTCCTACATCCTTCTAGAAAGCAATGAGGGCACAGGGAGGAGGGTCTGCACATGACAATTTCTTTAGACTGTTGTCACCTGGTTTCAGTGGGAGCTAAATAATATATTCATACAAACACGTGTATCCGATAAAGATAAGAAAGTTATAAGATAAAGTGTGCAAATTCGTGCAGGTCAGTGGGAAAAGGTGTACTTTTAGTCACCAAATCTATCGCCTCTCCTCCTTCCTCCACCTCTCCCAGGGTGTGGAGCTGTCCGCGCTCTCCGCCGCCATCAGCCACTTCCTCAACTGCTTCCTGAGCTCCTTCCTAGACGCCGTGGCCCACCTGCCTCCCGACGAGCTGGTGTCACGCCGCAAGAACCGCAGACGCCGGAACAGGGTCCCCGGCGGCGGGGACAACACGGCGTGGGCCAGCCTGACGCCCAGCGAGCTGTGGAAGAACATCGCCTCAGAGGCTCAGAGCTACTACCACTTCACCCTGCAGTGGTGAGCTGGGCCTGGCCGTGACGTCGGCACGCTAAGCTAGGCGCAAAGGCTGGCTGTCCGCTGGGAAGCAATGAACGTAGCACGCTTAGCTAGTAAAGCTAAGGGATACGTCGCAGCATGGCATATCTTAGCATGTAAATTTGCATTAGTCGATGCTTGCTAAGAGCTTACCGCATTATGAAAATGTAGATTCATAATATGTGAACGCTTTAGTTTATTTGACAATAGAAAAAATATAACCACAAATGATTACATCATACTGTAGCTTAAAAAGACAAAACAAAAGTCTCAGACTTATTTCCACTGTGGACCTTGATGTGATGACAGGTGAAACTAACTAATATACTAACATAACTTACCAACATACTAACATAACATACTAACTAACATACTTTACCAGGTCACCACAAATGCAATTGAATGTTTGTTTGTGTGTGTTGATGCAGCGAGAGTGTGGACCAGGTGGTGGAGAGATACGGCCTTCAGAAGATCACCCTGCTTAGAGAGATCTCCATTAAAGCAGGCATCCAGGTACCAGTTCTACCCCGTTCCCCTGCTCCTCTGGTCTCTCTCCTTCCCCATGCTGACGGTCCTCCTGCCTCTCCTCCCTCCGCTAGATCCTGATAAAGGAGTACAACTTCGACAGCCGCCACAAGCCTGCGTTCACAGAGGAGGACATCTTGAACATCTTCCCAGTGGTGAAGCATGTTAACCCTAAAGCCTCCGACGCCTTCCACTTCTTCCAGAGTGGCCAGGCCAAGGTGCAGCAAGGTGAGAGAACTAGTCCTGTAGAGTATTATTACTCAAAACACACACACACACACACACACACACACACACACAAAACCCAAGGTGCCACAAAGTACATTTGTAGAATGATAATAATTCTATTCACCCAATTCACAACAATGTGCACACATTGCAACAATACAACTCTTCAGCTGACTCAAGGTGTCGGGGGTATGGTATCATGGAAACCATTTGTCCGTAGGTTTCTTGAAGGAGGGCTGTGAGCTGATCAACGAGGCTCTGAACCTCTTCAACAACGTGTACGGGGCCATGCACGTGGAGATCTGCGCCTGCCTGCGCCTGCTCTCTCGCCTCAACTACATCATGGGCGACCACCCCGAGGTATGGGCCTCCTCCAGCACCAGAAACACATCTGCACGTCTTTATCTTCTCATTTCATAATAACACATGAACACAAACTGGTATAGCAATTCCGGTTCAACCTAAAAGGCTGAAGACGACACACACACACACACTTGTACACTCAGACAACATGGTAGCCAATACCTGATGACTGCAGACGTCTGCCATATTCTGGTTGTGATGTTATGACTGCGTTTGCCTCCAGGCTCTCAGTAACCAGCAGAAGGCCGTCTTGATGAGTGAGAGAGTGCTGGGCATCGAGCACCCCAACACTATCCAAGAATATGTGAGTGTGCATCATTCATTCAGATATTATATTGAAAA
This sequence comes from Borostomias antarcticus, assembly GCF_949987555.1. NCBI lineage: Eukaryota > Metazoa > Chordata > Actinopteri > Stomiiformes > Stomiidae > Borostomias > Borostomias antarcticus. The sequence goes on along the minus strand of NC_140234.1, from coordinate 51,337,848 downwards.
AAGGTCCCTTTATGATATGGTTTTATTTTTATTCCCAACTGACTCTAAATGGTTCTTTCTCTCTCTCCTCTCTCTCTCTCTCACGCTCTCTCTCTCTCTCTCCAGATGCACTTGGCTCTGTACTGCTTCGCCAACGGCCAGCTGTCTACTGCCCTGAAACTGTTGTACCGCGGGCGCTACCTCATGCTGATGGTGTGCGGGGAGGACCACCCTGAGATGGCACTGCTAGACGTGAGTGGGACGCGCTTCCTTGACTGTTCGCTCATTTAATCCACTGTTTGTTTGTGTGTGTGTGTGTGTGTGTATGTTTCTTGTTTATCAAACCCTTGTGGGCAGTCTTTATCTTTGTAGAGACGTTCTATTGATACCTGACCCTGTTATCCCTCGCTGGTCCCTGGTTTTTCCTTCTGTAGAGCAACATTGGCCTGGTGCTGCACGGTGTGATGGAGTACGACCTGTCCCTGAGGTTCCTAGAGAACGCCTTGGCCAACAACTCCAAATACCATGGGCCTCGCTCGCTCAAAGTGGCCCTCAGGTAAGGAGTAGAGAGAGTATAGCGTTAGTGGCTGAGAAAAAACTGAAGTAAAGTCACTGTACATCACCCTTCCTGTCTCTTTCAACTGTATTTTCTCTTGCGTTTTTTTGCTGTTTTTCAGCCACCATCTGGTTGCACGGGTTTACGAGAGCAAGGCAGAGTTCCGCTCGGCACTACAGCATGAAAAGGAGGGGTACACCATCTACAAGAACCAGGTAAGACTTAGTCTTTCACATCATGTCCTTTGAGGTAGCTTAAACAGATTGCTGAAGGAACTAAATACCTAGCCTGGCGTCGCCAGCCTGATCTCGCGAGCTCACATTCGATTTCACTCTGCAGATCAGTCTGGATATCCAACCGTTTTAATGGAATCCGCGTGAACAGACATTTGTTCGTACCAATCACAACCGTTTATCTGATATGGGCCGGGTTTAATACGATCACGGAACAGAGGAGTGCCGTAGAGGCATTTTCGCTGATTGGTTGTAGGTCTATCCAATTGCGTCCAGAGGCATTTTGATCTACGCCCGTTGGTAACGCCCCTTAGGAATCGGAAAGCAACTGTGAGTTTCCAGACCCTTCGCATTTTTGCGAATTGGGTCTGGCGAAGCCAGGCTACTAAATACCTGAAAAATAGGAAAGATTTAATATGCAAGTTTTACCAAACACTCGTTCTCTCCGGCTGTTCCTCTCTCAGGTGGGGGAGGCCCACGAGAAGACGAAGGAGAGCTCGGAGTACCTGAAGTACCTCACGCAGCAGGCAGTGGCTCTACAAAGAACCATGAACGAGATCTACAAGAATGGCTCCAACGCCAGCATCATGCCCCTCAAGGTTAGTACCTTTGGACATGTGTCATTATAGGCAGACATTTTGGAATGCAATATTGCAAAATCAGATAAAACTAAACTTGTATTCGGCCCAAGGAGCTCGTTTTCCCGAAATACTTGATTAAATATATTTGCTTTCTATTACTTTCATGGCCAATAACCTACTTGTGAGCCGATGTTTAATCTCGTATGTTTTCCAGTTCACAGCTCCTAGTATGGCCAGCGTTCTGGAGCAGCTCAATATCATCAATGGCATCATCTTCATACCTCTCAGGTAAAGGGACAAAACTCAGTGGCACTAGTAAAATGACATGCTGTACGCATCACTTGCAGAATGAATTGATTTGATGATTTCCCGTCATCCATGGTCTAATCACTGGTTATTCAAGCAGCTGTTATGGTTACGGTTTGTAGTTTCTTTAGCCATCTGTTCAGTTGAACATTCAGGTGTGGAGTGGGCAGAGCGGTCACCCTTGTCGTATCCCCTCTTGCAGCCAAAAGGACTTGGAGAACCTGAAGGCAGAGGTCCAGAGACGGCAGCTGCAGGAGTCAGGAAAGGGTGAGGAGCTCTCTGAGGACAGTCCACTGGAGCTGGAGGACAGAATTCCCATAGATTAACGACTGCACCCCCAACACGACTACTACTCTTGGGGGAGCCAGTGATGCAACAGCCATCTGCTTGAAGCCTGTGGATCCTAGAGCCGAGCTGTCTAAAGAGAACAAAATGAAACAAGCGGGGAGGGGGGGGTCAGGCAGACTAGAGAACATCTAAATACACACAGTAGGTGAGGTTTAGGAGGAGCTTCAAGGAGCACAGTGGAGAAGCTTCATACGGGGTGGGAAAGGAATGGAAAAAATTGAATCAATGCAATCTAAAAGTCCCCGGCCCAAGCACTCGGCGAAGGATCAGAGCGAATGTCTCTCCTGATATCTGCTGCTTTGTGTGTGGCGTGTGAATGAGTGTGTGTTTTAGTGTGTGAGTGAAGAAGCGTGTGTGAGCGAGGGAAGCATGTGTGAGTGAAGGGCCCCGGGGAGGGAGACCAAGGATGACCATGACATTGTATACCAGAGCCTTATCCACCATTCACCACCCCAACCTGACCATATCCCCTTTACTCTGAGCCCAGGTCCATACTGACCCCTCCCCTCCCACCAAAAAAAAGAGCTAATGAGACACTGGGACCTCCCATAATAGTATGGCCCCATATGGTGCTTCAAATTACAACACACACCCTGTCCTAAAACTCAGGGGCATTTTACTGTGCACTAGATGAGACCTGAGAAACAACTAAATTAAGAGATTTCTAATGTCGGGCTACAGAATGTAAAACTACCCCGTCCTGAGTTGGATTCTTCTATCCTCCTTCCACCAATCACCCATCAACCTTTTCGAGTACTTTGTGTTAATTGCTCTTTTAGTGGCTTTATCCCAGGTGGGTGGCTGCTGTGTTTTGTAAAAGCTATTGGGATGGAGGGAAAAGAAGCCATTTTAGGTCTGTCGATTTTCCTTTAATTTAAGCCATGTCTGTTTTATAGAAAATATATATTGTGGAAAAGATGTATAAATCTATGTTTATGGGGTTTAGACAGGTACTTGATCAATGTTAATGGAACTGCAGGTTTAAAGACGTCCAGCATAGGCTTGCTCAGTAGATCTATATTAGCTGTGTTCAATCTTCTATTTTTCCACATCAACAGATGCATGTATGTTTGTTTGTTTGTTTGTGTGATTTATGTAGGCATAGAGGGTATCAGACCAGGCCAGGGTTTTGGGATTCTAATGCTGCTGCATTGTTGTAATGACTGGGTTGAGTACACCACGAGTTTCCAACTGTTTTATTTTTATACATAGTGAAACCATGGGATGGCTAATGCAACTTTGATTCTCTTGTTACCTGCTTGGTCACCATGTAAATGCTCTTGCTCATGAAGTCAATATATTATGAATTTCTCCCCACCATTAGACAGGATGGTAGACCACTGGTCGTGTCGTTGTTCTGGTACCATTGATTACTAGATAGATGGTAAATGGGCCATAAGCGAACAGAACATCTGTTTCTTCAGCAGTATTGAGTGCACTTTCATGTGCTGTCTGGATACAAACACACAGCACCACTAAATAAGGGTTGAGAAGGGCTGCTTCATGTAATTAAACCAAAAAAGACTAATGGAGTTGTGTGTGTGCGTGTCAGTGTGCGCTTGTAAACATGCAACGTGTCCATCCCTCGCAAATATCTTTCTAAAGTGTTGCTGTGTCTAAATGTATGTGATTGAGGCAATAGAGATGCTGGAACTGATTTTTCCACAATTCATTTTTAGCAGTGCGGCATTTTCCTTGCACTTGTGGGAAAGAAGTTTCGGTTCCGTTTGCTTTTTTCCCTAAAATGCAATCCTTGTGAGAGTTAAAGGATATCAGTTATGAGGAACAAACAGTACAGTTATTTTCTTGATTATAATGCTCTTGAAGAAAAACAACAAGTGACAGGACAATAATAGAAGATGGTGTGATTTGTACTTATGGTTCAAAATGGAACTTTGGTGGTATTGGTTTGTGACTCTTTAAATGTTGGCCTTTTTAAGGTGAAATGCCTCTTGATTTTGTTTTTCCCTTTCATATTTGCCTCCATTTTGTTCATAGGGTTACTACTAGTTGTATATCTGTGTTTCCTCCCCTTTGATTTGACTTCCTTAGTTAGAACGTTAATGTCTCTACCATTAGTGGCCATTGGGTGGTGCACAAGAGATTGTTTTCTTCAAAAACAGACAGGCTTTTGTAATGTCAGAGGGGGTGTTAAGAAAGGGTGTTAAAAGCATAGCACTGTTAGTGTATGACATGTTTTATATGCTTTTGTTCACGATTGAAAATAAAAATTTGGTAAATTGATGATGCAAATGTGACATTACAAAGACTGCTACTTACTGAACATTTCTTGGAACTTGTTGAAATCCCTTCAAAGTCCATGCGTTGGTGGCTTTGACAATTTCTAATAGAATATACTTCTGTCTGCCTAGAGAGACATGTTTTTTTCATGGATCATCAAATCATGGTGCTTCTAATTACAAAGGCACTAGTTATTTTGGGATATTCAACTGTATTTCTGTGTTATTCTGTAGCAATATACCTCCTGATATATTCAAGTAAATGCATGATAGTGATTTTTTTCAATATAGGCCTAACTACTGTCTGGTTCAGGTTCAGTACTGTGTAAAGATGCAATAACAGACCTGTGGTTTATGTTGCAAAACAAGGAAATATACTCTTACTGTCAATTTATCACTTGCAGATATTTCAATGATATATAAAAAATCACATCATGAATGTCTTTGAAACCAAACAAATTCTGAATGTTTTTGGTGAAAATGCTAGCAAATTAAAAAATAATAAATAGGATCCTTTCAGAATACACATTGGAAAATATAAGGCCTCGATTTGGAGAACTTGAATACAGCTTAACACAACTCATTCACATGTGAGACTATTTTCCTGTACTCAGACATTCAATGTGAGAAGGGCCTGCCATGCTTCAATTTGTGTTCAAAGTCTGTCTTTCCCATTACTCTTAATAGGTCACACAAATAGTGCACAAGAAACCATCAACAGCATTCTAAACTTTCCTGAGTATGGGCAGCAGGCTTGTCTGTCCTCTTGCTTTACGGCTATCGGAAGGGAAAGAGGTGTTTAGGGGACAAAATCCCCCCAATCTAGTCCCATCGCTAGTGTAAACTAGTGTCTAACCTACTCTGTTCAACTTGAATTGTCTGAGGAGTTGTTTGTGCTCTATTTTCTTTAACTGACAAGATTCCCGCACTTAGTGTTTAAGTCTGCTTCCCTTGCTGTGTGGTATGTGTCTGTTGCTCTTTACAAAAAATAACAATCTAATTATTTTTGGTCTGAGTATGCTTTTGTATTAAAATGAATAAAGAAAACTAGCAAATAACACTTGCTTTGGATTTTTGATAGCTAACAACTCACCCACATTATACCTAAAGCAATAGGATCACTTTATCTGCCCTAAACAAACTCTAGACACCCAACTATATACTGTACATCTGCTATCACTCCAGCTTAGCCCATCCAATCAGTTTATCTGCTAGTCTTGATACCCGTTGGAGCAATCAGTAATTGACCATTTAGTCCATTATATAGCCTAATTATATGTTAATTATGACATATTATATTCCCCATTCTTGCAGCGAATGAGCGAGCAAAACAAGTATATAGTAGGCAGCTGGAACGCTCACTAATTTTGGGCAAAGCTGAGGAATGGCAAAATAATTTTAGAGTAGGCTAGGCTGGCGCGAGGTAATAGTTCAGTGTTTGTATCAGGGCAGACGCACTACTTTGGGGAAAAGCTGCTGCAGCTCGTGGCTCCTTGAGCAGGCAAAACAATCCTATAGAAGGCAGCTGGAACGCTGTGGGCGGGGTTCTATTCGGAGCATTAGCCTATTTCTATTGGCTGTCGGCTCGGATCAGTATTTTATGTTAAAATGAGCCAAAAGATAAATTAATTAAAAAAACGGTTCTGTCATGGTATGTCCAGGACCAGCGGATACCCATGCGTGCCAAATTAATACTGTCAGGCCGACGGTGTGCGAGGAAGGTCCGGATAGACCGACAGACGGACAGCGGACAGGCCATGAATTAAGCATGTGTGGTAGGCCATCCGGAGGAGGTATAGGCCAACCTTCCAGAACACTGGGACACCTGCCGAGGGTTAAGATGTATAAAATAATTACACACAGGTCTTATCAGTTTTGCGGGTAGGCTAGTTATCGTGCAAATTAGTAGGCTATATTGTTGTCAGTATTCTGTGAAGAGTTGCATTGAAGGCGTTTGACCCAAAATGTTTAGCAATAACAGTAGGCCTATAACGTCGACTATGTCAAAGATGCACAGAGAAATGCTAGAGCCATAATGAGAGTGGAACACATGGAGTAGAACCCATGATTGACTGTATGACATTGGTAAAAAAAAAAGTGAGAAATATTAATGTTTAATGGGAGACAGTTTCTATATGGTTGAATAATGATTTATTATAAAAAAATAAAAACTGAAGTAGAGAAAAAAGCAGGGCTGTGCTCAAGGGCGTGCGCGCCACTGTCAGTCCCCGAACGGAAGCTCGTGCGCGTGCCCGGTTCGGAGTCCGAAGGCGAATGCGGTACGAAAAACAAGAGAGACAAGACGGTATACTTCACCTCGAGACCATTAGTCCTTTCATTTGGAACGACAATAATAAACCCTCCTGGGTTGCATGATTGCTCAACCTGGCCAAGGAACTCCGGCAGAAACAATAGGGTAAGTTAAAGTAGTTTTCTCATCAGAAGGTGGTGAGCATCGAAGAAATCTAGGTGGGGAAAATGACGATGTGGCTGTAATTTTTGCGCCTCCTTTCGAGGTCTCAAAATGGCGGATAGGCCGCTTGGAGCAGCAGGTAGCTGGCCAACAGAGTTGTAAATTACTAAGGCAAACCACCGAGACAGTGAACTGCTTCGATTATAGATAACAATATACGCTATTGTAAGTTAATTTAAACTGTTTAGACACTGTTGACCTGAAATCTGTTTCTGACAAGTTTCTGACAAGTCCAAATTTGACATGTCAACTTTTTGAATGCATAACCTTACCGGTTATCGTTAGCAAGCTAGCTAGTTAGATGGTTCACTTTTTACCAGACAACATCGATTGACATTTTACCTTTACTCAGGGTAACGTCTCAATGCTAGCCAGCTGGGGAAACACGGCTAGCTAAGCTAGCTAAAGACGCTAACTATCAGCTAGCTGTCCAGCTAACGTTAGCCAGCCTAACGCATCCAAATGCACGAGCAACAACCCGCGATAACCAAGTAGCTTCCTAGCGAAATAGCAGCAAAATGCATTGGTCAGATACAGAATGTCTGGCGAATAAGTATCTAGCTTAAGTTAGCTAGGTAGTTGAAAAGAGTTGAAACTTGTTATTTCCCTGGCTTGAAGTCTCGTGCATTGGTCCTTTTTATTGGAGTGACGCCGCCCTGGATAGTCAACCTTTCATCCCTGATCAAATGTAGGTCATGCTCAGAGAAATCAGCTGTTTTCTCCCATGCTATTTGAAAGTACAATACAATGCCTTGATATTAGAGGCCAGCGTGTGATGTTAAGTAACGGTAACAGCTCTGCTCCTAGCTCACCTTAGTTTAGATACGTTAGTCCTCCGATTTTGGAACAGGGCGTAGCACTAGCTAGCAAGCTTGTAAGCTAACTAGCAAACCATCCAGGGAGCGTGTCAGCTAGCAAGTTTTTGTTCTTGCTCTGAATTTGAAATGGTCTTTGTGATAGAACTGAAGAAACAACTGCGGAAAGAGCAGACCATCTGTGTGTGGCATGCATTTTGTGACATTGACAGTTATTAGCTAACGTAAGTAACGTTACGGTTAGTTTAGCTTGCTTGAGCACCACATTTGTTCAGTCAGAAACAATTATGGATGTCTTTATTTGTTAACTTCACTTAAACCTCTGCTTTACCTCCCGTTAACCCTAATGGTAACACTGCAAGTGTCACGACCGGTGTGCATGTGGATATAGATAACGGTACAGCGACAGAAATAAGGGTGGAGCACCTCAAAAAATGAGCTAATGTTGCCGAGTTGAGGCACACATTCGCTCCTGCATCTACCAAGTGCTTGCCAATCCAGCACGGATTCTTTGTCGTCGCCCCCCCCCCATTGTATTGTGGAGTATTGCAATTTGAGGACGACTGTGTATGATGATAAATCGCACTCCGACATAAAGGACGCCGTACCCGTCCTCTACTGCAGAATGAATCATGCTGCCTGCACCGCTTTCCACTGGAACTGACAAGTCACTCTATCGCTCGTCAGCCTTGTGGACGGGACCGCTTTCGTGTTAGTAGCTACCTACTATTCACAACCCGTAGCTATTCAGACTTGTGTATCATTTTATTTTCGCCAGTCTAGTTTGGCTACGCCTGTAAGTATTGCGCAGCAGTTGATGCAACCGAAATTATGGGATTGTTTTTACGGGTGGAGCGTCGATGAATAACCCTGTAGCTTGGATTCTTTCTCCCTGGGTAAGATATGCATTGCTATGGTTCTATGGCTGTTGTTCATATTAACATCTTAACAGATTAATCATATGCGACTTGCATAGTCACGTACCAAAGCCCTTGAGCAAAGTTGTTATTTCTAGCCTGTTTGTTAGGAGCTGGCATTCTTATCATCACCCTGACCCAATTCTGAATAAGGCTGTTTTTTCATTATAAATGTTAGCATGAGTGGCCATGAACCTAGTGAAGTGACCCTAGCCAGCAACCATCCTGATCTATGTGAGCTTGCAAAATCAGGATGGTTGTACAAGGCTACCAATACACACACTTACATCTCTGAACTGCCTCATTGCGGTGGTATTTTTGTTTAACTTTTGGTAGCTAGCTAGCTATATTAACCTTAAATATCCTTCCAGTGTCTAAATGCTAACTGCTGGTTTAATTTAACAGTTAACTGATGCTAACTGTAGGCTAAGTCTGGTGATTCCTCTAGAATACTGTGCCCAATATTTCAAATGCTTCATATGGTCAAACTGATCTTTTGTTTTTTATTTCTCATACCCTTCTAATGTCATACATTTAATTATGCTATCAGCTGCACCTCGAGATTTGAGCATGTTAGCAAAATGCATGGTATTGACTACAAGATCTGTAGGATGGGAGTAGCAGCTTTATCAGTGGATGTTACCATAAAGAAAGAAAGCCTTCACGAGGAAGTCTTCTGCTTTTGCTCCTATAATGGTTTCTGATGTCTCCTTCTCTGAGAGGAGTGTGTGGAAATGGAGTGTCTGAGGGTGTCTCTTTATTATATGTCTGCCTCTAAGACAGTAGATGCCCATGTTTCCCTGTGCTCATACCCTGAGATCACCGTAGAACAGTGGTTGACCTTCAGGGTGGCAGTGGCTGGCTATGCCACGCTAATAATGACCTGCCTGCCAGCAGCATCCGCTCCCCTGGCACCTGTCTCTGGATCGAGTCCACCTTCAGATGACAGCTTAGTGCCACCGCTCATTAAAGTGGGCTTACAGAGCGGTCAGGGTGTACAACTTCATATACTCATGCCAGCATTGTTCTGTAGCAGGTTCATTCTCCACTCCAAACTAGAAATGGGGAACCCGTCGGTTCGTGATTTTTGCAGTAAGATGAGAATCTGTTAAAAATAAAAGTGCAAGTCACAGCAAGCATAGTCTGATTAACTAAACCTGTCTGCACAAGTCAAGGAATAAAGAAGGCCTAGATAAAAGAAGGCTGAATAGTCTACTCTTAATTGTGTTTTTGGCCACTGCAAAGGGCTTTGACAGGTTATTGATTATTGGTTATTGACGCCTGCGAACTGGGGTCGGACGCTACAGAGCAACAATGAGGAAGTGGGGCCTGGCAGACGGAGCAACGTGTGAGTGTGGGGAGCCGGAGCAGACAGCTGAGCACATAATCACCGCCTGTCCCCTGTATAAACCACCCTCGGAGGCTGGCCTCTTCGATGTGGGACCTGAGACGAGGGCGTGGCTATACGCTACTGAGCTGGACATCTGATGATGACACACGAAAGAAGAAGGGTTTTGATATGTTACTCTGTGCCCCCTCTCTGTTGACTCTCCATCTCTCCGTGATGCTCCGCTGCCCAGCGCTCCCTCCGTGTATCTGCCCTCTGATCTGCTAATCACAGCACTCCTATCAGGGGACTATGACAGAAGCTATGATGATGATGGCCCCCACCCTTTTATTGGCCTTGGTTCTCGGCAGTGGTGATTCTCACACACACACACACACACACACGTGTACACACACACCAGCGAGGAGGAGAAATGTGCCTTTTTGCCATACAGACTGCTAGAATATGCATGGAGAAAGAGCTGCGATGAGACTCATCAGGCTTTCACCTTCCCTTCCAAGATGCAGGGCTTTTATCTGTGGAATTAGCCTGGATTGGTGTGCATTATCATATCTCCATCATTGAACTTTTGTGTGAGAAGCTATTTTGATTAAATGCACTATGAGAAAGAATATAGGCTATTAGATGCATCCCAGATAGCTTGGCAAGGTAATAGCCGCTGTGAATCTCAAGCTGAGCCAGATGTTGGAGCCTCTTTCATTGTCAATTAGTGCTAAAGCTCTCCACATCATTTCTACCAGAATGCCCTGACTAGGAGGGACATGTATGCCTGCACAAGCTGGAAATTATTCACAGAATAACTAGATATGAAATTGCATCTGTAGCCGACTGATCCAGATGTTAGGAGAATCATGCTAATGTTGGCCTTGTGGTGGGGCTGTTTTTGAGTACGTGTGCATGCAAGCGAGAGAGATTTTGTAGTTTTGGTTTCAGTGCTGGAGACCGTCTCTTCGGAGGTCTACGGTGAGCTGGTTTGTAAGCTGACCAGGTCACTGACAAATAACTCCAATGGCACTGCTGTGGTTGGAAATGGTGGCTCAAATCCTTTTACTTTGGCAGCTGTGGGTATAAGTGAACCGGCAGCTGCTGTTTTGAGAGCCCAGCTCAGCCCAGTGTTCATCCTGCATTGACCACTTTCACCCTGCAGGGACCCCATAGTCCTGAAATGTTCATAACTCCTAATCAATTCCCCCAAATCCCACACTTGTTTTGATGTCTGTCTGCATGTTTTACGGTCACTCCCTGAGGTTGTCCTGCTTGTCGGGGTCATGTTTCATGTTGTCCATTAGGGTCATTGGGGGATTATTAATCTAATTTCCCTAGCAGTCAGGCGAAGAGAGGGGCAGTCAGTGCTGGGAAGATGAACACACTCTATTCAAAGCTGGAGGTCGATGACATGGAGTAGCCAGCCGTGAACGCTAGGCTATTGTAGGCTTAATTGGGATTTGGAGGTGAGTCATGTTGAGTTGTCCAGGGCTTCGATTTTTAGAATTTATTTGTATGATTTGTGTGGAATAGTTGGCATTAACTGTCAGACTGTGAATCCAGTCTGTGCTTACTGCAGTCTTGAGTCATGTGCTTTATTTCATTCTTTGTTTCCCTAGCGCTCCAATGGAGTTTGACAACTTATTTGTCCATGGACTCAAGCATTGCAAAATGTGTGGTTAGAAATTCAATGCTATTGTTTTGTTTAAGGATTTCAACACATGTACTATAGCCCACTATCTCTACACATTTTGAGCTTTGCAGATAATATTGAGCTAGCTACTGGTTCTCTGCTCATTATGAGAGTGGGAGTATGGTAAGTCATATAAATCAAGTCATTGTGTATTCACCTCACAGTTTCTAATTGATTGGGAGAACTTGCTTCTCAACGTTTCGCATTTCTATAACATTTGCTGATACATGACATTCTCCAGATGTTTCAAAACAGGATTTTGCTGTTTTAGTTACATGGCTTTAGTTGAATGTTTTGACCCTAAATCCCATATGACTTGAAGTTGAACCATATTTGAAACCTCTGGGTTATGCCCGATTCCTCGAAAAGAGAGTAAGATTGAGAACGCCCCCCCCCCCACACACACAGCCCCCACAGCTCCACTCCTTGGGCATCTCTCATTGGGATTCCTGGCTTGGCTCCCTGCTGTCTGTCCAACCGTCTCATAAAAATAGACAGCAAGCTTTATCTTCACTCTTGTGAAAATAGTGCCTTCATAACTCACGACGTGCCTATTGAAGCCTCTGGCAGTCGATGCCAGCCCCCAGGCCAGTCTGCCAGTTCTGCATGGCGTTGTATCTATTGTACTGAGGCCTGTCGGTGCACCAAGACAGAACAATCAATGGAGCGGAAGTCTCACAGCAGATTTATTGAGACTTCACTGTTCAACAGCTCAGTTGCCAATTACCTTGATTGTGGCACTGTACAAACAAAATACCCACAGTGATGAAACACAAATACATTTTGCTGAGAGACGTACCTCTAACACATTGGTGGCTACACACCGAGGAGCAAGCTGCTAGCAGTGGAGCAGAGTGCAAGGCTGTCAAACAAGGGCTCATTGCGGTTCTACACTCCGGTGTGCAGAGCAACACCAAAACAGGAAGGTAGCTCAGGGGTTTATTGACTTTTTGAAAGTGGGAGAGTACTAGTCTATCATTAGGCAAACCACCCACCATTTATGTATTTATTTTCTTTCTCTCCTCATATCTATGGCTACTATTTGTGTCAGTTGACCTTGACCAATGTTCTTAAACAGGTAGCCTGAGCCAGTGTGGGTACAGACTTCCCCTTTTCTCCGCAGGGTTCCATAAATCTGTGGTGCCGGCGGTGTTTATTCTGAGCTCTTGTCATGTTTGACAGATGCCAGCCAATATGGCGGAGGTGGCAGCGCTGGCACGCTGATGACATCAGCGTCCATAGGTCAGGTGGTGCCCTGGTCATTGGCAGCAGCGTAGGCCCTCGCTATGGCCGGCTCTATCAGCTGCTGATAACGGTTCTACTTTGTGAATGTGCCAGGTCCACCACTGATAAGAACCAAAGGAGCGTCCACAGTGTGTGGGAGACTTTTTATAGAGTACACAAGAAGCTAGGCTACCTCTAAACCTTTTTGAAAATCTTCATTTGAATGTACTGTTGGTTGCTTTCCTCCAATATTTCAATGGCTAATAGAAACTAGAGCAAAAGGCAGAATTTCTCTGTGACGGCCCTAGCTATGACCGGCATGAGGAATGCTTTGAATGTTTGCCTTGGGTGTTTCCAGCCTCTCAGGCAGTGCCTTCAGGTCAACAGGTTCTAATAATATTTTGAAAAAATATTTTATTTAACTTATGTAAATGTATGCCTTTCATTTAATCTCAATGTTCTACAAGTAAGTGCATTAAAAGGGAGAACATGGGCAGACCTTGCGTTCTGTGTGCTGACTCTATAAGGTGTCAACACAGAACGCAACTGACGATACAAGGTGCAAGGTGTCAACATGTTCTAGACCATGTAAAGTTTGAGCCTGCCTGGGTCCCAGTAGACTAAGAGGCTTACAGGCGGACGCTTGTCCTGAGGGCTGTCTGCTGGACTGTTCAGCTCCCTAATGAAGGCTAGGTAGGCTAGACTGCTCCACTGGGGCACTTATCACGGCCATTGAAAGCCTTGTTTTGTTTGTTCTATTCAACTAAATTGTCTTTTCAAGGGAATCAACCAAACATTGATTGATGTGGTTTTATGGACATAAGGGGACACAGAGACTAGGCCACCTCTGTGTGTCATGCCTAATGTAGACACGTAAAGTCTGCAGTAGCGACTGTAGTAGCCACAGCTGTTAAGAGATTTTGTCAACGAGTGGGCAGTTTTGGATATATTTGGACTGTATGAAAAAACACTTGCAGACTGCCAACAAGAAATCTGATCGATCCAGGGAGAAAACCTGTGCAACTGCCAAGGCCATCGTTGTTGGATGAATGTGTTCATCATTATTATTCAACCAGAGATCAACCTATCCAACAGGTTCTATATTTGTACCTTCATCTGCTGGGATTCAATTCATTATTTCATGTTCTGAATTGAATTGATCCATTATTCTTTATAACATTTAGCCAGTAGCCAAGATTGTAGGCTACTTGTATCCATGTCATGCTAGCTAGCTAGAATAGACTACATTGTAGTTTTGGACATCACTGCATCACGTTAGCAAGCTGTCAGTGCCGGCCTAAAGGTATCGGGCATAAAGGTGGAGCAAAATAATCCCCCATTCCATATTGGTCCCTTTTATAAAGAACAGTGAGGCAGAACAACGTAAACCGGATGACAGCTCCTTTGCGAAAACAGCGATAGGAACGATAGAGGGAAATCTATTGATAAGTCTCTCTATTGACAGAAATATGCCGTCCCACGATATATATTGTCATATCGCACAGCCCAAGCAGTAGGTCTACACTAGTACCTATAGCTATGAGCAGACAATGTGTTCAACAGTATCAGGCTCAGTAAGAAAGGGAACCGCAAATGATAAAATGAGTAATGCAAGTGCCACCAGTAGGGCTGGGTATCGAGTCGAATTTCAAGAATCGATTCGATTCCGATTCATAAGGTTCAGAATCGATTATCACGATTCAATATCGATTCGATTCAATATCGATTCGGTTAGTGTTACTGTAACCGTAATTACATGACTGCCAAGTAATGCAACACATCAATACTAGGGCAGGGTATCGATACTGATTTCCAAAAATGAATGAATGAATCATTGAATGAATGAATGAACTATTCATACCTTCATTTATTCATTCATTCATTAAATAAAAGATCGATTTTGGGATTCATGAATCGATTCTCAATCGATTAATCGATTTTTTAAACCCAGCCCTAGCCACCAGTAGTGAGAGGTGGGGAATTTGGCTGAGCAACTTGGCCGCTGTGGCTGCTGTGTCCTGCGTTCTCCCTCTCATTTGGCTCGAGGTGCGGAGTGGACGTATTGTGCTGCTGGAATCTGGGTCATCTGCTCCTCCACAGCCCCTACGTGCGTTTAACACCCCCGGGGGCAGGCGAGGGCCCCGGGGCTAAACCAGTGACCTGCCAGTCAACAGCACATGGCTGGGTTTGAAAGAGAGGGATGAGGGTGTAGAAATGCAGGTGCTGGACTGAACACATGGAATATTTAACAAACTATTATTCGTCTCGTATTGTCACTGGCCGAGTGCTGGCTTCTCATAAATGGCTTCCCTTGCTGTGGCGGGGGTCAAAACAGTCTGTGCTGACATGTCGTGTTGTTTTCCTGTCTGTGGTCTTCTCTTCTCACCATTTGTCAAAAGAAAAAAAAAAGGTGTGTGGTGATCCTTCTGGTCCTCCCTTCATATCTCTTTCCTCTGAGCCTGCTGAGACGCTGACGCGCTCTCTTATTCTGGTCTCACCTCCTCCCCCCTCATCACATGTATGTAGTGGTGGTAGCTGTCATGCATACCTAATACTGACCTTCTTTCTCCTCTCTCTCTCTCTCTCTCTCCCCCCCTCTCCCTCTCTCTCTCTCTCTCTCTCTCTCTCTCTCTCTCCTCACAGATGCAGTGTAGGCCTGGCTGGTGACTCGTCCTCTTGTCTCGTTCCTGTAGTCAGCCTGTTGGGGGGCAGAGTCCTGCGGAATCGGCAGAGCTTCCCCCTTTTAACCGGAGTCCCGAGTCTCTGTGTGTGCCCCCGAGCCAGCTGCCGGTGATTGTGTGTTTGTTTGTTTGTTTATTTGTGTGTGTGTGAGTATCGGCCTGTGTTTGTCTGCCTCGGCTTGGCGCCGCCCATCTCCTCGCTGGGGAGACCGCTGCAGGCCACCGCCCTCTGCCTGACCCCCTGACCTCCCCCGGCCCCGCCCACACCACCCTGCCGCCATGGTGCTGTCACAACGGCAACGAGACGAGCTGTAAGTTGACCTCCTCTATGACATCATATATTAGGCTATCAGGACAAACTCTGCTCAACCAAGTAATGGGGCTTGCTGTGCATCAACACACAGCCTGGAGTTGTCATCACTTCTAGCTAAACATCAACTAAACTACCCAAGTTACTACTCAAACCATCTGTTTGTCGGGATAGAACTGCTCAAAGAACAGTATTTACCACAATGGCAAACATTAAAGCTACTGTACGCTTTACATTACCCTCCGATTGTGATTGTGGTTCATGGTTCCTTTTTGCTATTACTATTTACAATCGGCATTGAAGTTTCTATTTGTTGCAACCCCAGCTTAGCTGTGACGTCAGCCCCGCGCTGTTCTCTGCCAGAGGCGTTCATGGGTGACACTAGCTCGGTGTGTTTGTGCGCGCATTCGTGTCCGTGCTGTGCAGCGAGGCGTTGAGTCAGAGGAAGATGTTGGAAGCCAGGAAAGAGATATCAGGGCAGCGAGCTGTAACTCAGCCCTGCTGCGTCTCTGAACTCTGGGACGAACCCCTCCGGGGTGGGGGGGGGGGTGGGGGCGATCGGGTGGTCAGAGGCCTGCGTCGGGGAGCCATGTGGCCGGCCGTGCGTCGGTGTGTGTGTGTGTTGCTAACTGAGCACCAGCCCTATAGATCTTTAATCCCCTCTTCCCCAGGCGGAGGGGGAGACCATGTCGAAGGTTAATTAACGTGTAATGAAATTATCGATTTGTTAACACAAGAAATTTGCATTGATTGACACCCGACGACGGCGACACTCGTTGAACATTATTCAGTTGGCTGTTCTGCTTCCTCCCATCACCGTCATCCAGAGACGGGGGCGTCTTCACATGACTCCACACTTGTCATCCCAAACAATGAGCTGCTCTGTCCTTCAGATTAGGGCCTGTTGGTATGGAGTGCCCTGTTGGAATGCTAATCCCTCATGCCTTTCCTATTCAGAAGACAGGGCTCCTCGCCTCCTCCTCCTCGTCTGTTACGTAAGCCCTCGGCCGTCCCCCGCCGCTGTGGCCGGAACCCGCGTGGGACCGCCGCGCCGCGTGAGCAGCGCTCAGGCATGTGTTGCATGTTCCATCCCATTGGAAGCGTCCGTTGGCCTCCAGATAGCCGAGCCTGCTAAGAGGCCCTTGACCGTAAACCACCTCTCTCAGATCTCAAATTACCAACCATTTTGATTCATTACAGCTAAATCAATGGAAGGGGGGTTGGGGGGAGGGGGGGTGACAGTGACCAGCTGACCGCCCACCATCCTCAGGACTGTCTTTGCCCCCCTCCTTGCTCTCTCTTCTCATGGTTGGTTTGCTGTCAAGCTGCACACAAATGAATCTGCTTCTCATTCTATTCATCCATCCTTTACCGCCTTCAGTGTTTTTGTGCCCCAGCTGTCGGATCCTGGCAAATGGCTCTTCAGACCATGTGAGGGCTTCTATAAATGGCACTCCCTTTCAGAGAGCATAATACTGAGCAAGAGGGAGTTGGTTGGCTGTGTGCTGTAAGTCATACTACAGAGGCTAGTGTAGGCGAAGGCATTTTACTTATTATTATTTTATTTATATTTTCTTTTTTTTGCCCTTCAGGGTGTTTTTACATTGGGCACGGGAAGCTCTTATTGCCACAGTAGCAAGCTACATTCAGAGAGTATTTATTATATATATCTATTTTCTCTATTTAAAAACAACAACAAAAAAACAAAAAAGCTATGCTTTTTTTCTTGGAGACCAGGTGGTGTTTGTCAAAACCTCTAAGCATCTTTGCAAAAAGACTTTTCTTATTTGCATAGCCAATGAAAAACACAATTGTGTTCTCTCATGCCAGGGTCAGAGGATTCATACCTTAGAGGCCTTTTGTAAAAATAGATGCAGTACAGCCCCGTTCCACTCCTCAGAAGACCTGCAGGCAGCTGTGTGCCCCCCATGTAAAAGCCCCTTTTTCAGCTCCACAAAGAATTTCTCTGCAGTGTTTTCCAGATTCTTAGCAAAATATGTTTCATGTGACTTCGGCCCTCTCTACGGCCCACTTGCTCTGCATTCTGTGACATAACACAGGGAACACGGTTGAAGATTACAGTAGGAAAGCACCTTGAGGTAACTGGCTAGTGGTACAGGGTAGGACAGAGGCACATACAAGCCTTTCATCCCCTCCCATGTGGCAGGCTGGGCCAACGAGGTCGATTGTAAATCAAAGTCTGTTTCACTCGGGTTTGTTTGATTCTTTGACTGGTAGGCTATTTATTGTAGGCTCTAGCTGTTCCTGTAGCAATTGGGTAGCTTCTCATTTCAGTTCCCTTGAAGTTATGCCTAGTTGTTTTATTGGAGTGTCTCCAACTTTTTCTCTGCTTTTAAACTCATGAAAGGCAGGCTTTCTCACCGTAGGGCTGTTTGAATGGCTGTCACTGTAGGTTTACCTAGGTATTGGTACATGGGTGACCGGTGACCTTGAGTGACCTGAAAGGCGCCTTATAAATAAAATGTATTGTTATTATTATGGGTGTGGCTTCTAAGAGGAATTGCTCTGGTGTTGCTTGACAGACGAGTCTCCCCCTGGTGGCTCCTGGTGTGCATATCAAGCGTAGCTGGGCGGGCTGCAGGGGGTCTAATCCCTCGTCTGACAGACACACACAGACAGACGAGACAGATGGGCAGACGGATGGGTTTTATAACTCAACCATTTCCAGTCCCCACATGATGGCCCCAGAAAACGCGCTGAAGCCCCTGACTGTGTGGCTGGTGTCAATGGAACGGTCCAATTAATTTATCTCCAAAATTGAGACTGTTTTTACAAAGGGTGTGTATCAATAGTACTGTTGGCCTGTGTTCCCTCACCTTTGTGTCTGCCTTGTTGTATTGGGTAGAGAGGCTCTCCTGTAGCCTGGTTCTAGGTTTGCTGGCACCTCAGCTTCGGACTGCCATGGTAACATGGAATGCTTTTCTCTGCTCACATTTTTGTATTGAAACCGGTTCTTGTAGTGCTGCTGTTAATGTATGAAGAGGCTACACAGAGATATCACTATTCACAACAGGAATGTAGCGCAGAATGCCATTTCATGTTGTACATGAGCTGGCATTCAAACAGGCTGATTTCATCAAATCTGACATTGTGCATCTGGCCTCATCCTGCTGCAGCGACCCATCTGTGTGCACAATCTAAACTTGTGTGTGGGTGTGTGTGCGTGCACACCCCCATATGCACTTTGGTTGTGGTTTTAAACAGCCAGCGCAAAGCCTTGAGTTTAAATCTGTGTCCTCAGTGGTGTCTTCTGCCGAGCCACCAAATCCCATTAGGGCTGCGCCGCAGTGCAGGGAGCTCTGTCTTGTTTATGTATTTGTGCCTTCTGTGTGATGAATCTTCCATGTCCATGCATATTTTAGACTGTAGCTAGGGTTGTGTGTGTGTGTGCGTGCGTTCGAGCAAGAGAAGGCATGGAACTGTTGAGCTAACTGATTCCCCAAACACCCCCGTGTGTTTGGGAGCTTGGCTGTCCCTCCTCCTCCTCCCTCGCTAGCCACCATGCCTCAGAAACACCTCCATGCCATCATCCCCACATGGAAGGGAAATCCAATCACGGAGAGGGCGAATGCAGCGTTAAATATCACCCCACCTATCTTTCCCGTTTCCCTGTGAGATCCACACACTGCCATTCTGACAGCAGTCGGGAGCGTTCCTTACCCTCAGGGATAAACCCCACCGAAAAACTTTAATCTGATCTCAGACTAGGGGTGGGAGAAATTGCATATTTTCCTTTCCGGTATAACAGCCATATTTCTTCCGGTTAACCGGTTACCCGTTCAGCAATTTGCGTTAATTAATGAGACTACAATAGGCCTAACGTTACCTGGGTTTTGATACAGGCAACTTTGCAAAAAGCATGAGATGTGCACTTATAGAAATTCCTACTATCAATGATGATAATGTGACAAAAACACCACGATGAAGAGAGAAACACGCTTTAATAACAAGCGCTGCTGTAGCACCAAAGCTGTAGGCTACTGATACAAAAACGGACACGGAGACACAAAGCCTGCATTGTGCATTCAGAAAATTATAGCCCATATATCAGAAGAAAAAATCACGGACACAAGTCTGATTCAATCTCTAAAATAAAACTCTATAGGCCTATAGGCCAACTCGGTCAAACAATCTGCACCTGATCCCGTCTCACCTATCCTTACGCATATGAGCACTTTTGCTGTTGGGGTTTGTATTAGCTGGCTGGCTATACATAGACCTGCCCATCTCATGGAGAATAAGTTAACTACTTTCTGGTAATGGCCCCTTTAGGAGGGAATTAAAATGACTGGATCAAATGAAGGGAATCAATCCATGATAGAGATCAATTCATCCTCTTTTCTTTAGCGTTTTAACTCATTTGGAGCAGGTTGGTGGGTTAATTAGCTGGTGAACCGATGAATTGCTGCAGGTGCGACTTTTAATTAGCAGGGTGTAGTGGCCGGAACCTGGAGTTCTCCTTGAAGTAGATGAAGCCCCAGCTGGCTAGGGCGGCCTGGGCAGCCGGTCTGTTTTCACTCGCAATCGAGCGTTGCCAAGGGAACCAAATCGTTTGCCATACGAGTCGCCCAAACCCCTCGCGGGTTAGCGACCTAGCTGCAACGCATCCTCTCCCGCACGCGATCAGGTGCACAGAAGCAGAACGGAGAAGAGGAACGGGCTTCAGGGCGTTTGTTGTTGAGCTAGAAAAGAGAACAGAGATGATGCATCCCTCTCTCCCTGGTTCCTGGCGCCTCCCCCTCTGTGGCAGCGGGCCTGCTGTACTCGGCTACTTCTTATCCATGGCTAACTTCCACTCCGCTGAGCATGCCTTCGTGGCCCCACCGCCAGACAGACGTAATCCAGGCCTTAGCCGCCCGGCAAGGAGCTAAGTCCCCTGCTCCGGCTAGAAGTACAGCACTGTTCTCTGGCTGGGCACAAAGGATATGAACTACTGGCAATGAACCTCACATGTCTTCCATAATAACATGTTCATTGAATTTCTGCCAATAATAGTGTCTTTCTCTGGCGCCTTGGCGTCTCTGTGTGCTGGGAAAGTATGGAGAGTAGTTACTTCATCACGTCGCTGCCCTGCCTCACCCCCACTACCACACACACTCACTCACACAAACAAACACACACACCTTGTTCTCTCTACTGTTGACGCAGAGGTTATCATTTCACAGGCTAGCTAGACAAACTCATAACACCATGATACCACTGACGGAGACTCAGCCCCAGTGAGCTCTTTATACAACAGCTCATTGAGAGGACAGTCGATCTCCTGTCTGTGCTCCGATAGGTCTCGGGTGTTCTAGAGAAGTGTGTGTGCGTGCGTGCGTGTCTGTGTGCGCATGCTTGTCTGCGTGTGCGCGCGTCTACCAATATGTTCATTTGTATGTGTGCACACAGAGCACACACTCTTATTTGCGCGCTCAGCAGTCAGCACGACCCAGCATGTATAGAAACAAAGATCGACCGGCATGTAGAGCGGAGCCTCAAATTCTATAGACGGGCACATTTTCTATGCGGCAAGGGGACGCCGACTTGAGCTTTCCCTTCCTAACATGTAATGGGAGTGTGCTGAGGAGTGAACAGGTCTATACTCAGTCTGCTCTGCTGTGATATAAGATGTGGCTTTTACACACACATAATATGCTGCTGAGTGCAGTCAGTGGGTCTGGCAAGGTAGGAAAACACTGGGTTTGTGGCTTCTAGGCTAGACTGATTGACCAGTAAAGACATAAGTAGCCGCCTTAAGCTTTGTACTGCTGATGTGTGACTGTAATCGGCAGTCATGTGGTTGAGGTCTCCACATGCAGCAAGTGTGAGCGGCGTCTTTGCAGATAAAAAAAAAAAAAAACTCGGCTATTTGTGAAATCTAAAAAGGCTTTTTCCTGAATGCGTCTCTCGCTTGATTAGTGTGTGAAGATGGAGGGGCGTGGTTGGTAGGCGGGGGGGGGGGGTGATGCCGCAGCGTGGTGATGTGGAGGAGGAAGCGTCGCACAGGAGGAAGTGATGTCAGCGGCAGACAGATCAGCCGGCGGGCGAGTGAGCGCTCCCCTGCTCTCTGAGGGATGATGTAATGCTGCTTTTAGAAAAGGCCTCTGGTTTCTGGTCCCTGAACCGGCGTCTCATCCCTGTGCCACTTGCATGCCAGCTATGCCAGAACGCTTTCCCTGATACTTGCAGCCTGTTATTATATGATAGTGGCGCAATACAATATTTGTGGAATTTACTGCTCACTATTTGTTCAAAGCTGAGTTATGAACTAGGTCTGTCTTGATTTTGGGGTAAATGCGACACATAATTTGGGCACCTGGTCATACATTAATTTGAAGTGCTGCGTCTGTGGAGTCGTCTTGTTGTGTGAATATATCCCAGTATGTATGTAGATGGGCCGGTCCCCGTCAGCTGTTGAGAGTGGGTGGTGAACTGGTGAACAAACCAGAGATGGACTGGGAGGAACCAGGACGTGTTCTATTACTCTTGGCCGTCTCTGTTACTCTTGGCCGTCTCTGTTACTCCTGGCAGTCTCTTCCCACTCATGACGACGTTTCTCACTGCTTGTAGTCATGGAAACCAGCCTGCTTGCTCCTCTCTCTCTCTCTCTCTCTCTCTCTCTCCCTCTTTCTCTTTCTCTCTTTTCTCTCCCCTCTCTCTTTGGTGTTGGTCCATATCCCCCCTCTCTACCTCTTTCTTTCCCCCTCTTCCCCTTTCCTCTCCATACCCCTCTCCTCCCTCTTTCCCTTTTCCCCTTCTCTACCCCCCCCCCCCCTTTCTCTCTCTCTCTCTCGCTCTCTCTCTCTCCCTCCCCCCTTCCCTAACCAGTGCCTGCCGCATAGTCAGTGTGGAATGTGTGTAGATGTATTTAGGCAGCCCCAGAGGTGGATCCAGGGTGGGGTAGTGAAGCTGGAGAGCCCCTGCTGTGGTCTGCAGTACTGCAGCATGTTGGCTGACATGTTGGCATGCCACAACACACTGGTTCTGTCCTCCTCCTCCCTAGAGCTGTCGCGGTTATCGCCAATATTGCACGGCCGCGGTGTGAAGCAAAACCGTGGGGCTCCACAGACCACCGCATCAACTGCGATAACTAACATTTTTTAAATTTGTTCTTATATTGGGGGCTTTCCCATTAAATTGTAGCCTGTGCATAGAATGTCAAAGATTCATAATGATGAAAAACGTTTAGCCTACACTTAGTGGTGTGATAACGACAAAGACATTTCCCCGCTGCGTTTACCTGGATTTCGTTGTGTGAGGACGGGCGAAACGGGAGTGTTTTATTACCCAAACACGGAACACCATTTCAGTCATGAAGGTGATTGTAGGATTATTTGCTGTTTACCAACCAATATCCAATCTTATGTTTCTATTCATGTAAAACAAAATCATATCTGATTCATGAGAAACAAATCAGATAAACACTGAGGTTTTGCTCCTTGAGTGTCAGGTTTCACTGTGTAAATGAAAAAAACTAATCCTTTGTGTTTTAGTACAATTATGGCTGACTGAAAATACAAGTTTGGTCACATCAAAAATGTATGCTTTTCTTTATTTTGTGTGTGTTGTGGATGAAAGTGACTATATGTTTATATTCACTGAAGGATTAAGAATACATCACTAATATAATGTTCAATAATCAGTAATGTGTAAACACATTTCTGGCAACAATGGGACTCGAACCAAGAACCTTGGATTAAACTTTACTCATAAATGTGAAAAGTATGGCACTAGCCTCTCCTAACCAGCACTCCCTACTGGTTCCTAAAGCCCTACCTGTCACATAAATACTGTATAGAAAGTAGAAGTATAAGGGTTTTAAAATAATGAATGATATATATCAACATTTAAAAATGTTGGTGACGGAGGATGAGGCCATCAAAACCCCCCTTTCTCTTTTTCCTGTTTTTTTCCTCTCCTCCCTTCACCTTTCTTTTCTTTTCTTCCCCCCGTAACAGACTATTGTTCCCCGGCTTGATTGAGAGGTGTATTGTGATTGGGAGGTGTATTGTGACTGGGAGGTGTATTGTGACTGGGAGGTGTATTGTGACTGGGAGGTGTATTGTGACTGGGAGGTGTGTTGTGACTGGGAGGTGTATTGTGACTGGGAGGTGTGTTGTGACTGGGAGGTGTATTGTGACTGGGAGATGTATGGTGACTGGGAGGTGTATGGTGACTGGGAGGTGTATTGTGACTGGGAGGTGTATTGTGACTGGGAGGTGTATTGTGACTGGGAGGTGTGTTGTGACTGGGAGGTGTGTTGTGACTGGGAGGTGTGTTGTGACTGGGAGGTGTGTTGTGACTGGGAGGTGTGTTGTGACTGGGAGGTGTGTTGTGACTGGGAGGTGTGTTGTGACTGGGAGCGTATTGTGACTGGGAGGTGTATTGTGACTGGGAGGTGTATTGTGACTGGGAGGTGTATTGTGACTGGGAGGTGTATTGTGATTGGGAGGTGTGTTGTGACTGGGAGGTGTGTTGTGACTGGGAGGTGTGTTGTGACTGGGAGATGTATTGTGACTGGGAGGTGTGTTGTGACTGGGAGGTGTGTTGTGACTGGGAGCGTATTGTGACTGGGAGGTGTATTGTGACTGGGAGGTGTATTGTGACTGGGAGGTGTATTGTGACTGGGAGGTGTATTGTGACTGGGAGGTGTATTGTGACTGGGAGGTGTATTGTGACTGGGAGGTGTATTGTGACTGGGAGGTGTATGGTGACTGGGAGGTGTGTTGTGACTGGGAGGTGTATTGTGACTGGGAGGTGTATTGTGACTGGGAGGTGTGTTGTGACTGGGAGGTGTGTTGTGACTGGGAGGTGTGTTGTGACTGGGAGGTGTGTTGTGACTGGGAGGTGTGTTGTGACTGGGAGGTGTATTGTGACTGGGAGGTGTATTGTGACTGGGAGATGTATTGTGACTGGGAGGTGGACAGTGACTGGGAGGTGTATTGTGACTGGGAGGTGTATTGTGACTGGGAGGTGGACAGTGACTGGAAGGTGTATTGTGGTTGGGAGGTAGCGTTTTCTCGGATTTGCGCCCCCACAGGCTCTGCGAGTAAGTGCACTGTCGTACTGTCGTAACATTATCAGATTGTCTTTTTCTTTTTCTGGCATCTGTGATGTTTTGCTTCGGTTTTCTCACCTCTGCCATGATATCATTGAGCTAAAAAACGCATGATATCCATAGACGCTGGAATAGTTAGCTACTACTGTGTTGTTAAAGCACAACGTTGCGCATGCGCACTTCGACTGAATGCTGCGTCCCGGGGGCGCGAGTTTTAAAAGGTAATAAATGTCAATGTATTATCTTTCTGAGTAGACTGGACGATTCAGCTTACTTTTAGTAAATCTAATTGGAGAATTAGCACCAGACATGTTTGTAAAGGTCCAAATATCGCAATGTATTGCTTTAAGGGGCTCTAGACGCCCTCTCTCTCTCTCTCTCTCTCTCCCCCTTCCTCCCTCCCTCAGTCCCTCCCACACCTCCCACATCTACTGACTTCAGCTACACGTTCAGACATGCTTACACACACACCCCTTCCCTCCTGTCCCCCAGTCCTCCAGCTGTCCTGCAGCAGGCTGTCACAGGAGCGATAACCTCCCACTAACCTTCAGCTGTAGCCAGCCTGCTGCCGTCTCCAGGGGTATGTAGGGAGCTACGGGGTGGCTGTGTTGGGGGAAGGGGAGGGGGGTTACAGGGGGCAGTGGGGGATACAGACGGGCTGCCCAGCTCCGCGCTGACCTGACAAACTGACACACACTCAAGCCGCCAGCCAGCTAGCGCTCGCTCTACGGCGCTAGTCGGTAACGGCGGTCTGAGCTCCGAATCCAATTCCCTACTCCCGCTGTGAATTAAATTCATTCAGCTCCGACATAAACCGTTTATACCGGAGGGTTTTAAACAGGGAGATAAACAGCCATGGGTCAGGTTAGTTCTGCTGAATCTGCACAAAAGTAGGAAACGCAGGATCTTTCTTTCACATTGCAGAAGCATGTATGTGTGTTAAAGGAGACGTAAAGGGAAAATGCATGTTTAGCCCTGTTTTAAGGTTACTTATGATCATATACAATGGTTCAGATCAAAATGTTGACAAAACTAGCACTTTTGAGAAAGTCTGATAATTGCTCTACCACCGTTTAGGTCATACAATGGATGTGGGTGGGCGCCTTGAAAAATCATTCAAAAACATGTTAAACTCTTGATTTCAAAGACAATAAGCTCACCGAGGGGGTAATTGGTGTCCGTTGGTGTTCTGACATCAAATTCGCCGCAAAGTATGAATCCTGTAGGGTTTTATTGATCATTTTATGAAATCCATTGACTTGTATTGACGCGACCGTTGTAGATGTGTAGATCAATCCGCAGAGGGGATTCAGGAAGCGGAACTACTTACGGTAGCTATTGTTATTGTTTATGTTGCTAGGCTACCTAGTTTGAGGACGTTTCCACACATGTGCTGCGATTAAATAGTTCTATGCTAAATATTTTAAAAAGCCTTTCCAGATGAACTAGAATCTTACTTTATGGCGAATTATATGTCAGAATGCCAACTAACACCTCGGTGAGCTTCTTGTCTTTGAAATTGAGAGTTTAACATGTTTTTGAATGATTTTTCAAGGTGCCCACCCACATCTATTGTATGACCTAAACGGTGGTAGAGCAATTATGAGACTTTCTCAAAAGTGCTAGTTTTGTCAACTTTTTGATCTGAACCATTGTATATGATCATAAGTAACCTTAAAACAGGGCTAAACATGCATTTTCCCTTTACTACTCTTTTAAGCCGGGGTGTGAGGGGTAGGCCAACAACACACACACACACACACACACACACACACACACACACACACACACACACACACACACACACACACACACACACACGTGTTACAGGAGTCAGGCATTGTCCTTTTCTTACTGGGCATCTCCCTGCCTGCCTCTGTCTGTCTGGTCTTTTGTCCTCCTTATCTCCTTATCTCAGTAGATCATAACCTGCCTCCACCACTGCTCTCACTGCTCCTTATCAAGATCTCCTCTCCATGTAAACTATGGGGATTTGAATCGCCCGTGGATGGTGTGTGTGTGTGCGTGTGTGTGTGCGTGTGTGCGTGTGTGTGTGCGTGTGTGTGTGTGTGTGTGCGTGAGTGTGTATGTGTATGTATGGCACCCATCAGTTTATTCAATTCACAGGGTTATCCCAGCTCTATATTTCCTCTGTGTGTCTGTGTGTGTGCACGTGCGTTAGTGTCTGCAGGTGTTGTTCTACTGTACGGTTCTCTGTACGTTTTCAGGGTTAGCTCTGTGGGGTTCAGCTCTGTGGGGAGTTACTCCTCCCATTGTTTGCCTACAGCAACAAGAGCTCATTATAGAGAAAAGACAGATGTAGTCCCTATCTGTGTGTGTGTGTGGGGGGGGTTCTCTTTAACACATGAAGGGCATGTGTAATTAGAAGTCTTTTGTTTGACATGTTCTACAGACATGCTTATTTTCTCTTTGTTTGGTTTTATCAAGCAGAATCCCAGACTCCAGCTTTTTTTTCTCTCAGCTCAACAACCTCGGCTGCTCATCAAGAGAACTGATTGGTGTTTCTTTTGTCTGTTTCAGAAATCGAGCGATAGCCGATTACCTTCGTTCCAACGGATATGAAGAGGCCTATTCAGTTTTCAAGAAGGAGACTGAATTAGACATGGTAAGACGCGTGCACACTGACAAGACGCACACACAGGCCAATTTAGCTAAACAATAAGCCTTAATTCACACTTTATTCCAGCTTTCAATTGAAGCTCACTTCACTTGTGTGACTGAAAACATATGTGCCCAATTAAGGTGATCTGGAGCCTTTATTAGGCTGTCTGACATGTACAATGCATGCACACTCTCTCTCTCTCTCTCTCTCTCTCTCTCTCTCTCTCACACTCACACTCACACTCACACACACACACCGGAGTGAAGGTGAGTGAGACCAAAATTACAGCCTGGATCAAGAGTCCTTTGAAAGAAGACGCATATTAACACCACCAGAAACACAGGCTGACAGGTTAACACGTGAAGGTCCCCTCCTCTCATCTCCTGTACGTCTGTACTCCTCTCACCTGGCCCTCCCTCCCCTCTCTTCTTTCATACCCTTCTCTCTTCTGTCACTTTTTCCTCTCCTTTCTCCCCTCCACTCCACTCTCTCTCCCATACTCCCTGCTCCCTTGTTTGTAAAGCGCACATCCAGGACAGGGTTTTTAATCAGTCAGTCCTGGCCCCCTCAGTACGGTGGAAACGCCATGAATAATAGATTCAAGATAAGAGTCCATCAGAGGGAGACGCGCCGTGACAGCGCTGACTACCAGGCAGGAACGCCATGGCAGGACCACGCTAAAACCCTGCCTCGCCACTAACAACCTTACGTTTTGGCCATCTAGGCCCTTCGTCTCTGGTTAAATTGGTTAGGGTGTTTATGCTAATTAATATCTCCTTATTTAGCCTATAAAGGCTGCGTCTCCTGAATGTAACGTTTCAGATTTTCCACTGGCCTTTTTTATGCTCGCGGTTAATAAAGATAATGCGTTGAGTGGTGAGGGCATTTTGTGCGTAGGGTTGTGGTGTTGTTGGAGTGTGAGGAGAGAGGTCATATCTACCATTGCTGTCGCCTGGCATGGGCACACACACATGCACCCCTGCTGATCAACTGGCACCGGTGTGTGTGTGCGCGTGTGTGTGCGCGCACGTAGAGCACTGTCTTGCCCGACTGGGTGTGTTTAGCTAAGCCATCGACAGCGGGTCCAGGCAGATGGCGGATCAGACCACCGCAGACTTCTCCAAAACAGCATCCGCCTTCCCTCTCGCCTGACATATCCCTCCATCCCTCCATCTCTCCCCACGGACACCATGATGCCACGACCCGTTTTTCACCCCTCCCTCCCCTCAGCTTAGCGCTCTCCGCGTCGGGGAGAGGCGACAACTGTTCTCTTGGACACCTCTGATTTTCCGAGACAGCGATTTCTGCCAAGGAGAAGCAGCTCAGCCCCCCCGCACGCGCGCG
Source organism: Borostomias antarcticus (assembly GCF_949987555.1). Taxonomy (NCBI): domain Eukaryota; kingdom Metazoa; phylum Chordata; class Actinopteri; order Stomiiformes; family Stomiidae; genus Borostomias; species Borostomias antarcticus. The sequence goes on along the minus strand of NC_140234.1, from coordinate 51,309,131 downwards.
CACACACACACACACGCGCGCTCCTTTGTTTCGATAAGGGAATGGGGGAAAAAATGGTGTGAAATCAGAATGCTAAGCAAATTTTCTACCCCCAGTGTGAAATTAAGACCCGCCTGTCAATCTGGATTTTTGATGCTTTGGTGGTTAAAGCCAGGGACTTATGGTGCGTTCGTTTATAACTGGGAGGTGGCAAATTGCGACTTGCTACTAGGAATGATTAAATAAAACGCTGCATGAACTCGCACTTCCTCGTCGCAAATTCGGATATGTTTCTCAGCCCCCAGTTGCTCGAATGCACTAGATATAACTAGGTAACTGTGATATAATGGTATATAGCTCGAATGCACACAGGTCGGAGGTAGGTATTTTGCCACTTGCGACTTGCCACCTCCGACCACAAACGAATGCACCATTAGCGTAGGGTCCTGGCAGTTTATCATTTTTGTCACCCAAATGTACAAAAATCCCCTCTGCAAACCCCTCCCCGTAGCAGACTGGCCCCAATGCATATTTCAGACTGCAGATGTGGTGTCTGAGTAGGTGCACATCTTCCATGAATGTATTCATTGACGTGTGTGTATACAAGTCTAAATAACGTCTGCTGACTTACACTTACAGTAATGTGTGTGTGTGTGTGTGTGTGTGTGTGTGTGTGTGTGTGTGTGTGTGTGTGTGTGTGTGTGTGTGTGTGTGTGTGTGTGTGTGTGTGTGTGTGTGTGTGTGTGTGTGTGTGTCAATCTCCACCTACACTACATGCTGTCTGTGGGCCTGCATGTTCAGGTAGTGCTTCTGTAGTCCCTGTTGCTGTGTGGGAGGAGGAGACTATTGTTCTCGTGAAGCTACTGTTTAGCATGGCTAGCATTAGAGGCAGGTGTGGGGCTCAGCTGCAGGTGCATAGTAACTACCTCACACAGGCCCTAGTCTACACCCATGGGGATGGGGCACCATATGCCTCATATCTCTGGTACACACATGTATGCACCTGACACATGGGCGCGTACACACACACACACACACACACACACACACCTGGGCGTGTACCAACCTGCAAGATTTATTTTATTTGCGTTTTCTTGTGTCACACATGTCTCATCTGCTCTGGATAGGTTCAGTTTAACACAGCCTCACAACCTAGTCGTAGTTAGCCTCACAACCTAGTCGTAGTTAGGCTGGTTAGCCCCCTGGCCCTGTTTAACACGGCTGCCTCAGCGCGCTAGCATGGGCTTCCTGGTGGAGGTGTGTCTCCGCCAGGCTCCCTGAAGTTAACGTCCCTGCCCTGACTCCAGCCAACTGCTTGTGGGCTGTATGATTTGTAAGCCTTCCTTGTGTGCAGGAGATTAGCCAGTGTGAGGGGGATTAGGCCTAGGAATATGGTGTGCGTATGTGTGTGTGTGTGTGTGTGTGTGTGTGTGTGTGTGTATCTGGTTGTGCGTGCGCAGGATTTGCAGTCAGCCTCCAGGCTGACCGGCCGCTCCGTGTGGCGCCACGGCCCCTGTTTTTCTGGGGGATGTAAATAAATCCTGTTCCTTATTACTGTATCTGGTAAAGACTGCTTGTTACTGTACCTGGTGAAGACTGCTTGTTACTGTACCTGGTGAAGACTGCTTGTTACTGTACCTGGTAAAGACTGCTTGTTACTGTACCTGGTGAAGACTGCTTGTTACTGTACCTGGTGAAGACTGCTTGTTACTGTACCTGGTAAAGACTGCTTGTTACTGTACCTGGTGAAGACTGCTTGTTACTGTACCTGGTGAAGACTGCTTGTTACTGTACCTGGTGAAGACTGCTTGTTACTGTACCTGGTAAAGACTGCTTGTTACTGTACCTGGTGAAGACTGCTTGTTACTGTATCTGGTAAAGACTGCTTGTTACTGTACCTGGTGAAGACTGCTTGTTACTGTACCTGGTGAAGACTGCTTGTTACTGTACCTGGTGAAGACATGCTGCCACCAGTCTGCCCTCACTGATTAAACTAAGCTCTCTGCTCTGATTGGTTCTGTGTGATTTACTTTCCTTTTTTTTACTGCCTTTCTCGTCTCTTCATTGACTTCCTCATTTTGCCCCCCAGAATGAAGAATTGGATAAGAAGTATGCCGGCCTTTTGGAAAAGAAATGGACCTCAGTCATCAGATTACAAAAGAAGGTTTGTGTTTTTTTAAGGATGCTTATGGACGCTGCCGTCCTGCAGTCTTTGAATGGCCGGCGCCTTTGGCAGCGTGTCATCAGACGCTCGCCAACCCTGGAGCTGCTTCACTTGAACGATTGCAGTTTGACCTGTGAATTTAGAATAGTTAATTCCATAAGATTTGTATGTGCCCCAAGGGCATTACATAAACTGATAATAATAACTTGGCCATTACCAATATAATAAGAATATGGTTTTAATTGTCATATGTACATGATAGGGGCACCGTGTACAATGAAATGGTTAGCTGAGGCTGGAACCTACCAGGCCATGACTCTGTATGTGTGGCTCTCTGTGTCCGTGTGTCCTGTTGTCCCTGTGAATCCCCCCTCTGCTCTGGGAAGGTGATGGAACTGGAGTCCAAGCTGAACGAGGCGAAGGAGGAGATCACCCTGGGCGGCCCGGTCACCCAGAAGCGTGACCCCAAAGAGTGGATCCCGCGCCCGCCCGAGAAGTACGCGCTGAGCGGCCACCGCAGCCCCGTCACCCGGGTGATCTTCCACCCCGTCTTCAGCGTCATGGTCTCCGCCTCCGAGGACGCCACAATAAAGGTCAGCCGAGTGCACGGCCTCTGGAGAACCCAACAGGCCCGAGGGGGAGGTCCTTATGGGGTGGCTGAGACAGAGTTGAAATGACATCACAACGACCGTTATTCGGTGTTGTTGGCGGTGAACTTCTTGTTGGCCGAAGGAGTGCGCAAGCTTGGGACGGCAGTAAAAAGACCCGTTTCCCAGGGCGACGAGCTTGAAGGCCTTGTTATTCAGTCAGCCTGTGTACCAGCCTGGCATCAGCACCACCTCACACTGCTGTCCCCCTGGCTTTAGCTCTCTCTCTCTTTCTCTCTCTCTCTCTCTCTCTCTTTCTTTCTCTCTCTCCCTCTGGCTTTAGCTCGCTCTCTCTCTGCTTTTCAGTCTCTTCTCTCTCTCTCTCTCTCTCTCTCTCTCTCTTTCTTTCTCTCTCTCCCTCTGGCTTTAGCTCTCTCTTTCTCTTTCTCTCTCTCTCTCTCTCTCTCTCTCTTGCTCTCTCTCGCTCCCTCCTCCAGCTCTTGTCTCTCTGACTAGCTCTTTTCTCCTCTCTCTCTCTCTGTAGCTTAATCTTTACTTTTCAGGACACGCCCTGCTCTATAGCAACTCCTCTCTGTCCCTCATCGACCGCCATCCATGCTGCTGTTTCTATGTATAAACCCCAAACACAGTGGGTGATGATTCACTGTGCTGTATTTACAGCCTGGTCTGGGGCTCTGTGGTGCCGTCAACACGCCCCAGTTCCCCCCCGCCTGTGTGGAGTATAAATATGTGTGCTGTGTGATTTATTCATGCGGAATCACAGACGCATGTAACTCCTCCATTTGGCTGCTCTCCCACCTGGGGCTGCCCACCACCTCCCCCTCGTTCCTCAGAGCTAGACCCCCCCCCGTTAAGTGCCGCCGGTGGAGAAGGAACAGCCCCGCCACGTCCAGATCGCTCACCTCCCTTCCCTGGCCCGGCGCGGCCTCCCCCTGCTGCCCTACTTCTCTCCCCAAACCCCCACTGCTAAATCTTAAACTGAGGAGAGCCCATCTCCAGCACTCTGCCTCCTCTCGTTCTCTCTCTCTCTCTCTCTCTCTCTCTCTCTCTCTCTCTCTCGACATTCCAGTCAGGCTGCGTTTTGCCTGCAGTCACAAAGTATTCTCTCCTTCCCCCTTGCCCTACTCATTAGTATGCGTGGGGTAATCGTCATGGGGCTCTGGTGCGCCGCAGCCAAACCCTGTTTGCTCTTCATTTTCGATCTCTCTCCCTCTCCCCCCCCCCTCTCTCTTTCTCTCTCTCTCTCCCTCTCTCCCCTCGTCCGTCCTCAGCTTTCTCTTCTGCAAACATGGCAGATCTGTGAGCAGCCAGTGCTTTTGTACTCGATTACCTTGAGTCGAGGGCGAGGCCCTCCACCTTGACAGTATGCAAATGAGCATGGTGACCCTCCTCCCATCTCTATCTTTCTCTCTCTCTCTCTCCCTCCATCTGCATGGTGATGACCCCCCCCCCATCTCTATCTCTCTTTCTCTCTCTCTCTCTCCCTCCATCTGCATGGTGATGGACCCCCCCCCCCATCTCTATCCCTCTCTCTCATTCTCTCTCTCTCTCCATCTGCATGGTGAGCAGACACCCTTCCAGACCAGGTCTGAAACTAGGCCAAGCAGCTTGAGGTCCAGCATTGAGTTACACATTCACTCACATTCACTGCAAGAAAGGACCCTTTGATACCTTGCTCTCAAAATAATTCAGTGGCTTGTTATTTATGCCAGAGCAGATGTATTCTCTCAAGTGTTAATTATTCCTCTGAGATTCAAATGACTTGGGCTCTGTTGACTGGCTTACTCTTATTGTTTTAACAAGGTTTAAAGTAATGCTCCCGTGGCAGACGTGGCGTTTTGATGGTTGAGTTGACAGTTGTATTAATAGGGACTACGCAAATCAAGCGGTTGCACCACATTATGAACACACACAGGTCAGCTTCAGGTTAACCTCCTTACCTAATGACCATCTGCACTGCATGTGCAGCTTACTGAGACAATACCAGGATTTCCTCTTCAAGGACCGTAAAAGTAGAGACAATCAGTGGAGAGCCCACCCTAGAGACAAGCAGTGGAGAGACCACCCTAGAGACAAGCAGTGGAGAGCCCAGCCTAGAGACAAGCAGTGGAGAGACCACCCTAGAGACAAGCAGTGGAGAGCCCAGCCTAGAGACAAGCAGTGGAGAGCCCAGCCTAGAGACAAGCAGTGGAGAGCCCAGCCTAGTGACAAGCAGTGGAGAGCCCAGCCTAGAGACAAGCAGTGGAGAGCCCACCCTAGAGACAAGCAGTGGAGAGCCCACCCTAGAGACAAGCAGTGGAGAGCCCAGCCTAGAGACAAGTAGTAGAGAGCCCAGCCTAGTGACAAGTAGTAGAGAGCCCACCCTAGAGACAAGCAGTGGAGAGACCACCCTAGAGACAAGCAGTGGAGAGCCCAGCCTAGAGACAAGTAGTAGAGAGCCCACCTTCACATACACTTCTCCAGCCATCCATCAGCATTGGTGAAATGACCAGGCCATTGCACACAGTTGGCAGGGACGGGTTTGGTGGCAGACTCCCACCACCAGGCCGTAGTGAGATGGGTTTGGTGGCAGACTTCACCAGGCTGTAGAAAAGGGGGGTTCACTTGGCTGTAGGGAAACCCAAATGAGGCAGAAGGCATGTGTGCGTGCGTGTGTGTGCGTGCGCCCCCCTCAGCCCCTCCAGCAATGGCGGAAAAGCTTATCCCTCCTTGTCCATCTGTCTGCCTGGAAACCAGAGAAATATAACCAACACACTCCATAACTAACAGCAATACTGTTTACCCTATTCAAGCACTAATCCCACTGTCAGTATCACACCATCTCTCTCTCTCTCTCTCTCTCTCTCCCCTCCCTTCCTTCATTCCTTCTTATTCTAGGAACAATTATTCAATTAGGTATTGGAGTTTTTAACACTCACTAGGTCTGTGTATTGGATATTTGCTCATCGAACCAGGTTCATATTTGAGGCAGCTGAAATGCTCTTGAAATGAACCTCAGTGTAGATGGCACTATGAAGACTGTCTGGCACCTCACCAAGGGTGTTCAAGCCCCCCATGAACATGGCACCTCACCAAGGGTGTTCAAGCCCCCCATGAACATGATTAGTCTCTATGATGTCCTACAGCAGATTGGATGAATACTTGGGAATGGATACTTAGGGAGGCGACAGAATGACATGGAGTGCAGATGAGTGCGCGCATGTGTGTGTGTGTGTGTGTGTGTGTCACTCTTGACGTGTGTGCTGTGTCCCTCCCCAGGTGTGGGACTACGAGACGGGGGACTTTGAGCGCACGCTGAAAGGCCACACAGACTCTGTGCAGGACATCTCCTTTGACCAGACCGGCAAGCTGCTGGCCTCCTGCTCCGCCGACATGACCATCAAGCTCTGGGACTTCCAGGGCTTCGAGTGCATCAGGACCATGCATGGTGAGGGGATGGGGAGGAGAGGAGAGCCGGGGGGGGGGGGGGGGGGGAGCGGGAGAGCCTGTGGTGGTTTAGGGAGCCGGGGGGTGAGGGGCCAGGTAAGTGTTTGTGGTACAGGGACACAGGTGCCACGGATGCTGCGCGTCACCAGGTCTGTCCTCTCCCAGACCCAGCCAGGCTGAACAGTCTGCTCCAGTTCACACAGGAGCCAATGAGGAGCCGCTCCGCCAGTTCTCTCTGTCCGACGTGCTTCTGACGCCAGACATTCTCTTTCTTCTTAACATCCTCCCAATCGTTCCTCCTACGGGGGTTTGGGACTTAATCTCTCTGGAATTCTTGTCATTTGCAGCATTGAATATTAAGAGTTTGAGGGCAAATTTTCTTCCCCCTCCCCACCACACCCCAATGTCATCAACACTGAACTAGTCCTTGAGCAATGGGCATTTCCCCCCTCTTTGAAATCCTAATTGCTCAGTAAATTGCAATGGCGTATCTTCCCTACGAGTGCCCGCAGGCTCTGATACAGCGGCCACCATCCGGGCCCATATCCAGTCCCTCGGGAGCTGTCTGGAGCCCCAAAACATGTCAAGACTTAATGTTTGACACCACGTGACCCTTTAAAACCTCTCCAAGAAAGAATCCCCCCCCCACAGACGTGTATGTAAATATAGCGTGTACAAAATCTTTTTGGGGTGTTAATTTAGACTGTCAGTGGAAGCTGGCGCACAGACAGTTCCACGGAAGGCACCGGAACCAACCTTTCTTTTTCTAGTCTCTTTTTTCCTCCCTCTGCCAGTTTCGCCACCATGCCAGCTTTACTTTCTTCCCACAGTCTCCATCTCTCCCTGTTTCTTCTCTCATCCAACCGTCGTCTTCTCATCCAAACATCTTCTCTGTCCTCTCCGGGTCTTTTCTCTCTCACTGTTGTACACCCCCCCATCCCCCCCCTCGCCAGGCTGCCTGGTTTACTAGTGGAGATTAGTGCAGATTTGGACACCAGTTTAATTATCCTCTTCACCATCAGATAAGTGTCCCTGTGAAGCTGCCACCCATTGTCACTGCCGGTAGCGTTTTGTGGGGGAAGGGGGGGGCTTGTGAACCCCCCTACCCCCCACCACCTCCCATATTTAAACTGGCCTTTTAGAGCCTACTTACCGTTTCCTCCTGGGTTTAGGAGCTTATATATGGCCATCCTTGTAGGTAATTACTTGCCTCTTATTTCCCCAGAACAAAGCACCACTTGGCAAATTGGCCGCCTCACCTCCCTAATTGGCTAATTTGGCCGAAACCCCTCATTTCCATCTTATTTGTTCCTGAGGACTTGTTAACAATGGGGTTGTCAAGTCACTGTGGGTGGGAGTCATACATGCAAGGTTATGGTTAAGGGCGTCTAGACTTGATTCTTAATGGCTATACACCAAAACGTGTTTCACTCTGACCTTGTAAAATATATTTTGCCAATTTTGGGGGGTTATTTACTCATCATTGGTCTCTGACCCCTGTGAGAAATAATCAGCCAAATTGTCATGATGTTTCTCTTCTGTTTACCAGGACACGACCATAATGTTTCATCTGTAGCCATCATGCCCAACGGAGACCACATAGTATCTGCTTCCAGGGACAGAACCATTAAAATGTGGGAGGTGGCAACTGGGTAGGTACTCTCGGCATCAGAGCTTGAGGATTTTGGTTTTAATGTCTGGCTAGTTTTGGGGAAGTTAAATTGTGGTATATTCTTGGAATGGAGTCAGTTCAGTTACAGTGCCTGTACTGCAGTTCAATGCTTTGAACGATGTTCAGCTATATTGTGAAGGCTCTGGAAAAGACACTACAAAGAGTTGTGTTCTGTCCTCTTTCCCCACCAGATACTGTGTGAAGACCTTCACAGGCCACAGGGAGTGGGTGCGCATGGTGCGGCCCAACCAGGACGGCACCTTAATTGCCAGTTGTTCCAACGACCAGACGGTGCGCGTGTGGGTGGTGGCCTCCAAAGAGTGCAAGGCGGAGCTGAGGGAGCACGAGCACGTGGTGGAGTGCATCTCCTGGGCCCCCGAGAGCGCCTGTCCCACCATCCTGGAGGCCACAGGATCAGAGGTGAGAGGCCACCCTTTACACACACACACACACACGCTTGTCTGCCCCCCCCCTCGGTGAAATACATAAGTAAACAACACACAGCAGCCGGGTCTTACTGCCATGGGCGCACGCCGATGAATTGTGCCTCTGTGTACACGTGCATCCTTAAGAGAGCAGTCTTGTGATGAAGCGTCCAATTTCAGACTGATCTGATAAAAACAACATTTGCACGAGCCCTGTCGGGAGCCCTCACCCTTAGCACAATGAAACACAATGTTCTACTCAGAAGTGGCTTGGAATTGTTTGGGGGGGGGGGGGGGGGGGGGGGGGGGTCGATGTGGCTGTGTAATTGTTGAACTTGAATTCTCAAGCCAGAAAGTTGGATACAGACAGTGGTAGGATCACATGGGCAGACTGAAATACACGCATAAAAATAAACGCGTGCACGCACATACTGGTTTCAGAGGAAGTGCTCTTACACTTTGAAGGTGACAACTTGCTGTGTATCTAACCATGCTGGTTCAGGTACAATGATTGCGGCTTCTCTTGACATCAATTAGACTGTCACAGTTTATGAACTGACGCAGCCAAACATGAGACTTGACATTTAAGACGGGGCTGTTCCAAGTGCTTTGGATGTGCCTGCACAGGGGAACTCACTGTTTGAGCATGGCCTCCCCAGTCGCATGTCAGATCTATTAGACATAATCACTTTTTCCTCTGTGCGCTAAAGACACACCCACACACTGGGCAGGGTGCTGTGTTTGGTTTGTGCCATAAATGTGTTTAGCAAGCGCTGAAGACAAAGTCCTTTGGAACAGTCTCTGTAAGGGTGCGTTCACACGGCAGATATTGTCAACGTTTGCGCGTGGCTTTTCATTGTTGTCTGTGGAGCAGCGCGTTCGGAGTCTTTCGGCGCGCTGCTCTGCCGAAGCGAGCCGTCTCATGTTTTAGCAGCGGCGAAAAGTTGAAAATATTAGAACTTTTCTGCGGAGAGCGCGCCCTATGATTGTTGTCTTCTGTCTCTTGGCAATGAATAGCTCCGGTCAGGGACGGTGCGCTTCGCGTTTTTAGCAGCTTGCATGTGAACGCAGCCTTATGCCTTCCTGACGGAGATGTGCTTGAGCGCATCCAAAGTGAACACAGTGTTCAGTAGAGTCAGCAGTGACATCCCCTTCATTTTACGGCATGTGCAGCTATGATACATACTGTAGCACATGTGGTGTGACAGACAGCCGGTTCAGTCGTTTGTGAACATGGTCACCAGAATAGCTCCCACTTCAAAGCCACCTGTGTAACTGAACACCAGGAGTCTCCTGTCCTGGAGATGTATCCTCCAAACACTCAGGTTGTAGTAGTCTGGCTCCAGCCCCTGAGGACTCCCTCTTTGGCAACGCCCGTCTCAGAAAATGGCTGCATTATTAAGACGGAATAATGAAGTGCAACAAAATTGCAATTCAGTCTAGAGTGTCAGGCCATGTTTGTAGTCGAATTCTCCCTGAACATGCTGTTTGTAGTCCAATCCTCTTATGCTAATTTTGTATGTATCAAATTAGGGCTTCTAAAAGGACTGAATTCAGAGGCATGGCTTGTTTGGCTTAATTTGTGTTGGCTTTCCATTACATCCAATATATGCTTGACTATTAACTGGAGAGTGTGTGTCATGGTCATATACTTACATACCGGGACCACTGATTGTCCCAGTAGAGAAGACTGCTGTGGTTCTTTATTTCCTGGTTGGAAGTCTTCATACTGTATTCTGTCTTTGCCCTACCAGACTAAGAAGAGTGGCAAGCCTGGCCCCTTCCTGCTATCTGGCTCGAGAGACAAGACCATCAAGATGTGGGACGTCAGCATTGGCATGTGCCTTATGACACTGGTGAGTGGGCCAACTATCGCTTTTTGTCAGTGAGGCCTAGTTGTGTGTGTTCAAATCCATTTCACACAAACTGTGTGTGTCCTCCTAACTCAGCTCTCTGTCCCCAGGTTGGCCATGACAACTGGGTGCGTGGGATACTTGTCCATCCCGGTGGCAAGTTTATTGTGAGCTGTGCTGATGACAAAACCTTAAGGATCTGGGACTACAAGAACAAGCGCTGCATGAAGACCCTGAGTGCCCATGAACACTTTGTTACCTCTCTGGGTGAGTGTAGTTTGTTACCTCTCTAGGTGAGTGTAGTTTGTTACCTCTCTAGGTGAGTGTAGTTTGTTACCTCTCTAGGTGAGTGTAGTTTGTTACCTCTCTAGGTGAGTGTAGTTTGTTACCTCTCTAGGTGAGTGTAGTTTGTTACCTCTCTAGGTGAGTGTAGTTTGTTACCTCTCTGGGTGAGTGTAGTTTACCTCTCCAGGTGAGTTTAGTTTGTTACCTCTCTGGGTGAGTGTAGTTTGTTACCTCTCTAGGTGAGTGTAGTTTGTTACCTCTCTAGGTGAGTGTAGTTTGTTACCTCTCTAGGTGAGTGTAGTTTGTTACCTCTCTGGGTGAGTGTAGTTTACCTCTCCAGGTGAGTTTAGTTTGTTACCTCTCTGGGTGAGTGTAGTTTGTTACCTCTCTAGGTGAGTGTAGTTTGTTACCTCTCTGGGTGAGTGTAGTTTACCTCTCTAGGTGAGTTTAGTTTGTTACCTCTCTGGGTGAGTGTAGTTTACCTCTCTAGGTGAGTTTAGTTTGTTACCTCTCTGGGTGAGTGTAGTTTGTTACCTCTCTAGGTGAGTTTAGTTTGTTACCTCTCTGGGTGAGTGTAGTTTGTTACCTCTCTGGGTGAGTGTAGTTTGTTACCTCTCTGGGTGAGTGTAGTTTGTTACCTCTCTGGGTGAGTGTAGTTTGTTACCTCTCTGGGTGAGTGTAGTTTACCTCTCTGGGTGAGTGTAGTTTGTTACCTCTCTAGGTGAGTGTAGTTTGTCTGCAGTCTCAGTCACCAGCTATGGCTGTAAGATGTTTTTGTAGTGGTTTACTGAGGTAAGTTAGGAAGCACTGTAGTCCACCCCTCTAGTGTGAAATGCCAAAGGATCCTATGGGAGAGCAGAGGTTATACAAGACTGTTTTGGTTGGAAGTGTGTGTGTGTTGGGGGGTCGATAAAGTGGGTTTAGCTCAGCTTCCTAGGAGTGGCTGGCAGCTGGGGCCAAAGAGGCAGGCAAATGGTCCAGGATTTTCTCACTTTTTTCCACAAACCTAAGGCTTTTGAGGGGATCAAGGCTAGGGAACTCACCAGAGGTGCCTCCTCATCGCCAGCCAGCTTCCGCTGGCACAGCATTTGAAGCCTGCTCCCTCTGAAATCCTGCCTTGTGTACTCACAGAAAACTCTGCTGTAAGCTATTGATTGGTGAGTGGATGCTGGAGCTTTGGGGAAGACAAAAGCACCCTTTGTCATGAGGTTGTCTAGGAAACGAACAAAAAAAATCCCTCAACATGCAGCGCTCAAAATAAACCTTTTTACTTGGTAGCACTGGTGCTCCCAACTTCAAAAATGTAGGAGCACCTACAAAACTAGGAGCTTCTTACAAAATGTAAGAAGCACCAACAATAGGTCTATTTGTAATAGATTTGTTGTATTATAGCTAGGCATGGGACAGTATGAGATTTAGACAGTATAATAAACAAAATTATATACATATTAGGGAGATTAATCTGGAAACTTTCATGCAAAATAACGCAAAATACGCAAAATAATCATATTACCAAAATTGACCCAACTTCATCCCGTAATTGGATGGATAGATACTTTAATGATCCTCCTAGGGGGGAATTTAGCATTTCAACAGTGGAATTACAACAAGGTTGGAAAGGAAAACACTAGACACAGAGTAGTCTAAAAAGAGGTAGAGCAGGGGCTATATACATCCATATGTACAGCAGGGGCTATATACATCCATATGTACAGCAGGGGCTATATACATCCATATGTACAGTATTGAATACAGGGTTTTTCCTGCATAGAAGATTCTTTGACGCCCCCAAAAGAGATTTTAGCCGGAGCCAAAGGAAAATCACCAGTGCCAAAACGCAAGAAAAAGAAAAATGGCAATTCAAAGCCTTTCCAAATGTGTTTGATAGCTTGTTTCAAGTGCAGCCCATCCCTCTTTCTTGCATTGTCCACGGTTTGGATCACTAGTAGCCAAGATAATTAATAGACAGGTTATCAGTATCTTAAACATTTTGTCTACATATCCATTTTATGTCATGTCGGAAGATTTCCTGCGATTGTGAAAAGTGAGTTCAGTCAGAACGACAGCAAATAATATACAGTAGGCCTATATGCTGTTAGGCTACTTGGCATCAAACTGAGGTTTCCCCTCAAAATTGTGTGCACAATGCACATCACCCCCCAAAGACCCATTCTGAGCCAGGAAAAACCCTGGAGTAGAAAAAAGTCATGAAGTAATTTAAGTCATGGGAGGAACACTTTTAATTTCACCGCTACTGCGAATGTCCAACACCGCATGTGAATGTATTACTAGCGAATACAAAGAAAGGGACGTCCGAATGGAAAGAAGGTCACACCAGAACAATTCTGTGCACTCTAGTCTCAACGCCAGACCCATGGAAGTTATTTTCCTGATGCACTACGTAAGCTACCCGAACTACGTTACTGCATGATGCAGATCTCTATGGTTCTGGAACACTTCATTAAAAAAACTGGTGTTGCAATCCTGGCAATTCATTGGTAGCGCTGGAATCCCGACGACACCCATCAGTAACGACTTTCGCGATCAGGCGTTCCCACCCATAGATATTCCCCGCCCATCTAACCTGGGTTAGTGTCTCATTTGCTGCTACGACCTGTCACTTTTGACCCGTCGTTACACCCTCAGAATACCAGCTTGGGGCGAAGGGGCACAGACTCTTATGTAGTATGCGGAGCGATGCGATTTAACGTAATATTTGAGGCTGGAGAGATATTTGAGGCTGGAGAGAGACTATGTGCACTATGTGCACAAATGCTTCCAATTAAATTGAGGTTGCTCAGATTCAATTTCAGGAGTATATGCCACCAAAACAGTCACAATTTGGAGCCCTGAGATGTGGTGATGCATGTACCAAGAGAGAACTGCTTTGACCCAGTTTTGTTCAAATTCCCCTCACCGACCTATTGATTGCTTTGAGTGTCCAGGTAAATGGAATTATGATGATTAACAGTGTTGAATGTGATGTGGAACTTCATTAATGATTTTGTCCTTTCCAGTGAAAGTGCAGCCGGTTTCCTCTGTGCCTTTCTTCTGATATCGTTTCTTTCTTCCTCAGATTTCCACAAGGCTGCTCCATATGTTGTCACCGGGAGCGTAGATCAAACAGTAAAAGTGTGGGAGTGCCGCTGATTGGACCCTAGAAGATCGGAACACCATCCCAATTACCCCAGGACACCCCCCCCCCTCCCCCCAACTCCCCCCCTCTCCTTCAACCCTGCCCTCTGCTCATTCCACCCCAAGCCCACCCCACCATCTCTGTCTCCTCTGACTGCATTCATACACCATGGTTCTTACCCATTGCGCTCTGGTCCAATAACTATTGTCCTTTTATGTAAATTATTCTGGATGTAGATCGAGCTATTAAATGTTACACAAAAAAGTATTCTTGCATGGTGAATCCAAAATTGTATACTGTAAATTTACATAACGTTGTCTAGAAGTACCATAGGTTAAACACGGGGCTGCCGTCTGTCAGCACAGCCTTACCTCCTGAAGGCAGATGTTTTTGACTGGGTGTAAAACGTAGGGCACTAAAAACCGATAATTTAAAAATGACAGTGTCATTCGTTAAGTGTCAGATTTATTTTTGTCTGTCAATTTTTTTGGGATTTTTTGTTTCTGTTTTTCTCTTATTATTTCTCTCCTTTTACTGTTGTAGTCTGTCGGTGCCTATCTTGGTGACCTCTTGAGGGGAAACAACGACAAAAGGAAAAGTGTAATTCCCTTAAAGGAGATATGATTGTCTGTGGGGCTTTGTTATTGGAATAATCTAGCTTTGTAACATCACTTCTGAAGTGTGCATACCATTTCTCTTCATGTGGAACTAGATAATATATTAATGGCTGCATATACGAATGTTTCAAAATGTTGTCCTTGGACCTCTTGGGGGTGAGAAAAGCTTTGTACCGTTGTCATGACAATGTGTCCTAACTGAGTAGCTAACCACTCTTCGATAGGCTTAGATAGCATATCCTGTAAATATTCGCATTCAGGAATCAGTTGATGAAATTTCTCCGCTGGCTTTCTGAATAGCCTGGCTGAACTGCACCGTTGGTGCCCACTTTAAGCCTCGGTTATACTCCCAAGCTGCTGCGGACGCGTAGTGGTTGTGTTTTTACTACTTCTGTTGTCCGCTTGGAGGACGCGGCAGTTGCTGCTGTCATAGTGTAGAGGGCGCGTGGACAAGCACACACCGTCACACAAAACATGGGATGCACGCGGATGTCTGCGCGGAGCCTACGCATACGTCTGCTGATGAAATTTACGTCACACACACCCTCGCGTACGTGGAAAGTATAACCAGGCCTTCAGCCAGTATTTCGGCTATTATTCAGTGTGGCTTGTGGCGTGAGGTTCTGCAACCTGGAACGCTGCCCCCCATCTGTTTTGCCCGGTACCGAGCTCTACTGCAGCCGTTGGAGAGCGCTCTGCCTTTCACTAGCACTAGTACAGACATGGAGGATTACACCTTTCTATCTCTAGCACTTGATAATGACCTTAGGTGTTCCCCTCGCTGAGACTCATCTTTGTGATGTCTCACTGATTTCCATTTGACTTATCCCTCTCCCTTTTTTTGTCCTCATCCTTTGACGGATTAGTTTGAAATGAAATGAAATTTGAGGCTGGGTTTTACAGTATCAGGAATCATGTAAGCAATTTGACTCAGTTGTCTAGTGCAACCTCTATAGGCTGAGAGTGTTGGGGAGGGTGAGCCGTAGCCTTGGATGAAATGGGGCAATCCTGAGTGAGTCTGACTCCAGACGTCAAAGCATGACAAGGAATCAGTGGCCCCCAACGGTTTGTTTTGGGATGTGCAGAGATATCACCTGGGGGGTGAAACTGCATCCTTGGGGTAGGGGGGGGTACATGAAATGAGGTGATAAAGCAGTTTCTGGGGGGAAAAGTTGAAACGTCAACCAAGCTTTGGAACCGCCAAATCTGTATTTTTGACCAAACTGCTGAACTTTAGGGAGATCCAGGAAAAAATTATGAAATGCTAGCTGCAGACATGCTAACATGAACTCCTTGTGCTCTCTGTATAGAGGTCTGGTGTAGGTGGTTATTATAAAGGGATCTACACACCCCAGGCTAGCAGCTCCTTCACCTTGGTTTTGGTCTCGGGATAGAGAACACAGGAGAATGCTTAGCGCTTAAGCAGTGAGGATCTCCCCAGGCAAAGTCCACAGGCCGTCTCTGAAACGTCTCCTGAGTGACACCTCTTTATCCTGTTCTGTTCATATTCTGATCTTGGCTGACAACGATATGAAAGACAATAGGAAATAATCATTCTTAACCAATCCTCTACATTGGAGATCAACCATTCCATTCCCCTAAAAAAAAAAAAAGAAAAAAAAAAAGAAAGTCTTTCTTACTCTCAGTGCAGCAGGCGAGAAAAATCCAATTAACTTGCACATCCCTGCTTTCATTAGATCTTTGGTCTTGTACAACGGTCGGAGACGTAAGAAAACTAAAAAACATTAATAAATGCATAAACGGATATCATTTTTAATTAGCCTTTTCATTACAATGCAATTCTATGATAATAAAGAATTCCACTGCTTAACCGATCTTATTATCTAGCTTCTTTGCCGTTCCTGTGTGTATTGGATGTAGATACCCGCTGCTGAACCTCTGATAGTGGCTAGTGTGAGCCCTGTGACCTGTCGACAATAGCACTGCTGCATGTAAACCTGTTCCAGAGGCTGAACTGTCTGGTGGGGCCTTCTGGGGGAGGCTAACGTCTTAGCATAGCATAATGTAGAACTGATCGCTCAGCCATATGACATTGCTTCGGGGTGTCGGAGGCCAATCGCTAATCGGTCCGATTGACAAATTGTTCTGTTAAATGGAGAAACTCCCTCTCCTATCAGTGAGTGGGTGTCCCTGTGTATGTATAGCCTACTGTGTATTTGCGTATTGACTTATCAAAGACACCAGATGGACTCCCTACCAGACAGGCCGGCTGGCATGATGGCTGCAGACAGCTCTGTGTGTGGTTGTAGAAAGACTGGTTTTGCTTGTGTCTGTCGTTGTATGAAGGAGGACAGATCCAACTGGCCTTCCTTCCACTATGTGCGATGGGATTGCGGCAGACTAGATGTTCCAAAGGAGCAACCCCCCTCCTTCAGAGGATACCACTCATGCCTCCTCTAGCATTAGTAAGATTGAGACTGGTTTCCTTCTACAAGCTGCTCTCTGTCTCAGAGAGAGACGTTGAGTGGAGACTTGGCATTCATTCAGTTGCTCCATACTCTGGCCTTCTGTAGTACAATTGGACATGGTCATGCAGATGTACCGTGTGGTAAAAACATGTTTTAGCTGAAGCCAAAAATTGGAGTGATCTTAGTACAATCTGGTTTAGCTTGTGAATTCAGACTTCCTGGTCTGTCTGTGTGTCCAGTTGGTGCTGGGCTAAGTAAGCCATCTTTGATAAAGCCACTCCTCCCTTGCGTTTGGCAGACTTTAGGGTTTTGATATTAGGTTCAAATTCTTTAAGCCAGGCCTGAAATGGAGATTAGTCTTGACTCTCATTGAAAACAGCTTTCCCTTTGTTAGACAAGGAAGGTGACTAAAGAAAAAAAAAGCCAGGAGAATGTGTGCACCACTCCTGTAATATAGTTGTCATTGAATGAATGCTTACAACACAACCTTTGGTGGTGTACATGTGCCCTGTGAAAGAAATCACTTTTTGCCATTCGCAGGTCCCAAGCAATCCCTATGCTGCACTGGTTTGGTGGTTGAAGGGACCGACAGACAAGCCTGCACTGTCTGTGGGTCCTTCCCTCCAGCCTCAAGTCCATCTGTCTGCTATAACCTGCCTTGTGAATAGATTGAGGGCTTCGGACTTTAACAGCTTGGACGGGAGTTTTTGTTATTGCTTTCATGGTCTCACTTCACACACTGCAAATTGTTAACAATATATCTGGATGTCATTATTGTTTGCAACATAATAAAAGGAAAAAAAAAACTAAGGAGGTCTTCACTGGGTTGTGGTTGGATTGAGGGATTTCCCGTCACTTTCGAACCATATTTATTTCAATAGGGCCTAGGGATATTTACATGAATCATTTAAATATTCATCATTACATTGCCAATAGCATGTTAAGTATTAATGTGATATGTAGGCTATACATTAATAATCACACATGAGCTATGCTTAATGGAGATATATAATTGGATAGCATGTCATTGGCATTTTCGATTAACTGATACAAATCTTCATTTAAGAGTCATGTATCCTTCCCACTATACTGTCCATTTGAGGTACTGTAATTCCAGCATTCTACGATTGTCCATCATTGTGGGCTAGTTTGAAATTCACACTGCCTTTATATATGATATTATTGATGCACAGATATATTTCAGCGCACGAATTAGACATTTGACTAGTAATCAATCCATCTTATTGACACAATTTAAATTGCATGAGCAAGATATTGTACCTGGTAAAATAGGACAGCGTTGCTGGGTTTGCGTTTCATGGAGAAGACATTTAAGCCTAATTATGACTAATTAAATTTTATGAAACGCATGTTCAATGCAATGAAATTGTCATCTATTATGTGTAACATTAATCTGGTGATGTCTGGGTTGTGAAAAGATCAGAAGATCCCTGCGCTTAATGTTGACGTGCCAAGTGAACTCAGCGCAGAGTAGTGACTTCATCCAGCAATCCGGAAGAAATGCTGTAAAACGTCACAACAACGTGAGTTTTCCTAACGGGCTCTGCAAGTTCACTACAACTCTGCAAGAACACAGATACATACTATAGGCGACTCGTGTTCACAATTGTTAGTGTTTGCAATATATATCGCAAATATTCATTTTAGTCGCAACAGAAACAAACTCAAAGGTAGGTTTACTGAACGGTATTGCACATACAGCTCTAGCAAACACTAGCAGCATGCTAGCTAACTTAGCCAATGAAAGGGAACTAAAGTATATACCTAGTGTGCTGCACGTTTTTGCATACCATTACATGTATAGAAAAACTAGCTAGCTCGCTAGCTAACTGTTAGTGAAAGTGTCAAATTCATATCTGAAATGACACCCTGCAAATAACTGCAGTGCCATTTTATTTTGACGTTAGCTTAATGTCACCGCAGACAATCTACGTACATGATATTGCTAAACACAATCGATCTTCTTGGCATAGGGTTGATGTCATTGAATGACAATGATTTATTTATGAAAACTAAGACATTTTCATATCTATCCACATTCACCAGCTAACATGTGCTTGTATATTAGGTAGCTATCCTCTCACCACGTGTTCCCCCTTACACAGCAGCAAAGAGAAGATGGCACTAAATAAATCCATGCACCCACGGAACCGCTACAAAGACAAGCCGCCAGACTTTGCCTACCTGGCCTCCAAGTACCCAGACTTCCAGCAGTATGTGACCACCAGCCTGGCTGGCCGAGCTATGTGAGTAGCAGTCTGGCGACGGATCAGCACTAACGTTACAGGCTGATGCGAAGATTTCCCTACTGTGAGAGAATGTTTTGTCAGAACAGTAAAGGAGCTATATTATAGCAACTTAGGAATGTTTTTTTAGGCACACTGTTTCTGTCTATGGTTAAGATATCCGCTTGCTTTGTCACAGTAAACCCTATTTACTTCAGGAGATGATTTTTTAATGATAAAACCTCAAGTCCTCAAGCGGTGCTACCCTCCCCAGCACGCTACCTTATGAAGTGTACCGTACCTCTATTTTCACCTGTCTCTTTGTGAGCAGGCAGGAGGACACTTTCCTTTTCCGCTTGTCACCTGTCATCTGAACTTTCATCAGGAGGCTCAAAGATGGTTTGATTTCTCTCTTTGAGCCTGTATGAGCCTGCCCCCCCATTGTCTCTGGGAGGGGATGAGCACAGGATTTGGGGAACAATACCTTGGCGGGGGCAGCAACAGTTTCTGTATGATTGAGTTGCTGATAGTACCCCACTTTGACTTTGAGGGTGGTGGTGAGGAGCTGGGGAGTTGTGGGCATAGAAGGGCAGTTGTCCAGAATGTGCTGGGTGATTGGTGGCCTCGCCAGTGATCAGGGCTGAAAATGAACACCTGCCACCGGCCAAATGCAGGTAAAATTTCCAATTGGCGACTAGATTTTGGAAGGCTACCTGAAAAAAAAAAAACTTGTCCGGTAGATTTTTTCATCTACAGTCCCCTTGGCAGGTGACTCACCGTGAGCCAAAAAGTTAATTTTCACCCCTGCCAGTGATGCTGTGGCACTACTGTAGACATCCACTGACACTTGTTTCTCTATGTTGGATAAAGATGAATTGAAAGCTCATTGAAAGATCTCTTATCACACCTTTACAGTTAGTGACCCTTTCTATTTTGGTTCAAGGTATCCCCAGCTTTTCCATACATAGCTACAGTTGTTGGTAAACGTTGAGTTCTTGTATTGTACCGCATGTGATAAAGCTGCCAGTGCCTGCATGTCGACCCCACGTCGTACACTTTGAATGGATGTGTTTGTGCTCCTCTGCTTATCCTCAGACTTCTCTGGTCGTGGTCTCAGCAGGCTGATGTAAAAATAAATACCATGAAATGCTTGGAATGAGCTATAGGATGACAGTAGCATGCTCACCATTTGGCCTGTTGTGGTGTTTCTCTCTCTCTCCTTCGCTTGCTCACGCGCGTGCACGCACACACACATTTAATTTAATAACGGGTCATTCAATAAAAATAAAAATAAAAACATGAAATCAAAATCTAGGAGGAAACACAGAATAAGAGAATCCAGGACAGACAAGAGACTGGGCGCGCACACCAACACCCATGATCACACACAGCATCGATCCAGACCACACAATCTCTCTCAGACACAAATAAACACATTCCCCACCAAACACCTCTCACCCTGTCTCATCGTCACTGGGGTTACGGTTCAACATCTGTCACCTCGGCGACAGAGGGAAGATTAATGCATTCATCACAGACAAAATCCCTTTCCTCCCTCCCTCCCTCCCTCCTTCTCTTTCTCCCCTCTTATCTCCCCTCCCTGCCTCTCCCTCTGTCAGTGCTGTCACCACTGTACGTGAGGGGTAGAAAGAGGAGCAGGGCAGGGGAGGGTCGCATGTTGGGGGGGGGGGGGGTGCTCACCAAGTCTCCCTCAGCCATTGGTCAGGGTCTGTCAGTAATTGGGCCACACACAGAGATATGAAATATGTGGAGAGGAGGAAGAAGAGGCAAATCTTTCGGTGGACTTCTCTGTCTCCTTGAGTGGCTTTTCAGATCACATTCCGGCTGTCAAGAAGATTCGTCGCTGTAATAAAGGGCTGCGGGCTCCGTCACTCACAGAGAAGGGGCTGATGTGATTGTGACTGCAGTCACATATACATTGTGTGCTTTTTGTGGATTTGGTTGTAGAGGGAAAACGCTGAAGTAATGATCCACAAGTTTGTCATGTATTATTCAGATGAAGCAAAGGTGATCAACTATTTGTGTCCAATGACAAACATATTATATACATTTAGGAGTAGCCTGCACACCAATTTGCAGATTTGTTTCAGGATTTTCTTTTACTTCCCCTGCATATACAGTAGGCCTGCTGGCATACAGTTAAGGGACTAAAAGTATTTGGACAATTGGCTGCTCAGCTGTTCCATGGCCAAGTGTGTGCTTTTCCCTCATTATTTCATTTCAGTTCCTTTCAAGTGTGGTACTTGCATTTGGAATCTGTTGCTGTCAACTCTCAAAATGAAATCCAAAGAGCTGTCACTATCAGTGAAGCAAGCCATTATTAGACTGAAAAAAATAAACAAACCCATCAGAGAGACAGCAAAAACATTAGGTGCGGCCAAATCAACTGTTTGGTACATCTTTAAAAAGAAAGAACGCACTGGTGAGCTTAGCAACACTAAAAGACCTAGAAGACCATGGAAAACAACTGTGGTGGATGACAGAAGCGTTCCACCTCATCAGTGAAGCATGATGGTGGTAGTGTTTTGGCGTGGGCATGTATGGCTGCCAATGGCTTCCCTTGTATTTATTGATGATGTGAATGCTGACTAAAGCTCCAGGATGAATTCTGAAGTGTTTCAGGCAATATTATGTGCTCATATTCAGCCCAACGCTTCACAACTCATTGGACGGTGCTTCATAGTGTACAGTGACCCGAAGCATACTGCAAAATCAACCAAAGACTTTTTCAAAACAAAGAAGTGGAATGTTATGCAATGGCAAATTCAGTTACCTGACCTGAATCCAATTGAGCATGCATGTCACTTTTGCTTAAAACAAAACTGAAGGGAAACTGCCCAAAGAACAAGCAGGAACTGAAGACAGTTGCAGTAGAGGCCTGGCAGAGCATCACCAGGGATGAAACCCGGCATCTGGTGATATCTATGGGTTCCAGACTTCAGGCTGTCATTGACTGCATTTGCAACCAAATATTAAAAATGACAATTTGATTTATGATTGTTACTTTGTCCAATTACTTTTGGTCCCTTAAAAAGAGGGGTACCACATGCAGTATAAATTGTTGTAATTCCAACACCGTTCACCAGATTTGCGTGTAAATACCCCCAAATTAAAGCTGAAAGTTTGCGCTTAAAGCACATTGAATGTTTCATTTCAAGTCAATTGTGGTGGTGTGCAGAGCCAAAAGGGTTTTTTGGATGTCAGCTACAGCGCATGGTCATCGCTCCTACTAGTGCTCTCTCTCCTCTCTCTCATTCTCCCTCCCCCTCTCACCCCTCCTCTCTCTACCTCTCCCTCATTCTCTCCCGCCCCCGTCATCTTCCGTTATCTTTTTGATCCCTCCATCCCTTTTTCTCTCCCTCCCTGTTCCCCCTCTTTCTTCGTGCCTCTCTTCCTCTCCCCCTCTCTGCCTGTAGAGACTGTCTTTGATGGTGCGGGATGAAAAGTGTCCTGTGAAGATGGCCTTTCACTTTGATTCTAGCTAACGATGGGCTAAAGGCTCAGACAGCTCCAGCACTGGCCAGCTCTCCTCACCAATCAGGAGCCTGAACTCTCTTTGGAGAAGACACCCCCCCCCCCCCCCCCCCCCCCCAAGATTCATTAGAAAATGTCTGTCTCATCTGTCTGTACCTCTGTCTGATCTTGTCGTGAAACGTAACCAATAGCAAACAGTTAGAACTTGTTCAGAGATTCTAGTCTGTGCGTGTGTGTGTGGGGGGGGGATCATACTTTTATATTGCTGGTAAGTTAATCTGCTAAGTGTAGAATTTAAGCAGGCACTTGGTGGATCAGAGTAATCTTGGTGAGACCCTCCATCATCAGGGGAGGTAAATCAATCTTTTACTGGAGTCTCTCTGGAGGAGACGGAGAGATACAGGTGGACGGAGGATGAGAGAGAACTGTCGGGAGAGAGACGGGTGGATGAGAACTGTAGGGAGAGAGACGGGTGGAGGGAGGATGGGGTAGAACTAGGAGTGAAGCAGGCGGGGATGAGGGAACTGTAGGGAGAGGGGTGGGGGATGGGAATCGTTGAATGTACAGTCGAGTGAGAGAAACTGTTGCAGTTCTTGTTGAGGATGAAGGGAAGGCACAGAGAGGGAGGGTCTGGGTTTAAACCAAGCACCGAGAGAAAGAAAGGGATGAATGAAAAGAGATGTGAGGAAGATAACGGTACAGCAAAGCTAGAGATGGAGACGGAGGTTAATGAAAATGGATGAAAGGGGAAGAGGGAAAGTATTAGCGAGGGATGGGGGCTCATGTCAGAGGGAGAAGGGCAGAGAGAGATTAGGAAGCATGAACCAGAGCGACAGCACAGCTGTTCCATCATGGCTGTCTGGTCTATGCCATAGTGGTGTTGGGGGCGGGGGGGTATTAAAAATTCATCCCTGTGGGTGACATGTCATTTGGTAGTAATTTTTTGGGAGACCTGGTTGCATAGAACAGCTCCTCCACATGTTAAGTGGTGAGTTTTTTCCCCTTCCCCTTTAATTAATGGGATGTTCATCTCCCACTACGGATCCCTGGTGAGATGCATTATTAACACAGTGGAAGACTGGATGGAGGCGTGAAAGGAGGAATAATCATCATGAGTGGTCTGAAGAGGAGCCGCTGCTCACACATGCAAATTAACTGGGTGGGTACAGCAAGTTAAATGGCTCCACAGTGCACTGGAAGGCTAGGTGAAGCTATTACTGTAGGTGTCATATTCCTATTCCTAAATCTGTATCAGGCGCATCTTTAGTGCTCTCTGATTGCTTAGAGAGGCAGGGGTCTTGGACTGGTATTGCTGATGAGCAGCAGTGATCATCTCAACTTGCTGTTTGGTTTTTGATTGAACCACCAGCTGATTGCCAAGATCTCTGTGATTGGTTGTGTTGACTTACAGATGAGATGTAGCACTGGTTATTGTGGACTTTAATTGATCTTTTTTATTTTTTTCTGTCAGTGATAAACTCACCTCTTTACCAGCAATGAGCAGCCCTCGCCTGAAACACTGGGCCCAGCCATCTGCTGGAGGCTGATCACAACAAAACCATGTGATGGGCCACTGAGATCCACTTCACTGTGACCTCTGCTCCTGTCTTCAGAAGGGGAAGAAAAGTGTCCGAGCTGTCTCTCCCTTCTTGGGAAATGTCCTGGTAGACATTTGCTGAACAGTCTTTGTTAATTGAAAAAGGCCAGTCTTCATCAGGGCCTACAATCACTTCACTCCGGTTCCCAGCCCACCAATGTCAGCTTCTTAATTAGCCTACATGCGGTACGTGTTTCTTGTGATTTTAAGTGGTTTTAAGTCTGTGTAAATAAATACACTGTCCCTGAGCGGTCAGCGAAGGTTTTATTCTTGGCCTGTGGCTGTATGCAGGGGTAGAACCAGGGTACTGAGTCCGCCATCTCCTCTCCATGCTCAGAAGTATTTAGTTTAAAGTTTAGGTCCTGCCGCTACATTGAACAATCAAGACATATCTTATTCACCGCATGGATCGACCTACAGTAGCGTAGGAGAGGAATCAGTCAGCCAATCAACACAATATTACCATGAAATGAGTTTGCCCTGAAGGTCACCTCTCCAGCCCGGCTGTGTACTGTGGTTGCTGATGAAGGACTACAGCGGAGGGTGGATGGATGTGGATGTGTGTGTAGAGAGTGGAGGGGTGTGTGTAGAGACTGGAGGTTGTGTGTGTGTGTGTGTGTGTGTGTGTAGAGAGAGTGGAGGGGTGTGTGTGGAGGTGTATGTGGAGAGAGTGGAGGTGGGTGTGTGTGTGGAGAGAATGGAGGTGTGTGTGTGGAGAGAGTGGAGGCGTGTGTGTGTGTGTGTGTGTGTGTGTGGAGAGAGTGGAGGCGTGTGTGCCGCTGCTGTTTCATATCTTCAGCAGCCAGCCCTGCCCCAGGTAGAGGCAGCGCTGTTCCTTTCTGACTGACTGAGCTCCTCCGGTGCTCAGCAGGTTCACTAACGCAGTAATCCATCCTCCTCCTCCTCCTCCTCCACCAGTCTCCTCATGTCCCCCGGAGCTCTTTCTTTCCACCCCTCCACCCCACTCCCACCTCCTCCTCCTGCAACCCTTCTCCTTTTTGCGTTGTTTCTCTCTCCCTCTGTGTCCTGCTGAGTGAGGCGTTCCCTGCAGTCCTGCCCCCTGCTCACAGCCCACCTCTTCCTGCTACCTTGAGGTTCTCTTCCTGCTAGTTTGAGGTTTTCCTCCTGCTACTTTAAGGTTCTCCAGTGGATTGTCTCTACCGCCGTAAAAGCCTGGCACGTCTCAGGCATCGCCCCACCCCATAAACCTACGTCATGTTGGGGGGGGGGGGAAAACAGTTTACTTCCCATTTGTCCCGTGTCCCGTGCCGTCGACCGGGGTATGACACACCTACCGTGACGCAGGCACACCGCACGGCGCGACGCTCTCGAGCACGCCCACGCTCTTGCCGGCGTCGGCGGCCATTGCTCCAGCGTGGCTGGGTTTGCGTGCTCCGCTCGTCTGTGCAGTAGGGGCAGTTGCCATGGAGACCCGCCGTTGCAGTACTGCTGATGGGAAGGGGTGCTCTGCATCAGACACACACACACTCTCTCTCTCTCTTTCACAAACACGCACACACTCCTACTCACTCATCAGAGGGTAAAAATAGAGAACTGGGCAAGTGAGCTAACGGCCTCACTCTGAATATTGATCATCCTGACGATAAAGGTTGACAATAAAGGGACTACAATAGATGGAGAGAGAGTCTTTACCCTGCCATGTAGGGCACGAAACAGCCTTCCACACCACTTACTATGTTCCTCACTCCTCATTAGATTAGCTCCTGTCTAACCGTGCCTTTTTTAATGTCAGTGCCTACAGCATTCTTAGCTTGACCTCTATCTGAAGCTTTCCCACTATCCAAAGTAGCCAGGTGAAGCATGAAGAGTTACACTGAAGGCCACGCCCAAGTGTGATGCTCAGCGGTAGATTTGAACAGGAACTAATATGGTCATCAGTTGGCATTATTGATGTCATGGGCTGCATAGGTAAAGCACTCATTTATATATTTTCACTCCTTGGCCTTGGCTGCCCCTCATGTGGTCAGGGTTTGAGGCTTGACCCAGCCATGGTTATTGTCCAAATAGGCCATTCTACAGACAATCTTCAATATTCTCCTAGTCGATCTGATAAGCCAAAGATATGATCTCATTCCTGCTGCTCTGCATTGTATAAACCATTTTAGGAATGCCTGAATCCCTTTGATCATTATGGGCTTTTCAGGGTGCCGATTGCCTGGTTTATCATCCCCATTCCCACTAGAGTCGCCTATAGACTCTAGTCACATAAACTAGCCGTTGGAGTCACACCCTTTATCAACAGTAGTCTCTGGCCTAACAGAGCAGGCGTGCACTGAGCCCCATGTCTGGAGTGCCAGACGTTCCCGTCACCAGGAAGTGTTTAATTACATCTCCCGAGGTGTGATGGGGGAGACGCTTTAATTACACCCATCTCCCCCACACTCTCACCGAGCCAGGCGTGGGTTCCACACAGCTGAGATGGTTAGAGATGTAGAGAGTGTGTGGTAGAGAGGAGAACACAGCTGAGATGGTTAGAGATGTAGAGAGTGTGTGGTAGAGAGGAGAACACAGCTCAGATGGTTAGAGATGTAGAGAGTGTGTGGTAGAGAGGAGAACACAGCTCAGATGGTTAGAGATGTAGAGAGTGTGTGGTAGAGAGGAGAACACAGCTCAGATGGTTAGAGATGTAGAGAGTGTGTGGTAGAGAGGAGAACACAGCTCAGATGGTTAGAGATGTGTAGAGTGTGTGGTAGAGAGGAGAACACAGCTGGGGGTGGAGGGGGGGCGGGGGGTGTCATATGGTCATGTTGGAAACATGGACCTCTGTATTCATTAGCAAGGAAAGTGTGTAAAGTGGGCTCCTTGTTTTCTCTTCATTCCTCATCACACTGGACGCGTCTGTGATGAGCGGTTATCAGATGGGTCATGGGGGGAGCGCGCTGGCACTGATTGGACTAGCGGGGGTGGGGAGCGTGACCTGGTGCTTGGTTAGTGTGGCGATCTAATAGAAGGGTGTCAGTGGATAGACGGGTGCAGTCTGATTAGGAGACAGGATAATAATAATAATACATCAAACTTGTATAGCGCTTTTCATAGTACTCAGTCGCTTTACATGGCACAATACAATACATAGCTTTATTAAATCAGAAATAGGGTTAGAGACAAAGAAAATTAGTTAAAAACAAACATGGTGTGTGCTTGTAGATGATAAAAAAGTGAAATCGCTTTTGAAAACATAAGTTTCTTTCCAGGTAAAAAAAAAAAATCCTCCAGGTTCGGGGCTAGTGGTTTTACTGGTAGTCTGATATGCTGTACGTTAATACCTCATGATGACAGGAGCTTTGTGCAGTATTACTATTAGCTAGGCATTTGCACAACTCACATTTTTCATAGTCAATGAGTCAATTCCAATCAGTATAGCGCTGTAGAACGGATGATGCATGACATTAGTTCAGTTCAATTTAAATATTTATTTGAATCAAATTTTATTTTTTTTACCACAATTTGACCAAAATCGATTAGTGACCAAAAATTGTACTTTTGAATGATTAATTAATGGACCCGGCCCTACTATTAACAGGATTGGGCTAGAAGACGGATTCTGTGTTTGATAAGAGGAAAGTCCCCTGACCTTGTCTGTCCTCCCCCCTGCCCTACAGGCTGAACTTTAAGGAGCCTGAGGCGGTCCGCGCACTGACCTGCACCCTGCTGAAGGAGGACTTCGGTCTGACCATCGAGATCCCCCTGGAGCGCCTCATCCCCACCGTGCCCCTACGCCTCAACTACATCCACTGGGTGGAGGACCTGATTGGAGGCCAGGGCAAAGTCTGCAAGGGCATCGACATAGGTAGCTAGCCGTCACCATGACACCGCCTTGCCTCTTGTCCTTCCTCCATGTCCTTATTAGGGACTTCCTGAAGCACCTTCATAGACCCGGTGGTTTTTCGTCAATATTTTTTTGAGAGGCAATCTGCATCGACTTAAAATGATCAATGTACCACATAAGCTCTGGTTTGAAGCAGCGATTGGAGTGTTGGAGGAGGTAACTAATACATGGGTCATGTTTGTTTGCTCAAAGCGGACTCCTCCAGCGTAATCTGTAGTAAAGCTGGTGTCACAGCGCCTGGCACACGGGTTGAGCCCAGAGCATCTGGCTGCCAGCGGGCACACGCTGGCACAGACCGGCCGCCTGTTGGCACCTCTAGCTCCTCCTGCACATGTGCCGTCCGTTGGATTCCCTTTGGATCTGGAGCTCACTGACAAAATCCCCCACCTACATGTCACGGCTGGTTTTCCTGTATCCATCAGGCCAGAAAACGTGTGTGCGCGCGCGCTTAGCATTTGTGTCTGCTGGTACGTTTCCTCAGAGACACTGAGGTCACTTACTGGTGACCATGGGCCATTATATAAGCGGATTGGAGCTGTCACTGTTGTGATGGATGTCCTTTGGGGGTATTCTCCTCCCCTGACCTGACGTGTGACAGATGCCATCCCAGCCCCCCAAGGGACCCTGCAGAGACCGTCTAATGTGAGATCTGGTCTCTGTTACTCCTGGATGATTTGATAATGGCTGCCTGAATTGTCTCTTATTAATCCATTATGGACTATAAGAGGCAGAGGAAGTGCATTAGATAGTCCTTGCCTAACATACACACATGCGCACGGTCACACACACACACACACACACACACACACACACACACACACACACACACACACACACAGAGTGTTTACTCATCAATATTGTCCCAGAAAGAAGACCATGTCTCTCTCTCTCTCTCTCTCACTCTCTCTCGCTCTCTCCCTCCATTCCACCCACATACTCCCAGGAACCTCATGCTCCGTTCTGTCCTCAGGCACCGGGGCCTCCTGTATCTACCCCCTGCTGGGGGCCTCTATGAACGGCTGGTACTTCTTGGCCACGGAGGTGGACGACATCTGCTTTGACTACGCCACTAAGAACGTCGAACAGAACAACCTGTCTGGCCTCATCAAAGGTGAGGGTGTGGTCCTGCCCGGCTGGTCCTGCTACCCAGTCCCATCTCTAGACTGTCCCTAACCTGTCTCTAACCTGTCTGTGTGTGTGGTCCCGTCCACCGTCCCAGTCGTCAAGGTTCCCCAGAAGACTCTGCTGATGGACGCCCTGAAGGAGGAGACAGCCATCGTGTACGACTTCTGCATGTGCAACCCTCCCTTCTTCGCCAACCAGCTGGAGGCAAAGGTAAAGGTCTCTCCTCTGACCCCAGCGCAGACGTGGTGTGAAAGCCAGGCACCTTCAGCTCCATGAAGTGCTCCAATTCAGACACTGCACCTGGCCTCCCCAAAACAAAACAAAGATTTTTTTATGCTAGGCCAGGGTTGTCAAACTCAAATACACAGTGGGCCAAAATTTAAAACTTGAACAAAGTCGCGGGCCAACATTGAACAAATGAAAATTTTAATATGGACCCAAACAAGTTTTGCTTTAACATTGAATATGCACTTATCACTTTCGCTTTTGGTGCGCATCAATGGTGTGCACTAACATATGTGAATACACCCTCAGACACAAGTGTTGGTGCTCCATCTGCTCAGTAGAGAAGCTTGTAAAACCCTGACTGTCCTACAGCCAGGAAGACAGACAGACAGCCAGGCAGACAGACAGACAGCCAGCCAGGCAGACAGGCAGGCAGACAGGCCGGCAAGAAGGCAGACAGGATTGAATGAACAGGAACACAGCAAACACAGCGGCCGGCTAGGTCAACACAGGTGTCTCTATCACAGTGAGACGTTACATAACGTAAAGCTTCTGTTTTCTGCCTTACTTTTCGCCATTTTTAAGAAGGGGTAACACGGTTACAGTTGTAGTATGAGATTGCTATGACTACTGTCACAGAAGAGAGGGCGTTTCTGGGTCCTGTCTTGATTGACGCGCCAAACCAACAGCAGAGCATAATGGGATTTGTAGTATTAGCGGTGAATGCGCTGTATAATACTGGCGGGCCAGCTCTAGTAGTCATTTGGTATTGCCTCGCGGGCCAAATATAATTACACTGCGGGCCAAATTTGGCCCGCGGGCCAGAGTTTGACACCCCTGTGCTAGGCGATAGCGTCCATCCGTCCGATGTTTGTTAATGCAATATCTCTGGAACGCATTGACGGAAGTTCTTCCCCTTTGGTACAAATGTTCACTGGCACTCAAGGATGAACTGCTTAGATTGTGGGGGTCAAAGGTCAAGGGTCGCTGTGACCTCCCAAAAGGCGTTTTTGGCCTAGTGAACACGATATCTCAGATATGGCTTGACAGAATGTGTTCATAGTTTGCCAAAATGTCCAGTTGGACTGAATGAAGAACTGATTAGATTTTGGTGGTCAAAGTTCAAGGTCACTGACCTCACAAAATGTGTTTTTGGCCTGATGAACACAATATCTCAAGAAAGGCTTAACAGAATTTGTTCATATTTGGGTAAAATGTCCAGTTGGACTCAATGATTAACTGATTACATTGTGGGGGTCAAAGGTCAAGGGTCACTGACCTCCAAAAAGGTGTTCTTGGCCTGCTGAACACGATATCTCAAGAACGGCTTGACAGAATTTTTACATATTTGGCCAAAATGTCCAGTTGGACTTAATTCGATTAATTGGATTAGATTTTGGTATTCAAATGTCAAAGGTCAACAATGTTAACTGCAACTTGCATTGTTGGGCGGAGGCATTTAGCCGCTACGCGTTTTTTCTATAAAAAAAAAAAAAGAAAAAAAGAAATTATGTTTAACAGGAGCAACCCAGACACCACAAATGTCAGTGGGATATCTCAGAAATGGTAATTGCTATTAGGGAGTTAACCCGCCCCTCTCCCCAGGGGGTGAACTCCAGGAACTCGCGCCGGCCGCCCCCCAGCTCCGTCAATACGGGCGGGGAGACGGAGATCATGGCAGAGGGCGGAGAGCTGGAGTTTGTGAAGAGCATCATCCACGACAGCCTGCAGCTCAAGACGCGCCTGCGGTGAGACACCCCAACTTCTCTCTCTCTCTCTCTCTCTGTCTCTCTGTTTCTCCCTCCCTCTCTCTCTAACCACTCCCCCATTAGTCTCGAAATTAGCAAGTGTCCTTTCCTTGACTTTTGACTTGAGCTCATGTAGAAAATAGTAGGGCTGGGTTTAAAAAATCGATTCATCGAATTCTGAATCAAATGATTCAGAATCGATTCATGAATCCCAAAATCGATCTTCTATTTAATGAATGAATGAATAAATGAAGGAATGAATAGTTCATTAATTCATTCAATGATTCATTCATTCATTCATTTTTCAAAATCAGTATCGATGCCGAGCCCTAGTATTGATGTGTTGCATAACTCTGCAGTCATGTAATTAAGGTTACGGCTAAAAAAAAGTTTTAGTAACACTAACCGAATCGATATTGAATCGAATCGTGATAATCGATTCTGAACCTTGTGAATCGGAATCGAATCGATTCTTGAAATTCGACTCGATACCCAGCCCTAGAAAATAGTGTTGCATTCAAATTCCAACAAATATGGCCCTGAGGTGACATGAGTGGATTCTGAAGGTCATTTCCACCTCCCTCAGACCTGAGACCTTGTTGTAACCAGAAAGGAGAAACGTGGTGAGGGGAAGAGAGGCCCAGTGATGAACAGGGCCCAGGGGCAGATGGAGGTTCAGGGATGGAGCTATCACCCAGAGTTTGTTTAATGAATCGGCGCCCGAAATAAACAGTCACCCCCCCCCCCCCCCCCCCCCCCCCGGCAGTGCTCGGACCCCCGCTGGGAACAGCTGTGTTGGGGGGGTTATGGATCCTTTCCATACCCCCCCCCCCCCCACACACCTCCTCCTCCCTGAACCCCCTCCATTACCAGGCCTGTCACTGGTGCAGCTGAGTGAGACTTCGTTATGGGGAAGGAGGGAGAGGCACTATTATGGCTGATTACACACTCCACACCTGTGGACCCCGCTGGGGCAGTTTGTGTGTGTGTGTGTGCGTGCGCGCGTGCGTGTGCGCGCGCTCACTCGCCTGAGCCGTTTTGAGCATGTGGCTTTCAGGAGACAAGTGCTGCACTTACGAGCACATTTTGTCTGCGTGTGTGTGCACGTGTTTTTCCGGCTGTGAGCGATGAGTCATACACCGGCGTGTGCGTGTGTTTCACCGGGAACACGGGCGGTCCTCAGGAGGGGGGCTCCCTCTGCCTGGCGCGTTCACACCACGGTGCTCCTGCGTGGCGGTACTTGTGTGGACAGATGAGTGGCCGGCCACAGGGAGGAAGGTGTGTCCCCCGTCTCCCCATCCTCATCCGCTCCAGCCTCTCTCGCCGTCTCTCTCTCCTCCACTGTGTCTTTCTGTCTCCCCACAGTGTCTCTCTGTCTCCTCCATCGTGTCTCTGTCTCCCCCACCGTGTCTCTCTGTCTCCTCCATCGTGTCTCTCTGTCTCCCCCACCGTGTCTCTCTGTCTCCTCCATCGTGTCTCTCTGTCTCCCCCACAGTGTCTCTCTGTCTCCTCCATCGTGTCTCTGTCTCCCCCACCGTGTGTCTCTGTCTCCTCCATCGTGTCTCTCTGTCTCCCCCACCGTGTCTCTCTGTCTCCCCCACCGTGTCTCTCTGTCTCCCCCACCGTGTCTCTCTGTCTCCCCCACCGTGTCTCTCTGTCTCCTCCATCGTGTCTCTCTGTCTCCCCCACAGTGTCTCTCTGTCTCCTCCATCGTGTCTCTGTCTCCCCCACCGTGTCTCTCTGTCTCCTCCATCGTGTCTCTCTGTCTCCCCCACAGTGTCTCTCTGTCTCCTCCATCGTGTCTCTGTCTCCCCCACCGTGTGTCTCTGTCTCCTCCATCGTGTCTCTCTGTCTCCCCCACCGTATCTCTCTGTCTCCTCCATCGTGTCTCTCTGTCTCCCCCACCGTGTCTCTCTGTCTCCTCCATCGTGTCTCTCTGTCTCCTCCATCGTGTCTCTCTGTCTCTCCCACCGTGTCTCTCTGTCTCCTCAGTGTTGGGGGTTTGGGGTTTGGGGTCGAGGCAGCAGCAACAGTGGTCTGTCAGTCCAACGCCTGCTGGGAGACCAAAGCCGCCAGGTGTCTGTGGAAACCCAGCCAGCTATTTGATTGGCCCTCTGAGACCCCCCGCTGCCGCCGCCTCCTCTTCTATTCTCCGACAACGCTGAACTGTGATTGGCTGCCAGACTGGGCGGGGCTGCTTTGTTACTGATCTCACGCACACTCACACATACCAAATTGCAGCCCGGAATAGGAGACGATTCCCCCTTTCCTCCTTTGCTAAATGTTCAGTCATTGATATGATAATTTCTGTCTTTAGTGCTAATCATGTTTTTTTTTTTAATTCTTGTAGATTATTTTCATTCTAATGAAAGGAAATGTATGAATTAACAGTAATTGGGCTGCATCACTTGACCCTCAGGGGTGTTTGAGAGGGCCCCGTTTTAGGAGGGAAGATGGGAAGCTGCCATGTGTGTTAACATGCATTTTCAGACTCCCCCCATCTACATGACAGAGTGGGGGAACATCTGTGGATATTAAAGCTCTTGAATATTTCATGGCCCCGCTTGATGCGAGCCCCATGCTTCTCTCCCAGCCTTCTCTTCCCTGTGGGCACCTCTCCAACTGGGCTTCCTTCCTGCTCCCTTGACTCCTAGACGCGCCCAACCTCCTCCCCTCCTACCCCAAC
The DNA here is from genome assembly GCF_949987555.1 of Borostomias antarcticus. NCBI lineage: Eukaryota > Metazoa > Chordata > Actinopteri > Stomiiformes > Stomiidae > Borostomias > Borostomias antarcticus. Next base: position 51,275,568 of record NC_140234.1, on the reverse strand, counting down.
CTTCCTCTTCCCCCTGCCTAATAAGGACTCAAGCTTAGCCTTATTATTGGAGCTGAGGGAGTTAGCTGTCGGACACACGACCTGTTGGAGATTAGCAGGGTGTGGTCATAGCTAGGTTGTTTTTTTATTTCTCTCCAGAGTGTGGTTAGTTAAGGTGGCGAATGGTGATATCATCCTGTAGCATGTCGTGTTCGTTAATGGAGGACTGATAGTCCTGTAGCCTCAGTTGTCATGGCAAAAGGCTATAAAGGAAAAAAAAACTCTTGACAGGAGGGCAACACAAGCAGACAAGGTGAATCAAAATTTTACTCTCAAATGAACTCCCTGGTACAGGTGTCTCTGTATTTCCCCTGGCCGAGGCACTGTTGGCCATGTATTGATTAAGCAAGCCTCATCTCTTTATTGCGGAGGAAAGATATTGATTTGGTTTCCTGCACTGGGCGACTTCAAAGAAGCCCATCGTCTACGAAGACGTGAGGACCCCGGGCCCAGTTGATATTCTTCTCCTCTTGTGATTTAATTTTAAAAATCCAGAAGAAATTGTCCATCTGCCCTCAAAAGTAGAGAAACAAGCGGCCCCCTGTTCCCACGGAGCTGTGGGGAGGCTGGAGGGGGTGTGCGTCTGGACGTGATGCCTCTCCCTGGGTTGTTTGATCTCTGCTCGGTGGCTCATGCCCAGGCCGCCGGCCGCCTCATCTTTCTTTTTGCAGGTGGTACAGCTGCATGCTGGGAAAGAAGTGCAGCCTGGCGCCTTTGAAGGAGGAGCTGAGAAAACAAGGGGTGAGTTTCCACAGAGACCTTCAACCAAACACACACACACACACACACTTGTAAAATATAACACACACACACTCAATCAATATACAATGTACAAAGCACACAAGTGTACTGCACCAAGCCAAGGCGTGTGTTAACGTGCCCTGTGGGCAAAGAAAGATGAATGGGGTTTTGAAACAACCTCCCACCATCTCTAATCCTCCTCCCCTGGGACTCTGTCGCTACGTTAAGGGGGGAGGAGTGGCCATCCGACGAGCCGTAACGGATCAACCCACCTCCACTAATACGCTGGCTAAGCAATGTCACAGAGCAGCCATGATTGAGCCGAGTTGGGTTAGCGTTGCGTGACGGAGACATCAAGGCCGCGCGCCACTGACGCTCATTAATAACAGCTAGCCTGCCGTTAGCCTAGCACATGACCACTAGCCACTGACGCTCATTAATAACAGCTAGCCTGCCGTTAGCCTAGCACATGACCACTAGCCACTGACGCTCATTAATAACAGCTAGCCTGCCGTTAGCCTAGCACATGACCACTAGCCACTGACGCTCATTAATAACAGCTAGCCTGCCGTTAGCCTAGCACATGACCACTAGCCACTGACGCTCATTAATAACAGCTAGCCTGCCGTTAGCCTAGCACATGACCACTAGCCCACAGTTCTGGGACTCCAGCCATATGCCAGTCACCTCCCTGAGAGACCAGCGTGACTCGGTGGGCATGGATGGCACCAGACGGGCATCGGTGCAGCTCCCTTGCGCACTGGCTCGTCCCCATCAATCACCCAGGGGGGCCTCCGGGGGGCCGCCCCACAATGCCTTGCTGCGCCTCCAGAGGTGTCGGAGGGCTGTCACTGCTCATCAGCGTGAGTGCAGCCTTGGCGCAGGGTCGGGGTGCCGCGTGTAACGGGAGACCTAGTTAACATGCAAATTCCGCTCACGCACCGAGTCTTAGATTGTGATTGTGTGGGGGACGGGAGGAGTCGGACTGGAGACTCTTTCAGAGCGACCTCCTCCTCCTCCTGTTGCTGCTGGCCTTCATGCCTGGAGGTTGTCATGCTATAGCGGTACACGCGCGAACGCGTCCTTTTCACATGTCAGACGCTGCATCTTCTCACCTACAAATGGACAACGTGGAGAGGCTGCAATAACCGGCAGCCACGGTAGACAATCGCATACGTGTTTACCAAATTAGGTTAGGCTGTTTTCTTCAGTGTGCTGTCTGTGTGTTTTGTTGTTGTTGTGTCTGATGGTGTGTGTTGCGTCTGCTGTGTTCTCAGGTGCCTAAGGTGACCCACACCGAGTTCTATCAGGGAAGAACCATGCGCTGGGCACTGGCCTGGAGTTTCTATGACGACGTGACTGTTCCGGTAAGCGGACCCGGCCGGGCTGGGAGGTCCTATCCACGACCCCACTACAAAGAGTTCTGACCACAGGGCCGCTTGGAATTTAGGAGAGGAATAAGACCATAGAGAGAACAAAGGAATTGCAGATCGCTTCCTCCGTCATCCTGTCTGTTCTCTCTCTTCCCCTTTCTCTCTCTCTGTCCCTCTCTCTCTCTCTCTCTCTCTCTCCCTTCACCCTCTCTCTCTTCCCCTTTCTCTCTCTCTTTCTCTGTCCCTCTCTCTCTCTCTTCCCCTTTCTCTCTCTCTCTCTCTCTCTCCCTTCACCCTCTCTCTTCCCCTTTCTCTCCCTCTCTCTCTTCCCTTTTCTCCCCCCCTCTCTTGCTCTCTCTCTCTCTCATTCCCAGTCATCCAGGGCAATGTGTCCTATATCCACCTGCTTCTCAGCCTTTGACACTTCCTCAATAATACATTTGCTGCCTCCTCCTCCTCCTCCTCCTCCTCCAGCCCATTCCATTAGACGCTCTTAACACGCCCTCTGGAGAGATGTTTTTGCGTCCCCTTAATTTGCTGTATCCAGGCAACAGTTGCCTGGGCAGTAGTGGCAGTGTCCGTTCGCGCCCGCCACGCCGTCATGCTCCCAGGGCGGCCAGCGAGCGAGAGAAGCCAGCAAGGAAACGGGAGGGGAAGAGAGAGTGAAAGATGGGTGCACAGAGGACAAAAGAAACAGTAGACATGGTATTAGTGAGAATGAAAAGCAGGACATGAAAGGAGGATGAAAATGTCAAGGGCTCGGGGCGGGAGCAGGGAGTGGTCTGTGAAGAAGCGTTCTGGCCTCTCGGTTCCCGTCTTTGGAGTTGCCCTTTCAACGTAAAGGCAGTCAAGCAGAAGGATTGGCCTACATTTCCGCAGCCCTCCTCCTCCCCCTGCTTTTCCACAGCGGAGCGCTACCTCATCACCAGACTGAGTAGGGAGGAGCCGTGTGACCCGCTCACCTGTGTGTGTGTGGGAGTGTGTGCGTGTGCACATGTGGTTCTACGCATGGCTGACTGCTCACTTGCGTGACAGTAAGTGTGGGCGTGCGCGCATATTTATGTCGTGTACTGTCTGCGTGGGTGTATGATATATTGTGCACATGTGATATATTTGACCTACTTTGCCCCTGGTAGGATTGTAGAGCAGGCACCAATGTGGCACTAGATTTCCATTAGATCCTCCACCTAATCAGTACAGTACAATATGACTTTGTCACTTGTTATGAGAATAACAGATTCGTCTTCAGTGGTTCTTCGTCTTCAGTACACAGCAGAGAGAGAGAGAGAGAGAGAGAGAGAGAGAGAGATTTTCATAGAAAATGAAAGGCTGAGTGGCTAGGTAGGAGGACGTGGAGAATGAGTAGGATGGACTGACATAGGAGAGCCGTGTAGAGAGAAGGGGAGGGGGGTCAGGAGGCGGAGCTTGCATGGCCCTTAGGCCTCCTGTTGTTGTTCTCTGTGGGAGTGTCATGTGACTCAGAGGGCCCCTAGCAGGGGGCGTGTCAGGCATGTAGCCTGTCAAGGGACGATTTACAGCTTGGGGGTGGGGTGGGGGGCGGGGCTTGGGAGGGGTCAGGGGGTCAAGGCTGGTGGGGCCCAGGCATCTGAGGTTTCCGAGGCTCAGAGGGAGGGGGGAGGAGGGACTTAAGTGGAATGGATGGTCAGAAAATTCCCTGCTGTAATGACCTTAAGGTTAAATGGCCATCAATCTTATAGTAGAGTGTGTGTGTGTGTGTGTGAGTGTGTGTGTGTGAGCATGCGCGCATTCGTGTATTTCGGAGAATAAGGGCAGGTAATTGAATAATGCCACTTTTGTTGAAAGAGTCCGTCTCTGACGGCTGAACTTGGACTCCTGGTTTTTAGTGAGGGTTTCTGGAGAGGTTCGGCCATGAAAGACTAGACTTAGCTTTCTCAGTCGTGTGTGTGTGTGTGTGTGTAAAGATGATGAGGTGGGAGAGTCAGATAAATAATGCAGAGGAGTGTACTTAAGGTGGAACACATCAGACTGGATTGTGTGTGCGCGAGCGCGCGTGTGTGTGTAACAATTATTTTGTGGATGCATTTATCTGTGAAAGATTACAGTTTGTTGTTTTCTCTTTGTGAAAATCTATACATGTGGAAGTGTGTGTGTCGGCCTGAGCCGTTGTGCCTGTGTGTGTGTATTCCATGTCAAGGATGTGCTTGTGCACACAGACAGCTTGCCTTGATGGACTGTATTGATTTCCCCCCTCCTCCTCTGAGCTGAGGGGCTTATGGAGGTGCTGGGAAACAATAAGAAACACAATGAAGCCGCTCTTTAACAAGGCCTGCTAGACGACACACCGTCCATCTTTCATTCACCACTCAGATAGACACCCTTCCACTGTGGAGAGAGTCCATGAATTAAACATGTCTTCATTAATGGTTCACATCCACCTCCGCTAATGACGTCACAGAGGAGAGCAGATAAGCCGGGACTGATCTTGGCCCTCGTCTGAAGGTCACAGCCCGCTCCTCTATTGTATGGTTTGTAGGTCAAGTCGGCTGTGTTGTCTGCAATGTCATTGTTTGCCTGCAGAGCCCACCCATCCAGCGCTTTTGAATGGACTCCCCAGGGCCATGCAGACTGACCTGTCGCTCTCCTGTGTGTTTTGGGAAGAGCGCTCAGGAGGGGTTTATTGTGTGTGGACATGCTTAGATAAGAGACAGCTTCCGCCATAGCAGCATGACACCAGTGCCAATGTCATTGCAGGCGTGTGGGACCAAAAGCCATGGATGGGGTGCCCCCTTGTGGTTTGGTACTGGTACTGCTTCTGCAGTTTTGTTCTTGATGGTTTACTGCTGCATCCACCCCTCCCTTTAAATTAAATGAATTAACCACAGAATGATTGTTCCCTCAGAGAGGATCAGGAGAGGGTTGAATTGAGGAGAGAGGTGCGAGACAGACGCAGAGATGGAACTACAGTAGAACCTTGGAGATCCGAACAACTCGGTCAACCGAACGGGGTCAAAACAGGAAATGAGCACCAAACTAACAGCGCGTCAAATCCTGACAGAAAAAGTAACGGTAAAATGATAGCCTATAGGACAAACAGCCTATATTATCGGACATTTGCTTGTGATTTAAATAGGTTATGCCTATTCTGAAGGCAACTAGGAGAGGGGCTAATAGCCTACTATCAGGAGTTAATTCGCTTCAAAATAATGGAAAAGGGCTTGTAGCCTATGGTTATCTGAGTGCACGTAAGTACCTTTTCGATTCAAATAGAGGGTCGTTTTTAACATATCAAGTGTCTAGACATTACATATTATATTTTCTAAATTTTGTGTATTTTGGGATAACCTTCAGAGTTACGAACGTCAGAGATCTGAACGACCGTCATTCCCGGTGGGTTCGGCTCTTGGAGGTTCTACTGTAGGAGGAGAAAGACATTACGCTGAACGCTGTGACTCAGCCATTACATCAGTCGTCACCACCGGGAAGACCTGACCTCGCCTTCCTGTCCCCCCCTGGATCTCTCCCGCGGTCTGGCTGTGCCACTGCTTCCTCAACCTCTCGCTCAGAACCAGGCTCCTCCTCTCCGTCTGTCATGACCTCTCTCCCGCTCTCTCCGACACCTTCAAGCCTCGGCTGCCCAAAGGGGGTTTCCATGGAGACTGGCACAGCGAGACGTTCCGTCAGCCCAGGTCTCCCGGTCGATCATCTGCTCGATGTCAGGCAACGGCGTCTTGACGTGGTCTTGTTGGGGTGTTTCGCTAACTATGAAAAGCACTGGTGTTAATAAATGTGTAGTGCCTTGATTGCGAACCATGTGTGCCAGTGTGCGTGTAGCCTAGTGTGTGTAGCCTAGTGTGTGTAGCCTACTCACCCGTCAGGATGAACCGTGTGTGTCAGTGTGCATGTAGCCTAGTGTGTGTAGCCTACTCACCCGTCAGGATGAACCGTGTGTGTCAGTGTGCGTGTAGTCTAGTGTGTGTAGCCTAGTGTGTGTAGCCTACTCACCCGTCAGGATGAACCGTGTGTGTCAGTGTGCATGTAGCCTAGTGTGTGTAGCCTACTCACCCGTCAGGATGAGCCCGTGTCCCCAGTGTATCAGTGTGAGCTGCTCGGTGTCTGAGACTTCCTCTAAAATGTTTGCTATGGGGGTCATGTACAGGAATGGTGTGTGTGTGTGTGTTGAACTCACTTACTCATGCTTGTCGTCTCAGCAATGTCAGTTATGTTGGGCTATTCATCACTTATTTTGGGCTAAGTAGATAGACTAAACATGACCGCGTGTGACTTGGTATGTTTTGATGATTTACCAGCTAGGATCGTGTGCTGGGTCATAGAAAGGCCATGCATGTGGCGTGTCATCATGATATGTCTACATTTGCAGGCAGTCTGAGGGAGGGTGCTCTCCACAGCGGTGCAGTGTATATATATATAGGAAATTAGGAGTTTTGTTGTCCTAAATGATATGAGTAGTCCAGATGGTTTGTCTTTTGGGGGGTTCAGCACTAGAGGTATTAGTGTATAGAACATTCACCTTATTACAAATTAAAGGTCATATGCACTGTTTGCCTTTGGCATTTGGTGTTAGCAGTGCTAGAGATGTAACAGTAAGAACATTTCATATAAGGATTATAGTGGTCCAAATTATCACGGTTATCAGTATTATCGCGGCATTATAAAATGTGCTGACACTTTTCTAAAACTAATGATGCACTGAAATCATTTCACCAAGTTTTATATATAAAACCACTAATAAAATCAGCAGCACTATGCACTTTTTGTTTGCATGAACATAAAAATAATGTCTTGGAGACTGTTGCTAACTTGCTGATGTTGATGCTGGACAGTATTTACACGGAGTTGTTCAAAGCGCAGAAATCAAACACGGTTTTAATGCTAATTTTATCGCGATAAATTTAATTGAATTTTATCGCAGTTTATCATTATAGCGGTTATCGTGACATCCCTTAGCAGCACTGATAGTGATAGCAGTGTGTGTGTGTAGGCCTGGTAACTCATAGTTGTAGACTGTGAGCAGAAGAACACCAAGCCCATTGTTTCTGGTCCTTACGTAATGTGAGTCATACCTACGGCGTTCAGCCTGATGCAGGAGAATGTGGAGGAGTAAGAGGGGTGGGTGTGGTCGCCATAAACCATGACGGCACAGCTCCATGTCATCAGTAACACGCCTCTTAACTTTCCACCATGCGCTTCTTGCATAATTCCTCTCTCTGTCTTGCCAGTATTGTCATATCAGGTTGTGAAACATGGGCCTTGCTTTATAGACTACTGCGCATCTGTGAAGCCTGGCTAGTCTGAAGATTGCTCAGTTATCTCCCTCTGTGTCTCTCTCTCCCTCTGTGTGTCTCTCTCTCTCTCTCTCTCTCTCTGCCTCTCTCCTCCTCAGTCTCCCCCCAGTAAGAAGAGGAAGCTGGAGAAGGCTCGCAAGCCGCTGTCCTTCACCATGCTTCAGCCCACACTGAGGGAGCTCCAGGCCAAGGCCTCCTCCATAGGCTGTAAATCCAGCAGCCCAGTAGAGGCCATCACCGCCTGGGTGGAGAAGATCTGTACTGACCTACGAGTGAGTGCATACTTACGTGTGTGTGCGTGTGTGTGTGTGTGTGTACGCTCGCATGCATGAACGCAAACACGCACACGTCACACACTGTAATGATGAAATATCTGATATTGATAGAGAGGAAGGACATGGTGCATCATTTAAAGATTGAATTCAGGTGTACTGGCCAGCACACAAAGAGCACTGTGTGACTGTTCATGGACAGACCAAGTACAGTCGTCAACATACTTATTTATGGACCTTGGAGAGGTCAGAATACCAAGAATGTAACCTATAGACAGAAGGCCATATGTGGAACATGGTGTCATTCTAATGTGAATTCCATAGAAAATCCTTAGGTGACAGCTGAGCAAGGCTGGTATTTGAGCTTCTTCTGAGAGGCGTCTGACATGCTTTCCATATATAGTAGGAAGAGGCATCTATTTGCATATCCCTTCAGCACAAAAAAAACATATCCTTGAAAATGGGACATTCCACAGACCTGTAGTATAGTTACAGAAATGTCATCCTATCACACACACACAAACACACACACACACACACTGAAGACAAATACAGACAAATAGAAATGTGTTCTGTGTTCTCACTCAGAGACAAACCTGCTGCACATATTGTACGCACACACTCTCACATAACACACACACACACACACAAATAGATACACAACACACACTTGCATGCTGCACTCAAACTCTAAATGCACTGTCTGATGTGGTCCCTCAGGTCCAACACAAGAGGGTGCCCTGTAGGAAGGGTGAGCAGAGCCTGCTCCTGACAGCCATGGAGAACACTTGGATCCACGGCCGGCAGAAGCGCCGTGACCAGGGCCGCCAACTCCGAGAGTTACCCAGAGCGCTCCCTGGGGCTGGACTCACCCCAGCAGCGCCTGCCATAGCCAAGCAGTCGGCTACCCAGCAGCCCTCCACTCACAGCACAGACAACCCGGAAGACACAGACACACCTTCAGTAGCTCAGCAGTCGGCCAATGAGTCCAACTCACAGGGGCCCGGTGGGGAACACCCTCAGGTAAAGGAAGCCTGCTGCGTTCCTGAAGATGTCAACGGCCAGGATGTCAACATGGAGTCCTCCGCATCTACAGCGCCCCAAAAACACGCACAGTCAGAACTGCTCAAGGAACATGCAGACCAAACTGACCCACTGCAGGAAGTACCTACCGAAGCACAGGAAGTACCTACCAAAGCACAGGAAGTGGAAGCTACCACGCAGGATGTAGTGCCCCCGGGGCGGCCAGTCAGCCCCAGTGCAGGGCAGCACTTCCTGTTCAAGTCCCTGGTGAACGTTAAGACCGAGGAGAATGATGTTGGTGTGCAGATGCACTGGGTGGAGGGGCAGAACAAGGACCTGATGAACCAGCTATGTACTTACTTGAAAAACACAATGTTTAGAATAGTGGCCAAACCCTAAGGTGCATACGTACGTACAATACAGTTTTGGTTATAAAAAACACACTGTTTAGAAGTGTGGCCAACCCCTAAGGGACAAACTATATTGTTTTGGTTATAATAATTAAGTGGACCATATTGTATGTGAAAACAAAACTGAACAGATGGTCCGGTGCCTGGGTTGTTTAAATTTCATTATAATTTGCATTGCTTCATAATCCAATATTATGAGGCAGTGGAGCATATAGTTAGTTTGCTTTGTGATGTTTGTAATAAATGTGTGTTTTCTTTGAGAATTTGTCTGTTAATACCTCCTTCGTTCACCGTGCGCTCTGTTTCAGATTTCCAAAATGCAGTTTTCATAATCAGCCACACGAGGGCAGCACATTGCCACGTGTTTCTACAGGACTAAGAAATAAACCCTTTTCAGCACCTCCCAGTTTCTAGGAAATGCTCCTCACATTTGTGAATGGCCACTTTCAGTTTCAAAATGAGAGAGTCGTGCCCCAATCAAATAAGATGCCCATGACTGAATTTGGCTTCATTGGTCAGTAATGGTCTTTTCTCATACGTCAGCTGAAACAACACTCCTAGTTATGCAGGATGTCCCCAGATTTCCTCACTCTATCCTGTGCCTAGAATGCCTATTCAATTGTCACATTATTAGGTAGCAGCCAACATACTTCCTTCACAGAGAGGAGTGAATAACAGGAAAAGTGTAGCCTACCAGATTCTGGAGTGTGCGCGCACACGTATTGTCAAATGCTGTGTCTGAAATGTCTGCTACCTGCTATATAGCAGGCGAGAAGTAGCATGCTATAGGCTATAGTACCTACTACTCCCAAGAAAACGATAAAGCAGGCGAGAAAAATGTAGCATGCTACTCGAGTCAGGTGACGGGAAAGTGTGTGTCTGATTAGCCCTTTTCAGTCCTGTTCTCGCATGCTCGCTCATGCCACACAACAGTCCTTTCCCGCTCCATTCACTTCGCCGTCAAAATAAATAGGTGTCGGCCTATTTAGGAGAGGCGCTCATATTTAGGCCTACAAGTGTCAGATAAACATGAAACTTCACTTACCTAAGCAAAAGGGTATATTTAAACAAATGCTGGGTTTTGAAGCATCGGCGCTACCATTAAATAACTTATTTAGACGCGTTCTGTCCGAGTGAATTTATTTTTCCGAGGTAGTCTTCTGTGGTGGTGGCGGTCTCTGAAGCTTCAACTACCACAGAAGAGGACTACCTCGGAAACATAGCGGAGCGGGAAAGGACTGTAGTCTGGCATGAGCGAGCATGCGACAGCAGGACTGAGAAGGGCTAGAGTCTGATGTGCTTACTTGGAAGGCTCAGATTCACATCCTGCTTCTACTGTCTTCCAAAGAGCTGACTCTCGGTCACTCGTGAGAATCATGTGACTGTGAAAACTGGAGCAGCATGCAGATGATAACAGATCCTAGCTGTCTAGATTTCTGCCAATCATGGTTCCATCATAAGGGAAATTGTTTGTGACGCTTGAAGTCCTATTGAACTGTTTATTCTTTAATTACTGTATACTGTATTTAAGGCATATATCTTGGTCATGGTAAGACGTAGTGTATCCTAATTTAGTCATATGATTGAGCATCGCTGACCTTTCTTGTACACTGCTGTCTGAATAGGTCCTTCACTGGTGGTGAGGAGAGCATGACGCAATAGCAGACGTGAACAACCTACAGGTGAACAGCCTCTAAATTGATGTCTATCGGTTCTCGTTTAAATGGCATCAGAAGCAGGAAATGGGCAAATTCAGACTGAATGGCTGTCGTTCCCTCGCTCGCTCCCTCCCTCTTTCACACACACGATTTCCTGCAATCTAATGGAAAATGCATACGCTATGGACATTAATAGCTATAGTAGGCCTACTTGTATCTTAAGCACTGTATCTCTAGGATAATGGCCAATGCAAGCGCACAAGGTTCCATGCATTAGCCCCTGTATCCACTTTGGGTTCAGGGTGGTTTAAGACATATTTGTCATATGTACAAGATACAAGTAGCCTACCATGTAAACTGTAGCAGTTTTATGAGTATAGTAACAAAAAAAATATTTAGCTTAAGTGACACTGCAATAAGTAGCCTAATATGTGCACAATCAAAAACATACATTATTCTTGCATGTCATGACATGTCTCCCATGTAAGGGGGATAAGTGATCCAAATCATACCCTAATGACGTAGGCTACTGTAAGTAGATAAGGAACGGACAGTAAAGTGTGTGACTGTATATCACACCACTCTGAATGTACTGAAACGGCCTACTTAATTCAATTAGGTGTTTGTGTTTCAGAGTGCTCTTTGTTAATGCTGTGAGTGGCAGATGAGAGTTTGCAGGGGAACCTCTCACGGTTAGTATTGTACATTGTGGGCCTAATGTTACTTACTGAACAGTGGGTGAGAGTTTGCCACAAAGAGCAAAAGTCCCCTACTGTTGCAATGCTGGTTTAGCGGACTACCAGGGTGCCATAGGAAAGGAAAGTCCAACAGAGGACACTGATGAGGGTGAAATGCGTGTTGCACAGTGAAATATGCTTGCGTATGGTTAGTAACCATTAGTCCACCCAGTTTGTATCCATTAATTTAAGATCACGCAGCTACCATGAGTTGCTGGGTGATATAGGCTACTGAATATTGTGAAACCAAGAGTAGATTTTGAAAATCCAACCGAAAAATCCCCCACTCCCTTCAGGCCTCCCTCCAAACTGGGAGAAAACAAGGGGCACTAGGCAGGTAGATTGACAGACAGGTAGGCCATCCGTCCATTATTTCAACCTAGTACGGTGAAATGATTGGACGGGCTTATTACAGTCCTGCGACTTCCATAGACTTTCTTTTCTTTATTTTATTCATTGATTGCTGTTGGGATGTAAAGAGAATTGCGAAAAAATATAAAAAGTGCTTCTGAAAGAAATCTCATACCCTACCTTAAGGGTCCTGACGTCTACTTTCAACGCAAAATAGCACATTTACAGTCAGTTGAGCATTTTGGGGATGTATGTGACGTCAGTGAGTGATGTACAAACTTGTGAATGATCAACATTGCCTACATTTCCTAAGGTTTAGGACATTTATTAACATTTGAAAAACTGTTAATATTAATTTGGGCTCTCATATTATAACTTGCAACTGAAGCTCAAGACAGAAATTCTCCAAGCCAAGTCACCACAAGGTCAGCATGTAATGTGGAGTATGCTGGCCTCTTCAAATGCAAATTAACACGAGGCCCTTTGTGAAGGACCTGCATCAGAGTCGGTATGCCACATGGATCTTTAAAGTTTTATTTTTCCAGCTAACCAATGGAGTTTAAATTTCCTTTCATTCAGCAGCTTGCCCCAGGCTGCTTATAATTCGATCCATCAGCGTGCAAGTAGCCTAAGTAAACCAACAGGGAGACTTTTGAGTATGCAACATAATAGTGACAGTATTGTCTTGCAAGCCTATCTGGCAGAATAAAAAGATATCGATGTTGAAGCGGGAGTCATGTGATGTGTATGGACAGTTCCCTGCCCATGTGTGCTAGTGCCTTACCTTGTTGTCTTTGTGCTCATTGGGTGTAAGACTATCATATGTTAATTAAATGTAAATTTACTGCAGTGCATGGCTACTAGCAAACTGTGGTGTGGAAATCCATGATATCACATTAAAGCATCTTGTACAGTTAAAATACTGCAATAAAACCGAGTTTTGTTTGTGGAACGAGTTATAAAACTGTGCAACAGTAAGCGCTTGTTAATAGTATAGCATAGTCGTATGGTGACTTGGAACCAGACGGTCCATTCCAAAATAGCACTCCACTATTTAGCTTTTTCACTGTAGTGTATGGGAGGGAATATATATGTGGGCGGTCACACACGGTGCTTTTGGCTCTGATTTGTTTCCTACTACTCTCAGCGCCATCTTGTTGCAACTCTTATACGTAGGTGGAAGAGTTTCTACGAAGGGGTATCCGATTACCCTTTTCTTCATTTAACCAGACTGGCATTCTAACCCTAATAAAGTGCAGAGACTTCAATAATCTCTTTTTTTTTCTAGTAAAATTGAGTACTCACAACGGGCAAGAAATGAGCATCGAAACGCTTTTAGAAGCAGCCAGGTTTTTGGAATTGCAAGCCCAGCAACAACAGAAAGCACGTGGTAAGTAAAGGTTGCAATAAATTATGGGAGTATCGTCAATAGAATTTTTTAATTGGGAACTGAAATATTTCTGGTAATTTATACCTCCTATTTATCGGTGGGTAAAATTGATTATAGCCTACTTGATTCTACGAGATGATCCTCTGCTTCATGGGCACGTATATTTGGCATCATTACTATTGAAAATGTGGGTATTTAGTAGTTAATAGTTAAAATTAAGTAACTAATAGTTAACATGTGATATTCCATTCAGAATGTGCACATTTATTGCCTTTGTTTGCGTTGGGGGTCGTGACTCTTCAGAGAGGAAGCTATTGCTACCTATATTCTGAAACATTCCATAGCTGAATGATATTCGTGTTATAATTTAGCGTACTAACTGTTACTGTAGCCTATTTGTGCGACTGTGCAGAGTTTTTAGTTGCGCGTTCGTTTCCAGAAAGTGAATCATTGGACTATGACAGGACAGCCTTGGGAATTACCGCAATCCCCCGCGCCGTATCATGTTTATTTGCAACATTGTTTCAACCTTGATCTCTCAACCAAAAACGAAACATTTAAACAACACTCCGCGTGTCCTTTAAAGCCTTTATGTGTGAGTGCATATCCTGCTTAAACATTACAAAACCAAAATACTTGCAGTATAGGGCGGTGGCGACGGGAGTGCCTTTACCCGTTTTACATAATGACCTGACATAGCCGGGGTATCATATGACGCTAGTTTTCAGGCTTCCCTCAGCTTCGGTGCCACTCGGAACTGAATTTGTAATAGCCCGCATAATAGGATTTGCAAAATTCTGCAGAGATCAGTCATGTGTATAATACTCGCCTATAATATATTGTAATGCATTCGTGGTGTTGATTACAGTCTACATTTGTAGGCTTTGATCGCTTGATAGTTTAAAATGTTGGTGTGTTGGTGACGTGTCAAAGCGAGCTACGCCCCATGTCTGCAACGGAGTGTAAAGGCCCCGCCCCTCTCCCCACGTGCATGCCAGGCACTCTGCTACACTAGAGAGAGGCCCCCTCCCAGCGCAGGTCACTGTGGAGAAAAGTAGGGCAATGTCTCTCCCCTGCTATGTGCTGCAGTTATATAATTCTGACTGCGCTTGTTGGTTTTACGTGTAGTGAAAGTGAACAGGACTTAATGGGATGTGTTATTACACTAAAATAGTATTGTTGCACCAGCGAGACTTCAATGCGATATACAGGAATTCTTTTTGAACAAGTGGTGAAAACATTGACCAAGTATATAGGGGAAGTCTGTAGATTTGTGTTTTTCCCCCCTTACAAAGCGCATCTTGTTGCACAAGCACATGGTGGTCTCCATCACTCTCTCCTCCTCAGTTACCAACCTCGGGGTCAAGTTTGATCCCTCCCTGGCTTTTAACACCCACATCAAACGTTTCTGCAAGACATCACTTAAAAACATCTCCAAACTCCGTCCAACCTTAACCTGTTCTGATTCTGATAATCTAGTCCATGCCTTTGTCTCCTCAAGACTGGATTACTGCAATGCACTGTTCATTGGGATCCCTGGCAAGAGCCTGCAAAAGCTCCAGTACATCCAGAACAGTGGTGCCACGATCCCAATGAGAGTGCAGAAATATACCTATATCACTCCTATCCTGGCATCTTTACACTGGCCCCCTGTCTCCTATAGGATTGAATTGAAAACCCTTCTCCTAACTTTCAAATGCACCCATGGTAATGCACCTTTAAGAACTCCTCACTCCACTAAACTCCTGCAGTTTTTGATCTGGGAACAGCCTGCTTCTTCTTATTCCCAGGACTGAGCTCGGCTCTATGAGAGACCCTGCTTCCTCTTATTCCCAGGACTGAGCTCAGCTCTATGGGAGACCGTGCCTTTTGCTCAGCTGCCCCCCACCTTTGGAATGTCCTTTTTAGACTGGTCTAAGAACCTACTTATAATGTATATAATATATACACATTTGTCTGTTTTCTTAATGACTGATTATTATGTATATATATATATATATATTTTACGATTAATATTATTTTTATCATTATGTGAAACTCAAAATAATGAATAAGTAAATTTTTCTTTTTCAAATATGTGTCTTTAAAAATCTAGGTGTGGCACTCACAATGCTACGCTTGACCCATTGAGAAACAAGAATACAAAATAAGCCACTGCTGTCATTATCTGAAATTTATTTACATTTCAGTTGGAGGCTTATAAACTGTAGGGATTTGCCACTGAGATTACTGGTAGCCTATAAAGACTGTCAGGCTCACTCAGATTATGGAGTTTTTTGTCATTTGTATCATCTTACTTATTTGTATAGGATAAGATCCTTGCTTTTGACAATGGGACTGGGAGTAAGTAAGCAAGGACTAATAGGTCCAGTCCTTGGGTTTGATGGTTCATGTTTGTTTGTAGGAAGAATGCAAAATGCACAACTACTCAAAGGCTTGTGAACCTTGAACCCGGACTGCTTTTAAGTCACTAGCGGTTGTGCCAGATGGTGGTGTGTATTTGTAAATTGCTCTTTACCTCTAGTTGTTTATGTACTGTCAACCAATCTTATCGGATTTCACTATATCACCCTTCATATTCAAGAGTCACTTTGAATCAAGCCTGGTAATTGGTCTCTTGCGCAATATGTAGTAATGTTTTTTTCAGACAGCCTTACAATGTAGTGTAACCTGCTTTGTGAGAAGAGTCATACACAATGTAGTGTAACTTGCTCTGTGAGACTCATATCATGTTGGGGGCAACAGAGCAATATTGATCACTGCTCGGGGAAACGGTGTTCAACCATTGTTATCTAGCTAATGTTAAGATAATTGGCTGGTGAAAGAAAAAGTGTGGCCATTACTAAGCCTACTACCTTGGATACATTGCTTAAATGTCACTTTCAATGGAAACAATTAACATAGCTAGCGAATACTGAATACTATTTGTTCACAACCTCTAGGTGGCAGCATTGCATAGTCTGTATGTGCCGTTGACAAGCTGAGCAATGCGCCAGACGGTCATTCCCTTGTTGTGCAACTTTCGCCTCCTACTTATAAATTGTAAGCTTGTTAGATTGCTTTGCTAGCTGAGTATTTGTTCATGATTTAATCTTCTGTGGGTTTATTTTATCATGGCTTGTGACTGTCAGTTTGCCCAAGTTTAGGTTTCACTTCGCGTTCTGAAAAGTAGGTTTCATTTTCGCGTTCTGGCTACATCCATGAACTCTTGAAAACCACTTTCAATTTGTTTGTTTTTTATAAAGATCTATTTTGTGCCACGAAAAACTAGAGGTTGATAGTAGGCTACCAAAATCAATCAAAACTCCAAACGTAGGCTACGTTATCCTAGTCCAGCTTTGCTTGCTCCAACTCTCGCCCCACCAACGTGCCTGTGTCGCGTTTACAAAGGAAAAATAATATATCCTAGCTAAAAAAGCAAACTGGTAGCTAGGCTAGTTTAGGGCTGTCAATTTAAGAAGCATTTTATCTTGTGCCTCTCGTCTGTTCCAGTGCTGCGTGTGTGTGGCAGCCACAGCACCAAAGAGGAGGACAGACAGGCGAAAATGCTCCTTAATTTAACAGCCCTAACTAGAGACCCACAGACAGTGTTTTAAGAGAGAAAACAGAGAATGAAATCCGCTTCTGTTCAGTAGCATTTTCGTGAGTCACTCAGTGTAACATTATGACGACGATTTATCGCTTTGGAGTATCGGGATTCGGGACAAAAAACAAATACTACGAATACTGAATTGAACTCCGAATATCAATGTACCTAATGAATAGTGGAATACTCTAATTACTTGGGCCAGCCCTAAAAAATTGAGGATGCAACGCATAATTGTGCATCATGATGCATCGTGATACCGAATCGTTTACAGGATAATCGTCCAAATCAAATTATGAGACCAGTGAAGATGCACAGCCCTACTGGATGAACATTGTTTGCACCATATCTTGAAAACTAATTTAATTTAATTTAGAAGTTTATTTCAGGGACAACATACAAATACATTAGTCTCCTTAGAGAGAAGATGCATTGTACTAGATTATTGCTTTTGCTATTTTCCATCTCCAGTCCCATATACATACGACAATACAATAAAAATGATGCAATAAAACCTGCATTCATACAATATGATGAAAACATGCATTAAACATAAAAACACTACATTACAGATTCCATGTCATACCCCTCCTTCCCCTCTCAACCCACGCATACACACACACACACACAGACACAGACACACAAATAACATTATTACGTTCATATCTGGTACATGAATTCCACTCATGGTTCCCTGGACCTGATAAGAATTTGGAGCACATGTTAACGGGGAGGATCCACAAATTATTTTTCTCTTTCGTGTATATTTCCGACCAGCCACCAGTGGCCATCAACAACTACCTCTCTGCATTGCATGATTTCACGTTGAGCTCGCCTTGCACACATTTTTAGAAAAGTTGTTTATTGACTGTAGTATCGTCCTCAAAGCGTACACTCTAAAATGCTTTCAGCTGATTTCACACCCATACGGTCCAGCTTTGTTCCAGGTTTAAAACTCTTTCTACAGGCCTAAGGATTTTCTGAAGTATCAGTGAAGTGAATATAGGCGAAATTTACTTCCTGAGCCAAAGAAAAAACAAAAGTGGGTGGTCACTGTTGAGAACTAGACTGCACTCCGGCGAGGTTCCATCTTGCGCCTTAGACAAATTCAAGAATTCAGGTGCAAGTTGGTCTTCTCCCGAGTACAGGTGCAAGTTGGCCTTCTCCCGAGTACAGGTGCAAGTTGGCCTTCTCCCGAGTACAGTATAGTTTTCTTAGTCATGGCAACACTGGAGCGCACATCATGATGTCATCAAATCATGTGCCAGAAATCAGTCCAAATGTAGTAGTGGGGAAAGACTTGCACACCTCCAAATATGGCAAAGAAAAATCTTGGCGAGAGACTTGGGAATAAGTTGATGAAAGATTTAATGAATATTTTTTAGCACCTGAGCATTCATTAAATCTTTCATCAACTTATTCCTAAGTCTCTCGCCAAGATTTTTCTTTGCCATATTTGGAGGTGTGCGAGTCTTTCCCCACTACTACATTTCTATCGTTTGATCACCGCACCCTTCACCAACAACTTTAAGAAGGACAATACTAGGTGCAACAGTCCTCCCTCTACCTTCCAGAAATCAGTCCCCCAGTTTTCGTAAACAATGTGCTAGCAGATTGTCTAAGTTTTCTCTGGAAAAGTCAGCTAAAACATGTTTTTTCTTAACAGTTACCTTATGCGAGGTTGGATATATAAATACAAGAAACAGGTGGCTTTGAACAGATTTTATTTTTGAGAGATTTGCATCATTTGTTGGATTTGATTGGGTATTCTGTAAAGATCCCTATTGTTACAATGGCATGACTGGTCTACTGTCACACATGGCTCCACCTCTTATTGATGTAAAAGACTGTTCCTTGCATCTTGATCGTTCTAACATCACTGCTGCCATAGCAACTAGCCACCCCCTTCCCCCAGAACCTAACCATTGAGCAGTTGCAGGAGGCAATGCAAGGACACCCACCCCCTCCTCTCCCTGCTAATACATGCACGTAGTATTGAACCACCACCCTTTGTCTCTGACTTGTCCAGGCTGTAATGGTTTATGCCTTTTTACAGGTAGCCATCGTTTCAAATGCTCTTGGAGGCTTGTTCTCATCGTCAAAGCTCTTTAATACGAAGAATGGCTGCTCCATGTTCCTCTGGTCTTTACACATTGTTTGATGTGCAGCCTAGTTTTTAGTGATGAGCGAGGTCTGTACTTACTATATTTAGGTTATGTGTCTCTGTGCTTTGGACTCGGGCTACAGTGTACCATCACAACATTTGGTTTGCTCACAGGTTGGTTATCAGATTGAAATGATTCTCATCAGCGTTAGAAGCCCCTAAATGATCTGGTGCAAAAGGACAGACTTTGAATTTAGAGGCACCGATACCTTTGCTATACAGCTGTGGTTTGGCCCTTTGCTTTAGTACACAGCGGTGATTGGGCCCCTCGTAAGGAGTTAGTATGTGGACTTACTGGAAGAGAAATTGCAACACCTAGTGCACTTTTTTCAACATAATTATGACAGTGTACTATGACTGGGATTAGGTGTACCAGCAACCAATAACCTGCTTTTCCTTTAGCACGCAAAGACCTTGATTACACCAGTCCATGGACTCTTATCCGATATTCCACAATAACTCAACTCTCTGTGTAGGCCCAGCTCAGACTTCACATGCGCTCCAGTGTGCTGATATGTTGGTGTGACTCTAAAAAGTTAATGAACAGCCTTGAATTTGTTTGTGTTGTTTATCTAGGACCTCTTAGTGAATGATGTTGTAATACTTCTGACTGGTGGCAGGCAACTGCTTTATATATAACATGGGCTTAAATCCAGAAGGTAGGATAAGGTCTCTGCACATAGGCCTGGCTTATCCATGTCAGTGTTGGAATAGCCCTATAGAGGGAGTAAGGAGAGGAGGGGCTCAACTGGCATCACATTTCCAATCTGACTTTACAACGGTAACATAACCCATGAACACGCACACCGGGCGCCTGATCTCAGCGCACTCTGGCCCCTCCCTCTCTGCTCTTCAGTTGTAGTAGATTGATTAGAAGTGACCCATCAAATACCGTCTGGTTGTCTCCATGTCTCACAATAGTGTCTGGTATCTGTTGCAGCCTTGGCTCTCCACAGTGTCTGTTGTTAGAGAATGATGTCAGGTCAGGTCAGGGGTCATACGCTAGGTTATTCTTCTTCCAGAAGTGGGAGGTCAGGTCAGATGCCACAGGTTTCTGCTGCCAAAGTGATGGAGATGCCTTATTCGTTGTCATTCCGTATGTTTGGGCTGTCACAGACTGTTCTTTCTTTCTACATTTCTGGTCTGTGAATTGTTTTGGTCCCCTATTCCCTTTTACGCATGGTGATGTTCACAAAGGAATTTGTACAAATTGACAATATGAGTTCCCAGTTGCCATCATTGCTGAATTGCTCTGTATGCTATTCTACAGAGGAGAATGAGTTGAGGGAGAAACTGCGCCTCGAGCAACTGGCCAATCACAGGCGCGCCGACGTCACCTATACCTCGCCGATCCGGATGAACCATGTGACCAGAGTGGAAGAGCCGCGCTCGGAGCGTCGTCCGGCGCCCGCACCCCCGCTGCCTCCCCCCCCGATGCCCATAACCGTCATCCCCGTGGTGAACTCCAACCACACGGGCCTGCCTCCGCCCCCTGCCGCGGGAGCGTCCCCGCCAGCCACGCCCCACCTCGCCACCCCCAGGAGGGACCCCCACTCCCCGCAGGACCAGTGTGCCCCCCTGCCCCTCTCTCCTCGGGCGAAGACCGACCACCTACTTTCACCACTGCCCGGCAGCCACAAGCAGCAGCTGCATCATCACCCGCAGCTGGTCTCTCAGGCGGGCAGCCCTAAACTGCAGCAGCCCCCCCACCTGGTGCAGCCATACCCAGGCTCCATCGTTGTGGCCCCTCAGCATGTCTTACTCCCCCAGCCCGGGCCCCCGGCCCCTCAGGCTCCTATGCAGACCAGCCCGGTCAGCCGGGGCAGCCCCCCCGACGATGCCCGCAACCTGGACAGGAAACGACCTGGAGGGTAAGTCTCATGTTTGCGGTAGTGGTTGTGGAGGATGGGTTGGTTGACTTTTTCACTGGATAGATGGTATTCACTCTGATGGTTTTTCATTATTTAGACACTATCAAATCTGGTCTTATGCTTAGTTTGTAGCACTGATCGTGAACCTGTGTTGGGTAGTAAGGCACAGCAGGTAAAATAACATGAAGAAACTCTTGCCATGATTGAGTTACGCGGTAATGGCTAGGTCCTGCTTGGACAATTACACAGTGAACCGTTTAGCTGTGTGTGCCTTGGTGAAGTAACAGAGATGATGGAGTACTTTGATTCTTGTTTTGTGAGTCTAGCTCTCATGCCCATCTGGACACCAACTCTTTAATGTGCTCCGATCTGTGCTTTTTCAGGGCAGGCACAAGAGAAGTACATAACAAGCTTGAGAAAAACAGGTGGGTGCATCTCTCTCCCATGGTCACCTTTTCAAACAAGGACGTTTGAGCTTTTTGCACCGTGCAGATAGGGTTATGCTGAGATCAGGTGTACACATTTTTCCACTATTATACAAACGGGCTGCTTGCTCTGTCCGTATAGCAAATTATTCTTTCACTTGCAATTAATCTGGTCTTCAGATATTTCCATATGGATGACTTGGTACTTTTATTGGCATATGATTTGATTTGGAATTTAAAAGCATAACATCAGAGAAGTACTGTGCTCTGAGAGCACAAGCCTCTGCCCATGAATGCATTTTGTTGGTGTAATCAAGTTGAAATTGTTAAACTCACTCCTCAGTTTAAACATTGCCGACTGAAGCACCATTGAATAGTAGCTTTTTGGTGGCGTAACTGGTAGTGGTGTTTATGACAGGTGGTCATGTGTGAACTTAAATCAGAGGACCTGGGTATGATGCCAGTGTGGGCAAGTTATAGGAGGAAGTGATGCAGATGAATGATACACTGACACCTGTCAGCATGTGCAGTTGTTGAACGTGTGAGTGGATGAAATAATCAGACAGTGATTGATAGATAAGAAAGCAGCAAGGTCTGTCTCTCCCGCTGTCTTTCTCCCTGGGATATCAGAGTGCATTTAGTATGCGTAGGGTACAATAAAACATCAATAATAGATAGATCTTGACACATTTATTAAACTATAAAAAACACAGCACTATCACTGTAACATGTATGAAAGAACATGAAACATGATTAAATACAAAATGGAATAATATTCAACATCTAGTTATGAAAATGATTTTGAATTGAAAGTGCATTGTTTGACACCACACTATCTACCCAACTCCTAATACCAAGTTTTCCATGAATCCAATTTCTCCAAAATCACAAAGCAGTTGCAGACTTGTAATACTGGAGATGTTTGTTCAAATCCTGGTGATTTTTTTTATTTTTAGAAACTGTTCCTTTAGACATTGCAAATACATTATGCCTATATTTAAACAATGTAATATTCAAGATTCAAGATCCATTTTATTGGCCATGTATATGGTTCACACATACTACAGTTGGGAGTAGTTAGAAATTATCCATCCCATGGCATTTCACCATGGCGGTATTTGACATGGGTGTTATTTCATTTTAGTGATGCACCACCGCCAGGTGGCGTCTTTGAGCAGATTTAGCAGGCTGGGCTCACAGAGTATTTCTCCTATAGTCTACGAGTGAAGATAAGCCTGATCATTGCATCATTAAATTTCATATTCTTTAATTTAAATGCTCTGTTGTAAAGCACTTTGATCTGAATTTATCTGTATGAAAGGTGCTATACAAATAACGTTGTATTGTTATTATTACCTTGTTCTCAAACACATTTTTCTCCATCTGGATGTAATTTAATTATTACGAACATATCTATCAGTAAGAATCTATCTCAGTAACTGACGTCAGGTCAAGACGTGGTGTCTGTTAAGTCAAATGCGCAAAATAACAGTATTGCTAACAATAGCTAACTTGCCTAGAACTACAAAGATTGGGCGAAAGTGAGGGTTTTGCGTTTTGTTTCTGGAACGCATTCAACTGGGATGTGACGCTGTCTCGGGCACCAAATCCCAAGCTCCGATTTCGCTCCGATTTCGCTAAAATAGAATTTATTAAAATGTAGACTATTACATTGTGATGCTTTTATTTTCCTACTGTTTCAAAAGCAAGACATTTAGAGTGCTATTTCAGATAGCTAGCCTAGTGGAGTAGGAGAGAATGTGTGTCGTTTTCTAATAGGCTTTTCGCGACCGAGGGCCGAATGATATGATATTCATTGAACAATCAAATCATCGCTAACCCTTTCCTCCCTGTCTTTCTGTGGCATTTGCTACCAGCAAACACAGAAAATACAGGTCCTCAATTTATTTATATTAGGGTAGCCTATCCAACTGGACCACTCCAATGAATGTTGAATGTACTTTTATTCTTTAAGTTTTACAGAATACAGTGTCCACACATGCATGCGCCATCTGACAAGAAATAGGCTTACTGAAATAGCTTAACACGCAGTGATCAACAATGGGCCCTGGTGAGAATGATGTCACACACAAAATACAATAAGTTTGTAAGCAACTTTGGGGGCCTATATATAGGGCCTATATTTTTCTGATAGGATTGATTTTTGACTTAAGACATTATATTATGTAATAATTATATAATTATTTCGATAAGCAAAATATGCATCAAAACAAATAAATTACTTATTTTGGAATTACATTTTTGCCGGTATGCCGCAGGTGTTGGGCTGAATTCACTAGTTTGATTGATAGATGGATGGATTTAACGTCTTAAGTATTGTGCAAGTATTGTGTAGGCTTATGTGTAAGAGATGAATGGTTGTAACCATGACCTCAGCCAGGTAGATTATCAGCATTTATCACCAAGCTCAATTTATGCTCGTATGAGGACTTTCCTCTACGTGTTGCCATTCATTTAAACCACCATCTCATCTAGGCTACTTCATGTTGCTGCATTTTTACCTTTATGCTTTCATGTTTTTAGAGCGCAATCAACATTTTCCATGATTCCAACATAAGTCCATCCATTCATCCAACTTTGTGCTGAGCGCAGCGTGCTCTCCAATGAGCACAGCGGTCCATGTAGCCTACTGTAACCAACAAATACATTTCCATCTATGTTTACATTACATGGCTGGAGCATTCCCCTTTTATGCTTAAATTATACCAATAAGTTCACAAGCAGGACTGGCTTTATCCAAAGCGACTGTAGTACCACTTTACTCACAACTACTAATAGCACAAGTGCACAGGAGGTAGGCCAACTTTTCAGAACGCCTTTAGAGAGCATGGCACGTTCCTGGCAGTACTGTCCGCCATCCAGAGGACTGAAGTTGGTCCTGACTAAATGATTAAAATCAACTACGCAGACGTGTCACTGTTGGTTCCTTTGGTTCAACACAAGGATGGATTGTTATGCAGCCATTATGTATACCTGAAGCACGATCGTGTTCGAGTTGGCTGTGACACACTAAATAGAAGGGAATATTGGGGGATAGAGGGATGATATTAGCCTATTCGTTCAGTGAACGTTGTGTCCAGAGAAGGGCACACAGTTGAACCGGGTGCATCGACGCAAACTATTATTATAAAATATTATAAATGATACAAATGTAGTATTCCAATCCTATAATGTTATACATCTGTAGATTTTAAGGCAATCACAAATCATTTTAAATGAACATGTATTTCGCACGAATAGTCTGTAGCCTGCTTAAGACTGCTTTTCCGTGTTCGTAGATTCTGTTCTTAGTTCCCACATGTGAGAACATTGGTGAATGCAAGAATCTTCTTGGAAACGGTGCAAGTGGAGTTTAAGAAGAAATGCTTCCTAAGAAATTCTTAACTTTGTTCGTGAATGAGGCCCATTGTTTGCAAAAACGGCAAATAAATAAAGTTGATATTTATGTATCTAAAGCTAAATTGACTCCTCATTCTAACGAAGAGCCAATGTTCTAAAAAAAAGAATAAAAAGAATGTCACAGTCAAGATTGGAACCCATGCCGGAGCAGCCAACTACAGTATTGGAAGTCCTGTGCTCTACCTCTGCACCATCTGGTAGTGCAGCAAAGCTAGCAGAAGACCTGAACATGAAGTTAAAGGGGTGTGCTCTTTTGGACATTTAGCCCTATTTGTGGTCCGTCTACCATGAACCTGAAACAGAGACCATAATTTTACTGATCGTCCTAGTATTGAGCTAGCTGCAGATTTTCTGCAGGCTCTCACTGGGCTACAATGGAAGTCAATGGGCGATTTACTTCCTGAAACAATGAGCGATTTACTTCCTGAAACATTTTGATCAGCGCCATCTTGCCGAATCGACCCCTTTTGACATGCGCAGTTGTGCTTTTCTCAGACCCCGCTGCATTCACGAACAGTTTGCACGTTCCTGTGGATTTCCAATGCGCATTCACAGCTCTCCCCCGCTCTGTTAGTGTGTCTGAATGAGCATTAAGAACTAGCTTGCATAAAATACTGATTCTGTCAAATATATCATTTCGAAAAATTATTTCTTTATCCAGGCATCTTAGTTTTAAGTTTCATTATAGCGGAGCAGGTTATATTTGCTCGTATGTGGTATTTCTTCTGTTCACAATTTTGCGATCGTACAGCCAGGCTACAGAGCTCCAGAACCCCCTATGCCAAGCCGAGCTGCATCACATTGGGGCTGGCCCAGAGAGCTCCTGTTGCGGGTACAAGCACAGGGCTAATAGCTCAGTTTGTGGTGCTATTTTCCATTCGCTGAGTACGGTTATGATAATAATAATTATATTAAGAAGAAGAAGAATCAGAATGAATATGTTATAGATATGGATTTGTGTTAGGATTCATCAAGGGCGAATGGAAAATAGCACCACAAACTCCCCTATTAGCCGCGTTCCTGCACTCCGGCCGCTCCTCTGCTATGGCTACGGTTTCTGGAGCTCTGTAGCCTGGCTGTACGATCGCGTTGTGATATTCTGTTGTGAACAGAATAAATACCACACACGAGCAAATATAACCTGCTCCGCTATAATGAAACTGTTAACTAAGATGCCTGGATAAAGAAATAATTTTTCGAAATGATATATTTGACAGAATCGTGATTTGATGGCAGGTACTTAACAATGCTAACGCAGGGGCACGCAATACAGCGGGGAGAGCGGTGAACGCGCATTAAACATCACATGAATGTGTAAACTTTGTGGACGCGGCCGGGTCAACAAATCACGTGGTTAAAAAGCACAACTGCGCATGCCTGTGAAACAAAAAAGCACAACTGCGCATGTGAAAAGGGGTCGATGGACCCTTCAAAAAGCTTCACTCAAGAACAAGGCGTCAACGTAGTCACCGCATCCAGTTCTATTAATACATCGATGGTGTAATCTTAACATTTACATATGCTCCATAGACTTCCATTGTAGCCCATTGAGAGCACTTACATACCCCTTTAAGCTGAATGGGCAGCCAAGTTTTGTTTTAATTCATGGATTGGCCCAGTGATTCGGATCCGCTTCTAAATTGAATGGGTTACGCCAATGCCTTTTTTTTTTCTTACTGTCAGGTTATGTTCAAGATAAGTGCCTTACCCCTGCCAGCTTTGTCACAAACCATTGGTCAAAACACATATGTCTGATGTTAAAATATCACTAATAAAACAATCACAAAATGAACACAATTGTCAGATTCTTCTTATATTTTTTTCTTCCTTTCGCTAATGTTGTTTATCTGTGACTTCTGTCCCTCTCAGACGAGCGCATTTGAAAGAGTGCTTTGACACGCTGAAGAAGAATATCCCCAATGTGGATGAGAAGAAGACCTCCAACTTAAGTGTACTGAGGAGTGCGCTGAGATATATTCAGGTAAGCTACAACTGCCCCCTTAAATGGCCAAGTCAGTGGTTAACTCTCAGCTATTCAGTATTCATGTGTTTCTACTAGGGGTGCACTGATGGATCAGCAGGGGACCGGAATTTGGCCGATTTTCAGCTGATCGGCCAGATCAGTGACCGGCCGATCCGTCTCATATCCGATTCAGTATTGGAAATTTTTGTATTATTATTTTTTTAGACTATATGAACGTTACATTTCTAACCTGCAACAAGATGTCTAAGAAACATTTTTGCTAATTAACTGCAGAAACCGTCTCCCTCGCAGTGCTCGTCTCACTCACACACATACATACACACAAGGAGACTGAATGGAGAAAATGACATGCTCAAAAGCTTGGTTGCCTACTAAGACTGTTGTTTGATGTAGTTTAGAGTAGGTAACGCTAGGTAACCTGCCTGATTCGGAACATTACCTCGCAAATTCATGCAGTTTCACTTTCATTATTGTGTCTTAAGCGGCTTTTCAAAACAAGTTACCTGCTTCCTTCATGTTTTTATTGGGTGAAACAAATGCACATGTAATATTGAGGGGGACCTACAGTATCCCGTGTCTGAATTGTCAGTGGACAGTGGTAGGGTCAGGAAGGGGCAGCTGACAACTGTGTTGCAGTTTTGGAGAAAATGTAAGTTATTTAATGGTGTTTTATTATGAAGATGCAAATGAATTTCCCATTAAAGTAAAAATACATGTATGTGTAGGCTGTCAATTATAGTTCATAGAAAGAATCGTTCCAAATCGGAATCTTAAAAAAATAAATAAATAAATGAAAATCAGAATCGGACAAAAAAAAGTGCAATCGGTGCATCCCTAGTTTCTACCATATAAAGCAGCTAGTCCTGTCAGCACATGCATGTGAGTGTTAGTTGATGATCAGGTCTACAGCTGAATTGTTGTGATAATGCAGTTTAAAAAAAGAATGGATTTGCTTTTTATGAGGTGGTGCTCTCGGGTCCTAGCCTGGCGCCTTGGTGGTGCTCTCGGGTCCTAGCCTGGAGCCTTGGTGGTGCTCTCGGGTCCTAGCCTGGCGCCTTGGTGGTGCTCTCGGGTCTTAGCCTGGTGCCTTGGTGGTGCTTTCGGGTCCTAGCCTGGGGCCTTGGTGGTGCTCTCGGGTCCTAGCCTGGTGCCTTGGTGGTGCTCTCGGGTCCTAGCCTGGCGCCTTGGTGGTGCTCTCGGGTCCTAGCCTGGCGCCTTGGTGGTGCTCTCGGGTCCTAGCCTGGCTGGAGTAGCTGAAGGGAGGATCTGTTAAATTGGTAAATAGGTTTGTTAAACTCCAGGGAAATCAGTGGACCGAAGATAAAAGAAACGCTTACCAGTTGATCCATTTCCTAGAGACCGAATGCAATTACATTGCATGTAATGGTTGAATTATGACAAATTGAATGATTCATAACTACGACGTGGATAGGCACTGTGAGTTTTGACAACTGTACAAAGGTCTATCACTGACCTCATTTAACTCCACTGTGTGGTAATGGAGGTCCTGTTGTCATATCTGAGTTATATGTTCACTCACACAGGGAGTAGTGTCCTGAATGTAACCTCCAGCGCTAATGAGGATTTTGATGATGTTGTTGGCAGAGGTGGTTAACCTGCTATCAGCATGGAAGCAGGGGAATCTAGGGCAGTGGTGTGGCAGCACAACTCATGTCACACAACCTCCGCCCCTCCCTACTCTGAGATTAGGCAACATGGAGTTAGGCTACCTCCACACTAATATGTTTTCGTTTTAAAATGCATAACTTTTGCTACGTTCTATAAGCCTAGCATCCACACTAATGCAGACTGACCGCATTTTAGTTTGAAATCTCCGGGCTTGTGTTTGAGTCTGGACAGGCAGAAAGGTGGACTTTAGAAAACCGTGACGCAGACCCACCCACCACATTCACTTCCTGATTAGAAGTCACAACGAGGCCTTCCCTGATTCGTCACGCCCCTATCACGTGACCCTTTTCCGGGAGAAAACAAACATCAGCCTTGATTTCCAGTGGTTAATTTAACATGGATAATGAATTACAGGCATTGCTGACCTTGTCTACGTTAGCAGCTGTTGTGCAATTACATTCTTCATTTTATATTGCTACTACTGTACATGCACATTAGGCAAGCTATTAATCAAGCGATTTGCGACAATTCCCATTGCTGTTCTTCCTCCATAGTATTTTCTGCACCTAACCAGAAAATGGGGTGTATTTAAAGCACATATACTGGGAAACAAACAGACAACCACCGCCATTTTCCACTCTACTGTAGACTGACACGATCCTCTGTTTGGGGATGCAAACTATTTTTAGTTGAGAGTACAAAAAGTGTTTTTTCTTTTTATATATTTGCCTGTTTTGTAAAATGTGGAAATATCCTTTTATAATTTAACTACTGTTAAGTCTGGACACTGAAACAAAACATTTGAATTGTGAAGCTGTGAACATTCCGTAATCATTTTAGCCTGTACAGCTCCCCTCAGTGATACATTGAGACTCATCTATTTTTCATAGTCCGATTTGAATAGTATTTTGTGATGGTTGAGCTGAGAGCATACACTCTACCAAGAGTTGTAGCACAGAGCGGTGCTTGTAGTGAGTCCTTCTGTGTCATGTGGTGTTTTTGCTTCTTGTTATTGATTGTGCTCGTGTTGTGGCGGGGGGGGGGCAGGAGAGCGGGTGGTTAGACAGAAGAGCGCAGGGGGGCGGGGGGGTGAAAGCACAGTGTGTGCTCCCTGTCGTCCTGGAACGGGCGCTGTAAGCACATGCATCCCGGTCTACACACCCCTCTCCCTCCACTTCGGAGGGGCGGAGTCAGTCCGGGGTGACCAATCCGAGCAGGGGAGGGTTGAATAAGAAGATTTAGGGAGAGGATTACTTTTCGTTTGATCCATCTCTCCCCGTCTCGGATGTCCATCAGCGAGTGATGCTGCCATGCCCCTCCATCCACACGTTGAGCAGGGCCAGGTCTTTCTGCCAAGCCCTGCTCCTATCAGCACGTCTGCCTCTGTTTGAAGAGTCACTGGGTTTAGTCACCAGCCTCTCCCAGCAGTTCCACTTCCCTCTTTTAATCTTCCTCCTTCCGAAGAAGCGACTGAGTCAGACAGCGATGTACTGAAAGAAGGAAATTTAAATCATTAGGCTGGGAGACGTTTGTGTCTATCTCTAGACTATAGTGGTGTCTAAACGCTCATAATTGGGATGTGAACTCTTCAGGTTGAGCATGTGTGCAGATGTGCTTCCACTGGCTCGGTTATATCTATTCAGGAACAGCCTTGTCTTTTTTTCTACTGCAATGGCTGTTTTTATGCTGGCCCTTCACAAGTAATCAGGGTGACATTGAAAATGAGGAATATGGGCGACATTGAAAAGGAGAGCTTGCTCTCAATTGAGTAAATAAAGGTTTCAATCCAATTGAAAGTCTTTCTCCTTTCCACGCTGCTGTGTCTGGAGTTGTTAAGTAAATACTGGAGCGCCGGGCTCCTCCCTGCTCCTCCCCCTCCTCCTCGCTCGCTCCCTCCCTCCATCCTGCCTCTTTGTGAAGTCCCAGGGCCACATGAGCACTGAGCACATGGCTAGCCTGAGACGTGTGACGTCACCCCCCCCCCCTTCCCACCTGCTCCTGGAACAGCTACGACTCGGCCACAGCTCACAGTCCGGAAGGCTTAGCCGCCAACTGGAGGGAGGGAACACGCCATCGTAAACACAACGCTCAGCTCTCTCCATTTGAACTTGAATCTGGCAGAACCTGTTTTATTTTCCCCCCTTGCTTGTTAGAAATGTGGTCCTCTGTGTTGCAGTGTTGGTGATCTCTGCTCTGGATAATGCCGCTACATGTTGGCCGTCCCACAGAATAATGAGTGTAATGTTTTTGGTATGCGCAATGTCTGATGCAAATACAGGCAGGCCTTTCCTAAACCCCCACACCACCCACACCCCCCACCCCCATTTGAGCAGATTAATTTTAGTGATTGCTTTGACCTTCTCACATTCATTCAGGCAAGGGGAAAACAGCTCTTCCCTCCATTGTTGGCCGCACTGAAGTGGGTCACATCCGATTGGTCAGCGATGAGCGAGGGCACGGAGATTGTAACATTTCTGCTGCTTTATTTGGGACAGGTTTTGTATTTGAATTGAGGGTTTTGGTGTGTCACATCATCAGAGAAGTACGCATGTACTGTCTCAATGGGTTTTGTAAATCTTATTCCATCTGTAAGTGTTTAAAGGAGTAGTAAAGGGAAAATGCATGTTTAGCCCTGTTTTAAGGTTACTTATGACATATACAATGGTTCAGATCAAAACGTTGAAAAAACTAGCACTTGAGAAAGTCTGATAATTGCTCTACCACCGTTCTGGTCATATAATGGATGTGGGTGGGCACCTTGAAAAATCATTCAAAAAACATGTTAAACTCTCAATTTCAAAGTCAAGAAACTCACCGAGGTGTTAGTTGGCTTTCTGACATATAATTCGCCATAAAGTAAGATTCTAGTTCATCTGGAAAGGCTTTTTTAAATATTTAGCATAGAACTATTTAGTTGCAGCACATACGTGTGTAAACTTCCGCAAACTAGGTAGCCTAGCATCATAAACAATAACAATAGCTACCGTAAGTAGTTCCGCTTCCTGAATCCCCTCTGCGGATTGATCTACACATCTATAACGGTCTCTTCAATACAAGTCAATGGATTTTATAAAATGATCAATAAAACCCTACAGGATTCATACTTTGCGGCGAATTTGATGTCAGAACACCAACAGACACCAATTACCCCCTCGGTGAGCTTCTTGTCTTTGAAATCCACCCACATCCATTGTATGACCTAAACGGTGGTAGGTGGCTAAACATGCATTTTCCCTTTACTACTCCTTTAACAGCAGACAGAATTAGCGGTGACTGATGATTTCCATTTACTGTAGGCCAATGGCATCCAAGTAGCATCCTGAGAAAGTGCCAAATGAGGGCATCTTGGAACATACAGTCTTTTAAGGTAATGAAAGTCAGCCTTATCAGTACACATGGGCCTCAGGTATCACCTTCAGACATGCTCATATTTCGTTAGATAAATTATTTTTGAAAGCTGAACACATGGGACATCAGATGATTACTTTTTTTTCTTCGAACGACATGAAC
Organism: Borostomias antarcticus; assembly: GCF_949987555.1. Lineage (NCBI taxonomy): Eukaryota > Metazoa > Chordata > Actinopteri > Stomiiformes > Stomiidae > Borostomias > Borostomias antarcticus. Next base: position 51,243,700 of record NC_140234.1, on the reverse strand, counting down.
ATGAGAGACTGTTTATTTGCTTTCTTGTTAACAGAAATGACTGTCCTCCTTCACCAAAGCAGTTACCACAAGCTTGAAAATTGTTCCATCTGGCCTGTGCCTATATCACGTACTCTCTGTCACAGCTTTTTGATGAGATGTTTTCAGGTGAGCACAAAATGTCAGTTTCCCAGATGGCAATTGCTGCTCCATAGACAACAGTAAAGGTGAGAGAATAAAAGGCACAGTTGCTGTCTGAATTATGTTTAAAGTTCAAGGCACGCTTGTTGTAGCAAAGGACACTGATAATCAAATAGAAAAATATTTGATAAGGTGGCTTTTGTTAGCACATGTTCCTTGTGACCAAGGTCTGGAACATAATGACCGTACAAGTGTCCTAATTTTTGAGTTTATCCCATTTTTATTAGTTAGCCCACATCCAACACACACACACACACACACACACACACACAGAAGACTCAGAGAAATAGGTCTTTCCTTTAAAAGCTGTCTATTGTTCAAGCCGGGAGCCATGTAGCGTTTCTATTACAGCCCGGCGGGCACATGGAGAAGACGAGGGTTTATGGTTACCAGGCAGCAAAAACGGACCTGTCACAAGATCTCTGTCCTCTCGGCTAATTGGCTCCGCAGAGTAGCATGTTTGCAACGTGGCTGCCGCTAACGCTACTAGCCTAGCGCAGTCTGTCTCTGCTAACACTACTTGCCTAGCACAGTCTGTCTCTGCTACAGTACTAGCCTAGCGCAGTCTGTCTCTGCTAGCTTTACTAGCCTAGCGCAGTCTGTCTCTGCTAACTCTACTAGTCTGTCTCTGCTAACTCTACTAGCCTAGCGCAGGCTGTCTCGGTTCTGCAAAAATAGAGTCAGGGAGCCTGCTCTCCTCTCCCTCCTCCTCCCCCACATCCACATGCAGCCTGTTCTCCCTCCTCCCCCACTTCCCCTCCCTCCTATCTTGGTTCTCTCTCTCTCTCTCTCTCTCTCGCTCTCTCTCTCTCTCTCTCTCTGGAGCCATGTGCTCAGCACTCGCATTGCATGTGCCTTGTTTACCTTCCTCACACCATACAGACGGTGCAAGCCCTATTCAGTGACCTGCCCCACTTTCTCTCACACACAAACGGCGTTGGGGTGTGAGAGAGAGAGGTGGGGCCCCGTCATTCCGCCAAGAAAAGAGAAGTGGGGGGGGGGGGGGGTCGTCATGTGCCATGTGCAGAGCAAACAAAAGCTAATTGGAACCTTGTCCCTCCCCCTTCCCCTTGCCTGTTCACGGCTTGGACTGCTTGCAGTGGTGGTGGCTCGGTGGTGGCAGTCAGCATGAGGTGTGATGTAAAAGAGCCGGTGATTTTGTTGTCCAAGTGATAATGTCAGTGGTCCATCTGCTCTTGGCGTGCTTCGGGTACATCCGGCTAATCTCTCACTAGATCTTGATGTTTGGTCTGTCCTTTGGGGTGGAGGGGGCAGGGACTTGGTTGGTGGTTTGTGCATAACAAAAAAAAAACGGTATGCTAACTATTCTTTCTGAGTATAGAAGGCATTGTACAGTACATGGCATTTTCAGAGAACGATTTCCCCTCGGATAAATAAAGCGTCTGTCTGTCTATATGTCTATCTATACGTCTATCTATCCGTCTACAGTATAAGTCTATCTATCTCTTTCTTATCTTATCTATCCAGCTATGACTCCATGGTACCCAGTGGTAGGAGGACAGTCCTTGGCCATCTGAATTGTAGCGGTGCGAGTTCAGTGGGTTTCAGTGTTTGTGGAGCAGCACGGTTCCCTCCCTGGCTCGCGCGCACGCTCAGACTGACTGGGTATGACTCATAGTCCCAGGCACGCACAGCTGTCTGAGAGCTCCGGTTGTTGCTGCATGTGTGCAGCGGTAGAGCAGGCATCACGCCTGTAGACCAGAGAGGAGGCTAAAGCTTTATGGTCGGCCCTTTGGGAATAGAGTGTGGTCCAGTATTCTCTTTTATTAACTTCAGTGTGTCGGGTTAGGATTGGGTTTGGCAGCAGACGTGCGTTTACTAGCAGCTTACACAGGAGGCGGGGCGGAAAGAGATGCCGGTCGTCTCAGTGGAAGGGCGCAGCGTGCAGGCATGTGTTCACTCTGACGTGAAAAACATCACGTACCACTGTCGTGTTCCAATGCACTTAAGAACCTGGCTGAATGAAATGACTCTAAACAGACCATTATAAAATCATTTTTTGTACTATCTGTCTAGACTGAGGTATTACAGTGTGGACGGATCGTTAACGTTTCAGCATCAGAAAGGGGCAAAAGACTACGATCTCAGCGCGAGATCAGGCGCAAGCAAAAGTGTGAGCCTCATGCCAGATGCGTGAGACCTGGCAACCCTGAAACACATGACAGCTGGTGCATCGGGACAAAATGCTCATCACCAAATAGGTTGCCAGGGAAACGATGGTGGTCTTCAGCTGTTGCCTTGACAACAAATGTATGCCGTTTGTTTAGACTAAGGCTGTATTTCAAACCGAAGGGCTCATCCCTACAACCTACACCCTACGGAGTGCCTTCCCTTCGTAGTGAGCACTGTGAAGGGCATAGGGAGTAGGGTGTCAAAATAATGCTTCTTTGGAATGCCCTTCAATGTCATTTTCAGGGCAGTCGCATGTCACAACAGCTACATATATGGCTAACCATAACCATTGTTAATGAATAAATCCTATCTTAACTGAAGCTAAGCCTTCGGAGTGGGAAAGTGTCCTGATCTCAAGCTATATAAGCCCAAAACGACGGGGTCATCGGAGAAACTAAATGCCCATCGCTTGTTCAAGCAGCTGAGTTTAACACAGCTGTAGCCGATCGGCTATTGCTAGTTTTGCGTCCGATGTCCAATTCATATCTCAGCCAAACACAACTATGCTTGACCTTTTACACTTGCCAGCTTGTGCTTCTCATTATTATCTTTGGGGGAGTTGCTTGTGCGCAGGAGGGAGTATTTATTGGGAAAAAGCCGTTGGATTGTATTCAGACATAATGTTTGCTGGTATTGTCAAGGATCACAGCCGACACCCTCCATTCCCACGACGGAGGGTTATCAGCCGGGCTGGAGTTCCGTCTCTCATCGCTGACCAACTGCTGCCAACTTAGGCTAATGCTAGTTAGCTAGCTACATCGTAAATTCGTCAAACTTAATAATTACCTCACATATAATTAAAAAATACCGATAGCTAGTTCAATCATGATGTAACTAGGATATCTGCAAAAAAAAATCCCCATCGACAGATTTAGCTACAATGTCCACAAACCATTAAGCTAGGTTGCCAAATTACTGTCGCCTCAACGCCCACCATATTTGCTGATAAATTATTGACCGGAGACGTCGCAGCCGCAAGGGGTTGTGGGAGCGAAGGGAGCAAAAGTGACCATCACTTGTTCACTTTGAAAACAACCGTTACGAAGGGCCCTTCGAAGGGAGTACTTTTGCACCCTTCAGATTGGAACGCCCTTCAATATGGCAGAGGTGGGCGTGGCCCCGATTATGTTCCCTTCGAAGGGTAGAGCCCTAGCTTTTGGAATACAGCCTAAGACGCTGCTGTGACACGTCTGAAGGTGAATGGGTGGGCCCTGTTGATCTGATTGGAGCAGAGGTCTGCCATTTAAAGGTGGATAATACTTTGTTTTCAGACATGCTGAATTTGTCTTGACATCAGCATCTTCCAACAACAATTATGTTGTGAAAGGTTTAAATAAATCTAACACCTGTGTAGATTTATCTAGGGCTGTACCCTGAATTTTATGAGTTGAATCAGATTCACCTGTTCAAACCAGAGATTCAACGATTCGTTCCTTTTCCCCCCTCACATGCCCAGGTTGAGGGGAGACCGTGGGAGTTGGGACAGCATCATCTAGCCCACATTGTCCATCTACTTCAGATGCTCCCGTGTTTTTATGCAGTGTATCCCATAGCTTACGGTTGGGTGATTTTAAGGTAGTCTCCTCAACTGCATTTGAAAGCGTGCATGAACTGAAGCATTTTCACAAACGTTAGTCCTCTGTCTATGGAAAATTTAATTTAAAAAAAACAACAAAAAACATTTTCAGCAGATATCTTAGTTAATACAAGAAGATTGATCTAGGAAAGCAGTTTTGTGTTGTGACATTCCTTTTGGGAAATGCACGTGATTGCTGGCGCACTAGTAGACTAGGCTCACAGCAGAGGGGAGAGGGGTTCCCTGCCTTCCTTCCTTCGCTATATCAGTCTTAAGTCTCCTTTTACTGCACTAGCTACAGTAACAGCCTAGGTCTTAAACGAATGATTGGCCTGTCCTATATAAATCACAAGGCAGGTGAGTGGTCTTAGCCCACCAGTGCATCTTGACAGTGGAGCAAAATTAATCTTAAAGAATCTGTCGACTTAAGGGTGTCTGACTGATGATTCGACTCATCTTTTCAGGAGGTAGCCCTATATTTATCAATTAAACGCTGTCTGCTTTTTTCATAGAGCTTTCTCACACAAATGATGTCTTATAAATAATTCTACATAACTGTAAAGAATAATGATTATACATACACTGTACCTGTACCTGTAAAGATGTCTGTTAACCTGCTGGCAGCCATTAAAAACAAAGGTTTGTCATTTCCAAAATCTTAAGGCTATTTGTACATGAACTTCTCACAAGTTCCTGCTGTATGAAGTAGAAAATACCCAACTTATGCTGTAGAATGTGACAATAAAAACAGATTCTTTGGGAGGACTTTCATGAGCCCTACAGTCAAGTAACCATGGGAATGGTCACAATGGACAAGGTAAAGTTCACCATATTTTATGTCAAGTGCTTTAACAACACTGTACAGACCGTCTATACAGACTAGAACAGCCTGGAGGCAGGTGGGTATAAACCAGCCAGGCGTGTCTAGTGTCAACCACCTGCCCAGCTGCTTGGTGTGTCCATCTAGAACAAGAACATGGCCGTCTCACTAGCTAGAGGAACAGTGTGGTCTGTTAGTACTCAAAAAAAATACATTGTACATTGTACATTTTTCATCTAAGACATCAGGGGTGAGGAGTTCACAGGTGCAGACTAGCCATGTGAAGCAGGGAACAGAGCGGGAATCACATGACTGACAGCACGGCAAACCAGACTCTAATCCTGGATAAAGGAGACGGGTGCAGAATGAAACAGACCATCTTTTCTCTTCATCTATTTTTATTTCTATACGGTGTAGCACATGCCCACGCGGCATGCAGGCCGGGCCGCGGACAGAGAGACGCTTCACACACGGACGCGTCAACAAAAGCAGGAAGTCCAGCCTCTGAGCACACAGCTTTATGACTCTGAGTCATTGTTCCACCAAGCGCATAGGAGCGGTCTGGGGTTGTGCAATGATCTTGCTGGGCAGAGTAAAAAGGCTTGTGCTTTGCGACTATAAAACAACCAGTACAAAGATCACCCTGGTCCACAGTTCCTCATGGGTTTTCCAATCCAAGATACACCACAGCAGTCGGTGATGTTGATGATGGCTGATGTGTGCTGTATCTACTCTATATGGGGCAATTGTTTTGAGACCTTTCTTTTTTTGGATGTGTGAAAGTTGCTCATTGGCCCTCGTAGGTGGTGAAATGTGAATGACTACTCCTGAGTTGGTACAGGATCGTACTGCCCACCCACTCCTCCCTGTTTGGCGTCCGTGTGTCAGCTGACCAGGGAGAGGAAACTGGGTCAGAGCTCCTGCTTGGCAGCACCTCTCTCTTTCCATGCTCCACCCCCCCCCCCCCCCCCCCCCCCCGAGCTGTGCCTCTCTGTTCCCGGTGTCACTCTGGTCTCTAGCACTAGTTTAATTAAACTTCAATGCTTGTTTATTCAAAAGCAAGCAACAGGCTAATTCGATCAACTAAATGAACAAGACTTGAATTAAGAAACAGGATCTTCTAATTTCTCAATGGATGACAATATCGTCACGCGTACAAAGTGGTGTATTTGTTTATGTGCGTGCCGAGGACTGTGAGACTTGGCAGAGTAGATGCTGGGGGGGGGGGGGGTTAATATGAAGTCTTCACATTTTTTAATTAGGCTGAGAACATACTAGTGCATGCCTTTTCCCATGTGTTGATATAATAGAGCATGCATGGTCATTGTCTGTGTTTACTTACACTTTTTTTCCCCTTGCTGATTATATGCAAAATGTATATTTTAACTCCCAGTATTGATAAGCAAGTAGGCTATGGATTTATGGTGTTCAAATGTTCAGTTTGAGGTCTCAGGACAGTACTACAACAGTGACATAATTTATGTCAACAAAGAGCACGCAAATAGGATCTTACTCTTTATGTAAATATTGACAGATTTAGGGAGACGACATGGGTTCATGAGCTTGTTTGTGTTATCCTGCTGGTTTCATTTACGGTCACCGACCAGGAAATCTTGAGAATTTCTAAAACTGATTGAGTTGCTTTGTTGAGTTTAAACAGAAAACAATTTTGAGTACGCCTGAGTGGTTCAAACTTGAGTGGCTGCTGTTTGGATACCAGATGTTTTTTTACTGAAGCTTAACTCTCAATTCGTGAATTGAAACGTGGAGTCTTGTGAATCGCATCTGTTGACAGTGGCTGACAACAGCCTAAGAGCCAGTCTATTGATGTTGCCGGCTCAATGTAAGGATTAGGATGAAATAATCTGAGATGGAGGCTGTTTGTAGCGGTTAACCAACCCCGCTTCTCTCTGCCGCGCACAGACGCTGAAGCGGAAGGAGAAGGAGTACGAGCACGAGATGGAGCGTCTGGCGCGGGAGAAGATCGCCACGCAGCAGCGGCTGGCGGAGCTGAAGAAGGAGCTGAGCCAGTGGATGGACGTGATGGAGGTCGACCGCGTTCTCAGGCAGACGGTGCAGCCAGAGGACGACCAGGCCTCCACCTCTACCGCCTCAGGTACGTTCGCGGACGTCGGCCTCACGATCAGCCGGGCTGGGTTTAGCAACGTTCTCTCTCTGCCAGTTCAGGCAAGTGTTCCTATCAATCCTGATTAACGCTCTTCACTTTTATCCGCGCGGCAGAGGGTGAAGAAGAAATCATGGAGGACGACCTGGAAGACGAGAACCTGCCCGAGGGTCCAGCCGCCTTACGAGCGGCGCCTCAAGCCGCGCTGCCGGAGCTGCGCACGACCGCGGCCCTCAACCCCGCTACCTCCGCCGTCGCCAACCATCACGTCTCCATTCAGCACAAAGCAGCCCCCCCCCCGCAACCTCCGCCTCTTCCCCTGACCCTCCCTCAGCCGCTGGCGGCCCAGGCCACGCTCTCCATCGCCACGTCCAGCTTCCCCGGCTCCGCCCCCATCCAGGCCCTCCTCCCGGCCCACACGCACATGGTGACGGCGCCCAGCCTGCAGCCCACGGTGATCGCTCGCGCCTCGGCCTCCCACGCCTCCGTCATCCAGGCGGTCAACCACGTCATCCAGGCGGGCGGCCACAAGCGCCTCGCCCACCTGGCCCCCTCGTCCACCTCTATGCAGCTGGCCCCCGGGCACCAGCCCATCGGGCACATCACGGTGCACCCGCTGGCGCACCTGGGCCAGCACCTGCCCGCCCTCTACCCCCAGCCCATAGCCGTCACGCAGCCCGCCATGGTGAGCCACATCGCCCACACGCTCACCCACGCCCAGGTCAACGGCCAGCCGGCCGCCGCCATCATGGGCAAGCAGGCGGCGGTCGGCGCCCAGGTGATGACGCATCACCCGCAGCTGGTCGGGCAGACCGTGCTCAACCCCGTGACAATGGTGACCATGCCATCGTTCCCTGTCAGCACCCTGAAGCTGGCCTGAGCCGCCGAGGAACACGGCCAGTGATGGGAGCCGCGGTAGAGGAGGCGGGGCCACCGGCCGGAGAGAGGTGGGACGCCAGGCCCAGTTCACCCTGGAGGGGAGGAGCTGAGAGAAAGAGAGAGAGAGAGAGCTAGCTAGCTAGCACTGCAGTTCTCCATCACCAACCAGAGGCATTACGACTCCCATCATTCCCAACTGCAAACCTTCGCTGAAATGATGAGTTACTGGAGAGGTTAAAAGCTAATCTTTATCCCGGGAGTTGAGATGTGTAGAGCGGGGCGCGTTGTCCAGGGGGGTGTTCATGCCAGCTCGTATACAAGTGCAGTGGGGGGGAATGCACACTCATATCTACAGATAAACGTACTGGAAGTTGTAGCCAATAGTGAGATTAATGTCATCTGTTGTTAAGGACAGTCAGAACTCAGAACTATACATTAATTCAAGATGGGTCATTGCCTCTAAGAATGTAGGCCCATACTTGGCATATCGTCACTGAATAAGGACACAGACTCTGGGCATCCCACTATCAGCGCCTACAGCAGTATGAAGGTACTCGAGTCAAAAAGAGGGCGGGGGCAAGAGAGCAGTGTGTGTTGGGAGCAGTGTGCGCTCAAACCGCCATAAGGGAGCACATTGTGAATGTGATTACTGGGACCTCCCCCTCTTCAGAAAGGCACATGGCTGCAGAGTTGCAGTTAAAACATGGCCTGAATTATCCCTACCTCCGTGGCCCTGCAGTACTCCGTGCTGTCGCCACACAGGCGCCCTCTGCTGTTCAGACGCTCCCCCAGCTGGGATCAAAACGCCACGATTGTGTTGCTCCAACCTACTGAGCCATCTGAAAAGTTGGTTTGAGGCAAAAATTTGAAAAAGTATATATGGAGTTGTAGTCTAAGCATTATTCCTTCAACCACATATTTCTATGTGTGCATAAAGGACTGATTGGGCCAGACACAGTCACTGCAAAATGATACCTATGTGTGTTAATATCTACAAGTGGATGTAGGGCAGGTAAGTAGATGTAGGTCTTATTTTTCCTGCATGTTTTCTGATTGTGTTGCGTTGATTGTCCTGTTGCTTTAGTAAATGGATGGATAATGAGCAGGATTGATGGATGTAGAGAACTATTAGAAATCATGATGTGCCTGGGTTAGAATGCTTTGGAATACTGGGATATACTTTTCAGTATTCTTTATGGTCTGTGGCAGATGAATGGCAGTGTTGGGATCAAATGACTTAAGGCATGGTAGAGCAATCTACTATGGAGTTCTCCTTTATATCTCCTCTTTCTTGCGTTATCCAATACAATAACGTAACTGCTATGATCATGTTCCCACTGTACCCTACACTTGAAATGAAATGAAAGGTAGGACATAACCTCAGACTGAGATTCAACTTCTAACTTAAAGCACTGTGACCTGCAACTTTATGGCCCCCTAAAAAGCTAAACCGGTTTACAACTGTCCGTAACTCTAGCCAGTGCAATGTCCCCTGAATTAATCTGAATGTATTTGACGTGAGCATTAGCATGTGTGAGAGGGGAGGACACAACAGAGCAGCAATTTTCATATTTTCCTCTGGTTTTACATATGATTTAGGTTATGTGATCTGATCAATTTTGTGTGTATGGAAATGGTGGGTGTACACATCTACAAGTGCAGATTTTTGTATTTTACGATTTTCCTGTTTTTGCATGTAGCTTGGTAATTAATGTCAATTGTACTAAAGCTTTTTTCTGGGACCATGTACAGTACTGTATACCAGGGGCAACTTCAGACCTCTTCACATTGATATTATATATATAAAATTGTGTGTTTTCCCTATGGAGAAAGTTTAAGTTGTATATTGCCTGTAAATTTTGGGCTGCATTTAGATCTAATTGTCCATTATGTAAAAATAAAGAGGAAAAACATTGAATACATGCTCAAGATACTTAATAAATCTGATTACATTTACAAAAATATTTGTCTGTCAGTTTCTAGCAAAACATTGAAGAACTAGTTTGGTAGTTGTACAGTATCAGTATGGTACAGTATGAGGGGTTTGTGGCTTGTGCTTAAGAGCCTGCCTGCACCGCCACCAGCACGGTGCCTTTCAATAAACAAGTTCCAACAGTCTCACGTTGGAAATCTCTTACTCGGGGTGCATTGAATGACATTTCCAGACCAGTTTACCCCTACCAACATAAAAGTCTGATTGTTTATTGGACATGTTTGGTGACGAGGCCATGAGTTGTTTTTCTGAACAGATTAACTCTTCCCTGCTTCAGGTAAGTGGCTTTAAAAACAGGAGAGGAAAGGGAACTGACAACTCCCCCGACCTGTGATGATATTCCAATATTGCTTGAACAAATACCAGCTTGGACAGGTGACTGCGCTTCGCACAAGCATACCGTACAGTATTTGGCTTTGATCAGACAATGATATTGATCAAGTATATAAATTATATATTTTGCTTTTTATTATTGTATTACAACTCATATCCATCTCTTCTATTAAAGTTATATTACATAAATATATTCCATGACAACAAAGTTTCTTATAAAATAAACAGAAGAGGAAAAAATACCCTACCCTCATTCTGGACCTGGATTTGAACAGTCCCTCAGGACCAATATCAATCAACCAGAACCTCAATCAACAGGATAACGTCTTTACTCAAAGCAGATTTGGAAATTGTTAAATGCTTTCAGGGAAACAAGAATACAAACGAAGAGGAAATAGTGATAAAGTAGGACTAAATCTGATGACTAAATGTTTTAATTAAATTATAACTTTGAGGGAGCTTGACTTTGTGTGAATTATCTCTGCACCTGGAGGAAATAAATCTAATTACCCTTTATTTTTCGATTTAAATCATATTTTCAATAGGGAGAAATGTAGACAAATATGATCTAAATTTAAAGTGAAATTTAAATTAAAAATATTAACTATTAACTTGAAATGATGAATGATATGTTTGCTTTCAGCACACGAGCATCTTTGTTCCCTTAGTTGAATGCATATTATTACTAATATAAGATCACCAACTCCAACTCATCGACTTCATGTACATGAAAGGTCCATTACTAAGGTACATAATATCTCAGTCCATCATCATGTCACCATCAAGAAGTCTGAAGGTATTCAATAACCTATAATTAAAAACTAAACTTTTCACACAAACAAGGGGGCACGCTTACTGAAGTGGCCCTGTCATACTTTACTGCTCAACCTCACGCAGAATTAGGGCTTTGTCATGTCTATCATGGGCAGCCTACCATCAGGCATATTACTGTAACCTCTTGCATATATCAAACAAAGACTGCTCATCTCTTGGCCTGTTTAGTTAAAAAAGATGACTATACTCCAGGTAATGAGCAATCTTTTACAGATCTCAGAACAGTAGTTTCCCCCTTTCAGGTAAATAAAAGAATACCAAAAACCAGGACTGAGCAAATCTTCCAAAAACCACACTATCATGCTGTTTGGGATGGAATTATTGAAACATTACATGCTGAAATTATGTTTGGAGGCATTAAAGAAATGTGTTAGTCCTGTAACATCATTAACATAAATTTAACAGAAATACCCCATAATACTTCAGAAATGTTTGTTGAGAACGTTGAAGAAAAAAACAGGAAAAAGTACACTTTCATACATTCTACTAAGACAAGGAATTCTTCACTATTCTGTGTAGTGATACAAGTAAAAACTATTACATGTGATAGATACAATCCTGTAACAAAAATGTTTACAAATGTAACATCATAGTAAAAAAAAAAATAATTAAATAATTACATTTTATTTGTAAATCAATTTACAGTACTGACCTTTGAAAAAGAAGACGCATAGGGGAAAATGTGCTTCAGAACTGAAAATCTGTCAGTCACTCACACATCATTCCTTGTCTAGGGTGGGGAAACTACACAGGTAATCCTGTTAAAGAGTAAAGTCAAACTACAGTAAACATGTAAGTTTAGCAGAGGGACAATACCAAGCCCATGACATAGAGACTACTGCTCTAATGTCATGGTTAAGGGTTTTAGGATGGTGTCGTCATTTGAATTAGCAATGGTCCGGAAGGCAAAATAAAGTCCTTCTTTTTAATATCTTCATTTAATCAAATAACTTGAGGGAGTTGTTAGCTGATGTTGTACTCGCCTGCCATGGCAGTGGTTCTCTTGTGCAGGTGTGGGCCGTGAACTGTTCAACTGGTGGAACCGTCATGTTTTGGAAGAGGCGACCTCTCACCATGCTTGCCTCTTATGACAGTTTAGTCTCTGATGTCCAATAGTAGAGGTTATTGATGACTGATGTCCAATAGCGAGGGTTGTTGGTGACTGTGGAGTGGAGTTTCTGAGCCGGAGTAGACTTGCACTGGTGGGGGGAGACATGTACACAGGGGTGGGGTCCTAGGAGCCTATGTTAATAGGCAAAGTAGACATGTACACAGGGTTGGGAGTTCTAGAGGCCTGGGTTAATAGGCCTCTTTCTGAGTGTGCATCTGTTGCTGGATCTTCTGAAGCATCTCTTGCATTCGCCGCAACTGTGAAGGGAACAGAAGCTGCCATTAGTAAAACATCCTATAATTAAAAAAAAAAACATGTGTGAACAATACACAGACAAATCTAATCAATGATATAATGATAAAAGTGCAAAATGTTCACTGTTCACTAAAGGTGCACAAAAATCCAGTTAGAATCTGTTCTGCAGAGTTAGTCAGGAATGGAATGAGGGAAAACCCCATCAATTTACGACCTCATACAAACTCATTACTTTCACATGACTACACCAATAACCCAAACCTATCCAATCACAAGCAGGCATGACAGCGCTCACAGCCCATTGATATTTTTGGCCATAACCTCTCTCTCTCTCTCTCTGTCTCGTGACATGACTGACTGCCAGTGCACAGACACGTTTTTGTATTAAGCGGCTTTTAGTCACATGCCATTTATACTGAGCTTTAAAAAGTTTTCAACAGTAATGTGAAGAGTACACATACTGTAGATGATATCACTGGTATATCAATGAGCCCTTTTCACAGAGGGCTACCAATCACAACGGTCATTATACTGACAAAGAGCTGCTGAGATGGTAAGAGGGTGATTTTGAGAAGTTCTCTGGGTCATGAAATTTCTGTCCACATTTGGTTTTAAAGCTCTAAGGGTCAAATACAGCATCTGTCAGCGAGCGGGTCAGAATGATCAGCACCTGAAACATTCAGGACCAATACTGTGAATTGTGATTGGACAGTGTACTGTGCAGTTATTCTGTGCAGATATGTGACTTGTTGCCCCAGTCCCACACCTCTTAAATCAAAATGACATGTGACAGACGTGTTGGCAAAGTTTTAATGATGGTAAGTAAATACAGAAAATAATAGGGGAGAAAGCAACACTGATTTGGAAATGTTGCTTGGGAGGGAGGGAGGAAGGAAGGAAGGAAGGAAGGGAACTGCCTCACCATTGGCTCCTGCAACTGACACTAACATATTTATTTGAAAACCTCCTCAAAGAGTTTAGATAGCTGAGTTTTAGTTTTTTTTTTTCATGGGTGCAGGTGTTTCAGAGATTTCATCCATCTCCTCTGTCTCACTTCACCGTCTCACTGCTACAACTACTGTACTTGAACTTACATAGCACTTATACTAGTAAACCAGTAAAACTATATTTATCTTAGTGGGCCACGTTTAGAATAAATAAATATAATATCTGGCATTGCACCATTGTGCCACTTCACAGGAACGGCCTTGCGCCGTTTCTTCTTCATCCACAATGCTACTCTACTAATCAAATCAAACCAAACTTTATTTGTATAGCACAATTCAGACATGAATGCAACACAATGCGCTTCACAACAAATTGGAATAAATAAGACAGATGGTAAAAGACGTACATAAGATGTAAATAAATACATAAATAAATAGTAAGCATAATAAAATACAATACAAATGTGAGTGTAGAGCAAGCTAATATACTAGGACCATCCGAAAGCAAGTCTAAAAAGGTGTGTTTAAAAAATCTCCACAGTTTCTGCACCTTCCAAGCTCTCTGGCTGGCTATTCCAGAGGCTCGGGGCATAAAAGCTAAAAGCTGCCTCTCCATATTTCTTAGTCCGGGGCCTTGGTATAGTTAAAAGGCCAGTACCAGAGGACCGCAGGACTCTACAGGGCTCATACCTCAAAAGCATGTCTGACATACTGTATATTGCGCTGCACAATCATGAATTGATTTAAAGACTAATAAAATAATCTTAAAATATGGTCTTGGTCAGTACTCGTGCTGCTGTATTCTGTGTTTGTAGCTGTCCAATTGCTTTGTTGAGTCGGCCAAACAGGAGCACTGCAGTAATGAAGTCTGCTTGTGATGAAAGCATTGATACGTTCCTCAGTGTCTGGTTTTTAGGCTTTTAGTCTTTGGTCACCAGTCTTTAGTGGTGACTGAATTAAAATGTGCAGCTAGTTTCTCTCTCTGGTCTTTGGCTCTGAAGATGAGAACCTCTATCTTGTCCTGGTTTAATTGAAGTTTTTTTGAATGTTTTTTGGTGGGACTAAACTCCTAGTTGTAGCTACTCCCATCCAAGCCTTTTCAGATCTAACAAAGTATCCAAGGAGTAAGAGCTTGGAGGGTTGTTTTTGGACGTTTTCTTTTTTACCCCATCCCCCTATTTTTTTTTTTTACCCCAGTTTTGTTTTTCTGTTTTTTACCCCTTCAGAAGTGTCGTCTAACCATGACCCCACCCGACCATGGGGTAAAAACCATCAGGCCACCAGGGGGCCTGAGACTGCAGGCAGTACAGGTGTGAATGTGAGTGAGACAGCCTTAACACAAACTCAGGAGGCCTCGTGGTCAGGCCCCGGGTCTAAGCCCGGCTCAGGCTGGGGTTCTGCTGTGTGCTCATGTGGGTCGGAGGGCTCTGGCTCGTGTTTGTGCTCGTGAGCCTTTTGGTGGTGGTGTGATTCCGGCTCATGGTCCGAGTGGCTGTGCTCCAGGGGCCGTACCTCCTCGTCTTTCTCCCGGATCAGCTTCTCCGTCTCTGTGTCTGTCACCCCCGGGACGACGGGGATGGGGAAGTCTGTGCCGCTCTCCCTGGTCAGCTTGCTGGAGAGGCAGAAAGAGTGTGCAGGCTACTGTATATAACATGACCAGCAGAAGAGAATAGAATAGCATATAGAATAGAATAGAACAGAACAGAACAGAATAGCATACAGAATAGAATACTGTAGAATACAATAGAATAGAACAGAATTGAAGAAACCGCTTTAGAGATTTTATTGGGGTTTGGAAGTATGTGACCTTGTATGTGAGTTTCTGTGCATGAAGAGTACGGGTGCCAATGTGTGAAGTGTTGGTGTGTGTGAAGTGTTGGTGTGTGTGTGTGTGTGTGTGTGTGTGTGTGTGTTTGCACACGTGTGTGCGTGCGAGCGTGTGTGTGTGGTACATGGTCGTACTTGCGGTTGCGTTCCTTCACCACCATGCGGGTCATGCTCTGGATGCACTGGGCTCTATAGTTCTCATAGTGGGTCTCCCGCGTCACGTCCTTCAGGTCCTGCATGTGCGTCCTCACCAGCATGTTCCTCAGCTTGACGAAGTCGCAGTGTGCCGAGTTCTCCACTGAGGAACGCAAATGAGAGGTAAATATAGCAGACCTAGAGAATGTCTTGAGACACAGGACCAACAAACACTGGGTATGCGTAAGCTTAACCCGTAGTACAGTCAGTACAGTGCCAACATACCGAATATTAATTGGATTTTCCCTATATTACTAGAAAACGCAGTTTCTCAGCTTTCAGGAAGTGTTGGAATGCTGGAATGTTTTAGATTTTTTAAATTATGATTTGATTTTATATACTGTAGCGCCCTTCATGATACCCAGAGCGCTTTACAGAGTCCAGTATTCATTCAGACACAGTCATACCAGTGGTGGTAAGCTACATCTGTAGCCACAGCTGCCCTGGGGCAGACTGACAGTGTGGCTGCCAATCAGCGCCTACAGCCCCTCCGACCACCACCAACATTCACTAATTCATACGTTGCATGTCTTTATGATGGTGGGGGAAGCCGGAGTACCTGGAGGGAACCCACGCAGGCACGGGGAGAACATGCAAACTCCACACAGAAAAGACCTGGAACGACCGGGATTCGAACCCAGGACCTTCTTGCTGTGAGGCGACAGTGCTAACCACTGAGGTCATGGACTATGGACAGCTGGTGAAACGGGCTGATTGAGGTGCTGCTGTGCTGCGTGTCGCTGCTCAGGGAGCGGGGTACCTTCCACGATGCCCCAGGGGTAAAGACGCCCGCGCACCCTCTTCCCTTTGGCCTCCACCACCGTGTTGCTGCCGATCACTGCGAACGGAATGCTGTCCTGGAGGGGAGAGACGGACCAGGAGAGACAGATGGACGTGGATTTAGAGAGACGCGTGGGTGGTTAAGGTGATGCAGTTCAGTGTTGATGGTTGACTGCAGGTCTGTCTATGGCAGGTCCCCTCTCTTTTCCAGGTCCAGGTCCACACACACACACACACGCACACGCACACACACCTCCCCACCCCCTCACATTCTCTTCCTAAGGGGAAGCACAGAGGACAGCACAGATCCATGCAGGGGGGAGAGAGATGCTCTTTGTACCAGACAGACACCCTAAACTGGAGCAGCGCTCAGCCAACCGGCCAGCATTAATGTCCCTACATACCCCCACTAGATCAATCAATCACATCAACTGAGGTAGGAAAGAGCGGACTCTCCCAAGGTTACATTCTTGTTAATGCTGTTGTGTTGGAGATATTGGAAGCTCTAAAATAATGACTTATACCTCAATTTTAAATAGGGCATCAGGGAGCTTTATGAACAGGGTAGTGTAGGGTAAGTTGAGATAAAAGGATAGTTGATACTTTAATTGCCTTTTCTGCTTGACATAAACATAAATGATTCTGGTTTTACTGATCTCCAGCTTTGCTCTAAGGGTACCATTTGCTGTCAGCGATGCCTGAACCTGGACCTGCCTATAGGATCTGGAGTGGAGGAAACAGCATGGCCTTAGTCTCAGTCTGGATGAATGTGTTTGAACCTTCAGTTCCTGGTCCTGCTGTTTGAAGTCCTCGTCCTCGTCCGAGTCACAGTCAGGGAACTGGTAGATCTTGATTCCATACTGCTCAATCTCCTCCCGGATCTACGCAGGACGACAGATGGAAGAGCAGAGAAAGAAAAAGGGAAAAGAAGGTGAGATATGCAGTAAAAGTTAATTCAGGTCAGTTCATTTTTAAAATGAAATAGAGATGGACATTTATTGAGGACAGTGAGCCCTGTCACTTTTTCCAAAGCAGCGTAAGTTGAAGAATGCATGCACCTTACCTTGATTTTCTTTTTCTTGACCTCAGTTGGGGTCAGTGTGTCTGCCTTTGCTAGTATGGGCACAATGTTGACCTTCTCATGCAGGGCCTTCATGAACTCCACATCCAGAGGCCTGAGGCTGGAAGAGATAAACAAACAAACCAACAATGAGCATATCAAATCAAATCAAACTTTATTTGCACAGCACATTTCATACACAGAGGCAACACAATGCACTTTACAGAGAGCAATGGGGGGTGAGCATAGGTCCCACCCCTACATATTCCAGAGGTAAGCAAAAGCAAAGTAATACGACCAAAAAATACAATTGAAAAAGAGCAATAGGATTAGAGAGAGTCAGAATCACATCTTTCACACAACTCAAAATGTCAAGCAAACCCCCCCCCCCTCATCAGTGAGTGTTTCTTGGATGGTGCATCCATGGATAGTAGCACAGTATAGTCAACAGAGGGAGCTCTCTCTCTGTCTATGGCTTTGCAGCAGCATAGCAGTCCTAAAGGTTTCTTCCCTCAAAGAGCACAGCGGTGTGAAACGGAGCATAAACACTGACAAAAGTACTGCATCAGCGTGTACTCGGTGATTGGAAGGAAGGCTTAGCATTGCACCAGATGTAAATCTCCCTAGAGAAGTACTACCGCTGCAGTGAGCATGTATGGGGCTCCACACAGGGCACCATAGTACACTATGCACACCACATCCAGATTTAAGTTGATCTTAAGGCAGTGTAAAAGACAACAGATGATGAACGGCTAGTGCCAGTTTGTATGTAAACGCCGGGGTTGTACATCAGTATACATGATAATGTGGGGATTGAGGGTCGGGCGGTGGGAGTGGGCAGTGGTCTTATTTTAATAATCATCACAAGCTTCCTCTCTGATCAACGTTGAATATGCAGTCCGTTCCCCTGCCAGTGGTAGTCAAGGAGAGGGTTGAGTTTCCCAGCGCTGGCCCCCGGCCCGCGTCGTACCCGTGGCCGAAGGGGGAGATGAAGTAGAGGCAGCAGTGCACGCGGTTGTCCTGGATGTTCTTGCGGTTGAGGCCGCTCTCGTCCCTGAAGTACTGCTCAAACTGCTGGTCGATGTAGTCCGCCACGGACTTCCAGCTAGGGCGGAGGGATACACAGAGACACACCAGCACTGAGGCAATGCAGACAGGCAGACAACCTACTCAATGTTCCTCTACACTTGACAAAACGTTGTTAATATCAGTGCTCTGACTGCGACACTGCAAAACAGCAGTGTGCCTAGACTGGACAAGGCAATCTCTGCAGCAGTTATAGAAAGCCTGTTATTTCTGCAATGAGGAGTCTGCCTCACTACCGTATCCATGATGACTAACATATAACCTATAATGACTAGATCGATATCTGAAACGATCCAAGATATGATTCTGATTTGAATTCAATAACCTCACTAGGTCGTGCCATGTGAACGTGGTGCAGAAAATAAACACATCACATTGTCCACACAAACATGCCCTTCAGAGGAAGGATTTTCGACATGTACCATTCAGTGTTGTTGACGGCGTCTCCGAACCCAGGAGTGTCGACGATGGTGAGCTTCAGCTTGACGCCCTTCTCCTCGATATCCACTGTGTGCTTTGTGATCTCCACTGTCTGAGTGATCCGCTCTGGAGTCGAAACACACACAGGACCGGGGAGGAGGGGGTTACCCCAAATGCTTGGGCACTGATATCGTCAATTCATTGCACACACAAGTTCAGATGACAAATGTCAATGAGACGGCCCACACCTTCAGCGTTGAGCAGCTTCCTGTCCTTGTAGAGGTCTGTGAGGAAGAGGCTGTTGACGAGCGTGGACTTGCCCAAGCCCGACTCCCCTTAACCCAGAGAGAAAGAGAGTCCGTCAGACTTCAACCTTAACAACAGAGCTCAGTCATCAGAGGATAATAATAGCATTAGATACATGGAGAGTCTGACACGTTCTCATCCCCTCTCCCCCCTGCTCACCTGCCACCATGAGGGTGAAGTCAAAGCCTTTCTTGACAGATTTGCGATGCACCTGGTTGGGGAGTGTGGCAAATCCCACATATTCTTTGTCCTGGTCCTGTGAAAGAGGGACAAAAACAAAAGAGAGACACACCAAGCCATGTCAATATCCCACTGAACTCTGATGGAATACTGTACACACTGGTAGCTGGTCAAAATGACTACAAGTATTACTACAGATTTTTGAGAACCAAATCCAAGCCCAATAACAAAGCAAGAAGTCTTGGTTGAATGAAATTCAGCAAACCAACAATTAACATAATTTTACTTGAGGCAAAGAGAAGAGAAATTGAAAACCCAATCAATGAATCAATAGCCATTTATCTTCGCTGACTGGTGTATGCAGTCATGCCATGCCAATTTAGCCTCCTTCAGACTTTCGAATATGCTAATAAAACTGCAACCACGCTGAAAATCTTTCATCAACATCAAACCAAAACTGCCATCCAGAACTGCCAGTAAAACCCTGTTCCATTTATTCCACATCCATGGTTTAGTTTATGAACAAGACGCCATTGGGGCCTGAGCTCGCTTTTAGCAGAGGAGGTGACGACCCATGGGCATGGTCTTCCCCCTCCTTGTGGCCCCCTCCTCGACTCCTCACTCCTCCCTGAAGTTACCTCGCAAGCGTTGTAGGGGTCAAACCGGCCCCAAGGGCTCTTGGGCCTTGTGGGGCTGATGGGAGACGGCAGGTCGTATTCCACACCCCCCTGCTGCAGCCTGGGCTCTACGCCCGCTTCCGGCTGGGTCCTGCCTGCCCTGGGGGGCCGCAGGAAGGCGGGCATCACTGGGGCGTGGGGGTGGTCCTCGCCCTCCGCCTCACGGTCCGCCACGGGCTCGTGCGCGGGATGGGGGTGGGCGTGCCCCCCGTTGTGGTGGGGTTCCTGCATGATGTTCACCAGCTCTGAGTCTTCTGAGTGGCTGGAGTGCTGGGGAGGGTCAGGTGACCGGGTGAGGGAAGGGGCCAGGCAGTGCAGAGTAGTGGTGGTGGTGGACAGGCAGGAGGGAGGATATACGGTCAAGGGTAACAGGGGAATACAAGGATCAAAAGAAAAAAAGGAAATAGAGATTTTTAGAGTGGTTAGATACAGTTAACAGTTGAATGGTGAACAGGTCCTACCAGCAACAGAGATCATTAGTATTATGAGTACAAGGTGGGCCTAGTTCTCAGGGGGCAGACGGAATTCAAAGAAACAGAGAGGAAGGAAAATATAGACTGGCTTGACTTCAACAGAGACCGCCAGAAGATACAAGGGTTGAAACACACGGGGGGGGGGGGGGGGGGAGTATCTGCGCTGATTGGCTGTTTTTTGAGGTCGAATCCAGAAGCAAGGAAGAGGAGCCCCCGACAGGCTGTCAAACTGGAAAAAAGCTGAGCCTCCACTTCGAATGAGGCAGGATACTGACCCTGTCCAATGTGCTGCAGAGCACCTAGAACACCTAGCACCCAGTCTTCCATCAGAGAAGATGCATTATCTTATAATTTTGTTGACCTTCTTGAACGTCTTGG
Organism: Borostomias antarcticus; assembly: GCF_949987555.1. Taxonomy (NCBI): domain Eukaryota; kingdom Metazoa; phylum Chordata; class Actinopteri; order Stomiiformes; family Stomiidae; genus Borostomias; species Borostomias antarcticus. The sequence continues at coordinate 51,223,072 of NC_140234.1, read as the reverse complement.
CAATATTGGAGGATACATCTTGTTTGAAGTGTATGCCTGACTGAAAGATTGTCCATGCTCAGCAGTTTCAGTCTTGGCAGACGTTGGAGAGCTCACAATTCAATTTGAAGGTAGCCACGTGGCTGACAAGGTCTGGAGGAAAGTATTTAATGAGTCACAACCAGAAGGTCGAGCGGCATTGCCTGGATTCTACATTACACTGATAATAAAAACTCTACATGCAACATCTGTATATCACATTTTGATGATGTCTCTATACTGTTATAAAAAATATGTAGAATCCCAAATTAACCTCAAGTTAAAATAAGCCAGTCAAAGTAATTCATGAAATCTAAGGTTTGTCTCCAGTGTGGGAGTAATATTTGTCATTCATCATTCTTGCAGACGCTCAGGATAACTGATCTGTTATTGTTGAACATATTTACTTGCAGCGGCCGTACAGTACATTCACAATGACAGATCAGATTGTGACCCCAGGGTGAGTTACAGTAGTTTCCTTTTCCAGACTACCTGTCAAAACTACAAGTTGAGCCCCTTTTCTCTTCCTCTTTCCAAAGTGAAAGAGGAAACCGTCAGAATAACAAAAGCCCAAACAGTACTCCATTCAACAATGGGAGTGTGTAGCTGGCCCCTGTAAAGGGATACGCTCGTCGTGGCCCTCAGACTAGTGTGCAGCTCTGAAGGCATGCATGCTCGTATTACCTCAGCTCTCCCAGTAGCAGAGCGACTGTTGGGTCACCTGCTTGCTCCGTGATAAATAATGCAGTGGCAGTGAGAGGGCTGGACTGACTCTGGAGGCCTACAGTAATGACAGTCAGGCTGGACATTGAATTATGGGCCCATCTGTCTGCTACAGTATGTGCTCCCTAATGAAGCTACAGTAAGTATGGTTGTGTATGTACTATAGTTGAAGGGGGAGGGCTGCAGGTGCACAAAGACTAAATTGCTCCACTTCCATACAGACCAATTTTTGAAGGAGATCATCCTTACTGATGGCAAGCTGTGTTGGAGGGAGCAAAGCACAGCTGTGGGAAAGCTCTTAGACCACTTCAGTTGTGGGTGGCACTTACTAGTGGTATCGGGGCGTGGCGGGGGGGGGGGGGGGGGTTGCGTGGTGGTTGGGGTTTTTTGGGTGGGGTATTTCTTCGGGAAGTCATCGGTACCTGTTCGGCTTCGTGGTCGACGGCGTGGCGGGGTATCGGCGGGGCGAAGTCTTGTTCGTCCGAAGACGAGTTTGACTGGTCGCTGTCCTCCATTACGACTGGGGCTACAGTGCACTCCGCCATCTCCAACCAGGAAGGAACATGCATTTGGAGTGGAGACGGTGGAGGGGGGGGGGGGGGGGGGGGGGGGGGGGGGGAGGAGTAACAGGGGCGTGAGGGGAAGGGGCGGAGCCCGACCAGAACGTTGGAGGAACAAGAGGTGGGTGGACGAGGGGGACGGATGGCGTGACAAAGGATATAGTGTTGCATGATGGTGATTGTGTAGACCGGACAAAGACACAGGGGGGTTGAAAAAGAAAAAAATGAAACAGAAAATCATGTAGTGATTAAATAAACCATGAAACAATGAGTGAGACATAGATGTCTGGATCCAGCCACAGGAACGATGCCAGGATAAGCAACATGGCTGTCCACTTGAGTAACACATGGCTGGTCAGAGTGGGGTATGTGGAAAGAGTTGTTTCAACAATGTCCAAAAACAATACTGGTTTAAATGGGGGTCTACCATTGTGGCACTGCCTAATGTTGTTTATTTGTACCACTGCCCTTAGTGAAACTTTTTCCTGATATCTCCTCCTTCTGCGGTTCTAAAAACGCAGTGCTGTAGCCAACGCAAACGCCAGTGGGTGGGATTGACCCTACTGTAGTTGCGTAATGGAGAGTCATAGGAAGTTTGCTGCAAATTGAGGCACACACTCCTACACAAAGACACACAGCCAAAAATATATATTACCTTTTGAGCTACTCAACTGTCACGCTCTTCCAAGATCTTTTTCTGAGCCTTTGCTCTTCCTGAAACCCCCATAATGTGTTACTGGTATGTGAGGATGTAATCCCAATAAAGTTTTAATATTATCCAAACAAGGGTTTTCTATGTCAGCCCCACAGCTTTAATTAGAGCTCACTGGCAGGAGGAAATTAATAGGTTCCCAGATTAGAAGGCCAATGACCCGTTTTTCTCAGCTCTGACCAAACCACACAGATCAATGTTCAATCTACTCGGCAACACGGAAGGCCGTGTGACCCACTTCAGAGAGGTGGTCAATACAAGCCAGGACTGGAGCAGAGTCATCCAGATCAGACATTTCTGCAGAATACTGTACTAAATTGAAAAATTGCAAGGGTTTGACAAATGGTTTACTACCAATAGCTTGAAGGATAACTTTGTCCCACTTTATCACTTAGGAGAATCCTGGACAATATTAGGACTTGCACGTAATATCTAAAACGATAATAAGCCTAATATCCGAGGGAGTCACCAAACAAACAATAATTCTACTGTACGTTGTTTGACAAAGGTAGAAGCACTAATACTAAAAGTGATGAATTACCTCAACTGATCCTGGGTGAACATTTTACACTCTGTGTAGATGCCTAAAGCTCTCTGCAAATTAAATATGCCTTGGCTCAAGACAAAACCTCACCTGCTTTCTCGTAGTACACCTGTAGAACCCAGTTTTGAACAGAAACAGATGGGACTTCTTGTCTGTGTGTGGAACCAACTCTTCACGCCCTCACGGGAGCCGGTTCTAGGCTGTGGCCAGAGCCCCCTGACTTTATACCCCTCCATTAACCCCCCTGCACCAGGACACAGTGTCCTTCAGCCCCATCGACCTGCCCCATTGCCCCGGGGCTCCTATCAGCAGCATTGACGCACCATGGTCTGCCAGGCCAGCCTTTAACCAAACCACTGTTGTACTCATAACACCTCCCAAACCACGATGACAGCAGTGCACACAGTCACAGAGCTGTTCGCAAAATAATAATAATAATGCATTAGCCTACACTATGTGGGCATGCACTCTATCCCTTATTCTGTTAGATATTTGCCAACTGAACTCTTTTTTTACCCACTGCTTGACCATACAGTACATGACAGTTTGAGTTGTGGGATGTGTTAGTTTTCTAAGTCATTCACCATCTTAAACCCCAGGTGATGCCAGACTGTGGTCAGGTACTGTGCCGATTTTCCACTGCGCACCAAACTCTTCCAGATTGAATTCCCTCAAGTCTGACAACTACAGCAACAACCGAGCTATTTGCCCTCTCGCGCTGCACCAGTTGGGCTGTCAGGTCGCTGGAGTGTGCGATTATCTCGGGTATTAAAATCTTAGGAGACGGCGGGCACAGCTGAAAGGGATTTATTGCGAAAAAGATCAAGGAATTTCACTTAAGATGGACCAAGATACAAATACTGGTTGTCAAAATATAAAACAGTCTGTCCAGAGATCTTCACAATGTGAACCTCAGGATTAGTGTCCTCCACAAGGGATGAGTGGGAGATTTGAGTATACTGTGATTACTGCAGCGATTGGCCAGTTGCACAAGAGCAATTTTCCACCCTCACAAAGTTCTATCTCTCCAAGTTTCTCCATCAAGACCAAAATAGTAGTGCCAAGCAGGGTAGTCAGTTAACGAATTCTCATCTACAAACAAACTACATCACTACCATCACCCAGCTACTAACACAGCTCATAGTATCTGAAGATGAATTTGTTGACAAGCTTATGAAACAACATATTGATTAGCTACAGACACCTACAGTATCTGGTTTAGTTCAGGTTGAACTGAACTAAATCCTATTAGCAAACACACAACACACATGACAATCCCAGTAATCTTGACTGTCATCTCTAGAAGGGAACTCTATCATTCTTGAACTCCATAGAGCAGAGCTAACCATTCACAAAACTGTCACTTTGATTATCAAACTGGATTATATATTCCTCTGGGCAATTACATAACATGCTTGACCTGCAATTTCTCATTTTTGCAGCTAAACGCTGAAGGGTGCACAGTGTGGGAACCCAGTTGGGACCTGAGCCAGTTAAACCCTTAACAAGTAGGACACATTACTGCTTCTGTCACTGTGCTGTATTTAGAGACAAAACTGATCAAATTGAGGGTAAAAGTCACATGTGACCAATAAGAAGACATACTGCACTACTATCAGCTAACTATCAGTTACTACCAGTAACATCCCCTGGGTATCTATCGCATGACATGTCTATGCTACAACAGAACTGGCACTACAGAACCTTGTCCCCATGCTTTCAACTGAAACACACCATAACTCCTTATAGGCTGTAAATCAATCAGGCGTATTGGTGTTCAGATGAAACCAGACACACTGGTTCAAGTCCAAGGTGGCGTACTACCGCTGAGGCCCCTGAACAGAGCACCTACAGTAACTGGAAACGCATCTGCACATCTGGGTGTAGAAGCTGAGCTGCAGCAATATAAAAGTGTGGAAAATCGATTAATTTCTGAAAGCAGAAAACTGTGTTTTCAAAGTTGGAAAGGGGAGCGAGCACACACACACACACACACACACACAGACACACACACACTTCTGATGAAGCAAAGATGAACGGCTATTTGGTTGCCTACAGCATCAATCACAGACTTAACCCATAGTACTGTATGTAACAATATTTGAAATGTTACTGTCTCCTATCTTGCTAACTTGAAACTAATAGATCTGGTCACTTCATGAAGAAAATGCAATTATACAACTATTGGTCGAGTATTAGGCTATTTCCATAGGACATGGCTCTAGACATCAGCAGATGTGGATTTCATTCTAAACTTAAGATGTTGTCCTATGAAAGACAGATGACCTCATAACTACAGGAGCAGTTGATGAGGAATGTCTTGTTTATCATGTGTAATTACTTCAGCTAACTGGTTCAAGGGTTACCCTGGCAAGCATATTGCACATGACACAGACCTCTGAGGAATCCAATCATCTTTAATGGATTCTAATAACCTCTTTGAAGGAAATGCGGTGGGTAACATTACATGCTTATTGAAGCTAATGTTTACCTCTAGGGTAACTTCAATCAACTCACTGTCATCAAAGACCCCATTGTAGACTTGAGTGACAACTCAGGAGAGCAGACAGAAAGGGAAGATATTATGGGATGTGGGAGAGAGGACAGGAACTTTCTGGGGGACTTATGGTTGACGGTCTGCCAGAAGTGGTCCCAGGCAAACAATTAAAGGACATGAAACCTGGACAACATGGGAAATGTTATCAAAAGCCACTAAGAGCCATAGAATAACTGTATGGGGTGCTGTTATGACCTCGTATGATGAAAGCAGATTTCGTTTCTACCCCAAACTATGATAATTATGCCACATGAAGCCTGAAACGTTTCCAGCGGACAAATATTCCAGTTTATACTAGATGGAATCTGCATCTCAGACAGTATGGATTTACAGTACTTTTAACAGGCTAATTTCACCCTTTCAGGAGAAAATACTTGCTTTAATATGTCAGTAAAATTAGAGGTTTCAGTGCTCCTATGAAACCCAAACTGTGTTTTATAGAAGGGCTGGACTAGATAGGGGCTATTCTTTGGTCACCGTCACCCATGCCTATGGAGATGGGGGCACACAGCACAGGGAAGCACCAGCAAAATGACGCTGGTCGTTCAAGAGGCCTCATATTCTCATTTCAAAATGTGGTCCCTCAGTGAAATCCATGCAGACTATGTGGATGTGGTGGAGTGCTAGTGCTGAATAACAGTGAGCTTGCTCAGTGGCAGGTGGTGGAGTGAGCATGTGTGCTCTGTGTGAATGCTGTGGTTGTTTAGATCAGCACAGCAGGGCTCTGTGTGAGGCTGGGCTGTAAAAGAGCCAGACTGGGACAGTCAGTCAGTCAGTCAGTCAGTCAGTCAGTGAGTGAGTGAGTGAGTGAGTGAGTGAGTGAGTGAGTGAGTGAGTGAGTGAGTGAGTGAGTGAGTGAGTGAGTGAGAGATTGAGATTGAGAGATTGAGAGAGAGAGAGAAAGAGAGAGAGAGAGAGAGAGAGAGAGAGTGAGTGAGTGAGTGAGAGAGAGAGAGAGAGAAAGAGAGAGAGAGAGAGAGAGAGAGAGAAAGAGGAAGCAGACAAGGCAGGTGCCTATGATATTACACCCTGCAACTGTGCACTGCTCCTCTCACACCTGAGCAAAGCCCCAACAAACCATCCCTCACATCCCATCACATCCCCTCTCTTCTGACATGGAAATGACAGCGGGGGCTTCGGTATAGTATAGTTTCCACTGGTAAGAGATCATATGAGATTACTCTCTACTCAGTGAATGCATTAGTCAAGAAATACTGTTCAGCAATGAGCCCCACCATGCATCTCTACTCAACCATGCAGCCCACTGTAAGCGCTCCTGTCCATGGCAGCAGAGTTGCAACAGCAGCAGGTAATTCTCCAAAGGCATTACAATACACTCTCACTCTGCGTTTTAAGGTCTTAACACCTGATCAATAGAGACACCTTTAACACCCAATGGAAGACGACATAATTTCCCTCACAACAGTGAAACAACTGGGCTGCCACAGTCCATAAACCCGGGCATCAACAAGCAACACATGTCTGGAGCCATGGGAACCAGGGGCATTCCAAACCCATCTCATTAAACGAGAAATGTTGGCCGACACAAAATAACGTCCGACCAAGACGGAGTAAGCTGCCTGGTATGCATCCAGCTGAATGAATGACGGTGTGTGTTATTATCTTGGTTGAAAGTGAGACACGGACGTGTGCTCAGGAGGAAGAACCTGGCAGGCCAGCATGAAGATAAACAACTCCGTTAACTGGCCTGGAGCTGGGAGCTGAGAACTAAACACTGCTGACTATTACCATACACACACACACACACACACACACACACACACCTCTAAACACAGAACAGCTAAACACATAGGCCTACCTCCGAGTCGGTGTTTGTTTCAGAGTTTGCTGCCATATTCTCCATTCTGGCCCCAACGGTATGCAAATATCCCCCCCCTATAAGACCAGACAAATAAAGAGGCTGGCTGAGACCTAGTAAACAGGCCTTCAGAGCTCCTCGGTCCTGCTGTCACTTCCCCTCCACAGACCTCATTACATAAACACACCCTTTCCCTCCAACCTCTCCTATCAGAGGCTTTCGAATCTGCATAAACGCACTCCTTCCACTCGGACTAGGGATCTTGTTAAAATAGACACACCCCTTGGCTGGATGCCAGCCCCTCTGTGTGGTGCACATTTTGCATAGCCCCACCCCTTTCCCAGTTCTGACCACTGAATGCCTGGTATGCAGATGAGATGCAGCTGCAGCGGAGGTTGCTCACGCACGCTCGGCCTTTCCTTCAGGAGGGGTGTGCAGCTGGGAGCTTCACCACATCTGCCCTGACGCTTTTAACCAGCCCCTGATGTCCTCTGCCTGCAAAGTCATATCTGTGGTCCGCGGCACACGCGTACGCATGCTATCACCTCAGTACGCTATCAACTCCAGAGACCTGGATGGAATGACTGAGTCTGTACCTCTGTGGTAATGATACATGACTGAGTCTGTACCTCTGTGGTAATGATACATGACTGAGTCTGTACCTCTGTGGTTATGATAGAGTAGTGAGACTGTACCTCTGTGGTTATGATAGTAGTGAGACTGTACCTCTGTGGTTATGATAGAGTACTGAGACTGTACCTCTGTGGTTATGATAGAGTACTGAGACTGTACCTCTGTGGTTATGATAGAGTAATGAGACTGTACCTCTGTGGTTATGATAGAGTACTGAGACTGTACCTCTGTGGTTATGATAGAGTACTGCGGCGGTCTTGCTGCTCATCCTTCAGGGCTTCACAGGCTGAAGTCTTGCAGGCGCCCCGTGCTCTGGCACTGTTCCCTGCCCACCCTGCCCCCAACCCCAGGCCTCTCAGCTGGCAGTACCAGGGCCGGAGTGGCACTGCAGCGCGGGAATAATTCTGCCTGTGTGTGTGTGTGTGTGTGTGTGTACACATCGCAAGCATCTGTGAGGGGAGACAGAGGATGTTGTGGACACACAATCACACAATCAAACGTACACTTTCCTATGAAGATGGACTGAGCTACAGTACAAAGCATAATGTGTGTGTGTGTGTATGTGTGCATGTGTGTGTGTGTGCGCGTGCGTGTACACAGACACAGATACAGTACACACAATCCAAACTGGCTTAGTCTGAATTGGGCCACGCTATAAAGACTTCTCATAATCTGGCTGGGAGGCTACGCATGCTTGCACAGTGATAATCACTCATTCTTAGGGAATTAGGATTTAGTGATTATGCTATCCCCACATGTTTGGTGTAGAGTGACGGTTGAATGGGCCGAAATGAATGAATGAATAGGCCGTCTGACTCCTAGCATTGTGTCTATTTTTCTCTCTTTATGTCCTTAGTAAAGGCAAATCTGGAGTGAAATATGCAGAAACCTGCAGCTCACATTCTGGGAGCAATTGGACTGAGCCAGTCAGGCTTACCAGAGTTCTCCAATGTCAGTTTATCACTGGTATTAACACAGGGACGTAGGTTGAGAGGAACAATATCTCCCTGGATCAAGCTCATCTAGTTCTGCTACTGAGGAGAGGAGCGTCCATCTTTTTCAGACTGATTGTCTGTGAGGAGTCTGCTGCAAGCCTATATGGGACTGGATCACTGTATATCACTACCAGATCTCTCCCTATCTATAGGATGACCATTGCCAGTGCTTAGCCTGAAGCTGAATACACAGTAATGAGTGGATAAACGACAGATGCAGTATATGACAAGATTATATGTATAGTTACAGTAAGCAAACAAACTGGTCCAATCGTCCATACCACAGGTAGAAAACCCACTAAAATCCTGTAAGAGCAATGTGCCGTGTGGGCTGGAAGCAGAAACGGATTCCACTTAACAGATTCCAGAGTTCACACAGGCTGGAAAAGAGTGCCTTGGTTTCCTGTGGTGCATAGAGTACTTCCTGGAATGATAGTGTCTGGTCGGACGGCTGGCGGTTCCCCTTGATACTCTCCTGCCGTCTCTTGTCACTGATAATGAGGACAGTGCCAAAGGGTTGGGTTTATTATAGCACACACACACAAACGTGCACGCACACAAACACGCAGACACACACACAAACTAACAGGACACATGCTGCTAAGACAAACAAGAGAGGACAATAAAGTGCTGACTTTGGGGCTCCTACAGATCATATTCCCTAACAAAATTTAAATGCCTGCCTTATCCCTGTTTACATTGTAAGGTTATCCGGTGCAGGGCCAGAGGGACCGGAAGGCCTCCCTGATAAACACCGAACACGGGCGGCGACCAACGCTGGAATTCCCATGGGGTTCTCTCAGTGACAGGAACACAGTCTGGTCTCCTAATTGGTACTCAAATAAAGATGAGGTACACACAGCTAGTCCCACTAGAGGCCCGTTTGCTGATGTCCCTGTGAGTCTCACTGGCTGTTTAGGGACTGCACTCAATTAATCCATTAACCCGTTAGTCCACGATGATGCATGTCATCATCATCATCATGTCCCATGGGGACCAAACCCACTCTGGAGTGAGTTGGTGAGAGGTGGCGCCATCTGCTGCTCATGACCAGGAACAGCTTTGTGTGTGTGTGTGTGAGCACAAGTGTATGTATGTGCATTAGATTAGATTAATAGAGAGATAGAGAGAGAGAGAGAGAGAGAGAGAGAGAGAGAGAGAGAGAGAGAGAGAGAGAGAGAGAGAGAGAGAGAGAGAGAGAGAGAGAGAGAGAGAGAGAGAGATAGATAGATAGATAGATAGATAGAGAGAGGTAGGGAGAGAGAGAGAGGTAGGGAGAGAGAGAGAGAGAGAGTGAGATAGTGAATGAGATAGTGATTGAATGAGATAGTGAGTCAGTGAGTGAGTGAGTGAGTGAGTGAGTGAGTGAGTGAGTGAGTGAGTGAGCGAATGAGTGAAGGAATGAGAGTGAGCTTGTTTCTGTTCAGGACTGGTAGGATGGAAGCTACTGTAGTTAAGCCACTGAAATAGCTGTGAATTGAAATGACATGAATTAATGTGTGATAAATTAAGATAGGTCTTGTCACCTGGACACATCAGTTCCAATGCTTCCAATGCTTATCCAGCACAATAAGAGCGGGATAGCCAGTAAGCTCATGGGCTCACAACAACTAGCAGCAGCTTCCATAACATTAATGGTAGCAGTCAGTGGCTAAAGCAGTTACACTGATGATTCCTGTAACATTAGCTATTTTGCTGCAATTGGTTCAATTTCTGTTTCTGGACAAAGGTAAGGGATAAACCCAGATAACACAAGGCTAGCGGACCTACAGCAGGTCCCCGATGGAAGAGCTGGCGGATCTCTGGCCGAATCGGCTGGCGGGTTCCTGGCCATTTGCACATCGAATGCCAAGCGGACCTCTGGCAGATTATTAGCGTCAGGGATGGTGGTCCGCTAGTAATCCAAAATGCTCCCGCTATTGCTCCTCCACAATTCCACCGGTAGTTTATTGTCTATATCCTAGGCCCATTGGCCCTAGGCTTATGGATTTCTATTGCTCAATTAACTTACTCTGAACATTTTTTGGGTAACCCTTCCTTTCACAGTCCCCCAGTTACTAAACATTTACCTGGTAAATGCATGCAAAGTATAGCCTAATATATAATGGGTAATTACTCAGACACCTACTGTATACTGTAGGTATAATTTTAAAACAGGAGTACAGTATTTCAAATGTTCAATTATTGCACATAAATTCAATAACTGACATAGGTAACCACATTTTTACATAACTTCTATAACATCCAGTGACCAACACAAATGACAAATCACAATGCTCATATTTATTAAAATGCTTTGAATTATATTACTTATAACTAGTATCTACTCAGGAATCTGAGAGTGGGGCCGAGAACAGGAGGAGCAGAAATCAAAACAGAGTTGCATACACAGAGAAACATAACAGTAAGCACAAGTCTAGTATATCAATGGGATTTGTAATTGGTCACTTAATTGGTCACCCAGTTTCTGCAATCAGTTGTGACACAGTTAATTCATCTGCAAAACAGACTGTACAAAGGCCGAAAGTAAACGTAGGAATAAACCCACAGGCTAGCAGAGGGAATGGGTATGGTTTCCCAAAATCGTCTCCACCGGGGCCTTGAACCCTGATCTCCCAGGTGGGAGTCCAATGCTTTCACCACTACTCTCCCTAGATCTGCGGGTTGATTTTGGTGTCCTTCTTTATTTTGGTGTGCTGGGACTACTGCCTCTTGTGGTGCCAACAGAGAAACGCAGTTCAACATTCAACGGAGTAAGGGAGGGAGGGAGGGACAACCCGACAAACGCTATCTATGGTGCGCTGGCTTACAGCCACGCACAAAAACAGGTTCACAGCAGCCCCTCATGCGGAGAAGCTGTTACTGTGCTGGACCGACACTTCCTACACTTCCCCTTCTATTCAATTAAGGTCCTTTATCTGACCTGGTGAAATGTTCCTGTTGGAACTAAGCAAAGCTTTTTTCCTCAACGAGGTGATGTGGGGAAACAAGCGGTTTTGATGAAGACTCCATGGTCAGAGGGCTGAATAAAGGCAAAGGCCACTGAAGACATACTGCACTGTCCAGTCAAGAGGGAGAGGTGGAGGGAGAAGTTCCATATCAAACTAGGCTCTAGCAGTCAGACACTTTCCAGTGGGAAATCAAAAGCTAGATGTGAGATGAAAGGAAACATTTCTAACGCAACTTTCATATCTGTTTTTACTCAATATAGCTCTACAGTCCTCTAAATTCTATAGATAGTTTCAGCTTCTCCCTAGTTAGGCAAAGAACCACAGAATTCCAGACACTCCACCACAGTCAAGGATGCCTACTTCCAAATTGGCCTCTACAGAGTAGCAGCCTTGGCTGGACTCCCTACAGCATTACTGGGCAGGTTGGGTCGTATCGTATGGACCCCTGTCATCCTTGGCTCTTCTAACCTCTAGAACATGTCACGGCCCAGCTTGGGCTCTCTCCGACCGGAACTCAGCCCGCTGTGCCGGTGGCCAAGCACTGAGCCAAATTATAGCTCTACACGCAAGAGCTGTGATTTCCAGCAAGGCAAAAGGCTGTCTGGGGCTTATTTTAGCCACTTTTATTTTGCTGATGTCTCTTGGGGGAGCTACAAAGGAATGAGCAAAGATTCACACACAATACACAAAATTGTAGGCCAATTATCACTCTTTGAAGTTCATTTAAAATATGTATGCTATTCAATAATGTAAAGTTTTTGGTGGTCCTGCACCATTTCTGTTTCATATCTTTATGTGACGGGTTAAGAAAACAACAACGCAGCAGTCAGAATGGCACCATTAGTAGTCATGGATACAGTACTACTGCCCAGGCTGGAGATTTACAGCCTTATTTGTCAAAATACATAATCTATGATCAAACAAATCACACTTATGCTGCATTCACAGGCCACAATGTCTTCATAAGTCTCTGAAAATATACCTGATCTCGTTTTCAGAAGCCTGAACAAAGGTCTGTGATTCATTTTAGCTGAATAATTGCTCTTCAATTGTCCTTACACCTCTTGGCAGAACTGCCTTTTCAGACTAGCCTACTGCTTTTGCCATTTACTCTGAGCTATTATCCAAAACTGAGGAAACCAGGGATTATTATGTCTATTGGTCTTCAATGATCCCCAGATTGCTGTAAAATGGAGCAAAATAAATAGCTTGCCAACCACAGAACTAATTACCTGCGTTTGAACCTGTGAGGAAAGGTGATGTTTATCAGTGGTTTTCTGTCTCAAAACAATTGGGAGAGGAAAAAAAGCTTTGACAGACGAAACCTGAGATATGAAAAAGCAGACCAGTCCAGTCCAGTACCAGTCCCCGTAATAGGATATTCTCACACAGAGTTAGTTTGTTGTTTCTCTGACTAAAATCCTTCAATTTTTAGAATTAATGTTATCAGTTATTAGCCCTCAGGCCAAAAGGTCTCCTATCAACGAGCATCAGATGAAACAGCCCAATACGAAAAGGCATCACACCAACTGCCTCACATGAAAGCCCTCAGGCCCAAAGGTTCTTCCTTTGACTAGAAACTTGTCAAATCTCAGGTCTCCTACCAAACGTCATCAGATGAAACAGACTTTTTTTAGTAACCATAGATGGTTAATTTTACTCTCTTAACACAATGCCATTAAGTCTTTCCTTTTCATACAGCTTTGAGTTATTCCCTAATGGAAGGACTATTTTATATCCATTAACATGGGCCTCAATAATAAAACTGTGTGGAGAATTCACTTTACTTAGGTTGCTTACTTACACAAAAATACGCACAAAAATATTCAGATTTATAACAGTGCGTATCACGTCCCACGTCAACGTACAGTACATCCGTTTAAAGCTTCAAAGTTTTCCCAGAATCAACCCTAATCCTGGTGCACATGAATTTGTCTTGTCCCACCTTTTTTAACACCCATAATTGCCTATAAATGGTCAATGAACTGCCCCATTCATCCATTCATAAATAGTGATTGCATGACAACAATGACGGTGATTTCAGTGTAAAATAGAAGCTCCTGTAGCAGAGGTTGAAGCAGGAGGCGTGGTGGCTGAATGACAAGGCGTCAGTCTCGTAAACAAGTTCAATCCCAATCCGCGTCAATGTGATAACAATATTAGTCAGTTTAAACACTATTTGTCCTATACTGTTCACCTTATTATTTATGAAAATGTCATAATATGCAAGTGTTATGTAAATAATCTGACTAGGCTAAATGATTAGGCCTATCCTGTTTGTTCATTATGAGCCAACATAGACCTGTAGGCCTACTGTACGTGTTGGTGGCACGGTTTTGCACGGCACCCTGTAGCCTACAGGGGCGGCTGTAGCTCAGTTGGTAGAGCGGGTCGTTCAGGGATCGAAGGGTCAGTGATTCGAATCCCAGCTCCGACTGTCCACATGTCGAAGTGTCCTTGAGCAAAACACCTAACCCCAAATTGCTCCCAATGAGCAGGTTAGCACCTTGCATGGCAGCTGCCGCCATTGGTGTGTGAATGTGTGTGTGAATGGGTGAATGAGAGGCCATTGTAAAGCGCTTTGAGTGCCGCTAAGGTGGAAAAGCGCTATATAAGTGCAGTCCATTTACCATTTACAGTATTCCTAATTAAACCCAGCGGTTTGTTCTAATTCTGTGTTATCATTGACTGACACATGAACAAACGAATTCCTAAATATTGTTCAATAATTACCGATTCAAATATAGACTATATTATACAACATAAATGAGGGGTTCTTTTGCAAAAACAGACATCTCTGTCTGTAGGCCTATATTATCCTAAATCATGTCCATTAGAGGTGTGGAGAGCGGGGTTTAAAATAGTACAGGTAGGCCGACATTACATATATCAAGATATTACATTAATCAAGAGAGTGACAACATATGGCCATTTGTATATCACGAACCTGAAATGTGCTATATAAATAAACTTGCCTTGCCTTGCCTTGCCTTGTAAAAACATTCACACACAATAGCACAGCAAACCTCTCAAAACAATAAGTTGTCTCCGCATTTGCGTCAGAATTGCTGACAAACTCCATACGTCTCCTCATATTCAAGTCTCCTCATATTCAGAGAGCTCTAGCTTATATAATTGAGAGGTAGGCCTACAAGTAAGAGCTAATGTCAATTTATTTAGCACAATCGTATTAGGCCTGTAACCATTATTACATAATTGTCAAACTGCTATTGTATAACGTAATCAAGTTTGTTTTTTTTACCGCTATGCTATTTTATTTATTTTTTGGATAACATTTAGATGGAGCACTACAATGTGATATTTCATAACGGTTCCAGTTCCAGACAGTGGCTGTTGTGTATGATAGCTTCTATGCAAGCTAGCTAACTAACGTAGCTACAGTAGTAAGAAACTAAGCCAAAGGCTCGGGTCTGGGAGGCTCGGGTCTGGGAGCTGGGACTCAACACTCCTCTCTGCTCAGGTTATAGCGCTCGCTTGCTCGCTCGCTCACTCACTCGAAATGTTCAAAAAACATCAGCAAGAATAGGCCTACTGTAGTTCATCTGTATGTTTTTAACATTATGCAAAAACACCACTGCTCAAGAACCCTTCTGGTACCTAGAAACCTCCCGCCAGGGCATGCTTTGCAAGTGCACCCCAAAAAAATTGCTAAAAACTGTGCATTAGTTCTAGCCTGACTTCACCAGACCCAATTCGCAAAAATGCAAACAGTCTGGAAACTCACAGTTGCTTTCCGAATCCTAAGGGCGTTACCAACGGGCGTAGATCAAAATGCCTCTGGACGCAATTGGATAGACCTACAACCAATCAGCGAAAATGCCTCTAGGGTGCTCCTCTGTTCCGTCATCTTATTAAACCCGCCCAATATTAGATAAACGGTTGTGATTGGCACGAACCAATCTCAGTTCGAGTGAATTCAGCTAGAACGATTGCATATCCAGACTGATCTGCAGAGTGAAATAAAATGTGAGCTTGCGAGATCAGCCTGGCAATGCCAGATTACATTAGGTCCTCCCTTCTACATACACAAAAAAAGTAATACTTTTAAAAATTATTATTAGACAACTAGAAAGTACTGTACATTTCCTGGATAAAATGTGAGGTGGGCTAGCTGCTGCATCTAACAGCTACTGCTAGTACTACTACGGACCGGGCAATTTCCATGTACCCACCGGCGAAGACCGTGTGTCTCTAGCCCACTCAGGGGCTGAATTGTGGGGTCCGTGGCGTGGACAGTGGCGTGGTGGCGAAACTCCGCCCCCTCAGGTCAGAGCCGGTCGGGACAGTGTACCTCTCACCAGTGAAGACTGTGTGGCGAGACTCATCCCCAGATTGTTTAGAATACTAAGCTGTGTGTGTGTGTGTGTGTGTGTGTGTGCGCGCTGGGTGGCTGGTTTATTCCTGAAGTCTACAATCATCTCCACTATCTTGAGAGCCTTGAACTCCAGATTGTTTAGAGTTACAAATCTGTATCATTCATCTGAAGGTAGGAATATAACGCTACAGTAGTCATAGAAGGGTGTTTGTACCTTTAAGAGAGGCGCATGCACCCAAATTCACATCACAACTGACACTCTGAACATTCCTTTAATTGTTTGCATGGGAAAGCAGGACCAGCTTCAGACAGCTCCAGCTCAAAAAGTATAAATGTTACAGGTTCGATTTTTACATCATAGGAATCCTGGGAACGAGCTGAACATTATGTATAGCTTAAAAACTGTAGGAGTGGTGACAGGTTAGAAAACAGGTATGAATTCAGAATTAGCAACTCAAAAGCTAGAGTGGAGCGCTAGCCCACCCAATTATATTGTTTATCACGATTATTTCTGAGAACATTGTCTAGCAAATGTTTTTATTGTTACAGCCCTAAATGGTATCAATTTCACAGCTTTTCGAGTTTCATTCTTCTGCCATCGAAGTCGCAGTTTGTCATTTCTCCAGAAATTTACTTACGCATGGGTCAGAGAATGCGTGGAGAAGCACACATTTTCTGTCATTCTCACCTCAAGTTTATTTTTGTGAGTGGCTGTAAGCCAGCGCACCAAGGATAGCAAATGTCCGGTTGTCACTCCCTTCCTCAGTCGTGTTGTTGACCTGCAGTTCTATGTTGCTACCAGAAGAGGCTCCTCGGTGGTCTAGTTATGACTACTGCTCAGCGGGCTACACTGTCCCCGACTGGCTCTGACCCGAGGGGGAGGAGTCTCGCCACCACGCCATGCACCCCACAACTCAGCCCGAGAGGGCTAGAGACACACTTGTCTTCACCGGTGGGGGCAGGTGGGTGGCCCAGAGAGAGGTACACTGTCCACGACCAGCTCTGACCTGAGGGGGCGGAGTCTTGCCACCGCGCCACTGTCCACGCCACGGACCCCACAAATCAGCCCCTGAGTGTGCTAGAGACCCACGGTCTTCGCCAGTCGGTGTCTCGGAGAGGTCTAATTGCTTAAAGCATCATCCTTATGCCATTCTACTTAATACGCATGCTCTCTAAGGGTCAATAAGCAGAAATTAAACAACTTGCTCATCTTTTAAGCTATAGGCTCAGTTCAAAGCTTAAACTACTCAGGCTGAAAAGTTTTTAAATGTATTAAAGTTCTTAGATTCTTTAAGTACATGCAGTTCCAATTCTGCCAGTTTCACATTTCGGCTAAGCTATAGAAAAAAAATTGATGATTTTTTCTTAAAATATTACTATAAAATAGAAGGCCCTAAAATCCAATAAAATGAGCTGTCTTATTGGCCAATGTCTGGTAGTGATTTGGAGTGACTGGGTCACTATGCTGAGCAAAACTCTTCTAGTCTAAATGTAGCTAAACAAACGCTGTTGTTTACATTTTATACATCCAGGGGAAATCCATTCCCCACTTAATGATACAGACTACTACCACCTGGTGGTGTGAAGTTCTCTCACACAAGCGCAGATCGGAGGTTTCACTTGGCTACTGGCTCAAACGGGAAACCTGTGTACCCCTACCTCTCCTATGTGATGGATTAGCATTGAAAGCATTGGAACTGGTGTCCAGGCGACAAGACCTATCTTAATTTATCAGACATTATTTCATATCATTTCAATTCACAGCTATTTCAGTAGCATGACTAGCTTCCGTCCTTCCAGTCCTGAACAGAAACAAGCCAGCCACGCACATCAGCCAGGCTGGATCTGGCCTTGTTTATAAATACCGAAGGTTACATGGACAGTGCCGTACGCATGCTTTTGTACTTTCGCAAAAAGCATAAATGGGCCCCCTGGAGCTTTATAGAAGCAGCAGCAACCTGGTCCATGTCAAAAAGCTAATGTTTCCCTCAGTGACACCACTGCTCATTTCACACAACCCCCCTGAATACTCAGAGAGTAATGAACCAACCAGATTTTGCAGCCGGCACTCCTGTAAAGTGCTTGCCAAGTTCACTATCCATTTCTGCCACAAAGCAACTCTACAAGCTACCACCTCTAGAAACTGTCCAGTGCTTCTAATGTGCATGCAAATACCCACTTACAGTATGAAAGCAGCCCACAAACATATGCACGCGTGCGTGTGCACTCACACATAGACATACACGCGCACGCACACGCGCACACATACACACACACTGGCACACACACAGATAAGTCTCGTAAATACTCAGCTGTAGATTAACGATACGAGCCTGCAGAGGAGGAAATCCACACTTTTATTTTCCCTGTTCTGGATACTGTGTTCTCCTCCCTCCCTACACTCCGGGTGTTCCTCCACAAAGCGTGTCCTCCCTCTCACCCACATGTGATTATGTCTCGTTTAGAGCGGGCTAAGAGATGAGCCCAGACCAGACGGCCGGAGACCCACTCTGGGTGAAGCAGGTCACGGGTGGCAGGCAGGACACAGCACACACCCCGGGTGAATCTGGGACATCGGTGACCTGCTGGAGCTTTCAGTCAGAAACCACTGTGTAGGACAGTCTACCTTCTTTCCCTTGATAGTTTAATGATTTCATGCAAATACATTGAATTGCTTTGGAAGAAAAAACAGCAAGGTAGTGTACCAGAATACTATATGTAGTACTGACATGTAATGTAATAAGTAATGACATCTAAGTAATGACATGTTTATCGCCACTTAAGTGCTGACTAGTAATTAATTGGACTTAAGCTTTCTTGGGTTTTTCCACATAGTACTTGAATTTGGTACCAGACCTCAGTAGAACACCAGAGTACTACTCTTAATATCCTGACTGTGTGTATTGCAAGACGGCTTCAGATTCAGATAAGGATAACAGTGTTTTGTGTATCATCATCCTGGGCCAGATCAAGGGTAGTTTAGGATTCTGTGCCACATCTGGTCCCCTGACAACATGGTCTGGTCCATAGCACAGTCTGCACTAGCTGCATCTCTCCCATAGCGAATACAAATTTTTCAGCGGACAGGGTTCTGAAAGGGCTACAGAACATGACAAACCACAGAAAGTGTGGGTCCACATGTACAATGCGATACCAGACTTTCCAGATCTCCACCTTCGAAAGTCCGGAGACATCTCCATCGAAAATCTTCGCTAGGACAGCGCCGAAAATCTACACAACCAATCAGAACCACTCCCTACAGTACATCTCCAATAGGGAGAAAAACCCGCCTTACCGGAAATTATGTCCTCCAAACAAAGGGAGTGGAGAATCAAAACAAAACATTCACCACCCCATTAGCAAGGACCACCCTAAAGACATTGGTTATGCAATGCACATTTTTTTCAATATCTCAAATTGTTTCCACCTACTGGACGAATGTCTTCATCCTCTAGTTGAACGCAACATTTAAAGACAGACATATATTGATGTATATATCATTATACACCGAGGGAAACATCTAAACACATTCTCATTGTATCATTAAAAATCACACCCAGGTGATAAAGTAAGCGGTGCAGGTTTATGAACAACCTTTTCTGGTGTGCAACAATATTGGCTACTCCTGATTGGTCTAAATCTCATGCTAGGAATGGACACACACACACACGCACACACACACACACACACACGCACGGACAGATGGACGGACAGACACACATGTCACGTATAGCAGCGGCTGCACCACTTAAAAACGAGGGCCATTTCCTTTCACAGGAAGACCCAGCCATATCTAATAACTGTCAGAATGTCCCTTGGGGTACACAGAAGGTTAACGGATAGGAACAGGCAGTAGAAGGGGTACAGTAAATACCAGACCTGGCTCAAAATACTATTTGATGTCATTGCAATTACTTATCTATGCATGATTGCTCTTGTCTGATACAAATGGAACCAATGCAAAAAATCAAAAAAATCCCCACCCACCTGACATTCCAGGCAGACTCAAATGAATGATGAAGTAATTGAAAGGATTTCAAATAGTATTTGGACCCAGCTCTGGCAAATACACCCTTGGAACAGTGGACTGTTCCTCAGGAGGGGGCCTCTGTTGGATTGAGATGCTTGTCCATGGAAAGTAATTTAATGCAGCTTCATATGGGGAACAAGCTCAGAGTTCATCTGATCAGGGCATCAAATTACTCTCCCAAAAACACAGCAGAATACTGTCACTACCAAAAAACATCCAGACAAAACATAACCTACAACCTACATAATGATTGGTCCCTAATTAACTTGAGTAAGCTATACCTTGAGTTAAAGTAAAAAAAGAAAAAGGCCACATATACTGTAGTAATGTATGGTACGGCATTGCTATGCTGACTTAGCTGACGTTGTTGGCAAGACGTAGTGACTGGGCACATGCAAGCCAAGCGCAGTCTCCCTGCACGTCTGAATGGGTGTGTCCCGATGTCGGGGTATACAAGAGGAGAGCCATCTGGCTTGCTCTGCGATTCCTTTTTCTCTAGTTCAGATGACAATGCCTGGTCACTACAGCCCAGAGAATACAGTAGCGTGACAAACACACACACGCACGCATACATGCACCCACACGTACGCACACACGTACGCACGCACGTACCCAATAGGAGCGGGCAGGACGAAACTAGATGCTCAGATAATGGGCTTGCAAAGCTGCAGTCTCAACACCCAACACAACTCTTGACAGAGTTTATATGCTGATATATCAACTGACAACCATCAGCTCTGAGAACATTTTACAAACTTCTTACTGATGTTTTGTTCATTCACAAGGGTGCATAATTAACATTAACAGTTGCTGAATGATTCCCACAAATCATGATACAGCAAGCCTAGTCGTGACTATCTGGGAGATTATGTGGCAGATATAAATTATGGGTGGAAAACAAAAGCATAATGGGCAAATCTGAATCTAATCATGAAAATGTTTCTCAAGTGTAAAATACGTTTATCCATCCTCTACGTTCTGCCTTGTTTTGATTCTGTCACTCACGCCGGCTGCTCTCTGACCCCCCGCTTCCCGTCGCCCCTCCCATGGGTGTCAGGGGTCGTCTCCCTAGAGACTGACCCATTTGGGGTTCGTCTCCCTGGCGAAATGTGGGTTAGCCTCTGTCCATAAGAACCTGGCTGAGAGACGTCACCCAGCTTTCCATGAGGCTTCAGGCTCCTGTGATTGACAGTCCAGACACGGCGGCGTAGATTCCTCCGCCGTTGGCCGTTATGGAGCTGTTAGCATAATAAGCAGTGGGACTCTGGTCCGGCCTACTCCGTGACCTCTCTGCTTTCTAAAGCTTCCAAGCCAGCAGAGCTCAAGTGTGTTGTAAAGCCTGGCGTCAGGGGGAAAGGAGCCGTTACATCTGGGATTCACCTGTGACTACGGTTTGATTCTGTCCACGGTTTGGCCCTGAATATGTTGTTTATGATGAATGAGAGACTTTGGTTTTGCCAGCACACACTTCCAAATTCACAGCAAGCCAATTATTTAATGTGCATCCGATTCTAGAAACCCAACACATAGCGACTGGATACAAACTATGCTTGTGTGTAGCGCAGCTGTTCCCAAGAAACATATCAACGATGGACCATAGTTAAAAGAAGCACGCATTACGGTCAGTGCTTCATTTCTCTCCCCAATAGCTCAGGCACAGATAATGAGTATCTAACAGGCTGATCTCGTATCTGTGCCAACAGGCAGCATGCCCAGAGTGGATGAAGTCATCTGGGGAGGGGCATTTCTGACCTGGGCTCTAATGCCCACTGGAGCGCCAACTGTCCACTTCCTCTTAATCTCTCCGCCCATCTTCCCCATCAGCTCAGCTTCCTGTTGTAAACACTCTGATCTCAACCACTCCTCTAATCTTGGTGCACAAACACAGGAAATGCCATATGGTAACGGAAAGCAAAAAACATGCACCAAAACACATGCGTACTTGGACACGTTGACAAGAGTTGAATACTTGGCCTCTGATTCTCATCTGTAATGCATGTGACTTTTTACAGGAGGTCCCACACACACTTCAAACACACATCCTATGTAACAACCACAGATTGTAGGCCCGTACCCACAGCTACCCTTCTAATGGGGTTCACAGGGTTCATCAGTTCAGCACACACTCTACACATTTACAGTTTCCAACCATACGTACAGCTACTGTAGTGGTGCCTCTAAGAATATGATGCCATCAGTAGCCCACAGACCAGCACTTCATCATGACCATTTGTCAGCTTCTTCTTGGTGTTGCTATGTTTTCATTCAGGCTAACCAGGAATTTGAAGTTTTTTAGAGTATATGCCATTTAAGCATATTTGTATTGCCTACTGATACACAAGGTTGGATGAATCACTGACTGGCAAGCAGGCAGACATAGGCAACCAGAGGCAACCACATACCATCCATCAGTCAGGCTGAAATGCCACAGCTTATCTAGAGGGCACGAGACTAAAGCATCTTAAACAGCTTTATGCAGCTAGATTCACCTCTAGTCGAGCAACGCCCTGAGTCCTAGCACAGCCAAATCATTCTCCCTGTGTCATCACGATGCAGACAGCCGGTTCATGCACTTACCATGCTGCAAACTGCCGATGCAAACATACACTTGTCTCTCAGTCACAAACAGAGATGGTGTGCCAGCAACAGCGGGAACCTTCTGCAGCGCTACCTACGGTCTATTACCCCTGCTGCACTCACTCATATGTATGCTAGACACAGTCTTGCAGCAAACATGTGGTCCTGGATGTCTAGTAGTACTATAGGAGACGTCTGGTCCTGGATGTCTAGTAGTACTATAGGAGGCGTCTGGTCCTGGATGTCTAGTACTATAGGAGACGTCTGGTCCTGGATGTCTAGTAGTACTATAGGAGGCGTCTGGTCCTGGATGTCTAGTACTATAGGAGACGTCTGGTCCTGGATGTCTAGTAGTATAGGAGGCGTCTGGTCCTGGATGTCTAGTACTATATAGGAGGCGTCTGGTCCTGGATGTCTAGTACTATATAGGAGGCGTCTGGTCCTGGATGTCTAGTAGTAGTATAGGAGGCGTCTGGTCCTGGATGTCTAGTACTATAGGAGACGTCTGGTCCTGGATGTCTAGTAGTACTATAGGAGGCGTCTGGTCCTGGATGTCTAGTAGTATAGGAGGCGTCTGGTCCTGGATGTCTAGTAGTACTATAGGAGGCGTCTGGTCCTGGATGTCTAGTAGTACTATAGGAGGCGTCTGGTCCTGGATGTCTAGTACTATAGGAGACGTCTGGTCCTGGATGTCTAGTCCTATAGGAGACGTCTGGTCCTGGATGTCTAGTAGTATAGGAGTCAAGTAGTACTATAGGAGATTCAGGCGATAGAGGAAAAAGATAAACAGAGACACAGATGAGGGAAAGAGAGAGAGAGAGAAGAGACATAGAAAGACAGAGAGAAAGCAAGAGCAAGAGAGAGACCTAGAAAAAGACAGAGACCTATAAATACAGAGAGAGAGAGAGGGGGGGACCTAGAAAGACAGATGAGACATAGAACAAGGAAGAGAGACAGAATGTAAGAGGGAGAGAGAGACACAGATGAGGGAAAGACAGAGAGAGAGAGAAGAGACCTAGAAAGACAGAGAGAAAGCAAGAGCAAGAGAGAGACCTAGAAAAAGACAGAGACCTAGAAATACAGAGAGAGAGAGGGGGGGGGGCCTAGAAAGACAGAGGAGACCTAGAACAAGGAAGAGAGACAGAATGTAAGAGGGAGAGAGAGAGAGAGAGAGAGAGAGAGAGAGAGAGAAAGCTCTGGGTGGAGGGATCAAGCCAGTACAATAGACTTCAGGAAATACCAGCAGGACAGAATCAGGGAATAGAGTGGAGGCCCAGCAGAGCTGAGGATGTGGACACGGATACCAGGAGAGGGAGAGGGGCTTCAGGAGAGTTTGACTTAGGAAACTGCACACAAAAACCTCTGACAATCAGCACACAAAGTATTCTCCTCACCAAAATCACAGAAACTGCACAGAAGATTTACAGAACCTGCATGAACGTCTTCCAGTTAGTTCTATTGAGCAAAAGTCAAAAACCTCTTATGCTAATCTTACAAAATAATTTTCTGTGGAAAGTAGGAGTTTCAGATACTAAATTCTTTCCAGGTTACTCTTTAGTCCTGGAGAGGAGGGATACCAATGGGCAGTTTTTGCAGTTATGCTATGACATCACTGGTGGAAAGTGAAAATATTATGCTGAACTAGCAAAGCTCCTTGAAATGTAGGCTTGCTTTGTCAAATAGAGATTTAATTAGTTTCTTGCTTCAGGTAATCCTATTCTAAACTTTGAAGGAGAGTTTTACGAGCTGTTGAAAGACACTGACCAAATAATAAACCAACTGTTTCAAGACCGGGGTCACCAGACACTTCCAATATATCAATCTCAACTGTGGCTACTGTGGTCTTAAACCTGGGCAAACGTCCTGTCACCTCTAGTTTGTTTAGCTAACTGGTGCCCTGGAGAGTCTGTGTTTGGGCACATTCAGTGGGGCATGATGGTGTTTACTCAGACCGGGTATGGCCTTTGTCAGTCACAGAGACACTGGACAGAGCTGCACCCTCAGGGTCAAGCACAACAAAACTGTCTACTTACGGTAACACAACTGGGCAAATTAGGACAAGTGTTCACTTCGGCTATAGTTCCCTACAGTGAGTTACAGTACTGTTCCAGCATGTCTGATTGCGTGCTGTTTTTTCAGTTGGATTCACTTATACTCATTGAGCTGTTGAAAAAGATGACAGGAGTGTGAACGTTTGAGCAAGCTAAAAGCAGGGAGCTCACCAAGACGCTTCACGCCAACCCGAAAAGGTGCCACACGACTAATGAATCCCATGACAATTTATATAGCACCGACAAACAGTACAGCACAATAATTACACTCTAAAGGTCGTCAGCAGGAAGGGGGAGCAGACTCGGGGGGGGGGACCTCCTGAACGGTCACACACAGAGTGACATTTACACAACGTGAGGTTGACACATAAGAGGCCAGAAGGAATTTCAAGACATATGGAGTCTTCAGCGCTGGATCCACAAGAATACTGAAAAACCGATGCTTTAAATTGTGTGTTTCCCAAACTTTTTTTCTGGAGACCCACTTTTTAAAAATGACAAACCATCGCAACCCAATTCAAGAGAGGGCCTTATCTATAAAATGTAACTGCCATTTCCTATCATCTTGAATAGGTAAACCAGTTTGATAAATCACAACTTCGTTGTATGCATGTGTTATTGAAAACATAATACACGTCAAATACTTCATAAATGGGACAAAATAAATGCATTTAGGCAGAGTTAACAGGCCATTTCCTTGTTTTTATTTCCTCCCAACAATAAAACAGAATGTACGCTACGCTAGCCGTTCATACATCAATGCAATAAGTGTAATCATCAGAACAATAGATACATTCAGAACAGTACTATCGAAAACATGCTTCTGAAAGTTTTGCCCACGCAAAGCATCAATTCTCACGCAAGCAGGAGCCTGGCTGTCCACAGCAGATGTGCATTTCTCTGACAGGGCTGCTTTCCATTTAAGTCAAGTGAGCATTGGAGCATAGAACTCCTTTCCAGAACTCCTGTGGATGTCAGAAACGGAGAACGACAAGGGACCCTATCGCCTGCCAAGTGGACAGCAGCGGCTGTCATGGCAACTTTTATATGCAAATGGAGATTCTACTGAGTGGAAAAGATTTAGTGTCTCATGCTACAAAATTGGGTCATTATGACCCGAATTATGAGGGAATTCGGATGGAAGTGCAAAAAACACACTTTGTAGGTGATGATCCCAAGTGTTGGAGATTGTGTGGGAATCAGGAAGCCAACCATTGGCACATTTTTTGTGAATGCCCTGTGGTACGACACTTCTGGATAGAGATACATAGAACGTTAGAGGGTATATTCAATACAAACATTCCTTACCAGTTTAACGTTTTTATTTTAGGAAAGCATGACTTTCATCCAGAGCCTTTTAACAAATACTTATTTGGCATTCTGTTATCAGCTAGTAAGAAAACAATTACTAGACATTGGTTGTCACCTGACACCTGACAATAGAGGAATGGGCAGATATAGTTAACGAAATATATACCATGGAAATTTTTTTGCCTTTTCACTTCGCCTGCAGATGGACAGATTTACCAAGGCATGGTCTAGTTGGGTTGTCTATATGCAACAGTCAAGGCCTCGATTTAGGGAATTGACAAACTAATAGAAATAATTTTTCATTTTTAGATGGTGTTCCTTTTTTATTTTTTCTTGTTATTTTACTCACTTTGTGGTTGTTGTCGTTTTAAAGTGTTTGTACTGTACCAATGAGATGGCTTTCTATGATTGGAAACTCCCCCTCTGCTATCCTTTGAATAAATAAAGAATTGGAAAAAAAAGAATGCTGATTGGCTAGATCGTTTTCTGATCTGGCATGAACGGATCTCTATGGAGAGTATTCAGATTGATTTGATTTGAGAGAGAAACAGAATGTGAGCTCGTGAGAGCAGGATGATCTCACAAGGCTATGGATATACACTTCGAAACTCACAATTCTCTGGATATAATTAGTGAGAAAGGGTCTTCATCGTGGGTACCATCACTCTCTCTTGGCCCATCTCTTTTTTGCACTCTTTCAGCTGTTCGTGTTTACACCTGTGCTATCCTCTCATAGCACATCCAAAACTTAAAATTGGCAAGGCCACTTTTGAGATCCATTTGAAATCATATTGGGCATCTCCTCTGAGAAACCCTCCATCAAGCAACCAGTGCGGAGGGAGAACGTTCCTGTATTTGAGCAGTAGAGACACTCTTATCTCTATCAAAGTTACAGAGCTCACTTGGAGGACAGGGAGAGAGGGAGAGAAATAGAGAGAGGGACTGTGGACTGAAGCTCCAAGGAGGATGCACTCTGGTGTCACACAGAATCAGGCTTTGAGTCTTCATGCCTATGAACGGCTGTCACAAAGCCAGAGTGGTGTACAGCATGACAGACAGAGAGAGAGAGAGAGGGAGAGAGAGAGAGAGAGAGAGAGAGAGAGAGAGCACTGAGTAACCCTACACAACTCAGCAGTTCCATACTATATAATATAGTACTGACATGTTTGGGACCATTGAAAGTAGACATTGTAATACTTCATGTATTACGTTACAGGATGTGGGTCAATACCTACTGTACAGAATCTACTTAACTTCTAGCCCAGTAGCAGTACCACAGTACTGTACCTTATTCACATGTTGTTCAAATGGCAGACAACCAGATGTCCATATACCATAATCCCTTGTGATCCAATATGGGAGATTTACTAAACAATATGACCATCTCAATCTCAGCTAAACATGAGTGTAGTCAGGATTGCAGTCATACAATTGTAGGCCCACAGTGCAACCAATCATACGATGAGCCATGGTAATTCGCATAGCTCCTGCATCTCAGCCACCTGAACATTATATAGTGGAAACATACAGTAAGTAGGCTGTCACCATTACACGTGGTGAATCATCTACCAAGAGAGTGGATGTCAAAACAGAAGTACAGTACCTGCCTGATCCCATCTGAAGGACAGCTGGATGATGAGATGATGATGATGATCACCGCATCCACCCATTCAACTGGATCTGGCTTTGAGTGGACTCTGGTTTACTGGGCTGTAACTGGAAGTCTGAGCTACAGTGAACTGGCGGACAGAGTTGGAGTCAGTCAGTGATCTCCGTAATCTGACACGTACTGTAGAGTTCAGGGCAGGTTATCTGTGACTGAGGGACGACACAGCTCTCGGAGATAAAACTACAACATGAGACGTCTGGAGGTCTTCACTCAGCTCAAAGGACCAGGGGCCTTAGTTAGAAAACTGTGCGGACGTCACAACTTTGCGTGTCAAACCATATATGCACAGAAATATTCAGATTTACAACACAGTCCACGTACGGACGTCCCACACCTGTTTACCATTAGAAATCTCAATCAACTCCAAACTTGGCTCACGTGAGTGTGCGTCTTGTCCCACCTTCTTAACGCCCATAATTCAATCAATCAATCAATCAAAGCTTTATTTATATAGCGCATTTCATACCCAGAGGCAACACAATGCGCTTTACAGAGAACAAGGGAGGTGGGCAGACATCCCACCCCTACATATTCCAGAGGGAAGCAAAAAAACAGTAATCACCCGAGGGCCAGATAAGTGAGCTGTAAAAATTCTTCCCTGACCCCTCTCAACGAGGCGATCGAGCAAGCTCCTGGAGTATGTTTGTCTACCGGCTAAGAACATTTATAGAGCAATAAATAACATTAAATTACATTTTCAGAGTAAGAGAGGCTAATAACATCATAGGAGAGACATGGCAAAACATTGGTGTATGTCTGTGTGTGCATAAATGTGCCTGGGCCCAGATAGAGGCAGGGGTTTGGGTAGGGTGGGGGGTAGGAAAAGGATACGGACCCGGGTTAGGGTGAGGGGATTGTCTACAAATGGTCAGGAAACATCCGATTCCTCCATACTGACTTTATGGACACCCAGTGTGAAACAGAAGTTCTTATAGTGGAGGTTGAGGCAAGAGTGGCATGGTGGCCATGTGGCAAGGCGTCTGTCTCATAAACCGAAGGTTGTGGATCAATCCCTATGCGCGCCACTGTGATAGTATACGAAACTGCATCTCCACTGAGGCATCAAGAACCGCATCATTTTAGATGTAATTTGTCCTACTTTCGACCGTATTATTTATGGTAATGAAATCCACCTCTAGTGACATACAGTACAGCTTAATACTGTACAAGCAGTCAATAAAGATGGACTTAATTTCATGCTATGAAATGTATTACACCCACATATTAATAATATATGCAAATATTATTTAATTACAGATCCAATTAAATATGATGCCAATTAAACTGTAAAGCATATTTGAGGGGTATCTCCATTTCTATTATCCTAAATCATGTGTCCATCATCTGTGGTAAGGAGAGTGGGGTTAAATATACATCACTTGTTGGTGATGTTAGTACACCAACTAGAAGACAGTTGGCATATTTGTAAAAACATTCACACGTGCTAATATGTCACTAGCACAGTCAAAGTTCTCAGAATGATAAGCTACCGTATGCTGTCTCTGTGCTTCTGCGTCAGAATTGCTGACATATACCCATTCTTAGAAGCAGGAAATATGAATGCAGGCTCCATATGAATTTTCTCTTCTAATAAAATGACGTTTCTGCCTTCAGGCCTTCTTCATGAAGGCCTTTTTGGGCGACACCTTGTTACAATATAATGCACCTGCCTGCGCACTACTGCTTTTCTTGGCCTCACCTGTCCCTTTTTCCCCAAAGACCAGCTGCCATAGACATACATGAGGAAGGAAACAGATGTAAACTCTGGCTCTGGGTGGCTTCTAAAGAAAAATGGACCCAATGATTTAAAACTCATTTTGAGTCATTTTGGCTGAATTGCAGCCAGAAAAATTCTTGTTTCTTTCCTCAGCCATTTCATTCTCCATGTATGTCTATGGGAAAGTGCACTTCTCAAATAAATTAAGGGAACACTTAAATCATCAATCATCATTGCGGATCTCAAACGAAATATTCAAGTTGAAAATCTTTATTGATTACATTGTGTAATTCGTAGAGAACAAAATTAAATAAGAACGGTCAATGGAAACCAAAATCATTACCCCATTGAGGGCTGGATGTGATGATTAAGTGTTCTCTTAATTTTTGTGTGTGGCTGTAAGTCAGCGCACCAATGACAGCAAATGTCCGGTTGTCACTCCCTCCCTCCCTCCCGCCTTCCCTCCCTCCCTGGCTTCCTCCGTCGTGTTGTTGACCTGCAGTTCTATGTTGCTACCACCAGAGGCAGTGCTCCCAGAACCTGCAGTTGCACTATGACACCGCACATTTTCCGGATCCTCGGTGGTCTAGTTATGATTACTGCTCAGCGGGCTACACTGTCCCTGACTGGCTCTGACCCAAGGGGGCGGAGTCTCGCCACCACGTCATGCACCCCACAACTCAGCCCCTGAGAGGGCTAGAGACACACTTGTATGCATCGGTGGGGGAAGGTGGGTAGCCCAGAGAGGGGTCCGCAGCCCCCGACCCAATATGACGCGAGGGGGCGGAGTCTTGCCACCACGCCAATGTCCAGGCCACGGACCCCACAAATCAGCCCCTGAAAGGGCTAGAGAAACACAGTCTTCACCGGTGGGGGCAGGTGGCTAGCCCAGAGAGGGCTCCACTGCTCCCGACCCAATATGAACCGAGGGGGCGGAGTCTCGCCACCACGCCACGGACCCCACAACTCAGCCCTTGAGTGGGCTAGAGACAAATGGTCTTCACTGGTGGGGGCAGGTGGGTGGCCCGGAGAGAGGTACACTGTCCACGACCAGCTCTGACCCGAGGGGGCGGAGTCTCACCATCACGCCACTATCCACGCCACAGATCCCACAAATCAGCCCCTGAGTGGGCTAGAGACCCATGGTCTTTGCCAGTGGGTGCATGGAGATTGTGCAGAGGTTACTGTACTGTGCACAATCAGCTCTGACCCAAGCGGGCGGAGTTTCGCCACCACACCACTATCCATGCCATGAACTCCACAACTCAGCCCCTGAGCGGGCTAGAGACACACGGTTTTCACCAGTGGGTGTATGGAGATTGCCCGGAAGTAACCGCACGACACCTGAACCACTCTGACACGAGGGGGTGGAGTCTCGCCACCACGCTACTATCCATGCTATGGACCCTACAACTCAGCCCGAGTGGGCTAGAGACACACAGTTTTCACCAGTGGGTGCATGAAGATTGCCCAGAAGTAACTGGACTAACCCTGAACTGCTCTGACCCGAGAGGGTGGAGTCTCGCCACCACGCCACTATCCACGCTACAGACCCCACAACACAGCCCGAGTTGTCTGGTGGGTGCATGGAGATTGCCTGGAGAGGGCTCTGCACTGCCCCTGACCCATTCTGTCCCAAGGGGGTGGAGTCTCACCTCCACTCCACACAGGAAACCTGTGTACCCCTACCTCTCCTATGTGATGGATTAGCATTGAAAGCATTGAAACTGATGTGTCCAGGCGACAAGACCTATCTTAATTTATCAGACATTATTTCATATTTCAATTCACAGCTATTTCAGTGGCATGACTAGCTTCCGTCCTACCAGTCCTGAACAGAAACAAGCCAGCCACGCACATCAGCCAGGCTGGACCTGGCCTGTTTTTGAGCAATGTGCTGTATTTTCTCCCCCAAACACGTCACATGACTTGCAATAATGTGTTTGGCCACTACGCTCATGGTGGCAGCCCAGAGTTTGTGGGGAGGACAGTACATTCTCCTGCCAAGTTTCCTCATACTTACCTCATACAGACTGGATGTGTTCAGCATCTGTTCATCTGTCTGAATAGGATGACTCGGTTATTTCCAGTAGGAGAACGCTGATAAAGCAGGCCTCCTTTTATTAGCATACTGTAACACTGTTCCTGGCTAGAGAAATAAAACATATTCAGTCTTCAACATCAGGGCAACATATCAGCCCAACCACAACTATTTTAGGAGAGAAATAAATTAAATTCCATCTTACCTCCTACTTTATAGCCATGGGCAAAGGCCAGTGAAAACGAATGTGCGGAAAGATCTGATGGTATCTATGTGTGTTTTTCTTTCAATGATTAAAATTACACGATTTTAACAAGCTGTTTTTGGCTGGGTTAGGAGGATTAAGTTAAAACATTCAGAATGTTCAAGTCCTTTTAGATTTCCTTACCATCTGACAGTGGAAACTGCCTAGGGTCCCACACTGTGCTACTGTGCTAGGAACATCAGATAATTTTCTTACACAAAGCATGGGGGGTTCTGGACAAAATAGTACTTTGAGGTTAGTTTGGCAACAAGACATGGGACAACTGAAGGATGGTGCAAAAGCAGGGACAATGGCCTGGGCTCTCCTGATCATGTGACCTGAGTCGTCCTATAGCATAGGGGCTTTTACCTGATCAGGTCATGTCATCAGAAGGAACCAGGAATTTGGGCTGGTGTTGGGACTGACATCTCAATGGTGTACTACAGGGACCACTTACACAAGACAAGTACGACATCTAAGCACGCATAAAGAGGAGCATATTTCTGGGTCCCAAGGCATCATCAAGCTATATGACTAACACTGTATGTCTCGTACAGTAAATACACTGAAGGAGGAGGATCTCACGTACTTTGAAATTCATCTCAACTTGAAAGCAACAATGAAGGCACATTTCCCACACGCTTCAACAGTTCTCGCCTCATAAATTAAAAAGGAATGATTTCTTTTGGTTCTCTGAGGACACATCACATGGGATATTGGGTCTTAGTGTGTAGTTTCCACTGCCCATCACATACAACTCCAGGAGTATCAACTAGAAGCAGCAGTGGAGGTGGCTACTGGTTGGTAGCTACTTCTGAAGGATTCAGCTCGAGTCAGTGTGAATGTTCTGTCCCACAGAGCTGTATAGTGTTGGGGACAGGTCTGAAAACATAAACAAAAATGCAAATTCATCATATCAAGAGAGGGGGACCTTTCCTCCCTACTCCCTTCTGGAGTTGGAGCAGGAATCTGATGGCTGACCTCAGTCTGGATTCTCAGGCTAACTCTATTAATAGCCCAGACGCTAGTGCAAGTCTCCCAAGAAAGCAAGCGCACACTGCGCCCGGCCTGGCCCCGACTCAAGCAGGGAGAAAATAGGTGTGCTGCAGCCGACTCCCAATGTGCTCCAGATGCTGCCTTATAAATCACACCAGCTCGGTCCCACTGCTGTTGTTCAAATCCCAACACAAGGTGATCAAAGTGAACTACATCATAGTCTACTCATAACCTCTTTATTGAGATATAAGAGAGATATCATGACACACATGGGATTTGGGTTTATTGTGGTGGTTGAAATGTCTCTAATAATGTCGTCCATATGTGTGGTGGTCTGGGGGACATACTGTATACTCTCTCCACCAACATCTGCCGAATCAATCAAATCAACATTTTTCTAAGAAGAATGCTATGTTGACAGAATGACACAGGCTCTCTTCAATGTCCTCTCATGGTAATGCCTAGGGAAGGGGGACACCCCTCTTGTCATGCTGCCCAGGGAAAACTGGGTAGCAATGTGAGATAGAGTTATGAAACGCAATGCCTAGACTGCCCATTCAGAGTTGGCGACGTGAGCTTTTGTCCTCACAAAGATCAAGAACCCTCACAGCAACAACAGCCCAAAAACATCTTCTGGGAACCTTCATAGACACTAGCTCCATATTAACAGAGGCGACTGTAAATCTGCAAAACTTGGCCCAACAACGTCAACAATAAACTGAGCCAGACACGCAAAGGATATTTTTGAACCGGTTAAACTGCCCAATCTGCTATAAAACATAAATCTACCTCATTGTATTGTGAAAGATGGAATGTTTCAGCTTCTTGGTACCACAGGAATCTTGGAGATGCGTTGATGCAAGGCGTGTTTCAATTAATTACGAGAGTGGTTGACTGTGTGATATTATGCGATGGAAGCCTTTCACTGTCTCTCATGCGTCCCACAGAGAGCAATGTGGAAACCAAAGTGGTTACATTAAAATGTCATTTGAAATAAAGATGACCTCAAAACCATCCTCCTACAATACAGCATGTTGTTGTTTTCCATTGTTTTGAAGAGAATAGTACTTGAATCAAAGATTGACAAACATCATTGATTCTGTGCCACAAACATCATGTGTTCTACTTAGACACTTGACCAAACTACTACAATTGTTCCTAGTAACACACAATCATTGGAGCCCTAGAGCAAATAAGTCACATACAGTCTCATGATGGCATACATAAGGGAGGAAGTCCACAAATAAAAAAGTTTGAAATACCAGGGGTACATTGTACAATAACTGCATGATAAGCAACTCTCCAGAGAAATCATGAATACCTCCAAAACAAAGGATTCTGGGTAATGAAATCATGAATACCTCCAAACCAAAGGATTCTGGGTAATGCTGCAAACTTGACTTGACGAACTATCCAGTTTCACTCCAGTGAATATGGGTCCGAGATCAGATTTTTCATTCTCTTATAGGCAGTGGAATCAGATCCAATATCTGTGGTTCGGGACTTCTACCCCCAGGGTCGTCTCCACGCCGGTCACATTCCAGGGTTACATAAATATCTTAAGTAGGCAGACGGCATGAGGGGGAAGGTGCCAGGCTGCCGCGGTGGTGGCAGCAGTGGAACAGGTGGAGTGTGCATTCCTAACGGGGTAGAGAACATGAGGAGGGTCTGCCCTGCGCTGCACTGAGATGCGTAGGCCATTCTGTTCATTGGCCCCCTCATGGAAAACTCTCTAATCCCATTTCCGCGGTGGAAGAGTAGGCAAAGGGACATTCCATATACACTTCAAATTACAGTTTCTTGAAATCCAGTACTGGAACTGCGACAGCCATGTCATAAACAGGGCATTAACCCTCGTATATATGAACATGTAAGCCAAATGGGTGTGTGTGTGTGCGCGCACGCGAGTGTGTGGCTGGGGGCAAGTTCAGAGTGCGTTATGAGCATCTTAGCAAATGGGCCAAGTATTAATCAGAAAGTGCCAAGTCAAACTCATGGCCGACACGACCTGATTTTCTCAGGGAGCCTGACGATGACTCTGGCTCTTCTTCCCTGGCATGTCACAAAATAGACAGTTCCAGGTCAATGTATCTTAGATGATGATGACGACACACACACACACACACACACACACACACACACACACACACACACACACACACACACACACACACACACACACACACACACACACACACACACACACACACACACACACACACACACACACACACACACACACACACACACACACACACACACACAATCCCTGAGGGAACAGTCGTTTTGTGATGATACACTAGTCTAGAGCTACTCACTTGACTGCGCATCTCCTCACTCCACTACATCTCTGCAAAGACACTTGAGCTGAAGTCCAATTCTCTCCTAGTCCTTGGATAGTACTAGCCAATGGTGCGTGAGAGTCAGGAAGTGTGTGTGCCCCAGCACAGACCAGTTCAAAGAGAATTCTGGTAGTGTGTGTGTGTGTGTGCTTCTTGTGTATTAGGGTATTGTGTAAGGGGAGGGGTATGGTTCACCCAAAGTCCGCGTGGAATTAGTTTCTTCTCTCTGTAGGGTTTAACTACAAGCAGAGGGTGGATTTGAAAAGCTCTCTTGCTGATTATCCTTTGCCACTTGCTAAGGCATCAACACACACACACACACACACACACACACACACACACACACACACACACACACACACACACACACACACACACACACACACACACACACACACACACACACACACACACACACACACACACACATTTTTGTACTGCTTGTCAATCCCACCCCTGAAGCAGTGTGGTGCAGAACAATACCTGCAATGATAAAGAATGAGCTCTGACAGCAATAAGATCACCCTGAGAGCAAACGTGTCCAAGCATTATTAACAGAACAAGGCCTTAGATCAGGCACTAGTAACCAGCAAACCATCCCCATAAAAGTGAACATTACATTACTTTTACTTACAGTACACTGATCAATTAAGCTGAGCCCAACCTTCAAACGTGCGCCATTGGGACTTGTACAGTGTGGAAGTGGAGCAGGCGTGGTGAATGACTGCAGACTCAGCCCAGTGTATCTGAAGATACAGCAGAGCCAGGCCTGGAATCCACTGCCTGTCTGTCACTTCATAAAAGCCTTTTGCCCACGGCTAAACCTGCCAGTCTGTCCGCTACTCCACTGGAGGTTTTTCCTGCTCCCCTAAAATGACCAGACTTCTAAAAAGAGATGGAAAGAGGTTTACCTACAGTAAAAAAAGGAAGTCATTAGTTAATTATAGTGGTTAAATAGTAGGGTAGCACTGGAGGAAAAAGGGCAGCGCACGCACACACACACTTCAGTTATGATAATGCCGTATGTAATTAGCTATGCTTCGTGCAGCGTGTGTAAACGTAACGACCATGGACACATGTTTAATGACCTTAAATGACTATGTGCTGCACTGCCAACCTACATGCACAGAACCAGGAGCCTGGTGTGTGTGTGTGTGTGTGTATGTGTGTGTGTGTGTGATGCGTTTCTCAGATCTCCGGCAGTGAGGGTGGAGACCCATAAAAAAAGGATAGAATTGGGCAGTGATGATACTGTATAGCACGTGCGGTCAAGGGTTGTGCTAGCGGATAACAGGGAGGTCCAAGTTGCCACAGGCATCTGTGTGTGTGTGTGTGTTTATATGTGAAAGAGAGGGAGAGAGAGAGAGTGTGTGTGTGTGTGTTTATATGTGAAAGAGAGAGAGAGAGAGGGAGAGAGAGAGTGTGTGTGTTTATATGTGAAAGGGAGAGAGAGAGAGGGAGAGAGAGAGTGTGTGTGTGTGTGTGTGTGTGTGTGTTTATATGTGAAAGAGAGAGAGAGAGGGAGAGAGAGAGAGAGTGTGTGTGTGTGAGTGAAGTAAGGTGATCTGTGCTACTACTACACACAGGAGAAGAGGGAAAACAGGGGTTGAAAGGGTAGTAAAATGAAAGAGAGAGGGGTAGGAGGAGAGAGAGAGAGAGAGAGAGAGAGAGAAAGAAAGGAGTTGGCGAAGGAGGAGAGGGGGACAGGGGTGGAGGTCTGGGGGGAGGAGCCACGTGTCTGCTCTTTGATCCTTCAACGAGACACACATGTGGGTGTTCTCTCAGCTCCCCCAGCCTCCCTCGCTACCAACACACACTCTCCCAAAGATACACACCCTGGTTTCTCACGCACACACACACACACACACACACACACACACACACACACACACACACACACACACACACACACACACACACACACACACACACACACACACACCTCTGTTCATGCCACATTTTCACACTCGCTCACCACAGACAGGTCAAACACAGTCTATCAAAAAAGATCCCTAGACATCGTGCCACATTCAATCCAAAAGTGAAAAGGGCTAATGCACACCTTCAAAGATGTAGACAGGTGCGTAGGAACAAAGTCAAAAAATTGGCGTATAAAAAGAGAGGTCCCTCACTGGCAAATTCAACTTTATTATGGCAAGAAACCGACATTTGTCAGGTTTTGACTGACAAAGTTCGGCGGACCGAAACGTTGTTTCTTCACATTCAGTCCAAACAGAGAACGTAAACTACTGTAACATCTAAGACCGAACGACTCCAGCTCACCAACCAGAAGATGCCATATTTTTGTAATCCAATCTAAACAAACCATCATCTTATTATCTTCTCTGTGCAGAGAACTAAACAGAGATGATGTAACTTGTATTCAATGGAGAAAGAGGGACAGGTTTCTGTTGACATTCTCATTTCAACAGTACTCTAGCTGCCACCAGTCTTGTACAAACAGCGTACAGCAGGAAGAGTGACAGCGCATCCGTCTACATGAGCGATCGGGATCGTTACGCCACAATAACACAAAACACTTGTGTGTTAGAAACCGCTCGCTGAAAGAGACACGACGGCAATTACATCAACTGTTGAGTTACAATTTACAGTGACTCGTAGCCTCTGTGGATTCATATTCATATACAGTGACCAGGTAAACATTTACAAATGACTGCCAGGCAGAGCGGCGTTTGTGGTGTGGGTGTCTGATGTCAGGACTGAGTAGGAAGGTTCTACAGTAGGGAGGGTCAGGGTTAGGGTTCTACAGTAGGGAGGGTCAGGGTTCTACAGTAGGGAGGGTCAGGGTCAGGGTTAGGCGGGGGAGGGGTACGTGAGGGGACAGGGGAGTGTAAACAAAGTGTGCCAGATCTATCCCAAGTGTTATTAGCCCAGGCAGGGACCAGGTGCAGTTTTATGAGCCGTGTATGTGTTTGAGAGAGTGGGAGGCTGTGTGTGTGTGTGTGTGTGTGTGTGTGTGTGTGTGTGTGTGTGTGTGTGTGTGAGAGAGTGAGGGAGAGAGAGAGGGAGAGAAAGTGGGAGGCAGTGTTTGTATGTGTGTAAATTTGACACCAGCAGATAACCAAGAATATAAAGGGGGTCCTAGACAGTTCCAGTGACCCAAAACAAACCCAATAACAATTTTATCAAGAAAGGATACTCAATGGTTCACGCTGTTATGTCATGTCTCATTGCAACGGTCAGGTTTACACGCCTCATTAGAGCAATATACAAAAGATGGGAGTTTAGGAGGTGGCGTGAATGTCTTTCATCATTTGTGTCTTATTCCAGCGTGTGTGTGTGTGTGTGTGTGCGTGTGTGTGTGCGCGTGTGTGTGTGTGAGAGAGAGAGACTGTGATACACAGTGGGGGGCCTGGCTGCAGGGCCTGGGGGTGTCTGTCTAAGGGACAGGGAAGGGAGTGTGGCGATGTGAAGGAATTTTAGTTTCAAAGGGCAGTCGTTCAAAGTCCAGGAAACAACACGGATCACACGCGCCATCCCACTGGCGACCACTACGACGGTTACCGCCCCGCACACACACACAAACTTCACAGGGCCTAGAGTCTCAGCACTACAGGAAATCACACACCTGTCCATAGCTGGGCTCAAAAATACTTCAATTAGAAACGTACCCTGTCACACATGTACATGCTTAAAAACACCCGTCATGCGTCATGACACTGTGGAAACCGGTCTGGGGTGTAGTACAGGGACTTTCTCCCACTGCCTGCATCACATCACCGTGACGTTCCCGTAGCCGCCCGGCGCCGTCTGCGCCCTACTCTCCTCTCCTCCCACTCCATCTGTCGTCGTGTCACGGCACGCCGTCGCATTCCACGCTTCAGCTACACAGAGCGCTTAAATCAGCGAGCCGCGCTGTCCGGGGTGGTGTCTGCCTGCCAGGGTCTGCCTGGCGGACTGGTACGCTCGGGGGCGATGATTCGGTTAGGCAACAACACGGGCTGGGGTTTTGGTTCCGCTGGCGACTGGGTTACACTGGGAGGCCAGTGGCTCGGTCAGTCTGGGGCAGCCACTGTCATCTGGGCCTTGTACAGTATGATAGCTTCGGACGCTCCCCTTGTTCGTGCATGTCTGGGCTTCTAGACTTTTTTTTCGGTTCTGTACTGGTTGGTTTTCAACGCATTTCTGGATGCCAGCTACGCTGCTTTGAGCTTCTTCATGGATCCTCCTCGTCTCCTCCTCTCGTCAAACTGCTCCTCCTCGCCGTTCCTCCCTTTCTCTACCCTATTCACCCATCTCTCGCCATGTTTGTCCTCCTCCCCCCTCCACCTCTCCTCCATCCTCCTCATCTATCGTTTTCTCTTCTCCGCCTCTTGGCTCGCCTGGCATTTCCTCCCGCTGACCTGGTGCATCTGGAAGGGTTTAAGACCCAGCTGCAGCTGGGGAGCATTAGTCCTCGCTGCGCTGGTTCCGGACATGCTGTCTGTCACCTCGTCTCTCTCTCTCTCTCTCTCTCTCTCTCTCTCTCTCACACACACACACACACACACACACACACACACACACACACACACACACACACACACACACACACACACACACACACACACACACACACACACACACACACACACACACACACACACACACACACACACACACACACACACACACACACACACACACACACACACACACAAAATGCCACACTAGGGTCTATCTTTGTTCTGTTTTTTTCACCAGATTTTTAAAATCAAAAAGAAATGTTCAGACCAAAGTCATTATCATGATTGGTCTTGATAGGTTGATCAATGTGATGTTGACTGACACATTCAGTCATGAGGCTTTTGGCTGATCCATTTACAATGTGAAATCGGTAGTGTGGAAATCTACCCATCTCATTCCAGTCCACTGAACAGACTAGAGAGAATCTAAGTGAGTATAGCTACTACAGGACCTCAGACTTTGACAGAGCGTCTGCTCCGTTCATTCGGTCTGTGATATTACTGTACTGTAGTACGGTAGACCACAACATACTACTAGGCCGACTGGAAAATTGGTTGGGAATTTCTGGTACAGTGTTAGATTGGTTTGAATCCTACTTAAAGGACAGGGATTATTTTGTGTCTATAGGCAATTACAAATCTGAGCTGACAAAAATGACCTGTGGAGTTCCCCAAGGCTCCATCCTGGGGCCTCTTCTGTTCAACATTTACATGCTCCCACTAACTCAAATTATGGAAAACAACAAAATATGTTACCATAGCTATGCAGATGACACACAAATTTATATCACTATATCACCAGGAGACTATAATCCCATACAAGCGCTGAGTAAGTGCATTCAACAAATCAATGATTGGATGTGCCAGAACTTTCTCCAACTAAACAAAAATAAAACTGAAGTAATTGTCTTTGGAGCCAAAGAAGAACGATTAAAAGTCAGTGCTCAACTTCAATCAGTAATGCTAAAAACCACAAACGAAGCCAGAAATCTTGGTGTAGTCATGGACTCAGACCTGAATTTCAACAGCCACATTAAGTCAATTACAAAGTCAGCCTACTATCACCTGAAGAATATATCAAGGATCAAAGGATTTATGTCCCAGAAGGATTTGGAAAAACTTGTCCATGCGTTTATCTTCAGTAGACTCGACTACTGTAACGGCATGTATACAGGTCTCTCTAAAAAATCGATCAGACAGCTGCAGCTGATTCAGAACGCTGCTGCTCGAGTCCTCACTAAGACCAAGAAAGTGGAGCATATCACACCAGTACTAAGGTCTTTACACTGGCTTCCTGTCTGTCAAAGAATTGACTTTAAAATACTGCTGTTGGTTTATAAAGCACTGAATGGTCTAGGGCCAAAATATATCTCTGATCTGCTCATATGCTATGAACCATCCAGACCCCTCAGGTCGTCTGGCACAGGTCTGCTTTCTGTCCCCAGAGTTAAAACAAAACATGGAGAAGCAGCATTCAGTTTTTATGCTCCACATATCTGGAACAAACTTCCAGAAAACTGCAGGTCTGCTGCAACTCTTGGTTCTTTTAAAACAAGCCTGAAGACTTTTATTTTTGCCACTGCTTTCTAAGAGGAGCTATGTTTATCAGTATACTGCACTGTAACTTTTATTCCTGTATTCTATTTGTCCTGCTTTTTGTTTAAATGTCTATAATGACTTGCTTTTTGTTTTAATGCTTTTAATTTGTCCTGCCTTTTGTTTTAAATGTCTATTATGTCTTGCTTTTTGTTTTAATGCTTTTAATGTCTCATGTAAAGCACCTTGAATTGCCCTGTGGCTGAAATGTGCTATATAAATAAACTTGCCTTGCCTTGCCTTGCCGTAAGGATGTAGAGCTCAGTGTTCCATCCCTCTGCTCCCATACGCTAGGCTGACAGAGACCACTCCCCCATCTCAGCCCAGGACCGCTCTGTCCATCAGTCCTAATCTCCATCCGGGTGATGCACAGCCCGAATGGGAAGGAACATCTGAATTCAGTGGTGGCATAGGTTAGAGGGGGAGCTTGTCAAAGATAACATTACTGAATTCCCAACTGGCCAACAAACCAGCCAACTCTAGACCACACCTCTACTACACTTCATGTAGATCTAGAAAATTCCAATATGGAATCAGATCTATATTGCCTTGTGTGAAGGGGTAACGTGTGTGAGGTTTTGATTTGGTATTCAGTGCACAGTGCCAACACAAGGCAGAACAGCAAAGGCCCCAGGGAGAGCCCTGATCTCATCATGGGTAATGGAGAACAGAATTTGTTGCAGCAAACACACGTCTGTCACTGATCGGAAACAAAAAGGTTCCACTAGTGTGTGCTGTGACAAAACGCACAAAAGTACAAAATCAATCCTAATTTCTAACAGAGAATCAAGCTCAGCCCTGGGGAGTGTGAAGAGAATCCTGTACGCAGACTTGGTCTTTCTCTGCTGCCCCAGTCCCCGCCTTCAGAAAACCAGCCGACAGATGTCAGTAGGATAATCCCTGGTCTGGGTGGACCACAGACCACTAAGGCCTGCGCATTAAGAAAGGACAGAGATTGACCACTTGACGACTTTGGGTTTTAGGGGGGGGATTTTAATCCTGTCTGACAGACCCCCAACCACCTCCAGCAAGACGCCTCAGAGGGGCACCCCGTTTCCCCTTGGAACCTTCACTGTTTCCGGGATGAGTCGAGCAGGGCGGTGACATCTACGGTCCGGTCCTGGTGTTGCCCTGCTGGATGACTACTGGGACCCCAGTGGGGGCCATGGGAACCAGGCCTGGGGGTATTTATAGCCAGCGTCCCTCTCTGACGGTGGAGGGCAGGGGGGTAGGCTGGAGAGGGGCGCTTCTTTGGGGGGATCGGAGGAATGTCCAGGGTCACCCCCTTGGACCGAAAGTCTGGTGAACGAGGGACTGGAAGTAGAGAGGCTAGCACTGGCTGTCGTGAGACATCTGCGGAGCTTAAGGCCAAAAGTATGTGTAGCAGAACTTGAAGGAAGCGGTCAGACAACGCAGGAAGTGGAGCAGCAACTCTCTGCCTGAGCCTCTGACTTAATGTAGTGTTTTGACCAGTCCCATTTTCAGTAGACCTACAGTATTGTGTACAAACAAAAGCAAGAGTCAGCGAGAATAATAAGCGGATGCGCTGAAGGTAGGAGGACAGCAGAGGGTTAAATGCATCGAAAACAACCCGGGGAGATCGTTAGTGTTACCTCATTACCAAGGGCTCCCGCAGTGACTCTACGGGACCAGTTAATCCTCCCGTGCCTCCACTAGAGAAAGATGGAGTGAGGTGAGAGAGAGAGAGAGAAAGAGAGAGAGAGAAAGAGAGAGAGATATGCAGGGAGCGAAAGGGAGGGGCTTATCTACTCTGTATTGATTTTTTTTTTTTTAAGAAAAAAAAAAGAATGGAAGTGGCCAACAGTAAAGTGCGCTGCCAGCACAGGGCTCAGGCCATACCGTCAGAGGAGTGAAGACAGGAGGAGGACAGAGGAGGAGGTGGCTTCACAGAACATTAAGAAGAGATATTGATCTGAAGGCCCAGGACAATTACCTGAAAATACTCTCTGGTCACTCTGCTCTATAACCAAGCTAAACAAACACATGACAGGGAAGACCACCCCCATACCATACGACCCCCCATGTTTAAAAATTAGTATTCATGGACATTCATTCCGTGCTTGTTCTATGTGTATCTCCATTGCATGTTGACGGTCTCACACCCCTAACTTGATTGTTTCCTCTTCACATCAAACTGAGAGCCCCCGCGGGTGGGCCTGTCACCAAACCAGGCGCCCCAGCAGACCAGAGCCTCAGTGGCCAGCGCTGTTTACAACGCTGTGTCCCGATCGCACGCCGCTTCTCCCCGGGGGCTGTAGAGGACGAAGCCCAGGCGCTTTCTTTGAGATGAACAGAGAGCGACAGGTCGGGTTACTCTGGCAGTGAGACGCCCACTCACAGCCCACAAGCCTGGTGAGGAAGAAGGGCTCCGTTGTTTGACGTCGGTGGTCAGACTTGGAGAGGATTTAGTAAGATAATGTAATGGATGACAGAATTACAGTGAACTTCACTTGCCTAGCGCCGTCCACTTCCAGACGTCTAGAACACAGCTACGCCGGAAAATAGAGAGGAGCACTAATAACCGACATCGCGGATAGCAGAAAACATCAAGACAAGAGAACGCCATCATAAGCCGCATTGCATCTGCTCACTTGTGTGGTGGTGACATTTTTGCATTTTTATTTATGCGTGTCATGTTACTTGTGACACTGGTTTGCTGCCAATCAAAGAAGGGTGTGTCTACTAATATGCACACGCACGCACGCACATGCCGACTGACAAGGCAG
Source organism: Borostomias antarcticus (assembly GCF_949987555.1). Lineage (NCBI taxonomy): Eukaryota > Metazoa > Chordata > Actinopteri > Stomiiformes > Stomiidae > Borostomias > Borostomias antarcticus. The sequence goes on along the minus strand of NC_140234.1, from coordinate 51,179,437 downwards.
TATGGGCAAATGACAGAAAAAGACACCGAAGACGAGAAGGAAACTGCAGCAGCACGGCACCCACTGCAGCTAATGGACTAATATAAAGTCCAACTATAGCCTTCCTGCAGCTTGGCCGCAGGGGCAGGCAGCAATCGAAGGAGAGTGAACTAATGGCAGGTTCAGCAAAAGCCACAGAGAACTGCATTGGACGTGTGGACTGGGATTCTCATACAGCCTGGCACCAAGAGACACCCTGCGCCCCCTCCTTGTCCGACGGCGTGGAGATCTGCGGTTAGAACTCTTGCTACGCTTCCCTGCCCAGACCTGGCGTAGCCGCTGGCCAGCGTGACATCACGTTGAGTGGGTGTTTGTGTGTGTGTTTCTTTTTTGAGCTAGAGAGAGGAAACCACTGCCACCCTCATACTCCACCACACCCCAGAGTCCGGCAACGGGCGTATGTGTGTGTGTGTGTGTGTGTGTGTGTGTGTGTGTGTGTGTGTGTGCGCGCGCGTCCGTGTGTGTATGGTTACAGAGGCAGAGTACTCTGGCTGCCAAGTCCAAAATAAGATACAAAGAAAAACGCCCGATGACAACAATGGGGTGTGGTCTGCAGACAAGCAACAGGATCGCCAGAGACCTTGAATCCTCCTCAGCAACGCGGCCAAAACCACAACCATAATGTCATCTTGCCCGTTTTGTCACTTTACCACGGAAAGACTGCACAACCCAGAAATCAATTCGCTGACTCTGAGAGCCGAAGACGGGATTCCGTGGAGAGATCCTCGCGAGGCGTTCCCCCGCTGGCGCGCCGCAGCTTAGTCACAGAGGTTAGGAATGCTGCTGCTGAGGAAGGAACCGAGCTGTCGCCCCCCGTCGGATCCTCTCCTCTCCTCTCCTCTCCTGCCCTCTCCTCTCCTGCCCTCTCCTCTCCTCTCCTGCCCTCTCCTCCCATCCTCTCCTCTCCTCTCCTCTCCTCTCCTCTCCTCTCCTCTCCTCTCCTCTCCTCTCCTCTCCTGCCCTCTCCTGCCCTCTCCTCTCCTCTCCTCTCCTCTCCTCTCCTCTCCTCTCCTCTCCTCTCCTCTCCTCTCCTCTCCTCTCCTCTCCTCCCCTCTCGTCTGCTGGGGGCTGTGTTTGGAAACAACCACCCCCTCGCCCTCCAGACCAAACACAGCTGTGGGGCCGTGGGATGTAGACAACAGTGCAGGGGAGGGAGGGAGGAGGGGTGGCTTTGACACTGAGGTGAGAAGCTAGCTACTGGTATGAATGGTGTGTGTGTGTACATATGCGTATGTGTGTGTGTCTGTATTAATGACAGGTCTCAATCATCCATCACGTGCCACCAAGGGGTCAGAATGAAAGCCTGTCGGTAGGGTAAGTTGACTTGTGGGAAGGTCGAGGCAACCACCATAACACGCACATAAAGTGACAAGAGGCACTGTATGACTGCACTCTGCACGCACACACACCCCCTCTGGCAAATGTAGATGAGTCAAGAATAGACCTGCTTCCCCTACAAGTAAGTTAGCTGTCACTTAGCGTGTGAGACAAAAACAAGAAAAGCCGGGTTGTACTTGAGACCAAGCCCATTTCCTTTTGCAGTGTCAGGTATGTGAGGACTCCCCGAGGCCTCACAGCAAACACCAATTATCCAACTAACAACTCTCGCTGTGAAATACCATTATGTACAGTCCCTCGCGCCATTACTGAAAATTCATTCCCATTTCAACATGACCTTTCCAATGACTTGCAGTTTCTTGATATGTTCTGCATCACAGTACTGTAGGAAGTCGTGCTTCAAACATACCAATTTGGTAGTAATATAACCCTTACTGACCTCATCAATGACAATCATTGCCAACAGCCATCACAACCAGCGAATCAATGGAGACCAGCTATCACAGTCAACAAAGACTACTGAGGGAAAAGTGTCTTCTTACCTCATCATCTGGTGAAGAAGATGGGATGGAAGTGAAGAGCACGAGACGGAGAACAGCGGAGGTCAGCGGAGACATGAGAAAAGACAAAAACAAACAATTATTTACAACATCCGGTACACACACACACCAGCTGACATTCTGTCAAATCCAGAGACTTCATAATCATATTTATGGTGTCACACACACAACCTCATTAAATATATTTGTGGGGTTTCACACCCGTGAGATTTGGCCCCCGAGTGAGCGAAAATCTGGTGTTAATCTATCATGAACAGATGGATGTAAATTTCTGTTTGATCTGGCGTTGGATTAAATGCCCCCGTCAGGCTGTGTTTTTGGCGGGAAACCCTTGGAACCGTTGATGATGAATACCAGGTTACCACACTGATCTTTTTTTGGTAGTACTGATGTCAGTACATGTAGTGGAGGTCCTTGGATAGCCTGGTTTCAGCCTGTCGGTAGGGTAGGACAAGCTAGACAAAAATCATCTTTATCATGGTTATCAACGTTACTGACTCGCGATGTCTGAGATGCCAGCTGATGGTGTGTATAAAAAGCTACGGGGTGTTGAATTATGACAAAGTGTGACTGTGTGTGTGTGAGAAGCAAACTGGCCAAAGAAATATTGTGTGTGTGTGCGCATGCATGCATGTTTGCTCATGAGAACGTGTGTTTAAGAAACTTGGAAGGTAATTACAGAGTACAACTTGGTATTGTATGTGTGTTTGCATGAATGAAATAGACTGTATGTGTGTCTGTGTGTGTCTATGTTGCCTTCTTGAGACACACAATGCATGATTGCAAACAGTTATATGTAAAAGGAGGGGCAGTGGCTCTTGACATATTTCTAGATTTAGGCTGGGTGCCAGTGACATCAACCCCACAATTCCAAGCCTTCTCAGGAAATGTGGCCTGACTGAAAGAGAGACATAGGGCTATAACAGTGGTCTTACTGAGTACGTAGTAGAGACATAGGGCTATAACAGTGGTCTTACTGAGTACGTAGTAGAGACATAGGGCTATAACAGTGGTCTTACTGAGTATGCAGTAGAGACATAGGGCTATAACAGTGGTCTTACTGAGTATGCAGTAGAGACATAGGGCTATAACAGTGGTCTTACTGAGTACGCAGTAGAGACATAGGGCTATAACAGTGGTCTTACTGAGTATGCAGTAGAGACATAGGGCTATAACAGTGGTCTTACTGAGTACGTAGTAGAGACATAGGGCTATAACAGTGGTCTTACTGAGTATGCAGTAGAGACATAGGGCTATAACAGTGGTCTTACTGAGTACGTAGTAGAGACATAGGGCTATAACAGTGGTCTTACTGAGTATGCAGTAGAGACATAGGGCTATAACAGTGGTCTTACTGAGTACGCAGTAGATACATAGGGCTATAACAGTGGTCTTACTGAGTACGTAGTAGAGACATAGGGCTATAACAGTGGTCTTACTGAGTACGTAGTAGAGACATAGGGCTATAACAGTGGTCTTACTGAGTATGCAGTAGAGACATAGGGCTATAACAGTGGTCTTACTGAGTACGTAGTAGAGACATAGGGCTATAACAGTGGTCTTACTGAGTATGCAGTAGAGAAGGAGCCCATATGGGACTGGAATATGGAGATTACAGACCCCACCATCATGCCTACTTCAGAGTTCTGACAGCAAAGTCGACCTAATGCCATAGCTGATGTACACTGGACACCTAGTCTGACAGTTAAGTCACTCAAAATTATTATACAAAATTGGTTATATTTACCATTGTCTTGGAAATTAATATGTTCTACTGCATATCCAAGCCAAGGCTTCGAAAAAATGTCCTCCAATTCAGTAAAGGACAGCAAACGGCTCATTAAACACAGAGAGCAGATATTTACTGTCCAAAATTGCTGTACTGTACTATAATGGCTTGATTTTTCTTGTGGTTCCTCTCTTAACCTACATGCAGTCTTTTTACCCATGATGCTGTTAGGGAAGCCACAGTGGTCTGGAATGGCTGCATCTCTCCCCAGCTGAAGAATGTCCACCGCGAGCCACCGCGACTGGGCTGACGGTCAACACCACTCACTCTCGCACTACTGCCTGTTTTCCCAGCTGGACTTCAGAGGGAAGTCGCATCTTCTCCTGCAGCCTCCTACTGCTGCCATTGTTGTTCTGGGTTGGCGTCACTCTGGGGTTTAGTTCTAGTTTTCTCGTGTGAGAGAGGAACACGTTGCTCGGTTGTTAAATGGGTTACTGTAAGAAAAGCTTAATTAGACGGGCCTAGTTTCTAAACTGAGCGAACAGGACAGGCAGCAACTATACATGGACGAAATGGAGCCAAACTGAAACAATGTTTTGAGAGGGAAAGTAGGAATTCAGACACTTAATCGTACCGAGTTCAACTTTTGCGGGACATGGCAAAGGTGTACCAACCGATCAGTCTTCAAAAGACCCTAAACTCAGATTATGTTACAGTATACTGGAACAATACATTGCTGTCAGGTGAGCCTCCCTGGATTCTAAGCACATCCATATGCACTGACAGCATGGAATGAACTGACAGCATGGATCCCTGTCTGCAACCCTGCCTCTATAGGCTGTTTATTTAGTTATTTACTTAACAGGGACGGTGCACATTAATAAACACTGCAGTAAATGTGCCAGGTTAGGGTTAGTGTGTGTGCGTGTGTGTGTGTGTGTGTGTGTGTGTGTGTGGAGGTCTTCCATGGTCATTACTGTGGTTTGTGATTATGTCCAGCCCCTGTATGAGGGAGGACGGTCTGAGAGAGAGAGGGATGCAGAGAGGAGCAGATGGAGAGACACAGTACGAGTTCCTTCATCTGAACCCACTCTCCACAGCAGAGAGCTCTCTCTCCCTCTCTCCCTCTCGCTCTCTCTCACACACACTCCTCTCCACACCTCTCTCTTTACCTCCAGTGTAACAGTGTGGAGCATCCAGATAATGACATCAGGGGACCCATAATTAGAGTGGAGGGAATACAGGGACACAGTCAAGCACATAGGCCTACAATATGATGTCTATCCAACAAAGAAAATCTAACTCTTTTCTCTATTGAGATAGGGGACAGGTTGGATGGGGTCCAGTCAGCAATAGCTAGCTAGTCAATTATTCAGTTGAAGAAAGAGTGAAACAACGTGAACGTGAATTGAGATTGCAGAGGCTATCAGTCCTGTGCCAGATATGGACAAGCCAGGGAAGAACTATGGCAAGCCCAGTGGACCACACAAACAGACTGATCATCTCCTGCTAATTACCAGACCAGGCATTCATAGACAAACACAATCTGATGGGACACTTTGGGCTACCAGACGTATTTCATTGGTCTAAAATAGATAGAATAGGTTTTGAAAGAACAACATACTTCCTAGTCCTTGGTCATACTGGACGCAATCCATCTGTACAAAGGTCATCACTTGGAGGTCATGCTGACAGGGATTTGTCTACTTTTTTTTTGCCATAAAGGGTAAAACTGTCTGGAATTACATCATGACAGACTGGGCCAAAAATATCTAGTTTATGACCCTTTTAGAGTCTCTAAATATGCAGCTCTCAAATAAAGCAAGTTTTCATGGGATTTTACGTAGTCCTCGGGGAATTGTTCCCCTGCAAGTCTAGCCCTCAGCATAAGGATGTAGTCATCCATCTCTTCTGTTGTGTACCATAAATAGTAGTGGGGTGAGCGTGACTGTCGGTCAGAGTCTTGCATAGCCTAACTTCTACATGCCACCGCATTCAGAGCTTAGCCCCACAGTAGGCCTGTTGCGTGGTTGTCCCGGAGGACAATTGACCAACTGCAACTCTACTGTTCCCCTAGGGACGTTGTCGAGTAGCCTAACGTTACCTCGAGTAGCCTAACATGACTTTATTTCCTTGGTTGTCCATCAAGCAATCCGTCGACACATATATGTTTGATTCGGGGTCAGCTAGTTTCATGTAACATTTTGTAAAATGTGTTGGCAACATACTGTCATTCAAAATAGCCTCTCATTAGTCAAAACAAATGGACATGAGAGACAGAGAAGCGCACTGAGATCAAGGGGAGCGGTGCCAGCTCCAAGCTCCGATGCAATGACGGATCAATTTGGAATTGTGGATAATTAACGTAAACACCTGCGTGCAATCACGAACCTTCGTGCAAGGTTTGCCTTTACTCACCATGGTTGAACATTGTAGACCTAAACCGGTTGTTGCTTGACGAATTTTCCATTTCGCAAAGTTTTTTTTCTATCTCGTTGCTTTAAAATGCTATGCTGACACTCCTATCCTTTCTGGGAGATTGCAGTATTCCTTGTTGCTGTATTATTCACGATAGAGCGTGGGAGCCTTGCTACAATATATTTTGAGCAAATAGTCCCGTTTCTCTTCACCTTCGTTCGTAAAGCCCTGCTCTACAGTCCAACCTCTCTCATTGCGTCTCGTCTCTATGTGTGCGTTTAAACGGAGCTCTGTGTTCAGTAGCTGGAAGCTCCTGCCAGACGTGCATGACGTCACGAGGCCCGGGCCGCAGCACCGCGGAATGAAAACAATCGCACATGGATGCGCAGCGCGGAAGATAGTCACGTGAGCTTGGGAAGTCTTACCTTAAAAAGATCCATTCTCACCTATTTCATGTCACCGACCGTTAATAGCCTATACTATGAAAATTCATGTCATGATGTTGTGTGAACATCATGATCATGAACATTATTTATTTACCATGTTTATCTGCGCTGTACGTAGCCTAGCCTAGAAGCAGTCAATTGTCTAAAGGAGCACAATCTCCATGTATTTTGAGAAGGAAGAGATCAAGTACATTGCATTTATTCATATATCGTTGTGGAAAGACTCCACATAAAGGTATCGTTATTGTGGGGAAATCGAGTGCAGTACGGTCATATGTAGGCCTAGGTAATAAAACACATCAATGTCATTGATTTATTTAAGGAGCAACAGTTTTATTTCAGCTGCAATGAAATACAGTCACCTCCTTGATTCTCAATGTTCACGTTCAGGATTAAAGTGCAGAATTGTTTTCACAGCTTGTGTAAAAAAATTAAATAAGACACAAAAAAGAATCATAATCCTATAATATCAAAAATGACAATGGAAATCTGGAAAATATAAATATGATACAGAACAAGAGGAAAATCCCACAAAACATATCAGCAATGATATTAAATCAATTTCGTCAGGCTTGCGCTTATGATACAAAAATCAGTTCAAAACACGTTCTCGAGTCGTTGGCAAGGCTAGCTTTAAAACAAAGGCACAGCATTGTTCAGAGGTAAGGATCCTTTGCAAAGAAGTGCTGCGGCCACATTCTCATCATCGACATCCATACAAACACAGAACATGCTTGACATGGACCGGACAGGGGATGGCGATACTGTACATGACAAAGTCAAATATACAGTACATGCCCACAAAACCTTAACCAAGATGTGTACAAGAGGGATATTTTCTAAGTGGTACTGCATTCTCATTGGAGTCGTATGCTCAATGGCGATTACTGTACATTATGATACTGTAGATTACTGTTTACCAGCTGTGGCATTAAATAAAGTGTATAGTACCCTCTAAGTATAACAGCCCTGAGCCAAAAGTATCAGATGATGAAGTCAATGCTGAGTAGTGAAGTAAGTCAATAAGTGCTTTCTCATGACGACAGTTTAACAGTGATTTGAAACGCAGTGAAAAGGACGCATAAACATTATTCGCAAAGGATCTGTCTGTAGGCAGCAGGCAGATCAGGGTTAATATCATTCTCTCTGTAGCAAACTGGAGAGTCTTGGGATAGTGTGGAGATCATGAAACATGTGAGAGTGCTTTCCCCGTCAGATACTGTATAAGCCGGCTCTTGCACTAGAAAGCTTATACTATGGAGATCTAGACTCTTGATCTAGTAGCCTAGTTCATAAGTTAACAAGTTTAGAGGCAAGACTTCAAAGTGAGACAGTCAATGGATTCCACCATTTCTTCTCTGAGATATGAGAGCCTGCAGCATACCTGCAGTGTACTATGTGAGGTGTTACACCAAAATTGAGTTATGTAATAAAATGTGATACTTTGACTCTTCTAAGAAAGAGATTGAAATAACATTTGCATATTTAAGTTCATGATTACTTATAAAGCATCGGTATCAGAATCTCTATCACCACACCAGGTTAGAAAATGGCCACCCAACTCTCGTTTGCCACAATGAGAATGAGTTTACCAGGACCCTAGTATACAAAGGCTCTGTCAGTGGCTTGAATTCATATATCAACCTGAACCAACATAATTTTTCGTTCTCTTTGAAACGTAACCCAAAAGAGAAAAAGAAAAGAAAAGGCTGCAGGTAGCCATTTTGTAATATAGTGCAAAATAAAGTCTTAAATCTATACAAAACATGTCAGTGGTTCCATATAAAAAGAGATGCTGTGATTTTCTTTCTTATTTCCTCTTTTGAACCATATCCTCTGTCTGTACACTCTTTCCTGTCTTTCTATTTTTTGTTTACATAGCAATAACTTTGTTTAGTAATCTAAAACAAATTATTGGTTTGGTAGCAGAAGTAAGTGTAAGAACACCTAGCCAGGACACCATGCAGCTCATATTACAGTGGAAAAAGAGTGAAGGGTGACAGCTGCTGTTGATAGATGAAGAAACAGGGTTTGATATTTGGGAAAGAATAAGGAAGGGAATGAGCGTGTGAGGATGTGTTAGAGAAAGATTACACAGTGAAAGATGTTATTCTTTAGAGCGATAGAGCATGATAGAATGTGATGCACAATGACATAGACATATTTACAGCCAGGAGTTTAGGTGTAAACAGTTGGCTTCCCATAGGGAGCTCCACATTATATATATAGACAGAGAGAGAGAGAGAGGTGGCCAGACACCAGGCGCATCTAGGTGTCTCTTATCTACCTCTCCTCACCAGATTGGACTATAAATGATTAGAACTCATACTGAGAGAAATATTTAAGTCCATAATTGTAACATACCGTTTCATGTTTGGACAAGTCCAGGTTGTGTGGCACACAATGCTGAACTACATAATCTTATACCTGCCAGTTTTGATCTGACTGCCTGATTGTGTTATGATTGTGTTTCTATAGACTATACTACTGAGTGGTATTAATGAGGTCATCTGACAGGCCGAGGACCAATCAAACAGAGTAAACAAAGTTGCAGAGAGAGAATGGGACACAAGAGTGCTTCAATGAGGGTAGGGTGAGCCATTTCCCCATTTCGCTGTCACCAAAGCGCAAAAATCTGAAAATCACTTTATCTGCTCCCTATTGGCCTCAACCTTTTTTTTCTTTTCTTTCGTTTTGTTGTTTAAATCCTTAATTTCAATAGGTAGCCTAATAAAAAATATGGCAACCTAGCATACGTATACAAAATACTGTATGTCTGTACATTTACAATATTTAAAACATTTACAATATCACCAGCTATATACAGTACAGTACACTGGGATGAGTTTGAATACATGAGATTTCACCTCAACGCGTATATGTGGTAAGTAAGAGTAATAAACTCATTATGAATAGGGAAAATGTACCAAACTTATGAAAGATGTGTACCTCAAAGTCATGTCAGTGCTACAGTACACATTGTGAGAGAGGGACATAGCATGGGGTGCAGGAGGCCCACAAAAATAGTGACTCCATTTTCTGTGTCACCGGTAAGATTTGAGAGGAAGACAAGTGACGAGAATTACCACTGACAAGACGATCTACAGTACATGCAGTTTGAAAGAAAAAGCTTTTTAAAAGCTTAAAAGCTTTTCTCCGTTATATACTACATCTGGACTGTGTGTGAGTCTCAACTTATGTGTTTTGTGTCACATAAAAAGGGTCCTTTTCCTTAAAGCGGTTTCAAAATACCAAACCAAACCAAATCAAACCAAAGTCACACAGAGGAACACTTGCAAACACACACTGCACGGATACTGTGCAGGAAACCCTTGTGACAGGGAAAAAGCATTTGAGACACCACTAAATCTGCCAGGACATCAACTTTGTTAGCTTAGATGGGGACAACGATGAAAAATAACTGGCTTTGACTCCAGATTTGATGATTTGACTCATGACTTCAAAGCTGGGAAAGATTGCAGCTAAGGTTTTACAGCAGACTCAAGCTATGGTAGTGAAATGTCATTCTTGGTTTAATTTGAATGAATGCCTTTCGCAAGGGTAGCTTTTCAGGTCCTTGGTTTACCCCTGAGTCTACAGCCTTTGCCAGCATATACAAGCTTATGTCAGCTCAGGTTGCACTGGCATTGAGAACCCTCCACTGCCCATGGTACTAGGCACTACCCGCCCCAATGGCCCCCCTAACATTCCACTCTCATCCTAGAAGATCTAGCAGCAGCTCTATTCTGGCTGCTCAGGATGAGGGTGCAGGCCGTTCTCTGACCGCACTGCCGTCTTGATGTGGTTTTCCCAGAATGCTTTGTGCATCTGGTCCAGTTCAGACACAATGGGGAGGCGGATGTCCAGGTGCATCTTCAGGTTCTCTAGCCACTCCTCTAGCTTGGTGAAGGCGGGTCTGTGGAGAGACCAGCTAATTAGGACGTCTTTCTTCAGATCTAGTTCTATTTTCAGAACAGTGAAAGGGTAGGTCATAATTGACTAGAGACAGCCAAGAGTATTGCATCAAAATAGATGGAAAAGAAGGATCATTATCAAACAGCAATGTAACCCACGGACAGTGTAATGATACTGTAAATTGTTGGACCTGAAGACAAAAGGGCTTGTGTGTGTGCGTGTTTTCTAGACTATCATCTATTGTCTCACCGTTTCTCAGCGTCCAGGTCACAGCACAGCGCCGCCACAGGGAAGAAGGCCGGGGGGCAGTTTGAAGGGCAAAAGTGCTCCAGAAAGCCGGACACGTTCAGCCCGAAGTCTCCAGCCCGGGGTAGATAGTCTGGGTCCGCATTCACCCTGCCGATGATCTGTGGGAGGTGGAGAGAGAGACCGGGTCAGAGGTCAGGGGTGAGGGTCAAAGGTGAGAGTACGGACAGGACAGGACAACACTACAAAAAGCCTTGTTTTTGAGTCATCATAAGCGCAGTATTATTGGCAGCATAATCATTCCAAAGAACATCAGATTTGTTCAGATTATTGGACATTAGCTCCGATAGTCAATGTGTGTAGCTGTTAAAATTCACCACGACGATTGAGGCATGAAAGAGATGAATCACTATCCATACGATAACTGCTGTGACAAATGACTCTCCAGCAATCCTAGATTATAATCTGAGACCATGAAACTGCACACCAAAGAGGGAGGGGAGTCCCCATTAACAGACAAAGCCCACACATAAAGGGACCACCGCCAAACGTAGCTGGACCAGCCGCACCGACCACCGCAAGCATCCCCCGTCTGTCAGAGGGCGGCCACATGAAGCCAACCTCCTCTCCTCCTCTGTAATCCCTGCCCCTTTGGAGTCTCCGTCTAATGACGTCCATGTGGAGGGCTGCGGCGCTATTTTAAGCGTTTTAACAGAGCCCGCTAAATCCAGGCTCGCTGGGTCCAACCCTAATGGTTACCACGCCGCCGCTGTCTCTCGGCCTGAAGAGAAGAAGCCCGCCTGGAGCTCTGTTTTACTGGTTGTGCGCCTCGGGGATTAGAAGCACATGAGGCTGTCAGGGCGCTCACCTCACACAGCATGATGCCGAAGGAGAAGATGTCCACCTTCTCGTCGTAGCTCTTCCCTGTGAGGGGGAACATTTCCAAGGAAAATGTGAGGCGATGAGGAAATGTGAGGTGATGTGCATTGGTTTTGGAATAGTGACATGGCACGTGGGTTAAAAACAGGCTGAGGAATTGGCATCATTTTTTTCAAGTGCATGCATTGTTATGAGAGGTCTATTGCGTAATCAAACAGCTGCCACCTACTGTACCTAAATGATGAGAACACAAGCACACGCACATACCACACAAACGCTGCACGTGCGCTCTCGCACACACACACACACAACCTACCATGTATCATTTCAGGGGCCATCCAGTAGGGGTTTCCCACCACAGTGTATCTCTTCCTGCGATCTGGCTTCTTGAGCCCCTGGAGTTTGCCCGAGGACAGCTTGTCTTGGTTCTTGTCCTCCACCATGAGCCTGGCCAGGCCGAAGTCGGCCACCACCACGCTGTGGTTCTGTATGGAGACACCAGAGAGAGAGAGAGTCTGATATCAAACAGTACTGAACAAGATATTGGATAAAGGTGATACAAGGGCAGTGGAGTATTGTACATCTGACCACAGAATCAATAAGACATCCAAGCGAGACACTGGGAAAGAGTGTGTGTGTGTGTGTGTGTGTGTGTGTGTGTGTGTGTGTGTGTGTGTGTGTGTGTGTGTGTGTGTGTGAGTGAGTGTGTGTGTGTGAGAGAGAGAGAGAGAGAGAGAGAGAGAGAGAGAGAGAGAGAATATCATACAGAGGCAGATACTGTCTTACACATTTCAACACAGACATTAATACTTCCACAGTCATCTAACTTAAACACTGGCTTATTTACCACAGTAGGACTCCATGTTTTCTGTCCTGACCTAGCTTGAACAACTTGACACAGATGGTTACCCAATCTTAGCTGAGGATGTTTACTCTCTATACTACATGAATCTATGTAGAAAGACCTCTGTGTCTTGCAGATGTACTGTTAAACAAAGACTTCTCTGTATCTCTGAATGAAGGAATCCTTCTACCTGTCTTTCCACAGTCAGAACTCTGTCATCAATAGACAAACCACCATGTCATCTGGACAGGCAGGTGGACTGGTGTAATCCTCAAAGAAAACACACAAATTTACCACACCCCTCTCTCTCTCTCTCTCTCTCTCTCTTTTTCTCTTTTTCTCTGTCTCTCTCTCTCTCTCTCTCTCTCATGCGCACACATGCTTCATGTCATCAGCGCTCACCTCTCTGACCAGACAGTTGTGTGAGTTCAGGTCTCTGTGGATTATGTTCATGGAATGCAGATATGACTGGATTACGGAGAGAAAGAAATGAAGGAAAAAAAGGAATGAAAGGAGGTTAGAAAACAAAAGTCAATTTAAAATCTTAATCTCTGAACAGGCCTGCATTGTTTTCTGTTTGAGGCACATGGCCTTAGCTTTGCACATTCTGTAATCCACAGTCATGTGCTACATGAATCATAGTATCTGAATCAACAGAGCACAGTTGGACTACCCATGGCCTTATCCCACAGGAATTCATGCTGTCATGATCACAGGGGGAAAGCACTCCTGTTGCACTTCACAGAGATGCCCACTAGAGGGCAGAGTGAGGCCAGTATTCACTGTGAATCATGAAGTGCTGCACATCCCTGACGGGTAGAGGGGATCCCTCACAGTGTGCAATGTTTTTGTTGTCTCTGTCCCTAATTTGTTTTGTCATATTGAGATGTCATGGGGTCATTGACTCACCATCCCAGCGGCGATGTCCTTGGCGTAGCTCACTCGCTGGTTCCATGGAAAGTTACTGTCCTGTTCAAGAGAGGAAAACATGTTGACAGACATTTCGGGTCAAAGTAAGCGCAATGCACACCTGTGGTGATGAGATGCCGGCCAACCAAAATAAATGTGAAAATAAAATGGGTCGCAGCACACTCGAAGCTCTGATACAAAAATATTTATTAGACACTAAAACCAACATTTCAAAACAGCCTTTATCAGGGTTACTCTGACTGTTCACAAAATTGACTACAGTTAAATGGACTGGTGCACAGGTGAGAACAAACAGCCTAGCCTGACCAATCACAGGGCAGGTCAAATATTGAGTACTGTGTTTTGATTCTGTATAACTGGGGTTTCCCATGTGATTTACTGGTGCGGTCTCTCGGTTTAATCTGCCTGGTACTATTCACCCTGCACCTGCCCTGTGATTGGTCAGGATAGTTTATTTTCACATGAGCACCAGTCCATTTAATTGCGGTCAATACTGTGAACAGTCAGATTAACCCTGATGAAGGCAGCAGCATAACCGCAGAAATTGGTTTTAGTATCTAATACAGTATATATATCTTTGCACCAGAGCTTCGATTGTGCGGTGACCCACTTTATTGACACAAAGACATTTGACATGTTTCACCACCAACACCAATTTTTTTTTGAAAGAGGTACCTTTTAAGACACGTGGCCAGTAAAAGCGTACATAAAGACACCAACATTCAGTCAGAGGGCCTTACCATCTTCTTGATGATTTCCCTCAGGGTCCCCCCTTTAATGTACTCAGCGATGAAGTTGAGTCTCTTGTCTTTGTAGAGGACCCCGATGAACTTGAGCACATTGGGGTGCTCCAGACAACGCATCACCTTCACCTGTAGGGGGAGCGTACACACGTTATCTTTTGCTCCCAAGTATTGAGAAGTAGAATAATGGCTTGGCTCATATTCAAGTAATGCAAGGGTGTATAGAACTGGACACCATTGTTCGTCCTGGTGTTGTAGTAGACCAGGATGACCACACAGTGCAGTTTATGAAATTACAGTAATATATCATGTTTAGATGACAGCACAGCAAAGGTCCCCGAGGGTTTACTGGGGTCAGGATGAGAATGGTGGTAGTTCATCACAAGTGCAAATGAACATGAACAGGCTCTGACCCATCACACACACGCGCACACACACACGCACGCACGCACGCACACACACACACGCACACGCACTCACATTCTTGAGCGCTCATACTGCGACCGCCTCCACACATTCCAGCAGGTACTCCCTTGGGTCTGCATGTTGTATTCTAGCTGACTCATCAGGAAATACTGAGAGCAGTGATGCAGTGATGTTTGAGTTCATTATGACAGCTCCTCCAAAAACGCTAAAGAACAGCAACCTCCCACCAACAACAACTCCAGTGAGGAAAGTAGATGGAGGTTTTCTTGATAAGTGGGTTTTATTAGTGGCCTGTTTTACACACTAATTACCAAGGAAGGGCACAGTCAGCTCATAAACTAATCAGATGCAAACACAGAGGACGGTCTCCCTGGTTCAAAACGTTTGAACTTTTTGGGTTGTGGTGTTTGCCGTTCAAGACAGCAACTCTTCTCTTTGGTTTTGGAGTCCATTTCAAATTGAAGGCCAGAAAAAAGATGAACCATCCATCTCTTCTCTTCAGAGTATGTTAAAGAGATAATAATCACCCTGTAAGCCCTTGGAAGTCTATAACCACTTGGCATCTTTCTTGACTATGTCATGGTAATGACAGGACGGTGGCCACCGTGTTTGCTTTAGAATGACAGGAAATGAGGCTGTACTGAAATAACAGACTTTTAGGAATGTCCACCCCTCAAAGCCTCAGGTCAGGAGACCCCTTTTATACTGAATTATCCCACGCAGTTAAACTAACTACTAGCTTTAGTTAGCGAGACAGGCACTCCCCCTGGTTCCTAGATAGAGGGTCATTATGAGGGCCAGGAAACGGATGTTCTGGACTGTGGTTAACTCTCAGCAGGGCAGGGCTGTCTGATCTTATACTGGCCCAACACTGAGGGAAATGGTTCTGTAATATGTTGTGGAGACACATCAGCAATTGAAGTCCATCAATTCAGGTGGTGAATTGAAATTCACAAAATCAATGAGTCAAATCAGTGAAAGTAATAAGAGGAAATGTCATTCCTCAAGAGTGGTGAAGTTGAATGAGGAGCCCTGATAGCCACAGCGCAGATGAGGAACATTTTCAGTATGAAAGAGTCGTAGGTCAATAAGAGTTCAAAAAGAGTCACCCACCTCCTTTAGGAATGTCAGCTGTGTTTCATCATCGAAGCGAATCAATTCCTTCATCACCATCACCTCCCCTGTTTCTCTGTGGGTCACCTGCAAAACATACACAGTAATGTCATCATTACTCGCTGAGGGGCTGCGATGATCTAATTTTACCCTGACAAGCCCCATGTGTGAGGTCCTTCCTCTACATGCAAAGAAAGATGCCAAAAATCTGGGAACTGTTTAGCAAAGATTAAAGATTTCCCAGAAATCAGTTCTTTCTCCTGCCTACAGCACTGTCAGATATTTCTTCCACACTTGAGTGAATCTTCCAAACACAATGGTTCTGTGTTCACAGATGCACCGGTGCTTCTTGGATAAGCACCTCAATGCTGCCACCTCCTGACTGCTTGTTGATATGCAGTTTAATTCAACATTCACTCCGGGGTTAAATAAGGATCTCGTAGTTGGCAGCTCCTATCCAAGTCAGCCGTACCTTGATAGCCTGTCCGAAGCAGCCTTTTCCCAGCACCTCTCCGTGGATGAGGTCAGAGGGGCGGAAGATCCGGTGCGTCCGATTGGACACGACGCGAAGAGACTCCGACCGATTGATGTCTTTCCTCTGAGAGAGAGGGGATGCTGCATTGCTGGAGCAGGGAGACTTATCAATACTGTAACTCCTCCTGGAGAGAGAGAGAGAGAGAGAGAGAGAGGAAGAGAGAGAGAGGGAGAGAGAGAGAGAGAGAGAGAGAGAGAGAGAGAGAGAGGGAGAGTGAGAGAGAGAGAGAGAGGGAGAGAGAGAGAGGGAGAGAGAGGGAGAGAAAGAGAGAGAGAGAGAGAGGAAGAGAGGGAGAGAGAGGGAGAGAGAGAGAGAGGGAGAGAGGGAGAGAGAGAGAGGGAGAGAGAGAGAGAGAGGGAGAGTGAGAGAGTGAGAGAGAGAGAGAGAGAGAGAAATCCCTCAGTCAGTCAGTATCTTTGACAGGCAGCCATATTGCTCTTCACAGTGTTAAATGGTCGCTGCCAACTCTGTCATAAACCATCAGTCCAGCAATTATCAGAGAGCGGAATTAGAAATAATTAAACAGCAGAGGAAGCAGGGGCATTATTTCACAGTAACATATGTACATTAATCCTTCATTTTGTAGCTTGTGATATAACCATTTGACATGCACCACTATACTACCGTACTAATGTGACCTCACTAGTATCTCTGTTATTTCATCCATGTCAAATACGCTTACCCAGCATCCTGTGTGTGTGCAGCACTGTTAACGGTCTGTTAACTGTATGTTACATGAACTATGGCGGTGGTCCTTACGTGATCATGCGTGATCGCAGGTTGCTGATGTCGGGGTTGGGGGGCTGCGTGACGGGCAGGACGGGGCTGGGCCCCTCGTAGAGGGGCGTGGTGAGGGGTCCGTCCACCTGCTCTTCCCCCTGGTCATGGGGGTCGTGCTCGATGGTCAGCTGCAGCAGACGGCTGGTCTCCTGGATCAAAAGGTCGATCTGAGGGACAGAGCGGAGGAGAAACGTGCTCAGCGTGCCGTTAGCATGTAGCATGGCTTCCCAGACCATTCCCACTCTAGCATTAGCACACAGTGCATTATGAATACATATTAGCATAGCATAGCTTAGCATGCTCTGTAGCAAGAAAGCGTTTTTCATGTAGAGGGGGGGAGTGCTAGAAATCTGCACGAGAGCTGTTGACGCGAGGGCGGAAAGCACTGGCAAGCTAGCCGGACGCACGGAGGATCAGGACGACTGTAAACGCTAATAGAGGGCTCATCCGAGGATGACCTAGAGAGAGAGAGAGAGAGAAAGAGAGAGAGAGATCTGTTGTGGTAAAACGGGGTGGCGGTTACCGTACCTCATCGAGAGGGACATTCTGGATGGGTGTGCCATTGATCTCCAGGATCCTGTCTCCAACATGGATAGAGTTCTTCACATCCGGGCTGATACATTCAGGGTCCACCCTGGAACAGTGAATGAGGAATAGCAATGAGCAGACCCATCAAAGAAACGTGAAATAGGTTTTAAATTATTACTGTGGCCGAGGGCATGGATTAGAATCAAGATCTGTGGTTATAAAGGGTTCCAGTATGGGACTCGACTTTCATGTGATTTGAATAACTGTGACTCCCGTGATTCAATTGTGCCTCGTTGTCCATCACTGGCCACGTTTCTCATTTCCTCATCGAACGCATCCTGTCTGTACTGTAATTCTATGACTTTCACACAGCCCCCATTCAGCGTAGGTTTCCCAGGGAAACGTGTGCGCACACTCACTGGGCCACCCTGACGGTGGGGCCGTGTTCGGGGACGTAACCGTTGGGGCTGACCGGCTGGTCGATGGCCACGGAGATGCCGCGCTTGCCGTCCGTAGAGGCCGGGATGGACACCAGAGTCACGGTGTGAGGGATCCTGGAGCACGGAGAGTCCGGCAGGGACACCGGGGTTACGATGGTCTGGTAGTAACAGTGACCACTGAGGAGAAAGATGGGGAGGTGAGGGGGAGAGAGAGAGAGAGAGAGAGAGAGAGAGAGAGAGAGAGAGAGAGAGAGAGAGAGAGAGAGAGAGAAAGGAGCATTAGTCTTGTATTCAGAGGGTTTTGCTAGCATCTACTGACTTATCACCTCAAAGAACCCAACATTCTGCCATTGTTAAAACAAACCCTGAATGAATAGCAAGTGGAATAACAATTATCTGAGTAAGTCTCTTATTGGCACATCCTCCCAGAGCATGGGGGACAATGGCTGCTTTGTGTGTCCGCGTCCTTTCAGCCTCGTGTCAGTGTCTCTCTCCCCGGTCTGTTCCAAGTTTCTGCTTCTGCTTCGTGCCATGGCAGATGCTAAGGCAAGCAGTATGACTCAACTGAAAAGAGACTGGCCTTTAAGCGAGGAAGGTTCTGAGCAAATTGTTCTGAGAATAGTTAGGAACTGTCATGCCTTAATTAGTCAGATAGATAACCAGACCTATGTCCACACTTTTAATGATGTGCCAGTGCTGGAGAAAGGTCTGGCTGCAACCCATTACCATTCTAGGAGACGGGGTAAAAAGACTGTATTTCATTAAATCAAGCACAATCATCTTGGGCAGTGCTATTTTTTTTTTCCATGGTGTCCTTGCAAAACAATGTCAAGGGATTGGCGGGGCCAATGAGAGGCTTATCTAAAAAACCTTCATCCTGTGAGTCAGACTACTGTGATGATGAAGGGGCAAAGACAATGTGTGTGTGTGTGTGTGTGTGTGTGTGTGTGTGTGTGTGTGTGTGTGTGTGTGTGTGTGTGTGTGTGTGTGTGTGTGTCTGTGTGTTAGGGATGTAACGCTAACCGGTATAATGAAAAACCAATTAAACCTATCCAAACCTATATAAACCGATTAAATGTATTGTGATAAAATTATCACTAAAACCGTGTTTAGTTTCTGAAAATCTCACTTTAAATACTGTCCAGTATCAACCAAAGTGTACACAGTAAACATTTCAGCACATTTTAACAACACCACGATAATACTGATAACTGTGATAATTTTGGTCACTATAATTATGATGTGAAATTTTCATACCGTTATATCTCTAGTGTGTGTGTGTGTGTGTGTGTGTGTGTGTGTGTGTGTGGAGGGTCTTGATGTTTCTGGTGTTCACATTAAAAGGGACTCAATTCACTTGAGAGCAGGCGAAGACTGAAGAACTAGAGTAGAGACCCTACTTTAGAGCTTCAGTAACCTATGCTTTTATCTTCTGAAGCTGCCTCATATTATCCATGAGGAAAATGTACATAATATAAGCTCACTATTTATTCAATAAAGTTAGTGTTGCATTTCTCCCAGTGCTCACCAGTAGAGTTTGGATCTCTCCACCAGTGCGTACGTGTCCCCGTCACCAATGAAGGCTCTGCAGTTGAGACAGGTGAAGCATTCTGGGTGGTACTTCTGTTCCCCTGCGACCTGGGAAACGTAGGCAGGAGAGGCAGGGTTAAAGGTCAGGGAAACAAGGCCTATTCTACTATTCAACCTTCACTGTTTGGTAAACACGGGTAGATTCTTCCTTTCTATTGGCCACCTGTCCAAGAGGACAAAACACAGCAAACACGGAAAATGGTACACACAAAACCACCTACAAATAAACATACTGGTAGCACTCAACTTCTGTGTAGTAGACAACAACAGACCTATTTTAGAACTAGGACTAAGTTCGGGGCAAGAGCTGGTCAGCGAAGGCAATTCAATCTCCAGCAGACTGGCTTGGCGGATACAGGAGCAGGGATCTTGGCTCTGGGCTTTCTGAAGCTCATCTGAGTCGTTGGCAGCAGAGGGCTAAACTGAATTATGGCCCAAAACAGAGCAGGATATGAGCACATTAGAGAACTGCCAGGCCTGCGGCTGTTGATACTGGTGGAGAACACCGCTAAATTGATGCCAACAAGATCAAGATCAAGATCTGTGCAACAAATTAATGGACAGCCCACTGCACTCAGATGCTCTTTACATTGACTCACTATTGGCTCAAAATGTATGTTCGCAACGCTACTACAGTACTTCGTAAAGTCTCTAGCCATTTTTTTTCTTAAACTTGTTTCAGTGTGGAACAAACTGCTGATTGATGGATAGATTTAATTTAACTAACAACCACACGGTCTACTGGGAACTGGTCTATACATGAAGTCCCCCCGGGGTGAACTGCGGCTTCAGACACAAACAACCCTCATTGCTGCTTAAGGGGGCTTTGTTTAAACATGAACCCGGTGACCTACTGCAGCATAGGGGCCCTTCAAGGCCAGAGACTGAAGACCTCCTGGTTGAATCCTCCAGCATCTCACCATCCTAAGTGGCTCGTCTTGCTCTCTTATTCGCTCAGAGCAGCAGGGGGATTTGGAGTGGGCGTGGCCAGGCACTCAGAACTGCAATGATCTGTAATTCTAATTCTAATCTGGAGGGGTGTGAGGTTTAAAGGGGCTTAATAGTGAACAAAGAATGATCTATGAAGGGGGAAAAAGAGAAACTATATTTAACGTGGGGATATCCTTACAGAATTCATGAAAATAAAAGTTTAGAAACACATAGACACACCGTTTTTATGGTTTTAGATAATAGCTCTAAGGAAGAACATATCGAAAACTTTAAGCAGGGGGAAATTTTTGAGCAATTTCCTGGAAGGTCTTTGGAGAACCCTAGTATTTCGACAGCTGTGTCCTTTTCAAAATCGTTGATTCCTGTGGTCTGATGGAGATCGCAAAAAGTTGTAGATCTTTTAGAGTGCCACGATGCTTTTAACTGGTCGATGAGACTGATAAAACAAGGTCCAAAGGAATAAGAGGAAAAAAAAGAAAAAGAAATTGAGCAATCAATAAAATCAATTGTCCACATCCTTCTCTCTGCCATACCCTCTAGGGAGCGTTACCATGGCAACCGCTGAACGCACCCTCGGGCAAATCGGGGGAAGTCAGTTGAACATTCTTACTAATTAATCAATTAAAACATAATTCATTTGAGCAGATCCTTCCAGCCATTCGGAGAGAGCTCGATCGAAAACTTTCCATCTGGGCATCTAATCACGCAGCCAAGCACTCAACCAGACAGAGAGAGGGAGAGAGGGAGAAAGAGAGAGAGAGAGGGAGAAAGAGAGGGAGAGAGAGGGAGGGAGACAGAGGGGGTAGACTTTCAGACATGTGTTTGTGAGTAGAGTGAGGAAGGAAGAGAGAGAGAAAAAGAGTACAAGAGAAAGAGAGAGTAAAGTAGAATGCTGAAGAGAAGGAGAGCGAGGAGGAGAGGTTTGACTTCCTGATCGGTATTCATCTCATCTGTACCAGCCAGCCTCTCACTGCTCATTATGACAACACAGCAGAGAGAGAGAGAGAGTATAGAGAAAGAGAAAGACAGGGAGAGCTGATAATATAATTGGTCTCTATCTGAAACAAAGACATGAGCAGAAACAGCCACAACTCTTGTTGCTGACTTACCCTCCTTTTGAATGAGGATCATAAACTGAGCTGTAAACAGTGATTAGTGGCTGACATCTTCATGGCAGTCCCAAACTAAAAAACACCGCATCAAAGTAGAGGGGGGGTCAACAAGACATAGTCACAGACGCACTCGAGTGGCGTCTGAGGGTTTCTGGAGGGTTTGGCTGGCTTCCATCCAAAGACGGAGACCATGAGAAAAGGTAACGGCGGCGATGACTCCTCTCAGATTAGATGCAGATGGAGAAACACGGGCCGTTTCAATCTAACGACGTAATGGTTTCCACAGAAACAAACAAAAGTGCTGTAAAGTGTGTGTGCCCAGATAAAGGTATGTAAAACATGGCCCAGTGTGTGTGTGTGGCAGTTGAGTGTATGTGTGTGTGTGTGGGGGACCTCTAAGGTGTGAGCGACCACAGAGAGGGGAGGAAGAACAGCTGAACGTAGGGGAAAAAACAGTGTGACGCCAATATTCTCCGACACTGTGACTGCCATTTGCCGACCCCCCCACACACACACACACCCCGCAAACACACACACACACACACATTGTACATGCGCTTCACACCGACCACAACTGACAACGACCAGCTGCTGCTGTACGCATAAGGAAAGACTTCCACTTCAAAGGGCCTCAAGGGCAGGGCAGAGAGAGAGAGAGATGAGGTGAGAGAGAAAGGGAGAGAGAGAGAGAGAGGGAGGAAAGAGAGATAGATGGAGTGAGAGGTAGAAAGAGAGATGAAGGAAAGAGTGATAGAGTGAGAGAGGTAGAGAGAGAGAAAGGGGGAGGAAAGAGAGATAGATGGAGAGGTAGAGAGAGAGGGAGAGGGAGGAAAGAGAGAGAGAGGTGGAGTGAGAGAGGTAGAGACAGAGAGAAAGAACAGCAACAGAGGTCTATATATCCATCAAGACAGGAAATCCCATTGACCATTTTGCATATTGAGATTTTTGCACATTTTTTTGTGTCACTGAGTTTTGTAAAGTGGCATCAGACCACCTGACTTAACACTGTGTGGAAAGATGGTAAGATGTTCCTTAAGAATGATACAGAAGCACATGCAGAAGTACATGTGCCACACAACAAACCCAATTGTGAGTTTCCCAGGAAATGACTGAGTATGTGTGTGTGTGTGTGTGTGTGTGTGTGTGTGTGGTGGGGGACAGTACTACCCAGGAGGATCTGGGACAGGTTGCCATGGTGAAGCATCTGGCCAACAGCATGTCTGTCTGTAACCATGGTCAACCAGGAACGGTCACGTGTTTAGCGTGGTCCTATAATTAACACAGGAATCACCAGGGCATTTTGATAGAGAGGTGGAGGGACACGCCTTCTGAGAATATGAAGGAGAACTTGCCTAAGAACATAAGGTTATCTACCGGCTACTAATCATAGTCTAGGACTCATTGTACCATAAAACATACTGTACAGTATTAGATATATTACTATAAACAACAAGTACTTTCATTAAATATGTATTATAAGAATAGTGCACAGTTAGAGAGGGTCTGTGTAGATGAACACATCCTGCTGGTTTCTTGTTGTGTTCTGATAAAGACGGAATTATCAAAGACCCGTCACCTTCCTATTTCCCCTCCTACTCTGCAATGTAAAACAGGCTGGTCTGTAACCTGGTCTGTAACCTAATTTCAAGAAATTGTATTTCCGTGAAGCTCCTCTCACGAAGCTCCTCTCTCAAGTGCAAGTGATACTCTACATGCAAATGTTTTAACGCATGAAAATAAATTGTGAAGTTGGTTGTGGAAAAAAGTCAATGTGTATGTGTCAACAATGTTTCAGTTTTTCCTGACCCTAACTACATTGCTGAGATTAGTCAAGGGGTTAATCTGTTTAGTTGTATGTCAGAATGTGTGTGTGTTTTAAGGGGAAGTGTGGAATGTGGATGACCCCTCTTGGACCAATTAGGGGAATTTATGACTTTCTGAAGTGTCACAAGTTTCCCTTAACCTACTGTGCCATTGGGGAGAAGTTAGATCTGAACTTCTGGCAGTTACTAGTTGGCCAAACATCTGGCAGTTTCAAGTGCACAGGCTTCACATCTACAGTATGAGGTTCATGTTGTTAAAATACTATTTTAGTAACCTGAATTGACTATGAATGCATTACCGGACAGTTGAATTTATTGCTGATATATCACGCATACCCTTGCAGTAATATGGACGTGTGTTTGTGTTTGTGTGTGTGTGTATAAATACTGTATATAAGTCCTGGGCGGACTGTAAACACTACACACTGATGACCCCTGATGTCACCTAGCTCCATGTAAACACTCAACGGATCCCTGGCTTCACTCACCCTGGGAGAGATGTGCAGTGTAGCCAACACCTTGATGTGATGACAATCTGTCCTAACAGGAATTCAGCTTATGGGAAATCAGGATCTGATTAGGCCAAGCTGTTGGTTTGACCCATATGGAAACTTCCTCCTATTTGATCTGGCTACACCTAACTTGCTCTACTACACTAGCCCTATAAATGCAAGCCTGCGCGGCGAGCTTAAGAAACATGATTGGGCAACATGATTGGGCAACATCGTTCGTTGAACATCCTACTTCAGACCTGATCTACCTGAGAGAGTAGTAAGTGTGAAGTTTGTGTGATTTTTTAGGGCATATCAACAACAAAAATCTCTCTGGGAGATAACGCTTAATGGGTCCAACAGCCTGAAATCCTTTGGCTTTTCAAGGTCTCTGAACCAAATAGTCTCGAGAGTGTTGAGTGGAGGAGATCATCCTGATTCCAATTACAAATGTTGTCTCTTTCTGCCAAGCTATCTCCTCTTTGGCAGGGTCTCCTTCACTGTATGACTGACTCACAAATTACCATTCAAGCGGGAGGCAGAGAGAGCAAGCCCCTAACAGTGGGTCATATTGACGATTGTTCAATGGAAAACCCCCCTCTGCCACTTACAGTACGACGAGGCCCTAGCGTTAGCACTGTTGCTAATAGATTCAGCATGATTCCTCATGTTTCGTCAATGAGGGCTTCCACTGGTGGGGTTGGCATCCGGTGGAGACAGAGAAGCTACTCTTATCTGTGTCAACTGTGTTAGACTACAGTGCCCCAATCATGTTAGGGATAGCCATCCATATTTGACAAACCCTATTTTCTCAAGTCATACTTTACTTAGGGCAGGACCCACTCTAAAAATAGGCTGCCACACACGTGCCCAGCTCATAATTCTTTCATGAAATTAAAAATGTAAAGGCAAAAAAAAAAAAAACAGTCATATCTAGATCAGGCATCTTGCCTGCCACCTCAACACATACAACATTTTCAATACAACATACTGCAGATGATATTACTGTGATACTAATGCTACACATTTATAAAGCAATATAAGAGAAAGAGAGAGGTGGAGAGACATACAGCAGCAGGCCATCCCACTCATCAAAACACAGAAGTCTTCCTGTCTGCTGACTCGTCTGTCTGTGCCGGCCGGCTAACAAGCGGACCCTTTAACTCTTCACCTGCAGGCGGAAGAGAGCCATCTTACCTTCTTGTCCTTTTTCCACAGCTTGAGACAGCAGAAGCCCCAGAAAAACACGTCACCCACCATGACAGCAACCCTGCTGCTCTCTACCAGGGCTAGTTCATTCTACACCGCTGTCAAAACAAAACAGCAGCAGTAGCCAAACAAGAGACAAGAGAGGGAGGAGGAGAAAGAGAGAAAGAGGGAGGAGAGAGAGGAACTGCCCACGCCTTTGCCGCTGAGCTCATCTCTGAAACGATGTCACTGCTCTTCTTTCCCCTCCCCGCCCTCGCTCGCTCTCTCGCTCTAACAGCTCCCTCTCTTTCTATGACCTCATCGTTTCCTGCTTGGCCAAGCCCACCCATATGCCTGCTGACAGCGTCTCTGGTGTCTTGCAGAAATACCCCCCATGTCCTGCTCCTCCCTCTCTTCTCTAATTTCCCCATCCCCCTCTTTACCCCACAACCCCAGGCCCTCTGCGAGGTGCAGACTGGGCTGACAAGGGACTCGCATTCAATGCTATGAAATGTGAAAAAAGGGAACAAGCCAAGCTCTCACGCAAGCGTGTCATGTGAACGGCGGTTTTAGGAGGCAATGACTAACCTCAACCTAACCAAACCAGGGTACGAAAATGTCTACCTCTACTAATAACAACAATATCAACATTCTAGCTTAGACTGTCAGCCCTCTTAATGTAAAATGGTATGCAGCGCTTTAGAAACAGCAACATATAAACACACCACGCCAAATCACATTATAGTGTCTAATGGGATTACCCAGAGGTCATTGTGAATCTCCAAGGCGTGGTGCGAGCGTCTGCGTGTAAATGTGTACCTCTGGGAAAGCAGCATCCGTGGGCCGTGTGGACACTGACAGAGATCTTAATCAATGCCTTCCGGCTGTCGTCTCTTTATCCCCCCCCTCCCCCTACCAACCTCTTTCCCTCTCTCCTTTCATCCCTCGTTCTCTCCCACCTTCTCTCCCATACCAGCTGCTGCCAGGGGCCATCTGACTCAGCAGATATTCATAGAGTCAGGCAGGGGCGTCCATGGCACTGCCTGCTGGGCCTCAAAAACCCTCTAGCACATGAGCGTGAGCAAGCCAGCATGGAGCTGGGCCAGCGGAGATGGGAGACACAGCAGCTGCATGTTAACCAGGCGGCCAGAACCAGACAGATAACCAGACAGATAACCAGACAGATAACCAGACAGATAACCAGACAGCTGCATGTTAACCAGGCGGCCAGAATCAGACAGATAACCAGACAGATAACCAGACAGATAACCAGACAGATAACCAGACAGATAACCAGGCAGATAACCAGACAGATAACCAGACAGATAACCAGACAGCTGCATGTTAACCAGGCGGCCAGAACCACACAGATAACCAGACAGATAACCACACAGTCTAATAAGGGAGTGGGCAATCAGTGCGGCTAGCTGTGAACCGACCAGGCAGCGAGAGCAGAGGGCTGTGCTACCGGCTTAATCTGAACAGGCGGTTTTAATAGCTCGATACGACCATCAGTAAAGTATAAGCGTCCTAACTGGTTCAATCAATGGCATGTTTCCAACAATTGAACCAGACAGTTTCAAGAATTAAATGGTTAGAGCAGCGAAAACCCTGCTACCCTAGGAAGATCTTCCAGCAGAAACATTTGTTTTTGGCTCAATTTCATTTTCACCTGATCTTACTTACTCTCTCTGCCTGAAAGGGCTGGAGGCGTGACAATGTAACAAGGAGCCATTTCAGAGCATCTTCTGGGCGGGTCATGTTCAGGCAATGTGCTCAGGATGTTCTCTGCTCCACGTTCAAAAGTGTCTGCCTTCAGATGCCAACAAGGACAAGCCACTGAAAAAACACTCCCATCATGCCATGGGGTTTACACTTTTCTAAAGAAAAACACAAATACTTGCATCACAGTGGTTTCTACCAAAGGAAGGACCGCAACAACAGGCCACTTCCCCCACGGTCATGCTGAATCTGAAAGTAAAATTTCCCTAGTAAACCCAGAAGTAATATTGCTTTCAAAAATGTAGAATGGAGTTGTATGCTGTAGGGCAACAGTGTTTCACAAGACATTACAAGACAAATAGAGTTCTGATTGAGAACTTTCACCTTTACAACACCCTTAGTTTAATGTTCACGCATTTTGGTTCTGCATCGTGTTCATCCTGTGTTCTTGCTTTAAAGAGGAAAACCTTGCTGCATGGTCAGACCGAGAACAAGATCAGACAGATCAGTAAGGTATACAGGTACAAGGTAGATTCACCTAGTCCCATGTCTATTTAGGCCACCTCCCATTTCCTGCCACTAGTAGTACAATGCAATAGTGTATGTGGGAGAGGCGAAGTCGCTGTAGTCATAAACTTCACAAATAAACTCAAACTTTCTTAAAGCACTTTATGACAATACAACATAAACCTAACATAAACCTTACATTAATTCTGCCTCTTTCCCAACACTAATTCCAGGTTTATATTAGCCTAGCAACTCAAGACACAATCATCAGATGTTTACAGTAGCCTACATAAGCAGCCCCCACAACCACCCAGAGTCAGATGTCGTGTGTCACACCAGTGGGAGTGATAAGATGTTGCTAAACTGGGACTTTTTGAACGAGAGAAACGCCTTCTGCTCATTCCAGTCAGCGTGAATCTTCAAAATATGGCAGTTTCCCAGAATCAACCTCTGGAGGGTCTTTCGCCTTTGGCGTTTCCAAAATGGCTACGGTAGTTTCTGAAGTATAAACTTAAGAAAAGGGAAAAAAAGAAAAGAGTGAGTGAGTGGGGTTCTTTAAGAGTCAGCAGTCAGCAGGGAGGAAAGATGATTCAATTAGTGCCGTTGGCTCAGGGTTCAGCTCATAAATCAGCGTTAGCAGGAGTAACACAGTAGATCACTAGCCCTCGCTATGAGCCTCTCAGCTACTCTGGGCTGGACATGCACATCACGCGGGGGGGGAGGGGGGGGAGGGGGAGGGAAAGAGGGACGCTGAGGACGGAGCAGAAGAATCATAGGAGAGGTGAAGCCCCTGGTCTGTGTTTTTGTCTGTGTGAGCCCACCAGAGCCGAGTACGACATGACGACCATTCTACAAAAGGGGGTGTGAAAGCACACGCGCCAATGCTCATCCCGTACCCACCGTTTCCACCGACCAAACACCACGCTCATCCCGTACCCACCGTTTCCAGCGACCAAACACCACGCTCATCCCGTACCCACCGTTTCCACCGACCAAACAACATCCCAACACCTTCACCGTTCCGTCGGTCACTTCTGAACATCATAGCAGAGAGCTCTTATTGGTGAAAACAGTCACTGGCGAAGGTCAGGAGAAAGCTCTGTGTTTCCTCTCTATTCATGCTGCTCAGCCTTTCCCACCTAATCAATCCAGTCCGCAGACTGTGAGTCACACCCATGCTGCATCACCCTCATGCGGTCGGTCGCTTTCGTAGGTCGGTGAAATGCCGTCTGCCTTGCTGGCACTGGGTGTTTGTGTGCGGCGGCGGCAGTGGGCACGAAGAAAGGAGACGGGGGGGGCGGGCGTGACCTTCATCTGAAGACCCACTTTGTAACATGACTGTCCTGACCGTCCATCGGGATAATTCACTGTAGACTTCTCTGACCTGACTGGTTCTTTACTGGGATTGCGCTGTGGAGAGATGGCTGTGGGCAAAACGTGAATGACACGCACGCACGCACGCACGCACGCACGCACACACACACACACACACACACGTGTTATCTGTAGGACACAGGCATGTGGACATCCTGTCAGAGAAGCGCAGAGTGACACATGCTCTTTCAGAGATTGCTGGCTGCAAACTATGAGAGGCCTCACAAGCAAAACAGATATTTATAGTATGTGTGTGTGTGTGTGCTTGGTCTATCCATCTCTTCAAGGTCAGATTCCTCCACAGGCAGACATGGTTAGAGTGCTGTACAATGCTGTACAATGTTGCTTGATCGGTGGTTACTTATTGCCAACAGAAGCCCCCTATGTGATGTAAGGGGACGGTGGGATTGGTCCATTCTCAGAGGTCAGGTCAAGGTCAACAGTGAAAAGGGCAAAGACAAACAATAAAGGTGTGAGGGACAAAGAAAAGGGAAGGGTAATTTATCTCTGATGATGAAAAGGGAAGGGTCATTTATCTCTGATGATGAGCTCTTTTCAGAGCTGGAGGTCAAAGAGGGGAAGTGGCATTTCTTCTCACAGAGAGAAGAATAGTTGATAGTAAGGAGGGGCTTCATATTAACAGTCAGTGCGAGCACAACTTTATGATTAAATATCACCTTTACTTTCATTCAATGATGAAAGAATACACTGATAACCAATAGCAGCACTAAACCTTCATTGTTGTCTACAACTGTTAACAACTGTTATCTTTGTGCTCAGCTTGCCCATATTTGAAACCAAAGCCCAAAACAATTAAGCTTAATACACGATTACAACCAGCTTGTTATCACAGACATTGTCAAGAGGAGATATGACACAGAAAACGAGATATGGAGCAAGTCCTTGTATGTGGCGCCAGGGGAAAATAGGTTAACCCAGATATCGTAGTTCAGCTGTGAATATATGTTCTTTCTGTGAAAAATTCAATGCAAAGCTGGTCTATCTGTTCCTACAGTATTACTGTCTAGGCTGATTTGCTATAGAAAAGGTCCTATTTCCATTCATATCTACTTCTACCTGCCTACCCTGAAGCCATACACACACACACACACACCATGAAGATACTGTACATACTGTAAAGCCACTGCAATTTTTCACACTTCCTGAATACCTTCCAATGTGGGAGAATGTGGGCTAAATCCTACTTCAAATGGTCCGGAACGACATTTCACAGTGTGAGAGGATACTCAGTAAATGGAAATGTTACTTCAATGAGCATGTATTGTGGGCTAGACTCACATTTGTATCTTGGATCTTTATGTAAAGCAAATAGGAGCGTATTTCCGTAGTGAGCCTGACATGTTTGCATGCTCTCCTAGGACAGATATTACATCCCCAGTTGCTAATGAAAATTCTTATTTTACCTTACCGAAGGAGACAGGAGGCTACAGGAGGCTACAGGTGTATGATAATAACCAATGAAAAGTAAAGGATGAGAAGTCCTCTTGTAATTTCTCCCTCAAGCAAGCAAGCTTTATAACATAGACTAGAGGCTATACTGTATCATACTATAGCAAATCCCCAGGTGCTTTCAAAGAAGAGACCTCCTAATCAACAAATAGACAAGCACTTTCACCAGTCCTTCTAATCCACATCACTGAATACTCTTATCAGAAGAACATCAGTCTCATGTTCATCCCTAACCAACCGCAGCACCTCACCTACTCTCGTGTTCCTTGTGTTAACACTGAGAAGAGCCTTACACTACAACAGTCATCTGTGAACTAACCTGACCAAGTCATAGCATGCATTAGGGTTCAAGTACAGGTCTAGTCAAATGAAAGAGCCGTATCACTGTGTGTGTCTGTGTGTCTGTGTCTGTGTCTGTGTGTGTGTGTGTGTGTGTGTGTGTGTGCGTGTGTGTGTGTGTGTGTGCGCGCGCATGTGTGCACGTGTGTGTGCGTGTGTGCGTGTGTGTGTGTGTGCGCGTGTGTGCACGTGTGTGTGCGTGCGCGTGTGTGTTTGCATGTGTTGTTGTTGAGGAAACTGTATCGGACGGTGTAACAGTATAGTTCCATCTATGAGCGAGGAGATTGGGAGGTGAGGACAGACCGGTGAGGACAGACCGGCGGTCTAGTGTGTCTAGTGGACGGCTCCTCTCAGCATGATCAGGAGAGGACAGACCGGTGGTCTAGTGTGTCTGGTGGACGGCTCCTCTTACCATGATCAGGCCGGTGTTGATGGGGTCGCTGCAGCCGTGGCACAGCTCACCGAACTTGGCCCAGTAGTCCTTCTTACAGAAGAGCCGGCCCTCCTTCTCATAGTACCAGTGGGACAGGGAAGCGCTGCACTCACAACACCTGAGACACAGCAGGGAGACATGGAACACAATGGTATATTTTTCAACATTAACAACTAAGCAGCAGAAGAGCATTATGACAGCATAATAACAGCGCATTAAACATCTACTACTGTACTACTACTAAGTAACTACTGTAGCTACAGCACATGTACAGTACCGTATGAACTAAAATGTCACTATAGGTAGGGCTGTAGGATTGTATCGATACAACGATGCATCGCGGTACGTAGTCTCGCGATACTGTATCGATCTTTCAGCCCGGAGTATCGATACAGCCGGGCGCTGTAAAATAAAAATAAAAATAAAATAAAAAAAATTATTTTTATTTTTTTATTTAAATTTTTAAATCCAGTTTAAAAAGCATATTCTACAATATTAAGTTAAAAAAGCATACATATAAATCATTTTGAAAAACCATAAATACTACAATGTTGACAGTTTAAAAAGCATGGATATCAAATGTAAAATATTTATTAGCTAGCTCTCTGTCCAGTCATTGAGTTTGAGTTATCTATATAGTGCATTTGAGCCATTCAGTTTTCAGTCTTGAACACTTAAAATCTTTCAGTAAATGATGTGTGTATCGCAATACGTATCGTATCGTATCGTATTGTATCGTGACCTCTTAATTGTGATACGTATCGAATCGTGACCTGTGTATCGTGATGCGTATCGTATCGCGAAATCCAAGATGATATACAGCCCTAACTATAGGCCAGGGAGACCCTAAAAAGACACACACGCAGAATAGTAATGAGCAACAGGCTCAAGCACAGCGCTAGCACCCCTATGGGCCGTAACATGACAACTTCCCTCGGAAACCAGTCCACTTCCTTTGAGCTTAGGTAGTGTTGCGTTTGGTGTGATCTCAGTCGACAGTAACATCTTGGGTGGTAGGTAGCCCAGTGGTTAGAGCGTATGATCCGTTACTGAAAAGTCACTTTATAATTGAGTTATTCAGCAGATGCTTTTATCCAAAGCGACCGACTTACAGTTAGTCAAGTCAAGTCAAACTTTATTTATAAAGCACATTTAAAAACAACCGTGGTTGACCAACGTGCTGTACAGTGGGCTAAGTGGCACTAAAACAATAAATACAATATAATAAATAGCACATAAGTTGAGACGAACAGGAAAAACATACATAAATTAATGGGGTGCTAGGCTCATCGTGTAACGAAGGCCACGGAGAAGAGGTGAGTTCTCAGGAGAGACTTAAAGGCAAGGTCTGGGCAGTTCTATGCAGCGGTAGGTTATTCCACAGCTTGGGGTCAGCAACTACAAAAGCTCGGTCACCTCTGGTTTTGAGCCTGGATTTAGGGACATCCAGGAGCAGCTGATGGCTTGACCCGAGTGCTCTAGCCGGGCTATGGGCGTGAAGGAGTTTAGCTAGATACAGAGGAGCTAGGCCATTCAAAACCTTAAAAACAAGTAACAAAATCTTAATATCGATCCTGAAGCAGACAGGAAAGTTTGAGACTTGACAAGGCCTTTTACATTGCAGTCATTAAGCCCGTGGTATACTTGCTCTTTAGCAGCACATACATATAGTCAGGCGCATATTTTGTGGCGCGGCACAGCCGGCGCTCCACAGGAACGCCAGACGTATGAGTTATGAGCTAGCTTTCTCAAGGGCACAACGGTAGACAATAATGTGAAATCATTGTCTGCTATCTGGAATTCCTGGAATGTGTAGGTGCACAGAATTTCACACCACAAAATACGAGCCTGACCATGCGTGTGCGTTGCTAAAGAGCAAGTACTAGCTTAAAATGACTGCAATGTAAACAGCCGTCAAGTCTCAAACTTTTCCGTTACAGGTCGGATGCTCTCTATCACTCCTACAAAGGTGTTACTGTCGACTGAGATCACACCAAACACAACACTATGACTAGACCATAAAACAACCTGGTGTAATGATGTGAGGAGATGCACCCACATACAGATCACTGTCATCTAAACACACACATACTGTACACCCACTAAAACAACATCAGTATTATTCCAGAGGCTTAGCAAATACATACTGAGTACTTAGAACCTACAGTAGAACACACTCCTGATGAATGAATAATGCCACAGGTAAACACCACCATATGATTGAAGACCATACACTATCTCATCACATCTTCAAACACATCATTTCATACCTTCAAAGATCAATTTAAAGACAAATTAATTCAGAACAATATCCTACTGCATTGACTAATGACTAATTAACCCCAGATTGGACAGAACAGACCAAGAGACATTGATATCTCCATTTCTCCATGAGGTGAATCTATACAGTATGGGAGATCTTCTGGAATGTTCCTACTGGTGTCAGCAGCAAATAGTGTGACCCAGCATGGCGGCCGCCCAGGGATGAGCAGAGTGATTGGGTCGTGTGGTCAGTCTGATAGAGATCGCTCGCTGACAGACTAGGTGAGGAGTGAAGGGGAGACACACGCACACACACGCGCACACACACGCGCGCACACAAACACACACACACACTCGCCAACACTGCTGGAATCGGAGCAGAGAGAGAGATAGACAGACAGGCAGAGAGTGAGTAAGCGACACGAGATTTTCAACACAGATGAAGTATTTGATGTCACGGCAGGGAGTAAGTAAAGGCCGGGTCGGATAAGTAGTCGATGTCTCACACGTACTGTACGCACGCACATACACACGCACACAGACACACTGATATACTTAGCCAATGAGAAAATTAAATGGGTGGAAGGCCATTTCCAGTTCTTTGCAAACTTTAGCCATCTAAACATGAAGATTATGTTGCTGAGGAACAAGTTTAGTTAGGTAAGACTATTCCCAACTACAATAGTGCTTCTGTTCCAGGCTCCATGTGACAAACAAATGACATCAGCTCTCTTTCGCTCACCTCTTGAAAAGAGGACAGGAGGGACTGCAATCATTACTAGTGCTTGTCACACAAATCCAGTATCAGGTAAATTGTATGCATGCGTGTGTGTGTGTGTGTGTGTGTGTGTGTGTGAGGTACAGTATGTGTGTCTTTGAGAATGTGTGCGCTGTGACATCCATGACTAACCCAGTGTCTCCACTCTCTCCCGGCGGACCCTCGTCAATCACCTCGTCTGTCCCGGCCTCCAGCCCCCCCCCCCGGACCCCCCCCCACCGCTGGCCTGTAGAGACAGGGAGGATCGATAGGTGGAGGCCTGAGGGACTTCAGGCCATCAATCCCCATCTGCTGTCTATGGGCTTTGTGTGACCCGGGTCCAGGAGGGTGAGGCCAGAGGAGGGGGCCGTGGGGGTGTCGGGGGGGAAGGGGAAGCCTCCACACCCCTCCTCCACACCTCTCCTCCACCCCCCTACTCCACCCCCTCCTCCACCCCCCTACTCCACAGCCCTCCTCCACACCCCTCCTCCACCCCCCTCCCAGCGGGGGTAATGCAGTGAGTACCTATAATAAAACACTTCTGATTTTGGTCTGTCTGTAGGGAGTTTGTGTTAGGAGAGGATTGTCTGGTTTGAAAGACTCAAACAGAGACTCATTATACCACTCCTTCAAGCACAGAAAACTGTCTCCGGATCCATAAGCTTGGCCTCAGTTTTGCAGTATTGCTAAGATATACAGGATAAATAACCTCATCACTATACAATATAAGATAACACAATATAAGATAACACAACACACACAAAGCTAATGCACTGCATGTATGTTATTACCCTATTAAGCTCACAAACCTGATCCATATCTACTGCATTACATGAACAATCATCTCTGAAAATGCATAATTCAACCACATAGGAGACCCAGAAATGTCCAGTAGACAGGAGTGTCAGGCCTCCTAGGTAATGGCTTGTGTGGTGAGGCCATGCATGGGATAGGCTACAGATGCACCAAAACATATAAAAATAACTCAACTACTGACAGAAATGACTAGTCACTGGATCATGTGTCCTGCCGTGGGCAAAATAGCATGCCAAGTGTGCAAGCCGCCAGACTCAGAACGAGCTCATGTCACTGAGAAAGAGAGAGACAGAGTGAGAGGGTGAGCAGCAGAAGAGGAAGATGCTCTGCTGAGAGTATAGAGTGACAGGAGGGAGGGAGAGGAGGGGGAGGGGAGCCGCCAATCAAGAACGCCTCGTCCAGCTCCCTTCATACAGTCTGTTCGCTTGATGGGATGAGCTTTGAGTGACAGGTCCCCTAAAGTCTCTTATCACGGCTGGAGGAGGGGAGGGGGTAGATAGAGAGAGAGAGAGAGAGAGAGAGAGAGAGAGGGAGGAAGGGAGGGTGAGAGGGGAAGACTTAAATAAGAGGAGCGATGTGCGAGAGGAGAGAGAGAGAGAGAGAGAGAGAGAGAGAGAGGGAGAGAGAGAGAGAGGGAGGAAGGGAGGGTGAGAGGGGAAGACTTAAATAAGAGGAGCGATGTGCGAGAGGAGAGAGAGAGAGAGAGAGAGAGGGAGAGAGAGAGAGAGGGAGGAAGGGAGGGTGAGAGGGGAAGACTTAAATAAGAGGAGCGATGTGCGAGAGGAGTGAGTGGAAGAGTGAATAAAAAGCCAGATGAACTGGACGCCTGTTGTAAATAACAAAACAGCAATGAAGAAACATTCCAGACACCCCCCAAAAAAACAGCCGATGACCCCAAGGGCTGAGACGGGGTGGGGGGGGGCTGGGGAGGTCATATCCCCCCTTTATTCCCTGATGGAATCAGCCAAAGTGCCTCTGAGACTAGCAATAAAATTCCACTCCATGTCAGTGAAAAGGGGGTACAGGGTTTTTTAACCCCTCACTTCATTCTCCTTGACCCTCCCACACCCCAGAGCGATACATAAAATCACCACTCACAGGACAGACAGGCCGGAGCAACTAACAAGAGGGAGGGGCTATCAAAAACAATACTGATCAGTTAGCCTGGCAGCCTGTCTACTTTAGTGACAACAATAGAGTTGAGTAAAACAGAACCACACTTGTTAAAAAGCTACTAATGATAAGGCTTTGAAGGCACCTTTTGAGATTAGATGTTTTTAGATGATTAGATGTTTTTTTAAACTTATAGTACACAGTAAAATCAAGCATGTAAACACAGCAGCCCGTGTAGTATACAAACTATTTTAATGTTTATGTATATGTACAGTAGGCTAGATAGACAATAACTCATTGTGTGTCCATAGATATGAGGTCATTAACCTGCTGTTGTACTGTATTTATTTTGAACTGCCTGCTGTCTTATGTTTAACCCGTTGATCAGGTGGATATTTCTAAAGATTAACTGCACGCACACACGCACGCGCGCGCGCACACACACACACGCACACACACACACACACACACACACAGACTGTACTTTCCTTAACTTTCCTTGTGGGCAGGGTGGGTTAGTCCTAGCCTTGTGAGACCATCTTGATCTCCCAAGCTCGCTTTCAGTTTGTCTCCACAGATCAGTCTAGACCCCCCTATCTCGAATGATTATTCTCAAAATTACGTTTTGACCGTACCAATCAGGGACTGTGTTCTGACCGGGCCAATCAGGGACTGTGTTCTGACCGTGCCAATCAGGGACTGTGTTCTGACCGGGCCAATCAGGGACTGTGTTCTGACCGGGCCAATCAGGGACTGTGTTCTGACCGGGCCAATCAGGGACTGTGTTCTGACCGGGCCAATCAGGGACTGTGTTCTGACCGGGCCAATCAGGGACTGTGTTCTGACCGGGCCAATCAGGGACTGTGTTCTGACCGGGCCAATCAGGGACTGTGTTTTGCTGTTGTTCTGTCCCCCAGTCCCACGCAGCCCCTGACTGGTTACTGTGGCAAAACAGTCTCCTGAAGCAACGAGCAGTAATATTGCTCGTTATATAATATAATATATAATATATATATAATAGTAATGTTACAGTAGTAGTAACACGTGCAATATTAAATGCAGTATTGCAGAAACTGACTCAATAATAACAATTAAACAAGAACAAGAGTAGGCCTTTTGGAGGAAAGGACGTTTTCGCTGGATTGACTGGATTTGGTAAACATTTGTTATGCTGACTGCTGAGGGAGGTACTGTAGCCTGTCAAGGCAAGTATTCCAATCAGGATGGCCTCCAGGCCTAGGTTAGTCCCATTACTACCACAGGGGTGGTCTGTTCAATTTCAGTTTCAAGTTCCAGACTCCCACTGATTTCCCAATGCCCCTGGAGACAGGGCAAGTTACGTTAGGCCAGGCCATTTCCCAGAACAGCTACAGAGTTGTGTATTGCAATCTATATAATACAAATGAACATTTACTAACAGAACAGCATACAATTCATTTCAGTGTAGTACATTACTTACAGTATTTAGTCAGTTAAGGTGAACTGAGATCAAATGGTTGGGGATACTTTACTTTTTTTTTTCCTGACAAACGATTTGGTCACACACTTGGAGCAGAGTGATGCTCATTTCACATCTGACTGACACCTTTTGGTGGGACTCTCCAAAAGGTCCTCCGGGCCATCCTCACCATGTGTGTGCACGTTTAACACCGTAACTCCGGAAGGTCAGAGGTCATGCAATGACGCGGGGAGAGACACCTTTGGGAGGATGCGAGTTCCGCGTAAAGATAACGCTCTCTGCTCCACTTCCCGCTAGGTGGAGAAGTGGGGATGAAAAGGGGAAGGGCTGAACACCAAGGTGGTGACAGATTCTGGAGGAGAAATATTTACAAGGCAACATTCTGCAGAAGAGAACAGAGGCCTACGGGATATGGTCTCTCTCACTAACACCATCTCTCTCTCTCCCACACTCCCCCCCTACCCCCCCACCCCCCCCCCCACACACACACACCATTTCTCTCTCTCCCACACTCCCCCCCCCCACACACACACACAAACACAAACCCATGCACACACACACAAACTCATGCAAAGTCCAGAAAGACATTATTTAGTAGACAAGCACAGTGGTTACTGTACTGCACACAGCTGTACAGACAGACAGAATGATGAATGATCTACTCCAAACGGTCATGTAAATGATGTTGGGAATGCAGTAGACCACTTATGAACAATAACTCAATATTCTAAAATCTGACAAGCGCTCCGTTTCACTAAATAAATTAGACAATATAGTTCAAGCATGCATATTGACTCTGATGGCTGTAAAAAGCGCACACACACACAACAAAAAAAAATCTGTGGGTCAATCTCATACTGTATAGTGGAACTTATTTGTGTATAATATAGCCTAGCGCTCGCTGTGGCTGTTGTTGTTGTTATGCTGTCAGTGGGCACAGAGCCGAGGACATGGCGTGACTATGTATAAAGAAATAATATTCCTTGAAAGAGAGAGAGAGAGAGGGAGAGAGAGAGTGTAGGGAAAGTAGAGAGCAGTTGGTAAACAAGACGAGGAGAGCAGGGAGAGCCCTGTCCCCCTCCCAGCCAGTGGACATTCTGGTGGGGGGGAACACAGAGACAGGAATAGAGGGGGGATTCCCGGCCCTGAGCCAAGACCCCCACTCTAAACCTCCAAGAAGCAACCAGGAGAAGGAAATGGAAGAGGAGACTGGTAGAATGGTTTGGTTACATTTAATTTCAGTGGTCTGAATAACCATAACACAGACTGAGGATGTATCCTGCTAGACTGCAGTATCCCTGCCGAGGGGGTGAAAGGAGCTAGAGTCTAGCGGGGTACATCTGTCATCCCGCTCCCAAACGCTCCCCCTCAGCACCCCCACCTTATCTTCCTCCATCTCCCCCTCGTTTCCCCTGCTTTCACCCCGAAGCAGAGGAATCCACCCCCCACCCCGCCAGAAAAGAAACATTACCTCATCCTCATCATGGCCCCTCTCTCCATTGGGCGTTTTTAAACCCTCTCAGGACAGCCCAGAGCCAATCAAACACAGCCCCCCCACCCACTCCTCCTCTCCCCGCCTTCACAAACGCAAGCTCAGCACGCTGGCACCGGCGTTAACCCCTCGACTGCTGCCGTGCTCTTCTGTTTCTCCGCACTCCCCGGGCGTAAGAAAGAGCAGGGCCAGAGAGCAGTGTCTGTGCATTTTTATAACGTGGAAAACAAACACAGTGTCCGCTTTCTAAGATGGCTGCTTCTGAACGGTGGCTTTTGTCTCCGGGGAACCTATGTTCTTTGTTTTGTTTCAGTCTGCAGTGTATTCAGCAGGGGCGGAACACGTACACACCGGGGGAGCTGGATAGCATCGGTGGCGCGCGGCTGAATAGTGTGGGCCGGCAGTTTCCATTGTGCCCGGTAAGCCCTTGTTGACCGGCTTTCAGCACGCCGATGCACATTCTCCCCGGGGCCAGGCGGACACAGAGAACGCCAGCTCACGTTCATGTTCACGACTACAGGCAAACAAGGGGCTCTCAATAAGTTATCCCCATCAGTGACCTGGAACAGTCCTGTCTGGTGCCACTCCAGAGAGAGTGAACAGGAGCGGCTCAGTTCAGTTCACCTCAGAAACGAGCGGAGCCCTGTTTGTGTGGCGGGGACTGATATGTGTGCTAAAATAAAGAGAGCGTATTGTTGAAGGTTCTGCATTATTCAAATACAGAGACGGGTCATACCTGTAAACAGGCTAATCAGACACATGGAAGTGAGTGACAGGTCACTGCGCATAAAGAAGTTCAGGACATTCAACAAACTGAGATACTGTGTAGGTGGAATTAATTTGACTTTTTGGAAGCGATAAAAGAAAAAAGAACAGTAACATGAGCCAAAGGTTTAAAGGAAGTGGATGCTTTAATCAAAAGATTCAAATTTCATTCAAATAGACTCCCTTTTCCCATTTCTAGATGTTAACTGAGGTTAACTAAAGAAAGCTACACTATAAAAATCCCTCTAAATTGCACTGTACTGAATTAACAGGGTGGAGAGAGAGAACATACAGTAGTCTAAAATGGGATGCTTATAATTTCCAAAATAAAATGCCAGAACCCGCTTTAAAGAAGTGCTGCTGTAGTTACTGTAGCTAACAATAGTAGCTATAGCCCATGACTTACTAGCCATTGGCCAAACACAGCCCCTAGGTCAAGGAGATTAGCTATATTCATTTGAAGCTAGCTGTGGGCTATTGGCTCATATTCAGATGTACAAAGCAGAAAAGGGAGATATGGTGTCCTTGACCTCTGTGAACAGCTGAAGGACAAATAAAGAAAATGAGGAGAGGAAAGAGGTGGAGGAAGACTGAGGCTGCGTTCCAAATCGCATACTACCCTAGTATGCCAAAACAGGATGTAGTAGTATGCCACATGTAGTATGGCAAAAATACCAGGATGTCCTACTACATCTGGTCGTATTTTGAAGTATGCAAGCCAGAAGGCTTTTTTGGCTATTCTGACCCACAATCCTGTGCGCAACGGAAATGTGCATCACATGTGCCAGCTGACAGCTGTAGACGAATGTCGCGTTATGGACAGCGACGGATGGGGGCAAATTTCAAGGCGCAATGTTATGACAAGGTAGTATGTCCCAATTGGATGCCTACTGCTTGCAAAGTACGTACTTTCTAAGGGCAGCTGTAGTAGGTACTGGTTGTAAGAAGTAGGAAGTATGCGATTCGGAACGCAGCCTCTGCTTTAACCCTAACAGATCTCCACACATCCGTCAATGATTGTCAACTATTAATTTACCCAGAGAGCGGCCACCGCCTGCTCCTCCACAGCAAAGGGGAAATATGGCCAAGGACGTGGAGTGAAATAAATAAACGGGGAGACTTAATCCTGTCAGCCCGTGAGGATTCATTCCCTCTACCGCTGATGAGGCCACTGGCCGTCTGTCAATCACCCGGGCCACGCACCTGGGGTACGCACGTCACCCCGCCCACTCCCCTTCCGTCCCTGAGAATAAGGTGGCTCACCACACACACTTCCTGCCGTTTTCCGCTAGAACAACACCACCTTCAGTAATGACATTTCAACATTGTAAAGTTACACAGAACACCTAAGAGGATGGTTATTGTTGTAGTGATCAAGCTTCGGTCTACCCTGGTGTGTCTAGGCCTAGGGAAATGACATGATACAGAGTGGGAGCTTGGTGTCTTCATGCCCCATACGTGAAATCTCACTATTGAACTTGTAATAGTGCAACTGGGACTTTGTTAGAAAGTGAAGCT
The DNA here is from genome assembly GCF_949987555.1 of Borostomias antarcticus. Taxonomy (NCBI): domain Eukaryota; kingdom Metazoa; phylum Chordata; class Actinopteri; order Stomiiformes; family Stomiidae; genus Borostomias; species Borostomias antarcticus. The sequence continues at coordinate 51,138,346 of NC_140234.1, read as the reverse complement.
TTCTGAACAGGATTATTTTCAATCGGTATGATTTAAATGTCATATTGATCACCTTTTAAACAAATTGAAATAAAACTGGGCTTTTTCTTTAGGAACAAAGACGGCTCGTTGCTGCCACTTTCGTGCCTCTCCTGGCCTACGGGGATGTTTTATATACAGATGGGAGCCCTTGGGAGTAGTATCCTTACCCGCGGGATCTCAACACACCATATGCAGCATTCTGGACCACTGCTCGCATGCCCATAGAGGGAGAAGTAGGCCTAATACTACTCACTGACCCATTGCTAGCCTTGTCTGGCACATTAGATAAGCTTACTTTGCTCAAACTCCTTGTTCTCCGTCTGGTTGTAATTTAATTACTACAAACATAGCCTATCTATCTATAGTATCTATCTCTGTAACTGACGGGTCTATATCTGTTAACTCATGGAACAAGGTATCGGGACAAGTAGAGGTTTAACACAGTAGGCTAGCTAGCTAGCAGAGTGTTCTCATATGGAACATGGCATCAGGATGAGTCAGCTAGCTAACGGAGCTGACTAGAGATGTGTTCGAAATGGTTCACTAATTCCCTATTGTACTGTATGCAGTGTTACCCATATAGTGAACTACATTGGGAATGATTAAACTGTTTTCGGACACTACGTGGAACGTCATTGCGTCGGATATTCATGGACGCGTGGATGTGACACTTGAAATAAGGAGGAGAGTATGGAATAAGTTATATGATAATGACATACTGATGACACTATTGCACTGTATATTGTTGTGCAAGCACTGTTGCCATGGTATTTGAACGTCTGCAGGCCGCATTTGACTATTCAGTTGCACCTGTTCCACCTCAGACTAGTATAAATGGAGACAAAACCAAGGCCGTGTTCTTTTCAAACAAAAAGAAGGTCCCAGCTGTTCATCCCTGCATTATGTCTGCCAAAGGTACCGTACTGAGTCTGTGGCAACCTAAGTATCTAGGTATCATAATGGATGATAATAATGATATGATTTAAATGTCATATTGATCACCTTTTAAAGAAATTGAAATTAAACTGGGCTTTTTCTTTAGGAACAATGACGGCTTTTCCTTAAATGCCAGGAAACAGCTTGTTGCTCCCACTTTCGTGCCTCTCCTGGACTTGGGGGAGGTTTTATACATGAATGCCTCTGCTCGTTTCCCTCATTTGGATGCTCTTTATCACGGAGCACTTAGATTCATACAGTAACTAGGACAATCTGTTTATATAAGCCCTTTTGCATTTATTATTTTTATGTTTATGTCATACTTTTGTCTTTGTATCAAATGTCCTGTTTATCAGTAACTTTGTTTGATTGCCACCATTGTCTGACCAGGGCTGAGTTTCCCAGAGGCATCGTAGCGCTACGTTCATAGTAGCGCTACGATGAACGCCGTAGCTTACGATGAACGTAGCGCTACGATGCCTCTGGGAAACTCAGCCCAGGTCTCTTTGAGGAATGAGACCTTGTGTCTCAATGACATTTTACCTGTATAAACAAAGGTTAAATAAAAATACAATAAAGAATGATTACAATTTACATAGCCATTCAGCCCTCTAAACAGTAAGCTACACAGTTCACTATGGCGCTCTGTAAAGCCAACAACATAACTATTCACAGCTCTGCGTTTAGAGGACCTATTCATGATGAACAACTTCCCTTAAGACCAGGCTGCCTGGCATTGGATAACATGCTTATATGCTGACTGACTGACTGACTGACACGCACACGCGCACGCACACACACACACACACACACACACACACACACACACACACACACACACACACACACACACACACACACACACACACACACACACACATATACTACAGAGAAAGCAAGTTCATACTGAACACAGAGGCAACAATGTTTATCAGGGGCACCAGAATGTTTGCAACATCTCTAATCCTGCCTATTCATATTGCCACTTTACATTGCAGCCTTATGCTGTGCCCGTTTGTATTTCCCAGATCACAAATTGCATGAGTATTGTTACAGATTCAATGTAGGTGAGACATTTTGCTAGATATTATATTTAAATACAGAAAAAAAAACTGCACAACTGCTCACCAAAATCCTTTTTCCACAACAAAGTGTAAAGAGGCACTGTGAGTGGGGTGTGATCAATGCCTGGTGACAAACTTTTAAAGCAAAACTGCTAGCCTTCCCTAACAGAGGGACGGTAGTAAATGCAAAGAAAATAGCACACAGCAAAAAAAAGGTAAATGTAAATTCACAAAAGGAAACAAATACATACTGCTGACACCCTGAAGTCCATACGACGTGCACACATTAAAAACATTCAGAGATAATCAGGCTTTCTTGTAGAGCATGGCTGCATAGAAAAGACTGTCTGGGTATCTCTCACACAAACTCTGGCACAGTGCAAGCAGAAAAGTCCCTGCCACATGACTGCTCGGCTACAGAGGGAGGAGAGATGCTGTCACACTCATACTGGGGAGGTTCAGTCATGCGGGGAACTCGCACATAAGGAACTAGAGACAGACAAAGTATGACAGTCTGGCCACATACCGTTTGACGTGTGATTCCTTCCCCCTACTGTACATCAGAGACTAGAAGTAGAAGCAGACACGACACCCTAACTGTGCTCGTATAGAATTGCACGTACCTGTTCTGCCACAGATTAAACACATTAACCGCTGCCCCCATGCAGAGAAGTGCAGGTTCAAGTTTGGTACTGTAACATAAGACCTAGCCTGTTGAACATATAGGTTTGTGCTTTCTGGAAGAAGTTATCTTACATTTTGTCATCTAAATATGACGATACAATAGGAAGTGAAACTTCAACTGGCCTCACACCCATTAACCACTCTTCTTCTGCTATGAACATTTTACACCCAGAATAAACACCAGCGCCAACATGTTGTTATAACTCAGCAACTTTAGTTCAATCAACCAAACTAGTTGATTTAACTACCACACATTTCATTCACGTTGGTAGGACTCAAGTAGTGCTCAAGTAGCCTACAGTATAGTACAATACAGCGGCAAAGTTCAAACTCCTGAGCCTAAATGCAACCGACAATGAACGAGCTGACTGTCAATATGAGCGCAATGAACTATGTCGCTCTCAGAAACAGTAGGCTACAAGTGCCTTAGCATACGGTTCACTATTCGGACACAGACTTACTTTTTGCCCCTGATGCGATTCCTGTAGCGCTGGTCCCTTCGCGACATATCTCCACTGAGAGAGAGGGCCTTATTGTGACACTCAGGAAGCAGGTTCATGCTAGTAGTGCTGAGGTACAGATCTACAGAAGCATAGACACCAGCTCAACCACTGCACTCTACTACCAGAGACACAACCACAATGCCTCTCTCTCTGGTTCTCTTCGTCCCTCTCTTTCTGTCTCTCTTTCTCACGCTGCAGCTGCGTTTAGTTTTTTTTTTTTTCTACGTTGGTTTCCTGTCCCCTGCTCTCACTCCCAGTTTCCTTTGGGAGCGGTTGTGACCCGCTGACACCACAACCCATCGCCCCCCCCCCCCCCCCCATCTGTACCTTCTGCTCTCAATCCCTCTCTCTGCCAGGCCATCACTTTACTCTATTGAAGAATAAATGGGCCCCCCACCCCTGTAGCCTATTGCTAGTAATTTACTATATGTTATCTGATACGCCTCACTTCAAACATCTCATCCAAGATGAAAAGGTACTTTTCGGATCAATTAAATCCTTTTATCTCTCTTAAACAGTTCCCGTTTCAGTTTACCAACCTTAACCTAGGGCTTTGGCGACAGTGTCTTCTCCTCAGCAAATCAGATGGGGTTTTAGACCAAGGCAGCATTTCCTTTAGCCAAAAAGTACAGCAAAAGGGTAAAAAAAAAAAAAAGAGTCTCCTTTTGGCAATTCAGGTGATCTTTCAAAAGGAAAATGTGTTTCTTCACGATGGTAACGAACTCTGCGGAACACTTCAAAGCTTAAAATAAGAATCTATCAAGGACTTCAGGATTCTGAACGTAGGAGCTTCAGGCTTCTGAAGATAGGAACTTCTAGACTTCTCCCAAGTATTAATGATTCTCAGTTCCCATTTGAAACACAAAAACTCCACCCCCTCGTAGAGGAAGTCTAATCTTTCATTGTCACAGTCCTGGTCACAGACGTGTGATGACAGTTAAAACACATGCCAGGAAAAGAGGACAGAAACATGTCTCCATGTCAAGAGAATTTTATAAATGAACAATCAATCAATTTTTGGTCATTTAACATTCTTCGCATAATTACATAATTATCTGGTAGCGTTACTGTCTAGAGATTTTGCTTGCCCTTTGGTTATGATGTAGCACACACTGTAATGGCACATGATTACTATGCACCACTGCAAAACCGAGGTAAACGGCCACTGACAATGAGGGGCATCCTGAATCCTATTTTCTACAAGAGCACTAATTGCTCATTTGGCATTCTGCCCCTGTAACTAAGCGATGTTTTCAGACTGCAGCTAGAAGTGCTGACTCACGCTATCTCTTTAAGGAGCCTTACAGCACAACATGGTACACACCACTTACTGTACAGTACATAGAGAGACACTATTTTCTCTCTTCCTGGCTGACTTCCAAAGCTATATGGCCTTTATAGAGTCTTGCGTAGCCTTTCCCCTCAATGAAGAAAGGTAATATTCTTTGAGTCAGTGATAATCTTATAGAGAATGTGTTTGGGTTGCCGTGGTGTCCTTGCTGCTGCTGCTAAGAGTCTGGGTGTAGCCAGAGCAGAGGATGGGAGGAATGTGTCGGGAAAATCTCTTACAGTATCTACTGTACATGAAGGCAGTGGAGTGTGCTTGGTCCTGGAGAAATTGAATTATTCTAACCCAAAAGCGCTGTGCGTGTCCAGTATGTGAAATATATGTGTATGTGTTGATATAGAGTATGCATGTTGATACCGTGCCAGCAGGGTTTGTGTACTGTATGTATGTATGTGTGTGTGTGTGGGGGGGAAGGGGGGTGGGGCACACGCGTGTGTGTAGGGTCTGTGCATGAATTTGTGTAAATCAATTTTGCATATGAGCGTGCATCACATGGATCGGTCTGTGTGTAAGTATTGTCCGTACAGTATGATGCAGTGGATGTTTTTGTAAGCTGCGGCGTTGCCAATTTGCTGACACCACAGAGCCGGCTGTCCGTTAGCGCTAGCTAGCCCTCCGGGGCTGGAGAGGGAGTGGGCGGGGGCAGTCACAGGACCACGGCCAGACAGACAGACAGAGAGGAGCAGACTGAGCAGACCTGAGGACCCTGAAGGCCAGGAGCAGAGGGGCTGAGGGGAGCTCCAGAGAAAACCATCAGAATGTGAAAAGATCGCTGGTTTCTTTCAGCGAGCATCAAGTGCAACCATATCCGTCCGGCTTCATCTTTGGCGACTTTGTTACAGTACAGCATAACTGCTGTATGAAAAATATCTCTCTTGATGAAAGATTGAAAAATGATCTGTTTTCGTTCAATGATATTCGGTAAAATAAGATCATATGATCGTCAATCAATTGGGTGATTGATAAAAGAACGACACACGTTAATCAAAGACAAGACAAGTAATGATAATGCTTGACCCCCCAAAAATATTTTTAACGAAGAAGTCAAAGTGAGAGACGTACAGGTCAAATTATTTAACACAGTGATACAGTATGAGTAACCTTGGCAACCTATGACATATTGTAGGGACTGGCCTCTGAGGTCCCTCCATCCTTTAAGCGAAGTAAACCATCTGGCGCGTCAGGTTAGGTCTACACTAGAGTTCAGTCCAGACACCGTCTAGACCGAGCTCAGATCAGGCATAGAACCCATAACTTGCTGTGCTATCTGCGGCCGTGAGATCTCGTGGTGTTTTTGGGAGTGAGGTTAGGAAGAAATTGCCTCGCTAGCTTTTAAAACACTAAATGAAGAGCCAATAAAGTAAAAATATGGCTCTGTGCAGTGTCTAGCTGTGTTTGGGGACTACTTAGCCCCCTTCCCAAGATGCTTTGCAGTTCTCCAGCTACTCATGTTGAGCCCAGGGACACCAGGGGACCCACGCTTTGAGAGTCTTCGGGAACCAACCAATAGGAGCAAGCCTCTCAGTGAGAGTGCCACAACATTTTCCCATGAAACCTTTGCTGCCGTGACGTCGTTCTCTAAAGACGCACATGTTTTTCCACGCCTGGGAATGACCGCAGCCTACTGTACAAATAACCCTTTCTGCTGTTTCAGCAGTCTATCTTATCCCCACTCTTCCCAAAAACCTGCCATTCCTGCAGTGTTCCGTTTCCATTTGCCTCTGAAAATTGAAAATAATAAATAATCCGTTGTGATACATCTGTGAGTACTGAATTGTTTCTACCGTTATATGCAGTTTCCATTTGGAGACTAGCAGACAGTTTTGGAAGAACATTCTTGATACTGTATGTTTCTTCAGAGTTTAGCCCTTTTTGTCTGGCATGGCGTGTGGGGACTGGTGGGCACAGGTATGGAGGTCTCCAAAATCCAAATGGGTATTTGGTGTCCGCCACCATGTCTGACAGCAGGCAGAATAAGGAGCTCAAGCTTAGCCAAGCCAGTGAGTGGCAGCGATTATAATGGTCTTGGTATCTGTTTGACACGTGTGGATTACAACTACTGTAAACAGTCAATGATGTGTCTTAACGTCACATAGGGTTGTGGGGACTGAAGGATGCACACACACACACACACACACGCACTCCCACATCTGGCTGCTCCAAAGTACTGAGGACTGCTGGACCCCCAACTGCTGGGTCCAGCAGAGTCCTCAGTACTTTGGAGCAGCCAGATGTGACTCTTTCCTGTTATCTCTGGCCCAGCTGTACACCCTCCCTAACACACACTCAATACCCCCCATATTACATAAACACAGAGCCTTTGAGAGCACTAGCACACACGCACGCACAGGCACGCACACGCGCACACACACGCACACACACACACAAAAGAAAAAACTCCTACCCCTTCCCTGACTCTCCGTAGTGACCCAGACGACCTTCGTGAATCTTCCATTCTGGTGTCCAGCGCTGTCACTGATGTGCCACTGAATGCTGGGGCCAATTTTCCAAGCACACACAGAGCTGATTGGCAGACTAAGGCCAGTGGAGAGACAGCTGGCCGACACAGAGTGGCTTAGTAATGGACACTCTACTGACTATCAACGGAGATCCAAACGGCCATCAAACATTAAATACAGAAACAAACGCATGTGAAAAGTGTATATAATTCCGCAAAGCAAAAGGTAGCTTTAAACAAACAGTCAATATTGAAATCATATAATTTTCAAAGAGATGAAAGGGCTAATGACAGGGTACGAAATCTCTCAATAAGATTTAGCCTAAGTAGGAGGAACCTGTTTCATCTGTCTCTGTTCAGGAAATCAGGTTAGTCAACACAAGGTGGACAGGAGATTCAGGGAGAGAGAAAGAGATGTGAGAATGTGGAGGACAGAGAGAGAGAGAGAGAGAGAAAGAGTGAGAGAGTGAAGAATCAAGGAGAGGGCGCTATTACTGTACATACTGTAAGGACGACGACGACGACGACAACAACAACAACAAAGCCATGGCTTCCGTGGGTGGACATTCTGGATAATAAAAGCTGGCCCTGTTCCAAAGTGAATAATCTCGTTTTATAATTAGTCCATCCAGTAAAAAGAGTTATGGGAGATTATAAAACGTAGAGTAATGGGAGTAATGGGAGATTATAAAACGGTTAGCTCAAATTAAGCAATCTGATTGGTTCACTATTTCAATTGGAGTGTCTATTACTTTCATATATACATACTTGGTGACCATTTTATAAAAGCAATAGCTTACAACAGGCCTGTGGTATATGGTTATTATACCACAGCTAAGGGGCTGTCAACTGTCAATTGCACTTAGCTGTGATACAGTAGATAACCATACATACAGTATAATAACCATACTACTGCATGTTGTGAGCTGTTGCTTAACTACTCCGGGACATGTTGTTAGCATGTTTGGTCAGGTGTGAGGGTCAACATGAGGGTAGATGGGAGTCATGGATCAGAGATCTATGCTAGAGAGCTGACCAGTATGAGTTATCCTGTGGGTTGATACCATATAGCTTACTTCATTTACTGTTGCCAAATAGTCACAAATAAACATGTTGTACAGATTTTCTCTCTCACACATTCGGTATACACAATGCACATGCCTCTCATGCAGGCCTACGTGGATACAATTGGAGGATGACACTACATAATTGTGAAGAGTACAGTAAATAGCTTCATATCTTCCTCCACAAAGATCTTTATTCACACTCTCATGTCCATCTCCTTTATATCTACCCTGGACAGTGCGTGCACGCACGCACGCACACACGCACAGACACACACGCACACAGACACACACACACACACTCTCTCTCTCTCTCTCTCTTGCTGCATTAGAGATCCAAATAAAAGGTAAAGTGCAACTCCCCGCCCCAAACTCCACTGCAGCTGACCCAAGACTTCAATCTGGGCTTGAGGTCTCTATTCAGCAATAAACACCTGCCAATATAATCTATTGGCAGGAAAGCAGGAGATAAACTGAGAGAGGACAGAGAACAGTATCAGACTGGGCAGATAACTGGCTTAAATTCACAATGATTGAATGGATATTGGATGGCGTGAAGTATAACTGATAGATTATATAAACATGTCAGGCTCAGCAACATTGTACAATCCAAGGAGTTCGATGGCTACTTTGTTCATCGCACGCACGCACGCACGCACACACACACACACACACACGCACACGCACACACACACAGAGGAGTGACAGTGAGCAGGCAGGAGCAGATGAGTCACAGAGCATCATGACAGTGAGGTGCTAATAGCAAACACTGGGTTGCTGACATTTTACAAACGATTGACAGGTGACGATGATGTTGTTAAGCATAGTGTGTTCTCTCCTCACATTGAAAAGGCATTGAGACAAAAGGGGATTTAGAGGACGGGCATGTTGCGAGCGCATCGTTCTCCCTGGGTGTCTGGCAGGAATCGATTAATTTGTCTGGAGACTTTGAGCACCAAGGGTAGGAGTTATGAGAAAACTTGGAATGAAGTTAATGAGCCTGGTACGACGTTCAAGGGTTGAACTGTCGACTGGTGGTGTCTTTGTGTGTGTCTGTGTGTGTGCGTGAGAGAGAGAGAGAGAGAGAGAGAGAGAGAGAGAGAGAGAGAGAGAGAGAGAGAGAGACAGAGAGACAGAGAGAGAAGGAGAGGGGAGAGAGGCTTTACATTAGCAGTGTTTTATTGTGGAAAAACAGTGCGGGTTATTTTAACAGTGCAGGTTATTTTACTCTGAATGGATTAGGGTGGTTAAGGAGAGTGCTATAGGGAATGGTTTATGATGCTGCCCTGAATGACAAAAACACATTTCGCACTAGTCTTAAACCACAACAAACTTCTTCAATTGCATTCATCTGGTGTTCATTTTAGCACTAAATAGAAGACAATGCAGCTAAAAGCTCATATTCATATCAAAGTTTCATGTGATTTCAGTATGGAGGTTTTCCTACTAAGGCTGGCAACTCAAAGCAGCATCTCATTCTCGTTAAATGGTCTATCTATATTAAATGTGGTACTGTATCATCCTACAGGGAATTCAGATTTACAGGCATCATAGACACTGAGCTCAGTGACATTGGGAAGTTGGTTTAGCACCAGTCTTTCCCGCACACTGACCAAAAAATCAGCTGAGCAAACACAAGGCCTGATGGGATATTGAGAAAGAACCAATTAAAGGAGAGCTTCTAGCCAGAAAAAAAACCTGGATCGTTATCACAAACAAGCAAAGTAATTAGGAGCTTGTTCTCATCCTGTACTGTAAGTAAGGTACTGTACTGAATCTCCCCTCTAATGTTCTGAAGGAGAGAGGGAGAGGGGGAGAGAGGGAGAGGGGGAGAGAGGGAGAGAGGGAGGAGGGAGAGAGGGAGGATAGTTTCCCAGACATGAAAGAGGTTGTGTAAAGTGGGATGTTAAGAAAGGATAGAACGCACACACATGCATTAACAGGTTCAAATACACATCGACCGAGTGGAGCTTTATGATCTAGTTAATGGTACATACACACTACACACTTACTGTACTACATAGCCTAGCGGGAGATCTGATGTACCCAAAAGCACATGCTCTCTCTCTTCAATAATGTGAGTCGTTCATTAAGTCACTTTGAAAGTGCTGTCTAATCCATGTTTTTAATTGCCTGACCCTCACATGAGAAACAATGAAACTGTGCTCATTGAACTGGGAGCTAAGGAAGGTGGGCTATTGACCATTTGCAATTCATCCCACACTTAATGTAAAAGGTGGTCAGTAAGAAAGTAATAATAACAACAGACAATAACAATTCATCACCACTCACTTGAAGCAGACCGTGTGCCAGTCAGTGTTGAGGGCCTGGAGGTACTGCTCGTCATAGATCCTCTGTCTGCATCCTGCACACACCGGCAATCTTCTGCCAGCTGAGGAACACACACGCACGCACGCACACACATACACACACACACACACGATTCAGGAAGAGATGTTCACATGACCACAGAATAAACTTAATGATATATCATAAAATATATATAAAAACAACGAATTATAGGCATCTGAATGAAGTAATTTAAGACCAACTGTATATCAGTCCATTCACAAAATGTTTTATCACTGCTGGTGACAGAAGGCAACCATACCTGTAGGTGAATACTGAACAGTTGATATCTATCTCTAACTTTCTCGCTTGGTGAAAAACATCTTGATATGCAAAACTTTTATATGCACAACTGACATGATAAACATATTTTTTTATCATTCTGATAAAGGTTTTTTCCCCCATGTGTCCTTTGAATACGCTGTAAGACACTAAAGCTTGCTGTTGATCCCAATAAGTTAAATAGCCTAGTTGATACAGAAACCATGACCCCAGACAGCTAAAAATAGCTTTCATAAAATGGCACTCATTAGTTGAGGGCAGAAAATCCCCCAATTCACTAATGTTGGTGGTATGATTCCCATCATTGATAGGCCAAGTGTAGAGTGGGATATATTTGGTGCTGAGTCTTTTCCTGTTTTTTTCCCAGAGCAGAGAATTCAAGAAGTATCTTCACTCTACACACTTACAGTATGGTATCTGTGCTGCTTTGACTAGTGGGTGGTTGGCATGTGTGTTACTGTGTGTTGACAGTAGCCTACAGTATTAACCCACCACAGGATCATTTGTTTATTTCCCTGTTGCAGATATATGGAATAGAACAGAGAGTGGGGGAAGTCTAAAAAGAGAACAGTAGGCTTCTGCATAAAGGATTTCCCCATCTATCTATCTATCTATCTACCTATCTAATATATATCTATCTATCTACAGTATCTATCTAAAGTAGGCCTACAGATCCCATGGTTCACTGAGACAAATCAATGGTTGTAGAAGTGATGAACAATTTCAAATGAAAGTAATAGAAAGAGCTACTGTACTGCCAAGTGATTTAACATTCTTAAATGAGGATTGGATATCCAACTCAGCTTCAATAGGCTTTCTGGCTCTCACCAAAAGGTTCTGTCTGTGTCCTCTGGGTTCATTTACCTAATGGGTGATCGCGGCTGACTTGCTGGAGTAGTTTTATTGATTGAACTGGCCTACAGACCCAGTCTGCCCTAATGTATTTGTCCGCCATTATTGGTGCCTCTCTCTGACAGTCCTGGGTTCCCTGGCGACCAGTGTTGTCTCAAAAGGCCCAGCATCTACTCCATCATCACACACCGACCCAGAGACACACAGAGTCAGCAGCAGCAGTCATGGGTGAGGGAGGTTGTCCCACCAATTGTTCCTTTACTTCTGATCGAGGCTGACACTCAACCTCTGGTAGTGGCAAACTGTGTGTATTCAATAGGAAATATAATAAGATGTATCCTAAATGGCATTACCCTGTGGCTTTATGAAAGTACATTTCTAAAGTAATTTAAATCACTGAGTGGAGGCTTGTGAGAAATCATACATGCAAATCGCATTATTTTTTATAAGAATCAATTCTGGGGGAAATGTAGGGACTATATTGTAAATAAACTAAAGTAATTGTCGAACACACAGGTTTTCCTTGATATCTTTCTCTTATTCTGTCCTGATATCAGCATTGATATCACTTCCACAATCGACTAGGCTTAACAGATCTGGAGAAGGACATTATTAAAGACTATGTACAGCACAGCCTAGGATGATTTGCGAGTAGGCTATTCAGCTTTGAAACACATTTCAAATAGTTCTACACATACAAAGTTTGTCTTATCATTTATTATTATTTTATATTCAGAAAATGGTGTATTACTACAGTAGCCTGTAGTTTCTATCCCAGGCTTCGTGTGGTATCCAATAGGCAACTCAATCTTGTGTTGCCAGGATTGAGTATCCTGTTTGCCGGGATTGGGCAATCTAGTTCAGACAGAAAACAAGGATTGGCCAATGCAGCATACATAACAAGGTGAAAACGAACATCCCGCAGATAATTAGTAGGAAATATTCACAGTGCGTGTCGCAAACGTTTCCCTACTGTAAACGAGCAAATCAATGTTTGTTGTAGATTAGCTGGCGCATCCATTCTCGAACGCTAGCGTTCGCTGTGCATCTCCCACCCGACACATGCCAGAAGACACCCGCTGATATTTATTCTGTAGCTGCGTGGATGATGGATCGAAAACTTGAACTCACCTTCCTCTTCTCCCATGCGTTCGTCCTTCCAGGTACAACAGAGCAGCATCAACCTCATTCACTCACCGGCATGGAGCTCTGTGAGAGCCTGCCTCTGATGAACAGATAGCCTAACTGGTCTCCGATGTCTCTCCTACCTCTCAGTTCGGTAGCCTACTGCCAGAAGATATGCGGCGGCGATTCATTCGAAGAGGGTGGACCAACGAAGCATCAAGCCGCTTGGAAAGCAAGCTATGTGTTGGCCAACCGACAACCATCCCTGGGAGGTGCATATAGATTTGTCTGCGCAGCAACCACAGCCCAGAGGATGCGCAATGCACCCATATGAAAAACAGGGACTGTAAACTTATTTGCCTATAGTCTACTGCAGATCAAGGTTATATAGGTCCACCTCAACAGGCTATTTAACCGCACAGATAGCCTACGTTAAGTCTACCACTCAAGTTATAGAAAGAAAACCACTCTGTCTCTGTTAAAGGGTTAGGCTACTCCACTACAAAACCAAAGTTTGTCAGATAGGGGTTTGAGATACATCCTTAAATTTCCAGCATCTGTATGCCATAGGCTAAGTTAAAAAAAGAAGAAAAAAAGTAAATATTTAACGTAGGCTACCAAAGGCTATAGGCTTATTAATGCTATATTGAATTGAATGAGTGAATTAATCTCAAGTAGACTAAGAAAGAAAGAAAACATTTGACAAACAGATCTTTAAGTAGCCTAAACCACTTAACAAGATGAAATATACTGTACAGGTAAGACAGGATAAGCAGAAATGTTTCCCTTAAACATTTTATTTTGTTATTCAATGAAGCAAATGAATGCCGGGACATCCAGAAACATGTCACATGTGCGTCGTGGAAATAAAAAGTGCAAACCCCCACCATTCCTCCTTTTAATGTTTAAATAAGAAGAAGAACATCCCAAGGTACAGAGACATGGTCCAACCTGGCTCGGCTCACAAACAGCTCCGCAACAGCACCGAGTACAAAAACCCAAGCAAGTGAGAGTCAAATTAGTACAAAATACAGTACACACATAGAGAGAGGAGGTGGGGTAACTTTGGAACAGAGCGGATCTATCTTTGGTCAGTAAACCTTCAATGCAAACTCATGTAAATATAGACACTGAAGCTCCCCCTCACATACTGCAAACTAGGGGTGTACACACAGACACACATAAAAAAGGTTCTTATACAGTATTACAGTTCTCAACATTGAGTAAATGCATATGTAGAGCAAATAACAAACATCACAACTGGTTTTGTCAAATCTTGTTCACAAAAGACCTGGTAATATGTTTCTGAGCCAAGTATAGAGTGGTGCAAAGATGTTTCAGATTTGTATAATGAGACTGCATGGGAACCTACAATGATTAAAGATATACATTCTAGACTGAAGCAACTTATCCCACGGTGATATGTGATACAATCAGTTCCAATTAATACTTAATGTACAAGCAGTATCATCTTTTTATTGTGACATCTGTACTTTGAACTTAGCATACACGGAATTGGGTACAGATCAACACTATGTGGATCACTACAGCTATTACCTACAAGATACAAATCTTATTCAACACATTTTGATTGTCATCAGCTTACCATATTCAGAGCAATACTGCTCTTCATACTCCACAAGTTAAGGCAACATGCCGGTAAAAATACTGAGGAATACTTGACCGTGGCACTTGAAATGAAAACTGGCAACGTTTCTAGTAGCAGATGGGCAGCCAGATCTGCCCACTTCCCTGCTGCTATTCACCCAGGTCTAAAAATAGCAGCAGCCAAGATATGGAGCCAGAGGCAATTCTGAAAATGGCCAAAGTTTATCACCACTTTAACAGGGCTCTGGTAGCCTCAAGCATTTGACATGTCAGAAACATGGGAACATACAGTACAGTATAGTACAGTATGGAGATCATGCAGTGAGTGGGAAATGGAGGTGATTTGAAATGACACCTCGCTGCATACAGAGAACCTTCCTACCTGCTGTGCCTCAAGTAAGGGACTGGAAATGTTCACATTCTCGCCGAAATCTCTATCACACACACACACACGCACGCACGCACGCACGCACGCGCACACACTGTAGACAAAATCACACATAGAAACACAGTCTTTCTCTGTCACCCACATACTGTACACTAATACATACACACACACACACATACACATAGCAGTGAATGTAAGAGGTCTCTGTAGGGTACTACTGAAAGGGGGCTATTATAGTTGATTAACACAACCATTATAATGTAAAAAGTACAATCAATAAACCTAGTCACATCTAACGTGTGCAAAATTCTGGGTCGGTAGGTTAGTATAAAAAATACCTTGAATTTTCCAATAAGTATAAAATATCTTTACATACTCTAATGGGGGATTTTTGTTTATAAAATGTACATTCTAGATCATGCAGTAGCACCAATGTTGCTTGAGGTCATGTAGCATCTCAAGATGTCATCTACTTCCTCCTCCCACAGTATTTGCCTTGGCATCCAGCAACTCCTCCTGTGGAGGGCACACATTATGGGGAGGAGCTTTGAAATTCTGAAATTCAGCAATTCTACACTATTGGGCATCCCATGATTTTGACATACGTGTGAATGAATATGCACAGTTCATGTAGCTACTGTACCATACCGAATGCATTGCTCTTTACTCTCAAGGATTCAATGCTCTTATATCCATATTTGCCATATGTACTGTACAGTACAATATACGGGTACCATTTACAATAAAATGCTTACAATTAAATGCTCCTGAGTATGAGGTGGTTGACCGGTTGATTAAGAGACATTTCTTGTCCTTCTCTTTATATTTTATACCTTTAACCTCAGAAACTATCTAAGGTTACTTGCACATTCAATGATGCTGCGTGGTAAAGTCAAGTGATGTGTGAATTAAGAGGGATACTACTGTAACCTTGCTTGTCAGCAGAACAAGACACAGCGACATAAATAAATAAATTCACCAATAGTCTCTTTCTGGTGTTTATGTTTTAAGTGACCCTACCTCTATAGGCTCCTCCTCCTCCGGCGCCGCCCAGGAAACCCTGAATTGGGCCATATTTGGCTGCTTTGGCTGTGGGGGAAAAAAGGTGAAAAAAATAATTACCATCTTACTATTCAGTGTGACATAAATACTGTACAGGTCTTTCCTCACAATTTCTAATAAGCATTGTACAGAACAGTGTGATTTTTCTATGGTCTCCAACACAGCCACAGAGCACAGATGGGTGAACTTTTGCAAGTGTGGACATCTGCCAGTTGACCACAGCAGCCAAGTCATCCCAGTGAATGAGTTAGCATACTGTATGCTAAAGACAGAGGGGCTATTGATATTCACTTTTGCTGCAATAGCGACAGATGTTGTAAATCAATAAGGTTAATGAATAATTCTTAGCTATTACAAACATAATAACTTAGAGTGCAGGTACATCAGGGGTACACAGAGAGTGAGGGTAGGTATTGTAGCTATGTAATATGTGATGGTGACTTGATCTATCCAAAACAATGGCTACAGTATGTAATACTATGTCGAGTGCTTTATACTGTAAATCAATGTCTTAAGGTGTGTGCTTTTGTCAAGTATTTAAGGTATTATAAGCATATCCTGATGTTACCAGATTTTAAGGCACATGATGCACTATTGGTCAAGAGCATACAGTATGCTAGCCTGGGCAGATTCTTCCTTAGAAAAGGCATGACGCAGTGTGCTCTTAGAAAACATACAGGAGGTTATGCAATTAAAATACACTCAATGTCAGGGAATATTTGGAATTCATATCAGGTGGAGGTGAAACATTTTCATCAAATACTTCTGGTGCTTCGAGACCTATTAAATCCTCAAGTATTGCCTGGTGCAGTTATCTTGGGAACCAGTCACAAGTTCTTCCAAATATTCCCACCAATAACCTTCCATGTTCAGGGAAATGAGGGCTGTGTCTGTGTGTGTGTGTGTGTGTGTGTGTGTGTGTGTGTGTGTGTGTGTGTGTGTGTGTGTGAGTGCGTGCGTGCAGACTAACTGAAGTTTCTCACAATCTGCATTGACACGCACTCACTGTACTGTGCAATCACAGCCGGCCTAATCTCATCCAAATAATCTGCCATCAGTGAGTATTACTGAATTTGTGTCAAAAAGGAAACTGAAGTCTACCAGGCATCCGGTTGAAAGCCAATCTTTTCCATGCACAATGTGACGTAATATCTGGGTGAGTTTTGTTGAAGAAAGAAAATAGACATCACTACCTTGTTGAGGAGTTAGAGGGGCCGTGCCACCTGCACCATACCCTACACAGAACAGACAGATAATTAGACAAACAAAATAGCAAATGATCACATCATTATGTCATAAATACATGTATAGCTCAGAATTTCTTCTGGTTAATTCATATGATCCAGAAAAACAGCTAGGCTGAAGTTTTTTAAGTTTTTACATAATTGTTATTGTTATTATTATTGCCACAGTAGACTTAATATGATTATTTTACTTGATTGTTTTTGCTATAGTAGTCCATGACCAGAAGGGGTTTCCGGGCTGAAAGGGTCTCCTAAGACCAGCATGCTCGCATGCTCACCTGAGGCAGAACCTGGGATTTTTCCAGTATTAAATTCCAGTCATGAGTCCTACAGTACAATAGTTGATTTCTAATTAAATGCTCAAAACTCAGTTAAGACATTGTGCAGACACTGGCAGAGTAGTTTAATATTAAGTAATATTAGGTAATATTAGATCATCTGCTTGTGCTTAATGGAAATATGATCCAACAGATTTAAAATGCCCTGTAGAGTTTGATGCCAGTAAAACAAAATCCTTCAGTATTGACTTCCTAGGAATATTTGGATCATGAAGAAACCAATCAGTTCCCTGGAGTTATGCCCACTCCAGCCTTTAATCGTGTCAAATGGGAGTAATTGGAAATGAATGGCATTTATTTGTTAAAATTAAAAAGCCCCAAATTAGTTTTTTTGTTTTAGCAGTACACATTCATTTGATACCGGATATGCACAAAACTGTTAACTTGTTTGATTAGAATTAATTTATGATGAGAAGGCAATAATCTGGGACTTTTTAGAATTTTAATTCAAAAGGTTAACAGCAGTTGCAGGTGTATTCTGTGTGTGATATTTTGTATGACAGACTTGACTTCACATGAATAATCGATTTCCATGGCAAGTGCAGCTTGATAAAAAGCTTAGTAAATCACAGTTGGTAACTACGGGAAAGAGAGGGAGAGAGAGAGAGGGCCCAAAGTCCCCTGAAACAATCTTACTATACAAATAATTCATCATTAGGTGCTTTGAACACCTAAAGGTTCCTCCTCCATTATAGAGTTAAGGGAACCTAAACATGACTAGGGGAAGTTAGCAGTTCTTTCCAATTGTGTTTACATCCAGTTCCCCTCTCTCTTTCTCTGTCCTGGGTGTTAGCTCTACAGGGAGGAGACAGGTCCGTCCTACCGCCCAGGTTACCTGTCTGTCGGCAACTGGGCTTTAATCCCCCTCCTGATCCAGAAACAGTGATGAACACGGACAGTTAAAGACCCCTGAAGGCCCTAATGTAAGGTTGGTTTTGATGCCACTCATCTTTATACCTAATGACCATCACAGTGACCTACTGCTAATAATGCCAAAAGAACCCACACAGAAAGGGAAATTTATTGTATTGGGGGTAGTGTACAGTATTTTGGACATTTAGCCGTAGTTGTGGTCTGTCTACCATCAACCTGAAACATACTGTAGAGACCACAATTTCACTGATTGTTCCGCTAGCTGCAGTTTCTCTCTCACTGGGCTACAATGGAAGTCAATGGGGCACCGGTAAATGCGTTGGAAAAACTATGATAAATTGCAATCCAAATATTTTTAGGTGTCTGACATGACTTGCACATAGTCCTCCATGGGAGAAGTGAAAACAAGCGCCAGGGGAATGCTTATGTCCAAGCCATGTCAAACATGTAAAAATATTCGGATTGTGGTATATTTCACAGGAGAGCAAACTGAGACTGTAAAATTACACTGTGCTTTCCGTCTCGGAAAAGCACATTTACAGTATCATAGTTTTCCCAACGCATTTACGAGTGCCCAATTGACTTCCATTGTAGCCCAGTAAGAGCCTGCAGAAGAACTGCATTTAACTTAATACTGTAACGATCAGTGAGATTGTGGTCTCTATGTTTCAGGTTCATGGTAGACAGACCACAAATAGGGCTTAATGTCCAAAATAACACAATACCCATCTATGTACAGACACTGTCAACTCAGCAGTAAATAAGTAACTCCACTGAACCACAAAAAAACTCTGTTGTTCCAAATTATCTCCTTATTTGCCCAGTTTTGTTCCCGGGGGAGGTGGGAACATTTGGTTTTCCCTCTGGGACCTGTTCTTTACTCCTTTGGTCCTGCGTCTTCTCTCTCCATGAAGAATGGCCCTGCTCTGTTGTCTGCAGCACTCGACAGTGATTTATGGCACTCATGTGTGGACCTCAGGTTTCAATATATAGAAGTTCACTATACAACACGTGGTTCTGAGGACTCGCAATGCAGTTCACACTGTATGAGCCACCTGGAACCTAAAACTACCCCCCACACCTCCTTCCCTCTCATCAGTTTAACACATGGAGTAGATACTGTTGTAACAACAGCCTTGTGTTTACACTGTACACACACACACACACACACACACACACACACACACACACACACACACACACACACACACACACACACACACACACACCTATATTTGTACTGGTAAAGTTGGTAAGGCTTACCTGGGTAGGCTTGTTGTGGGTATCCTCCTCCATAGCCTGGTGCCACACCAGCACCTGTAACATCAACACAGCCAAGGGTGAGCTCCAACATCATGCACAAGACTAAAGCTAGCTTGGATCCTTTTGAACTATTGTACGTATGTGTGACAAACTTAGTCAGAAAACCAACTCATGGTAGTCATGAGGACGGAGGATGAATCTGACAACAATGTTCCACCATCTGGAGTAGGGTTTAAAAAGGCACTGTGTGAGAGGGGGGCTCAGTGAGAAAGTATTTAACCAATGGGAGATGGATTAGAGCTGCAGGCATTATGGTCAGAATCCTGGAGGCAGATGAGAGAAGTGTGTCCACTGCTGGAGCAGAGTGATAACACTTAGCCCTCACAGTGACGGGGGGAAGAGAGGAAGAGAGGACAGCCCGCTGGTATGATACTACACATCATGACTGGAAGCTCCACTGCCCAAAAAACTTTGAGAACTCCATCAGGATGATTCTAGTATGTCACAGCGACAAACAGAAAGTGAATGTGTGAAATATCCCTCCTATATCCAGCAAGGTAAGACCTCACCTGGTTGGTATCCACCAGCAGCGCCGAGGTTACCATAGCCTAATGAAACAAGAAGTTATCAGGTTCGACAAGAAATGACTATGATGGCGGTTTCCTCATTCTTTCAAGTCTAGGCCAATGGCACTGTATGCACTGGAGGACTGTCTTGATGTTGTGACTCACTGGTTAGTATATGCAATCATGTAAAATACTTGAAAGCCATGAGGTGCTATTGGTAATAATGGCACTACGGTTTTATTTAATTTGCCACTGACATATAATATTAGAAACATATAACTTTAGAAATACTACAACTACAGTACTACCAGTAACTTAAAATATACTGCAACTCATACTATCTATAAAATACAGCAATAATGACCAGATCACATACTGTATTTTCTAAAACATAGAACAAAGCTAAGGATAAAGTGTATTTTACTATTAAAGAGCATTTCACTTTATCTGTATTGTAAAATGAAAAAGGCTCCCGTGCACTGTTTTAGCTTGCAAATTTACATTCTATTGCAGTACTAGTTTCAGTACTTGGACCGTCATCAGCAAATCGAAACACTGCAGCAATAGAAATGTTTTTAATTATGTGAGCTAAGAGAGTGTGCGGGAGCCTTCTTCAGTTCATGACTTGCATTTCTCTCCTACGCACCTGTCCACAAGACAACTTGTGCGTGCAGAAGACTTCATTCACTACATCTGTATTACAAAGATATGTGGTTTCACCTGGTTTGGGTGGTTTAGCCCCGGCTCCCAGTCCAACTCCAGCTGGATACCTAGCACCTGGAACAGAAAAAGGACTCAGACGTCATCCTAAACTAACAACATACAATGAAACTGTGATAGGCAATACTTTTGTTCTGGAGGGCCACACAGAAATGTAAGTCTTTTCAGATGCTTCTAGGTCCCAAATAAGGATGTCTGGGAAACACACCTCTAGAGGCTGGGCTAAAATAATGCAAACATGGCTGACATTTAAGACAGTGGGTCAGGAAATTCCCTTTGGTCAAGCTTTCTGTTTTACTTTAAGTTTTTCTAGTTGAATGATCATTGGAGTTGGGGAACCAATCTGGTTGGCATCTTGTTCCTGGCACTGCGTCAGTCAGTTCCTTATCAACACATCTGGATGGGACAGGAAGCACAGAGCGGTGGCATTTCCTGGACCAACGGTTACTCTGTGCATTGGTCAGGAAAGCCGGTTTGAAGTTGGGGAACACAGAGAGTATATGTTCTGTACACTGTGTCTCCCCTCTAAGTACAGGCCGATGGAATTTCCTGGATCAACGGTCACTCTTTGTCTTGGTCAGGAAAGCTGGTTTGAAGTTGGGGAACAATGAGTGTATGTACACTGTGTCTCTCCTCTATAATACATACCCTGTCCATAATAACCTTGACCATACGGGTATCCCCCTGGATCATGATGACAAAAAAGCAGCTTTATTCCTGATGTGACATCCTCGCCAGGGGGCACTAGTGATTGGCTCAGTCACAGAATGTAAACAATGAGTAAAATGTATCAACACAGACTGTCTAACTTGTAAACCTTCTCTCTGAACATGACATTCTGGTTGCAATATATGTATCAAAACAGTATCACAGCTAATATTTACAAAGTGTGGTAAACAGTTAACGTTGGGTGAAATGGAATGGACAAAATTTGAATTTAAGGATTGACATACAGTATAATTGTCTGCTATGAAATTAGGAAATGAAATGAATATTAAATTAGAAAGATGTGAAAATGATACCCTACCGCCTCCAGCTGTCAGTGGAATACCGGCTCCTCCGGCAACGCCCCCTGCTCCACCCACTGCTACAGGATCCGCAACACAATAGTCACACAGTGGACTGGATACAACTTCAGTATGCACATGCAGATATGCATAATACTGTATAAGTACTCAGAATGATGCAAACACACACGCACACACACCTGGAGGATTCAGGGGCCTGGCGCCAGGAAGTGTACCAGCTCCAGCTCCAGCTCCTACACCGTAGTATGGAACTAAGGCACATAAATGACTTTTAACGCCCTTTTTCCAAATACAGTAGACAGGATATGAAACGCAGCCTGGATTGTCTGTACATATGATGGATGTATGGATGGACAGAATATTTTCACACCGGGTTATGATTAAATTCCAGTGTTCAGAGTGCCAGTAGAGTATAATGTATAGTACTTGAATCAATTTTCAAAGTGCAGATAATGATATTTAGATGACTTACTTCCATAGCCGCCATAGGGGTATAGTCCAGCACCAGGCCCTGTGAGAACATAGGAGCCATACAGTAAGTACACCATAATAGGGATAGAACCTCTATTGGTGCGGGCCGTGGTAGATGGTGCTCTGTGCAGTGGTGTACCATGACAGTTTGAAGATGTATAGGAAGCTTGAGGATGTAGTTTACAGTATATAGGATCTATGATACGAGAAGGTTTGAGTTCCTAGTACAGTACGATGACCTTGCAGTAGAGATGAAGATGATCAAATCAAATCAAATGACAGGATCCTACAGCATGACGCTTTCACCACAATGACATTAAGGTTTACAGTCCAGGGGTGAAGGGGTGACCCAGGGTCATGGTAAAACACATAGAGGATCCAGTGCACTGTTCTTCTTACATCTCAGTCTTACAGTAATGTTCCTATTAACATACCTGTAACACCCTAATATGTGTTGTAGCTGTCTGTATCCTTAATGACACATGAGCTATACTGTGTATTGCAGAACAGCCATATTGGAGCAACTATCCTACTGTGTCTGGCCTTTCTAAGCTTCATTTAGTGAAAAAGCTGGTTCAGCTTTTCATTGCATTTCATGGTACAGTACTGTAATATCATTGTGTACACAGTTCCTTATATTGATTAATGTATTATCATTAAATCAGCATCTTTCAAAATGGCATGTTCAGAGGGTGGATAATTGTGCTTGTATGCGTGATGTGTATAAACATTGAGGAGCAGACATCATGGATCTATTCTATATAATGTAGTTGGATATAACATGGTCTAATGAAGCCCAGCCTGGTCAAAAGTTGAATTAATAAGTAATTGGATGATTGAATCCTGTGATGTGATATGCTTTGGCAGTTTCTTTTCCTGCTAGGGCAGTCATAACAGAAACTGCAACCTGCCTCTCTCTCATACTATACATACCCTGTCCATAATAACCTTGACCAAGATTTGGGTATGCCCAGTTTGGGTATCCCCCTGAATCAAAGAAAAGCAGTTTTATTCCTGACATTAATTTGGCCAGGGGGGCACCAGCAGTAGTTCCTTCACTGAGGTAGAAAAAAAAAATACTGTGCTAGAAACAGGGAGCCTAACTCAAAACATCATAAAATCACACAAACATGAGACTGCATCAACATTATGGAGATTTATTTTGAATTTATTACCATTAAATACTAATTCTAACAATGTCTGTGTTGGACCTGTGGTCTTCTAGTTGAAATAATCAGTGCTATTAATAAAGGTTGACAATAGAATGTGATTGAGTGGTTGGTTACTGTAATTATTTCTATATTGGCGTGGATGCGACGGATGATATTAAGATTATTGGTCTGAAAATGCAATGGATTTTACAAATAACTATACAAAGAATAAATCAGTAATACTTGTACCGAATAGGTATAAGAGTACTTTTATAAAACATTATCCCAGTTCAGATCATTTGTACCTGCATATCTATTTTATCTATAAACAGACATTTTTGGATACATTTGACTAAAGCCAAAGTCCTTACCTGCTCCTGGGGGCTTAGGTGGTTTGCCACCTGTACCGACACCAGCACCACCACCAGGTACACCTGAAAGCAGAAACATTGTATCATCAGTATCATAAGTGTAGCCTACCTGATCCTGTGCACACTATTTGATGCCCAAGTGGTTATTAGTGTTGAGCACCACCGTGTGTTTAAACAAGGTAGTACACCCTGTTATGCAAAACAATACCAATCTTCTTCAAGGTACAGTACAACAAGAGTTACACTTGGTCTAAAGTGTAACTAAAAGAGCTTAAAAACCCTCAATGCAACCACCGATGTACTCCTGTGGCAACCACACAGAAAAAATAAAGACATGTTATATTCTTTATATATCGAAATTTAGATTTCGGTTACATGAATCAATGCTACATAATGTATTAATTTAATCAGTATGTATCCATCAATGAAGACGAGTTCAGAGAGGTAGAGGTACAGTATTGATATGACACTCACTAGGCTGGCCTTGGCCCGTCACACCAACTGTAAAGAGATAGAAAATGTCAAAGAAAATAATGACATAAAATGTTTGTACAGTTTAATAGGTTAAGGTACAACCTGAGGCAACATACAGTAGTATTTGTTTCTTTTGCAAATAATTTGAGATTCAGCAGTACTCACACAAGGCCCTGGCTAAATAAAGCACCTCTAGCTTTTAAATGAAAAAGTATTTCAGAACTATTTCTATTCTATAGGTATTCTTATACCAGAAAGGTTGTGTATTATTAAGCAAGTCAAGTTTCTGTTTACTCATAGTATCTACTCCACCTACGCACCTGTCATGACATTTACTTCAGGTATGCAAGAGACTTTCAATTATCTGCTGAAGATGAGTTGACACAAAGAAATCTAACATTCCTCTTACCTCCAGTAGGGGCAGCAATGCCTGCTCCGCCTATCACACACACACACACACACACACACACACACACACACACACACACACACACACACACACACACACACACACACACACACACACACACACACACACTGCTCTTTGAGTTACATTATAAAGAAACTGCATCCTAATACACAATTATCAAGATAAACATAGCAGGAGGAAAAGAAAAGTGGACAAAGTGAAGAAAGAAAATAATGAAGAAATATTAAATAAAATCTGCTTACCAACACTTGTTCCAGCTGTAACAGAGAAACAGAAACCCATACATAGGTATGTTGAGTAAATAATTATTTGTACTGAAGCCTACCATGTTTGAGTAAAATAATGTGATTAACCATTATTTCAACCACTTACCACTAGGTTGTAGTATTCCACCACCAACTGTAAAGAGGTAAAATAAAAATAAGTTTAACTATAGTTAATATAGTTAACTATCAAAACCATAAGCGTATTATTGAAGAATAAGTGAACGTACCATCAGTTATTTTTAGGCCTGCAAGAAATAAATAAAAAGCAAGCATACACAATAAGAACATAGTCTGTTATGTATTCTGAAACAATTTGTGCTAGTTATATCAATAAAACATTGTGTAGGTAGTGGTATTCCAAAAATATGTATAGATGATATTCATGTTCTGTAAGACACCAGTAAACTGGCAAACACTGCAATGGCAATGAATGACAAAGAGTACAATGGTTAACAGAACACAACATGGGAATTACTGTACAACAAAAACCAAATGCAGAAGAAAAACAAAAAAATACAGTTTTGTTTGTTGTAAAGTATTATTCTAAAGCAGGGGCTTCAACATATGGGCTGTAAAAAAGATACAGTAGTTAAATGTACTATGCAATTTGTGAGTAACTTTTGTCTTAGTTTCAACAATGTGCGCACCTGATTCTAATGAGTCAATTTCAGATACTAAGAGAATAGGACCCCCTGCTGTAGAAGTTAAGCTTATGTAAGACAATCACCTGACGGGTTGAGAGTGAGAGTACAGTAAACCAACCACCATCTCCACACGCAGTTGTTAACATGTGGGAAAAATCAATTCTATATATTCCAGTGTTGAACTAATAGTTTTTTTTTCCAAGTCACTTACAAGCAAAATGTTGTTGGCTAAAAAGGCAGAGAGCAGAAATGGGAGAAAACAAGCGCAGCGAGCAGAAGGTTAATAAAGGACAGGAGAATGTCTGGGAGAATCCTAGGGGATGTCAGTGACACATTATTTGAGGTGAGTTAATTCAAGTTCTTTAAAATACCCAGTGAAACCCTACAGTATGTGATACCTGATAATATAGTCTACAGTATGTGTAGATTAGTATATTAACACTATAAACATTTGTAAACACACAATTTGGAATTCAATAAGCTGTACAGAATAAATGTTTACCAAAATAGTTTAGGTCAGATATGAATTGCTCAAAGAAGGAACTGAAAATAACATGTTTGTACAGACTCTCTAAATGAAGTGCCACCATGCCCCTTGGTTTAAAGGTTGTTAATGCCAATGCAGCAAGTCTTACTGGGCTCTGGGACCGCGGGGGCCGTGCCATTTGTGGCACTAGGTGTGGGTCCTGCCAAAAGACAACAGGTTCCAGTTTCATCCATTGCAGTTGAAAGAGACACAGAGCTGGGGAAACTAGCGTAGGCAGAAGCCATTAGGGGGATGGCAGGAGGTGTAAGCTAGGTGGTAAATAGCTATCGGACCATAAAATGCTAGGAGTAGGTAGCACTAGCAGAACACATATCAAGTTGATTATTTTTGATAACCCTGAGATGGAGTGCATTAGCCAGACAGCAGTGGGAGGGGAGTTAGCTTGGATGCTAAGCCCCTGTCTGCAGCGCGTTCAGATCCTAATGAAGTGTGCTGGAAAAGTCTCTGTGGGAATTCCACGTTAGAAACAAGAAAGTGACAAGTACTGTAGTACCTGGCTACTCTATACTGTAGTATGGTATAGTTTGTGTTTTAACTTCTCTACAAAAAATATACATTTAATAAACTGCAGCTATTGAAAACAGTGGAGAATGTATTATTATACAGTATATGTATATATATATATATATATATATATATATATAAACACAGTGTACAGTATGTGTTAGTCAGTGACTATACTGTACCTGGCCCTGGAGTTCCTTCAGCTACTCTAGTCGGACCTATCAACAAGGATTGAAGTTACATTTTTAAAATATATATCATTAATTATCATTTGTCTTTGTCCAACATTTATTCAGTAGGTATTCACCAAGAAGAAATGCAAAATATTGTCAGTGTAGAGGGAAAAAAAACATAGGTAAAAGCTACTATGTACCTGGTTTACCATCAACACCCGTTACACCCACAGCAGTCCCCCCTGGAAGACCAGCCCCACCTGCCACCGGTGTAGATCCTGGCACTGGCACTCCAGTTCCTGCAATGCCTGCTCCCCCTGGCACACCTGAGGGCAACCAGGTAAAGGTTGGAGTAGAGGCCCCTGGCATGGCACTCCACACAGCGCAGAGACAATGTGTGGTCAAATGTGACATAATATATATTATACAGTATATTATATGTCAGTTATACTACTTGTATGAACCTTTTAGAAAGCATGCCAAACTGTTATAGATACTGTACGCAGTGATTATAGAGGCTTTATGAAGGCTTAATGGTGACATTGGTAACATTTTTCCATCTTAGAAACAGCTAAAATATGGCCATTTCTAAATGAAGCAGATGCAGAAAAATGTATTCATGCTTTTATTTCAAGCCAACTTGATTACTGTAATGCACTTTTCACTGGCCTCCCCCCAAAAAACACTGAGAGACTTCATCTCATTCAAAACTCTGCAGCCCGACTATTAACAAAAATCAAGAGGAGGGAGCACATTAGTCCAGTCTTAGCTGCTCTGCATTGGCTTCCAGTAACATTTAGAGTTGATTTTAAGGTCGTCCTCCTTATATACAAAGCCCTTAATGGGCGAGGACAAAGCAACATTGCGAACTCCCTTGTTAACTACGTGCCTTTAAGAACACTGCGATGATCCACTGCTGGTTTACTAGAAGTTCCCAGCAACAGTCAGAAGAAGATCAGGAGTGCAGCCTTTGTCAATTATGGCCCAAAGCTATGGGACACAATACCTATAGATATCAGGGAAGCCAGCTTGTTAAATAGATGTAAAAGAAATCTAAAAACGTATCTCTTCACTTTAGTTTTTAACTACCTCCTTTTGCACTTGCGGGCTACTGCACTTCTTTCATGTTTTTAATGTATATCTCTCCAGTACAATATTTCATTAAACTGTAATTTTTATATTGCATTTTATTTGATTTCTTATCTTTAATTGTGTTTTATCTTCCATCTTATTTTCCTGCTTTTTGTTTATTTTATGTCTATTTTTATGTGACACACTGTGCATGTATATTCTCTATTGTAAAGCACTTTGAGCTGCATTTATTGGTATGAAAGGTGCTAAACAAATAAAGTTTATTATTATTATTATTATTATTATTATTATTATTATTATTGAGTCTTCATAAGCTGCACTTTATCTGAAGACTGTATGTGGAAAAGTGGCAGGTAAAAGTGACATACATGTAATTGTGGGAGGAAATAAAACCTATATTTCTTGTGACTTAGATAAATATTTGTCCATGCCCAGGCTGGATGGTGTTATACAGAGATGGTGCCTCATACCATATTTAGGCGGTTTGACTCCACCAGGATATCCTGTAATACAGTAGTTGAGATAAGCATTTAATTCAGTAGGTCACATGCAACTAATGGCCACACCTGTACTACAGTATACATCAGGGCTGGTCAATTAAATTGTTCTGAGGTCAGAATCTAGCCCAAGGCTTAATGCAATGACAGTCAATCCCTCCAGTACTGAATTTCAAACTTATTGGGCTTATCATCTACTGTAAGTATTGTTATACGTATTAGCAGTTTATACAGTATACTAAAGTGCACTTTGATTTACCTCCAGCTCCGACTCCTCCGGGTCCAACCCCAGGTCCTACTCCTGCTCCCCCCAGCCCTCCAGCTCCGACTCCTCCGGGTCCAACCCCATGTCCTACTCCTGCTCCTCCCAGCCCTCCAGCTCCGACTCCTCCGGGTCCAACCCCATGTCCTACTCCTGCTCCTCCCAGCCCTCCAGCTCCGACTCCTCCAGGTCCAACCCCATGTCCTACTCCTGCTCCTCCCAGCCCTCCAGCACCTGGACCGGTCCCTGCGCTTCCTGGAAGTCCTGTGACGAGTAGCCGGCATACCACGTATACAGTATTACTTACACATAAACACAGTGTATATTTGCTCGTTCTGTGGTAAAATAAATAAATAAATAAATAAATAATCGTTTTCATACCATACTTAGCAGCTTTGGCTGCAGCATATCCTGAAATACATAAAAACAAAGCAGGAATCAGGAACAATATTTTAGATTTGTTAGCAAAGCTGCATTACCAGTACTCATACTGTAAGTCCTGGGCCTTTACTGAGGTCTATCCTCTAGGATTAAATTAACTCATGCTAGTTTACCTCCAGCCCCAACACCTCCAGGAACCCCACCAGGTACTCCTCCTCCTCCTCCTGCTCCTCCCAGTCCCCCAGCACCTAGACCCGCACCCGCAACTCCTGGAAGTCCAGAAGAAAGTAGATAATAGTTCCACACAAACAAATCAGTACAGTATAGTTCTTTCATTAAAGTAAGTGTACACACACACATTTGAAGTGCTTTACATACCATATTTAGCAGCTTTGGCAGCAGCATATCCTGAATTTGGAGGGTTAAAAAGAAACTAGAGACATTAGACAGTCCTGAATCTAATTAGGTTGTGAAGTACAGGATGATAATAAGTGCTCTGCACAGCTTCATTAATATTCTGTCCTGCCCTCCACCTCTGCCTGCTGTTCTCTCTCCCTCTGTGTTCCCTGTCTGTGTCTGTGTGTGGGTGGTGCTGTTGGCATGGCTTTTACCTCACCTGCTCAAGCTGGCTCTCATCTGTCATAAGCTATTATCTAGTATTATGTTATTGTCAGTTTCATTATCGTGACAGAAATTCTATAGTCAAACCACTCACTTTCGAGTTCCAGCCTTTACCACTGTACAGGACAGATTCTTACCATAGTTTGGTGGTCTTGCTCCAGCTCCAGTGCCATAGCCATACCCTGCAAAACAATACAATGTGAAAAAGTTACACATTAATGTCTGTAGGTCTTGTATTGTAGTAGCTCAAGTATAAAACGTGTGAAGTGATGCTGACATTGACCACAACCATTTCCACTTGAACTTTGACACGCTCACCTCCTGGTACACCTCCTGCCCCAGCCGCTCCGCCAGCCCCTGCTGGTACACCTAGACATCAGGGCACAGATAGTTTGGGCTGATTGCCAAGTAATACTAACCATTCAAACTCTTGTTAACTGAATTGTGATGTAAAGAGTATCCATACCTAGAACATTGTAGCTGTAACAGGTACGGTACATGCATACAGCAACACAGTACTGATACAGTACGAAAGTAACAATTATTACCCATGAAGCTATGGGAACTACAGGTACAGTACAGTATAACCTTCTGATATACTGTATTTTATTGTGTGTTAAGGTGTAAACGTGAGATATACAATAGATTACCTGTGTATGCTGTAATACAAAACAAAAAGAGAAGATACATTACAAAATGGGCAACAGATTATGTTTAATTATGACCCATACTGTGTGCTGAAACAATTGGTAGAACCTGATGCTTACATCCGTATCCTGGGAACAGTCCGGCCCCTCCACCTGGAACTCCTCCAGCCCCACCGGGCCCTACAGAGGAACCAACAGTAAGAATAGAATGTCTAAGATAGGCATGATTTACAATCTCATATCATCAAGAAAACACACTATACTGTACATGTATTTGTGTTTTCTTGAAATATGTATGTAATGTAATGTTGTGTGTGCATTCAGTGTACAGTCATTGTGTGAGAGAACTAAGAAGCCATACCATATTTCAGAGCTTTAGCACCAGCAGGGTACCCTAAAGGAGAAGTGGTGTTGAAGAAAGACTTGAGGAGAGACCAATAATGGCCAGTGCGTGATGCAGGGCTAGCTAAGAGCACCATGCAGTCCGTGAGATGCTTTCTAAGTTGTGCGTCATGCTCTCCCTGCCCTAGCGACTACATACTGTACTATAGCTTCGGTAATTACCTCCAGCCCCAGCCCCTCCAGGAACCCCACCAGGTACTCCTCCTCCTCCTGCTCCTCCCAGGCCTCCAGCACCTACCCCTGTCCCCCCGACTCCTGCAAGATTCAAAAGTATCCTCAGATCACGTGTTCCTCTTCAATATGTCTCAGACCACTTTTGATCCCATTCAGAGTGAGCCGAGGGTATTCATCACGGCTAATCGCACCGTATTTGGGAGGTTTAGCTCCTGCTCCTAACGCCCCACCCCCTCCGGCACTCCCCCGTATCCTCCCGCTCGTCCACCAGCTGAGCCAGTAACATGCAGTGCACAGATAAGCAAATACTTGCAAGAGAATCCCTCTACTTTCCCATTGCTACCACAAATCCCGCCCCTCCCTCCCTCACAACGCAAACCCTGTTCTCCTTCTTCATAGCCCCCCACTCGTCGTTGGCATACCTCCTGGCCTTAGATACCCTCCGGCTGCCAGCCAATATCCACCTCCACCTGCAGGTAGTCCACCAGCTGCCCCTTGACCTACACATGAGACTGTGCTCAAGTTGGTTTAAAGTGAAAAGACAGCAGAATTTCATCAAACGCAGACAGATTTAATATTTCATACCGTATTTAGCAGCTTTGGCTGCAGCAGAATGTCCTGAAATGCAAGAAGCAGAAATGAGAATCCTTCACTCCTCCCTTTAACTCTGCAGTATCAGAACTCATATCGTTAGAAGCATGACAAAACATGGGTCATTATCATGGCTACTGACCTCCAGCTCCAGGTACTGCTCCTGGTACTCCTCCTGCGCCTCCAGCCACCACCCCACCTCCTGGGACCCACCCTGCACCTCCTAGGATCCTCCCTGCACCTACAGTATGGCATGTCACAGAAGTACTGTATATCATTACATATATCAAAATCTTGTATATTGAATCAACAGCAGCTACACATTTTTATTTTTTAAATGTTTGGTGTTGTTCCCTACCATACTTGGCAGCTTTGGCGGCAGCCCAATATCCTAAAAAAAAGAAGAACAATCTTATTACAAAAACCTTAAATAAAATAAAATAAATTCAATGCTAGCTACAGTAATGGAAATGTCTAAGTACCTCCAGCCCCACCAGCCCCAGGTACGGCTCCTGGTAAGCCTCCGAATCCTGTACCCCCTGGAATGGCACCTGCACCTCTTGGGACTCCTGTGGGAAGTTACAAAGATTTGGATCTAATACACTCTTTACTATTACTGTAGCAGCAGCCATGCAGGAGATTTTTAAATCAGACTTGAGTTAGAAAATAGCTATCAGCATGAGATGAGTGGAGGTATGAATTCTTTAATATCTGTACGGTACCTCCAGCCCCTCCTTGTCCTCCCCCGTATCCCCCCAGTCCCCCAGCGCTGGCCCCCCCTGGGAGGCCTAATGAAAAGGGGATTTATTCACAAACAAAGTTAACCACGTGTTCATATGCACTGAAATACTTAAAACTTCAAGTGCAGTTCATACCATATTTAGCAGCTTTGGCCGCAGCATATCCTTTGATAAGAAAAGACAAATTGGAAATGTTATTAATTAATTAGTTATTTATTTTATTTTATTTTCCTAAAAAAACATTGTAAGTACATACAATCATATTGTGTAAAGTACAGAAATTTGTCTTCGATTCGTATTTACAATCTCTATGAATCGTTTCAATTTATTCATGTGATCTATAAAATTGCTAGAGGCTTAAGACCATGGGAAAAATCAGGCTTTACCTCCAGCTCCTGGCACAGCCCCGGGTACTCCTCCTGCTCCTCCACCTGGTACTCCTCCTGCTCCTCCAGACACTACTCCGCCTCCTGGCACACCTTTCAGAGATACAAAATATTGTTCGCTTTGTGTACAAAAGGTTAATTGACATGTATCGAACATCTACAGTATAAGTAAGAGCGTGTTACCATATTGTGGTATTACTCGACCTGGATAGCCTGTAATTGAAACATAAGACATAAACATAATGATCACGTCATAATAAGAGGAGTGCTGTAACGAACTTAGAATAATTGGTTGCTAACGTCTACTTTTCAGCTAACCTCCAGCTACTGGCGCTCCTCCTGGTACTCCTCCTGGTACTCTGCCTGGTACTGCACCACCTGGGACCCCTCCTGCACCACCTAGAAAACATGTGGTGAAGCAAGGAAAGTGCCCGAACAGTATTGGTGACTCAGAAAACATCAGTACACCAGTGTCCTACTGCTGGACATGTGGCTGCTAGTGTTTCTCATACCATATTTGGCAGCTTTAGCAGCAGCATATCCTGAAATGTAAAAGAGAGAGATTAGATCACTGTTTTATTTCACTAGTATATCAGCTGTATTAGAGGAACTGTATGAGCAGTACTTGTACTGCATGAGGTGCATTGCTCATTATTCAAAATAATGGGTTTAAGCAATTCTATTTTGAGCTTCATCACACTGCCACAAGCCAGAGAACAGGAAATCAATCAATCACCAGCTAGGCCAGAAACACACAGTACACTTCTGTTAA
The DNA here is from genome assembly GCF_949987555.1 of Borostomias antarcticus. Lineage (NCBI taxonomy): Eukaryota > Metazoa > Chordata > Actinopteri > Stomiiformes > Stomiidae > Borostomias > Borostomias antarcticus. The sequence goes on along the minus strand of NC_140234.1, from coordinate 51,104,974 downwards.
GTACAGTACAGAGTACATATCTCAACAACATCGACCTCAGAACCAACTAAGGACTTCAAAATTCACAAAACCCATCTTAAAATATGTTTTAACTTTTAGAACAAAACGTTCTCTATTCTGGTAGTCTCTGTTAAACGCAGACCTTATTTTCTGCATTTTTCACAAAGGGATTTTAGACTCAGGAACAAATGGCGGCAATGCTAACTTTTCAGCCTACAAAATGACATCAGCTCACCACCATGCTCACCCCTACAGTACATGAGGTCAGTAGCATAATATGATGGCGATGACTCCCAATGAAAATGGAATCCTGTTAGTATGAGACTAATCACACCCAGAAGCTCTCACTCAGGCAAGAACTTTGGGGAAAAAACACAGATATTTGTGGACACCAATGGGAAGACTCTTGGATTTTGTGCATGGAGGCCCATGATTGATAGTGGGCTGTGTGGGGAGGCTGATTTGGCCTCTGATTGGTCACTGACCACAGCTTTCCACTTTTCAAGTATTGCTACGAGTCCTGCATTCATGCGAGCTGTCGGTAACATAACTTTCTTCCATGTTAACTCACTTCACGGAGTTGACTAGCTACAGTTTTCTTATTTTCTGGGCTGGAGGGTTTTTCATTTAGTCCTGACTATTAGCTCCTGATGAAAAATGTTCAAATGCAGCTGGATTTGAAAGGTGTTTTGTGGCGTTTTACTCCAGACTAGGACGAGACCAGCTACTATCTCTCTACCTCTACTATATACTACCTCTCACCTCCTGGGTAGACACCTCCTGCTCCTGGAACTTGACCAGGGTAGATGCCACCACCTGGCACGCCACCCACGCCACCAAGACCGGCACCTCCTGCTCCTGGAACTTTACCAGGGTAGATGCCACCGCCTGGCACGCCACCAAGACCGGCACCTCCTGCTCCTGGAACTTGACCAGGGTAGATGCCACCGCCTGGCACGCCACCAAGACCGACACCTCCTGCTCCTGGAACTTGACCAGGGTAGATGCCACCGCCTGGCACGCCACCAAGACCGACACCTCCTGCTCCTGGAACTTGACCAGGGTAGATGCCACCGCCTGGCACGCCACCAAGACCGACACCTCCTGCTCCTGGAACTTGACCAGGGTAGAGGCCACCAGCACCAGGCACACCGCCTGGCACGCCACCCACGCCACCAAGACTGGCACCACCACCTAGGAAAGAGTCATCACACCAGGGTCAGAGCAACAGAGCTGGACACCCGTGTATCTAGGACCCCAGGCCATGACTTGACGTCACTTTATATTTTACTCCTACACACATTCTGTACTATAATCTAATTGATGTATTGTCTGTCCAGTCTCAATAGTTTAGTACTGTAGCATTGGGGACATTTACCATATTTAGCAGCTTTAGCCTGGGCCTGGGAAATGCCTTGTGTCCCAACCCCTACAGTCGGTAGAAGGAGAGACATTAAATGGTTACATGTACTGTAGATTCACAGTTGGCCGATGCATTTTGGAATGTAATCCCCAAATACCCACCAGTTCCAATGGGGTAACCAGGCCTGGACCCAGGACCCCCTGGAAGACCTGCCCCTGCTCCACCACCAAAGCCTCCATAGCCTGAAACAGGGAGAGGGGGATGACCCACGTTATGTGTAGCACTAAGTAGATGATGAAGCTGTATTGGTTGTTGTTGCTATTGGCTTTACTATAAAGGAGAATTGCAATAGTCTGTAAAATGTTCATACTGTAGCAGTCCAAATCTGTTCTCTTTGCAGCTTGTTTTTCATTATAAGGTAAATTTATGACTAGTTGACTACTTTCTAGGAAACATAGTTGACTGGTAAAAAGTAGTAGAAATTTGAGTTGAGTCTAACTACACACACACACACACACACACACACACACACACACACACACACACACACACACACACACACACACACACACACACACACACACACACACACACACACACACACACACACACACACGCTAAATTGTTTTATTGTACCAAAGGGAAGTTTGCCTCCTCCAGGTTTGGTGCCATAGCCACCTGTGGAGATTAAGCAGACAAACAACTTCAGTCTGGAGAAGGGAGCGTAATGAGGCTTGCGCGCACCAATACCATTACATCAATATGATATTAAAGGCAACAGACTATAGTTTTGATAGACAACAATCTTCTGGCACACTCTCAGAAATCCCATTACAACCATACAGTATATATTGTTTTGAATGGTATCCAGTGGGCTGATTAAATCTTTAAATTACTCAATTGCCCAGGACTAATTTGGGTGCCAGATCCACTCAAAGACATGAAACCACATAATTGTGCACCATTACATTCTACAGCAAATGTTAACATGTCTCAGGGGATTAGTATGCCTGCTGTACGTAATTGTCAAGCTTTGAGCCAAGTAGGTCATGGCTGAAGCAGGTTTGGTTTTATCGTGAGAATAAAAAAAAAAGTACACACTGAAATGAATTGATTAAGTTCAGCAGAATGACCTAATTGTCTACAAACCTTGAGGAGCATTCTAACTGTGTGTTCATCTTGGGTCATATTTAGTTGGACGTACAGTAGGCCTGCAGTTCTCACACTCTCTTACACTCTCATTTATTGTCCCTTATTGTACAGTATGCTCTCTGTGCATCTAGATTTGACATCCCTTTTTTTCAATCATACACGCCTTTCGGACTGACTTTAGAAGTATGTTGAACTGACGTTCTTACAATGCCAAAAGGATGTTGAAAATATAATTCACAAGAACAACGGGGCCCAAACTGTCTAAACATGAGAAAGGGTAAAGAGAAAAAGAGGGCGTTGGGTGGAGTCCAGTCAGATGCTGTAACTTCATGAGAAAGACAGATCTGAGTGAAGGCCACAGAGAGCTTTAAACCATGATACATTTAGTCATACTAGAGTATGAACCACAAAAAGCAGCACCCTTCCCTGCAAGGAACCACATCCAGAACATACTGTAGTCATACTGTCTATCCGGCATCTTACTGTACATAGGTATGTATTTGAATTTGGAAGGTGGTCCAATGAAGGGAATGGTTTTGAAACAGCAAGACTAATTGGTAGTATACTGTACACTATTAAAGCTACAGCAGTCACTGTTTAGTTTAGTGGGTTAGGTTTCTGAGGTAACGATCGTTCTAGATTGTCTACGAAGCGACTGCTGTGAAAAGAGCAGCGGTGCTGTTCTGATTTTTGAGGTCTTACTTATTTTTTTTTTTATTTTTTTTTTACCAAAATAATATTTGGAGTGAGAATACCTTGTGAATTCAGTACATCCAACTACTAGGACAAAGTCTGGGCCTCAAAAACAGAACGGCTCGGTTTCTCTCAGCCAAAACCAATGATATAAAACCCACCATACGTGACCTTAGGAGGGTACCCATAGATGCGCCTGTTCATGTGAACATTCATGTAGCCATTCACAAAACGATTCATATGACTGTTCATGTGGCCGTAAGGGGAGTAAGACAGTCTGTGCACTGGATGGAAAGGAACTGCAATGCACAGTCAGCACTGTTAACAACATCTGGTCCACACTATAATGGTCTGGTCCACACTATAATGGTCTGGTCCACACTATAATGGTCTGGTCCACACTATAATGGTCTGGTCCACACTATAATGGTCTGGTCAACATTATAATGGTCTGGTCAACACTATAATGGTCTGGTCCACACTATAATGGTCTGATCAACATTATAATGGTCTGGTCAACACTATAATGGTCTGGTCCACACTATAATGATCTGGTCAACACTATCATGGTCTGGTCCACACTATAATGGTCTGGTCAACACTATCATGGTCTGGTCCACACTATAATGGTCTGGTCCACACTATAATGGTCTGGTCAACACTATAATGGTCTGGTCAACACTATAATGGTCTGGTCAACACTGGGATCTAATGTTTAAGGAATTGTAAAGATACAGTTGTTTGTCAAATGATGAAAAAATAACAATGAATAGCTGTGTCAGATATCAACAGCAGATACAGTACCTTGTGCTTTGGGGGATTTGAGTGGGTATCCATGGAACACTCCAGGCTGCATGGGTCCTCCATAACCATACCCTGGAGCAACATTCAGAAATATAGTACAGAACAGCTAAATGTGCTAAACAGCTACAGTAAATGGAGCTTTACCAGCAGAGTTAATGAGGTTTAATCATAACCCCTACCTGTCCCTCCAGGTCCTCCCTGCCCACCACCTGGCACTACAGAGAAAATGACATTGTTATTCTACATGTATGTCGTCTGACAGTGTACAGTACATGTATGGTGACCATGTGTGTTTGTGTCTCCAGGAAGACTAGCCTTGGCAGCTAACTAAACTAATGGGGATCCAAATATACAGAAATCAGTGGACTGGGGGAGTTACAATGTTACTGTATAGATATATGAAGATAATAATCAGACAACTTAATCACATTGTAACATACAGTCCTACAAACAATTCTGTCATAGATTATGTGTGTGTACTGTATGTGTATGTGGGTGTGAATGTGTGGATGTGAATGTGTGTGTGTCTATGTTTGTGTTTGTGTGCAATACATATCAGGACTTACGTGATTTCGGATTGAGGCCACTCCCAGTGGCCACGCCTGGCAGAACCCCACGACCACCAAAACCTGTCACCAAATGAGCAAATGACTCAGGAACACAGCACCCGACAAGCTTAGTGTCATGTATCTGCACTACTACTATATTGGGGAGGACCCTGAAATCAGACAAGATTGGAATTCAGGTCGTTCAGGGGAACAGAGACACACCTTGTCCTGGCGCCACGCCACCTTGATAAAGTCCAGGGATGCCCACACCTAATGTAAAAAAGCCAGTGAGTAGACAGTAAGGTTTAAAGAGCTACACTACCAACACTACACACCAAATATTACACATGCACACAGAGACACACACAGACATACACACAAAAACACACGCCCACACACACGCACGCACGCACACACACACACACACACACACACACACACACACACACACACACACACACACACACACACACACACACACACACACACACACACACACACACACACACACACACACACCTGGCACTTTTGAAGCCTTTTTTCCACCAGCACCTCCAGCACCTCCCCCAGGTAGGCCGGTCTGAGGAATAACAGGTGCTGACAGAGAAAAATTGAAAATATGAAGCATATAAAATCACGTCTACCTCATTTTCCGATACAGCAAGTCACAAGAAAAGTGTGAACATTCTCAAGAGAAAAGAGGATATGTACAACATTATGACTGGTACGGTTTAATTGTGTGTGTGTGTGTGTGTGTGTGTGTGTGTGTGTGTGTGTGTGTGTGCGTCATGTGTGTCTGTGTGTGTGTATGTGTGTGTGCACTCGTGAGCGCCAGAGAACAGAAATTCCTTGGCACCAGGAATTCGCTCAGGATCATGATCAAAATAGCCTGAATGATCACGCTGTCAGCATAGACGTGTTTCGTCATTCACACACAGAGTAATGAGGTGCTTTTGGCACCCAGATGCAATCAACACGCAGATTTGTCAGCGGATCCCGTTTGCGTCACCATTTCCGTCCAGCACTAGAGGCTTGTTTGTGTCTTACCTCCAGCGGGCACTGCAGCGCCTCCTCCTGCACCCCCAGCTCCTCCACCCCCTCCAAGTCCAGTTCCCCCAGCGCCTCCTCCTGAAAACACACACACTTATGGCTTTGAAACATTGTCAGACATTTTCAGAGTTTGTACGCTAGTCGACTACTAGCAAAGCTACCAAAATATACCTAATGCCTGCACCACAATGTCTCTGTTTACAATGTCACTGCCCTTATTACAGTGTAATGCGCGGATAAGTACAGTGTCCAGTGAGAAGTGTTTTTTATTCACAGAACAGTTTTAGCACACCTGCTGTGCAAAAGCGAAAAGGGCACTGTGGAGCTTGTACTACAATCCCACTGTCAATGTTGTGTGCTCTTCATGGTCTCTTGGCAGAGGCCTGACATTGTACCTCAAGCTGACTAGGGTGTGTGAGACAAGCTAACTTGCGTCTCCTGAGTCTGTTGTCAACGTGATGATGATCAAAAGCAGCAGGGTGGCGATCAAAAGCCACATGGCTAACGCTAATCTAGCCTCAAACGGGCCAGAATGCATGGCATTTACCTTGCCTCATCAAATGCTTAATTTAATTGGCAGGATATGAGCAGTCAGCTCTGCTCTGAAGGGAACTTGGCAGTCAGATCAAAAATAATAAATTTATCTGTATAACCTTCCCTTCCTATCTTAAATTCAGCTCGGAAAAAAAGAACAGACATTGCGCACTGCCTCTAAATATGCGTTGAGGAGGGATTCAGACTGGACATGGTTGGAAAAATATTAAGGAATGCTATATTTTATCGGTGAGGGTTTTGTGTTTATAGAACGGGTTGTTCTTTGGAATGTCTTAAAAAGAGTAATGGTACAAGGAGTTTCACAAGAACTGTTTCATTTTAAACCTAAATCTGCCAACTAATAATTAAATAGAGGGCCCTTTGCCATAGTGCTAAGCGAGTCAGGATGACCTCTATTGAATGCATGTCAAATAAACTAGCCTAAATGTAAATCATGTACATGTAGACTGAATGCACGTTGAAGCCAGGCTGTCCAATTCTACCAGGTATATGGTCTGAGTTAATTTATCTGCCAACAGTCTGACAATGTTTTCATGGCCAATGAAATTCATTTGGATCTCTCACGTTGGCTTTCTCACAGCATGCAAACAAACCATAACGATTTATGTCATTTCTTTGGCTACAATGCTTAAGCCAAATCCCCTGTTTCTAGTCTATTATCAAACCATCATACGGTACCTCCTTTAGCTGTTTTTTCCCCTGCACCTAGAACAAAGACAGTAATGTATGCTGTAACATACATATAACATACAGTGTTACTGTGCTGTATGCATACTGTACTTCACTCATTTAAGTCTGGGAGCATGTTGGTTGGTGTGGTCCCTTTCCTTGTCTGTAGGCTACACAGCAAGACAAGAGTTTTAACACATAGAACAGTCAGCAGCCAGATAAGGATTGAAGGAGTTCCACTCACCTAGACCTGGCTGCAATCCTCCACCAGGCAGTCCTCCAGCACCATAACCTGGGACAGACAAGATGGCGGTCAATGCAATGTGGATTCAACTGATTCACTTTCAACTTCACAGTGTAAGGAGTGTCTAACGCAATTAGTCGTTTTAAAGTGAGTTCCACTCACCTAGACCTGGCTGCAATCCTCCACCAGGCAGTCCTCCAGCACCATAACCTGGGACAGACAAGATGGCGGTCAATGCAATGTGGATTCAACTGATTCACTTTCAACTTCACATTGTAAGGAGTGTCTCTAACGCAATTAGTCGTTATAAAGTGAGTTCCACTCACCTAGACCTGGCTGCAATCCTCCACCAGGCAGTCCTCCAGCACCATAACCTGGGACAGACAAGATGGCGGTCAATGCAATGTGGATTCAACTGATTCACTTTCAACTTCACAGTGTAAGGAGTGTCTCTAACGCAATTAGTCGTTTTAAAGTCCTGTCCCGATAGCAAGACATCCAATACAATAATGCTAACTGGCAGATGGATGACAGGTTCTGGGATACAGACTCAGCTAAGATTTCTGTACCTGGCTGTAGACCACCTCCAGGCACACCACCCGCTCCATAACCTGAGAGGAGACAAAAACAACACAGTTCAACCTCTACAGATCAGCTAGCTGCCCTGATGAAATGATGCCCAGTCTATAAAACTTGTTATGCCCCTGTGTGATACCTGATTTTGGAGGCTTCTGTCCACCTGCCCCAGCTCCAGGGAAGAAACCTCCGGCTCTTCCACCATAACCTCCATAGCCGCCATAACCAGCTGAAGAGGGAGAACAGGACACCCTGATCAAGTGATCTCACTCCATGACAGAGAAACAGAATGTGAGATCACATGATCAGGATGGCGAAGCCAGGCTAGTGGATATGTGTGGATATGTGGATATGGGCAGTCTGACATCTCGGCGCAGTGTGTGCGCCTCCTCTTGTTCCAAGCATCCGTGGTTCGTCAGGACGCCGTCTTCAACTTCCTCCAGGGGGGTTGGAACCTCCAGGCGCTGCGCAGATCTTTCCAGGATCCTAGGGAAATCTCGGTGGAAGGATCCTGGACGGAGACGTTGGCTTCGACCACTTTGGAGGTCTCGTCATAAAGCCTTCATAGTCCTCAGATGCCGCGGAGGTGGCCGGCGGGGCGGCCGTGGAGGGGCTGCTGCCTGCTGGCAACATCTCTAGCGCCATCATCTTCTCAAGTGAAGCCGGGTGCATCCTCTCAGCTGCACGAACGCTGGGCAGGAGGGAATGGACGCGAGGCCCTACCAAGCGTTCTGCGGTCCTCGGCAGATGAAGCAGATGTGGTGGTCATTACCTTCATCCAGGTCTCCACGGTTGAGGCGAAGAAGCCGCTGGTACCTCCATCTTCTTGGCGAACTTGCTCATCTTCTCGTTCTTGCTCATCTTCTTCAATTCATTATCGAGATGGACGTTTTCCGTAGACGATCGCTGGCTGCAGCTTGGTTATATAGTGGCAAATGTACTCTGATTGGCTGCAGGTGCGCACATTGTTTTGCTTTTTCAGTGGGCGTAGCTAGCTACGATAGGTTAAACCATTAAGAGTGTGAAATAGCTAACAGAAATTGCAGGCCAAAAACAAAGCACCGCACTTTACCTCCAGCGCCAGGTTGAGGATATCCGCCTCCTGCTCCTAATCCACCTGCTCCGAGACCTCCAGCTACTCCATATCCCCCGCCACCAAGACCCCCGGTACCCAGGTTTCCATAGCCTCAAAAGATTGAAGGAGGAGAGAGAGAGAGTGTGTGAGAGAGAGAGAGAGAGAGAGAGAGAGAGAGAGAGAGAGAGAGAGAGAGAGAGAGAGAGAGAGAGACATAAGTAAGCGGATAAGGCATCAAAACATACTCCCTCTGAGTCTTCAGTTTCATCTTTCCTCCATAGAATGTGCCCAGCTCCAAATCCACCCTGGCCCTACTACCTAGGCACTTGTAGGGTACAGTTCAGTGTCAGAATCAGCAAGGATGCAGGGATAGAAATTGCAGCACAACATTTAGCCTATGCAAGGCAAGATGTGATTCTACTAATGTGCCACTACATCTATCCATACATTTTTCATATCGTATAGCCTACAGTTGCAGCTTTGGTTGCAAGATGTTATTCTACTAATGTCTACAGTCACTACATCGATACATACGTTTTTCATATCGTGTACAGCAAAGATATATTACTTAACGGGCCTACCGGGCCCAGGTCCAGGGGGCCAAGGGCTCAGGGGGCCCTTTGCATTTCTTGTGGCATAGTCAAAGGGCTTAGTCATTCATGTCAATAACAGAGCCCCAAAATCCTGCTGAAAAACTGAAGCAATAGTCTAAATATTAACTCTGAAGACGTCACAAGAAAGAAATCATCATGATACTTTTTAAGTGAGTGTCTAGTACCTTAGAGGGGCTGAGTACTCCATGCATTACTCCTTTGGGGAAAAATCCCAAAAGCAAATCCTTTCCACAGAGTTGAGGTCCCTTGAGTCAAAACTGAGCTGGGTAAAGCTGCTTTTATTGTCTTCAAATTGGATGCTGTCTCATTGGGCAAATTCAAATATGCGATAAATGAAATGGGTGGGGGGCCCTTTACGTGTCTGGGCCCAGGGGCCCATCATTTCTTAATCCGTCCATGGTGTACAGTTGCGGCTATTCCACTCTCCATGTGTTTATGGTTTGGTCTGCGCTGCAGGGCTTCTTCTGCAGGCCGTGTTTCTGCTGTCTGTAAACACTAGAGGGAGTACTTTAGTCGCTCAGCGTCTGAGAAGCTAGTTCTTGATCACTTGAGCAGCTACAGCACTTTGACATCTGTCAGAAAATCTACGAGAAGAAAAATGTCTCCTTCCCACAAGGTAATACATTAAATGAAGTCATATCCCAGCTTAGGTTTCTGCCTACTGTCAAGAACAGCAGGGAAAGAGAGGAAGACAGAGGGAGAAACGGGTAAGTTTGTCTTACAGGATCACCTTTGCCTTAGCATCTTGTAAGTGCTAACTCTGTGACCTCCGGTTAAACCCAAACACACCCATTCATTCCATCACAGACAGGGAAGGAGACAAAATAAATTTGGAAAATAACTCCTACTTAGAAAGTGGAACAACATTGAGACACCCAGAGCTAGCCACCCTTGACCCTGAAAAATTGGTGATAATTTAGTGGAGGACAATCCTACTGCAGCTAACTTGATATATGCTTTAATTCAGCTATAAAGCATGACCAAAACGGGTCTGAAACATCCGAGGGGCATGACCTGGATGTGGCTAGCCAAGCGCCTCAGTGTGTGGTGTGGGAGATGGTGTAGACAGAGGTCACTGTTTCTGCTCAGTAAACATGACCCAGAGGCCTCACCCAGAGGAACTCTGTAGGAGAGCTGTTTAAGCCTCTGCGAGCTGACACATGCACACGGCTCCGCTGAAGGAGTCATAGACCGCGGTCGATGTGGAAAGAAACAGCTTGAAGTCTAGTCAAAGTACAGTACGCCCTGGAGAGGGCCATGATCTACCATGACTCCAGTCCGGAAAAGTCAAAATAAGTGTGGTGTGTCCATGCAGGAAGCCATAGCAAGAGAGGGTTGAAAACACAGTCATAAGGTCAGAGCATAACCAAATCACGGGATCATGTCGAGAACTTAATCCGGGCTCTCCATCCGAGATGATATTGCATGTTCAAGAGACCTCCACCGGTCACCGGAGACTTCGTCTTTGGACGGCTGTAGTCTTTTCAACAGCCAAGCAGTATGACATATGGGTGGGGAGGATGGCCAAGCGTTGGAAACCTGATCGACGAGGGAACAGCGGGGAAAGTGGGATGAGAGGAGAGCGGGGGGTCCAGAGATGAGCCAGCTGTCCGCGGCGTGGAGGCGGCCGACCGTGGCGGTGTGGCGGTGGAATGCGCTGGGAGAGAGAGAGGAGAGCGAGCGAGGCGTGGGGATCCATGCCTCGGTCAGAACAAAACACGGGCACCGGATCCCGCCAAGGCCCTGGCGAGGTTGACGCCCGGGTAAAACACGAGCCAGGACTCTTAAGCTCAACGTCTTCGCTGCTAATCCGTCTCCTTCCAGGCCTCATCCGTCTCTTCCTCCCGCCGCCTGGGCCATCTGCAGACGGGCCGCGTAGCAATAACAAGTTATTTCAACTCTAAATCAGACTAATACTGTGTGACTGGATTGTGGTGGGTTCGTTAGGAAACCGGGAGGGGGGGTGGGAAGGGGGGGGGGGATTCCCACCAAAAGCATCCATCAGCAGTATAGACGTGTCGTGGTGCTGAGAAGAGGAAGTGAGGAGATAAGCTGAATAGTAAACGCCCTGGGTCTCTGCCTTGCGAGAGACAGTCAGTCTACCTCAACTCTTTCCTTTTTTTTTCTAATGGGAGGAGGTATGAACTCACAGAGGAGACCCAAGACCGGCGCAAGAAGCGCTGGAATGTCTCACTTGCAGCTCAGTGTTTGTGCGAGGAGCGGTGTGTTCTGTACTGTATGTGGGTCAGTCTAAGGTAGGTGTGTACTGTATGTGTGTGTGTGTGTGTGTGGGGGGGGGGGTACTGTGCACATATGTCTCTCTTAGTGAGTGTATACATAAGTGTGAGTGTGTGTTTAGGCCTGTGTGAGAGAATGTTGTTGTGTGGATGAGCCGTCCATCACTCCAGCCCACCTGTGTTCGACATGCACGCACACGCAGGCTTTGGCTGTCTCAGACGCTCAGGGTCCACCGCCACCTGTCACACTGGTGTTCTGTCTTCCCATCTGAGACCAGGAGACGAGAGGCTACACAGATAGAGGATGTGTGTATGTGTGTGTGGGTCTGTGTATATGTGTGTGCGTGTGACTGTTAATTACATAAGGTGTATGTAATGGAAAAATAAATGTACGTTTGCACGTGTGTGTGTGCCATGGGTAGACTCCAAGGAAATCATTTTCTCTGGCTCCAACATCACCACTGATACTGATAGACACTGATTTAATAAAACGCCCACAAGGGCCGTATTCTGCACTGAAACTCACGACCACATCCTCATGACCATTGCTGCTCGGCACACCTTCGCTGATTGGATCACTGAGATAGACAGGTGGAGCTTGCACAAAAGTCCTTTTGTTTTAGTCATATTTCCCCAGACCTGTCAGCTCATACAAGTTGGCCTTTGTTTGAGTCCCATTACTGCGGCATGTCAGCTCACTCAAACAGGCCTGTCTTAGCTCACGCTCCAGTTTGCTGGAAGCCTGCGCGGACGACGTCTGCTGGAATGATTCTTACGCATTGGAAACTCCGTGCCCTTGACCTTGACATAGAAACAAGCTTGTTTTTCTTTGGTTCTGCTCCTGTTGTTTGGCCAATCAGCTCCCTGATTACTAACAGGTCTGTGATTTATACAGGAGAAAATGGCCACCGTTCGTCTTGGTTACAGTACACACGAGCCACAGATAGAGGGGGGTAGGGCTAATCCAAACCAAAGCCCAGTTGGAAGCGGGACAGGGAAAAGCTTAGGAGAGGGTCAAGACAGAGGGGATAGGAATGCAACACTGCGCCGATGAGAGAAGTGGGGGCCAAGAAATAAAGGTGGCTGATGTTGCACTCCCATGCATCACCATTTCCTCCCATTTGGAATTCTATTAAGAGTGTGAAACGGGCGTCGGTGTGGTGCGAATTTCTATTCTAAGGATCACTTGCTTTTACAGCTGTTCAACGAGACAGCATGCACCTGAAGGTCCATGAGGTGAGGCACAGTAAATTGCAGAAACAATTGAGGCAGTGTTGAGCAGCCCCTAACAATCCTAAAAATTAGAATGTGATGAGGGACAAAAGTGGACAGACTGCTCTACAGTATTCACTGTTCACCATCAATACGAAAGACAGAATATTGGTAATCACATTAAGTGATGACATAGGCCTTTAGTTGACCAGACAAAGCGGCCTGGTTATATCAGGTCATTGGCCATGTTCTCTCTCTCTGGTATGAGTGGAGAGGAGCCAGTGTAAATGGAGCCAGAGTAAGGCAACATTAGTCGAGGCAACAGCAGGGTCTGGTTTCAATAGCATCTCTAATACCGTGCGCTCTCTTGTTTGGTTTACGTTATGTAAGACGGAACTGGAGGAATACAAGAGCATAAATCAAATGCAGGGTTGTCTCTTTCTTTCCTTCTTTCTGCCGTCCCCCTCCCAGCATCCTCTCCCTCTCCCTCTCCCTCTCCCTCTCCCTCTCCCTCTCCCTCTCCCTCTCCCTCTCCCTCTCCCTCTCTCCCTCTCTCTCTCTTTCTCTCCCCTCTCTCTCTCTCTCTCTCTCTCTCTCTCTCTCTCTCTCTCTCTCTCTCTCTCTCTCTCTCTCTGTTCCTGTCTGGGTCACAGAGGTTCTGTGCATCAGGCCTGAGGTGTTAAAAGGAACAAACAGAGGGAGCCAAACCTGAGGAGGGAATGATGGATTCACTCTCCCCCTCTGTCCGTCTCCCTCCCACTCCCTCGCTCTCTCTCTTTTCTCAACCAGCTGGAGCTGGTGAAGGGTTTAATTTAAGAGAGCAGAGAATTCCATGGCTGGCTTCCACATCGACTGACGGCAGAAGCAACGAAAGCAGACCCCGGGATTGGGCCAGTCGAAATACCCAGGAGAACTTTGGGACTTGGGTTTCCTCCCATGTGTCTCTCTGCGAGGGAGACTGAGGTCAACTCGCAAAAAATGACGAGCATGATGCCGGGGGGGGGGGGGGGGGGGCAGAGACGAGGACAAAGTCTCAAGGGTGCGGAGAGGCCTCAGATCTTCCCTGTTTATCAGACACATCTCGGTTGATGGCCAATGTAGAGGCCAGAGATGGTAGGATATCAGTGCTTCACCCGGGATGATAGCAGGCCCTGTTAATGCCGTGCTTAGTTGACTTTGGGACATGATAAGGCAAGGGAGTTCAATGTGTCCCTCCTAATGTCTCTAGCCATGGCCACACCCTGCTATTGTTCTAGTAAAAAAAGACCCATTGGTCCTGAGGGAGCCTGTGTCTGGAGGTGACTGGCAGGTGGACTCCAAGCTTGTCAGCTGTGTTGGCTGCTCCAGATCACAATTACGCCTGTAACTGATTATATCAATATCAAATTAACATGTTGCAGGGCTTCCAAGTTCACTGTGTTCAATACATTCTTGTGAGGTGTCGCATGACCAGTTGGTGGAGGACAGAGAGTGATGTTAGGTGCAGCATCGATTCCAGATTGCGTGAGACAATCAGACAAGCCACAGCTCCGCTCATCTCCACTCCTCCCTCTCTCTGGTGACCTCCTTCATTTCTTGTCACTTCCCGGTTCTCAAAGCAGTCAGTCACGTCACAGTTATGCAAAGCGGATTTCGCCTCATGTTGGACTAATTAAACCATTCTCATACTCAGATAACATACACACACGCACGCACACAGACACACACACACACACACACCTACACTCTCCCTGGCTGGTGACAACAAATCAGCAGAGAGACATTTTTTGTTTCCCTTCCTTCCTTGGAGGCGGCGATGTTGTCAGCGTGCGGACCCGGAGCCCGGCCAGGAGACCCCGGGGCTGGCCTGTCAGGGAGTTCGCTGTTCCACAGAAAAGGCCCCAGGGTTTTTCTCTCTCGCTTTGTGTCTGTGCCTGCAGGCCGAGGTCCAGGTCAAAATCAATGGAATAGAAAGAGGGATAGAGGCATTTGTTTGGCTGACCTACAAGCTGCCTTTCGGTTGTCAGAGCAGATCATTCTTTTTGATCAGAAAGGGGGTGAAAATGTCATTGAAACGGGTCTGGGTTTTGCCTCGTTTGGCCATTGCTTATGTTGATAGAGACTTGGTGCCCAAACCTGGCCGGAGGACACACTTTTGTCCACACACATCAAGATATAAGTACGGAAAAAAACAACACTTTGACACACATACACTCCGAGGGGGCGAACAGCTTTTTACGAATGGCTTCAATTTATGGCTCGCTGTAAAACGACCCATTGCACTAATGTGGATTACAGCGATGCCACGAGGCCAAGCAGAACCCTGCCCAGTGACGTCTAGCTGCTGCGTGACTTCCACTAACTCTCTTAATAAGGCTCCAAATACCCATGAGACCGTCTGCATTATCATACTCCTTCTTACACACACATCCATGTAAAGGACATATTACACGCACTTGATTGCAATGGCATTTTTTCATATACTGTGTGCGTCATAACGTATCCAGTTTACTAATGATGTCATTGTTTATGCTGCAGTTCCTACAGCATGGGACACGTTGCACTTTTGCCCTCCAAACAGACCACACAGACAAACCTCTAGGTCTGTGCAGTAGAGAAAGAAAGCTGCTCTATTTCATCCTATTCCAAAGGAATGTCACAGTTGGTCTGCCAACTGTGAGCACCTCAATATGTCTGGGGCACATTGGTAGACTCATCTCTCATTCAGTGGACGTAGTTTGGCATATCAAGAACACACCTACACTGATGAGTGTTCACACCCACGCACGCTCGCACGCACACACACACACACACACACACACACACACACACACACACACACACACACACACACACACACACACACACACACACACACACACACACACACAGATACATGGAAATACCCAGACATGTGCACATGCAAACTGACCACAAATACCTTCTCATCTCTATTCATTATTTATTGTATCGTGGAGAGCAACGGTGCAAATCACAGAGAGAAAAAAAAACAGTCAATAAAAGGAGCCAGTGGCCATGGTATGTAAAGTTGGCCATGCATGTGAACATCCCCCAGATGGTCCACATATGCATTTCAGTGAATGTCTGCTGAATACTTTTCTGACAAGTCAGAATTGAGGAATGATAGTATAATGAAACAGGTCAGTGTGTGTCTGAAACACTGTGTCTCTGAACGGACACACAAAACACAAAACAGAGTTCCAGGTTCACCTCAGCAGAATGTGATCAAGGAGCAGCCATCTCACTATGCAAACGCCTGGAACGAACAGTGTTGCTAGCCTGTCAGTTGGAGCACTACAAATCAATGGTCGTTCTTTTCCTTTTTAGCAGCAGCTCTATACATGTACAGTGTAGCTCGCCCTGTCGGTTGGTCAGTTGGCCCACTAAAATTGGGTCTGGCTGCACATGTACGTACACTGCATATGCTCGTACGTGGTCACAGCTATTTGCGAGTTTGCGCGTGTAATTTTCAGTACTACATGTAAGTCCACTCCAGTAATGCTCAGTAAAGTTCAGTACAACTATTTTTCTTACGCCGAAAAGACGTCAGACTCTATGTACCTGTCTTACAGTAATACCAGTGAAGGCCCTCAGGCCAGTGCAGACCTTTGAGCCAGTCTATCAGTGAGTGCACCAAGGACGTTCCAGGGATTATCTGGCATTATGGTTAGCTGGGGAAATGAGAGGGGAGATATTTCTCCATCTCGGCATAACAACACTTAGGCTCTGGTGCCAGATGGACGTGGAGAAGATTCTTCCTTCCAGGCTCACTGGCAGGCAGAGCAGGGGAGAGGTTGAGGGGATCGTTCCAGGGGATGGCTCATCACTGGACCCATTTAGTGTTTATGAACATGACCGTGAGAACATGGTCAGTTGAACAAGACCGCGAAGTGACACTATTTTGAGGGCAAAGCTGTGGCTGAGAGAAATGAGTATGAGAACTGTTGCTGAAATGAAATGAACTATTACTGTACTACAAACAAAACACTGGATTGTACATATAGCCTAAGGTAGGGCTTTTGTTGTTGTTTGGACAGCAAAATCTCTTATTTTATCTTGCTGACACTGTGATAGAAAGGTACTGGGGCACTAAGGTCATCCTCACGCTCAAGTCATGAAACTCTCAAGCAACAGACTCTTTAACAGCTACTTAAAAACATGAGAACTCATCCAAATCAACCTCTGGAATTCACCATCCGAATTGTTCTCTTCCAAATGGGATTAGACAGGCAGGAGACTTTCACAATGATAACAAACAACCATAACGAACTGACGAGAGAGGGGGGGGGGGGGGGTTAACATGTATAGCTAATCCCTCTGATATGAGAACTTTCTCTCTGAGGTCTCCAGTTTCGGCCACAGCATCTGAGGGCCTGGCCAGGCCCCAACATAGGTCTCTTCCAGGATGAGAGTGAAGGTGGTGTAGGGGGGCGGGGGGGGGGGGGGGTTAGGCCTCATGGGAGTTGCAGTTTATTAAACTGGACTCTGGTGTCTGGGAGGAAGGCTCCTTATTCACCATCGTGGCCAGCAATGCGCCAGTGATGCCCTTAACAGGCAATTCCATACCACACACACCACTGATACTGATGTAGACACAGACAAGACACACACACACACACACACACACACACACACGCAAGAAAACACAGATTATAAACACCCTTCCACTCCCACAGGACAGATCTGAGCCTTGCTAATGAAAAGCACATGTGCTCAAGGAGACAAAGTCTTTGCATCTTCCAACTCATCGTCTATTGGCCTAACTATGCTCAATCTATCTGTCTCTCTCTCTTTCTCTCTTCCTTTCACAGTCGTTCTCTCTCTAAGCTTAGGCTGTCTCTCTTTCTCCCTCAATTTACACTTTCCTCTTTCCCTACGTTCGCCTCTCTGGCTTTCCAGTCTTTCTCCTTACTAAGATACACTTTTCCATTCATTATGCTTTAAGCCTCTCTCTCCTCTTCCTGTTCTAAAATCTTATTGACATTGAGGTGAGGTCCTCAATGGTTAGGCATGCTTAACCTTCATCCAAAGAACAGAAACAGAAGCCTTGCACGAATTGGTGAGTCTTGTTTTACAAATGCCAGGAAGATACTCTCATATGCAGACTGTAATCCTATTTGTCTGCTTGTAATAATTTTGTGTGTGGTTAGGAGACGTCCTGGTCGAAGGTCTGTTGAGATCATTCCAGACAGTTAGGCCAGCTGGTGTCCCACCACCACCCTTGACCTGCACAGAGACAAGTGAGTGCAGCATGGCCATACATGTGTCACCCTTAACCACTGCACCCCTCAGAGAGTTAAACCCCTGACCCACCCACATCTGACCCTTATCTAAGCATCTATAATTGTTGCTGTAATGGAATTAGTTTGGATGACAGGGAGAGCTAACAGTGGATGGAGAATAATAATATGATCCATGTTTCTTGTATTGCAGTTATCCTGCTAACTGTTAGTGACAAGAGGTTGTTCCTACAAGCCAAACCTAGTGCAAAAACAAGAGGCTTTGTCCAGGTCTGGCGGTGAACACTGTCTGAGAAATCAATCCACCTTTGCTTGAGGGACGACTGGAGGCCAGCTGCTCCCTTGGAGAAATGTATCCTCCAGTCCCGGCATCCCATCAAGCAGACGCTGACAGAATTCACAATTAGTTTGGCATTTACAAGGCCTGGCACGAGCCGGACGTTGATTCAACTGTCACGCTACTTTGATCACCAGCTGCTGTTCTCTGCAACGCGCCAAGGTGTGTTGCCTGCGGAATGCGCCCACACTCGTCCTCCTCGCTCACCGAAGGTTGTAAGAGAGTGGTGGGGCTCTGCTCGGGGGGTAAAGCGGCACACGTGGGAATGCTACAGGTGTACATGATGAAGGCCAGTCCGCACATCTGTTTAGCTAAGGAATCCCCTTAAAATGGGTTACTATGGAAAGGGGTAACCCTTTGCTACACATTGGCAGTGTTTGATATCATTAGGTGTGTCTCCGTCCACGCTATTAGCCAAATGTCGGCTTTGGCACAGCTAATTGACACAGATGGATCCTAATTGCCATTGTGTGAGACCTCTTGACCGATGAAATGTTGAATTGTGTTTGTAATGGAAACTTCCCTGTGTGTGTAGAAAGGTGCTTGGGTACTAGCCCAAGTGCCCTTGAGTGAAAAAATCCACTGGGTCCAAATCTGGAAAACTTCAGTCGACACTCAGATGTTGGAATGGAAAGATCTCATCCAAAAAAATCACCTACTGTAGCAAGAGAAGCCCATGTCGAGCAAAGAATGTGCAAACTACGGCTATAAAGTGGAACCTGTTACAGTAGGGCATTAGCTACTGATCTTCTTTCCTCCTTCCATTCAGATGGAGCGCCTAACCTTGAGCGACCCTAAACGGTTCCACTCCAACTTGCCCTTGGCTGCTTAGGTTTCTTCTATTGTGTGGGTGGTGGAGGCCTCATTCGTGTTGGAGAGATCTTACTGTAGTCACTAGATTACAGTACAGGACCAACATTTTCCCCGTTCTAGGAGCTGTCTCGGACCGCATCTGCTTCCTTTTTTCTCCATAATCACATTTCTGCCATGGAAGCCCAGAGAGACAGAGAGAGAGAGAGAGGGAGAGAGAACTCCAGCGCTTTCTTCCTAAGCTGTGCTCTAATGACCCCAGCCAAAATCAACTTCCACCAAATATCCGATATGAGAACGCTTTCACAAAACAGCCCTTGTTAGAGAAGGGGTGGAAAAAACACTCAACAAGGAGCTGTAAGCCCTTCCAAATCTTATCTTTAGTTTAAGACGACTACAGTGCTCCTTATCGTTCCCAGCATATAGGGGTGGCCTAGATGGGAGCAGGTCTGCTTCAGGAAATTAAATAATGTCTGAGCATTTCTAACACGCTGCTGAAGTGCCCACAAAAATAGAGCATAAAACAATATTTACAGAACCATATCAGATGTGAGGACAGTGTCAAACTTCAACACGGAGGTTTCCAGATATTGTGAGGCCCTAAAGTTATAATAACATTAATCAGTGCTTTGGCACCATTGTTGGGCGTGGGGTGAAGACGGGAGTTCGTACTCTGCCAATCATCACTTGTCTAGGACCGTGGAAGTCGAGGAGTGGTCGGGACCCCCTCTTTCTCATCAATGGAAAGCGCCGGTCCAGTCACACGCCCAGACAGGACGTCCCAAACAAACTGGTGCGAACCGACGACGATGATGAAAACGGGGTGTTAAGGAAACGTGGGTGACAGCCCATCAAGGGACATTGCTAATGGTTACCCACTGAGTTACAGTGCACTGTGCCTTGCATGCACTCTAATGCACTCTGTACATATTAACTCACCTCACAGCCAGAACGATCATTTCCTTCCTCTCTAAGCACTTCAATAAGGTCTCCTTATTATATATAAACAATGTAGATGTTTTTTCCTAGCTGAGAGTATAACAGGTTGCTCTTGTTTCGGCTACCAGAGTTGTAATTCACCAATAACTGACATTTATAGTACAGATGGTATAGTATGCAGGGAAAGACTGAAAAAAATGGACATGGATAGCAGATTCTAGTACTGCATAACGCTGCTGTCGGGTCAAAACCTTATATTTCCAAAATGGCAATGGTATTTTCAAAATGTTAAAGATGTTTTTGAACATAAAATTACATACTGTATAATGAGCTGTTTAGAATACATTTAACTGGTCACAGTCATGGGAGGTGTTCAAAGATTGTAAAGGGTAGTCCTAGCTTTCAATAAAAAAATAAAATAAAATAAAGCCCACCAAAATGGAGATACAAGGTTCTGACTCGACAGCAGCGATAGCGTGATTAAACTTGTAGTGCAACTATATCTATGAGCTATCTGTACAGTACGAGATGCAACTATCACAGCTTACCTGGTTTGTTGGGTTTTCCACCAGCGCCTGTTGGATAAAACAAGTAATGATTTATTTTTATCAATTTATCTCAATTAACAGACTCAATCAATGTATACTGTATCTAACACATGTAATTAATTTATGTTTTGGCTCATTTTAACATTAAATACTGCCAGCCAATAGAAATACTGCTCTGAATAGAGCCCCGCCCCCATCGTTCCAGCTGCCTACTATAGATTTGTTTTGCTTGTTCATTACTGTAGCTGCAAGGAGCCGCAGCTTTGCCCAAAATTAATGTGTCTGCACTGATACAAACACTGAACTATTACCTTGCGCCAGACGGGACTTGCCAAACACAATATGTCTGCTATGTTCTGGGGGGGGGGGAGGGGGTATATAATGGACTCAATTACGAATTACTCATTGCTCCACTACTAGCAGATAAGTTAATTGAATGGGCTAAGCTGATAGCAGATGTACAGTATTTAGTTGGTATCCATAGTGCTCTAACAAGCAATTCGCTTCAATCAGAACTAGTCCTTATATATGCTGTTACTGTACTTAATTCGTATGTACGTCGTAATCACGACGATATGGAATATTTCAAAGACTTTGAAAGTGAACACTCACCGCCTCCAAGCCCACCAGTTCCTAAGCCACCAGTCCCGACACCTCCACCAGGCACCAGACCGCCAGCACCAACACCTCGTCCTCCATAGCCTCCTGCTGGAATGATCATGATCACCATCACCATCATCAATGAATACCTGTATCACTACTGTAAGCCTGTAACGGCTCTCTTGCTCCACAGCTATTACACCTCACACCTCCACACACCCATAATGACGTGGACGTTTTACAACTGTGGAGGAACAGTGTGTAACAGAGCCTTATGCCTAAACCCCGCATAATGTCACCCAGTAAGATAGCTTCTTATCCCTCATAACACTGTCATTACCATCTGCATAACAAAGCGATTCTTAGCCCGTGGCGGCGATGCAAGGGGGATTAGAACTCCTTCTTCTGCACCCGTCACCAAAGCAATCCAGCAGGTGTGGGCTCAGCATTGCAGCAAAACATTGTACCCATTCCACCAGTATGTAAAACCGATCAAGTGTGAAGAGCAACAGTGGTTTCATGGTCAGGCATACAGAGCAGGGCAGGTGCGTGCAGTGCTGTGTGCATATGCCATGAATGTGTAATAAAACCAAAGCCAGAGATACGGTATGGTAGTCACTCTCACTCTCGTTTTCTAAGTGGCTGTGATGGGGGAGGCCTGGTGTGTGCCATTTAAAAAGACCCTCATTTGCATGATCATAGTTTGACCAACTTTTGCCACATTAGGCTTAATTATGTTTGTATGGTAAAGTGCTTTATCTTCAATATCACTAGCAATACAACCAAACTGTATTTACCATCAACCAGTGACAAGTTATAAACTATAGCTATAACTATAACTATAACTATAACTATAACTACTTTCACTTGGTAGTCAACTAGAGTAGGGCCATCAACAACAAGTGTAATCTACTCACCTCCGGTTTTAGCTGGTTTGTACCCTGCAGGAACCCCTGCAGCTCCTGAAAGAACAACAACAGTGAATAAAGAGTTCTGTTGCTTGCCATTTTGAAGTTCTCCCCCTGCATCTTGCCTTAGATCATTGTCTTGTTCTGGGTCCATCAGGTGGCTGACCTGAGATATCTTCACACTGGGGGCTCACAGGTAGGCCAGGGGGTTCTAAATCTCTAAATAAGTCTTTACTGTTACAAAAGACATCTCTTAAAAGTGTGAAGAGTCCCAGTGTGGTAACTCGCAACATTTGTGCTGTATTTCACAATGATTTATGACCTCACATTGCTAAAGATCACCGTTATGGTTTATCCAGATGGTTACAGTGAGAAACAGTACCATGCGATGGGAGGAGTACTGCATAAAAACAGGATATTGGGTTACAGCGTTTGACGGAAATGGTTTGACACATTGCTTAGCATACTCACACATGAGTAGGCTAAGCAGTTCTGGACCATTTCAAGGGCTTGGTGTGCCCGTTTCAGGACAGAGGCGGGTGAATCAACTGTCCAAGTTGCTCTTAAATGTTTCACATGCTTCAACACCAGAGAAACCCAAACGCCACAAGAGGCTCTTAGTGGGTTAGGAGTGGGAGATCAGTGGTTGTCTGTTGGTCTGTGGTTGACGGAGACATTTTGTACAGTATTGAGCCTATAGCAAACCGATCTGGGCCATGTATAGGCCAGATGCGGCACTTATGGCTTAGTTCCGGCCCATATATGGCCCCTATATGGCCCACCATTATATCAAACAGGTGATTTACGAGTTTGAGCTATAGCAATCTTGGCTAGTAGGATAGTCTAGAATGTTGTGAGTTTAAAATGCAGCTGTCCAGCCATCCAACCAACGCCATCAGTCACCAGCAAATGCATTTCTATGCAATATTTCTTATTCCAGTCTCTAATTGTAGGCGAATCTTAATATGCGCTGCGTTGATAACAATATTATAGCCAATTATTACTACTGTTCACCTTATTATTTATTTCTTGATGTTTGACAGATGAATGGTTGTAAACCATGAACTCAGCCAGGTACTGTAGGCTATATTGGAATTCATTGAAACAGTTCCCTTTGCTTCCCAAACACCATCTCATCTACTTTGTGTTGCTGCATTTTTTTTTTATTCTTTCATGTTTTTAGAGCTTTATCAACCTTTACCAAGAGGACAAAATTAAGTCCATCCATTCACCCAACTTCATCCTTGAGTGCAGCACGTGAGCGCAGCATTCCATAGCATAGGCCTATAGACCTGCCGTTCTCGGTTCATCACCGATCTTCCTAAAGTTCCTCTTTTCATTTTTTCCAGTAATCCAAACTCTATATATTGGAATATCCAATTCCTTATTTTGATCATTCAACACACACAAACAAACCAATTCCCTGTTCAGTGATTACAGATATGATTTCAGACTATTATTCCTGATTAAACTGACAACATATTTGAGGGGTTCTTATGATGGAGACATTTTGAATCTCCACCATAGCCACCTACAGTATGTTACCTGGATAAAGCCCAGCTCCTGGTCCAGCACCTCCTGCTCCGACTCCAGCACCAGCCGGCACGTATACACCTGGAAGCACACAAAACATGAATGGTCAGGGGCTTGTCTGTACCTATGATTGGGTCAATGTCCCAAAGTGTCAACTGAAGTCAATAGCCCCTAATGGAACCAAGGTTATAATGTTTTTGTTTTTTTTCATTAGTTTTTATTTTTATATCGTTTTAACTTTTTGTTTTCAATTTCAGTTTAGTTTTGACTAGTTTTTAAAGCAGGTTTGCTAGTTTAGTTTTTTTTAATTTTTAAATGCTTAGTTTTAGTTTAGGTTTTATTAGTTTCAGTATTGGTTTTAGTTTTTGTTCCTGCTGTGCTGGCCTCATAAAACCATCCTGATCTTGCGAGCTCACGTTGTTTCACTCTGTGTGAAACAAACCATCTGGCGCACGTCAGGTTACTTCTGCGCAGGGACACAGCTAAAGAAAAAATGGAGGATAGATGTCATATCCACCCAAAATACTAGGCTTATGTATGAAATTAAAAAGGACATTTTCTCAATAATTTTAGTTTATTTTAGTTAGTTTTGTAAACACACAATACAGTTGTAGGTAGTTATCGTTTTTTTGTAAAACTTAGTTTTTATTTTTATTTCAGTTAACTAAAATGTTTTTTCACACTTAGTTTTTGTTTTTTAGTTACTTTTCGTAAACTATAATTACCTTGAATGGTTTTTGTTTTTTAGTTACTTTTCGTAAACTATAATTACCTTGAATGGAACAGCATTTTCTTCATCACGTTTTCTTCACCTCAATGAACCACAGACCCAACTCCAACCCTAAACCCAAAGCCTATTACCATGTACCCAACAGCCAAAGTCAACCCCATGATGTAGTGGGCCGTGAAACAATGGCAGACTAAAGACCATGGCCAAAACTTTGCTTCAACTGTCTGATTATCTGAGAAAAACTGCCCTTTGTTTTCATACTGATGAGGTATTGCGGTTGGAAGGTCTCTTTCGCCAGGCCTCAAAACAACATTTTCTTCCCCCTGTTCTCTCCTGATTGTTGGCCTATTCCCAGAGCAAGTCCTGAGATGGTCGTTCTGGATCCCAGACATGGCGGCCTCGTGTGTGGAAGGAACAACAACAGAAACAAAGGAGCGGAGAAGAGAGGGGAAAAAAAAGAAAAAGCCTTGAGTTGTTCTGGGACAGCTACAGCTCTCCTATGAGACTGGTGAGCTCAGGCTTCAATTTAATGTTATATTTTTTGAGGGAAAACCTGGTTTGTTTCACAGAGGAGCACAGTGTAGTGTAGAAAGAAAGTGGGGACCTTTTGACGTTGGAGATTATATCTAATGGAAAGGCCTATTACATGTGTAATTTGGCGGCTGATTCATTTAAGACACATGGCAAAGGCCTTCATGTGTTAATTGTGACAGTACTATGAATATTTTCTAGCATTTTGTCCACCAAGTGCAGCCCTTAAATGTAAAATATCACAAGGTATTAATGTCTGCCTGAGTTAGGCCATAACACTGGATGGCAGGGGAGGAGGAGGGGAGGGGGGGTTCTGAATTTCTTAAATCATGTTGGATCAAAAGTAATGGGGTAAGGGCAATTGTGTGTGTGTGTGTGTGTGTGTGTGTGTGTATGCATGTCTGTGTGCGTGGTTCGTGGCACATGGTTTCACATCACATCCATGTTCCATCTCTCTAACAACAGCTGGAGCACCTTAACAAGTGGGCAGCCAGGACCAACAATGACATGAGCCAGAAGAATAAGACTCTGAAAGATACGTGCTTGAGGGAAATACTGTAGGAGGTATTGTGTAAGAAAGAGAATGATACTGATTGATTGCGTGTGTGTACATTTGTTTTAACCAACCAAATGGGGCCTGAAGAAATGGAACACATATTGCTAATGAGCCGGCTTGTGTATTGGTTTCTTGTGGAAAGTTAGCACAAACAGTTTACACAGCATGGTGCTGTAACAAACTGAGTCACCAGCATTGAGGCAGGGAGAGGTTACGAGGACACTGGTAATATTTATCTCCTGAATTGCACACCAAAATCTTTTTCTTTTTTTTTTTTAAAGATGGAAACATACAGTATTTAGTCTATCTGGACAGTTTTTGTTTAAGGGAAATTCTATTCCCAACCAACAACACCCATGCCAAGAGGGATTTGTACTGTTCTTCGCTATGAAACAGAATTCTTAACATCTCTTTTTATGAGGGCTGTGTTTTTAAAACGCCACATTTAATAGCGTAAATAGGGTTTGTTTTGAGTGATGGTTTATTTGAAAGAGCACGGCAATCGTGTCCTTGGATAACAAATGACCTCAGAGTTGAACTTGTGGACCGATGAGAGAGAGAGAGACAGAGAGAGAGAGAGGATGCTATCAAACTGGTTGTAATTGGGACAGGGAGGGAGTTGGATGATGGGAGAAGTGATCAGGTTACGTACTCGGTACAGTCTGGCCTTTTGCTCAACTGGTGAGAACCTGATAAACCGCTACACAAGGTTCTGGAAGAGGGAGAAAAGGATCCAGCTTACATATGGTCTGTAGATCACTGTGCACTGTCTAAGATACAGCATTAAAATATCTTGCATCATCAGTCCTGAATTAATCCAAAATCTGGCAACAAAAGAAGACAGCATCCTTGATCACAAACTTTTGGGCCAGTCTCTGTGTTTGTGTGAGTATGAGTGTGTATGTGAGTGTATGTGTGTCAGAGGGAGGAGACAGAATGCCTTTCTTTGCATGTACTGTATCTGTTTGAGAGCATGTGTGTGTGTGTGTGTGTGTGTGTGTGTGTAGACTGAGTCCGGTGCATTTGCCTTTCGCCCTCAGCCATGGTGGTAAGCCAGAGAGCCCTCAGGTAGTGCATCACTGTACCCACTGCAGTGTACTGGGGTAGAGTGATTGTTCTCCAGTCCAGCCTGGCATGGCCTTCATTTCACACTCAAAGGGAGGATTTCCTGTCCCAGGGTTGGGGAGGAGGGCAGGGGGAGTGTATGTCTGCTCCAAGGCACCTAGGGTGAACTGGGTTCACGGAGCCAGAAGATGAAGGCACCCGTTGATCTCGACTCGGTAGCTTCACCTGTGATGTGAGTTCATTGGCTTCTTATAGTCCGCAACATCATCTCCATCATCATATTAAAAGAATCATCATTGTGTGGCGCATGGTCGTCTTGTGTTCAGTTTTCTTCAGTCAGAGGCGTGTATGTGAGCTGAGGGCAGGGGTCAAGGAGGAGGCCCAACACCCAGGGAGAGTTTACTGTAGAAGT
This sequence comes from Borostomias antarcticus, assembly GCF_949987555.1. NCBI lineage: Eukaryota > Metazoa > Chordata > Actinopteri > Stomiiformes > Stomiidae > Borostomias > Borostomias antarcticus. The sequence continues at coordinate 51,077,973 of NC_140234.1, read as the reverse complement.
GCACCAGCAGGGGGACAGTTTCCATCAGAAAGGACTGATGACGAAGCAGTTTTCACTATACATATCTTATCACAATTTACAGGGGTGTGTTAGCAATATAACGCTATGTTCACACAGGCTTTCGAAGCGCAGCGCAAGCGCAAGGCATTCACGCGCGCACAGGAGCGTTGTTGTTCACACCAGAAGCGCATTTCTCCACGCTCGTCAGAGATTTTGAACTGAACTTGTGTTGCGACTTGTTAACAGTGGATAGAAATAGAATATACCTGGCTCTCCAATGGCCTTCGCAATGACATCCCAAAGCTTAATCTTACGCTCTGTCATGGGTGGTGCGCTGTGATTGGACGGCAGCACACAGAAGCGTAGAAGAAGACAAGCGTTTGCCGGTGATTCATTTTGTGAAAATATGAGCCGGTTTTGAGCGTAAGATTGAACATGTTTATTAGCAGCACATTTCTTTTAAAACCATGCGTTTTTGAAGACGCAACCCTCCTGCTTCTGTGAGTACCTTTGAAATTTCTCTGCGATACTTTATCGAGTAGTTTTGATCCGATAACCAGGCGGAGTGACCGTTGAACCTGATTTCGCTAATGGGGGGATAGGGGACTGCTAGTCCGTCAGGTTAGCAGTCGTGTGAGGGGATAAATTGCTACCTACTTGAGAAATGACAAATATGTTTGTGTCTACATTATATACAAACTGGACGGCCAACGCCTTGTAGAAATAGGTTTTATTTGGGAAAAAAAGATCTTTTCCCCTGTCCGGCGTTTGCAAATTTGCTTGCGTTCACTGGCGGCTCACGCAAAAATAGACCAAAGCTTAAGCTATCCGCTGCAGCATGCGAGCCGGCCGCGGAGCTTTGCTACGCGACGCTGCCGGTGTGAACAGTCACATTGGTTAAAATGGGCGCTGAAAGGAAACGGGCTGCGCTACGCTACAGTACGTTGCGCTGGCGCTTCCGGTGTGAACCCGGCGTAAGATTCACTTTATATGCTTTTGAATGGAGAATAAGGCATGTAAGTACACGATTGCATGATTTCCCATGAAACATATTGAAACCAGTTGGCCTGCTTCCACGGCAGAAGAGCTAACTTGATATTTAGTCTAGGATGTTTGGCCATGTTTTGGGATCACAAATTAGTCATTTCTATTGTTGCAGAGTTTTGAGTTTGGATGGGACGTTTTCACTTAACAGATGGAGAGGCTTATATCTGACTGTTTAGTTTACATGTTTGGCCATGTTTTGGGATCACAAATTAGTCATTTCTATTGTTGCATAGTTTTGAGTTTGGATGAGACCGTTTTCACTTAACAGATAGAGAGGCTTATATCCGACTGCTTAGTTTACATACTGGAGCATTAGCCAGAAGAATAAGCACTGTTTATCGGCTGATAGCTGGAAATGGTTTCTATTTGCTTCTTTCGTCCGAGTGTACTATCTATACAGGAGATACGGCCAGCGCAAACAACTGCAGAACTTCATAGCTGAATAAATACTAATTAAACGGGTCAGTGAAAGCCTTAGGCCTAGACATGCTGAGTTTATTGCAAACTTGTTGAGCAAATACATTCACATAATGGTACAAATAAGTACTTTTGATAACTGAATGGAAAACAAATTAGCCAGAGCTTGATTTTATATTCAAAGCATGTCTAATTTATTCAGTGGAATGATTTATTTCCCCCTATTAACTCCAGTGACATAACAAATTGGCTACGGGCAAGTGTTACACTCTAATTAAGACAATCTGGTGAGTAATGGTGGATTTTGGAGACCCTGATCTGTGTTGGTCTAATAAATTACAGTCACTTTAACATTGCAATTAAACGCATGATTCTACAGAGCACATGCCCACACACACTAGGTAACTTCTACATTCCCCATCCCTTGTTAGAGGATTACTGTATCTTAGAGAGTCATTACCATTCATGAACACACTCCCTTCCATCCTCTGACCTTTAGCGTGCCCTGAATAAACCATATCCTAATGGGTTTTGTGTGTTCCAGCCACACAGCTTCAACATAATTCATCACCAATCTATATATTTACCACCCCATCCATCAATCCATACACCACTGCAGATTAAACTTAACAGCAGCAGGTCAACCTGCCCCCCAAAAAACAATGTTCTCACTCTAAGACAGCTCATATCCTGCAACCGAGACGTACAGTGTCGCAGAGCTGATTCTCTCATTCCTGACACTTGAACATGTGAGTGTTATTGGAGATGTGGCAGCTGTCCTATCTCTTGTTCACCCTTTTGCTTTCAGAGCACTGAAAAGAGGAGGGGTCAAAGAAATAAGTAGAATGAAATGTGTAAATCAGACTGATAGCTGCTCCACCCCTCCTCCCATCTTCTCCACCTGCCTTCACCACAGCCTTAAGCCTTGAGTCTGAGACCACGCTTCACTGACACATCTGCGGAGCAGAGCGTCAATGTGAGGTATGCAAAGTCAAATAAACAACGACACACAGATGGCGCTGTTTTGAAAGGGGAGGTGGAACTCTGATCTCACCATCACTCCGTCTGGAGCCCTACGGTGTCCTGGCTGAGGCAGACCCATTTCGGGTTGACATAAATGGATGTCTACTGTATACTGTAGGGTTCAGGAGATTTCGTTGAAAAGAAAGCTATTGGCAACAGCTTTAAATTATTTTTCCATAAGGATTAAATATTTTAGCTGTGGGTGTGGATAGGATAACCATCTGAAATCATTAAAAGCAATCTGAATAGGCTACATATTTTGGACTCCAGGCAGTAGGGTCATTTGATCTAATCCCATGGTCGGATAAAGTACAGCCAAAAGTAGAGTTATATCACAGATTACTGGACAGTGATTAATGGCGATAATCTGGTAATCAGTTAGCCCATGATAATTGCCCCAGTACACTGCATTGATTTGTTGGGAATAGGAGGGTAGTTATAGGCTTTGCGCTTATGAGTCTGCATATTTTCATCTATTTGGTTGGGTGATGGCAGTGTGTCACCAAACAGGTCATGTGCGCCTGTGCAAACACGGTGCCATTTCCATACTGTAGGTCCTTATTTGGAAGATATTCCCCCACTAGACATTCAACTTCAGACAAAATTCAAGTAGTTTATTTATCCCAAAGACAAGACTAGTGCTTCCAAAGATACATTTTAGTTTCAAATACCATGAAAGGAAAATTCCAAAAAAGCCTCAATCATTTGAAATGTTTTGCTGAGGGACATTACTCTTCTTTATTGACCTGAAATGGATATGTCAAGATTTCCTTTTAGTCTGGAAACAAGTGCTCTGCAGCTAAAACTTGACAGGGTAGGAAAAACGTCCAAAAAGTGTGACCCCCGCTTGTTTCTAAAGGGATGCAAATCGCAGATTTACATCACTGATTTAAACCTGAACTGAGTCATACTTAAGAACCAATAACTCATGTTTACTCCAGAAGCATCTGCCATATGAGTATGCAAAGGTTTTATTCAAGACAACTTTCACTGAATTGACTTAATCCATTTAATTGTAGATTCCACCTGTTATCCCTTCGACTTTCCCTTTGTTATGATTCAAAAAAAGTCCTGGTGTCGTAACATAATTGTTTTTGTGTAATCCAACTCTTTCACGGCCTCTTTGTCATGAAAGACATGACATAAGCCATTTTCGTACAATATGCTGCTCTTAAACATACCACATAAAGCAGAACACCTGAGGCAGAAAATATATAAAAAATGCCATCACCGCGTCTCGCATTACTGGAAAAGATGCCCATTCTTTACAGAGCTTTATGATTGTCATACAACAAACACTGACAAGCTGCATCAGCCGAGATCACGCAGTGCTCACTTTTTTTTTTAAATTACATTTTACTTGATGATATGCTGACTAGGGGTTCAAAGCAGACCTATGAGATCAGGTGGACAGTGGAGGATGAAGAGAGCCAGCAGGCCACGTGTATTCCTGACAGGGCCCTGTGTTTGAGTGTCAGCCCGTTGAGACAGCTCTGCATAGCTGACAGTCTAGTGAGGCCTGCTCGCCGAGTGGCTGGAATGAATCATCTGGGTTAATGTGCTTCTTTGTTCAACACTTGGCACAAGCGTGCCCACAGACCAAACATCTCCTGGGACACGCTTGGGTTGACAACCGAATCCACAGAGCGATGCGAACCATTCAAAGTCTTGTTCCTTCCCATGGCAAAGACTTGTGTTGATAGGGCCGTCTGATATGTAATACTACAGGGACATACAGGCTTTATGACCAACCTGTGATATTAATAATTATATAAGAATGCTCAAGCATAAATCATAATGTCATACATTTGTAAAGGAGGTGCATTGCATTAAACAACCATCTGTGTTACATAGACACACATAATAAAATGTGATGTGTGCACATCATCATGGAGTTATGCCCTGGACATTTCCACTACACTCATTTTGAAATATGTGTCTATTAAAGCAACTCATCCATCCCAACCTCTGGTCTGGTACCTACAATACTCATAACAATAGATCCAGTAAAAATTGTGACACTCAGAATTCATAATATACTTAATTCACACAGTAATTCACTACACATTCTGATGCGCTCCTGGTGTTTGTGTTAGAAGCTCACTCAGTCAGCTATCTCGTTTTAAAAATGTCTCTGGGTGTGTGAAGAAAAAAATGTTTTAGAATAAAACTGCCAGAGATGGATAGAATCTTCCAGTTGTTGAAAGGCCACCAAGTGAGTGTAACAGAGTTAAGACATTAATAAAGTGGAATACTCTTCACTTCCGCAGTGGCCTTAGGGTGCTCTCTCAACTCTCTCCCGGGAGCCCCATCTGATTGTAGCGCTGAAAGAGGTCGCAACATGACATTTCCACACCAGGCTTAGTTCTCACAGTCAAACTCAAGTCAACTACCCTACCCAGAAGATGTTGTCCTGTCTGGCAAATTGTTTAAGTGGATCCAGCATTGAAGATCATGTGTTCTGGATACAGAACTTTCCCCGGGTGCCAAGATGCGCCCCGTGGTACAGAGTGCAGCCCTTTGCCAATTAGAGGTATCACATTAATCTGGTTAGCCGTTGCTGGCAACCAGCCTCAAACAGAAAGGGATTAGGGCCATAGAGGTGCTCACATGCACCTCCAATAAAGCCTGAAACAGCGCTTGAAGATAATCCGATTGGGGGAATTTACAGTACCAACCAGCGGGGCAACTCTGCAATTTATCACTAGTTTGGGCCAACAGCCGAGGTGTGCCATCCGATCTGCCATGATTTCATTCACCTTCAACTGTGGCCAGGGGAGTGTCACTGACGGGGAGAATTAATGGATTAGATTCCTCTGAAGTCCTGGGGCGGCTGAGCTTGGCCAAAGCCAAAAGTGGCAAACTAGCTTCCAGCACTGCAAAAATTCACCCGCTTCTTAATTCTTATGAGACTGGAAGGAATAGAGCTGCTATACTCCCTCTTTCATCCTCCGCCGGCCTCTGCTTGTCAGGCTGGTGTTATTAACCACGTTTGTCATAAAACAGAAACTAATGACTCTGGCACTGGCTTGCAAGCTCGTCACTGAGGTTGTCGGGACAAAAGAAACACACAGTACATGGAGGCGTGGAATGGAACACTGTGATACACGCTTGGCATTCGGCATGCAAAACATGCTGTGACGACATTTGTGTGATGAAGCACAGAGAAGGACAGGAGAGAACAGTTGGCCAGTGCCAGGAAAATGATTCATTCCAGAGAGGCACAACAGGTTTGAAAACTGTAGGTCTGAGGAAGAGGCAAATGTGTCCACATTGTCACTTCTCAGATTTATTTTAATCAGAAAAACATACCACACACTCTATCCGCCTGGCAGATGTTTGTTTGTGGACTGGAAGGAAAATATGTCTCTCCCAAAGTAGGGCAGTGGAACCAATGACATGTACTGGAACAGTGCAGTACCTGCCTAGGGTTACAGGGTTAACTGACAAGCAATATATTTATTATCAACCCCCTTCCCCAAACATTCCCTCTTGCACCATAACTCCTTTACACTCGTAGAGAGAAAAACATTCAGAAGGGTCTTGCACTCCAAACCGTTTCCCAGAGTAGCTTTCCAAAGCGTGAGCAGAATTTCCTGAATACATACTCTAAAACAGGCAATTGGGTGATAATGGGGTTCATGTTACTTGCAGATAATTGACATTTCCTTGGACCTGGCTAGCGGGTTTCTCAACTCTGCTTCACAGGCACAGATGGAAGCTGCTTAAAGCACTTCAGAAAAGTCTGATATGGATGAGTTTTACCTTCACAGGAGATCAAAGTTGGGCTTCTGAGCCAATATTGATATTCGCTGGCTCCTCCATAGACTGTTAGTTCAGCCTGACACATCTCGAAAGCTAAACTGAGCTCTGTTTGTTTCTCGGTCAAGGCAATTGGCTGACCGATAAGGTACATGCAAAGATGAGGGGAAAATGTGAAAAAAGGCAAAAGGGAATTTTAAATTTGCAAATATATTGCCTAAGAGATCTGAGACGTCTTCAGATCCACAGGGTCTGGGCAGTTTTCATAATACTGCACTGTTCAAATATTGCAGGTGCTTAACAGATGAATGAGGTTTGTGTGGTCTTGAAAAGTGCAGTCCAAAAGGTAAGTTGCAAGAAAGAGTTCAAAATGTAATGTAGACCCCTCAACTTAAGGTGTCTCTCATGTCTGGATCAAATGACATGAGCTGTTCAGATTGGTTCTTTAACTCAAATGTCTGATGCTTTCATTTTTTCATGTCTATTCAAACTTTCTAGTCTCAGTCTAAATACAATTGCAGCTCCTCTACAACTCCTCCTGACACAGTTCTGAGAGACTTTGAACACCAACAGCAATGGAACATACTCTAATGAACCCAGGATCAATTATTTTGAGCAAATAAATAAATCAGCCAGGACATTTAACATGCCTTCCAATTGAGGACTAAACAATTCCAGTGACTCGCAGCCAAATATAAAACAAGAGCAAAATCAACTGCAGGGTGCGATGGAGAGAAAGTGAGGAGAGAGTAGAAACTCACAGCCTGAAGGGTAGAGTGAAAGGTACAGATTCACTCACACTACCTCTCTCTCTCTCTCTTTCTCTCTCTCCAAACAGATAAAGTATTCCCACAAAGTGTGTTTGAAATGAATACCTCAGATCCATGTAGTGCGTCCTAGAGGAATCTGAGCAGAACAGCCCTGTAACCTCGAGAAGAGCCTGGTCAAAGCTGTCACAAACGCTCCCACACACGCTCAGATCCACACTGCTATCCACCTGGGAGTACATTTTGGGTAACTCTACATGATGTAGCTGCCTGGATAGGGGGACCAGCTGGGGTCCTTTCTCTGAAATGCTGTGGGATCAGACAGGACTTTCACATTCAACTGTAAATGTTTCATACCTGCAGACAGTTTTGACTCACAAACACTGAAACCTGATAGAAACCGTCCTCCTCTAAACCAAGTATATGTCAATTCATGCTACAGTTTACAACAGATCAGATTTCAAATGCACAGTATACAGTTAGAATGATGTCTTACATCTGTATAGTTAACTTTGCCAGATAATTCCAACTTTATCTGAAACTCCATAACCTCAAGAAACCATTAGTGAGGTCCCAATAAACTCAACGTTTATGCAGTTTGTAATCTCGCAATCATCTAGATTCTGAAATTAACCTGTTGTTTACCTCAAGAAGTGCCCGCAAGCTGAAATACTCTGAGATCTTTATGCATTGACAAAACATTTTGCCATTTGCGACCCATCTTTGCAATCACTATCTTTGTACTGTATATAACCTCAATATAAATGCTTTACAGTTATTAAAGGAGAAACAAGTACAAAATAAAGTTGCAAAGCAAACTGACTGTTTCAAGTTGTTCTTGGCACAGAGTTGATCAACTTTTAAAATTTGTGTTTGGACAATGAATCTGGTTTAACAAAAGAACGTACTCTCTAAAAATGCCACTATGAGTCCTACAGGCATAAATCTCTGGTCAAAATCTGGACAAGATTATGCCACAATTACGTGCGCACAGCACATACAACTAAAGAGCAGATTACATTTGTGTTTCTAATTATGTGAGACAGTTACTGTGGTTGTTCATCTGCAATGCAATGGAACAGAAACTCGTCTTGAACCGAAAGAGGATTTTTTTTTTTTTTGCTGTCTAGGACACTTCAGAAATAGAATAAACATTTGTAAATCTTCCAAAGTGTTGCACGACGATATTATAATCAAACAAATCCGATAATAAAGTAACACAACTGAATCATACTGAGATTCACTTTTTTCATAGCAGACTTTTAGAGGGCATTTTTGACAATCAGCTTTAATAGGAAGATAACACAAAAAGTATTGATTCAGACATACATTTTGCAAAGAGTATAATATATTATTGATAGTTTCCCTCATAAGGTTACATCTACTGGGGTTTGCATGTAATGTCATAAATGTCAATACCAATGCATGCATGATAAACAACTGTCTGACAGTGCACTGTTCTACTTAAATAGACTGAACTGACTCTAAGAAAGATGCACGAGAGATAAAAGTCCTCTGCGGTTTACAACAGTGAAGACCAAAGAGATAAAACCGATCGGACCCCTGCACCTGCTCTGAGACTGCTACAGTATAGAGGCCAGGTCATGGCCCAGTTTACTGAGGTGCACACCTACCTCCTTGAAGAGTGGGTTGAATCAGAGCTAGGAGGAAGAATCCGTACAGGATTAATAGAACCTTCCTGTTAGCCATCTCGCTCCAAAATGCACCACCCCTCTCCCGATCGTCTGGTTTTATTCTCCTCTAGCTAATTACCACTAACCAACGTCTTCAGGAAAAGAGGAAAAAAACGAGTGGGGAAAAAATGAAAAGATATGGGACACGACGTAATTAAGAGAGGGCAAAGACTCTGTTTTAATGGGATCACGTAGCTTTTTTCCCCTCCCCTATGTCTGCTGTGGCTGTTTTTATTCTGGTCACTCCTGCCAACAGAGCAGACTCCAGAGAGCTGCCAGAAAGAGGGAGAGAGAAGGAGAGAGAGACAGACAGACAGTGAAAGAGAGGGAGGGAGAGAGAGAGAAAGAGAGAGAGAGTAGGGGAACAGAATGAGAGAGGAATAGTCTGTGTGTGCACGCGTGTGAGAGAGAGAGAGAGGGGAAGAGAGAGAGAGAGAAAGACCCTTCCTTTCCACCCCCCTTATCCAAAAGGAACTGTCTGCCAGGCATTTTTATGGATTCAGGACTTATCTTTTAAAGTAAAGAGAGACAGAAATTAAACGAGGAACAAAGCTTGGGAGGTTACCTGTTTTCCAAAACTATCCTTTTCATCCAAACTGAGTTTGAAAGAAATAACATTCATTTTCCTTGGAGGTATTTATCAGGTTCAAGTTGAGCAGGTGACCTCGAAATCTTTGAGAAAAAGAAAGAAGACGTACAGTGACTATCAGATCTCCTGAAGAAAATGAATCAGACCTTTAAAAACGTCCACAACTGGAACAAAGCAAAACAGAGACAGCAGCAACCAGAGGCTTTACGCAGCAGTACTGCCTGCCTGGTGGCTCACTTGTGAGAAGCAACTATGAGTGGTTAGCAGAGTAGTGAGAACACCGTCAGCATCACAGACGGTGGAGGGAAGCTCTGCCGATCATATCTAGCCCTAAACAGACAGAAATGAATGAAAAGACCCCCTAACGTGAGTCTACCAACAAGGTAGAAGCAAGGCAACCCATTTCATTCTCAACCTCGGCTACTGTCTTGTGGTCGCTTGCCAGGATAGTGACAAATCTGCACCATCCATCAGCCAGGGAGGCATTGTTCTGATATTTTCACGACCACCCCTACCTACTGTATGGGGTCTCAGCAAAGCAGAGAGGCTGCCAGATAAAGATCACTCCCTTGCTCTAGATCTTAGAGAGCATCTTAGTCATGGCCAGGATTCTTGTTTTACCCAACCAAATAGAGAATTTCCAGTGTCTGAGTGTAACTGAGTTTAAATAGTTAAACTCACTCCGCGGTAAAAATACTGCCCACCCGTGACCTTCAAATCTCTAGCTTTTTGGTGGCGTAGTTGGCTAAAGCGGTGTTTATGTAAGGTTGACAGATTGAACCCAGCATGGGCAAGTGAGGGTGAAAGCAATACTGACAAGCGACGCAGTGCCACCTGTGACAGAGATGCCATGACCTGGATACCCAGTTCAGCTCAGCTCAACCAGCTGTGTGGACTGTGGAGTGGGGTTTGGGCGGGGGCGGGTGGGGGGGTTGAGTGTAACCAAGTTGAATAAGAACACTGCCCATCCGTGCCATCGAATTTCTAACTTTTCGGTGGCTTAGCTGGCTGTAGCAGTGTTTATGAGAGGTGGTCATGTGCGTCAGAGTTCAAAGTACTGTAGAATGGAAGCGATAATGATGAGCGATGCAATGACACCTGCGACATGAGTATGCCATATTGCACTGGCATTAGGAAAACTGTGAATCAAGTTACCGTTCCTTCGACAGGTAACACCTGTGTTACTGCCATACCTCAGTGATCTCTCTATTGCCCATTATAGTAAACAGGTAATTTCACCAGGGTATGGGTTGGTTGGTTGGATATGGGATGAGTTATCTCCTTTTGACCTTGTATCAACTAGACTACAAAGTGCCTAAAAGTGATAATGGCTAGCTACTAAAGTTAAAGTTGAACTTCCAAGTTGTTGCAATTCAGCCTACAAAACTGAATTAAAATGTCCCCTTTCATCTGCCATGTTGTTGTTCTAGACACCCACTGATAAGAATATAATCTTGTTGTTATGCAACAAAAACGTAAAATCCTGAGAAAAGTGGCTCATCATGGCCCAAGAGAGGTAAATAATGTTGAGCATTAGCCAGACCAACAATTTAACTGAATACAGGCAATCTACACTTGAGGGATCAGACACATTGAGTCAGCTGAAGGTTGGTGTTGAAGGTCTATCACTAATGTGACACATCCTTTCCAAACACCTGTGATCAGCTTAATCTCAGCAGCAAGTGCGGCCATTACTTCGCTGCTGACAGGCCTGTCATTGTCCATCTTTTCCCTTCTATCACGGGACACATTTTTGAGATTTAAGGAGGAGAGGTTGAACAGGGTTACTTTCTCTGGCAAGAGTCGCAGCCAAGCTCGTTATTCTTTTAGACACAAACCTGACAGACAGGCTGTTGCACATATGCAAATGGAGCCTGTAGTCCAAGACATACAGTATTTTTCATAGTGGTGACATCCTCCATTAACATCAATATTCCCTCTCACTATCACCTCCAGGTCTTAAACTCCTGCTGTTTCCAGTTGAGAGAGAACCTTCACAAACCAACTGAAGGTGACTTCGTTACTGCAATGCTCATTTGATGTTTTCAATAGAATTTTAGAGATTTTGAGTGGGAAATGGGCTTAGCTTGAACCAGGGCCTCACAATAAAATAAAAAATTACACTATGATTACTTACCAAACTCACATACTTCTTAGAGCATGTAGGCCTACTCAAGGGAAATGTCACAGAGATGATTCTGACCACAGTGAGAGAGAAATCATTTACAATGAACACAAGGGACTTGTGGATCAAAGCCAATGCGAACCCCTGTTACAACAACCCAAGCAAAGAAACAGTTGAAGAGTTCCGTTCTCTCATAGTAACAGTAAATCTTTAGTTACCACCCAAAGCACAGTGAGGACATCTGACCTCACGCTGTATCCCAATGTCACTATTCTTCCAATGTTTCATTTAAGATTAATGGTCCCAGCTGACAAGTTTGTTTGGGAAGCCGTAGTGTGTTCTGGATGGAAGGAGTGTTTTCTTATGTTTTTTGCCGGTCTAAATCTCTATTTTAGCTCATGTCTGGTGCTCCTCCTTTGGGCTGCATTGGCTGTTGTTTTTGCCAAAAGGCTGAGGTTGTTTGTAGACGTTAGGGGAGGACAGCTAGGGGTCACCCATACTTCAGTGTCAAATTAATGAGATTTAATGTGGGAGTATTTGAAGGAATATTACGGTATGGTATGACTATGCTATTCAAATATGAGATACAATCTACAGCGCATTTTGCTATACCTAAGACTTTTCCAAAAACAGTAGGCTAATGGAAAATTATTTAAGCCCTCCCTATCTTTTACAATAAAGATGAGAAAATTATGAAATTATGGGAAATATTTAAATATTATAATTATTAAACCTAGAACTCATTGATTTTTGTGGAACCTAGAGCAGCAACAGCACCAAATAGTCGCAAAAAAATGCAGGATATATGCAGGATGGACTGATTTATTCTAGCCCAGTCTCCTAGCATCATCATTCATTCATTGACATCACGTGTCATATTGTGAGTGACAGGCGAGCCCAGTCCAGCGAGATAGGCCAACTTTTGCCCAGGCCACAGATTCTTTGCCAATCACAGTGGGCGTACAGTACAGTGAGGGCGGGCGCCTACTTCAACTGAAGAGAAGGGAACGATCAGTGTTGCAGGAATGGCGGGTTTGCAAGCTAGCATGATGAACGAAGTGGATTATTTACTTAGCAATGGATTTACGTTGATGTCATTGGAAGAAAAATTAGAAGTCAAGAGATTGGGGGCACCTCATCCAAAACATATAAAAATCATTCAAACCGAAAAATGACAAAATCGTACTTTTTGTGTCTTGGTTTCAAAGGAAGGACTGGCTAACGGCAAGTGTAGCTAGAAAGTCACTTTTCTGTTTCCTGTGCTTGCTATTTCTCGGAGACGCGGCTTGGACCCAACAAGGGATCGTGGATTTGAAACATTTATCAGACAAAATAAAAAAGCATGAATATACAGTGTTTCAGTACACTCAAGAGGATCAAATCATTCCTCAGAAGTATGGGACAGGACAGGCTGAACGCTCTGGCTATGCTCTCGATTGAGCGGGACTTCACTCGTGGATCGCAGGGTGATCAACTTGTTTGCATCCCAGAAAGGCCCTTGATGTGAGCTTCTCTTCAAATAAGGTAGGCCCAACCCCATAGACCTCTTAAAGAACCGGTACTCCTTCCTCTAGCTTTCCTGTCTCCATATCGCCTGCTGTCTCTCTTCCAAAATGAGAATTATCTTTGTTGTGTTTATTTTGTTTAGGACATGATACTCAATATATTCGGAGCATGATGCTTGTTTCATAATGTGTGTGATATGAACAGTTGCAGTATCAATTGGCATTGAAATTGGAGGACGTTTTGTAGTGCATACTGTAGGTGGACCTTTGCTGATATTATATAATAGATAATTCTCCTATATCATGTACGGTAGCCTATTCATTTTGCATTGTGTTTTTTGTAAAGATGGCCTGTAGTGATGTGTACAGACAGAGAAAAGTAGTAAAATAGTCTAAGTTGAATAGGGTGTGTGCGCGCGTGCGTGTGCATGAGAGAGAGAAACAGAAAATGGAGAAAGAGACAGAGAGCTTTTGTCATCAGAACACTTTTGTAGCCTACTTATCTAGTTTTGTTGTAGAGGAACATCCTAGCTGTAACTTGGTAAGTATCTCGGATGTGATGGTGCTGTTGCTGCAACGTAAACTATTGATGGGTCTTTTAGGCCTAATACATGTTAGCCCTCCCACCCAATATCACCAGTAGCCGCCACTGGTTATGATATATCAATGATATCAATTAAATGATATAGTTATGATATGATTGCTTAATGTTTCCGTTGGCTTAGTTAGGCTACTTAGCATGGTCGTGATAGTGCTAGACTAGTCATGCTGTAGGCCTAGATATGTTTAAAATGGCACGCTTCTATTCAGCAGGGTAACATATGCATTCATATGTTTAAACTTTGAAATGATGAATTACAGAAGCAATGGGATTTCATCCTTTATTGTTGCACAACATGTAAATGTATGGTCAGGGTTAAATAAGTAAGTGACCAATCAGCATGTAAATACAGTAAAGACGTGGAGACCACTTGTCAGCAATGTTGTAGGAAGGTAAATATTAGGGCTGGGTATCGATTCGAATTTCAAGAATCAATTTGATTCCGAGTCACAAGGTTCAGAATCGATTATCACGATTCGATTCGATTCAATATCGATTCGGTTAGTGTTACTAAAACCTTTTTTTTGTTGTTGCTGTAACCTTAATTACATGACTGCCAAGTTATGCAACACATCAATAGGCTGGGTATCGATACTGATTTCCAAAAATGAATGAATGAATGAATCATTGAATGAATTAATGAACTATTCATTCCTTCATTTATTCATTCCTTCATTAAATAAAATATTGATTTTGGGATTCATGAATCAATTCTGAATCATTTCATCCAGATCCGATCGATTAATCGATTTTTAAAACCCAGCCCTAGTAAATATAGCAATAAAGACGTGTAGACCACGTCTCAGCCAAGTACGTCTACTTCTTGTTGAGGTCATCACAACGTGCTCAATTTACATTGCGGAAAAAACATTTTTAGCACGCAACTGCAATGGATCCACAATGTCATTATGTGACGCTACGGCACGTCACGTCATTTTGGAATGTGGGGAGGATGATAAGACACCTATAGGGAGGGAAAGTAATCTCATCGCCCCCTAGCGGTAGTGTTCCTAATGCCGAGAGAATAAATGGGATTTTTCATAGCACATTTTCTGAATAATTATATCTCGGTCTACATTGAAAAGTTAGTAGAATGCATTAAATATGATATACTTGGAGACAAACTTTATTGATTCTCGTGATCATAGTTAATTTTAAATCACAATCGGAATTATGTATATATTTTGTGTAATGAGGTGGTAAAGAACTACATACGGCATGCATGACGTCATTTTGTGTGCCTCTGCGAGCTTGCTGACTCTACCAGCTAACATCTAACACAATACAAACAAATTACAAATTACAAATCAGTACACCTATGAAAATGCCGATATGCATTGCATGGCTGTCAGAATACTTCAGCAATAACAAGAAGTGCATCCCACATGCTGACAATCATTTTAGATCTGGTCATGTAGAAAAATGCCGCTATTCGCAGGGGTAGCTGTTAGGTGTCGTCAGGGCTAGCATGAAGGACCGGTCATATCATGTTACAGTGAGTTAGCATCATAAGTGAGCCTATTACGGTTAGGTTAAGGTTAGGGTTACGGACCAGTAAGAATAGCCAGGCGCACCTGCGGATCAGACCAGCTAAGACCAGTCTGACCAGCTAATACCATCCTAACCAGCTCATGTTAATAGGAGGCTTTGGTTATGACTTTTCACAACGGAGCACTGTCCATATGCAATTCAACTCAACTTATTCGTATCCATCTTTCCAGCTCAAGGGATCTCTTGGAAATGAGTAGAATTTGCAACCATTCGTCTCATACCGATGGGAGCAATCTTGCGCAAAGCACAGCTTTTTTCTCATGAGTGACATACATAAGCGCGCACGGCTTTGTAGTCCATTTATGAAATGAATGGAGCAATTTCCAAAATTTGAAAGAAGGCGAAATACTGTTTAAAATTCTCAGTTAGTAGGTTATTACTGTAAAGACACTCACACATTTTTGTTTTGATAACTTCACCGAAATGGCTTCTTAGTAATTATTAGAAAATCCGGTCTATGGGAGTTTACATTGAAACACCTCTCCGATAGGAACAATCCGCTAGGGGCGCATGTTTTCACTTTCCCTCCCAATAGAGCATTGATATGACATAGCGAGCTCGCTCATCAGCAATCAATCAACCTTTATTTATCCAGGCAAGTAGTTAAGAAGAACTTCTTATTTACAACAACAGCCTGGCAGGAGGCAAGATAACAGACTGGTAAGAGGCAAGATAGGCTCCTGCATGTGGGAGAAAAATTGTTCCATTCTTAAACCCAGTCATAAACGTATCATTTTAAATTAATTCGAGTATTCGCTTCCCGCACATGTCCCACTGTTATTGACAGTATAGCTGCCCAATCAGATTCAACAAGTAGTAAATCCCTTTCCGGTTGACAAATTTCTAATGTGATTTCTGGTCATTAGGGCCCGAGCACTGGCGGTGCGAGGCCCTATTGTATTTCGAAGGATTATTATTATTCTCCTTCTTCTACCTTCTTCTTCTCCCCAAACAAATGCCTTTTTGGCGGCCTAAACATAGATGAAAACGGATGAAACTTTGCAGATACGTCAGTCCCGGTGAAAATTAGTGTTGGCGTTGGCCACCGTACATATCACATACTGAAGCAATAACTCACTCAAGGGTTGTGGTATATGGCTACGCTGCGTGCCTATGACCGCAGCACAAGCCGTGGTATATTGGCCATATACCACAAACCTTGAGTAAGTTATTGCTTTTATACAATGGTTACATCAGCGGGAAACATTTATGGGATAAATACAGACTATTTCAGTGTCTTAATATTGATTTTACTGAACTCCGCCAAGAAAGGTAGTTCATAAAACTATCACTTTGCTATGGAGTTTCAAAGCGACTAACAATGAGCCCTAGCAATCAAACTAATACTCCTGACCAACCTAGCTAGCCATGAACGAAGTGTAGCCTACCTTTGCTGTGCAATTGCGAGTTGCAAAAGTGGTGACGATAACAGGATGGATAGAACAACTCAAAATTGACATTGAATGTTTCCATTTTTCTTGAGGAGAAGCCGTAATGTACTCTAACCAACAGACCGTTATGCAATGGAACTAACGTTTTTACAGGCAGTAATAATTGGCGCAGTAATATTTCACATAGAATGTTAAAGAGGCTTTGCCCGTGGTTTATCGTGGCACAACGGCTCTTAACCAATCAGATTGCGAGCTCGGAACTACCCGTCGTATAACACATAACGAATTGCTCAATGCTCACTGCATGCCTCCATGCATTTCAACGTCACAAATGAATGTTGCATAGACCTGTTTAACCTGATGTATAGAACCATGTGTTATGACACATATGATTGAAATATGATGGATAGTGGTTGACGTGTCTGAAAGGACATACTGTAGGCTACTGACCTGTTGAAAATTAGCCTATTGTTAATTTATTTAGGGCACTTACAGCAGTAAGACTTCATAAGATAAAGGCCTAGGAGTCAGCTGTTAGAAAATGATATTCGCTTGGAAAATAATCTGAAACCATAGCCACAGTGAGATGTGTTAAAATGGCTGATATTAACCTCGACATTTGAACTCCGACACCATCGTATCTATAAATCTGGCTGATACCATGCATACTATTATAATTCTCTCTATAAAATGTGATTCCAGAAACAACAGCTGCTCCATTTGCCCGGCTACAGAGGAAAATACTTTGCTTGGGCTGTCAGTGGTTTTCTTTGGCATATTTGTCGACACATCTAAAAATATAATTGAATAATTTCTTTCTATGAACATGATAGTTGCAAGGGGCCCTAAAAACCATACTGTACATGTAACGTAAATATGAATTTTGAATGTGTATCCAACGGCTTTGATCTTGGTTTTCTCTCCTACCCTGGAGCTAGGTCTGGGTCAACGTGGACACAGGAGTGATGGATTGTCCAGACCATGCTCCCATCCTCACTTGAGGAATCATTTTTTCCCCCTTTTTTGATGATGATGTGCAGTTAATAGATATAATCTATGTAGCACAGTTGGAGCTGGGTTTTAGGAGAACCAACAAAAATGTACAACTTTAAAACGTGAAATCAGGTCTGCGTGCTAGGAGGAAGTATCCGGGAGTTAGGTAATTTATATAGGCTACTATATGTGCATGGTCAATAGCATGCACCTGCAGATAGAACTTATTGTAAGTTGAACTGTCTCTGTTTGTGTAATCAACAAACATGAAAATTATTCATGCATCCAGTTATCTTCAACATTTACTATAATCATTATGACTACTAGTGCAAAGTGCCCATTCAAAATGCACTTGCTACGACATAGTTGTGTCCCCAATTCCATTATTGTAATGATGTACATGTGCTTGAAATAATCTTGACAGCAGAGGTCACCTGTTGCATTGAAATTGAAGTAGCTACTGTAGCTATTTTTCCTAGATTGAATGCCATTGTCTACAACACTTTTTATTTTATTTAACCTTTATTTAACCCGGCAAGCCATTAATAGCAAATTGTTATGTACAATAGCGGCCTGGCAAAAGGCAAAGCCTCTTGAGAGAAGATGGAAGGGGGTAAAAAAGAATGTCAAAAGTTAAGTTTAAGACAGTGGCACACATCCAAACATGTCAACACAGTAAAAAGACAGCAGCACGCATCAAATATTTCCAACACACCCTCTACAGTACTTACATGCAATCACATCATCAGGCAATACAATAAAAGAACAACAGAACAACAACAAAACAAGACAGACAGGCAAAGAGCAAACAGCAGCAGCAAGAGAGCAAGTACAAATTCCAACATTGCAACACACTCTATACTACAATGTACAATCACAACATCAGGCAATACAATAGTATTGAAGAACAAACAGAACAAGCAGCACACATGCAAAGAAACAGTAGCAGCAAGAGACCCAGGGCATGCCAAAAAAATTCTGAAAATGTCTAATTGTGATTTTTCTGACATAATGCGATTTCGATTTGATTTGTGATATGTTTTTACGACAAATTTCAGTTCTATGTGTAATACATTTAAGACGTGATGGAGTATTACCACATGAGATACCATCAGAATATTAACTGCTCTATATTCTAATGCAAGGATGAAGATATGAATTGATTCCAACATGCATTTATTTAAGAAACGTTTTACATCTACCATTTCTGTTTCTCTCTTATACACACACTGTCAATTGGCATAGAACATAGATGCAGTCCTGTTGCCCGATTTACTCTTCTCACCACTGGTTCATGTTTCACAGCATTTTCTGAAAGATAAAGAGAGAAACAGTAGGATAGGAGAAAGACTGTAGGACAGGAGAGAAAGAGAGTAGGATGGGAGAGAGAGAATAGGATTCTGGGATAGGAGAGAGAGAATAGGATTCTGGGATAGGAGAGAGAGTAGGATAGTAGAACGAGAGTAGGGTAGGAGAGAGAAATAAAGAGAGTATTATAGCTGCTGCGCAGCACTGGGTCAGGGCCAGGCGGAGGAAGAGGAAGAAGGAGGAGACAAATGACAAATATATGAGGGTCTAGATGTACACATATACAAATTGGTGCAGGCATGTTTTCCTGTTAACTGCTACAGTTACAGTAGGAGATGGAACACAGTTTAAGGTTGTGACATGGTCCCAGCTCTATTCTTTCCTGGCCACACAATGAACTGCCCACCAACATCAGGACTGCTCATATTTCGCCATAGGCTCAAAACAAATAAATACTACCAGGATTGTCCCTCTTAAGTACCTTTTTGTTATTTACTTTTGCACTTTACCTTAAGCACTAGATTATACTCTTAGTCACTTGTTTATAAAGGAGATAAACCTGGTGAATAGTACTGTAGTACACTAACTTCCTATGTATGTATGTATGTTGTACAGAATGTGTGGTGATAGCTATTAATGCGTGCACTTTCCACATGGCACTACCTATAGTGGCCGTAACAGTGATGGGTGTGTATATTTACCTGCTAATGAGTGTCACCTGGGGATGCCTAGACTGCAACTTGAGATGTGAACCTCTGCCCAGTGTCACAATAAACTGAAAGTATTGCACCAGAACCCAAGCTTCTTTGTTTCAAGAAAGAAACATTACATGGTACCAGGAGTGGTCCAGGCGAAGTGGCTCTTCAACACGCCAGAACATTTGGTGAAAAGTCAGGTAATGACAAGGACATTGCAGCCGTAGCCGCTGTGCCAACTAGCCGCCCCCAGAAACAGGTATCCACCTGGCGGGCTGGGCATATGAAAGGTGCAGAGGCATATTAGTGCAAGAGATGTGGAACACGTCATGCAGCCAGACAATGTCCAGCCTACGGAAAGGTATGTCATAAGTGTAAGGGACAGAACCACTTCTTTAAACAATGTTTTGCAAAGGGGAAGAGAGAGCGCAGTGAGCGTGTACATACAGTAGACAAGACTGATTGCAGTGATCCGTGGTTTGTAGGCATGGTATTGCAGGGAGAGGATATTACTAATAAGCCTACAGGGACTGAGCAGTCTAGTGTGAATAGAGTGGAGCAGGACAAGTGGACAGTGCCATTACACATAAACGGAGCTGTCATTTCAGTTAAGCTGGACACGGGTGCCAAGGCTAACTTGATAAATGAGCTAGATCTTAAGAGTATGAAGACAAAGCCACGCATACACTCCCACTCTATTCCACTAAGAGCCTACAATGGTCAGCACATAGACACTAGCGGCACATGCAGACTCAAGGTTAGTGTCAAGGATAAAGAACATAGCCTTTTGTTTGTGATAGTTCCAGAGGGACATGATTCATTGTTAGGGGCACAGGCATGTGAGAACCTAGACCTAGTGCAGAGAGTATACTGCATTAATGTCAGTGTACAGAGTAGCACAGAGTCTATAGTGAATCAGTTTCCAGATGTCTTCAAGGGGTTTGGGGTCCTCCCATTCACCTACAAGATACAGCTCAGAGAGGATGCACAGCCAGTAATCCACGCTTCCAGGCAGGTCCCGACGCCACTCAGAGACAAGCTGAAAAAGGAACTTGAGAGGATGTCGTCACTGGGAGTTATAAAGAAGGTGGAAGAGCCCACCGAGTGGGTAAATTCGATGGTCTGTGTCAGGAAACCTAATGGAGACCTACGAGTGTACATGGATCCAAAGGACCTGAATGCCAACATCCAACGGGAACATGATCAGATTCCGACCCGAGAGGAGATGATAAGTGAAATGGCAGGAGCTAAGTTCTTCAGCAAGTTGGATGCTTCCCAGGGCTTTTGGCAGATTAAGCTGCATGAGGATAGCACAAGGTACTGTACATTCAACACCCCATTTGGCCGTTACTCATTTCAGAGGATGCCTTTTGGGATTTCCTCTGCTCCTGAAGTATTTAAATAGGGCTATGGAGCACATCATAGAGGGCATCGAAGGGGTACGGGTGTATGTGGATGATATTGTGCTGTGGGGGTCCACGCTGGAGGAGCACAATGACAGGCTCATCAAGGTCCTACAGAACATTCAGAAGTATGGACTTAACCTGAACAGAGCAAAATGTCAGTTTGGCATGAGGGAGGTTACCTTCCTGGGTGACAAGCTGTCTGACACGGGGGTGGAGCCTGACAAGCAAGGTTTCAGCGATTCTGGAGATGCCCCGGCCTGAGGATAAAAAAGGTGTGCTGAGGGTACTAGGGATGATTAACTTCATAGGTAAATTCATACCGAACCTGTCCTCTAAAACAGTGCACCTGAGACAGTTGTTGCATGATGGGACTGACTTCCAGTGGACTGAGAACCATGAACGGGAGTGGGAGCTGCTCAAGGTCACTCTCACGACAGAACCGGTGCTGGCGTTCTATAACCCGTCCCAGAGGATCAAGATATCCCCTGACGCCTCAAAGGATGGAATAGGGGCTGTTTTGCTGCAAGCTGATGGAGAGGATTGGATGCCGGTCGCCTATGCCTCACAATTGATGACCACGGCTGAATGCAGGTATGCACAAATTTAAAAAGAGTGCTTGGGACTGGCTTATGGCTTGGAGAAATTCCACAGTTATGTCTATGGACAACCAACGTTTGTGGTTGAGACAGACCACAAGCCATTGACAGCTATCATAAAGAAAAACCTCAGCGAGATGTCACAGAGAATCCAGAGACTCATGATGAAGCTGCAGCGCTACGACTTCGACCTGGTCTACACTCCGGGTAAGAACATAGTGCTAGCTGATGCTCTCTGTCCAGGGCAACAACGCAGAGTGGCAGTTCCACAGAGGCTGATGTGGCACTACATGTTAATATGGTCACGGATTCACTGCCTCTATCTGACATGAAGTCCAAACAGATTGCTGCAGAGACTGAGAAGGACGTCATGCTACAGAGAGTCATCCGGAACCTGAATGAAGGATGGCCTAGAGGTGATTGTCAACAGTATCACAACATCAGAGCAGAGCTGAGTGTTGCTAATGGACTCCTGCTCAGGAAGGACCGAATTGTCATTCCTCAGTCACAGAGACAGGAGATGCTGACAAAGCTGCATGAGGGGCACCTCGGTATGGAGAAATGCAAGAGGAGGGCCAGAGCATCTGTTTACTGGCCAGGAATCAATGCTGACATTCAAAGGATGGTCTCAAGCTGTGAGACCTGTCTCAGGTATCACACAAAGCAGCCAAAGGAACCTATGGTGGTCGCAGACCTACCAGACCAGCCATGGCAGAAGGTTGGGACTGACTTGTTCCACTGGGAGGGGAAGAATTACTTGTGGGTCATAGATTATTTCTCTAACTTCCCAGAGATGGGGCTGCTTCTCAGTATGTCAGCACCTTGTGTGATCAAACACATGAGGTCCATCTTTGCGAGACAAGGAATTCCACAGGTTGTGTACAGTGACAATGGTCCGTGTTATAGTTGCAAGGAGTTCCAGGACTTCTCCAGGGAGTATGGCTTCAAACATGTGACCTCCAGCCCACTGTATGCCCAATCCAATGGCAAAGCAGAGAAGGGGGTCCACATTGTTAAACGGTTGCTTGAAAAGGCAAAAGACAGTCAATCAGATCCATACGTTGAGTTACCGGGCCTCACCACTTGAACATGGCCTGTCTCCTGCTGAGCTGCTGATGGGACGGAGGCTACGCACCACACTTCCCTGCTTGGGGGGTGGAGTGAAGAAAGAGAGGAGGTATGATGGAGTGCGACGGAGGTCTTTAGAGCTTTGTCTAAAGAGGAGACAGAAGGCCAACTACGACAAGTCGGCAAGGCGCCTGGTTCCATTGGCGAGGCATGACACAGTGCGGCTGGAAGGTTCCTATGGTTGGAACAGTCCTTGAGGAAGTAGGCCCAAGATCCTACAGGGTCAGGACGGAAGATGGCCAGCTGCTGAGAAGGAATAGGAAGAGCTTGCTGAAAACATCAGAGACAGTTCCATCCTGCACCGCCTCAGCTGCCTCACCGGCCTGCGCTGCATCAGCTGAACCGTCAGCTGAACCATCAGTTGAGCCATCAACTGAGGGGGCACACTCGCCTATACACTCACCTACACACGTGCCTATACACCTACCTGTACACTCACCCATGTTGAGAAGATCCACACGTGTGAGCAAGCCCCCTGACAGATTGACATACACACATACATGATAGACACACAGACATGCACAAGATGGGCACACATGCCTGCTGCAAAAGAAGAAGAAAAATAATGTCACTGACTTGTCCTTTGTGTGTATGTGTTTTACCACTGGTATAGTTCACATTTAATGATAGGGGGATGTGGTGATGGCTATTAATGCGTGCACTTTCCACATGGCACTACCTCGTGGCCGTAACAGTGATTACATGGGTGTGTATATTTACCTGCTAATGAGTGTCACCTGGGGATGCCTAGACTGCAACTTGAGATGTGAACCTCTGCCCAGTGTCACAATAAACTGAAAGTATTGCACCAGAACCCAAGCTTCTTTGTTTCAAGAAAGAAACATTACAGTATGTATGTACAGTATGTATGTATGTATTTATGTATGTATGTATGTGTCACAGGGTGATCCTACCTAGTTAATTGGCCTATTTGGCTGGTGGCTAGACTCAGCTGTTGCCCATTCTAGTGATTGGCAGAGCAGCATAGTGATATTTTTTTGGGTTTTTAGTTGTTTTTTAGTTTAGAGTGTGGGGTGGCACTCCCCAACCAGTAAGGGACATGTCTAATTCCTATGGTTGTTGGTGCCCAGTTGTATTTGCCTCATCTCGCCCGGCACTGAAAGCCCTGTGTCCACAGGTTTTCCTGCCGTTTGTTGGTTCCCCTGTCCGATCCATCCTCCTGTGGCTGCTGACGCGGAGCAGTGGGTGATGTTACCATGGCCACGCCCAGCGGGAGGAAGTAGCATCTCTTAGAGCCAAATCACTGACAGTTGTTTTTTTTTTTTGTGTGTGGGGATGCGAGGGTCGATCCCCACACCCTAAATTTCTGTCCCATACATACTGTGACATATGTAGGCCACATTAAGTGCAATTATTGTAAGTCAGTTTGGATAACTGTCAGCTAAATGACTAATGTAATGCGAACACCCAAAGACAACATGCCATGCTGTTACTAACTAGCCAAATAATGAATCTTAGCTGCGTGTTGCTGAAAGTTGATTAAGGCTGGATGTCATATTATTGGTTGAAATTGGTTCAAGCACACATTGTTTTACATGAAAACATGAAAACATGACATGAGGATTTTGATAGAATACTGTGGCAACTCGGGGCCCTCACAACCCAAAATGGCCACCTCTGTGGGACTATAGCTTCCAGAACCCCACAGGTCGTGGTTCAGAGAGCTGAATGACTACCTGGGCTGATTGCTGATCTGAGGCAGGTGTGGACAATCAGCCACATCCCCTCACCAAAAACTGGAAAACCCAGACCAGAAGCCTGGGAGAAAAAGGGTGAGGCAGACAGCATGCTGTCTCATGTGTGGATTTTGTTTGTTTGAGATCTTTCATTTGTAACACTAAGTTTATTAAAGAGACAACCTCTAGCTATTTTCTGCAATTTGCTTCCCTTGTCTCTGTGTGCCACTGCCATTTGTGGTCTTTCCTGTCCCCTGGGTTGCCACAAAGGAAGTAACAGGAAGTGTGCATGAGCTAGAAGAGGAGGAAGAAGATTAGGAGACAATAGCTGAATCCCAATCTGAGTGCGCAAACCGCACTTGCGGCCCCTCGCACTTGCGGCCTGAGGCCTGAGCACTTAAATTACGTCAGCTGGAAGGGCCAGAGGGTGCAGGGCCGTGAATTAAATGGGACAGCACTTCCAGCGGAGTGCCAAGCCAGTTTCGCTCAATGCCCCTCCCACTTCGTTTTCATTGGCTGCCGCGTCCCTCCGACGCAGAGGCTGCTCTGACGCTCCCCTCAGCTCTCCGCTCGGCTCTGCAAATTGACCGATTGACGTCTGTTTTAATTTTATAATAATTAAAAAAATATGTTGGGTGGGATATGTTTGCAGCATGTGGATTTCCAGATAAATGTTGTGTTATTGCAAATGTCATCATTTATGTGTGATGCACTCGGATCATGACTCGGATGCACTCAAGCACCGTGTCACATGAGACGCGGTGGGCTGTGGGTATTTTCTGCTCCTAAGTCCGCGAAATTGCGGACTTTCGGTAAGTGCGGTTAAAGTGCGCAAAATGGCGGCAGTGGCGCACTTGTGGACCTAGCAATTCCGTTTTGGGACTACCCTGAGCCCTTGTGGACTTAGCGGGAACGCGCATGTAAGGCCACAAGGCCGCGAGTGCTCTGCACTTTCGCCTAAGTGCGCGATTTGGGATTCAGCTTTCAACAAATACATGAACCCTCATGCTCATGTATTTGCCCAGACCATAATTTAAAACTTCTTTAATTAAAAATATCTTTAAAAAATGTCACAGCACAGTGCCTGAGTATGCTTTAGCATTTTTATTCTGCATACCCCTGGGCTGGGCTTGAACTCTTGTTGAGCTACCTGCCATGTGAGAAGCCATAGATAGGTTCACAATGACAAGCAATCATGGGTTGCATGTACAGTATATGTCACAGGTGTATGTAACTTGGAGATTTCGTCAGTATTCACAAAATGTTTGTTAAAGGCACCACAAGGGGTAAAACATTAAAGGAGTAGTAAAGGGAAAAATCATGTTTATCCCTGTTTTAAGGTTACCTATGATCATATACAATCGTTCAGATGAAAAAGTTGACAAAACTAGCACTTTTGAGAAAGTCTGATAATTGCTCTATCACCGTTTTGGTCATACAATGGATGTGGGTGGGCACCGTGAAAAATCATTCAAAAAACATGTTAAACTCTCAATTTCAAAGACAATAAATATTTAATGTAGGCTAAACGCTGTTTCAGTATACTTTTCAATTATATATGTCTCATGATTTTGTTATTTACATTCTTTAAAAGTCACCAGAATACAGGAAACTAGGTCTCTGAAACTTTTTTGGGGGAGGACGCCCAGACTCCCACTTTGGTATAGAAATCCTCCTTATTTTGGCTGTCTTCAGCTTGGCACCACCACACCAAGAGATCAATTCCACAGGAAACACTGGTTCCTTGTTCAGATCATAGAGAAAAACCCAAACAAACGAGCAAAGGAAAAAGATGTTGAAATTATTAATGAAAAAGAAGATAACCCAAATCATGAAGACACCGCAAAATCAAAAGCCGGGAAAACCTAAAGATGCTTGTCTTAAAACATTTGTTATTATTGCAGATTGTATATGTACAGTAACATCCATTTCTGGGTGGTTTTAAGTGATGAACTGCATAACTTGTGTTCAGTAGAGGTGATAATGGACATTATACCTGTGCTACAACTTTCAACCCCTGTAGCACCAGTGCTATGTGCTAAAAAAGTGAATGTACAGCCCTGCATAGACATATATACTAGACGCCGCATTGACGTTGATTTGATTGCTGCCAGACGAAAAACGCGGCCGCCATCTTGGTCC
This sequence comes from Borostomias antarcticus, assembly GCF_949987555.1. NCBI lineage: Eukaryota > Metazoa > Chordata > Actinopteri > Stomiiformes > Stomiidae > Borostomias > Borostomias antarcticus. Next base: position 51,051,536 of record NC_140234.1, on the reverse strand, counting down.
GGTACGGAGCTCCGCGAGTGAACTAGTGATGGGTCGGTCGCGAACAATACGGCTCTATGTGCCGGCTCTTTTAAGTGAAGGATGATAAATAGATAGTTGTTAGCTGATAGATACAACTAAAACTGTTGGATGCTGCTGTTTTGCACTTTGTAATTATGTTATTTGACTGTTATGGTAAATGGACTGCACTTATATAGTACTTTTCCACCTTAGCTGCACTCAAAGCGTTTTACAATGGCCTCTCATTCACCCATTCACACACACATTCACACACCAATGGCGGTAGCTGCCATGCAAGGTGCTAACCTGCTCATTGGGAGCAATTTGGGGTTAGGTGTCTTGCTCAAGGACACTTCAACATGTGGACAGTCAGAGCTGGGATTCGAACCACTGACCCTTCGATCATTGAACAACCCACTCTACCAACTGAGCTACAGCCACCCCGTGACAACATTTGACTGTTGTGGATAGTTTCCACGTATCTTCTAGTGTTATCTCTTGATGCAGGGTTACTTTTACTGACTGAAACTGCTGAGGAGAGCGGTTCTCACGTGATAGCGGTACCGGACCAATATGGTGGCCGTACTTTGTGCCGCTCAATCCATTACGAGTCATCTCGTGTTCATATCTATGATATATACACCGACTAACAAGACAGGTGGAAACCAATCAAACAATCAGTGGCAGGTGTCCTCTCAACCAGAGTCAATTTAGCCAGTTGGTCGAGATCACTTTAGTCAAAATTGACCCATTTATTGTGCATGCAGCAAATACAGCATATGAATTTTGGTGGTGTGCCCTGTTCGGGGGGGCCCCTGCCTTCCACAGCATGTGGAAAGCGCGATAGTAGGGGGAGGCGAAATCTAGATTTTCCGCCCCTCTGGGCCAGCTTGGCCCAGAGTGCCAGAAGAGGGAATGGCATCGATTTAGCCCCCTGCCCCTATGACGAGTGGGCCAGAGTGGGCCACGATCGGGAAGTCGCTCGGAGGTAACTCAGCCCTCTAAGGCCGTCAAAGAGAGCCACAGGGGGACTGCTGAACAATATAGTCTCTGGCCTCCACAGGCCGATGCTTCGTGGAGTTCTGAGGGAGTACAGCCTAGAGCCTCTACCTCCATGGTGACCGGAGGGACCGCTGGATGGCCCTTCGGAGATGTTTCGGCCCACAATCACCACGGAGAGCCACAAAGACTAAGCAAGTGAAGTTCCCCGGCTTCCACCAGCCGACGCATAGTGGAATACCAGAAGAATGCAGCAATACCCCTGGAACAGAGAGCAACAACAGAGATGACAGAACACAGGTGGAGCAGGGGAGGAGGTGGGGCGAGCATGCAGATACAAGCGATCTGCAGTAATGGCAAGAGCAAACAAATACATGTTTTGACAGCTTAAATACATGCACTCAAGCGTGCTGGACCAATGCTATGACAGCTGACAGTCAGCTGGTGGGTTGCATCGTTACGGGGTGTGACTGATTAGCCTCTGCCGATTAGCCCGGCATTGACGTCCGTGCCTCGCCTGAAGTTGCGTTGGAGACTTCATTTGTGGTCCTAGGGTCCGCTATTGGGGTGGGGTTGCCAAAAACAATGTCTCTGATTGGTGGAGACATTGCTGTTGCACTATAGGATTGTAAGTAGTGTATTTTTTCCTGTATGAACATCCGCAGTTTGAGGCGACAAAATGAGGACACACATCAAAATACTGTCAAAAATACAGTTTTTGAGATAAAATTCTAATGGAATTGTCACACTGCATCAACCATGTCATGAAAATTTGTCATTCATTTCATTCATTCATTTGCCAGTTGAGGACTTCTGGCATAGGACTGGAATGTGCAAGTTTGGTGATTTTTCATGCATGGGAAGTCAGACTTCCTATGGAAGATGAAGAATATTCATAATATTGGGAAATACAAGAGGGACCGGCAGCTGAGGCTGTCCGGCCCCTAAAGATTCTAAGATAGGATAGAGAGTAGAAGAGAGAGAAAGAGAGAAAGAGAGAGCAGGATTCTAGGATAGCAGAGAGACAGAGTAGGATTCTCAACTCAACATTTTCCCAACTCAGTCTGAACTTTTTTCCTTTTCTCTGCATTTTCTGGAGGGCAACTTGACTGAAGTATGTGCGGGAGGGAATTACATATCTTTATGAGCCCTTTTCATACGGAGTAACACTTGCAAACAACTCTGAAATGCTTGTTTGTTTAACGTTACTAGACTGGGTACTTTCACAAGCACCACAAGCAGATATATGACGCATTCATTGGCCAATGCACGCATCATATAGTAATTTCTCTCTCCTGTCACTTCTCCCTGGCCATCCAAGACTTGCAAGTATGAAACTTGAAACCTATGCTATCATTTAGTCATCAGATGTGGTAAGAAAATTATATATGTTTATGAACTTAAACAAGTTAACACAATGCTATAATCGAAAAATACATACGGGACCATTTTTATTACTTTTCTCGCAAAAAAAGGTTTCTGAGAGTAGTTCCACCAAATATACTCCGATAGCGCCAAAATTGTGTATGAAGCTCATGCACTGTTATATGCATGCGCACAAGACTCTATCAAATGCTCTCTTTCCAACATTAGCTAACTAGCTAGCTAGGTAGCTAACTTGATTAGGCTATTTCTGTACATGGCTAGCTAAGTAGCCTACGTAAAATTACCCTGTCGCCATGATTGTTATAACTTTCACTTTTTTTTGTAAATTGTAATGTTGGCTTGGCAACTTGGAAATATTTCAGTTGTGGACATTTCTTGAACATTTGTGGTGTTGTGGTGGGCCATTGTTTGTTGCCTAACGGGCAATGGTAGACAAGAGCACTAGTGCTCGCTCGAGCTCATGCACGTTCGTACCGTTTCATCGCTTGGAGTAAAATAGGATAATTAGCTTACTCATTGATTTTGCATTAACCCACAACACCGTTAGTAGGTATTCATTTTTAGGCATTCATTTTTACCGAAGTTAACGTTAACACAATAGAAGTCCCATCATATGAGCTAGGCTAGCTAGCAAGATTCGTTACAGCAGCCATCTTGGCTTTGTGGTGTGGCATTCATTTTTACCGAAGTTAACGTTAACACAATAGAAGTCCCATCAACTGAGCTAGGCTAGCTAGCAAGATTCGTTACAGCAACCATCTTGGCTTTGTGGTGTGGTGGTTTTGTGATGTGATTTCATGTTAAACTCTAACTGTTGAAACAGTTGCTCATACCGTCAAACTGGTAAAGAATTGTGAACTACATTTTCCCTCACATATAAATCCAAAGCCATCGTTCTGTATATCTTGTAACATGAATAGTGTTGGAGCTATTCTAAACACCGAATGGCTATCTAGCCTAGTTACTTAGGTAACGTTAGATTTTTATTTAAAAGCACAACATTTCAGTGATAACTTGAAACTCCTATGTGGATGTATTTTTCTCTCTCTCTCTCTCTCTCTCTCTCTCAACTGCGCTGACATGGTACAACACAGTAATGCCATTCATGCCTAGTCTGTTTCAAGTCCCTAGATTACTGTTGTGAAAAGTTATAAGTGCTTGAAATGGGTGGCTTTTCATTTTAAATACCAGTTACAGTATGTTAGCTACTAACTAGCTAGCTAATAGGGGTGTAACAATATATCGTGCCACAATACTGTATATCTCGATACAGAAACGTCACAATATGTATCGTCAAGGTGAAAACAGTATCTTGATATATTTATTGTATATCAGTGAACACTGGCTACACAACGCTGGTAACAAACACGTCTTTTGTCTCTAGGCCTATCCATGATATTACTAGTGTATTGTTACACCCCTACTAGCTAACTACTTAACTTATGCCAGCACAGCAAATGGGTAAATCATTTGCCAAATCGTATCTGAAGCACACAACACTGTTCAAATGTCAACATACATGTTATGCGCACACTTATTGTGGATATAATTACATGAAATGTTATTTTTTTCTCACTGGCAAAGACTGGGAACAGCTACGTAAACAGCTGGATAACACCCAACTAATGTTAGTAACTGTGTGTGTACATGTAAACATTGTATGCGTTTTGCTGACAAATAAATGTATTCTACTAACTAGGATGATGGGCTTAATTCTCTCACTACAGGTCAACCACTCTCACGCCGTCAACATAAAATATGGATCACCAGTACACAGATGCCCTGTGCCTGGGGCCTTCCAAGCAAAACATCTAAGGTGCAAGATGAGGTAATCTGCAAAATCTCTTTTAACCAGAAGGAGCCAGTAACTTGCCTAACACTACAGTACCTACTGTAGAGTTCCGGTGAGCGTACCTACAGAAGAGGAGTGTATGAGTTCATCCAACAGCTATATGAGTGAAGTTCTGGAATCAAATCCCTAGGGAACTGCTATTTTGTCTGTGACAGAGAGCCACTCTCACATATAATCCAAAGACCCTACTACTGGATTTCCAAATCCAAATCTGTACTTGAAGGCAAGGTTAGATGCCGATTTGTCACCATGTATTTTAACTTTTTTATTCAAACAGCCAATTTTAACTAATTGAATTAGCCTTAATAGCCTAATTTCTTTTTTTGTACTGCAGTTTAACTTTTACACTTAAACAGCTGCATTTTAACTACTTGAATTAGCCGTAACTGTCAAAACAACAGAACAGTCAGCCAGTAAGGTGTGGTTGGAGCAAAGAGTGGGCAGAGTCACAGCATCAGTCTTCCATGAGGCAGGCAGGACAGAGCAGTATCCGTGATTAAAAGGATATACCTGACCCAGTCGGCTGTCCACAGAGGCTATGATGGTACTGATAGAAATGCATGTAGGAAAAGGCTACATAACTAAATACTGTCATGATGACATACTTTAGTTTGTTAATGAAGTAGGAGGAATCTGTCTAAACAATGCTTTATACTGTACTTTTATTTTTTTCAGATGGGGAAATGTGAGACAAAAGAAAGGACAGTACATCACTGCAATGCAAGATCATCGCACAGACTTCAGGCCTAATCATCAACATGTATGGAAAACTTAGAACTTGAAATGAAATTTTTAGGCCTAAATGGTGATCTCATTATCTTGGCATTGTCTTAAAATTGGATTTTTTTGTGACTCAACAAATGCATTGAAATACAATTTTGACAGTTGGGCTACACATTTGTCTTTTGTGGGCAAAACAAGAGCTTTATCACTGTAAAATATAACTTGTAAAAAATATGTCAAACTATGCATTATGGTATATTCTTTAATTAACACAATTCATATATTGTTTCAAACATCAAAACATTTAGTGGATTGGGTTGGTTAATTTGACATGGTAGAGAAGATAGAAGATTTTACATGCCATCACTCTGGTGGAACAACAGGAGGGCTAAGATTACAGAGGGCACAGCACACTTTGACCCTCTTATCAAGTAGTTCCATCTGGGGTTGAGTAGCAAAGCCATATGGGTATGGTTCCCTGCAAAATGGTGTGCACTCTTCTGTTCATACTGATAATTGCTTTTGTGTGAGTGGCTGTAAGCCAGCGCACCTAGTATAGCGTTTGTCCGGTTATCACTCCCTCCCTCCCTCACTCCGGACAATGTTGGCCTGCATTTCTCTGTTGGCACCACAAGAGACAGTAGTCCCAGCACACCAAAATCAAGAAGGACACCAAAATCAACCTGCCGATCTCCACTGCACAAGTAGAGTAGTGGTGAGAGCATTGGACTCCTACCCGGGAGACCGGGGTTGAAGACCCGGTGGGGATGACTTTATGGGACTATGCCCCAAGCCTCCACATGTTCATCCTTTCACTCCAACCTTTACCCCTTGCCTTATTGGTCAGGTCCTGTCCCAACCCCAACCCTTATTCTAAAACCAACCCACACTAGGGACTGGAAGAAGGCCACCAAAACCAGCCCGCCAATCTCCACTGCACAAGTAGAGTAGTGGTCAGAGCACTGTACTAACACCTGGGAAACTGGGGTTCAAGACCGGGTGGGGATGACTTAATGTTATAATCAGTGTAACTGTTTTAGCCACTGACCGCTACCATGAATGTTATGGAAGCTGTTGCTAGTTGTTGTGAGCTCATGACCTAACTGGCTATCCCGCTCTTATTCTGCTGAATTAGCATTGGAAGCATTGGAACTGATGTGTCCAGGTGACAAGACCTAACTTAATTTATCAGACATTATTTCATGCAATTTCAATTCACAGCTATTTCAGTGGCATGAGCATGACTAGCTTCCATCCTACCAGTCCTGAACAGAAACAAGCCAGCCATGCACATAAGCCAGGCTTGACCTGGCCTGGTTCTTTTCAGTGCCTGGGTCTGTTCTAATCTTGAAATGTGGTACATCGTCTTCTTGTCAGGTGAACTGAGATATGAAAATATAGTTGGCACAAAGTCTGGGCTTAGAGACTTCTGGATTTTTTCATCTGATGAGACAAGGGTTGAAAATAAAGTGAGAGTTGTTGCATGTTTACTGGGTACAGATGGAAAAGTTATAAAATAACGCAAGATTTAATGTTCCGGGTTTATCAGTAAGCTTGAACACATATTAAGCTAATGACTGATATTTTTCTGTGTAAAGATTAGGTAATACATTTTGATTAACAGTTTAATTAACTATAAAGGGTGGTTGAAAGATTACAGACCTCTGCCCATGAATGCATTTTGTATGTATGTGCAGTTGTTGAATGCGTAAGTGGACAAAATCAACAGACAATGATTGAGAGATAAGAAAGCAGCAGTCTCTCTCTTTTTCCCTAGGCTATCAGAACTCATTTAGTAGATCTACCTCAATAACAGATATTGACACTTTAACTATATACATAATTGACAAAATACAAAAAAACAAACCAAAACACAAAGCCATATCACTATAACATGATACCCGTTGGAGCACTATGGACGCCAACAAAACACTGCTATCAAACATCTGCTATCACGCCAGCTTAGCCCGTCCAATTAACTTACCTTCTAGTTCTAATACCCATTGGAGCAATCAGTAATTGGCCATTTAGTCCATTATATGCCCGTCTCCACCCCAGAACATAGCAGACATGTGTTTGGCAAGTCCTGTCTGAATGGCTATTGTTTGCAAGCTATTTAGCTACTACTTTACTATTGGGTGGAAAAAAGAACACACTAATGTTGGGCAAAGCTGAGCAACGGCAAAATAATTCTAGAGTAGGCTGGTGAGAGGTAATAGTTCAGTGTTTGTATCAGCTCCTTGCAGCTGATGAGCCGGCAAATTAATTCTAGAGTAGGCAGCTGGAACGCTGGGGGCGGAGTTCTATTCATATCAGTATTTCTATTGGCTCGGATCAGTATTATATGTTAAAATGAGCCAAAACTTAAGTTAATTAATAAAAATCCGGGCCTGCCATGGTCTTTCTCGGAATAAGTTGATGCATCTCACAGAGATACAGGTAGATACATTAATGATATTTGTATCAACAAACTGTACAGTACATCTGTGAGCAGTGGTGGTCGGTGAGAAGTCTAACTCTTTAGTCACGAAAAATAGAAAAGTATGAAATTACGAAAAATCATTCTGGGAAAAAAAACATTTGCTTTGCAACATATCAACTTCATTTGTCAAAAACTAGAGATGGGACCAATCCGATCCAGTATCGGGGTGATCCAGACGTAGTTCATCGGCCTGACGTTGTCATAGAAATTGTTATCCTCAGCCTTGTCCTTTGTTTTACAGTTTCACTCCACCTCTGTCATCTTTTCACATACACTGTATCAAAACCCCTGGCTGTGCTAACCTCATTTATAACAGGATGACATCTCCAGGAGGTCGACACACCACAGACTTTCTGTCTGCACTAGAGTGACCATTGTTCCATTGTCTGTGCAGAAGATTTACTGCCTTTTCTCATATCACGTGTCTGACCTCTCGCCATTGTTGATGACGTCCTCCATTAATTATGACGTGTAATGATGGGTTAGCCAACCAGATCTTAGAAACGTCATATCCGTGTATTGCTTGAATATAAGACCAAACTACTTCACTTCTGCTTGGGTGAAAAACAGTGGCGGCTGGTCAATAAAGGGCGATGGGGCGCCCTGAGGTGGTGAAAAGTGAAAGTTTTTTTTTATTATTATTTTTTAAATATATATACATAATAATTACTCATTTAAAAAAAGTTGTGGTCATCAAAGTTATGGTCTGGTGGTTTAAAAAGTACAATACTGTGTAATATATAAAATATAAACCATTACGTTTGTTTATATCTCTCTTCTGTGAATGAGACCTTAGCCCAGGGGCGATAGATTCTCAGTCCTTTCCAGTGCATTCAACAAAGCGAGAACATGACAATGGGATAGTAACGGTTAGCCAATAAAAAATATCTCATGGGGCTGAAGATATTGTCGCCCCGAGCCAATCAAGAAATAATATTTCCCCAAGCTGGACTGCGTTCTGTCTCATTGCACCCTCAAACACGGTAAGTTGAGGCTTCTTGATGCCGTCTCACCATTTAGCAATGATGATGAAATAGTACTTGTCGTTGTAAAATAATGTTAATTAACAAGTGCTCGCTAGTAACATTAGCTATGCTAGCTAACGTTAGTGCAACACGATTAGTTGTAATTGCCATAAAGATCAGAAGGTTTTTTGTTAGCTATGATCTCCATCCTTAATAAATAGATGGCTAGCAAGCAGGTGACGTTTGCTAGCTAACGTTAGTTAGACAGTGCTAGCTAGTAGTAGTTAGCTAGCTAGCTATGTTAGCTAGCTAGTGCAGCACATAGTAGCTAACCTTTTACGTCTGCTATAAAGTTAGCCCCACAACCTAACATGATAGGATTCACTAGCATTAATAGCAACTAGTTGGCTTGCTCAAATGACCAACAATGCTCTCTCCATCAACATCCTCTGAACCAGGCTCCCAAGCTCTCTCCATGACCTTCCCTCTGAACTAGGCTCCCAAGCTCTCTCCATCAACATCCTCTGACGCTGCGCTCACACGCTTGCGTTTGATGTGTCAACATTGATGGATGCCATTCACTTTCAATGGCTGCAGCCGAATGGCATTCTGGTTCCGTTGTTGTCCCTGTGCGTTGCGTTGCCTGTGTTGCTAGCGTCGAAAGTTGAGAAATGTTCAACTTTCAGATGCGTTGCTGGAGCTGCCGACCAATCAGATGTCTTGACGGAGAAAGACATCATCGCAAGGCGGGATTTTCTAATTTTTCGATACCAAGATGGAGGACAATCGCTGTTTGTTTGCAGGATAGGATGTACCCAATACCTGCGGGCACCACGTTCACGTTGCCTCAACCACAATGCATAGACAATCACCACACGTTCGACCAGATTAGCATCCATGACAGCACTAAACGAAAAGCCAGGTGGGTTTTCAAAATAGTGCACGCTATCAGGTTTGGAGAATCTACTGGCTATTGCGAACGTAGTTTCGGACAATGTGATTGGTTGTTGTTGCGTGCGGCAGACACGCCTTCCGCCATACGTTGATGGACACGCATCAAACGCAAGCATGTGAGCGCAGCGTGAACCAGGCTCCCAAGCTCTCTCCATCAACATCCTCTGAATCAGGCTCCCAAGCTCTCTCCATGACCATCCCTCTGAACCAGGCTCCCAAGCTCTCTCCATCAACATCCTCTGAACCAGGCTCTCAAGCTCTCTATGACCATCCCTCTGAACCAGGCTCCCAAGCTCTCTCCATCAACCTCATCTGTCCCAGGCTCTCTCCTCACCAGACTGCCTCAGACATTCCAAGTCCTGTGCCCTCTCTTTTGAGGTGAGTGTGTAAGGCAGTATGTTTGTGGGTGACTAAAGTATGTCAGAGGCCATACACTGTATTCTGTTGTCTCACATTCTTTGTCATTCACAGGCAATCCTGCAAAGTCTACAACCACCAGCCTCTGTCCCAGGCTCTCTCCATCACCAGACTGCCCCAAGCCTCTCCTCACCAGACTCCTATGCCAAAGTCATATGCCCTCTTTAATGAAATAATGTTAGATAAAAATTGTTGGTGTTTCACCACACCTTAGCACCATAACTTAAATAGGTGATGTTTTTTTTTAAGAACAGGGTAGTACACAGAATTACATTTTCATGTACTGTATGTGAAAATGGAGCTACCTGTCATACAGGTCACAGAGATGCCATTTTATTGGCACTCTCTCAAACAGTAGATTTAAACTGCGGTGTTCCTCAGGGGAACTGCCTTGGCCCACTCCTTTATTCCATATTCACAAATGATTTGCCATCTGCAATTAGGGAAGCATCACTGACAATGTACGCAGAGGATTCTGCTCTTCATTATGCCGCTCCCACATGTTTTGAGCTCAACCAGGTTTTGACTAAGGAGCTTAGCATCATATACAATAGGATTAAGTTGAATAAACTTGTGCTGAACACATCAAAAAGGTTACCATTACTGTATATTTGGCTCTAAGCATAAGCTAGCCCAAGATCCTAAGTCAAATCTTGTCATTGAGGGTGAAGTCATTCAACAAGTAAGGAAAATCAAGCTATTGGGGCTTGACAGTACTCTGTCTTGGTCTGACCATATTGATATTGTTTATAGAATGGGTGTAGCAGTAGCTGCGGTGAGAAAATGTGCACCATTTCTTCCATCATCTTTGCGAAATCAAATTGTTTGATCATTGGTTCTGTCATCTGGATTATTGCTGGGTCTACCCCTAGGGAGGCGCCCAGGAGGCATTCTCACTAGATGCCCGAACCACCTCAACTGGCTCTTTTCGACGCAAAAGAGCAGCGGCTCTACTCCAAGTCTCTCCCAGATGACTGAACTTCTCACCCGATCTCTCAGGGAGACCCCAGCCACCCTCCGGAGAAAACTCATTTCGGTTGCGTGATCTCGTTCTTTCGGTCATGACCCATCCTTCATGACCATAGGTGAGGGTGGGGACAAAGATAGACCGGTAGATCGAGAGCTTTGCCTTTTGGCTCAGCTCTCTTTTCGTCACAACAGTGCGGTAAAGCGACTGCAGAAAGCTGCTCCGATTCTCCGGCCAAACTCCCTCTCCATGGTCCCCTCACTCATGAACAAGACCCCCAGATACTTGAACTCCTTCACTTGGGGTAAGGACTAATTTCCTACTCGGAGTGGACAGACCACCGGTTTCCTGCTGAGAACCATGGCCTCAAACTTAGAAGTGCTGATTCTCATCCCAGCCGCTTCACACTCAGTTGCGAACCTATCCAGTGAGTGCTGGAGGTCACAGGTAGATTGTTATGCCCCCTGAAGGGCGTGATGTACCAGTGGAGGTGGGTGGGTTAGTCGGGTTTAGGAGTTCCTCGAAGTGCTCTTTCCAACGCTCAACAACCTCTTCAGTTGAGGTCAGCAGTGTCCCTTCCTTGCTGTATACAGCTTGGATGGTTCCCCGCTTTCCCTTCTTGAGGTGTCTGATGGTCTTCCAGAAACACTTTGGTGCCGACCGAAAGTCCTTCTCCATGGTTTCTCCGAACTCCTCCCACACCCGTTGCTTTGCCTTGGTCACGGCCGAAGCCGCAGCCCTCCGGGCCAGTCGATACCTTGCAACTGCTTCTGGAGTCCCCCGGACTAACATATCCCGGAAGGCCTCCTTCTTCAGTCGGACGGCTTCCCTGACCACCGCTGTCCACCACGGTGTCCTAGGGTTACTGCCCCTTGAGGTACCTATGGCCTTCAGGCCGCAGCTCCCAGCAGCAGCTTCAGCAATGGAGGCTTTGAACACCGACCACTCATGCTCGATGTCCCCAACCTCCACAGGGATGCCAGAGAAGCTCCGCCGGAGGTGGCAATTGAAATCTCTTTGGACAGGCTCTTCCTCCAGACGTTCCCACTTCACCCTCTGTCCAGAGGTTTCCCCCGCCATCGAAACCAGCTCTCCATCAGATGGTGATCAGTGGACAGCTCTGCCCCTCTCTTTACCCGAGTGTCCAAAACACATGGCCTCAGATCAGATTATACGATAACAAAATCTATCATCGACCTTCGGCCTAAGGTGTTCTGATGCCACTGTACTTGTATTTGTGGGCCTCCTTGTGTTCGAACATGGTGTTTGTTATGGACAAACCGTGTCTAGCACAGAAGTCCAACAACAAAACACCACTCGGGTTCAGATCGTGGTGGCCATGCCTCCCAATCACGGCCCTCCACGTTTCTCCATCATTGCCCACGTGTGCATTGAAGTCCCCCAATATGACAGTGGAGTTCCCTGCAGGAGCCCCAAATAGGACTCCACTTAGGTTCTGCAGGAAGGCTGAGTACTCCGAACTGCACAGTCCTAAGGCGCAGGGAGGCGACCCTCTGGTCCACTGGGGTGAACTCCAGCACAGAGGCGCTCAGCTGGGGGATAGCTAGTATAGCCACACCTGCCTTACGCCTCATACCGTGAGCAACTCCTGAGAAGAACAGGGTCCAACCCCTATCCAGGAGTTTGGTTCCGGCGCCGGTGCTGTGCGTGGAGGTTAGCCCCACCAGGTGTAATTGGTATCGCTCCACCTCCCTCACAAGCTCCGGCTCCTTCCCCCCCAGCGAGGTCACGTTCCATGTCCCCAGACCCCGACAGTTCCTCCCGCGGGTGGTGGGTCCACGGGATCGAGGATGAGATGGTGTCAATAATAATAAATAATTAAAACAATAAAATACTGTATTGTTCAAATACACACGCATGCTACCAGAGCGGGCCAGCAGAGGGCAGATGACTACCTCTTTGAAAAACACTGTCTATTACAGGGCTGTGATGGCATGGAACAGTTTTCCAAGTGACATCCGTTTAATTAGTGATAAGTAGGCATGTAACGATTCACTCAACTCACGATGCGATGCGATTCACAATGCAGGGTTGACGATGCGATTTTCTCACGATTTTTTTATTCAAATTATAACTTGCATGCTGTTTTTGTTTTGTCTGTTAACTTCTCGCCCTTTTCATTTCTGAAAACAGGGAAGCCAAAATGCGTCCATACATCTGACTTGAAACTTGTGGGTGCATCCTTGATTTCGAATTCACTTGATACATCCATGTTTGCCGCTGTCATGTTTCTCGTTCTGTCAGAAATAATGGACGCATGACGCAGACCAAAAAACTGAGGGGGCATGAGATAGCGAAGCGTTACTAGCGCGCATAGCGCGCAAAATGTTAGTGTTTTTTTGTGCATTTTTGCAGTTTAAAATCAGGACACAACACACTACCAGTTGCCACTCAAGCGGCGTGAAATGAAACTTACCGGTAGCGTTCTTTCAAGGACTTTCTAAATAATAAGTGAGGGAAAACAAATCTTTTTTTTTTTACTCACTTGGAATTGGTGTGAATGATATACTGTATACTGAAGTATGATGTATATTGAATCTTATATACTGAATAGCCTTATACTGTATTTGGAGGACCTGTTCATCAGTTAAGGACAACCTTAATCTAAATATATGCAAGCAGACCATGAAAATGTGTTTATCTGAGACAAGGCGAGGAGGAGTTTACTACTCCTTTAAGACTTGCTCTTGGTGTAACTTTGCCCTTGGTGCAACTTTGTGAGTTCATGCCCAGAGTGATGCAGAATAAAAATGTGAATAGATACTCATTGTCAATGTGACATGATTTTAAAGATATTTTAAAGTTTGATTTAAGAAGTTTTATATAATTAGGGTCCGGGCTGAGAGCCTCCTGTATTTGTCATTTGTCCACTCCATCTTCCTCCTCAAAACGCCTGGCCCCGATGCAGTTTTGCGCAGCAGCTATAATTTGTTTTGAAACTCTTGTGTATTAAATAATGTTGTGTATTCAATAATCCTATCATATCATGCAGCAGTTATAAATTCAGTATCTATTTTCCTATCAGATAAATAAAGAAAGCAGGCTGCCTTGAAGGATCTCAGGTTCTCAGAGATAGTTAAGCCCTGACTGATAGATAGTGCTATTTTCCTCTATTTCTTGAAGCACAAGGGGAAACTAGAAAGTACATTTCCTGGAGAAAATGTGAGGTGGTCTAGCTGCTGCAGCTGTATGTAACAGCTACTGCTAGTATCACTACTACTACTACTACCAGGCAATCTCCATGCACCCTCCGGCGAAGACCGTGCATCTCTGGCCTACTCAGGGGCTGAATTGTGGGGGTCCGTGGCGTGGACAGTGGCGAGACTCCGCCCACTCAGGTCAGAGCCGGTCGGGGACAGTGTACACCTCTCCGGCCACCTACCCGCCCGCATCGGTGAAGACCATGTGTCTCTAGCCCACTCAGGGGCTGAGTTGTGGGGCCCGTGGCGTGGATAGTGGAGTGGTGGTGAGACTCCGCCCCCTCAGGTCAGAGCCAGTCGGGGACAGTGTACCCCTCTCCGGGCCACATACCTGACTCCACCGATGAAGACCAAAAATTACTATTAAAAGTTAAATTACAAAAAAACAAAAAAATATCAAAAATCTGAATACATCCGGGAAACAGCTAAAGACGATGAACATTTTAAAGTTTGAATGAAGTTTCTAGCACAAAGTATGAAGAAGTAGTTAAGGGCCAAAAAACTGAGGAGAATAAGAAAGAAAGAAAGAAATAGTGGGAAATAGCTTCTGCAAGCTAGCCCACCTAATAAGAAAGAAAGAAATAGTGGGAATATCACAAGTTGGGCTAGGTTTTGCAAGCTAGCCTACCTAATAAAGAAAGAAAGAGAAAGAAAGAAAGAAAGAAAGAAAGAAAGAAAGAAAGAAAGAAAGAAAGAAAGAAAGAAAGAAAAAGAAAGAAAGAAAGAAAGAAAGAAAGAAAGAAAGAAAGAAAGAAAGAAAGAAAGAAAGAAAGAAAGAAAAATAGTGGGAATATCACAAGTTGGGCTAGCCCACCTAATCACCGTTGAAGACTCTGGCTGCAAGTGGGGTACAAAGATCCTTTGTTGGCTTGATAAGTGTTTACATCTCTGCTGTGGGGTTCTTCAGTGGCTCGGTTCATGAGATAGTTATCGTCCAATAAACATGGATTGATGCTGCAACTGTGAATGCCATGGTTACAAGAGGTGTTTCAGTTGTCCTCAGATCTACAACAAACAAAACAAACATCTTTATTTGTCACACAGTGAGATACAGGCACATCACGCGGCGCAGGCGGCGAAACACACACACACACACACACAATGGATGGTGCATCCACCGATGAAACTTCTCTCTGCTGTTAAGATGAGAAAATACGGGTAAGAACATCTTAGACAACTTGAACTGAAAGCCCACATTAGAGTAGAGTACTGTTCCAATACAGTAGCTAATGGGGATCTATAGAAAGAAAGAAACATTAATCTTTCACCGTCTTGCCTCCTGGACTGGTGAGAAGGCTGAGTGGTCAGTTTTAGACTTACAGAGTCTCACGGCACAGTGAAGATGGTGGAATGTCCACATGAGATACCCACTGTCACAGACGAGCACAGACTGGCAGAACAGAATAGAGCCCCCTGGCGAGCCTCCAAAGCAAGCTCCAGATGTGGCTCCTTTGTGAACGAATTACTGCCTCCAGGACGCAGAGTCTGACTTGTGTCTCATACTGTCCCAGGAGCCATTTATAGTGTGTTGAGTACTGGTCAGACCCACCCAGACCAGACTGTGGCAAGGGTTATGTCAAGGAATAAGGCTCTGCAACACTCGCAGAATATGAGGGGGATTTCCTGCACTGAAGGAAGTGCTTGAGCTCATACATGTAGTGTTATGGCACAAATACTAAATTTACCTCTGAGCTCATATCATATTATATGTTCCATCTGACCTTTAACATCCTGTCTATAAAGTCTGCATGTTTTCCATGCTATATTTGGCCCACTCTACACTACCTTACCCCACCCTTACTCCTTTCCCTTCATCACTTTCCCAACAAACAAGTCATGGCAAACTGAAGCAATGACATCAGATTCCTAATACCAATAATGATAATATTAGAATGTTTGGTGAATGTTAGAGGTGGGACTTATCAGCTGTTACGGCCAGCTTGTGAGAGCCGCAACAAAAAGGGAGTCACGCGCCCAAAT
This sequence comes from Borostomias antarcticus, assembly GCF_949987555.1. NCBI lineage: Eukaryota > Metazoa > Chordata > Actinopteri > Stomiiformes > Stomiidae > Borostomias > Borostomias antarcticus. The sequence continues at coordinate 51,035,590 of NC_140234.1, read as the reverse complement.
AATATTTAACACAAATGGAATAACCCAAGAAAACATACAACACAAAATAAGGTAGGATGTGGAATGTCAGTAATGTGTAGTGGTGTAGTGAGTGTATGGGTGAAATGGAGTGTGGATTTTGAGGGTGTAGGAAACTTATACAAAACCAACTCAAATAACCAAAGCAGAAGGTTCACTCCAAACAAGGAAAAGGGAAGAGCCTAGAGCGCTTGAGGCCAGCCTTCTTATAGCAAACACTCAGGCTCAGGTGTGCCACATTAACACTGACGACCCCTCCCAACCCAACCTGCAGGACAAAACAAAGACAAGACAACAACACCAATACACTGACACCCCAGCAGATGGAGTGGCAGGGTCGTCACACCCCCCCATAAAGAACCCAATCAAATAACCAAAAAAAACCCACCTCTACCAGCAGCAAAACTATCCGCTCCACCAGCTCCACTGACCCCGTCAGCCTCAGCAAACCCCGGTACCTGGGAAGCACTTTTAAGAGACAGGAGAGTAGACACAACAAGAGGACAGATGAGCAGACAGGAAGACAGCACAATAACCCCCAACAGGGCACGGGACAAAGTGTCTGCAACCACATTCTCCGTGCCTTTAATATGGCGAATGTCTAAAACATAAGCCCGTAGAAAGAGACACCATCTCACAAGCCTCTGGTTCGGGCACTGGCATGGGTAAAAAAGTAAGGGCCCTTACATAGTCGACGTAAGCTATTGACCGCGTCTGAGAATGCTCGGGACTACGTGGCTCTACGTAAGCATTTTGGTACACTCCATGCGCTGGGTCTTGTCAGGTGCACTACACTGCCACACCAGCAGGGGGAAATCAGTGGTTAGTCCGGTGACCTATGAACTCTCCAGACCGAACAGAAGACGAAGAAGAAGAAGAACTCTCCAGACCGCATTCTCCACAGCCTCCCGATCTGAATACAGGCGCTCTTCCGTATTATAAATATGTCTGAGCTGCTCCTCCTTCTCCGCTGTCAATTGCAGTGTATACTTTGCCGCCATTATTCAAAACTAGTTCTGTTTTGGTGTCGTTTCAATCAAAATCCCCCTCTAGCGCCCCATCGGTACGCGTGGAATTGCACTCGCGTCTTGCGGTGCGTTTCGATTTTGAGCATGTCACACGGAGCTCCACGAGGCCGCTTCAACATCACCTTGCGGCCTCGCGTACGGCCTTGCGCACGGAGCTTACGGCGACTATGTAAGGGCCCTAAGAGGGTTATGGTCCGTATAAACCACCAGGGGCACCACCCCAGAGCCAACATACACCTCAAAGTGTTGCAGGGCCCAAATGAGGGCCAAGACCTCCTTCTCCACGATAGAATAATTCAACTGATATGAATTAAACTTGAAAGCGTGAAAAGAAACTGACAGGCCTCTCGTGGCCCGAGTCATCAATCTGCAGCAGCACCGCTCCTGCCCCCACATGACTGCCATCCACCTGTAACTGGAAAGGTCGGTCTCAGCACGGAGCAGCCAAGACCAGGGCAGAGCACAAAATGGAACGAACCTGTTCAAACACCAGCTGGCAGTCAGCAGACCAGATGAACTCTGCTTTGGCCTTGAGAAGGTTGGTAAGAGGAGTTACTACACTGGAGAAATTCTTACAAACATTTCTATAGTACTCAACGAGGCCGAGAAATCTCATGAGCTCTTTCTTGGTTGTAGGAGGCGGGTAGCTGTCAGTAGCCAAGACCCTGGCACGGACTGGGCGCACTTGGCCCTGACCGACCACCTTACCCAGATATGTCACTGTTGCCCTGGCGAACTCACACTTCGCCAGATTTATGGTGAGATGCACCTCTTCCAAGCGCTCAAACCGCGCTCACCTGACATAAATGGGAGTGCCAGGTATCACTATAAACTACCACGTCGTCTAAATACACCGCACAACCCTCCAGATTTCTTATGGCCTCTCGGAGACATTCGTGGCATGCTGGAACGGCACGGTGCCATCAGACAGAAAGGGAGAGACAGAGGAGGTTCTGGTAGATTTAATTTGTAATAAAGTCCAATTACAAGATGCTGCTGATGAAACATCTTTACTGTATGTCACTGGGCAGAGAAAAACAAGCATGCCTATGACCATAAGTGGAAATGTTTATGTACAGTAGATGTGGTTCTACAGAAACAATGTGACTTACACCTACAGTATTAGAAAATATGCCTTTAAAATACTTGCTTTTTGACTTTTTATGCTCTCTTTGAAGGACTGTCATCACCAGTGTAGAGCTTATATCCCTGCTTCAAAAGCTCCAGTTTCCTTGTTATGTCAACACATGATATGACACCTCCCCTGCGTTTGACCCATTTCTCAGAGGTCCATTAAGAGTCCTGTCACATAACCTTTTGTTTCTGATAGCCTACATACTTCCTGGACATTGTTACTATTTCCTAATGTGCCCCATTAGAGATCCCATGATGCCAGCTCTCTGGGCAATAAAGGGAAGCAGTCACTTTTAATGTCGCTTTTAGTCTTTTAGTTTATCCAGCGTCTGCTCTAAGTGTGTGACTGCGATTTGATGGTTTTCGTTTATTAACGCCAATGTGGGGGAAAGAAACTGAACCCTCCCCCCCAAAAAAAACACAAAAAAACAGACCCAATCCCATGATAAGCTGGTATGTTCTCACACTAGGTCCAAGCCAAGTCAGGGCGGGTTGTCCCCTCAGAAGAGAGACTCGCCAACAATTTGCTTCATTGGAACGACTGATAGAAACTGAAACATCCACCTAGGGGACTAATTAAGGCCCTAATCAATCACCATGAAATTGGCCTCCTACCCCTGACCTGCTACACTCACAACCACCATCTTACACTTTCGGTCTCTCTCTTTCAGTCTCTCTCTCTCTCTTTCTGACTCTCTCTCTCAACGTACCCCTACCAAATACTGGCATAACATTGACTCTTTGGAGGACACATACAGTAGAGTACAATAGTGATGTTTAACGCTTTCCAATTGTCGTGATTGGAGTCAAATTCTTGGAGGAACAGGATTGCAGCAGTCAGGTTTGACCCACTGGAGGTCTTCATGTCAAATGGATTCTAGATTTTTGAGATCTTCATATTGGTCCCAAAAATCATGGAACTTATTTTGAAAATTATTACTCATCATTTTTAAAGGGGAACATTCATCTTTATGATGTTAGATGTTCATTTGAAAACGATTGCAGTTCATCACTTTCCTGAATCTGTGCACTTTCAGTAATGGTCCAATTTTCTGGTCTTTTCATTTGGTCATGCGAAAAAGATTTAAACTTAGGGCATAAGAGGTATGGTAAACTATAACCATTGAAAAAAAGGTTGTCATTTAAACTGGATAAATAAATCATTTTCCTCCCAGTTAATCTTTATCTCCCTCAGGAGAAAAAATCAAATGAAGGTCGACATAGTATAGACAACACAGTCTCACACTTACTTACTGCATTCCAATACTGAGCATACGGTATAGATCAAGTCAGCTGGCATTCCATTGAGTCCCTCTAGAATCACAATATCTTTTTTAAATCTGGACTGGCACGACAATGACACAAAAAACAACTTAATCAAGGCAACGTTATACTTGGCAAATAAACAGAAAAACATACTTTGTAATTTAAACTATGAGGCGGAAAATATATCACTGTCTAAAGTTGGGAAAGCAGGGAATGGCTAACTCTACACAGAATTCCCAGACGCAATGGAGTGAGCTCAGACTGACATTTCCCTCAAACCAAGTGGCCAATTTTAAGGCACTGGAAACCTTATCAGTTGACCAATACTCTGTATGGTATGAAGGCACATGGCAACATATTTGTTTACACAGTGTATCTTGTTCTACAATATTTTATCCACTTGCTAGATTCATCATAGTGGCATTTAATCCAACAAAAATAACACTTACTGTAATGGCACATACTTAGAAATAACATAATACTTAATAATGACAGTTTAATGACAGTAATAAAGTAAATGGTAGTAATAAATCACACTTGCTTAAGAGACAGTGGTGGACAGGGTTAGAGTGATGAACAGTAGTACTTTGAGAAAAATGTCCATATGACCATATTAAATGAGGTCTTTCACAGATGAGTAACTACGCAATCCAGTTCTGTGGAGAATCCTGCAATGTTGGAGGTCTGATTGTGTGATGAAATGTAAGTCTTGACTAATAGGATGGATGACAATTTTGGGGGAGGCATGGTGTCATCTGGTTATATTCATAGTCCCTAAGTCTTTTGATTCAAACCCTGCGATAGGCTAGGGGATTCTCATATGAACTTGTTTACATCAGTTGGAAATACATGATTAGCAAAATGATCACACAACGCGTTTTGTCAAACGACTGGGGGCCAAACGTCCTGATCAGTTAGTTTATCCAGCTGTGCAGTCATCTTGAAAGCTCAACCCCAGAGTCCTTTGTGGAGAGCAAAAGCTGGCAATGCCGCAAACCATGTAAGCTCTTTTTAATGACACATCTGTCCCAATGGACTGTGGAGAAAGAGGCAATTGCATTTCTGTTGCCTCACAGATAAAAAGGCCAACTCTAAAAATCTAAAGTTTTATCCAACAGTTGTAAAATGAATGATAGAATTTCACACCACTATCCAGTTTGAATATGGGCTAGTTGGAGAAAGGAACCTGCTGTGTTGGAGTGATACTTGGCATTACAGGGGCAATTTAAGGTGATGCATATTTTGGCTTTGTTCCTAAGGCTATGGTGATGGACTTATGAGACACATGAAAAAATCGCTTTCTCTTAAGCATCAGACATGTACAGAGACAGAGTTCTGGTGGAGAATCATGTTCCTAAGCTTTGTTTTGATTAGAAGAGTCTAACTCAACAGCATTAATACTGACTCTACAAGAGTGGAATTTAAAGGGGTAGTGTGCTATTTTTGCCATTTAGCCTTATTTGTGGTCTGTTTACCATGAACCTGAAACATAGAGATCATACTTTAACTGATCGTTCCAGTATTGAGCTAGCTGCTGTTTTTATGCAGGCTCTCACTGGGCTACAATGGAGACCAATGGGGCATACGAATGGAATGATCAGTGGAATTATGGTCTCTATGTTTCAAGTCCATGGTAGATAGACCACAAATAGGGTTCAAAATAGCACACTACTCCTTTAAGCTCCAGGCCATGGTCAAGCACAACAAACCTGCCTGACCCTGTTGTTCTGCTGCCAGGTGATTGGTTGCACTGTTACTCCAAAGCCCCTACGTCAGATTGACCCAGGTCACGGCAGTGGCGATTGCTCCTATAAACCAGGGTAAGCCTGTCTTACCCATACAAATCCAAATAAAACTAGATTTTTCTTGTATGGCTTACCCATACAAATCCAAATAAAACTTGATTTTTCTTTCATTGAAAGAAGGCACAAAAATCGACTTTCAGACTGTTTTTGACATAAATAAATCTTGTATTCTGCCATAGGGAGGGAAAGTGAAAACATGTGCCCCTAGTGGATTTGTTCCTATCAGAGAAAAGTTTCAATGTAAAGTCCCATAGACCGGATTTTCAAATATTTACTCCGAAACCATTTCGGCAAAGTTATCAAAACAAAAACTTGTTTGAAAAATATTTTCATAATTCGGATTGTGATTGAAAATCAACTATGATCACCGGAATCAATAAAGTTTGTCTCCAAGTATTTGCCGTTTAAGGCATTCTACTAACTTTTTGGTGTCGACCAAGATATAATTTTTCAAAAGACGTGTCTATGAGAAATCCGATTCATTCTCTTGGCATTAGGAACGCTACCACTAGGGGGCGATGAGATTACTTTCCCTCCCTATATCGCTTCATTTTTATCTGTGTTTAGCGTTTTGGTAGTGCTCCGTCGCCCCCTACAGTCCTCATGGAAATACAGTCCATGTTACGGTCCGTTGACAGCTGTCTTACTAGCTCGTCATTCACTTAACATTGTAGGCAAGGTAAAATAATTCTGGCTTACGGAAATCAAGACCAAATGAAAAATCAACCAATCAAATTAGCCCACACATATAAAACCGCGAACAGTGTCGTCATCAGTCGAAATGTAACCTAATCTGTAATTCGTCGATATGCTTAAAAGTGGGCGTAGGGTAAGCCAGTTCTTACAGCAAGTGCTTACATTGGAATTCCCATTGACATTTTAACATTGGGACGGTTTATCCAATCAAAACTTGTCATGACTGTCCCGTCATTCACATCACCTGTCAATCACGTTAGCCACTTTAGCTATCTAGCTACTGGCAGCATCAATGAACATGGAAAACGGAGATCTTGAGTATTTGTTGAAAGTTGATTCCAAAATGAAATGGATTAAAAGAGTTTGGGTTACGATAGGTTGGTCTTTTGTGATTAATTGCCAGTTGTTATGGCTGTACGTTTTGCTTTGCCTAGATTTAATCAACATTGAGCATGAACTTTTCTTCCTGGAGCGGTGGGCTAATACGCCTAGTAGCTTAGTAGGCTAGTAGCCTAAACACTGATTAGTGAAGTAGGGGAGTAGGCTATTGAGTGCTGTGCCCTAAGGGGGTGAATTGTATTGTCCTGTCATTCCTCTTCTTGGTGCTTGGCCATTGTTGTCATATAATGGCTCTGTAGTTTATTTAGTGTGTCCTTAAAGGCTTGGTTGTTTCGGCCTAAATATTGCCCTCTTATTCGCTTGCTCTCAAATTATTGGCCTTTGTTGATGTGTTAAAAAAACATCAGTAGCCTAGGCTACTGTAGTTTTCCTGTATGTTTTTACATAAAAATGCCAATGCTCAGCGCTCTTCTGGTGCTGTGAAACCCATCAGGGCATGCTTTGAAAGTGCACCCCCCAAAAAATTGTGTGCGCTGCACGTGCGTGCTTCGTTGGTCCTGGCTTACCCGGTTCTAGGACCCACCAGACACCACTGAGTCACGGCTCTTTTCTGTCCTGGCCCCTGGCTCATTGTTCGCTGCAGGCTGAAAACTCACCTTTTCAAGAGGTACTGCTCTGATCCTTCCTCTTAGCACCTACTGTATTGTATTTGTATTCAGCCTTTCTTGCACTTTTACTTCAGCACTAGGTTAAAATCTTATTGTATTGTAGATGCTTGTCTATAAAGGAGATGCACTTACAGTATGAGTTCTGGCGAGCAGTAGTACACTTCACTACCTACGCTGAATGCAATTATTGCTAAATGACTGTAATGTAATGTAATTTAAACTGCCAGGAAACCACATTGTGATTTAAATCACAGCCACAGTAACCAATCTAGCAAACAACAAAACCTGGCCAGAGCATGTGAGTGGAGCGGAGGTACCTTTCCCGGAGTGTGGAGTGGGTTTCCAAAAGCAGGGAGCATCAACCTTCTGCCTCACTCACAGTTTACGTCCACAAACTCTGGTCCTGATCTACGGACCAAATCAGTGTGCATTCTGTTGCATTGTCGGATAGTTTTGTGCACAACTCAGGTTACAGCTACAGTATTGTCCATGTAGGCATGAAGCCCATTTTACAATTTAATTATTTGCAAAATGTTGTAAGTAGGCCTGTATCAATTACAAAATGGGACCCACCATTAACTGTATATTGAGCACCGGATTTCAACCCATTTGTCCTCCATTAATTGAACATGGTTCAGGCTTGGACAGGTCAAATTACACAAATGGCCTAATAGAGGATAGATATACCTTTTTTCCACACTCAGAACTGTCTTCAAGTCAGTTGCGGATTTGCATCAAAGAGCAATCATGACAAATACAAATACATAAAACAAGATGGGCTTGAGGAAACTGCAACACTTCGGGCCACCACAACATCAAATATGTAAAACATGAGTAATGGGAGCAGCTGTTGTGGCCTGCACATTATGGCCACACAAGTGGACAAACTATTGTTTATGTTGGACTGTTTATTATAAACATCCTGTTTACATTCTCAAATTACAGATGTCTCTGATAAAAAACAGACATGTCTTCTCATTTTAGGAAAAACAAGGGCGAAAGAAGTGCATAGTGAACCTGTTGTCCCTTACCCATGATGCATGTCATCAGCATACAGCTGCTGAATGTATAAGTGGGGTGGGGTTTTCTAGTTTAAATGTATCTAGAGCCGGGATATACTGTAGGCCAGGGGTACTCAAATCCAAATCCAAAAAAAGGTCTATTTCTCCCCCCCCCCCCCCCCCCCCCCAATAATCCAAAGGTCTGTTTTTAAAGAAAACAATTAAAATACAAATAATCCAGTCTCAATAAACCCCCCCCCCCCCTACTGGTTCCCCCACCCACCCAACAAAGGTGAATCAAACCATTGCAAGTCCTGTCTCCTCTCTTATCCTCTCCTGTCCTCTCATTCCTCTCTTCCTGTCTCCTCTTCTCCTGTCTCCTCTTATCTCCTCACCTCCTGTATCCTCTCCTATAGGATTTCATCCCTTTGATTTTCCTGGTTCTTAGCTCCGAATTCCGAGGAAATGGCGCTTCAAAATGGTTTCATAGTGGCATTTCAAATTGCCACTTCTAAAACTACAGTTTCTTGGCATATTAAGCACATCGGTTTGGTGCTCGTTGGAGGGAGGATATATGCATATTTTTCAATCCATTCATCTTTGAAATGCCTATTTTCACTGTCACCTTTGAACATGCCATTTCAGCTACACTAGAAAGAACTGAGGTTAGAACTAACGTCAGGCTAGCTACTAGCTACAGTAGCTAGGCCTTCTAGCTAACTAACTGCAGACAAAACTAACATTAGCTGCGCTGTCCACTCACATGACCCAAGTGTTGCCAGATCAGATTGACAATTTCCCAACCGTCCAATGTCATCAAAGGTAGCCCACACTGGCAACACTGGCAACGTTAACCCCTCAAAGCAGAGGACATGCGGCATGCTGCTTGCAGTAAAGAAAGCGGAGAATTTTGACTGGTTGCGTTATGCCAATGTCTCAGAAATAATACTATGAAAAGTATAATTTGCTCAGAGTCCAATAGTTAATATGAAAATAACCTAAAACAATTTTAACTTTCTGTATTAGAAAAAATATGTAATTTAGATATCAATGTTAATGTTAAAAATAGCCTCTGAAATAAGATGGTATGATAATCTAATGCTCATTTAAAATGTACAATAGTTGTTTCCTTTTCGGAGTACATTCTTGAAACATGGTCTTTGCCTCCTATGTTGTCCGTTAAGTGTTATTGCCATAGTAGATTTGCTCAATGCACTATAGCTACAGGGTCTAAATGTGCATTTCCACAAAATGCAAAGCTACATTTTTGAGTGATGTGAATGCATAAAAAGTCAGGGCAGGCGGTGAATAGGCGGAGTTAATCGCGGTGAAACTGCAAGCGATGCAAAATAGGTGGATCGAGCAAAGAACCGCACATTTGCTTTAGTTAAAAAAAAACAAAAAAACTCCAGTGAACATTTTACCGCAGTGCACTCTGGGAAACAGTTTTCAATGGACACCATGGCCCAGTCCCAATGTCCACCCTTACGGACTCACAGACTTTGAAGCATGTTCACGCTAAGTGAGTGAGGGCTTAGGGCTGTCCCATTGTCAAATCGTCAAGTGCATGAGGGCTCTCTGGCAGACATTTAGAGCCCTTAATGCCCCCTTACCGTAAGTCTGCACTTATGCAGACTTTGTCTAAGGGAATTACCCACAGTTCATATCGTTGTGACGTGAAACACAGGGTTACCTGAAGAATGGCCAATAAACAAGCACAGACAGCACAACCAATTAACGTTCATGTTACTGGACAAAATGTTTTCATGTTTTCAGCTGGACTTGCTTATCTGCACAAATAGCCTTATAATTATTTTGGTTTCAATATTTTTATGTATAGGTTATCAACCCCATGGGTTTGTATAATTTGATTTGTTTGAAAATATGTAAGCTATGGTTATAAATTACATCGATTTCTGTTGCCCTAAATCATATGATTCCCCAGTTAAAAGCTGCATGACATTAATCATCAATCTCGGTGCAGTGTTCTTTGAATTGAGATTTACAACATGAATATGGAAAGAGTTGTGAGGTGCAGGAATGTGTGTTGTCATTCTTGAACAAATACTTGTGGATTCATCACAAACAAGAATCACAGGCAGTAATGTAGTTCGCTTATGACCACAAAATGAAATGGTTTCAACAAGTTCAACAGAAATGTTTTGAGGGTAACACAGAGGGTTGTGATAATGTAAAGGGGATTTGACTCAGCCCAAAATTAATGTAGGCCTACAAGAAAAACATCACGTAAAATTGAAAAGTAAAATAAAAAGTCCCACACCCACAATAGTAAGAAATGTTTTGACGTCAACATAGCGTGATGTCGCAAGTGTTGTCCCTTTCCTTTTATACCATTTCTAGCCCTTGCAGCCTCTCGCACTCAACCACTTTGCCAGATGATGTCAATAAGTCTGTGAGGGCTGGGAGGTTGGGACTGGGCCCATGCTAATTAACTACTGTAGCTGTGTCTAGCAAACCTACTAGAATTGTTGGTGTAATCAAACATGCTTGCTCTGATGGGGCACCAAAAGAGCTACTAAACACTTCAACAGACACCTTCTGAACTCTGTGGATTTAGAAAGCAGATGGGCACCTGAGTAGAATAGACCAAGCATAGTTTTTTATGTACAAGAAAAATGTACTTGGCAATGGGAAACATTTATTTATGAATGCACCCTGGTGGGGGGCTCTGGTACATACAGACGCACTAATGAACGAACGAATGAATGCACGTACACATGCACAAACGTGCGCACTAACATACAGCCACACGCATTAATGTGCACAGGTAAAATGAATTTCCCCGCCTCTCGACTTCATCGCGTGGGGGGCAAAAATCAACAATTGGGTGAGGCAATTTACTCTCAGAGGAAGTGATTTACTTATCACTCTCTATCATTATTCCCTGTGAATGCAGTGGCTCTGTCCCAATGGTGAAGATATGGTTAGCATAGTGTAACTGCAAACATGTACAGTAGAAGCATAATGAGGTCAACTCAATCTGAAAAAGCCAATCACCATGAGTAATTTCAGACTAAACAGGGGAAATTGAGGAACAGGACCCAAAAACTGTTAAGTGCACCAGGAGGATGTGAATTAGTACTACATGTGGAAATGTGTCCCATAAAGAAAACACCTCTGAATTCCCTTGCATTACTCTAATTACCATTGTTATACTTAATTATGCTTGCCTTCTCATCCTCTCCTACTCACTTCCCACATCTCCTGTATTTTGTTCACATAAGAAGCAGCTCTGATTGTGTAGTGAACCCAGACCAGGGCCAGCCATGCCAGCCCATTATCTCTTCTCTCCACGGGGTAGAACATTCCCTGGGCAGCTGCTAAACGTTTCATGCCAGGTCGGATGTTTGCCTAAACTGAGATCACATCAGATAAAACAATGGCCCTCCCTGTGCTGCAGTCTCAGGTACCCCTCACAAAGTGTGGCCATCCTCTCTGTGAGGATGCACAGCAAAGGCCTTCTAAATGGAGATTACCCCCTGGGTGACCAGGGTCCGACTTCAATAAAATTCCAGGAGTCAAAATCGATGAAAACCCCTACCCCAGTTCTTTGTGCCGTCCCACCCTGCATCAAATTCCCACCAATTTCCTCCAAAGACCCAGCGCTCCAGGGTAAGACTGCTGGATACAATGAGATGCCACACAGATCCTTGATAAATGCCTTTATTTTCTGGGTAAGGGTATTCCTCATGTTGTTGTGTGCTATTCTCGAGAAAGACGGCATACTCCTTTCTAGTGCTCATAGTCTTACTGTATCATTGGAGTTTGAAACGGAAAATTATTTCCTCCTCTGTTGTCTTATGTCAAGGGGTAGACATCTATCAGCTGAATTTCAGCCAGACAATGCCAGATAGATGTTGGACTATGTATAATACTTTACCACCTCATATGGACTACTGTACAATACATTATAATAAAACTATGCAGTAGTACTCCAGCTAAATCATAGACAAGTAATAGGAACTTTCTCCTAGACAAACAATCCATTATAATACAGGCCTAAAGCTACTAGAGAATGAGAAATTAAAGTTCCAGCAATAATAACTTTGCAGACATACTTTCATCTCTTTCAGTGACCTGAACAAAAATATATTGCAAGAAAAATATAGCCAGAATAAGTTAGACATTGACTCTCTCTAACACTCCACACTAGTGCTGATGTGCATTCCAGACAACATCGCTGTTCTCCCTCACAGTGTTCCACTATGTAATTCCCCACACAGCAGCCAAAGTTAACATCAAACAAACACACACACACACACACACACACACACACGCACGCACGCACACACACGCACATGCACCCACACACACACACACACACACACACACACACACACACACACACACACACACACACACACACTTCAGGCAGATCCTTCCATATGCCAAAGCATTGGGGTGGTCAAACTGTATCAGCAGTAATCAGAACCCATGTAATCGTTCATTCAAAATCATCTCATTTTGGTTTGGGATATTAACAACAGTCTTCATAGAGTAGGCGTTGCTAGTGGAGCATCCAGACACTCATTTACACTACATTTGGCAACTTAACTCCTCCTGAGGCATCATTGACAAAACAACAGGCTGTCCAAGAATGTCTTCCGACATTTAAGTGGTATCACAGACATAAGCTGTGGCATTCTCTTTTTCCAACACATATTTGACACTGACTGGAATGTGTTGCAGTGAAATTAGTTTTCAACAGGTGGGCCAGCTTGAGATCACTTCCAACAGTGCTGCTCTAACCCAAACATTTCTAACTGCCCTGGAAGGAATCTTGTGTGCCAACATTCATTTAGCTAAAATCCAAACTCTTCCTGACATAATTGTTTCAATTCCATGGTAAATCTCTCCCACCCCTGGGTGTATTGGATTGCTTTAGACCTAATAGTGGTGACATTAACAGTTGCAGTGGAGATGACTATTTGAGTTGCCAAGGAAGTTGAGAACATGACCTGCACCACTCCTAAAACTACATTCATACTACATTCATAGAAAATTTGAAATGGGTTTATTAGCAGGTCTACTGTATGTAGCATGAAAATGTAGGCAGGCATATGCATGAAGACTGGTGCCACATCCACATCATCTATACACACTAACAGTCCTAGGACCTAGAATAATGAATTTGCATCCAACCCATCTTCGCTGCCTCTCAGACTGCCTGAACATAAATTAATCCAAGGACAACATCCTTCCAAAACAAAGTTTCTCACAACAGAATGGGCACTGAACATAAAACATATTGCTTATTATTGAAATAATGATACTCAGAGACAGTGATGATTTACAAAAAAAGCTAAGTGTAATTCTACATGATGCTCATTCATTTTAGTCACCTTGCTGTGGTGCAATATGAGAGACCTAGCTTTAGGCCATGTTCCGGCTCTGTGTACCACAAATCATATGACTGAAAATCTGTTGACAGATTTTGCCTCACAACATCCATCTTGTATCTTGGTTAACTTTTTCTATCTGCTTTTTTGGTTCGTAACGCCAACAAAATGAATAGCCAACATTGTTCCTCAAGCTCAATTTTTGCGGTCTGAGCATCTGCATTGCAAGACACCCAAAGGGTTTGTTCTCTATTCTCGGTGTAATTTACAAATCACCCAGGAACCACAGCCTCCAATAAAGTTACGTGCACTGAAGTCCTGAGAATCCAGCTGGATTGTTCAGTTTGAATTGGTATTAATTTCCTATGGGGAATCATTTTGCCATTTACACAATAAATCAGTCAGTGCTAAGTGTAAGAGACACACATTCTACTATTTTTAACCAGCTTCCACTAATCAGCTATTGTAAAACTGTTATACCTGCACAGTGCATCAGAGGTTAAATACAAAAAAAAACTCATGTGTGACTCCATTGAAAGAGTAATGTAGGTCACTCTGGATAAAATGTCTGAAATGATGTCTACTATGAGACTGTCAGCCTGAAGAGGGGAAGCAATGATATCTAAACCTGATGGAATGCGGAAGTGTTGCCGGTTTCTGATTTTAACATCAAGGGGCTTTATGATCCCAGGTAGTTTTCATTCCTGTTCTAACTGTGGTTCATGCTCCCATTTCGTGCAATTAAGAGCCTGTGCTGTGAAAAGATCTAATCCATAGTTCCTGTAACAACAAATTCATCAAACCAGCCAGTGGGTGTCTAGTTCTGCAGATCAATTTCAATCAACACGCAAACGTCAGGATTTGACACGGTATTACAGTTCCAAACATTTATTCATCCAAGATGCAGTCATGGATAAATCAGGCAAAAAGCAAATGTTTGATCATCATCGTCATCATTAGGATCTCAAAGGCGCCACAAATTTAATTTCTGCTTTTTCAGTCTCGTACTGTTTCCAATTTGCAAAAGCTCAATATTGCGAAATATGTAAGGCTCCTATTCCAGCCCTGTTGTTAATTATGACCTCTGTTCCCACATATCCCCACTGATTTACACCAAGCTTATGAAGACGTGTAGCCTACACTGTGCATCATCTAGTGTGCTCAAAGTAAAAAAAAAATTAACACCAACTAACCGTTTACATTAGATTAATCAGACTGATTAAAACATGAGACGAGAGCTCTGAGTGAGTGCTGTGCTGCTTCACCAGAAAACCCCAAGAGAATTTCAATTTCTTGCAAATCTATACAAGGCTCACATCAAAACTGAGTTTTCAATCCAATTATGATATTGTTCTCACTTACAGTGTCACCCACATGCAAGGCGGGTAGTAGTGCAATATACTGCACAGTACTGTAGATATTGCAGACATGCAGATGGAAAAATTAATGAAACAAGTGTGAAATTCTCCAGGGCCTACTTATTGCAACTCAATCATCACTTCATCTGACCTTAAGTGAACATCATTTCCTAATACCTATATACAAAACTGTCATACCTTGATTTTCTTCATGCACCTTTCTAGGCCAACTCTCCAGCCTGCCAAGGCCTGGTTCTGTTCATCACAGTTTGGCCCCGAAGACAACAGGAAATAAGGGTTTAACAGTGGATACTTTGTGACGGAACAGATGCGGCGTTCAGCCATGTGAGACCTCAAGTGTTCTGCATTGCTCTTAAGAATCCCTTCGGCACATTGCTGGAGTGTGACTTCACTGCAGACCCTGCATTTGTACAGATATAAGCAGACCTTGTTCAGGATCAAGAAATTGTTAATTGCTGGCTGTAGCTCTTGGCATGAAGCTCTGGTCGTTTAATGGTGCAGATCCAGTGCGTAATGTCTGCGATATGTCCAGTGAACCTGCTCAGGAAGGGCTTGGCATTATTGTTCGGTGTGAGAGTTAATGAATCTAAACAGTGCCAGCTTGGACACACAGAGCGAGTGCAAAGGAAACAAAAACACTTTCTCTTCTGCCCTGGTCCTTCTGGAGTGCCTCCTGTTGCAGCAGCTGGGGTCTCTTGGGAAGGGAATGACAAGGGGAAAATGTGAACCAGAGCTGGTGCCCTGGATGTGCCAGCCCTTAATGAATTTTCTCCCTCCATGGTCCCTTTTCTCTCACTGTGCTCTCCAGATCCACAAGTGTTCACTGTCACGTTTCACTGTTACGTGTAGATGTGACAAAACAGGTGGCAAGTCATGGCAATCTTAAACCACACCAGCTGTTCTGGGAGATTAAATCCATTGCCTTGCACGATTGACAACTTAATCAGCTTAAATTGAATATTGAATATATATACATTTCTAGCTATACATACTGTACTGTAGCAAGCTCCCTTATGTAGAGCATCTACTGTAACAATAAGAAAGAAGCCAACTGCACTACTGACTAAATACCTGAAACGGACCATAAAAAGCCATATGAAGATCTTCTGGCAGAATTCATAGAATCCTCTTCAATGATGTCATCCTGGAAATGTCATGGCTGTGTCCCAGACGGCTAAAATGCTGCCTCTTCAGGCAGCATTCGGAGGCAAGGAGGCATCCAGTCATGTATAATTCAAATATTTACAAAAAATGCTGCCTGCTGAGACGCCTCTGACTGGGAAGATTTTGAAGACAACAGTATCCATCATTGGTCAAGATATCCCACAATCCTGTGCGCCTGCTCCTCTGCTCCAACAAGAAGAACAACAATGGAGAACAATTTTGTCTGTACAACTGTTAACTGTCACTTTATTAATTTTGAATATTTTTTCACGTGAGAAAGTAACCATGTAGATTACTAATGTGTGGTCACCAGTTTATCCAAATAACCTTGGTGTGTAAATCTGATACGTTTTCTGAGATTGTTGGCCAGGTCTGTTTTACACCTCTGTAGGCTAGCTACGTTACCTTAACTGCGGGTTTGACAGAAACATCGGAACAAATAAATAAGTTGTAGAATGATTTGGGGGCCAAAATCTTTAGCTAGCTACAGTACAGTACGCAAATGGTAAATAGACTGCACTTACATAGCGCTTTTATCCAAAGCACTTTACAACAGCCTCTCATTCACCCATTCACACACATTTACACCCCCATGGCGGCAGTTGCCATGCAAGGTGCTAGCCTGCTCATTGGCAGAAATTTGGGGTTCAGTGTCTTGCCCAAGGACACTTTGACATGTGGACGAAGAGCCCACTGTACCTCCTGAGCCACAGCCACCCTATGTAAAATAACTCGCTTACTACAGTATATTGTTGTGTTAACAGTGTTCCTTCATTTGAAGCTATTAGCAGGGACCATCATTTGTGTGTGAGTTAAATAAGCTAATGTATTAACATTTATTTGGGAACACTAGCTGGCCAGCATACCAGTTAGTTGGCATTTCATTTTCACAACTGATGAGTGGATATGTTGCACAGCAGACACTTTTTCCAGAATGATCTTTTAGCGATGATTGACCGAGAGATGGTACTGTAGTATAACTGTTGTAACTGACAGATGTATGCTTTCGGTATTTTGGTGACATGACATTGTGACGCCGTTACGTACAGTATACTGTAGATACACTGCCATGTGTTTATTGTTTTTACTGTAAAGCACTTTGGCAAACCACTGGTTTTTAAATGTGTTTGGGACACAACCCTCAATGCCCTGTCTTTACGCAACCTTGTCTTATTTTTCTTTGCTTCCATGCTGGTTCTACAGGTGAAAAGTTTAGAGAAGGAGGAACTTGGTGTTCTTGATGAAGTGTCACAGTCCAAGTTTCATAGAACATCTGCTATTCCCTCAGTGAAAACATCCTACAAAGATTAAGATGTCCCCACTGCCAGGAATGTTTGTAGAGGTGGTGATGAAGACTCTCGTCTTCTCTGCTGGGAAAGGAATCAACAAAACATCTGTACAGTGTAAGTGTATCATGTTTTTCTAATTACTGCCATGAAATGAAATGAATGAATAAATGAAAAATGTGACCACATAGCAGCCTGGCCAAAGCATGTATTTTAAAAAGCTTTGCTAACAGAAATGGTAAGATACATGAGCTCCATAGCATTTGTCCAACACAATAGGAGCAAATTATTGTATTTATTGTAGAGACATTTCTGTTACGGCTCGCATGCCCTCGCCTCCACAACCGCCTCCCTCTCTCCCCTCTGGGCCCGCTGCGCGCTCGGGGCGTCCTACGCGCTCTACCGCACGTCGCATCGGCCCGGGCATACAACGTTCTGACTCTCCGGAGTTTCCCCCCACTGCCGGGCGTTCCCCGTCTCCGGCCAGCTCCGCGGACTCGGCAGTCTCCTCCCACTCCGGTGACGTCGAGTCGGATCCCGACATGCCCAGCACATCAGCCCGTGCGCAAAGACAAGAACGGCGCGCTCGTCTCCGACGATGACGCGGGCGCGGCTCTACTCACCGGTTTCCAATTATCATCACCACACCTGTCCCTCGTTCTGCAATCACCTTCAACCTCTACAAGAACCTGGTCTACACTCCACTCATCGCCAGATCTTACCATAATACTCTTGTGGTAAAGTATAGCCTAGCCTACAATCTCCTTACCCGTATTTTGTAGTGTTTTTTCCCGTTCCCCGTTTGTGATTACTCTCACTCACCCTGCCTCCCCTCCTCATCTCTCCAGTTCCTGCCTGACCCACGTCTGTACGATTACCCTGCTCCTGCCTGACCATCGCCTGTACGACCCCGCTCCTGCCTGACCATCGCCTGTACGACAACCCCGCTCCTGCCTGACCATCGCCTGTACGACCCCGCTCCTGCCTGACCATCGCCTGTACGACAACCCCGCTCCTGCCTGAACATCGCCTGTACGACAACCCCGCTCCTGCCTGACCATCGCCTGTACGACAACCCCGCTCCTGCCTGACCATCGCCTGTACGACAACCCCGCTCCTGCCTGACCATCGCCTGTACGACTACCACGCTCCTGCCTGACCATCGGCTGTACGACTACCACATCCCCCTTTGTGATCTTATTAAATCGCCCCTCCGGGCTTTACCGTTCCTTGCCTCCTCCTTTCCTGTTGCGCCTGGGTCCCAAAACCGAACTCTAACAGTAAGATCTGGCCAGATTTGACCCAGCCAACATGGAGGAGAGACCTACACCTCCTGGACCACTCCAAGCCCTCCAACAGACCCAAGCTGAGCAACTGCAGCAGGTATCCGACCTGGTCACCGCGCTCAGTGCCCGCCTGGCTCCGTTCCTGAACCCCACCGCTCCACCAAACCGGGAGCCCCATCTCGCCTCCCCGGCCCCCTACGACGGGACATTCACCCTCTGCCGGGAGTTCCTCATGCAGTGTGAGTACGTGTTTGAGCTCCAGCCAAGCATGTACTCCACTGCGTCAGCTCGCATAGCCTACATCGCTAACCTAACCACGGGACGGGCTCGCCGCTGGGTCATGGCGGGTCGCGAAGGCGCAGCTGCCTACATGCAGGACTACACAGCCTTCGTGGCAGAATTCAGGACTGTGTTCGACCACGACGTCCACGGACAGGACGCGGACGCTGCTCTCTCCGCCCTCACCCAGGGTTCCAGCTCAGTAGCGGACTACGCCACGGAGTTCCGCATCCTCGCTGCCCGTTGCTCCTGGAACGAGTCTGCCCTGTACAGCGCCTTCCGACGGGGCCTGGGGGACGCCATGAAGGACAGCCTGGCTGGAGGAGACAGACCAGCGACCCTGATCCAACTCGTCTCCCTCTCCATAGCCATAGACGAGCGCCACCGGGAACGCAGGCGCGAGCGGGCGCACCAACATCACAGCGCACCCAGACCGTCTCCGCCTCCCTCTGCCGGACTCTCTCGGCCTGCCCCGGCCTCCCTCGCCCCCCCAAACACCGCTGGAAAGGAACCCATGCAACTGGGTTGGACCCGACTGACCCCTGCAGAGCGTGAGCACCGGGAACAGAACGGACTGTGCATTTACTGCGCTAGCCCAGCGCACGCCGTCGACTCCTGTTCCTCTGCACCTCCCAGGGCGGCAAAAAGAGCAGGCTCACTCGCCAGGGGGTACCGAGTAAGCCGGCTCATCCATCCCCAATCCCGGACCCGTGCCGCCAGGTTCACTGTCACCCTCGCCTGGCAGGGGCACACGCTCTCCGTCCCTGCTCTCATCGACTCCGGTGCTGACGAGAGCTTCGTGGACGTCCAGTTCGCCCACAAAGCGGCGCTCCCTATCTCCCCTCTGGAGAGGCCCCTCTCGGCCTTCGCTCTGGATGGCCATCCCATGGGTCCCATTACTCACCGGACCCTGCCCCTCACCCTCACAGCCTCGGGAAACCACGTGGAGAACATCCGCCCCTTCGTCATCCACTCTCCCGACGCTCCGTTCATCCTAGGAAGGCCCTGGCTGGAACTCCATACCCCTCATGTCTGCTGGAGCTCGGGGCACATCCTCAGCTGGAGCACCGCCTGCCACGCCCGCTGCCTCCGAGCTGCTCAGACCTCCACTCGGGTTGACCGACCCCGTCCCGCTCCTCCGGACCTCTCCACGGTCCCTTCGATGTACCACGACCTCGGGGAGGCCTTCAGTAAGGAGCGCGCCCGCACACTCCCCCCTCATCGACCCTACGACTGCGCCATCGAGCTCCACCCTGGCGCCCCTCTCCCAGCCAGTCGTCTCTACAACCTCTCCCTCCCGGAGAAAGCAGCCATGGATACCTACATCTCCGAGTGCTTGGCCGAGGGTCTCATCCGACCATCTCGATCCCAGGTGGCAGCGGGGTTCTTCTTCGTCAAGAAGAAGGGAGGAGATCTGAGGCCGTGCATCGACTACAGGCTGCTCAATAACATCACGGTTAAGAATAAATATCCACTCCCCCTCATGAGCTCCAACTTCGAGCCCCTCATCGGTGCCACCATCTTCACCAAGTTGGATCTCAGGAACGCTTATCACCTGGTGCGTATCCGTGAGGGGGACGAATGGAAGACCGCCTTCAAGACCTCCCGTGGCCACTACGAGTACCTCGTCATGCCCTTCGGCCTCACCAACGCCCCCGCCGTCTTCCAGGCGCTGATGAACGACGTGCTCAGGGACATGCTGGACGTCTTTGTGGTCCTTTACCTGGACGACATCCTGGTATTCTCCAGGAGCGCTGAGGAGCACGTCCAGCATGTCCGCATGGTCATCCAGCGTCTCCGGGAGAACCGCCTATATATCAAGGCGGAGAAGTGCACTTTTCACTCCTCGTCAGTGGAGTTCCTGGGGCTCATTGTGGAGGGAGGCCTGACGCGACCCGACCCCCGCAAGATCAAGACCGTGGTCGAATGGCCTCAACCCACGACCTGGAGGCAACTTCAGAGCTTCCTTGGCTTCGCCAACTTTTACCGCCGTTTCATACGGGACTACAGCCGGGTAGCAGCTCCCCTCACCCGCCTTACCTCATCCCTGCGTCCGTTCGTCTGGACACCGGCTGCCAGCGCTGCCTTCTCCGCGCTCAAGAAGTGCTTCACCACCGCCCCGGTCCTTCTCCATCCTGACCCCTCCAGGCAGTTCGTGGTCGAGGTGGACGCATCGGACACAGGCATCGGTGCTGTTCTGTCCCAGCGGTCAGGGGAGGACCAGAAGTTGCACCCCTGTGCCTTCCTCTCCCGCCGGTTCTCCCCAGCGGAGGTGAATTACGACATCGGGAACAGAGAGTTGTTGGCGGTGGTGGGGGCCTTGGAGGAGTGGCGCCACTGGCTTGAGGGTGCCGAACACACCACCCTCGTCTGGTCAGACCACAAGAACCTGACCTTCATCCGGGCGGCCAAGCGCCTCAACTCCCGCCAGGCGCGGTGGTCCCAGTTCCTCGGGAGGTTTGATTTCACCCTCACCTTCCGGCCCGGCTCCCGCAACGCCAAGGCCGACGCGCTGTCCCGCCTCCACGCGCCCGAGGCGCCCCCCGCGGAGCCTGAGTCCATCCTGCCGGTCTCGCGTGTCATAGGGGTGGTCACAATGAACATCGAGGCAGTGGTGAGGCAGGCCCAACGCGCCCAACCCAGTCCGGCCAACGTTCCTCCTCGCAGGCTCTTCGTGCCTGACTCGGTCCGGTCCCGGGTGCTCCAGTGGGGCCATGCCAGCCGGTTTGCGTGCCATCCCGGGGTTCACCGCACCTTCTCCTTCCTGAGCCGACGGTTCTGGTGGCCCTCCATGAGGTCCGACGTCCGGGAGTTTGTGGTCGCCTGTCCCGTCTGCTCCCGCAGCAAGGCGTCCCACCAGCCCCCGGCTGGCCTCCTGCGTCCTCTCCCGGTCCCCAGCCGCCCCTGGTCCCACATCGCCCTGGACTTCATCACCGGTCTTCCCCCCTCCAGGGGCAACACGGTCATCCTCACCGTGGTGGACCGGTTCTCCAAGGCGGTCCATCTGGTGGCGCTCCCCAAGCTCCCGTCCTCTGCGGAGACAGCTGAACTCCTCGTCCAACATGTCTACCGGCTCCACGGTCTCCCCGGAGACATTGTCTCGGACCGTGGGCCTCAATTCACCTCCCAGGTCTGGAGGGCCTTCTGCAAGGAGATCGGCGCCACCATCAGCCTCTCCTCTGGCTACCACCCGCAGACCAACGGCCAGGCCGAACGGGCCAACCAGAGCCTGGAGTCCGCTCTCCGCTGTGTGTCGGCTCTCCACCCCACCTCCTGGAGCAAGGACCTACCCTGGGTCGAATACTCCCTCAATGCCCTGACCAGCGCTGCCACTGGCAGGTCTCCGTTCGAGTCATCCCTCGGGTACCAGCCCCCGCTGTTCTCTCTCCAGGAGTCGGAGGCCTCCGTCCCCTCCGTCCAGGCCCACCTCAGCCGCTGTCGCCGTGTCTAGAGGGAGGTCCGCAGGGCCCTGCTCCGCTCCAACGAGCGCTCCTGCCGCGGGGCCAACCGCCGCCGCACTCCTGCTCCGGCGTATCGGCCCGGTCAACGTGTCTACCTCTCCACTGCTGATCTTCCACTCCAGGTCCCCTCCAGGAAGCTGGCTCCGCGCTTCGTTGGGCCCTTCGAGATCGACCGTGTCCTGAACCCGGCTGCGGTACGTCTTAAGCTCCCTGCTTCCATGCGGGTACACCCTGTATTCCATGTGTCCAAGATCAAACCTGTCTCCTCGAGTCCTCTCATGCCTTCTGCCCCAGCTCCTCCGCCTCCCCAGATGGTCGACGGGCATCCCCAGTGGACGGTTCGGCGGCTGCTGAAGGTGCGCCGCCGGGGTCGGGGGTTCCAATACCTGGCGGATTGGGAGGGGTACGGCCCTGAGGAGTGCAGCTGGATCTCCAGGCAGCTCATTATGGACCCGTCTCTCCTCCGGGACTTCTACCGGGCCCATCCTGACGCCCCCGGTCGGTCGCCAGGTGGCTCCCCTCGGGGGGGGGGTCCTGTTACGGCTCGCATGCCCTCGCCTCCACAACCGCCTCCCTCTCTCCCCTCTGGGCCCGCTGCGCGCTCGGGGCGTCCTACGCGCTCTACCGCACGTCGCATCGGCCCGGGCATACAACGTTCTGACTCTCCGGAGTTTCCCCCCACTGCCGGGCGTTCCCCGTCTCCGGCCAGCTCCGCGGACTCGGCAGTCTCCTCCCACTCCGGTGACGTCGAGTCGGATCCCGACATGCCCAGCACATCAGCCCGTGCGCAAAGACAAGAACGGCGCGCTCGTCTCCGACGATGACGCGGGCGCGGCTCTACTCACCGGTTTCCAATTATCATCACCACACCTGTCCCTCGTTCTGCAATCACCTTCAACCTCTACAAGAACCTGGTCTACACTCCACTCATCGCCAGATCTTACCATAATACTCTTGTGGTAAAGTATAGCCTAGCCTACAATCTCCTTACCCGTATTTTGTAGTGTTTTTTCCCGTTCCCCGTTTGTGATTACTCTCACTCACCCTGCCTCCCTTCCTCATCTCTCCAGTTCCTGCCTGACCCACGTCTGTACGATTACCCTGCTCCTGCCTGACCATCGCCTGTACGACCCCGCTCCTGCCTGACCATCGCCTGTACGACAACCCCGCTCCTGCCTGACCATCGCCTGTACGACCCCGCTCCTGCCTGACCATCGCCTGTACGACAACCCCGCTCCTGCCTGAACATCGCCTGTACGACAACCCCGCTCCTGCCTGACCATCGCCTGTACGACAACCCCGCTCCTGCCTGACCATCGCCTGTACGACAACCCCGCTCCTGCCTGACCATCGCCTGTACGACTACCACGCTCCTGCCTGACCATCGGCTGTACGACTACCACATCCCCCTTTGTGATCTTATTAAATCGCCCCTCCGGGCTTTACCGTTCCTTGCCTCCTCCTTTCCTGTTGCGCCTGGGTCCCAAAACCGAACTCTAACAATTTCTTTCTTTCTTGTCGGTTTGTGTGGTTGTCTCGTACAGTAGGTGGGTGTACATTATGCATGTGTGTGGTGCGAAAAGGAGTTGAAGATGGTCAAATTGGAAGGGCGGGAACCCACCAGACCCCACCTCCCCATCCCCACACAAAGTAATTATATATCTAATATCTATATCTCAATGAATGCTGATCCACCTTTTTTGTTAAACTTTCAACACCACACTCAGACGAGTGTATAGAATGTGGTTGCCACAGCAGGCCAAACACTGATGAATGAAAGGAGAAACTGTTTGAGTTTCGGGGGCAGGGGACTTTTCAACAGACACAGGAGTGTTCGCTCGTGTCTGTAATCCCAACTTTCCTTCCACTTCGGCTCATGTGTTCTCCTGCTCCTTTGGTGCAAAGGAAAAAACATCATTTGAGACTATTATCTATTTTTCTAATCCACCATCCCTCCTTTTAATAAAAGGTAATTGACACAGCCAGCCACCACTGTGAAAGAGCACCTTTGAGGCCTAAACCTTGTGGTTCCTAGTGGACTTGTTAATGAGAAGGCGTGCCATTTGGCTGCTCCATGTAGGTGGTGTTTTGGCACAGGGGTCTTCCACTTCATGGGGCCCTGTAAACTTCTCAGGCCTGAGTGATAAATCCGCAATATCTTAGGGCTTAGGTATCCGTAAGGGAACACAAACATTTCCATCTTCAGCTGTTTCTCACCAAAAGAGATTAAATCTAGGTCAGCATGCATCATGGCGTAGCACTCTGATTGGATCTTGCGGTGGCCAAATCAAATGACAAGAATTGTCAATGACATTTCCACCACTTGACTGCAGTAACCCATTAAATACAATAACTCATTAAATACAGGGGGTCCCGTAATGGTAGTGGAAACATTGAAATACATCCCAAGCCCCAAGTTATTGTGAAAACAGGCTAAAATCCAAAACGAAAATATGAGAGAAAAACAACAAAAAGATTTTTTGGAATTTATTAGATAAATAGAATTGCGATTGTTATATGAATCGATTTTTTTCACCACCTCTAGAACCTGCACACCGAGCTAATAGTTTTGACTTCTTTATTCATCAAAATCAAAGTTTTGATCAATAAATAAGTCTTACTATAGCATGGTGTGAGGGTTCTATTCAAAAATAATAGCCTTTATGGCCGCCCTTATTAATTATATTAATATGAATTAAGATAATTCATTATGTATTATTATATTTATATTAATTATTAAGCAGCATCCATCCTAAGGTCCTCAGATATTCATGGTAGAACCGTTCATACATTCTGACTTCACCTGGTTTAAATGAACAAATGTAACACCAACTACCCAGACAACAAGTCTTGGGGGATAGGGTGGATGAGAATAGAAGAAATGAGAGCAACTTTGTTAAATATAGTGTCATCACACAGTCATTCCTTAGGTCATACCCAGAAATGCACATGGCTCCATTTTCAGTGAATATCAATGATTATTCGTGTCATCATCATTATCAAATCAGTGTCTCTTTCCAGCTGGATATCATTTCTGAATATGATTTTTGATAACTGGCTCTATTCCTTCTTGACATTACATCATTCTGGGCCTTCAGTATCCGAATGTTCAGCTTATTTTATGACTGGCAGGTGATTAGAACTGAACATAAAGTATATATAACAGTATCCAGGCTACATGTCCGTAGTCAGTTTGGACTTCAGTCAGTTGTACTGGAGGGTAAAAATGGTTGCACATGTGTACTTCTTACCTCAGCATCTCCGCTGGTCATGGCGAGGCTATTGGCAGAGGTAGCTCTGTCTGGACTGTGTGGCCACTATTGTAAATCGGATAGATAGGGCACACTACTACTACACTACTTCAATGAGGACTGCTCCTGTTCTTTTTATCTTATCGGCTTGGAGTGCTTAGAGCTGTTTAGCCCTGTCGTTTATCATGGTGTTTTCTTTAGACTTAGCTGGTAGCGTACTACAGTCCAATATTTTAAGCAAATTGGCCTTCCACTTTGTGGATCGCAATGAACTCTCAATCAGTAACCTTCTCTCTCCATGCTCCCTTTTCTGTGCTCTCCTCTGTAAGCAAGCACTTGGGAAGAACAAGCAACAACCCAGTGACCAAAGAGCCTATACTCTTGGTCCTGCTAGTCATTAGCAACTCAATGTACTGTATGTGAAACATCTTGTCAAGATCTCACAAGGATACTGTCCTTATTCTTGGTCATGAGTTAAAAGCTCAGAATTCACATCATTACACAGAAACATTCTACTCAGGAAATGGGTAGCATAAAACAAAAACTCTTGTTGCAAGGCAATATGTCTGACTGTCTTCATTGGGGCCTATTTTACTGGTGCAGATCAATCAGCTAAGTCCAACTCCCCCCTCCCTCCCACAAAAAAAGTAATTCCTGAAATAAAGGGGAAAGTGTCTCAAAAGTCTGAAAGATCAGTGATAGTGTGTCCAAGTCTACGTTTTGAAGCCAAATTTGGAGATTGAGAACACGCCACCTGGATTCATTTTTCAACACAAGATTCAGTCGAACTGGCCACAGGCTAAGCCAAGTGCTCATCTAGAAACACAGCCATGACAAATGATGCATGAGGAGTTGCACTTTGACACTACTTTGAGTTAGCATATATGGACTGCCTCCATTTTCGATGAATCATTTTACACCTGTGTTTTCCTTTGCTCGTTTCTAACGGTTAGGCTGTTACTTGGGGATTAACGGACACACTGCATCTTTTTGTCAGTACGGTCAAAGAGACTGATGGTGTACCAAAGCAGTCAAAGATGTGGGCATAAGGCTTTTCAGAAATGCAATAAACTGAACTCACACCTTTCATCATGGAATATGGACACTAAGTTGCAACATGCTCTCTTCCTTTTGTCTGCTTGCTTTAATTTCCATTCCTCTTAACCCAACCTTAATCGGTATGACATGCCTCACTGTCAGACAAACAAGATCATATAAGGTCTGGCACAGAAACAACATTTACCATGTCTTGCTTCAATCAATGCATTGCCTAGAGCAAATTGATAACCGGAGAAAAGGTATCAGCCCATTTCTGGTAAGCAGGCAGGCAGATCGAAGCTCTTGATGTATAGGTCTAGGAAAGTGTTAGGTGCCTCACTGGATTCTCAAGACATTGCGATTAATAAAGATATGCAAAGTCGACTCCTTTGGTTTGACAGCACTGTGATGTTCACTATCCAAAGGAAACGACAAGGCACCTTCGCTTACCTCATATAATGCATATCCCATACAATAAAACAAGGTGGAAATTTGAGGAATAAAGAAATAGCAACAGTAATCATTTGCAGATGCAAAGGAGCTCATTGTGAAAATGCACCCATGCATTAAAGTATACTGGAGGAGGAGCAGTGGAAGCTGTTCAAAACTGTCAAACGAGAGAGATGGGAGATACTGTAGAAGAGAGGGAGTGTAACGTTTCATACCCCTTGTGATTTTCATTTACTGCACTTGGCAATCCATGTATTTTAAGTAAGGGTATAGGGAAATGTTGTACACAAGAGTCAGGGGTGCCTTGACAGACTATTACCAACAGAGCTGACTCACTATTTGGCGAGCCCACCTGTCAGCAATACTATAGTACCATAGTGGACAGGATGAAAGCTTTGGGACACGAGTCACCCATCTGACTTGCTTGACTGTCAGCAAAACATTTCCTATGACTTTGACTGTACAATTTCTGGAAGAGTCAACTATCAAAGCAGAACCCAGCAAACTAGTTTAAAATATCACAAAGCAACTGTTGATGTATAGTCTAATAAAATGCCTTACAGACATGATCTTTCAGAGCATTTTTCAAGATTTACAAAGCCAATTTAAGGAAAAAAAGAAGAAAAAAGATTGGTATTTTCTTCAAAGAGAATACATCAACTGTAATGACTGGAAGAGTGTCGACACAGGTGTTGAATGAAATCAAAAAACAGAAAAATGCAGGGTCGTTTATTAACTTTCATATCTTGTGAAATGTACAGAATACCTTTTCCATTACAATTCTCTATGTTTATGTCATAGAAATTGAAGGTTTATGTCCACTAATGACTGGTGATTATGTGAACATCATGCAAATCTCTGCAAAATGAAGTGCTAGTGATTCCTAACAGTAATCCCAGCATAGGCCACATATAGCTCATGCCTAGATGTGGGAGCCTCGCCCAGCCAATCATGTTCCGTTATCATCCTGCAACCCCATAAAACACAACTAGAGGTGTAACAGGGCAGAGGGAAAGTGGGTGTGAGCAGGACAGGGCTCCAGTGACACCTCAAAGTGCCTTTTACTTAAGCGGCACACACACACACACACTTATGCCCCCTCAGCGGGCGCTGCTTAGCACGACCCCCTCCAACACCAGCTGTCCTCCCATCCCCAGTCCCCCGATAAGGCCCACTTTGTCTTTTCTCGTTGACATAATTCTTTTGGCTCAGCCGAATGTGTTCACCATGCCTTCTGCCTTACTCATGCTGTTATCGATGTGCTGGACGGCTGCTTTTCGTCTGGCCTAATCAGTGCCCTTAGCCTCCCTGGCTTGATCAGCCAGTGCTGAGCTCCGGGAGGGAATGGCGGCCAGATAGGGAGAAGGACTGTTGGCTGGCTCGCTGACGGACGGGGCGTCTGCACACAGCCCTCAGGGTCTGAGCCATGTGTCTGAACATGGCCTGCTGGGTCAGTCTGGAACACACTAGACCACCACAAGCTATTCAATCATACAGCCAGTACATTTGCTTACATAGTTCTACTTCGTCACCACCATTAACAGCATTGTTGTACAATGTTTCAACTGATCTCTTTCACAGGCCAATTGTATGGGATGGGATTAAGTGAATGGGATTTTGGCAGCTTTAACCTTTGAAAATAAGATGATTCATTGTGGACAGGGTAAAAATTAACCATATCTCAGCAATTATGTAAGTCTTCTTTGTCATACAAAATAATCACTGCAGGTTTAGATGGTGTCAACTCATTGCAAGCATGAAAATAAAAAATGTGTCAGGAGTACACATGGCTAATTTAGCATCAATGGCTGTTATGGATCACATGTATAACTCAATCTGAACCACAAGAGGGCTCTACTTCACAGCTTCAGTGGCCCTCAAAACCTTTGGTCAAACCCAGCCCTGTCTAACACAACACGCTCTGTTAAGCAGCACTGACTTAATATTCAGTCTTGAAAATGATTTATGCAATGGAATGACTCTACCGTCAAGAGATGGTGAGGCGGGGTCTTCGAACTACATGTATGTGTTATTTTCAAGGAAATAGCTGGCACTAAGCATCCAATGAGTGCTTATTCCACAGACCCGGCCAGGAAAACAACATAAAAACCGTTGCTGTAAAACAATGGCGTGGCACGTGTGTGTAGTCATGATGTGTAGCCTTCGTGCTTAGACAGCTGAGATCAAACTCCTGGCATGGAGGTGGAGGGTTTGACGGGTGCTGGCAGCCCAGAATCCTTCAGGATTAGGATGTCTGGGAGAGTGGTCTTCCAATATGTGGTTTGGATTGTCCTTGTAAAAAAACAAAAAACATTTATTGATCCAAAGATCCCGTCGTTAAACAAGTATCATAATTGCCTTGGAATGGCTTTAGCAGAAACGGAAGATGTTGCAAATCTATGATGCTGCTATGGTGCTAACAACAAAAATGTGTCCAGTCTCTGTGTCTATTAATGGCGAATATTGATTAACATAATGTTATGTACCATAATGTAGTATCAGTGTCTGTTTCATTGCTTTGCATAAGCCTCATCCGCTTATTGCCAATCCTTGTCCTCAAATGCACCCCAAAGATATCTGAAATGATATGGATCCACAATGTGCATTCCTACACCTCTTTTACTGTACTTTAACTATTTACTGTACTGCGTGCAACCCAAGCAAAATAACTGAACCCCCCAGAGTACTGTAGAGGTACAATTTAAACTAAGATTGATCATAATACTGTACAACTAAACAATCCACTTAAAGCTAATTGAATCTGTTTTAGGATGACTTATTGTCTTACAAAGTCCAGCTCTCACTGAGTGGTAATTTCAGGTAATGACAGTGCTCTTCCATGTGGTTAATTTGGACACTGTCCAAATCCCTAGTGGAAGTCAATTTTCATTTCCACTGGTGCTTTCTGTGGTAAAGGAGAAATATTTCCTTTGGAACAGCTTTACTTTCCACTTCTTGATAGAAATGGGTCTTAAGCACAACTGCAGACTGATATAGTAGCATTAGAGGAAGTTTAAGGACTTCTAGTGATTTATTTGTGGTGTACAGGTAGACATTTTCACAGAGATTACTGTATGTGTCAATTAGAACAGATCATATAGAGAACACAGGCCAACAAACAAAACAAAACTTTACCTACTTTTTGAAAACAACATTTTCCATTCAACTGATTGGCGATTATCTAGTAGGTCCATGCATGAGCCCATGCATGAATATGCAAATGTATCGTTTCCGGTGTACAATGGTTTAAATCCCAATCCAAGCAAGTAGTGTTGCCACAAGAAAATTGCAGTCGTGATGTATGTTACTGTGACAAATAAAGCATGACAAGGCCCTAACTATAGATGACATGAAGGGCAAACACATGTGTCGACTTGACCCTGAAGTACTGCAGAGCATAAAGGGCTAGATCATGGGAATGGGTCAATATCAAAATATCGCTGTTGTAATGATGTCATACACATGGAAAAACTAGTGAAGAACTGCCAGGCATAGGAAACAAACAAATGAAAAGCAATTCACAGGAGTTGGGTAATCTCGCCCTAGTAGTGGGATTAAAAAGTTCTTCTTGTTGAGTGGTTTCTAAGGCTGAATGGCATCTGGTTAATGCTATTGTGAGGCGGTCTGGTTAGTGTTGGCCATACTTGCATCAATCATGACGGTCCAGACAAACCCTGACAGAGCCTTTCTCAACCCCCCCCCCAAAACATGTCCTGAACAGGATACCAATTGTTTGGGGAAATGGAAAAACATCACCAGACAAAGGGTTGCCATAGTTTCTCAGAAGTGCCAAGTCTCTTGAGGATGTGGTGACAGCAAAGTATTGGAATAATGCTGAGGGGGAAAAATGAGGTAACAAAACAACTAGGCTAAAACAATAATGTGTACAATCAATCATTTTATGCAGTCATGATTATAACCTTGAAAAACGGCCATTGTAACAGGGTCATGACAGCCTTTTTACAAATAGGATTTGTTCGTTACCAATGGGATTAGGCTACAACTGAAGCGACAGAGGACATTTTCTTTCTGTAAAACTTAATCAAATTGACAATGTTACTAAAAGGGACACCCCTCGATTCAAAACAAATGCTGGAATCTGGAATACTGAAGTTAGTGATGGCACTATTGCAAAGCAATGCATATGCCAAGAAATAAATGTTCAATTAAAGGTTATATCTGTCAGGCGCTAGAGATTACTTTCACTGAATATACTGAATACAAGTATGAGTTTTCACTGAGATAATATAAGACACATGGCTGAAACCCGATAAAAGAGAAGCTAACATCAGCAAGTGGCAGCAGTGCCAATTGTTGCTCTCAGAACTTTCGTAAGAGTACATGACCAAACCATTGTGCATAGAAGCTTCTCTGTATTGTAAACCAGTGAGTGCCAGTCCACTGTGCCACTGGCAGAGCAGTGCTGGAATAATGATGTATAACTCTGATATGTCAGTGTTGGGTTTCAATAATAAAACCCTATGGCAGCACAAGCATAAAAATCTTCCACATCATTCCCCCATGACACCCTGTTGGAACTGACGGGTCTTTATGTGGCCTTCACATGCTGCTTCAAAGGTGTCCAAGCAAAATGCTTATGGGCAGACATCCCAACTCTTACTCAGTACTCTCTGAGGAATACATGGTCTTCAAGGAAATTTGACATGCAAGCTCACTCACCAAATCAAGCTATCAGAGGACTATGAGGCCATCTAAAGATGTTTAAAAGTAAACATGAAACAAAGTTCGGAAATTTGTGTTTGGTAGATTTTTTACTCTGTTGTAACAATACTTCTTGGCAAAACATTTTATACCGTTGGAAAGCTTGTTTATTTCCCTTTTAAATTGTGCCCCATTTTTAAGGAGCATGCATTTGTGGGATGAGCAGCACAGCTGAGTATGTGTGTGCCCCCCATGAGGAATGGGATGTCATCCCACAGCCAAATGTGACCAGGCTGGTGACCAGCATGAGGAGGTGCCAGGCTGTTGTGGCCGTATATGGTTCTTCCACACACTACTGAGGCTCCTGACTGTATGTTAAATGAATAAATTGTAAATTAAAATTGCCAATATGTCTTGTTTCTTCCTTGTTACTGATAGACTTCGTCTGACTCAACGGATGTAGGTTTTGGCAATAAACCTTGTCATTCGTTGTCACACTGCCCAATCAGTGGCGAGACTGGCGACGCAAATTAATCTGATCAGATTCGATCCAAACTATTTTGCAAGAGCACCGTCGCTGCGTCCAGGGCTGGCTCCGCCCAAGACGACTGTGATTGGTTTAAAGAAATACTGTGTTTTTCCCTCCCCTATTGCAGAATGGTAATGGTAATGTCCAGCCAGACCTGTCTCCGGCGCTGGCACAGCGTAAACGAAGTGTGGAGATAGGTCTGGCTATACGAGACTAGTCTCAGAGAAACATGAACAGGCTAATAATGTGAAGTTGTGATGACATACTGTTGACTCTGAGCATAGGGCGGCTATGGGGCAGACGTGATCTGTTTTCAGTATCATGCTTTCTTAGCAACGACTAGACTTTTGATTTTCCTTGAAACTTAATCTTGGCAAAATCAAATAATTTGGACCCTTTAACTGGGATCCAGTGTGTGTGTGTGTGTCTGTGGTGTGTGTGAGGGGTGTTCTCACTGAGATA
This sequence comes from Borostomias antarcticus, assembly GCF_949987555.1. NCBI lineage: Eukaryota > Metazoa > Chordata > Actinopteri > Stomiiformes > Stomiidae > Borostomias > Borostomias antarcticus. Next base: position 51,003,028 of record NC_140234.1, on the reverse strand, counting down.
AACTTGAGTAGATGCAGTACTTTGAAAGGCAGAGCTTTTGATCAGCAATCTAAAACAGGCAACGTAATGAGTCTAACCTGAGGAAAGAACTAATGCAACTCAATGAAACATTCTTGGCTTTCGGCATGATAGGCAATAGTCATTATGACAATCAGCTATTTCCGTCCAATGTTCCAATGTAAAAAGTGATATAAAAAGATGTATTAGCTTCAGACATGCAGATGTCCAAACATAAGCATTTTATTTTAAAAGGCATGTGGATGAGCTAGTCAAAAAGCTGAAAGTAAAATTGGCCTTCTTATATCGAAACAGATCATACCTTTCAATGAGCAGCAGAGAACAAACTGTCCAGTTCGCTTGTATGCTGGTGCTTGATTATGGAGACATTATTGTTCATATGAATACTGCTACAACATTTTAGTACATATCACTGTATACTGTACACTCTTTAGTACACTATAGTAATGTAGGCTGGCACTTACTCGAGACCAGTGGTTCCCCCTTCATGTACTATACAGGTATAAGGCCTTAATGCAGAAACTCCCCCCACACCTACAGTATATACACTTAGCTCATAACACTAGAACTCAGGACTGGTTAGCCCTGGAGGTCCCTTTTTTCAAAAGTTTGCTTTTAGGTATTATTTATTGTCCTATGGAACAAACTTTAGAACTCTTTTAAGTTGGACATGCCAGTACCATTAGGATATTTTAAAAGACCAGGAGTTTTATTAAGATGTATGTAATTGCTTTTACTTTCCTTCACCTGATGAAATCCATTGTGCCATCAAGTACATTAAGCTTTGTACCTAAAAATGATGCTTATAGTCTCAGCACATCACAGAGCTGGCAGCAACATTTGACTGTGATTAATTATTGTAAGTCACTTTGGATAAGCGTCAGCTAAATTACTGTAATGTTATGTTGTACACTGTATGTTCACATGTGACAATTAAAGATCTGAATCTGAATCATGTTGCATAAATCAGAGATAGAGTATGGCTAGGTCATATGTTTCCCAACTGTGAGGAAGGCTCACGCTTGTCATGTAAGGAGTCTCTCTGAATGGCATGGACGGACATAGCTCAGCTCTGCGAAGCCGCTGGATGCCCTGGTGTTCTGCATCCATTTACTGAGATTACACTTTGAACAACAAACTCCAAACAGAATGAACATCACTCAATCACCCATCAAGGGGGAGGAAGTTGAGATGGTGGAGCTCATACAAGTTCCTGGGAATGAAAAAAAGGCATATACAGTATACAGTGTAAATGCAAAGTACAAAAAAACGAAAAAGTACAAAAATTCTAAAATCAATAAAAAAAATAAGTAAATGGTGAAACTGCAAGTTGTCGACTATTCACAATAATACCAAGTAATAGCTGCCGGCTATTCACAATAGTGTTTAACAATAATCAACCAACTAATAATAACTGTCCTGACAAGTAAACAAATGGCACCAGAGCAAGTCATCTTAGCTGTCTTAGCTGGCTCAAGTCCATAGTGTCCAGCCAGTGAGGAGATGCATTGTATAGTCTGATGGTGGCTGGTAGTTAGGACCTATGGAAGCGCTCAGTAGAGCACTGTGGCAGGATCAGTCTGCCGCTGAAGGTACCCCTCAGTCTGATCAGAGTCGTGAAGAGGTTATGAGACATTGTCCATGATAGCCCTCAGTGGCCAAGATTTGACCAGCATTATTCTCTCTGCCACTATAGTCATTGAGTTCAGGCTGACCCTCAGTACAGAGCCCGCCCTTCTCAGCTTGTCCATCCTGTTGGCATCCTCTGCTTTGATACTGCTACTCCAGCTCACAAACGTGAAGAAGGTGGCACTTAAAACAACAGACTGGTAGAACATGTTGAGCATTGTTCTACACACATCAAAGGACCTGAGCCTCCTCAGAAGTAGAGTTGACTCTTGTGGATGGACACAGTATTTCCTGCCCATTCCAGCCTGTTGCCCATATGAAACAAATGGTCATTTGTTTCATATCTGCATTTAATGTCTACAGACTTCATGGATCCAGTCATATGGACATAAAAAGAAGACTCAAACGATTTCAATGTATAAATAAAGGATAAAATATTCTATCATTACCAAGTCATACTGGTGTCAGGGGATTCTGATCATAGCGGCAGCCAATAATTTAAACTATTCAGGTCGAACTCAATGTCAACTCTCAAAGAGGAGCCACAGAGAGGGAGGTCAACTATTACCTCTACAAAGAGAGCAATCAAAATTTCTCCTACATGTTGGAAGCTGGCCACCAAAGTTTTGATCCAGGATTAATTTTAGCTGTCTACATTGCAAGAAATCTGCACATTATGTCTTGCAAGTTATCATTCGAATGTATATCTAGTTTATGTAATGGGTAAATATGAAAGCATTAGAAAATGTTCCTGTTGTCCCCCAAACATGATGCATGTCATCAGCATGTACAGTTATTGAAAGTATAAGTGGAGTGGGTTTTTCTAGTTTAGATTCATCTATAGTCGGCATATAGGCCCATCATATTTTTTGTTTGATGTAAAATGTAAGAATTTATTCGAAAGTAAGTAGAGAATTAAAATATCAGTGATTAAAATGTATGTATGTACAGTATGTATGTATGTATGTGTAGGATGTCTACGTGCGTGTCACTAGGTGGCGTACTTGTTATTGGTTTGGGCCATTGAGAATGCCGTTCTGTTCGGTAGATTGCCTGTGCCGCCCCCGTACACACTCCCCTGGATTTGACTGAACAGGTATGTTGCTTCCATGGATGTATTAATAGAACATAATAGAATTAATAGAGGTTGCTTCGTTTGTGACCGGTAGAATGTATTTAATGATTTTGTTTAAACAAACCCATCCACGTTAGCTACTGTATTGTTCTATGTATTAAGACACTCGTTTACAAAATGTTGGGGGTTTTAGCCGTGTGTAGCGCTATTTTTATGTTAAAATCATGGATGTATTAAGCTGGAATGTGAATGTAATGGAGCTAGCTCATGAGCTTCCATGGTAACCAGCAGTTCGCCTCTGTATGTTATACTAGCACGAGCGCAAAAGACGTTATGTGATATGTCTTGTTCAAGTATAGCCTTATTTACACTGTCTTGCCGAACCAATACCGTGCTCAAACCGCGCCGCTCTGGACGCGTGGGAACGGTTACGGGCCGCTCACAGGTATGCGTTGCTAGGCTATCACATTGTCCAAAATGACTTTTTTAAGCAGTATAGCCTGTCATGTAGCTAGCACCAGCCAGCGATCTCTCAAAACAAGTCAAGAGGGGGGTATTTTGATAAACTGATTACATTTCGAGAATCTCCATAGTTACTTTCTCGGCTGAAAAACTGTTAACATTTTAATAAGTGACATAGTACCCGGCGTACAGACAAAATTACAACAGTTGAGTAATGGCGGCAGACGAGAGGCAGACGAGAGGCTCATGAATGAAACCCATTGGCTGACGGTAATGCTGCAAAGTGAAAAAGTGAAATTTTAGTGCTCTTCACATTTCTAAAGAACGGTTCTGCTTCAATCGGTTAGACACCGGTTCTGCGAACGGTTCTGGGCCCAACCCGTCCCATGTGGAAACACCATAGGAACGGTTACCCTGCGTGCTCAGAACGGCATGACAGTGGAAATAAGGCTTATGTATCAGAACTGAACTCACTCCCTGTATTTGACTGAACAGAGATTGATGACCACCTGCAGACAACAGAATAAAACTGCTCCCGTTCAACCACAATCCTGCTTCAGCGTCGAGTCCCTCCCACCGGTTCTTTACATCACAACACAACGCAGTCTCAACCCAGGGCGGTAGGAGCGACCTTAAGCCTTCTGTACACTATACGACTGAAAGAATCTTACACCGTGTCCTAACTGCGACGCGAGCAACAGAACGCGACATCGCATGCTTGCTATCCTAACTGAAACCGTTAAATTTCCTGTTCTGTTATGTCATTTGTCTATTCCCAACTGAAGACAGTTAAAGAACGAACGCCTGTCAACGTGAGCGACAGGAGGAAAATAGGAACAGGACGAGCGTCAAAAGGGCAGTTAAAACGTTGCGCCGCTCGCGTCCAGTTAGGACATAACAATAGAAACCAAAGCAATGGAACGCATTTTGTCGCTGACGCTCACTCGCGTCGCGTGTAGTTAGGACACGGTGTTAGATCGGGGATCCCTTCCCACTGTACTACCGGGACTCCATCTCAAGACCATACGACCATACGACGTGTGTATCACACTATGTGAATTGTATTCACACTATACTATTTCTGTCAACCCTGATTACGCCCACGATTCATCTTGGCTATAAACTTCTATGTGATCTGCTGACATGCCAGATATTTTGTCGGGAGGTCGTAGCCTCGTAGTAGTACGTCGTAGCAATGAATCGCAGATCATACACCTTTTCACGCTGTGCGACTTGCGAGTCCCGATTTTGCATACGATGAGCTACGATTGTCTGCGACAACCCACGACTACCTTACGACCTCAGAATCGTGGGTTTTATCACACAGTGTACTTTAGAGACACTAGCCTAGGGTTACATGTTTGGTGCCGTGACTCAGATCTGTGCTAAATAGGAGCAGTATTGTTTGTTTATTTAGTGAGAAGTGCTTATAGCTGTCTGTTCACTGCAGAAGAGTGATATATATATTATATATTTGTTTTTTGTTTTTCTCCTCTCTTCTTTCTCCCTTCTCTCTCTTTGGGCTCCTTGCCCAAATATTTTGGTTTTGGTACGTACATTCAAGCCAATGAATGTTGAATTTGAATGCTGAATTGAATGTTTCTGTTTATAGTAAGTGGGGGGGAAAGTGCATTACTATTAGGGATGCACCGATTGCAAAATTCTGGGCCGATGCCGATGTTTAAAATAACAATCCGGCCGATGGCCGATGCCGATGGCAGATGTTTATTTTATTTTTATTCCCCCTTTTGTGGCTGTAGTACCTCCTATTGAAATGTCACTTGAACAAGTTTTACAAGTTGCATAGCGCATATCTTTGTCTGAGATGGTGAAATATTCCCACACGGCCCACATTTTTATTTCACTTTAATTTGAAAGCAAACTACACGTGCGTTTGTGACGTAATGGATCTTCTCCGAATCTGCAGCTGGGTAGGTTACGTTTTGCAACAAAAAAAGCCATAATTGTTGCGACATAACATCGGCCACTACCATCGGTGAATGTCATTTTATTTGCCGATGGGCCGATGGCATCGATGCCGATGTTCGGCCGATGCATCGGTGCATCCCTAATTACTATTACTGTAATTTTACTGTGACTGTTACTGACACAAATACATCACTATACTGACATCCCCACTGATAACACACCCATCATAGTGAAGTGCAACACGTACTTGTACACGCACCACACTGAGCTCAGTAGTCTGCAGAAGAGGGAATATGCAGAGCTCTCAGGAAGATGCCCCTCATCGGCCACTGGGGCGGGGACTCTCCACAGTGAGACAGACTCTATATCACACTGCCGGGCAAGCAGTTGGCCAGGATCAAGGTTTACAAGCTACAGTGGACAGTAAATGAGGAGGCCACATATAATCCCAAGTGCAATATCACACACACCACTGGACATGCCCCACCGGCCAGTATACTCACTCCCCCAGCAACTGAACCAATCCCAGCCCTGGAGGATACCAGGCACGTACCACGACCCCAGATACACCTTCCCCAGGACAGAATGTATGCCCCACAGCCACCCATGTCAATTGGGTACACTTCTGGCAACCAGGCAAGGCCCACTGCCCTTCTCACCAACCTTAGTGAGCGGTATGCATGTATTACCAGCCACCTTGTATGCTTCCAACGCCACAAGGTATGAGTCACCGATCCCTCTCTCACCCTCCAGTCCCCCCTGCCCCCCAGTTTCCAGTCCCTACTCAGGCTGTGCGAACGTCCATACACCCCTATCAGAACGTGTCACCCCCAGTAGCTCATACCTGGGGACCGGCAGGAAACGGCCCTGTCCAGCCCAGCCCTGCTAGCTTCATACAGACACAGCAGGCCCCTGTCCAGCCCAGCCCTGCTACTTTCACACTGACACACCAGGCCCCTGCCCTGCCCGCACCTGCTAGTTTCACACAGACACACCAGGTGAAGAATGTGCAAGTCTTCAGTGGAAACCCTGACTGTCAAGACCTCATTGAAGACTGGATACGTGACATGCAGTATCTTCTTGACGCTGGAGGGCTGCCCACACATATCAGCATTGCAACAGTGGTGCGACATCTGAGCGGTGAAGCGAGAAGACTGGTCTTAACCCCCCCCCCCATGAACAGCAGCCTGAGAGAGCATTTGATGAACTGAGAGCTGAATACGGGGACATTCAAAGATCTCTGGATCCATTAGCTTACTTCTATGAGAGAATCCAGAGAGCGGGTGAATCTGCATGTTCCTATGCCATAACACTGGAGGCCACACTACGTTCTGTGGAGGATGCTCAGAGTGGGGGGCAACCGTTCCCAGGCCGTGATGGCAAACTAACTCGATAGTTTCTCAGAGGGTTGAATGATGAAGAGGTGTACCTAAGGATCGCCCCCATGAAACCAAGGCTCCTGGGTTTCCGTGAACTGCAAGCAGAACTTCGAAACTTCTTCGAAAAAGGGAGACAAAGAAGTTCCACCCCCAAAGCAAACCAAAGAAACTGTTCAGCCAGGTTTATGTGGCTGTGGGAGGAAGGCAGGGAGGTGCAGTAGACAGAGCTGAGGCAGTGAAGCCCACCTCGGAACTCTCTGAACTAACCAAAATGGTCAAGAAGCTGGCTCTAGATCAAGAGGAGCAAGTCCAAAGGCTCACACAGCTGGAAGCAAAAATGGCTCTACATGCCCCTGCACCAACCAGTTTAAAACTCTGGCGCTAGCCTACAGGGAAAGGAACAGCCCCCTCCTACCTCCAGGCCATGGTCAAACCCTACACCCCCTCCTGACCGTTATGCTCTGCTACCTCGGGGCGACTGGTTGCCCCCTCACTCCGAGGCCCCTGCGGTCAATCGAAACGGTCACGGCTCTTCTCTGTCCTGGCCCCACAGTGGTGGAACGAACTGCCCACTGATGTCAGGACAGCAGAGTCGCTGCCCATCTTTCGTCGCAGGCTCAAAACTCACCTCTTCAAGAAGTACTACAACAATCCTCCCTCCTAAGCACTTATTGTATTTTATTGTATTGTATTGTATTTTAGATTGCTATTCTTGCACTTTGCCTTCAGCACTAGATTATGCTTTTAGTCACTTGTTTTAGAGAGAAGATGCACTGAGTTCTGGCAAGTAGTAGTACATTGGCTTTTCCTACGTTAAATGCAATTATTGTTAGTCGCTTTGGATAAACGTGTCTGCTAAATGACTGTAATGTAATGTGATGTAAGGGGCGGTAACCCTTGGATACCGTGGTGGACACTAGTGGTCAGGGAAGCCGTCCGACTGAAGAAGGAGGCCTTCCGGGACAGGTTAGCCCGGGAGACCCCAGAAGCAGTTGCAGGGTATCGACGGGCCTGGAGGGCTGCGGCCTTGGCCGTGACCAAGGCAAAGCGGCGGGTGTGGGAGGAGTTCGGAGAAACCATGGAGAAGGACTTTTGGTCAGCACCAAGGTGTTTCTGGAAGACCATCCAACACCTCAGGAAGGGAAAGCGGGGGACCATCCAAGCTGTGTACAGCAAGGATCGGACACTGCTGACCTCAACTGAGGAGGTCGTTGAGCATTGGAAGGAGCACTTTGAGAAACTCCTGAACCCGATTAACTCACCCTCTACGATCGAGGCAGAGCCAGAAGATGAAGGGGGGTCATCGTCAATTTCCCTGGAGGACACTGAGGTAGTCAAACAACTCCACAGTGGCAAAGCTCCAGGGACTGATGAGATCTGTCCAGAAATGCTGAAGGCGCTGGGTGTTGAGGGGCTGTCTTGGTTGACACGCCTCTTTAACATTGCGTGGAAGTCTGGGTCAGTGCCAGAGTGGCAGACTGGGGTGGTGGTCCCAATACTCAAAAAAGGGGGCCAGAGGGTGTGTGCCAACTACAGAGGCATCACATTACTCAGCCTCCCAGGGAAAGTGTACTCTAAGGTGCTGGAGAGGAGGGTCCGGCCGATAGTCGAACCTCAGATTGAAGAGGAACAATGCGGATTCCGTCCTGGTCATGGAACCACCGACCAGCTCTTCACTCTCGCATGGATCTTGGAGGGGGCTTGGGAGTTTGCCCAACCTGTCTACATGTACTTTGGAGAAGGCTTATGACCGGGTCCCTCGAGAGGTCTTGTGGAGGGTTATGCAGGAGTATGAAGTGACGGGGTCCCTACTTAGGGCCATCCAATCCCTGTACACCCAGAGCGAGAGCTGTGTCCATGTCCTCGGAAGTAAGACGGTTTCCTTTCCGGTGGGGGTTGGCCTCCACCAGGGCTGCGCTTTGTCACCAATCCTGTTTGTGATTTTCATGGAGAGGGTATCGAGGCGTAGCCATGGGGATGTGGGTTTGCAGTTCGGTGAGCTGGGGATTGCGTCGCTGTTGTTTGAAGATGATGTGGTCCTGATGGTATCATCGGCTTGCGACCTCCAGCACTCTCTGGATCGGTTCGCAACTGAGTGTGAAGCGGCTGAGATGAGAATCAGCACCTCTAAATCTGAGGCCATGGTTCTCAGCAGGAAACTGGTGGTTTGTCCTCTCCAAGTAGGAAATTAGTCCTTACTAGGGATGGGTCTCGAAAACCGGTTCTATTAAGGAAGGATTTCGAGAAACTCGATAAAAAGGCAGACCCGAGCTTATCGATTCTGCTATCGAGACTAGCACGTCCTATGATAACGTAATGTCAATTTTAAATCTCGTGAGACGAGTCACGTCATTTCAATCCATCCGCGGTTTAAATTTTTAAAAAAAAGATACAATGGCCTCCCGCACCGCTTTATTTCTCATTTTGGCAGAGAGAATGGCTGAGCACACAAAGCAATCTAAAGTGTGGTTACATTTCACAAAAGAGGTGAAATGCAACCTGTGCTCTAAGATATTTTCCTGCAAGGGGGGAAATACAATGTCTATGCTAAAGCACTTAAATTGGTGCCCATCAGATTAGAATTGGGACTTGCACTACATTTGATAGTCTCGGCCTCTTCTAGCACCCCAGGTATGCATGCTGTGCGCACCTCAATAAGTCCCGTTTGTTGACATTGACAGTACTTAAATCTAGTGCTACTGTAGATGTCTTCTTTGCTAGCTAGATTGTCATCGGCTTAAAGCTATAACTTACAGTGGTTCATTCATTAGACTAGTAGTAACGTACTGCAGCTAGCCAGCTATACCTAAAGTTAGCTACCGTTAGCTTTTCTAAATAAGTAGCCTTACTAGCCTAGGTCTTTAGTTTTACAAGAACCCAGAATCTGCTATTGTATCCTGAGTCTGCTAGTACTTTATTTAATTTATATGCAGTATAATTTATTTTTTGTATTTTCATGTTATGCCCTGTGCATCAGTAGTGTCACAATCCCAAATAAAACAATAGCAATTCGGCTCTTTTAAGAATTAATAGTTGTCTTGTCTTTCCATCAAATAGTATAAAAGTAGGGTATCAATAGTGGGATCGATAAAGACTTGAATCGTTAAGCAGTCTCAATAATGGTATCAGTATCGATAAAAATGAACGAGACCCATCCCTAGTCCTTACCCCAAGTTCCCTGAGTTCAAGTATCTGGGGGTCTTGTTCATGAGTGAGGGAACCATGGAGAGGGAGTTTGGCCGGAGAATCGGAGCAGCTGGTGCGGTTCTGCAGTCGCTTTACTGCACTGTTGTGATGAAAAGAGAGCTATCTACCATTCTATCTTCATCCCAACCCTCACCTATGGTCATGAAGGATTGGTCATGACCGAAAGAACGAGATCATGGATACAAGCGTCCAAAATTAGTTTTCTCTGGAGGGTGGCTGGGGTCTCCCTGAGAGATCGGGTGAGAAGTTCAGTCATCCGGGGGAGACTCGGAGTAGAGCCGCTGCTCCTTTGTGTCGAAAGGAGCCAGTTGAGGTAGTTCGGGCATCTAGTGAGGAAGCCTCCTGGGCGCCTCCCTAGGGAGGTGTTCCAGGCGTGTCCGGCTGGGAGGAGGCCATGGGGTAGACCCAGGACCAGGTGGCGGGACTACATCTCCGCACTGGCCTGTGAGCGGCTAAAGATTCCCCAGGCAGAGCTGCTTGATGCTGCTAGGGAAAGGGATGTCTGGGGCACCCTGCTGGAACTGCTGCCTCCGCGACCCGACCCTGGATAAGCGGATGACAATGATGGACGATGGCTATGGTGGTCTTGTTTCCGAACCGGTTCACCTCTTCAACTTTAAGCTCACACTCTCTGGTTACTCTCTCAATGTCTGCTCTGTGCTGCCCGTCGAGCGCCTCTGCATCGTCGTTCACCTCAGCCAGTAGATCAGCCTCATAGTCATCATTTGCAGAGAGGATCTTTCTTGCATCATGAGAAAATCATTTCCACTCCCTTTTCAGCTCATCCTGCACCATGGTCGCTGCCTTTCTGAGAATGTAGTTGGCCCTTTTTGTGAATGCAGTCTTTATCTTTGCCCTCTCTTTCTTTAGCGCGTCCGTGTCCATTTTTACTTTTGACGCTAAACCCTGAGCGTACCTGTATCTCCTTTCTAGTTCAGAATCTTCTGCTCTGACTAGCTAAGCCTGACTAGTCTTCAGCGGTGTTACCAGGCTCACCAGAGTTCCCCCCGGGGATACCGCCCAAAACAGAAAACAAGACAAACAAACAAAGTGGGGAAGGTCTTACCTCCCCCCGCAGGCTTGCTACCCAGGTACGCTCGAAAGCTAAGCTAAAAGCTCAGGTCACTAAATAAAGGGGTGGTAATGCAATAGCTGACACTAACAAACAGGTTGCTAACGTGTTATATTGCTCTTTCTCTACTAGCTGCACTAGCTTTCCTTGCTAGCTCACATCAACTTACCTACTAGCTGCGCTAGCTTTCTTTGCTAGCTCTAGCTGAAGTTAGGTATAGGTCTGGACTGGGTTGCACCAGCTGATAAGTAAGTTCAAACTTAGCCTAGTTTGAACTTAAGTTCTAACTTAGGGTGGAGTTTACGTCCTACTTAGATTTTTGGGTTGCACCAGCTGAAGTCCAACGTAGGCCTAAGTTATAACTTAAATGTTACACCTAACCCTTAGTAGGTGTAAGTATTCCTTTGGCATAATTTGCCAAATGGCATAATGGTAGCCATGGCGCTTCGTCGAGAGAGAAATTTTGAAGAGGATCATGAAGAAAACGCTATTTTGCCATGGCAGCGCGTTTTGCGCGATAGGCTACACCCTAGACAATTTTGATGATATTGATTTGTACTGGCGTTTTTGGCTCCCAAGAACCCTTATATAAAGGATCACTGACCTGCTAGCAATTGACATCCAGCATCCAACGGACAATAACGGGGCACTCAGTCCAGCTGCAACACTCTCCTCCAAATTAATTATCTATGTTAGCAGGGCTAACGTTGCACTCGGTAGCTTGTGTTTATTATTATTGCGGCTGGTGAGAAGCGTGTGCAGTGGAGAGGTTATTTTGGGTGAGTTAGCCGTTGGATTGTTATGCTTAAATGATCCTAGCCAGCTAGTTCCCAAACTTGTTTGATAACGTTATTTGATTCAGACATAACGTAGGCTGCCTGGTACAGTCCACTGACCAGTTGCTGGTTAGCTATGAGAGGCAGGATCCCAGCCGACCGTTGCATCCCCCCAACCCGCAACGGAGCGTTATCAACTCGGCTGGGACTCCCCCTCTCATCGCTAACCAGCAACTGAGCCAATTGAGCTAAAGGTGGCTAGCTCGATCTTGAAATTACTTAAACTGAATAAATATGACACCAATAAGCACACCGGTGCCAATAGTTAGTTTAATCTTGATATAACTAAAACATGGGGCACGAGACATGTTATCGATAATCGTTTATAGTGTTCAAATAGCTATACTGACACGAGACATATTTGTACACAATCTTGACAGGTTACACGTACAGGTTGAACTTAGCTAGCTATAGCTATGAGCCTATAGCTAACGTTAACATGTTACTGTACATTAAAAATGACTATAACGTTAGCCTACACAGCGATTGATTAGGCTAGCCTACTTGAATTTCCGAAAGGATCACATCGTTATTGTGGTTAATTATAATGCAAATAGGATGAGTTGCTATCGTCCACTCGCTACAAGTAGGTTAATGAATAGGCTATAATAAACTATAGCCTATTAAAACAATTTGGTAAATAGGGGGAAAGGATTATTCTTGCTTGCTTCACACAAACGGAGCGACTGCGCAGCCGGCCTGAGGCGGGTGGCGATGATTGGCTAAGACAGCGAAAACGTAATATTCTGCGACAATATTTTAGTTAGTGTGGACTTTTTGCCAGTGTAACAAAGATGAAACTTACGTCTCCGTGGTGCAACCAAAGATAAGCACAACTTTAAGATCAAACTAGCTAGTTTCAGGGTTTAGTATGGACTTTAGGACGGAACTTAAGATGGAACTTAAGATCAGCTGGTGCAACCGGCTCCTGGACCTATGTGCAAAGTTTGGTGATTTTTCATGCATGAGAAGTCAGACGTCCTAGGAAGAACATTCAGATTCAGAAGAATATTGGGAAATACAAGAGGGACCGGCAGCTGAGGCGGCCTGGCCCGTAATAAAAAGAAGGGCAAGCGATGAACTTTCTGTAGGACAAAAAATACGTAATGAAAACGTCATTTAAAAAAAAAAAAAACAGCAACAACATTGAAAACAGGCCATGCAATAACACGGTATGATTAGCTACTGTTCATTTATAATGTCCACAACAGAGTGTTTCCTTTCAGGAGTATGTTCTTGAAATCTATACCTCCATCTGCTGTCTGTATAGTTTTACTGTTATATCTGTTCAATTCATAGGAACTTAGAGCTGAACTTTAAATTTAGAAAGCAGACAGGCTCCTGAGCAGAATAGACTATAATTTTACTGAGACACCAACATAGTGGTGAGCGCCCCCTGGTGGTGGGCTTTGGTACGTGTGATGGATGAACGAATGGACAAACGAACGCACACACGCATAATATACAGGGGTCAAATTAATACCCCCCCCCCCCCATCGATTTCATCGGGTGGGGGACTATTATGGTCTACACATCCTGGACAAAATAGGCTTCCATCTATAGTGGAGGGTGAAATCTGTATGAATTATTTGCTATTTCACACACTGTATTCTCAGTATTGTGAAAATTTAAAACCTCAATGTTCACTTTTCTAATCAAAAGTAAATGAACGACACTGGAATTACAACGTGACAGCCTGGGTATTTTCACATGACCCCTGTTATACCAGAAAATCAATCAATGCTCTCAAACCCAAGAAATGTTCCCATGAACGAAGGCAAATGAAAAGTGCAGTCAGCGAAAACTACCCAGAATTCAACTGTGCCGGAGTGTGTAGCGTCTGTCTTCAAGTTGGCGGTGGGACAGGATCTATCGTTCATGTAATGTCAGAGACTGCATTCCCACAGAGCTGGAACTATGACCTTTAAGAGATGTCTGGAAAATAAAGAGCGCTCAAGTGACAGGAGAACTCCCGTTCCGGGATTCAGAGGGTTTTAAATGTCTCTAGACAGGTTCTGTTACACTCACCAGGAGGGAGATTGAAATGACTGACAGTACCTGCGGGAGCACAAACCCACTCAGACTTTTCAGGAGGACACAGTTGTTCAGATGGTCTACAGCTTTAAAAAGCTGGGCCACAAATGGGATGTTCCCACACAGGCCATAATAATAATAATAATAATAATAGTAACAATAAATAACAATAACAACAATAATAATAACAATAATAACAATAACATTTTCTGGTGATACATTAAGAAAATGGAAGCAGCTAGGGGTCTCTGGACATTAAGTATGTTTCTTTCAACGTGCAACAAGCCTAATTTCTCTTCATATCACATTTCACTTCATTCATCTAAAGCACTTCATGGGAATGAGACAATGACAAAGTCAGCCGCGAGTCTGATGTTAAACACAATATTCCAAATAGACGTATGATGATGAATTCATTCTAAAGCATGTTGTAATTCTACTGTACATATCGCAGGTGCCTTGGTGTAATACATTAACTCTATTTTCAGACTGCACATAATTATCGCAACTCACTCAGAGATTGCAAACGGAGACATCATGGAACACAGGGTACTGTACGTAGGTATATTGATATGATGTTACAGGGCACTTAAAATGGCAGCCAATGACTCAGCATGTGAATTTATGCATAAAACAGAAGATGGTCCCAGGCAGCTCTTCATGGTTAAAAAGCCTTTATTTAAGCGGCTATGTCATTATAAAAATTTACTTTATAAAAAGTTTTTATAATGACATAGCCACTTAAATAAAGGCGTTTTAACCTTGAAGAGCTGCCTGGGACCATCTTCTGTTTTATTCATTGGATACTGCCCCAAAATGAGTCCTACAGAGCACCTTCAATCAAGTTTTCAGAAGTTTAGGCCTACCTGAGGAACGCTGCAGCCCTCTCCTTTCTTTCTTCTTTCTCATGTGAATTCATGCCTTTGGATTGTAAAACTTATAAATTACTAAATTCAAATGATGTCAATTGATAGGCTATAAGCCAACGTTTAGCCAGTGTGTACTCTGTATGGCGTAATGTCAGTAAGCCACGTACAGTATGGATAACTGTCTCCAACGAATGCTCCCTGCATAATGGTGCCATACGGTTTCCATGGGGCTTCTCAAAACGAGTTGTCTAGATACATATGTATGTATGTTGCGATACATAGTTGTAACCAGTGGTGTCTGGCATCAGATACAGTCCAGCCGGAAAGTCTGCACACCCCTTCACTTTTTCCAGATTCTGATATGTTACAGCCTTATTCCAAAATGTATTGATTTTTTCCCCTCATCAATCTACACACAATACCCCATAATGACAAAGTGAAAAAAGTTTTTGTTTATGTACTGTATTCACACCTTTTACTCTTACTTTGTTGAAGCACCTTTGGCAGCAATTACAGCCACAAGTGCTTTTGAGTATGAGGCTACAAGCTTGGCACACCTATTTTTGGACAGTTTCTCCCATTCTTCACTGCAGATCCTGTCAAGCTCCATCAAGTTAGATGTGGAGTGTCGGTGCACAGACATTTTCAGGTCTCTCCAGAGATGTTCAATCAGGTTCAAGTCTGGGCTTTGGCTTGGCCACTCAAGGACATTCACAGACTTGGCCTGAAGCCACTCTTTTGTTATCTTGGCTGAGTGCTTAGGGTCATTGGGGCTCATTCACCAATATCTTCTTAAGTTCTGTTCTTAAATTTCTTCCTAAGAACGTTTCTAAGGAAAGCTCCCGTCTGATTCACGACGTGTTCGTAAACCGCTGGAAGAGTTCGCACCTGACTTCTCTTAATGACAAATCTCATGGTTTCTCAAGTTCAAAGCCTGTGGCCGCTCACATGAATTAGCATAGGTAAACTCCCCGCCAGACCCATATAAGGATATGCAACTCCAGGGTCGTGCGCAGATGTCACTTCTCCAGGCATTCGCGCACACCACTCGTCAGCTTTTCGATAGCATAATGGTTTAGGTGAGGTCGTGTCAGGTGCGTTAGCAAGTCAGAGGACTGCATTTCGAATCCAGCATGGGCAATCAAAATCTGATTTTAATTCAGCCAAGTAGGCCTCCTAATACGAGGAATTTGCCTTGGTGCATAAACAAAGCGAGGCAGAACAGTGCAAAATGTCAACATGATAGAATACAATATACAAGCCTACAGTCTACAAAAATGTTGGCTATATAGCCTGCACAGCTGTCAACGCTAGCAGTTGACAAAAGAGGTACTCTACTTATCTGATCTTATCTACATACTGTATAGAAATGGTCCTTATTGTGTCATTTGTAAATTGAGTGTTAGAGTTTCATCTGTAATGACCATAACCTTGGAGCCGGCAGCATCATTTCATTGTGACTGGACATTAGGCTGCATGTGACAAATAAAGGAATCGTGAATGTTTAATCTTGAGGAGAGATATGCAGGCCACTGCCGGCGTGCCGGCGTGCCCACCGTTGTCTGAGTTCGACCAGCGCGTTGGTGCCATAATAGGGACAACAGCACTGTTGGGTGTGCTCGCACTGGCGATATGGATACAGACACCAGGGACACGGACTACCACCCCCTGTCCGCAGCAGACTCTCCATCCCCACATCATGATACTGCCGCCACCACACTTCACTGTAGGGATGGTATTAGCCCGGTGATGATTAGCCTGGTTTCTTCCAGACGTGACTCTTGGTATGCAGGCCAAAAAGTTACATTTTGGTTTCATCAGATCAGAGAATCTAGAGCTCTAAGTGCCTTTTGGCAAACTCCAAGCGGGCTGTCATGTGCTTTTAACTAAGGGGTGGCTTCCGTCTGGCCCCTCTACCAAGGCCTGATTGGTGGAGTGCTGCCTGGATGGTTGATCTTTTGAAAGGTTCACCCATCTCCACAAGGATACACTGGAGCTCTGCCAGAGTGACTCTCAGGTTCCTGCTCACCTCCCTGGCCAAGGCCCGTCTTCCCTGATTGCTCAGTTTGGCCAATGGCCAGGTCTAGGAAGATTCTTGGTGGTTCCAAACTTCTTCCATTTACTGTATGAATGATGGTGGCCACTGTACTCTTTTGGACCTGTAAAGCTGCAGAACATTTTCCATACCCTTCTCCAGATCTATGCCTTGACACAATCCTGTTTCTGAGGTCTGCAGATAATTCACCTGTCGAAGGATTACAGCTAAGCAAGTGGGCGTTTGTGCTGTGAAATGGTGAAATGATGAGTGGCTATTGGGGCTGCACGATTATGACAAAAGATAAGTAATAGCTTTAGCTCTGCAGTTTGAATATGACCTGCTGGGCTTGAGCGACTTCATCTTTTTCGTAACCAAAATGCTCCCACATTGATCCCTTTCTTGCTACTAACTCACTGACCTCGTTTTCGCTCATTTTTCCACTACTCATGGCTGCGGGTACTCTTGTGACACTTGTCTTGTCCTACTGCTGTCTGTCTTCTCAGTGAAATTGCTGTGCACAGCGCACTCCGCGGGAACGCATTAGATTGGTCAGACAGCATAAGCGCCTGTGATTCGTCCGTGTAGTCTTAGCACACTCAATTCAAAGCAAAATTATTAATCATATTAATTGCGGCCTTTTGCGATTAGTTAATCCCGGAGGTCATAGCTCTCCTTGTGTGATTGACAGCCAGCTGAATGGCGGGACAATCATGACAAGTTTTGATTGGATAAACAGTCCCAATGTTAAAATGTCAATGGTAATTCCAATATAAGCTCTGGAGTTGCCATACACTAAGCCCACTTTTAAGCATTTTGACAAATCACAGGTTAGGTTACATCTCAACCGATGACAACATTTTTCAGGGTTTTGTATTTTGCTAATTTAATTGGTTGATTTTTAATTTGCCTTGACTTCCGTAAGCCAGAAGCCTTTTAGCTGGCCTACAATGTTAAGTGAATGAAGCTAGTTGGACTGTTTATTTTCATGAGGCCTGTAGGGGGTGACGGAGCACTACCAAAACACAGAGGAGAATGAAGCGATATGGCAGAGTACAAGATCCAGTTAAGTCAAAAAGTCGATTTTTTACTGAAAGAAGGCACAGAAATCAAGTTTTATAAGGATCTTGTCTTTACAGTATGGTATGCCAGGCCTACCTTGGCATATAGGAGAAAATGCCACTGGTTGTAACTATTGATATTCTTATTATTGTCCCCCACGTGGTGATAGCCGGTAGTACCAGAACCCACCACAAAAGTGGCGCCTTTCCAATGCATTTTCCCATTGACAGGTACATTTAGATTTTTATATCAAAAACTAGGTGTCTCAGTAAAGTCTCACAAGTTTACTCGGGAAACCATGTACTTTCTAAATCCGCAGAGTGTAGAGCTTGAGGTGTTTAGTAGCACTAGATATGTTCATTATAGGATTCATTTCACCATTCATTATAAGACTTTTGACCATACAGATGCATGGACTTATCCATTAAAACTGCGCTCAGTTGTTGCTTTCTACACAAAAACTCTAGTAGTATTTCAGTCCATTCTAGCCAGGGGCCTTTTTAGCTTGACCAGCATCATCATCCACATGAGCTGGTTAGAGCTCACATAGTAGTAGTCGTCATACAGAAAGTTGTTTTTCCCATTGCCAGTACATTATGATTTGAACACTGAAACTAGTATGCTATGTATTTCAGTAAAAGTAGGCTATAGTGTTTTCTACTGAGGGACACTTCTACTTTTCAAATCCAGTGTTTAGATCAAAGAAAAAATTCCTGGCTTGTTTGCTCATTGTTTTACATGTTAGGGGTCTCATATATTAGTACTAGTAGTGTATCATATTAATTCAAAATGAAATTCCATGTTTCCTCTCCATCATTGCCACAAAGGAATATGCATCATGGGTGGGGGACAACATGTTTACTGTGCACTTGTTTCTGTTATCTTTAGATGAGCACTAAACCTAAGAGCCATGGGAGACAGGGAGTGGATGGAGATCAGTCATTACAGACGAAGACATAAGTTACACAACTATATACAGAAATAAAGTCCAGTTTCCATTACTCTTTCGTTTCATTTTCAAACCTTTATTTATACTCGTGAAGCACACAAATGCAATATACAATAATAATACCCCTCTGGGGGGTAAAAGAAGAGAGGCACTAGTCCAGTGTCCATGCCTCCGGGAGGGGAGGGGTAGAGGAGCACTAGTCCAGTGTCCATGCCTCCGGAGGGGAGGGGTAGTGGAGCACTAGCCCAGTGTCCATGCCTCCGGGAGGGGAGGGGTAGAGGGTTAACTAGCCCAGTGTCCATGCCTCTGTCCATCCCATCTGGCACAGAGCCTGACAAAGATCAGTGGCAGCAATCTGGCCAATGGGCCAGCGGGACAGTGGTGGTGAGTGCGTGCCTCTTCACACTCTCCACCCCTGGAGTGAACTCCTGCCTCTTCTTAGGAGACCTGAACTTCCCTGTGTCTACCCTGCTCTGGTGTCTGGCAGCAAACACCACCCTCTGCTTGTCATAGTCCATCAATTTCTGCCACACCTAAGCAGAAAGTGAACACAACAGCACATGACAAACTAAAACTAAAACATGTGCACGTGTGAACATATATGACAGGGCACAGAGGGAAAGTAGCAAGGAAATAAATGTTCCTGACCTGCTGGTTGGTTAGGGTGAGAGTGGTCTGGTTCCTCAACTCCACCAGATACTCTGCCAAGTCGTCAACTGTCCATGCCTGGTTCACCAGAAGTCATCCACAGCCTTAAAAAAAACAGAGGTAGGCAACAACATTTGACAACATGAAATGGGACGAAACACAGATCCAGTGATTTTTTTATTTTTTATTTTACAAATAATAATGTATTTACATACCACAGCAGCCAGGGAGGGGGCATTTATATATATATACCTTTATTTAACCAGGTTAAAAACTAACTGAGATTAAAATATCTTTTACAATAGAATCCTGGCCAAGAGTGGCAGCAACACAGTTTCCTGAAAAAAAGACATAAAGGTTACGATACATAACTAAACACAAAGGTTACGATACACAATGACAACAAAAAACAACAATAACAACTGCTACAACAATGACAACAAATATTAACAAGACTAGCTCAAAGCACAAAATCAGTAATAGTTCATATGATGATCAGTTAACAATTACAACTACCAATAGATTGGGTTTCTATAGCCTTTACATCACTTTTGAATTCATTTAGAGTGATTCTGTCCTGGAGTTTAAGCGTGTTTTGTAAAGCAGCCAGGAGGAGAGGGGTTCAGAAGAGGGACCAGGCTGGGAGGAGACAGGGAACCTCGGCTCATCGAGGAGACTTGACACAGTGAGATCATTTGTTTGGTCTTCCTCAAAGCCCTCATCTTCTTCCTTGCCCTCATCCACATACTCCAGCATATCCTCTGTCTCCCCTGAGTCGGAGTTCACCTTCTTCAGGGGCCGTCCAGTCTGACTCTGCAGGTAGTCAATACCAAGCAGCTCTGCTATGAAAGAGAACAGACACAGACACACAATTATCCATCCATCCATTACATTCATGAATGAATTTATTCTATACCTTAATATTTATATCTGCATCATGTTATGAGTGTATGGTTTGCTTTGGCAATGGGAATGAAACAAATAAAGCCTTGTTGAACTAAAGTTACTGTAGAACACTGATATGATAAAATGACTGTCATTAGCCAAGTAGTTAGCTCGGTAGGTAGGTAGAATACTGCAAGCAAACCCACTTAAACTAGTCTAGGTAAGATATCTAGCAGTCTAACGATGTTGCACCAAGCTATGCTGTCTAATGGTTGTCGGTTGCCATCGTAATTGCTAAATTATAAAAAGACTTTGTGCTACAGATGAAAATAAGACATATGTGACTATTCAAGAGGGAAATAAAAGGCTTTAGCCCACTGCTGTGCTGAGACACGAAAAAGTTGCCGAACGAAGCTTAGGAGTTTTGAGCGTAGCTGTTCTGGTGTTAATTGTGATGTGATTGGCCTTCATCCCACAGCAACATCGGACAGAGCAAATCACAATTGGTCTATTGTTTCCCCACCCCCACCCCTTAATAGATCATTGTTCCCCAGCTTCAAGTTTTCTTTTAATTAGTATATCGCCCAGTGATTCGGATTGGTATCAAAATCTAAGGGGTTCTAAGCAAGTTTATTATAGGTAATGAAAAAAAAAAGAAAAAGAAAACAAAGGTATGAAAAAAAACATTTTAGTTAACTGAAATACATATAATACACAATAAAAACTAGGCTTTACAAAAAACGATGACTAACTTTAACGGTATTGTGTGTTTACAAAACTAAATAAAATAAAATAAAATGAAACAGAAAATGTCTTTAGTTTTAGTCTTTTTCATTTCATACATTAACCTAGTATTTTGGGTGGATATGAAATCTATCCTTCATTTCTATTGTGTTCCATGTATGTATGTATTCCATTTCTGTGCCCCTGCGCAGAAGTAACCTGACGTGCGCCAGATGGTCTGTTTCAAATGGAGTGAAACAACGAGAGCTAACAAAATCAGCATGTCTAGCGCAGAAAAAAATCCAACTAATACATGAAACTAATAAAAACTGAACTAAAACTAAGCATTTCCCCCCCCCAAAAAAACGAAACTAAACTAGCAAACCCACTTTAAAAACTAATTAAAACTAAACTGAAATTTTAAAACAAAGTTTTAATGATATAAAAGTTTAAACGAATGAAAAAAGCAAAGTTGGCCCATGCTACACCCCTCAACCGAGTTTCATGAAAATCAGTCTAATAGCCTAGTTTTTGCATAATCCTGCTAAAGAATGAACGAACGAATGAACGAACACGCGACCAAAAACTAAACCTCTCGCCCTAGTGGTCGCTGAGGCAAATATCCCCAATGAGTATTTATGAGAACCTACATAGGCCTATATTTCAATGGTGAAAACATGACAACTCATCATGAGTCTATTATTGTAAATACTTTAATGATGCAGCTGTGACATGCAGCCACATACCAGTAACCAAAGATGTACATCAATTCAATAACTTTCAAATATGTCAGATCACAGTGACCAGAAGGACAAAGTTTTTGCCAAAAGGCATTATACAATCTCTATCAACATATTGTCATCCATTTTAAGATTTATGACTTCAAATAGCTCTGTCTCCCCAAAATGGAGGTGAAATGTCATAAATCAAATACTGCTAAAAATACAGTGCAGCTACAGTATATGTCATTGCTTTTGTGCTGTAATAATAATTATCCTTAGGTATTCTGGTGGCCTCTGGGTATTGGTTCAGCTGTAGTGTTGTAGTGAGAGGATCTTTTGGGATCTTAGGCCATGATAAATGAAGAGTGTGCATTTCAATTACAGGGAATGTCAGCAGTTGACCATCGATTTCACACTCCCTTTTAGTAAAACACAAGAACTTTGGTCTTTGGTTGGTCTGGCCAGTGTTACTGTAGCACAAATGGTGTACGCATAAGTATACAAAAACGTACAAATGTTTTCATACTTACAGGGTTGATTCTTCTAAGATAATCTGGTGATTAATAGTTTGAGTTCCATGCCATTGCAGAGATGAGTGATGTGATCTCTACTGTGGAGTGGTCAGGTTTGGTATGTCATGTGGCTCCATGAGGAACTGATGCACCAGATCTTTGTCAAGCACATACATTTAAGTAAGGACCACGATCAAGAGAAAAAGCAGAAAATATACAATCTACTGCATACCTGGAACTGACCACGCACAGATACCAGCCCAACAACAAAATGGCACTAATGTGGATTGAGTGACAACATAAAAATTAACAAATTAGAAAGAATTTTCTAAATATTGATGCCAGATTCATCAATTGGATTGAGACGAATGAGGTCACAGGATAAGCTTAGCCTTGATGAAAACAAATTACACTAATTAAAATACTTAATCTAATGACTTTTACTAGGCCTAAATGCTGATGAAGTTTTCAACAAAAAAAGATAAACATGTGCATGTCACACAGCTGCCAAAGACTATGTCATTGTGAAAATGAAAATTATTCACAGCTGGATAGTATGATTTCATAAACCAAGACAGTGAATCAATTTACAATAATCCCAAAGTCAAATTGGCACATAGCAAACCGGATTAAATCTAAATTAGTTTCCCAGCAAGCAATTTCACAATAGGCCAGGTGGAATGCTTACCATGTTGCATATGTCAGATCCACAGTATAGAAATAACATATGGATAGGAAAATGTTGGAGTTCAGAAACAAGAGGGACTGCATTCTGGCTTACAACACTGACTAGCATCCAGAATTTAGTTCTGGAGTGACCATTTCCAACAATTCAGTCATAAATTTGTAGGTAGGAGGGATTCCAACCTTATCTGCCATTTCTAAGAGTAGTTGATTTATAGAAGAGGTTTTCAAAGTGTGAGGCAGGCTTTCCCATGGGGGCACCAGAGAGTTCAGGGGAGGGGCTAAATGAAAACAGTCCAATTATTAGGTTTTCATTTTTTAGTTAAAAACTGAAGCCAAAACTGAGGTAGACATAATGTCATGTCATTGTTGAAAAAAACAACTGTTTCCTCCCGCTTTTGCAGTCATGGAAGGTTGAGTTGGATAGCTACTATTAATTAATGTAAGATGTTGGCTTCACGTCAGGGTTCCGAATGCACTGTTGGGCTCATTTATTGATAATGACTGGCTGACCATATGTTATCCCTTATATAATTTAATGTAAACTTCTGTGGAAGCAGCACAGCTCTTGAGACTGTTTAAATGCAGCTAAAATGCAGAGATAAGCTAGCCCATGATTGTCAGCTTGTTGACCTATAATGTTAGCTAACAGAGCAATTACCAATTTTAGCATTGATGTCAATGTCAATGTCATTTTATTTATGTAGCACCATTCATAAAAATCTATGTAGCACACAGTGCTTTACATAAAAAGAGACGGATAAAAACATAAATCATTCAAACACAGTGAGGACAGATTTAAAAGAAACAATAAAAGTAAAACCATAAAGAATTAAAAGCATTGGCAATCAATAGTTGCATTAGCAATTAACAATAGTTCTGATCTTTTTTTCTTCTTTTTATTTTTATTTTTTTTACAGCTAAATGTAATATCTTACTAAATATATTGGGGGGAGGGTTGTCTTGATGTTCTGTGAAGGGAGGCTCATTGTCTCAGACCTTTATTTATAATCACACATATGATTGACCTGATTAATAAGATCAAATATGCATCTTACACTAATGATCAAGCTGCACATCTTAACCGTCCAATATTTTTCCACTATTATTAAATACGCAGCTAACACAAAAAACACATAAAATACAGTGGGCTATAAATTAGTGAATTAGAAATGATTGTCAAATGTTACAAATATATTCTACTATTGACAAATTGAGATGACATACAGTTGTAAGGGTGTAATGGAGGATACACCTGCAGCTGTCAGAGCTCTAAGTTATTTCTTGGACAAGTTTTCCTTCAAAATAAATAACTATGTATGGATCAATGGGACTTGGCAGACAGAAAAAGATTTAAAAAAAAAAAAAAAAAAAAAAAACAGAACTGTCTATTGCATGGACTGGAATTCCATAAAAATCGCATTAGGCAATGCTATGAGGATTACCTATGGCCAAGTAGATTGAGTCAATATGTAAAAAAAAATAAAGAAAAAAGTATTAAAAACTAACAAACATGGAATGATGTGTCATGTCAGGCTGGTGTGTTCCAACTAATTTTCCTAGATCATAGGAGAAATGATCGACAGACATTTAAATCAACTGGAACAAAAATAAACAAAAATGATTGGGCCATGTTTTTGCCATTGGCTATGAAGTAACCTAGTACTGATGCCCCTCTCATCTTTTTTGCTAACCATGTAGCCCTATGGATGAAACACTTCTGCACAGGAGATTTGATACTGGACACGTCTAAGTATAATACTTTGTCAAATGTCGATTTGTCAGTAGTAACAATGAAGTGAAAAGTAAGCATGCAATTAAACATTTTTAAACAATACAGTAACACGCAAGGTTCCCTAGATTCCCCAATGATCTTTGATGGGCTATACCCAAGAGTGTGATCCAGTACTTGTCCAGTTTCCACTTTCAATCAATGCATTTGACTTAAATCATTAATGTCAGTCATCATCTCTCTTTCGTGTTTAGCAGTGCTCACTAATGACCTCAGTAGGCTAAAGGACTGAGCACATCTCATCCTGTCTCCATTTTTCCTTCAAATGCGTTTTTTTTTTCTTTCTCCGTCAGTGTAGTACAAAACAAATCAAATTATTGGATTCAATGACTTTTCAGTGCCCCCCCCCCCCCTCTTATGACTGTTGACTTTGCACGAGTGACAAATTGCTCTCAGATGGAGGCAGCATTTTGCCGCATGCCGTCAGAGCAGAATTCCATGACAATGTCAGAGTCCTCCATCTGGGACTGAGACTCCCCATAACCTCCCTGGAAGGCCCTCCCTGGAACAGCCTGGAACAGGCCGTAATTCCAGGCTGTTCCAGGAACAGCCTGGAATTACGTGCATCTCCATAACAAACACTAACAACCGTGAGAATGTTATCAATCAAGCAGAGGAAACTAGAGTAAAAACATACAGGGAATTCTTTTAAACTCAAACCATATGTAACCTCTAATGGATGCATGGTCTACTATGTAACCACTAATGGACTAATGCATGGTCTCCCTAATAATCTCTTCAGTTTTATTTTTCAATATTCTGCGCTGTACTTGCCCACCTCAGTCTAACATCAAAATTAGCTTCCCATGCTACACCGAGAGGGAATTCCCCATCGTCCTTTAAGAAAGCTAGCACTGCTCTCTGGGTGATCTCACCTTGTTAACTTACGTATCTGGAAATAGTTGAAATTTTACTGTCGCTTAAAAAGTTTGCAGATAATGATTTTCAGATGTTCATGCTTTCAACAGCATGGTTGCATAGTACATTTAAACAGAGAACATGACGTAACATTTGAAACATTTGGGTGAAGTGCAGGTAACAATGTCTTATAAAGTGTCTCCCTATATAAAACTGAAGAAGTCTTTAGGGAAGCAGGTCCACCTGAATTCTGCAGTACAGTGATGGATGACCCTCTTAAGTGCCTGTGTGAATACTGAATAAGGACTCAACAACTTAAGCCATGAAGTCTGAACGAGCCTTAAGTTACAGTATAGTTCTTGAAAAAGGTGGAGGGCAAGTCCCAAGAGGACTGAACTACTTTACTAAATTACACACCAAATTAGTGGTGTGACCCATTGGCTAGTATCCCGTCAGTGTGCAAATAATGGGAATCTAGCCAGGGGAGGCAGTACACTGCTCTAACAGATCAGATAGGCTGACCTAAAGTTCAATAGGTCAAAACAAAAAGATAGTGAGGGACTGATTGAGCACTGTGAACACTGCAGCTGTGCTTGTCCACTAGATCCACTCTATTTGAGTTTGAAAAGGAGGCTGTGCGTGGCAGAGACCAGGAGCAAGGCCATCTCAGTCCGACCCAGTGTGCTTCCAAGCCAATAACTTAAACACTGCTCGAGGAAACACCAAAAAAAACAACTGTCTGGCAGTGGTAATTTAGTGTTGCCCTGGGGACGAACAACTCCCAGGCTTTGTGGTCATGCGTCTCAGGCTTGCACCAGCCAACAACGGAGGATAAGGCATGTCAAATGCATCCCTTAACACTTTTCATCAGGTGCAGGATATAGAGTAAACAGTAACAAATACAATGGAAAAGTTTTTTCATTTCTTAGCTCAACTGTTTCAGGATTGATCGCCTGAAAAATAATGCTGCACACAGCAGACTAGATAAGTTCCCTCACGCATGAAAGAAATGAGCCTGCCGCTTTCCTGCCCAACACTGCAGGTCGCTTCTCAATTCACTCGCCTGCCTGTCTCCCATTGTTTTGCCCCTTAATGTGATACTTAAAATTAGCAAACAGCATCATAAATAATCGGGCCCACCATTAATTTTGAACCCTGCCAAGATATATAAGCAATTGTTGATCATTGGTGGTACTGTATACAACATTTAGAAGAAGACGGTCTTGGACGTATACTGTACAGTAGAACCACAGATGAAAAAGGACCCACACTAAAAAGTATCCCTTGTCCAGTCAGGCTATATGAGCCATTTGTTATCGTCTTCCAAAGCCACAAATGGTATCAAATTTGATCTTCTCAACCAATATTAATGCAAGACAAAAATGCTTTTATACAAACCTAATTCAGGGCAGATTCCTATAATGGTTTGCAGCTGCAATATTACTCAAACATAAACGTCATTTCTTAGGCTTTTTTGTCTCTTCTGAAACATCATATCAATAAAAGCAAGAGATGCTTGCACAATCGTGACTTTAAGAAGTGTCCATATCGTTTAATCTGTTTCTGGGATTCTGTGCATGGTTTGCCATGATTGATTAAAAGCAGAGATCTACGGTGGCCGACGCGTGCAAATCACAACGGCAAATCCGGAACACAACGGCAAGTCCAAAAAACACAACCGCAAAGTTCAAACACAACAACAAAGTTAAAAAACACAACAGCAAGTCAGAAAACACAACTGCAAGAGAGAAAACACAATCGCAAATTGGAAACCACGATTGCAACTCCCAAAAACACAACGACAATAACCAGAAATCACATTAGAAATGTGTCAACCGGAAAGGGATTTACTACTTGTTGAATCTGATTGGGCAGCTATAGTGTCAATAACAGTGGGACATGTGCGGGAAGCGAATACTCAAATTAATTTGAAATGATACGTTTAATGACTGGGTTTAAGAATGGAACTATTTTTCTCCCACATGCAGGAGCCTATCTTGCCTCCTGCCAGTCTGTTATCTTGCCTCCTGCCAGGCTGTTGTTATAAATAACTACTTGCCTGGATAAATAAAGGTTATTGATTGCTGATGAGCTAGCTAGCTAGCTCATTGATGTCATATCAAATATTGGACATTTTTATCTATAGCTAGTTTCCTGCTTTAGGAGGCTAGTGGCCTCTAAGTAGTTTGCACAAAACAGCTGATCAGACGTTACGATGCATAGCCAGGCTCTTGGCTAGTCTATGTGACACGTAGATGGCAATAATAGCGAAAATAATGAAGATATGTTTTGAGTATATCTGTGGTGGTGATAGGATAACATTAATATACAGAGAGAGGACGAGTAGTTGTTTTGTTATATATTATTTCAATCATCATTCTCTACAAAATAGATTACATCCTAATTCGTAGCATCATCATTCATTCATTCTTGTCCTAGTGATTTTGACGTTAGCTGGTTGGCTGGAGTAAGGGCCGACTGCTTCATGTTGAAACGCAAAATGTCGCAGCCCAGCAAACACCCCAAGGAGGTTGGTTTGGTGCAACCAGTAGCGCCAGTTGGGTGGAGTGCGCGGTTCACTGCAGCCTGGTTACGCACCGTTCCTGTGGGTGGGTGTCTCTCTGTGGCACGGCGGCGGACCAGTATCCAGTGCGCATATTGAGAGATACGGGAGCAGCCCAGTCTTTTATACTCTCTGATATTCTGCCTTTCTCTGAAAAGTCTTCCACTGGTTCTAGTGTATTGGTGCAGGACATCGAAATGAGCTATGTGTCGGTGCCTCTCCATCTGGGGAACTTCAGTTGTGATAGCCAGTGGAGTGTAAGGTGGCCGTGCGTCCGTCTTTTCCAATAGGTGTAAATGTTCTTGCTCGGTAACGATATTGCTGGTGGCAGGGTTATGCCTATGCTGGAGATTTTGGAACATATCCCTCTGTTCTACAGCCTGATGTGTTGGCCCAGAGCTAGGTTTCCTGAAGTGTTCCCTGTGTGCGCATGTAGCCTACCCGTGCGCAGGACTGAGTGAGGTAGTTGACTTGGTTGATACCGTGTTCGCGACTGAGTTGTCTGACTCATCAACTGCCCCAGTTCCATCTATGCCCACTTCGCCTACCGCTGACACAAGTGCTCGTAGTCAGAGCATGCTCCAGAGTAAAAACCTTGTGTCCGAGCCTACCCAGCTATGACACGCAGTAACCTGATTTCCTTACAGAGGACAGATGTTGAGTTGGCCAAGTGTTGGGAGGCTGCTCGGGATTTAGACATGGATGATGCTACGAATTAGGATGTAATCTATTTTGTAGATGATCTCTGTTGTATATTGAAATAATATACAACAAAACAACTACTCGTCCTCTCTCTGTATATGAATGTTATCCTATCACCACCACAGATATACTCGAAACATATCTTCATTATTTTAGCTATTATTGCCATCTACGTGTCACATAGACTAGCCAAGAGCCTAGCGCATCGTAACGTCTGATCAGCTGTTTTGTGCAAACTACTTAGAGGCCACTAGCCTACTAAAGCAGGAAACTAGCTATAGATAAAAATGTCCAATATTTGATATGACATCAATGACAATTAGCTAGCTAGCTCATCAGCAATCAATAACCTTTATTTACCAGGCAAGTAGTTAAGAACTTCTTATTTATAACAACAGCCTGGCAGGAGGCAAGATAGGCTCCTGCATGTGGGAGAAAAATAGTTCCATTCTTAAACCCAGTCATTAAACGTATCATTTCAAATTCATTTAAGTATTCGTTTCACGCACGTCCCACTGTTATTGACACTATAGCTGCCCAATCAGATTCAACAAGTAGTAAATCCCTTTCCGGTTGACACATTTCTAATGTGATTTCTGGTTATTGTCGTTGTGTTTTTGGGAGTTGCAATCGTGGTTTCCATTTGGCGATTGTGTTTTCTCTCTTGCTGTTGTGTATTCTGTATTGCATTTGTGTTTCCGACTTGCAGTTGTGTTTTCTGACTTGCTGTTGTGTTTTTTAACTTTGTTGTTGTGTTTGAACTTTGCGGTTGTGTTTTTTGAACTTGCCGTTGTGTTCCGGATTTGCCGTTGTGATTTGCACGCGTCGGCCACCGTAGAGATCTCTAAATAATTAAGCATACTCTATTCTCAAATCTGCACCCATTGTCAGGTCCCGCCCTGCTTCCTGTGACTTCACTTTTGCTCCCTGCCCTAGTGTTTGTGTTCCCTCTCCTTTTGTGCCCACAGTTGGTTTCTCTGTGTTTGTGTTAACTGTGTTTTGCTACTCAGCTTGTCTAGTTCTTGTCCCCCTCAGTTCTGTGCCCCCTCTAGCTCCCTTGTGTCTTCTCTTCCCTTCCCTAGTGTCTCCTAGTGTTTGTTAACCCTTCACGGTCTGTCCTCCTGTGTGATTGTCTGCACCTGTGTCTCGATGTAAGCACTACGTAGTACACTGTTTTGTCCCTGATTAGCTTCCCTTTATATTTGAGTCCATTCCTTGTTTGGTGTCATACTGTGACCCCGTGTTCCTGTGATTATTTTCGGAATTAAACTTCTCTTCGCCTCTCTCCATCTGCATTTAGGCTCTACCTTGCTGCCTACAGTATACACTAGGGGTGTGCCGGGAGCCCACTATTTGTATTTGTATTTGACAGCTAATTATTCGTATTCGGAAGTGGGTGGGGCTTAAATCGGAAGTCGGTTCAAAACGGTTTAAACTGTGGGGAAATGTCATTTCTTTAGCCTAATATTAATTGGCATTGCAATTGCTGTGCTTTCAACGCAGAATAGCTGTTTATATATATTATTATTATCATTCATTATGAAGTATAATTCCTCATCATCATCATCCTGTATGTTTTTATTTTAACAAACTATGAAGTGTCAGAACCCCACCACCACCCTTAACTGGGGGACATTCTACATTTAGTTAGAAACTGACATTTTTTTTCTAAATCAAAATATAAGTCCTCATAGCAACTTTGCTAGAACAGCTATAGTAGCTCTATTTCGCCCGTGTCATAATATCTAATATATTATCTGCAACCATGTGACACAGGCAGCGTGGTGTAGCCTACTAGTAACGGTTTTCACAAACCCAGCAATTAACATGTATTACTATAAATATAATTGAAATTAATTATAAAATTAAATGTAGCCTACATGTAGGTGCTTAAACCATGGGTAAGTAGGGTATTGTAGTGAAATTATTCTTATTATTTTTTAAATCTGTTTAAATAGTTTATTATTGTTATATCAGAGATAAGGACTTTGATTATAGCCTATCTTAGGCCTACACTAGACTACTCTGTTGTGCTGATAACTGAACGGCATGGATCAAACATTTGATCAGTTGTGTTTCAGTTGTTAAAATATACATTCATCATTATTTCATATTTCAAAATAGCCAGATATTATATAGGCTAGTGAGAGGCTGAGCATGCGTAGCTGAAATAGCTAGCGTTAGCTAGATATACTACACTGAGCTAACAAGCTAGCTACCGGTCCTCCTCTGCTCAAACAAACTCTACAGTTCACATAGGCTATTGCAGCAGGTAGGCTACGACAAGAAAACAAAATCCAATAACTGTCTCAATAAACCAGTTAACTAGGGACAAAAGCCCTTGGTGCTGCTTACGTTCGTTGCCTGCCTACTATCTGGATCCTCAGCACGCTCCAAACTTTATCTCCCTCTCCACGTTGTCTAGACAGACAGCAGGTGCTAGACTGCAAGCGCATGCGCCTCTCTCTCTAGTCGCGTTTCCATTACACCTAGAATTGCGCAAAACCTAAATATTGCAATAAAAAATCGGTAATGGAAACACCTACATTTCGAAAAACCTCTCAAATTTCGATAAAACGTTTTTACGCTCTCATG
Organism: Borostomias antarcticus; assembly: GCF_949987555.1. NCBI lineage: Eukaryota > Metazoa > Chordata > Actinopteri > Stomiiformes > Stomiidae > Borostomias > Borostomias antarcticus. The sequence goes on along the minus strand of NC_140234.1, from coordinate 50,971,788 downwards.
AGGTGGTTTTTCAGAAGTTTCACTATAGAAGTATATCGCAAAAGCGTAATGGAAACACTTTTTTCGAATTTAGGCAGGAGAAGATGAGGTAGGGGTCACGTGATTTGCTCGCTTCAAAAAATGACGTGATATGCCTCCGGAGCAAGTGAAAGACCCTAAAGCAACGATACGAGAAACGCGCACTGTTTAAGAGCGGAGCCGAGGGGAAAGCTAAAATAAAGTTCAAATATTACAACAGTTTGTTTACTTAATACATTCATGGTTTACTTCCTGGTTGCGCTTTACGTGAATTGTGTGGTGTCACGAGACTAGACTACAAGAATTACGTCTCTTGTGCAAAACACCTTTCAATGGAAACACCTACAAGTCGCAATTGTACTTTGTCAAAACTTTAGAAATATCGCTTTTATTTTGCGAAAAGGTGTAATGGAAATGCAGCTTCTCTCTCTCCCTCAGACAGAACGTGCACGCATCGCTCACTCATACAGTAGCCTATTTGACTGTTCTCCCCCCTCCCGAATATTTTTCCCAATATTCGTACGAATTTACTATTCGGGAAAAAGCTACTATTTGTGCTCATCCGAATACCGTATTCGGGCACACCCCTAGTATACACACCTAGGCCGTGTCCGAATTGCATACTACTTGCTATATAGTAGGCGAGATGCAGCATGCTGCATCAAAACTGTGCATACTGTATTTCGCCTACTATATAGTAGGTACTATATAGTAGGCGAAATCGGCGAAAAAATGGGCGTAAATGTAGCATAGTCCAGAGCATACTGTTCCGGAAGTCGAGAGGTGAAACGTCACTGGGCTGTGAGAAAAATAAAAAAAGATGGCGAACGAAGAGGTCTCCGGGACCGCAGCGGGAGTTTTCAAATGTAAGTATTGACTTAATTTGTCGATGGAAAAATTATTTTTCCGGACAGATATCTTAGTTATAACGACACAGAGCTACAAATGCAGTTTTGTGTATATAGGTGGGGTAGAAATGACATTTCGAAAAAGAACGTCATGATAGCTAGCTGCTTGCATTGATCTCTGTGGTGGACGTTACGTTAGCTAGCTAGCCCAGTTAATGTTAATAGGCTGCTAACGTTACAGGTGTTCAGACGGCTCTTGCTCAAAACGTATTCATGTCAAATCTTAGATGTTTCTATAGCTAGAATCGAGAGAAACAGACTAACATTTCCATGTAATATGACCATGATCGCTTAAGAAATGTGCAAGAAATGTCAAAATTGTGATGAGTTGTTAAATGGCTAACCTAAGCCACCGAGCCTAACGTTACTGGAAGTTGTTTAAACAATTGTCTGTTCATTCCATGATTTAAACGAGTTCAACTGTTCATATATCATATATTAATATTCATTGTCCCATAATACTTCTGGATGTATTACAGGGACCAACGACCACACCAGGGACGATGATCCTCTGGAGGACGGCTGCATGGGTGGCCCCCATCGCCTCTTCCAAGACCCCGTACCACTTCCACGAAGCGGCTGTGGCCTCCCCTCCCTCTGTGCTGACCCCAGTTCTGGGGCTCTTTAGGTCCTATGAGGTTAGATAAGATTTCTAGTGTCATACAAACTGTGAGTCCCTATCAATATCTTTGCTATCATGTAGCCTGTAGATCAAAATCACCTTGTACATGGCTACAAGGTTCTCTGCGTGCTTTATCCAGGCTGTCTCCGTCGTCCCCTGCAGCCCAGCTTCTAAGATGTAGGTCCTACATAAATCAATATCCAAAGTAAACAGACCGCTGGATTGCTTCTGAACAACAATGCATACGTTAGTTAACTTACTCCAAGCCTTTCAGCGTGGTTTCTCTTCCCCGTAAACAGGGAAGAGTTGGCCGTCCTCCAGAGGGATGACCGGCTGATGTTGAATGGGGGAGAGAGAAGGCAGAGATGAAGGCTGAGTGGAGGGAGGAAAGGGGGTTGTTTAAGGAGAGGGAGGACCGGCTGATGTTGCTTCTAGAAGCCTCAGTCAAAAAAAACTGTTTTATCTTGTTCCATTATTGTTTTTGTTATTTTTTATTAAATGTATTTTCTTGAATTAAATTGGTGTTTGTGTGTCATTCCTTGTAATGTCTTCCCAGTCAAAGAACAAATGTCACTATACCTAAAACCAGTCATTAGAGTAAAAGAACATTCCTAATGGACATTGTAGTTTGCAATTAGGCATGAAAGACGGAACACACATGTTGGTTCACAATGCTTCATTGGAATTATTCAGAGACGGTTATGAAAGCTTCAGTTTAATGTGTCTGACTAACGACTACTTGATAAGGGAGTTACATGTCCAAAGCGCTCTGCGTGTTGTAAGACCTTCCAAGTTACTGTACATGACCTGTAGACATATCAAGACAATGTGTCTGATGTGTAGATATTACACTTTGTTGAAATGTTAATACATCAAGAAGTAACCTTTACATGTATAATGGAAGAAACACAACCATAAACATTTCTTGGATATTTTTATTACACAATGGTCTTCAAATATACTTTTGACTTGTTTATATTTGGTCAGATCATTAGCTTTCCTTGCAAAAGGTACTGACAGGAGAACGCTGATCTGTTGTCTCCCCCCCAAAATACTTAAACTGATTACTATGTACAGTGTTACACATACATTTAAACAAATGCCTCAAGGCTGCCTATAACCAACTGATCAGTGTTTAAAGCCTCAAGGCTGTCTATAAGGAACAAGGTAAAGCACACTCATGAACTGATAGACTGACTACTTATGGCAGGATGTGGGTAGTCGTGCTCACCAAGAGCTGGGATCCAGGCAGCTTGTGCTGGTGCTGATGCTGCCGCTGCGAGACACTTTCTGAGGCCATCTCCAGGGTTGGGATGATCTGCAGCAGCAGGACCATGGCCCCCATCAAGGTCTTCAACCTTTAAATGGTTAAATGCAATTAAGCCTACTGTAAGTCGCTTAGCAGACACACAAAAGTGTCTGCTAAATAAATGACTAACGTAATGCTGGCAAGATGACAAGACCATTGTAAAGGGTGAGTACTGAGAAAAGCTCTAAATGCAATGAATTATTATTATTGTTATTGCTATTATTAGCACCTCCATGGTCTTGCCCCATCCTCCTGACCATCACCAAGGTTCCTCTGTGTCGATTTTGACAATCTGAAGTCCCTCCTTGTGTCCAGCCGTCAAAATAGGTCCTCAGCAGGGACGTGGAGGTTGACTTGGTGAGGACCTCTGTCTTCCATGTGAGCCTACAGGGGGAATATTATTAGGGCAAACTTTAACTCATTTGTGCGTATGGCATATACTTGTCTTTACAATGTGATAATAGATAGATGTCATTATCTGTAGAGCTAAAATGTAACATTACAAAGCAGGCGTGTAGTGATGAGTAAACCCAGGTAAACTCAGTTTACCCACCTCTTTAAAATGAGTTGAGTTTTATTGTTTTGCTTACCTGTCTCTCAGAATCTATTTAATATAACATCCCTGGTACAAATGTAACAGTATAGCTAGCCCCAAGCCAGTACATGCGGGGCTATCAACTAACCTAGCTAACTAGCGTAGCTAGCAAGCTAACGTTCAATATTTACCTCAACTACAAGCATGTCGAGAAGATCTCATGACGGCTCTTCTCCTTGCAGCGTAAACACGACTTCTCCTGGCGGCAGCAGCAGCCGCACATCCCATGACAGGAAAAGGCTACATTTTTGTGGATAATACACAAAATGATCACAGAAAACACCGGATAATTGTACCACAGCTTCGCGGGAGTAAACAGTATCGTAACCCGTCACTTCCGCTGGATGACTCGAGTAGCATGCTGTATTTTCTCACATACTACACGCGTTTTGTGGAACAGTAGGTACTATATAGTATGCAGTATGCATACTATATAGTGCCTACTATATAGCATGTAGCAGGTAGTATGCAATTCGGACACGGCCCTAGTCGTGACACACATCTCAATAATGGGCAGTAATGTATTTTTGTGCATGGCTGTAAACCAGCGCACCAAAGATAGCAACCCAGTGAGCAACCGACATATTTTCAACCGGAGGTTTCCCCGTCGCCCTGATTCAACCCGGTGATTTGTCAAACCAAATTCAAACTCGTCACAAAATATGGCATAAAATGTATAAATATGTGTAAATAAATACATGATGTAGTAGAGAAGTCATGTGGGACAACATACAAATTAATTATACCAGAGTGATTATTGATTTCAATAACACGTTTATACTAGGCTGCCATCTAACCCAGCTATATGACGGCAGTACATAAACCGGTTTCAGCCAAGCACGAAATACCTCATTAAAATGAATAAAACCATGAACATACATACATGATATAGTAGAGAAATCAAGAAGGACTACATACAAGGTAATTATACCAGTCCAATAGTGACTTTCAATATCACGTTTATATGTCCTGGTATGCAGTGTGATTTCTGTTAATTTTTGTCTGCTGATAATACGTTTTTAGCTGTCGAGAAATACGCTAGCAACATTCCATGGCTAAGTTACAATCCTCCTGTTGTGTTTGCGTTGCATGGGAATGTGAATATATTTAATTTCCTTATAAGCGCAGATTATCTTCAATTGCAGATGCCACGTTTTGTTTGTCTTTCATCCATGTACGTTGATGTATATGATATTGTAATGTTTGAAGGAGATTTATGTTCTTTTTCGTAAATAAATTCTCCTGATGTCTCTAGCTAAGAGGAAAGGGAAGAGCAGTCATGTTAGACTTGACTGCATGAGATCATCTTCAGTTGCAGACTAAATATTATTCTACAAATCAACCCCTTTGACTGCTCTCTCAATCTATTTAAGAGGGGTGAGGAAACTGTAACCCTATAGAGGTTATTTTCTTACTAATGTCTTACTACATTGCAGAAGCTGTCCTGACACTCCATAAGGTGGCCGAGGGGAATGTGAAGGCAGCCATTATGGACTACCTCAAGCAGGCCCCAGGCCGTGTGGGAGGAAGGGGGTTCAGGAAGGCAACTGGGTAATAAAGTGTTTTCTGCTGTGTTCTGGAGCAGCTGTAGCTCAGGAGGTGGAGCAGGTCGTCCAATGACGGGTTGGAGGTTCGAATCCCTGCCCCTCCTGTTAGCATGTTGAAAGTGTCGTTATGAATGACACTGAACCCCAAGTTGCTCCCAATGGGTTGAGGCAGCACATGCTTACATGGTATCTAGCCACCATTGGTGTGTGAATGTAGTGGACGCTGGCACAGTTTGTTTGCCGCTCTCCACATGTGTGAATGAGAAGACCATTGCAAAGCACTTTGGGTGCTTTAAAAAATGTAAACGTAATTATATTATGAAATGTAGTTTGCTACAACCTCATGCAGTCTGAACATAATCTAAAGTCTAGACTTCTATCTTTATGACTATACTTAAGTTCAGGTATCAATTTCAGTTTGTAATATTTGTCTATTTCTGCTCAGATCAGACCAGTGAGGCCCTCCATGACCATATAAGCCCTGCTGAGGAAGCAGGTGTTCTGAGTAATGGGCACGATGGAGGAGGAGGGTGGGGGTATCACTGACGTAGGGGGGGGGGAGTACTTATTCTTCTACAACGGAGAGTTTGGATACTTGATTCTGATTGGCTAGCAGCCGTGGTAAAATATTCTGTAACCCACGGCTGCGACCGCATAACAATTAGTATTAATGCGCCGTCAATCTCATTGACTGCAAGACCTAATTTTCAATTATATCCATACCTTGCCAGGTATGCCTCATATCAAACTTACTGTAGTGACACACATGGAACGACTAGTTAAGGCAACTTTATCAACTAAATATACCACAGGACAGTGAAAACTTCACTAGAGACAATCTTTTACACGCATCATTACATCCTTCCTCCAGCAAAGAGACTGAAACCATTCACTAGAATTAGAATTCCAGGACTCTGGAAAGGACCTTCTTTCTGGAGGCGGGTTACGACAATCCAGGGGGTATGTGAGGGGAGACACTATACCCCGACAGAACACAGAAAAATTCATTCAAACAAGTGGAGTTCTACCAAACCCACTCCACATCACACCTTGTACCCTGTTAATAACGTTAATCATAACACATTAGTGAACAAAGCATCATTGTGTCTAGACCCCCATGCACAAGGTGGTCACTAAAGCCAAAACTATCTGATCTGATATGAGTAAATAATTATGATTGATTCATCAACAGTCAATCAGTGACTATTATCCTGAAGAGGCTGTGTGCTGACAATCAGTTGTTTTCTCCACCGTTATTCAGCATATCTCACAATGCCCCCCATCCATCAGTACCAAAATCCCTGCTGCAAAGAGCCCAAGGCACATTTGATGTGCCATCATCTGTCATCATCACCATCTATTACCTGATGATATCTCAACACTTAACACCGCAAAAATTAACGTCCACGCCACTCCACTCTAAAGATGTCCATGAGAAAACATCTGTCTTGAAATGACGTAAAGTGAAAAAGATTAAGACAGGAGAGAGAAAATATGCACCATTCATCAATCAAATGTCAGCATGTTCACCTCAAACCCAGTAGAACAAGCATGACAAGAGCCAGGTTGACTGCAACGTGTCTGCAATTTCATTAGGGAGTCAAACCACTGGAGCAACTTCCTCATCAGCCCAGCTGGATGTAATGATTGGCCCTCTGAGGAACACACCGCTGTGATCTGTGGGTACCTGTCCATTTGCCAGGAGACGTGATCTAAAAGTTAAATCGTTCCCAGGCAAACAAATCCAGGACACTGAGCTGCGCTGGCTGAGTGGCCTGTTCTCATTCCTCTGCATAATCTTATTCTTGGCCTTGAGATTCGTCCGGTTAATTTATCATCAACACCTCTGACCTGTTGTCTGGGCATTACAAAGAAAGCGTGCAGTGTTTGGGCAGCTCAGACAGAGAAGGTAGACATATCTGGACTGTGTGAAATTATTTTACTTCTACAAAGAATCTCTCAATCTACAGTACCAGGCCCTGGCCTATTGTGAAAAGTGTCTGAAGGGAAAATGTTTATAAAAATAATCATATTTCCATTGGTAACTTAGAATTATGACTGGCGTGATTACTACCATGTCTACAATGTCACGGCAAACCATGCTGCCTTTGTTGTCAGCTGAGCAACATACTGTTGGTTTATAACTGTTTTTAAAGCTGGAGTAATTACTGTTCTTTATGGGAGTGGCTCAGAGGGTGTATTCATTATAACCATACATCACTACAGCAGCACTGATGAAGCTGATACGCCTGACCAGATGACTGACTGTGGTAATTACCATATTTATGCTCACTATTTTATTTATGCTTCTTTAGTTCTGGATAGCCACGGATGATGTCATTTGCTATAGAGATGCAGTCATAAACCTGATGGTTTTGTCAGCAAACTGACATAATGTAAGCAAGACAAATGCTACATGCATAAATCTCTACTTTTATATGTATCCAATAGCACATGTAGTAAATAGCACCTCTATGTTTGGATAGGCAAACAGTGGGCACTGCAATTACGTCTGTAATGACTTTCTATGCATGTAGCAGGACAAAACTGTCCCTGACAAAGTGAAACATGACCATGTACTATAGCCTTATGATTTTAGCACAATTTATAGCAGCTTTTTATAAGCAGAGAGAGTTCCATTAGGTAATGTTGACTGTGTCCACACCGCTTTGTTAAGCGGAGTAATTAAAACTAAAGCAGGACATTGTAAGGTCCCTGCAACCAAAAAAGAGAGGGAGAAAGAAAAAAAGAGACTGGCTTCCTACTTCGATCCCGACAGTTAAATCATGTTGTCCCCCAAAAATCCCTCTTCTAAACTGGGGGCTTTGCAAATAGTGAGCATTGCGCAATCAGAGAGAGATCCTAAGCAGGGCCAGAGGAACAGCCTCCAGAAGGCCAGAGGAACAGCCTCCAGAAGGCCAGAGGAACAGCTTCTAGATGGCCAGAGGAACAACCTCCAGAAGACCAGAGGAACAGCCTCCAGAAGGCCAGAGGAACAGCCTCTAGATGGCCCGAGGAACAGCCTCCAGAAGGCCATAGGAACAGCCTCCAGAAGGCCAGAGGAACAGCCTCTAGATGGCCAGAGGAACAGCCTCCAGAAGGCCATAGGAACAGCCTCCAGAAGGTCAGAGGAACAGCCTCTAGTAGGCCAGAGGTTGAGGCATTGCTCTTACATCACAAAGAAACACACAAGATTAAAATATTGGGTTTGTATCACATCTGCTGGGCTCTCTGTTTCCATGCCCAGAGAAGGTGCCAGTGAGAATCACGTGGTTCAAGATTGCAAGCAAACTCCATGATTCAGTCTGCCTTGTAATGAGGAACACCTCAGTATTTCCTAAAGCACGGCACTGCCGATCTGTCCAATCAGGCACCGTGTATGAGGCCTTTCCTCGGCCTCTCACCATAATCACACTGCAAGACCTCACCCACTGATGTGCCAGAGACGCCCCACAGAGATGTTTGTCTTGAAAAGTCTGGACGAGTTCGATTTGATGACGATACTATCTCACTTGGTGGTCTCTTACAGTATAATATCTTCAATTTGCTCATCTACACTTTGGCATCGCACATCGAGGAGCTGCGGAAATCCCACTGTTCATTTTCCAGCTCACATCAAGAGGCGGCATGCCTGCACAAACATGGGAAGTCTAGGCCAGTAATGAGCCATAGAAAGGTATTTTTTTCTGTAAAATGGAAATTACATGGGGTTTTAGACTATAAAGTCAGGACTGCAAACCACAGATGACTGAGCAATTATAGCACCTCCCACCCCCCAAAAAAACAACAACCTCACCTGCATTCTGTGTTTAGACTCAGAGCTGTGCAAAGCTATACTATACTTTCCGTTCCGTTACAGAAGTTTCCCATCCTTTTTTCCTCCCAACAAACCAAGTTCAACATTACTAACACACCACATTATAGTTACAGAAGACAAATATGTAACCCAGGGATCAAAAATGTTAATTTGTTGGGGTTAAATCAGCCAGTAAGCATAAGTACCTTAGATTGTTTCACTTTCAATGTATGCAGAGACTACACAATCAACGTTGTGCATCAGTGTCAAACATTTAATCAAGACTAAACTTAACACTCACAACATAACATTGCCAGCATAGCACCGTTCATTGATTATAAAGAGTACATTGCTCATTGCTCAATCCTAACTTTTCAAATGGATGAGAAACACTTGCAGTCTATCTTTTCCATTTGGTTTTCCATAACTGGAAGTTCTGTGTGCGTGATCAGGTGCTGAATTAAGCAATCAAGGACCAAAATAAAATGAAAACCTTAACAATGTTATAAGGTTAATAGACTCATTGTAGTTAGGCTACTAGGCTACTACTACTGGAGAATCATACAAGTCAAACCTGCTGTCTTGCACCGTCTTGTAAAGTCTCAATGCGCAATCAGCGCATGTCACTGCCCTCAAACTGTAATGTGTGCGGGGAAAATATAGCGACTTGCAGTACACAGTCTTGCTATGTCCATTATTAAGGGTTCTACCCTTTGAAGGGAACATAATCAGGGCCACGCCCAGCGCCCACCGCTGCCATATTGAAGGGTGTTCCAATCTGAAAGGTGCAAAAGTACTCCCTTCGAAGGGCCCTTCGTAACGGTCGTTTTCGAAGTGAACAAGCGATGGTCACTTTTGCTCCCACAACTCTTTGCGATGTCTCCGGTCAATAATTTATCAACAAATATGGTTGACGTTGAGGCGACAGTAATTTGGCAAGCTAGCTTAAGGGTTTGCGGACATTGTACCCAAATTTGTCAGTGGATTTTTTAATTTTTTTTAGCAGATATCTTAGTTACATCATGATTGAACTAGCTATCGGCAGTTTTATGTTATGTGTGTCGGCTGTGACCCTTGACAGTACCAGCCTATGTTATGTCTGAATACAACCAACAGCTAATTCCCAATAAAGAATCCCTCCACTGCACAAGCTTCTCACCTCCCCCATAGATAATAATGATCATTCTCAAGAAGCACAAGCTGGGAAGATAAAAGTAGGAGAGTTCAAGCATAGTTGTGTTTGGCTGAGATATGAATGGGACGTCGGACGCAAAACTAGCAATGATTAGCCGATCGGCTATCAGCTGTGTCAATCTCGGCTGCTTAAACAGGTGATGCACAATTACTTTGTGAAATTCTCAGATTACCCCACCTTTTTGGGCTTATATTAGCCTTAGATCAGGATTTTAGTGTAGAGATGGCCGATCAGCATCTGAATTTAGTATAGAGAGGGCGCATCACCATAGCCTGCATTGTAAAGGAATGGACTTGTAGTCGTCCATTGTTGTCAAACGCCTACAGACTGCACTATAAACATTAAAGTATCTAAAAAAGAAAACATATCATACATACTTTTAAAACCTGGTAGACTGCTACACAGGTTTCAGGAACAAGTTTACAAATTGTTAACAATCATGAAGCTTTCCCCTGTAAATATGAACAAGTACACAAGTTTAAGCACTTTATTCAAAATCATTGAGCTTATTAAACCATAAAAAACATAATACACAAACTGAAAAATGCTGTAGCGTTAATGTAATTAAACCTTTAGCTGACCTGTTGCCAAGAGGCGCTGTAATCATCAGATGTTCACGTACGGAGAAACAATCGCAGTAGTTTGTGGTTTTGCCTCTGGATGACTGACTAGTTCCTTCAACTCATGGAGCTGATCAGGAAAGATCAAATGGTTACACCATTTGACATTTACATTTAAAATCAAATTTGTCAGGCATTTACATGGACACCCATGAAAGCTAGCTAGTTGACCTAGCTACTTTCAAACATACTTGTTTTTATGATAAAGATCAATAATCAATGTTTTTGCACTCGTGTGCAGTAGTGTATGAAAAAGCAGATTGACCAAACAAACTTATTCTAAATGGGATTTGGCAGTCACCTCTTGATGCCCCTCTTGTCGAACCCATGGTGGATGAACGGAAACTAACTACGCTGGTGAGTGGAGGGGGGGCCGAACCGTGATGGATCTTTTACATGAGACAACAGTTCATCCGCTGAAATAACTGTGAATTGAAATGACATGAAATGATGTCTGATAAATTAAAGCAATACATCGCGTTTTCTCGGAACTGCGCCCCCACAGGTTCTGTGAGTAAGTGCACTGTCGTACTGTTGTAACGTTATCAGATTGTCTTTTTATTTTTCTGGCTTCCTCCGTGATGTTTCGCTTCGGTTTTCTCATCTCCGTCATGATATCATTGAGCTAAAAAATGCATGATACCCATAGACGCTGGAATAGTTAGCTACTACTGTGTTGTTTAAGCACAACGTTGCGCATGCGCACATCGACTGAATGCTGCGACCCTTTATAAGGTAATAAATGTCAATGTATTATCTTTCTGAGTAGACTGTTTGGACGATTCAGCTTACTTTTAGTAAATCTAGTTGGAGAATTAGCACCAGACATGTTTGTAAAGGTCCAAATATCGCGATGTATTGCTTTACCTCCGGTGGAATATAACACAAGGCTAGCGGACCTACAGCGGGTCTCCGATGGATGCTCCACCACCATTCCACCGGTCGTTAATTGTCTATATCCTAGGCCCATTGGCCGCGGGGTCCGTGGCTTGGTGGCAAGACTCCGCCCCCTCACGTCAGAGCAGTTCGGGTGTAGTGCAGTTGCTTCCGGGCAATCTCCATACACCCACTGGTAAAAACCGTGTGTCTCTAGCCTGCTCAGGGGCTGAGTTGTGGAGTTCATGGCATGGATAGTGGCGTGGTGGCGAGACTCCGCCTGCTTGGGTCAGAGCTGATTGAGCGCAGTACAGTGACCTCTGGGCAATGTCCTTGTACCCACTGGTGAAGGCCGTGGGTCTCTAGCCAACTCAGGGGCTGAGTTGTGGGACCCTTGGCGTGGATAGTGGTGTAATGGCGAGACAGGGTACCCCTCTTCGGGCCTCCCACCTGCCCCTACCAGTTAAGACCCTGTGTCTCTAGCCCACTCGAGGGCTGAGTTGTGGGGTCCATGGCGTGGTAGCGAGACTCCGCCCCCTCACGTCATATTGGGTCGGGGGCTGTGGACCCCTCTCTGGGCTACCCACCTGCCCCCACCGGTGAAGACAAGTGTGTCTCTAGCCCACTCAGGGGCTGAGTTGTGGGATCCGTGGCGTGGATAGTGGCTTGATGACGAGACTCCGCCCCCTCAGGTCAGAGCTGGTCGTGGACAGTCTACCTCTCTCCGGCCGCCCACCTGCCCCCACCGGTGATTACCGTGTTTCTCTAGCCCTCTCAGGGGCTGATTTGTGGGGTCCGTGGCGTGGTGGCAAGACTTCGCCCCCTTGCATCATATTGGGTCGGGGGCTGTGGACCCCTCTCTGGGCTACCCACCTGCCCCCACTGGTGAAGACAAGTGTGTCTCTAGCCCACTCAGGGGCCGAGTTGTGGGACCCGTGGCGTGGATAGTGGCGTGATGGCGAGACTCCGGCCCCTTGGGTCAGAGCTGGTCATGGACAGTGTACCTCTCTCCGGGCCACTCACCTGCCCCCACCAGTGAAGACCATGTGTCTCTAGCCCACTCAAGGGCTGAGTTGTGGGGTCCGTGGTGTGGTGGCAAGACTCCGCCCCTCACGTCATATTGGGTCGGGGGCAGTGGAACCCTCTCCGGGCTTCCCATCTGCCCCCACCCGTGAAGACCGTGTTTCTCTAGCCCACTCAGGGGCTGAGTTGTGGGATCCGTGGGGTGGATAGTGGCGTGAAGGCGAGACTCCGCCCCCTGGTGTCAGAGCTGGTCGTGGACAGTGTACCTCTCTCCGGGCCACCCACCTGCCCCCACCAGTGAAGACCGTGTTTCTCTAGCCCTCTCAGGGGCTGATTTGTGGGGTCCGTGGCGTGGACAGTGGCGTGGTGGCAAGACTCCGCCCCCTCGTGTCATATTGGGTCGCGGCCTGTGGACCCCTCTCTAGGCTACCCACCTGCCCCCCCGGTGAAGACCGTGTTTCTCTAGCCCTCTAAGGGGCTGATTTGTGGGGTCCATGGCGTGGACAGTGGCGTGGTGGCAAGACTCCGTCCCCTCGCATCATATTGGGTCTGTGGACCCCTCTATAAACCCTTTATACACATTATTTGACCTTTCAATTCTCTTCACTTACATAAACAGACAGTGAGTGTGTGGTCTCTGAAATAATAAAGAAATATAATGTATAACTAACAGAAATACTTATAAAAAAAAAAAAAAATTGAAATGCTGAAACTGAACAAGTAACAGTCTATCTAAGCCTGTTGCTGCCAACTGAACAAGGAACACTGGCCCTGTCTATCTAAGCCTGTTGCTGCCCTCCTTTGGCCGAAAAAGGTTCTGGGACCACTGCCTCTTTTGGTAGCAACATAGAACTGCAGGTCAATAACGGGACAAAGGCAGTGACGACTACTCGGCATTTGCTATTCTAGCTGCGCGGCTGGCCAGCCACGCACAAAAAAAACCTCCTTATATGGTGGTTACACCATCTAGACACTTACAGTGTGTAAATTGACCTGACCTAAATTGACTTCCCCAGATTATTTATAATATCCAGAACAATATAGTTCCACTTCTTTTATTAACTTTAAAATAGTTCTTATGTAAGATTATGCCAAACTAGTTTATATGTTTGTTTTTTTAGACTTTCAGCTCTTTTGAGGAATTAGAATTTTTCTGTACTCAGTTTTTATGGTTACACCACTTAGACATTTTTGCTATTTTTACTCAATAATTCTCTCGAAATGAATTAAAACCACAACTTTTTAAGTCAGAAAAGAATGTATGCAAGTAATCTTTAAATTTATTTTCAATTGTTAACCTAAAAAATTGCACGTCTTTGACCCAATTACATTTTATAATACAAGTATATTAATAATAAAAACATTTGATCAAAATCTTGATACATTTTTTCAATAATAAATATTCTTTCAGAACCCAGAGGAAGGACTTACTTACTTACTTACTTACTACTTACTTACTTACTTACTTAGAGAGCCAGTCAAGAGGGACCTTAAGGGCAAATTCAGAAATGAAAATGATGATCTTGTTAAATTTGCGATGACATTTGCTGTCTGCAAAACAGCACTAATCTGTGCAAGAACCACAGACTTACTGAATATTAAACAGCAAGAAGGAAAATGTAAATCTGTTTTTAAGTCCATGAGAGGGTAGTAAATGCCCCGCTGGGCTTCATCCTGATCCCAGCTCATTTACTCAGTTCCATCTATCTAATCTAACCATCTGGATTGCCAGTGCAGTAAATGTTTCGTAGAGGGAACCATTTATAATAATTTATTCCCTCCATATGTCTCTTTAATTGACAAATGCCACAAATGATTTCGACATCAACTTTCAGCTTTAGAAAGTACATTCAGGCTATTCCTAGAAATGATGGAATCTCTGAAAACAGAAGTACCGCAGGCCCTGCTCATTAAAGCCCTATTCATTAGGCATCATTCAATTCTTTGTAAAAAGAAACATTTGTATAACTCAATGTTAAAATAGTATATTTTCTGACATATTGACTGACCAATACTTCTTACGCACATAAACTAATAGATGACAAATCTTTACAAAAGTGGAAGCATGATGCATCTATTCGCCTGGCCAACAGCTGCTTAAGAAAATGACAAATTAAATCTCAGTGGAGAAAAGGAAAACATTTGTTCTTTATTAAATGTATGAGAGCGTGTGCGACTCTAATTTTGGAAATGTTTCACAGCCAGTGCTGAAGTAAAGGGAGAATAGAGGCATAGAGTAAACAAAACAGGAATTTCTATGATTCCAACACAAAGGCACGGATGTGTTCAGTCCCATTACTGTGATAACTTCATTACAAGGGCTGAACACAATGGTCATTGTGTTTATATATTCCACAGAGACTCTAGCATCCTTCACGAAAGCCATGCAGTGATGTTTGTCACTAAACAGTGGAAAATATTTAACAACTTTTAACTTAATTTCTGGACATGACGCGTTAATGTGGTTAATCAAACATTTAAAAAATTCGGGGACAAATCCTGTGGCAACACAGTCTGCTTCATGCCTTCCAAATATGTTATGAATTAGTAGCATAAAGCATTTATGAGGCTCAAATGTCCATGCGTTTCACCTGATATCACAGATGTCCACTATGGCTAAAGTATCTATAAAGGAGATGAGAGTTGAAGATCTCACTCAAATACAAGAAATGTAGGCTACAAAAAAATTATTGTTTTCAGTTAGGCTATGTCATTGCAATCCAAACTATTTGAGGGCAAGACTTCTGGCACAGACTGAGTCCAGACACATTTAATTTTTTATGTTGCCTATCTGATGATGAGATTAGAGTTGTTGTGCTCCATTCCTAGATACAGGCAATCCAAGCCTGACAGAACAATGCCATTTGAGCTATCCTGTTTCACACTGCACTCTTACAGTAACTGAGTGAACGGACAATATTGCAGCCTAGCCTAGCAAGTTGAAACATGTCTTAGGCAAAAACCAGGGAATATTGATATTGTCATTAAAAACTCTCAAGGCTGATGAAACTGGTAAGACTAATGCTGGGTGTAACCAAATGACTCCCCAGTATAAATATCATCCACCCATGGCTATGAAGAGCTAGCTTTTCATCGGCATACCTGGTTAAAATGGTGCCTGTCCTGCGGGAGACCCAGGTTTAAATCCCACCAAAATAAAATACTCAAAATAAAATATTCTCCTTTTAACTTAATCATGCTGAAATGTATGGTTTACACGGGCATACAAGATTTATAAAATACTTTCTTCTAGGATGTATTCTGATGGTACAACTCTCTCTAAAAATGAAAAACATTAAATCTTCATTTGGCCTACAATCCCTCATTAGTCTGGTTCAGATACTGAGCACTGCTGTGTGTCAGCGACAAAAAGTGAATCTTCAGATTACACAGATTCGTTACACTACTCTTTGCGTCCTTTCCTTAAGCATAAGAAGGTACTTTACAGAAAGAAGTATCTGAAAGTCACAAGGCTAGTCTAGACATTTCCACATTTTGCCTCAAAAGAGGCTGTTCTGGCCAACTGGTCTGCCTTTGATGTGCTCACTTATTATTTATATCTCTGGATTAAAAACAAATCCTTCCAAGGAGTCATGCTGAATTCCAAGGGGGGTAAGCATTCCTCTAAAGTCAAGTGCAAAACATGTTCCTTTTTCCCCTCCTCTGTCTTTCACATGATGAATGAGTTCATCCTTTGCCTCCACTCATGCGCCAAATAAACTGCCCATTTAGGGGCGGCACGTAGCTCGGGAGACAGAGCGGCCGGCTGGGGAATGCAAGGTCTGCGGTTCGATCCCAGCTCCTGGCGTTTTGCCGAAGTGTCCTTGAGCAAGACACTGAACCTCAATCGCTCACATGTGGCACGGTGGATCAGTACCTAATACTGTCGCCTCACAGCAAGAAGGTCTCCGGGACTTTCTGTGCAGAGTTTGCATGTTCTCCCCGTGTTTGCAAGAGTTTCCTCCCAAAGAGGCGAATACGAAAAACATGCAGAAGACCAGGACTTGGACTGAGCACTTGGACTTGGCCCCCTGGCGCCATGAACGATGGCTGCCTGGCTGTTCCTGGAGGACGGCTGGGATGGGATAAATGCAGGAGACAATTTCCACCAGCGACCCCTGAAAGGTCCTGTAATAAAATGTTACTAATGTGGACCAGCATCAACAACAACACCTCAAAAACAGAATCGGATTACAAGCAAAAT
The DNA here is from genome assembly GCF_949987555.1 of Borostomias antarcticus. NCBI lineage: Eukaryota > Metazoa > Chordata > Actinopteri > Stomiiformes > Stomiidae > Borostomias > Borostomias antarcticus. The sequence continues at coordinate 50,955,075 of NC_140234.1, read as the reverse complement.
GCACTGTGTGCAAATACCCTGAGAATAGGTTATCTAGTCTACACAACATCTTAACACAGAATGAATGTTACAGGAATCTGTTTAGTATTAATAAACTACCATAATCAACAATAAAGGAGAATGAATACTGAACTTAAATTGAGTGTGCTGATACAAAGATGAGATGCTATGTGGAACCTTTCGACAATCATCACCTGTTTCTTTGAATTCTAGGCTACAGAGTGCACTTTATCACTCCATAGATAAAACATGACGACATGACAAAAGAGAGATAATCTATCCAAGCAGTTCAGGCAAAGACTGTGAAAAGAGTCAGAAGGAACCATCATAATAAAAGATGTATCTTTTTTGATAAATGTTCCTAGACAAATCATGAGTGATGTTTCCTGGGATCATCAGAGGGTGTTTTGGGTCTTTCAACATCATACATCCTCCCCCAGGCAACACAGCCAAAGGCTGATCCTTACTTTCTATCCAAGTGGGATTATGCTACTTCCCACTGACCTACAGATCTCAACCACCACCTCAAGGAATAGATAACTCCTGGCCAACACCCAGAAAGTCAACCGCTCTTCAAGTAATGCCCCCACCGCCCAACCTATAGCCTACCAATTGCTGCTGTCCTGCTCAACAGAAAAACACAACTGCACAACAGGATACACGTACCACTAACCGATTCTACCCCAAGGTGTTTGGAAAGACCCAAAAAGTGCTCCCACACTCTGCACTTCTCATATGCAAATACATTTTTCTTTTGTACTGGGAATGTTACATGATTTAGGCTAAACAACATCTCCCTTTTTATTTATGTAGGCCTATAAACATTGCTAATTTCCTCTTGGCATTGGAAAACGTAATTGTAAGAGTGTACTTTCTATTAATCCCAACAATCAACACGTTGATTTTATCAGAGATATCCCTCTGAGACCAGTAAGACAACACACATCAACACAGAAAGGCATAGCACTATCATCAGTGCCAAGCCATCTGCTTTGCCTTGGATTCATTGATTTCATCCAAAGAGAACCATTTGAAACTCAATCAGCAAAGATCACTGTCAGAAACAGGGCTGAAGTCCTGAAGGAGTTTTTAAGGCCTTCGCTGCAGTTCCCTCATGACACCAAACGGGGGCAACCATAGATCTTGCAAAAAGCACCACTTCTTCATTGCTCAAAAAAGATGACAGTCTCAATGTCTCAGGTCAGTTAAAGTAATGCATAGCGTTTTCTCCGATTTTCTCGGAACTGCGCCCCAACAGGCTCTGCGAGTAACTGCAGTGTCGTAACGTTATCAGATTGTCTTTTTCTGGCTTCCTCTGTGATGTTTTACTTCGGTTTTCTCAACTCCGCCATGATATCATTGAGCTAAAAAAAAACCACATGATATCCATAGACGCCGGAATGGTTAGCTACTACTGTGTTGTTTAAGCACAACGTTACGCATGCGCACTTCGACTGAATGCTGCGCCCCAGGGGCGCAAGTTTTAAAAGGCAATAAATGTCAATGTATTATCTTTCTGAGTAGACTGTTTGGACGATTCAGCTTAGCCGACTTTTAGTAAATCTAATTGGAGAATTAGCACCAGACATGTTTGTAAAGGTCCAAATATCGTGATTGCTTTAAGGAAAATTCCACCCTACAACAACATTGGGTTCAACAACTAGACACCCACAAAACAATATATAAAAAAGTGGTTTCCTTGACTATAGTTGCTCCATGTAAACAAAGCATGTTCACGAAGTCTGCACTTCGGGATTTGCTGCGTCGACAAATCCCCGGAAGCAAAATAACGAGGACTACAACAAAAAACGTGTAGGAGGAAGGGGACTTGAGGCGGGTGCGCCATGCTAACCCTCTAGCTCTAGCATACCCTATAAAGTTAGTTAAACAAAACGAAAAATATGCGGGAGCACACACTTACACAAAAGATGACAGCCGACGCACAGATGTTTCATTTACCTGAGTTCTTTGGACTTTTTGCGGTGTTGCTGCAACCAATGGAAACTCACTCCCGTCGGTGCAGGTGAATCCTTGATTCCACAAATTGCACAGTATTTTTAGTCTTGTATGACCATCCCGATCTAGCGAGCTCACTGCTTCGCTCCGCAATATCGGTCTGGCCTTCGCCCCATAGAGAGCGATTATGTGGGCGGGGGTACTTGCCTTGACAGACAAACACCTTCAGCCAATGAGCGTTCAGCAAACTTTTGCCAAATCCAGTTGGAAGAATGTCAAAAACGTATTTTCCACCGAGAAACTCCGCTAGTGCATACTCTTGTTCTTGTTTAAGTGTTGTGATTAAGTCTATTTCTGCAATAACTGCACTTATAGCTGCGTGTATTCTTCTAACGTTAACGTTACCACTCTTCGGGAGCCGCCATGTTTGTTTAGCGAGCGGCAGGGACACAAACCAATCAGGGGCTGCTTTCCACTGTGGGGCAGGACAGCAGTTAAAACGCAGTCCCTGATTGGCCCGGTATGGTCTGGATTTTGGCATAATCGCTCTGGAGGAGGCGAAGGCCAGACCGTTCTGCGTTAGTGAAACAGAATGTGAGCTCGCGAGAACGGGATGGTCGTACCAGGCTACAGTATTTTGGCATTGTCTGTGTTTTTCTTCAATAGCAAATTATAGCTAGATACAGGATCTGACAAATGTTCTGAGTGACAAATGTTCACTCGAGAGATAGGCTAATGATGGCCACTGCTGTTGTCCTGACAAATTCGACTCCTTTCGCCTCCTCCTGATAGCTCAGTTTCGCGCAATGCGGGTCAATTGAGTCTTTCAAAATAACAGCATCTGTAACCACCACATTCAGTTTATTGAACTTATTACTAAAATAATTATCATTTCTGGTTTGGTTTCAGTTTATTGTAAACAAGACACATATTACATGTGTAGCTTAGTTTTAGTTGGCCTAGTAGGCCTATAATATAAGCTATTTCCTGTGTCGAAAACATGTAAGGCCTATTGTACATTGTGGATTTGTTCCACTCAGGCAGCAGGGCCATCTATCCTCTTTCCAGACTTGTAGAGGCTTTCATGCTTTGGGAAGGGCTTAGTGAGCCCTCATGCCCAACTATGAGCTGCCTTCGGCTGCTGCCAGGCTTTTGATTGAGGCCTCAAGAACCATGTGCAAAGAATTACAACCACCGGAATGCCTGGACTCAAACACCTCCCCTTTTTTTCACTTACTTCCACACACCAAGTGACCATAAAAGGATGAGACTTGTTCAGAACAGGGAACAGATAAAAGAAAATTACCAGGACTGATTGCTACAACATTGAGGTAGCATTTATGTGATGTAGCCTAACCATTCTTTTTAAAAGTCATACCATGATCTAATAAGTGTCACCAAAGAATGAAACACTATTTCTACTCCATGCTGTAATTAATAATGCATTCAATAATGTCATACATTCTCTTTCTCATGATTCTGCCAAATTCTCATCTCTGTCAATTTGGGCATGTGTCAGTTATCCTCTCCAGAACAGGCCCGTTTATTCTGGCTGTAATAAAGCAAGGCAGGAAGAAATGCATGAGAAATCAGAAGATATATTAAAAAATAAAATATTCTCATTAAGTGAAGTCTGTCTCGAAGGTTATGACAGTTATGCTAGCTAACTAGTTGCAATCATAGTGGTATTTCGCTAGCTAGCATATGCAGTCAATTTGGATATTTTTTTGGCTTGCTTTCTGGCTAGCTCACCTGTAGCGTCGTGAGACCATCCTGATTTCGCGAGCTCACATTCTCTTTCTCTGGAAGCAAATCAGGTTAGCTCACCTGATGGAATTGTGCTCTTTGATGGGCCTGGGCCTTGATTGTACCAGAGACGTTGAAAACATGTGGCTATGCTTACATGTTGTGTGTGGCAAGCAAGGGGTAGCAACAAGGATCTTCTTAAAAAAAAAAAAATCTGATTCAGAATCTGATTCAGAAATAGGGCCAGAGTCTGGAGCATCAGGGGCAATGAGTGACCTGTTCACTGTGGATGGTATTCTACTACCACCTGGTGGCAAGTTTGGACAACCCCAGTCGCATGTTTTTGCACAGGACCGTAATATCAATGAAAGATGGCGACCCGAGTCCTTCAGAGATTTGGCAGTGGCCTGGATCAGGCTAAAAACAGGGCCCGGTCGACAGGACAGATTGCCGTTTTAAGCAGGTGTGGCTGTGATTATTATGCACGTTTAGTTCTTAACCTGTAGCAGTTATGAAATTCATTTTAGTCTGTGTCTTGGACCTTGTAGCCCCCTTCGCAAGGTAGCTACCTAGCTACGCGGCATGCAAAAGTGGACCTAGCTAGCACTAGCTGACTGGCTGCTAGCGCGCTAACTAGCTTGCGATAGCCAGACTACCCTGGCCTTTGCATGGCAGAATAATTCTCTGCAAACTGGACAATTTTGTGATGTACACCTTTTTTGTTTATACTGCAAAATTGTCCGGGACTAACTTTAAATGGTGAATTGATAGCTATCACAACACGTTAGCTTCTGCCTTACTAACAGCAATTCTTACAATTGCTCAAGGTCATTATTCCATGTTATATGTTGGCTACCTTGCCATTTTCAATATTGCTAAACAATATTGCTACATGTGGCATTGTTATACATGGACATTGTTTATACCACAAAGTCAACATCAGCCATTTAGGCTACACCTTCATTTTGTTTAGATATTTGTATGTCCATGGCAGTGCTGGTTGAAGCCAGTAGAGGTAATGGTCATCAGCTTTCTACAACTTTAATGTGTTCAAATGAAACATACTATTGTTGGCTAATTGTTGTCCTAAATAAGGGGTTGTCCAATAGGAGGGCTGCTTAGGCAATGCTTTATTTTGTGTACATTTGGAGTTATCCTCATTCATACAGTAGATAGAGGATGGATGTAGAGATACAGATCTAGACCTCACAGATGGGTGTTATATGGCCAGAATAAAGGGCAATTTCTTGAATTTAACTATTTAAATGTTTCCAAAGTCATTCTAAATTCTGAATATGCACTAACAATCTTACTGATCTGCAGGGGTTTGGGAGCATCAAGTAACAGAAACCGAGAAGACAGCTGGTTTAAGTCGCTGTTTGTGAGAAAAGTTGATCCCAGAAAAGATGCACACTCTCATTTGTTGACCAAGAATGAGGAGAGCAACCTCTACAAAATTCAGTGTAAGTGTCTTACTGCATTTTTGGGGGGATCAATTAAGGTTTATTTGAGTGAAACACCCTTTCAACAGAAGCATAAGGGTCTAAATTAGCTCTTATTTACTGTTACAGTCCATAATGTCAAACCAGAATGCCTGGATGCATACAACAAACTGTGGTGAGTAGTCTGCCCTCTGTTCTACTATCCATATTGTCTGTTGTCTATGTGTGTGTTGTGTTAGTGGTGATATTAAATTACTTGTCAAATGGCCTGCCTGATATTTGCGTTGTGAAGAGTTCGTTCTATTCCTGTGAGGTGATTGGCATGCGTGTGTCGGAGAATGTCTCTACCCATACTTGAGATAACTCATAGCAGCATTTACTGGTGTTGGAACATGTACACAACTGGTTTTAATACAGGAACGCAACACAGTTGGCAGATGAGTATTGTGGTTTTATGTTTTAGTGTTTCCTTTTATTGATTAAAACAAATAGAAAAAAAAGCTTTCCAAGTCCTTTCAAGACTGCAGCTTTAGAGCCAACAGGTCAGTGGACGACGCAGTAAACATGGCCCTACATTACATTCTCCAGCACCTGGACTACGCAGGAACCTACGCCAGGATCCTGTTTGTGGACTTCATATCTGCTTTCAACACCATCCTCCCACCCACTCTGGAGGGCGTACTCTCTCAACTGTGCATGCCCGACTCCACCTGCAGTTGGACCATCAGCACAAGCTCCTCCCAAGGCTGTATTCATCCCTTCTACTTTTCTCCCTGTACACGAATAGCTGCACATCCAGCCACCAGTCTGCCAAGCTCCTGAAGTTTGCAGACGACACCACCCTCACCGAACTCATCTCCAAGGGCGATGACTCCACCTACAGGTGGGAGATCGACCAGCTGCTGTCCTGTTGTGGCCAAAACAACCTGGAGTTCAACGATCTTAAGACAGTGGAGATGGTTGTAGACTTTCGAAAGAACCCAGCCCCCCTACCCCCCATCATTCTGAATGACACTCCAGTGGCCTCTTGACGACTCCTGCTTCCTGGGAACCACCATCTCCCGGGACCTCAAGTGGGAGCTGAACATCAGCTTCTCCACCGCAACAGATTAAGACAAGACCAGACTACAGCGTATCATCCGCACTGCTGAGAGGGTGATCGGTTGTAAACTGCCATCCCTACAGGACCTGCACACCTCCAGGGCCCTGAAACGGACAAAAATACTGTGGCCAACCCCTCCCATCCTGTTCACGGTCTCTTTTAACCACTCCCCTCTGGCAGGAGACTGCGGTCAGGGACTACGCGCCACAAATACAGCTTTTTCCCCACGGCCATTATCAACAAGGCTCGTGTTCCCCAACAATGCCCCCATCCACTGACTCTGCACCCTTTTCCCCACTTGCACACAACCTCTGATTGTACCACATATCACAACGGCACACACATTGCACACATTATAAAACATAGCTCATCCATCACACTACACTCTGCACACACACTGTATATACATTCACCATACTCCATTCTATATATATATATATATATTGCGTCATTTTCCATTTGTGCCTTTCTTTTTATTGGTTATATTGTATTTTGTATTTGGACTGTCATGTCTTTGCATTGCCCTGTCCAGCACCCTGTCCTACAGTATGTCGTCTCCCTCAGCGTATGCCATCACTCTAGGCAAATTCCTAGTATGTGTAAACCATATACATGGCAAATAAACTGATCTTGAATCTTGAAGTAAAAGCTTTAGAAATCTGGATGTGTCAATATAGATACACCAACTCATCATTCTTGGATATAGGCCTATGTTTTATCAACTGATTTTGACCATGATATATTTTCATTGTGAGATGTGTAGATGAAGTTTTGTTTCATTCAACACAGTGAGGAGGTCTTGCCTTCAATCCATGCTGATAAGTACTACCCGTGTGAGCTGGTGGGCACCTGGAATACCTGGTATGGGGAGCAAGACCAGGCTGGTAGGAATGCTGGCATGAAAGCACACACTCCATGCCAACCTGTAGTTAATGAACTGGGTCATGTGCATATACTCAGGGTTAGACCGGTTTGCTATAGGAACAGTTCTATTCCCCTCCAATGAAGAATAACAATGTAATGGTTAGAGGGATATGTACTATAGTACACTTGTTCTAACCAAGGTAATCTAAGTACTGTAGCTTGACAGAAGAAACGTTACCATACTTATCATGTTTGGAGTTACCCTTTCTGATTATTTGTGATTATACTACTGAATTATTACATGACTATATACTGTGCTGGTACTGTAACAGTATACCTCTGACACAAAAATCGTATTGTTTTGTATTGGTTATACATTAACAATTGATTACAGTGGAAACAATGCACTAACAATGGACGGTGTGGGTGTGTTTTCCAGTCCATATGTGGCGGTATAGAGGGGGCTACCCGGCTCTCACTGAGGTGATGAATAAACTCAGGCAGAACAAGGTAAATTACTGAACTATGGATTATCTTTTGAGTACCTCTGCTTGTTGTTTGTGCAGAGTGCATATGACAATGTATTTTATACAGTTCAGTTTGGTAATTAACCTGTCTTGTGCAGGGAAAAATGAAAGACTGAGTCAATGTAGAGTCAAACGCATCTTAACAGGTCTTGGTCTCAGTGCAGTAGACCAGGATTTGGTAGCTGGTGCATAAAGGAAGTCTCTCCCTGCAACACTCCACTGGCTCTTCTGTGTCTGCTGGGGATTCTCAGGGATAGAAACATAAATGTACAATGCCATTCCACTTCTCCTCTGCATGGTCCCTTGTTTGTGCACAGAATATCTCCAGTATATCGCTCCATGCCTTTTTTGATGTGGCAGTCTACCATGAGAATTGACTCTTGATATTGATGTCTCTGGACAGGAGTTCATGGAGTACAGGCAGGAGAGAGGGAAGATGCTACTGTCTCGTAGGAACCAGCTCCTCCTGGAGTTCAGCTTCTGGAACGAGCCTGTCCCTAGACAGGGACCCAACATCTACGAGCTGAGGTCCTACCAGCTCAGAGTGCGTACTGAAACAAACTAACCTCCTGACAGTCAGAAGGTTAACTGAGGGAGGGGTGAACTTTTGCTATTTGTTATAAGTACTGAAGAGGTATTATTTAGGGAACTTATTTTATTAAGTTAATTAAGTTATTATTATTATTAGTTATTAAGTAACTAACACTTTGACTTGAATATTTTGTATTTCAATCAAAGCTTCTCTTCTGTGTTCTCCTTTCCAGCCTGGAACAATGATTGAGTGGGGTAATTACTGGTAAGACCTGATTACATTTGAATCGCTCTGCTGTAGTTACAGAATACATTTTGACATGAATCTTCATGTCATTTTCTCATTAAGAGCTAATCCACTGAGACAGTCTATTTTGATACTGCACTATTTCATCCCTGTGGCAGGGGTTAGGGAATATTTCAGCTGAAAGTTCTCCACAGTATCCTTCTGACTACAGAATGCAGTTGTTGCTTTCCATCTGGAATTTGAGTCAACAGTTCCATTTTGTCAGGTTTATGCTTAAAACATATTCATTCTGTTTCACATGACAAATAATAATAATTCTTCCAAATTGTTTGCAACTGCCAAAATCCATTTTATGTGATTGAAAGTAGTCACTGAGTATGTAATTTGTTGATTTTTGCTTTTTGTAATTATTGGAAGAGATTCAGATTTTGATTCATGCTACAGTGGTATCAACATGAAACACTTACAAAGTAAATGTATATTGTATAGTTTGGCTATAATCAAAATTGCTGCCTGTGATTATTATGATTGAAATAATTGTATATACATTGGGTAGACTTGGGAATTGCTGATTTAATGAAATATCTCCAACCACACTATAGATGTGTATATGCTTCTCTGTTCATGCTTTCAATTGTTATAGAGTGTTAGCTTACCTCCTTAACCCTACAAGTGTAGAACCAGTGTCAACATTGTGATCATGTCATCAAAGGTTCAGATAACACCTCCAGTAGGCCTATAAGCAATGGTAGATCTGGGCAGATAATTGTGTGTCCTTCGATGGGGTTGTGTATAACTGGCCAACTGTGTTGTGTAGGGCCAGAGCCATTGGCTACCGCCAGCACAACCGAGAGGCAGTAGGTGGATTCTTCTCCCAAATCGGGAACCTCTACATGGTGCACCATCTCTGGGGTAAGCAGGACCGGTTTCAAATGCTTATGTACACAGCTGCTGGAGGAGACTAGCTACTATACATGTATGACGTGGTGTTCCTCACTTCACTTACTGACATGGTGCTTCATGTTGCGTGTTGATTCCAGCCTACAAAGACCTCCAGTCCAGAGAAGACACAAGGAGCGCAGCCTGGCAGCATGAGGGTTGGGACGAGGTTGTGTATTACACGGGTAAGTTGGAGAAACATGCAGTATCAAACACCCTGTCTCCCCTCTGTGCATCCATCAGAGGTTGATGATGATGTCCTTGACATGATTCATTGAGACGAGTGTTCCAAACAATTTGGAATATGTGCAAGAAATTAATAATTTAATCTTCTTTAATATTCAGACAACAGAACTTGCGCTGACCATCATTATTTATGTTTTTTCCCGTCTTTATTTTACGTGCACAGAGAGCAGTCACCGTGAAATATATATATACAGTATATATATATATATATATATATATATATATATATATATATATATATATATAATGCACAAAACAAATAATGGAACACTTACGCACACTTAATCACATCCAGCCCTCAATGGGTTAATGATTTTGGTTTCCATTGACCGTCATTTTCTTCTCGGCGAATTGCACAATGTAATCAGTAAAGATTTTCAACTTGGTTATTTCGTTCATGGAGAAGCGCAATGATGATTGATGACTGGCGTTCCCTTAATGTTTTTGAGCCGTGTACTGTATATACATTCTTATAATCAATACCAAGAATCCTGTGTTTATGATGGGTGTAAGTTTTGATCCCTAGCAGAAGACAAAACAGATTGTATTTTACAACAGGCCACAGCTGCCTTAACAAGAAGAGACAGTAATGGGGGGTACAGAATATAACTTATTTATAACAGTAATACTTCTGACAGCAGTGTAACCATCTCTGAAAGCAATATACTTTATTTCAAAGTAAGCATATGATACTAAGCATAACCACCCTGGATATTGTGCCAAGTGAGAGGATCATGAGAAAACCATGCCAACATTGAGGCATTTTCTTGTGCTAATAAGCATTCAAATAGCAGCTTATTCTCTCAGCCCTTTGTAGACATTTTATAGACCAAATCACTATAATCTTTCTAGTGGATTTTTTCAATACCAAATACTCATATCTGACAGTGTCTCTCCTATTCCAGTTCCTCTCATTCAACACATGGATTCCAGGATCATGATCCCTATGAAGGCTTCCCCTTTGCAGTAAAGTAAGAGAAGACACTGAAGAAAGCTGAAGATAAACCTCACCCTTTTAAATGTCAAAAAAATCACGTCCAAATATTTCAATGCCGTTTTCACAACCTCCTGTCAATGTTGCCAACCAGCTTTATTTTACCTCACCCATTTCTGACTTGCACCAGCAAATAGTTAGAACTTAATAACAAGTCACCAAGACACCGCAGGTGAAGTTAACATCACGTCCATGTCGAGTGTGGCTTAAATAGCGATAGCCCTGTGAGCGCACAAATGTTTTTGTTCTTAGGCAGGACGGGCAGAATCAACATATTCAAACCTCCTGACAGTGGGGTGGAGACATATTGTTCAACATGCCGTGTCACATTAAAACAGGTCAGTCGGCCACAGGTGATCTCTATTCTAGGAAACCAACCAAAGTGCTGCTTTGAAAGGAGCTACTGTACCAGAATTTATGCAGTGAATGAGTCTATTTCTTTGGGCTATTATGGCAAGACTTGGCAAAAAGCGCTAAACATGCTCAATGTGCAGTGTAGTAGTTATTTATGTATTAATTTATTTAATGTAAATATTGAATACATCTATTACATTGTCTATTGTATTAATGGCAAATGGCACTTTTTGTAAAGTCTGCTGTAAGCAATGCTGTGAAACAATGAGGTTACTGGGTCAATCTGAAACAGCCCAAATGGGGAAGTGGATGATAAACTATTTTGGAAACAGTTTCTGTTGTACTGTATGGTCAATTATATCAACAAAGCAGAGCTTGCTGGAGATCATGATTACTGAGTTGTATAAAGGAGCCCAGGCCAATTATCACTGAGGTATATTAAAACCCAAATGTTGTCTGTGATTTCTTCCCCCCCCCCCTAAGTATCTGCTTTAATTGCATTTTGTGGGCATTCTCTCAGTTTTCTCCCCTTCTCAATATGCAATAAGCTTGATGTGTTTTCATCATACTATGTTGGTGAACATGGCTTTTGTTTTATCTTTTTTGAAAATGATTGCATGCCCAGTTTTCAGAAAACATGTTTTAACTGTTTGAACATGTTCAGGGCATAATCATTGAATACTTTGATGTGTGAAACCACTACTCGACTATCAATGAGGGACTGAAATTCAAACTAATTGTGAGGTCATGCTACTGCTCATTGTGATATCAGAGGTTCAATAGTAGTATGCTCATCTTGGTTTTTCCGATATACGGCTTAATTATGGACAGTGGTGGCAATAATGTCACTACGTAAATAAAATTATTTAAAGAACTTCTGGAGCAGTGTCATTATCTAGTGTTAGCTAAATAAATGCTATTGTGTTGATAAAATGGCCAGGCCTAAATATATAAGTGCAGTCCATTTACCATTTAAAAACCACACATGCCAATCTGAATTTTACACTTCTTTATTATCGTGTCATTTTAAAACATCTCTAATGCACACTGCAATGCAGTGGTGCCGTTTAAAAACAAATCCCTTCATGAGTATATTTGTTAATAATTATAGTAATCTTTGAGTTACCTTTTAGTATTATCTACAAGTATAAAATCACCAAGGGCTATAAACCCTCAAAAAGATAAGTTCTCTCACTATTGTAGTGTAAAATATTGACTGAATATGTGGAAAAATACTAAAAGTGCACTGGATAAAACTGTCAAGGCACACCATTGGGTGTAAATAAAACACTGATGTTAGTATTAGTAACAGAAGTTGTAAAAGGGCCCACATATCCCTTTTTAGATCTTCTCCAGTTCTTTTAGCAGCTCTCCAAAACTTGTGATGTACCAAGAGCACTGCTCCTTCACCTGCTGTCTCACAACATTTCCACCAAATCCAATGAAGGCACTCTGAAAAACAACATGCAGCGATGTCAGTGTTGTTAAACTTGTAAGATAATTATTTTCCACTATACAAAACTGATGCAGTTCTTTAGACACTACAACTGATCACCCATCCCACTAAGGTTGTGTGAGTGTGTGGACATTTACTGCAGGGGGACAGGTCTCCAGGTCTGTAGCACCATCACCAATCATCACCACGTTCTTTAAGTCGTACTGCTCCTTCAGCATGCTGATCACCCTGCCTTTCCCGCCACTCTCAGCTGTGGGCTGGTTCTCATCAAATCCTGCATACTCACCTAGGGGGTAAATAAACAGGGATTTCATTAAGAACAAAAGGGAGAAAATGTTTTAGAATAGGGCTACTGTACATGGGTATTAGCTTTCAATAGGTTTGGATTTGTTGTGCCCTTCTGAACTTGTTTGTAGACATTCACACTTCACGATGAGCTCAACACATAGTATATGACTGCTCTAATTTATTTGAGTGCCCTGTGCCCAGCATTCCTGGGGATACCTTAAATTAAGAAATGTAAAATACAAATGTTTTCAGTCAAACAAGCGCTCACATCTCACTACAACCATCACTATGTAAACCCTGATATTTAAACACCTGTCCAATATCTTACATTACATTAGTCATTTAGCAGATGCTTTTATCGAAAGTGTCTTAGAATTATTGCATTTAATGTAGAAGTCAGTGTACTACTACTCACCAGAAGTCACAAGCTTATCTCCTTTCTAAACAAGTGACTAAGATCATAATCTAGTGCTAAAGGCACTAAAGTGCAAGAGTAGCAAACTAAAAATACAATAGGTGCTTAAGAGGGAGGATCCTGGTAATACATGGTGAGTTTTGAGCGACGACTGCTGTCCTGACATCATTGGGCAATTTATTCCACCACTGCGGGGCCAGGACAGAGAAGAGCCGTCTTCCATAGCTGGACCTGGTACAACATTGCTCTGCCCTCCTCACCATTGAAGTAGAACTTGAGGCGGTTGGCGTAGACATAATCGAGGGGAATGTTGAGCTGAGAGGCGACGTGCTCCACGATGCAGCGGAAACCACCTGAGATGAGGAACACCTTCACATTGCGCTGGTGCAATCTTTCCACAAGCTCCCTGAATTATAAAAGGAGAACTGAGTTTACTGTATGTCCTTTGTTGATACAGCAACATTCTAATTATGGTAATTTGAGGTCCAACACACCTTAGAAATAAAGTGTAGGATGTGGCAATATCCAGATGAGGTTGATGATAATGATTGGGTTGTGTTGAAAAAGGAAAGAGACAGAAATGTAGCCTACACACACGTACTTGATACCCGCAGTCAACTGGGGCGGGTGGTCAGTTATCAGTTTGTTCACTTGTTCTCTTGAGCATCGGATGATGGAGAGACGATCTGTCAGTGCTGTTTTGAAAGTCATAGACCCACCCATGGCCTTGCGAGTCCTGACGTAACAAAATGAGAACAGCACAATGTTCTCAGCTAATGTCAAAAACCGTGATGGTGTCAAAAATGCCTGCATTGCAGAGGACTGTGGATACAGAATATAAAGTAACATGTTTTCACTGATATAGTAATGTGAAATGGGTACACTAGCCTACTGTACACAGGGTCATTCCTCTGTTCCCAGGGTCCTATGTTCTCCAGCTCTATGTTCCCAGGGTCCTACGGTATGTTCCCCAGTTCAATATTAAGTAAACTTCTCAAAAGGTTTTGATTGTCAGGGACTCATTTGACTCCTGTGTCCACGCCTGACCCGTGTGTCCACATGGATGGTGCCTGCATCCAGCATGGAGGTGCGCGGACAGCAAGCATATCTCAGTTCCTCTGGCCGCCAGCGAGACCAGGCATGCTTGCCCACGTCGGACTCCTGTGTGTCCATGTCTGAGCTGGGGAACATAGGACCCTGGAAACATAGAGATGGGGAAAATAGGACCCTAGGAACATAGATATGCTCCTCTGTACACACATCTCTGTGACTGCATCTCCAACTCCGCAGAATTTGGCCAGCTCATCAATGCCCTCCTCTCTGATAACAGTGCTGTCCACGTCGAAACAGACAGCATCTGCTCTCCTGAAGATTTCCTTTGTCTGTGATAAAGTTGTCATTATGCTGAAACAACAGACACAAGAAAGAATCACGTGAGAAAAAAACGGAGATTTTCCCTGTATATCTGACATGTTTAACTGTCACACAGTGATAGGGCTCGGGACCACTAATGTAATTCTGAGGGGTCACGAGATAGGAAAACGTAATAACTTGGAGCTGACAGCCATCTATCGGTTTTAATTGAATGGCGGAGCAATACATGCAATCATTTTCTTGGGAAGGACAATTACACTGGGCTAGCTAGATTTGCCCCCATGACCACACAGATCATCGACGGTTACGTGCACCGCTGACCTCACCAGTGTCTTTGAAACTATATCAATAATGTAAACGTAGCCTATAATAGTACAATAATGCACATTTTTCGTAATGGAAAAGGACAAAACCTGCAAATGTTGCGTCACCCTACTCGGTGAAAAGAGTCAGGCAAATGCGCTTAATGGACAAAATGGCTGTACCAATGAGTTTTGACTCCAACGATATTGGCTGGCTTCAAACACAAAGTTACATTGATAGCGTGAGGTCAAATGCAAGATTATGTAACAATACAGGTTTCTATGTATGAAGCTTGCATTACCTGCGAAATAAACGTTCTATTTTTCTTTCCCTTGATTTGCACTCTTCGAAGCTGGAAATATGAAGGAATATGATCGAACTGCAGGTTGCTCCTCAGTGAGAAAAAATAAGTTTAATTAAGCATAACTTGTCATAAATTCTTACTGGTACGGCGTTGTTACTTCTGTTCTAGGCGAACCTCTCAATAGATGGACTGGCGAGGAGAAATGTTGAATGGCAAAGAAAGCCGGTACGTGGGACCGCCCACAACTGGGCCGGACAATATAGGCCGGGGCAACCGAGAGCCTGGTGACACGAGGCTAGGGCCACCATGATCAAGATCTATTTATTGTCATGTATTTGGTTCACACCATTCCATGGTTCACACATATTAGGAATTTGACTAGGGTTAAGGCATACTCTGTTGTAGACGATACAGGGTGCAGGACAGGCCAGCTAGTGCAAAGACGTCCTTTGCAGATCGCTACACAGGTAAATAAAAATGCTTTTGCGTGTGCTGACGACACCAGGCAGAGGCACCCATGAAACATTTCCCCAAACCATCTGGTATCAACTTTATTCATAAGTAGGATTGCCGTGCCAAGATGCTGCCTGGTCGCGGGTACGCGTTTCGCAACCCAGTTTAGCGATAACACCATTGAATTTAGGGTTAAGGAAGACCTTAACCCTAAACTCTATGGTGTTCTTGCTAAACTGGGTTGCGAAAAGTAATCTCGCTGCCTGGTCAGGGTTTTAGGGGGTTGTTGTTGCTGCCAGTTGCGCATATTTTGGTCAAACTGACCCTCTTGAAGTTGTAGAGGCTTGGCACCGCCCATGTCCCGTGCAATGTCCGCTCTTAGTATACTGACAACAAATGCTACCAATCATAGAAGCGAATTTGGATTATATTCTATCTAAGTGGCCAATAATTGTACACGAGGGCGGATCCTTTGAATCTCCGCGTGTGAAGCTTGGATAGTTCCAGAAGAAGCACGCTCCCCAGTTGATGCTAGCTATTAGTTAGCAAGCTGCAAGTGCAACAACGTGTATTCATCGGTTATTGCTATCGTATCGCTATCATGAGTGCCATAAAAGCCTTAAATCCGAAAGCCGAAGTGGCTCGTGCTCAAGCGGCTCTTGCCGTTAATATAAGTGCTGCTCGTGGTCTTCAGGATGTGTTAAAGAGTAATTTGGGACCCAAAGGAACATTGAAAATGTGAGTGTGTCATGTTACCTGAGCATAGCTAGCTAAGCTTGGTGCTAAACCGCCGTAGCGAACGCTGTTAGCCTGACAACCTATAGCTAGCTTGGTCCTGGGACATTGTTTTCAGTGCGATAGTGTCTCATCTCCATGACGGTACATTTCATTAATCCCAAACTAATTAACTGAAACAACATAGAGCCTGAATAAAGAATTTTTAGCTAGCTAGCTAACTGGTTGTGGCTTCAGTTGTAGCTAGTATAGCTAACGTTAGCTAGCTAATGTTAGCTATGCTTGCTAACATGACGCAGAAAAAGGAAGGGAGTGGTTTCAGATAAATGTCTTGTCTGTGTCTGATTCAGTAGTTATGACATTAGAGCTGCAATGTTGATTGTCAGATCTTGAGTTGTGCGTGTAAAATAAAAACACGCATTAATCGTTATACATAATCATATTATTGCCTGCAGGCTTGTGTCTGGGGCTGGTGACATAAAGCTGACCAAAGATGGCAATGTCTTGTTGCATGAAATGGTAAGACACTCATATAAATTTACGTGTGAATGTCAATCATGAATGCTCCTCTGCAGGGAAAGTGGATCATGTCATCAGTTGGTATCTTTCCTGTTATGATAATGACACTAAGTTTAGAGACGCACAGTGAACACCCATGTGTGCTAAGTAGCTCCCCTGGTCTATAATCTGTGCTACAGTAAAATGTGGTCTGTACCTCTGCATTGGAGGAGCTTCATTCTCCTTCACATGTATTCATCAGACCAGTACAAAAAAATGTTTTAACCACACTGCTGTGAATTTACTACTTGACCTCTTTCTTATACTTAGCAAATCCAGCATCCCACAGCATCCCTGATTGCCAAGGTGGCCACAGCACAGGATGACATCACTGGAGACGGCACAACGTCTAACGTTCTCATCATAGGAGAGCTCCTGAAACAAGCAGACCTGTATGTTTCTGAGGTGAGATCCAGAGAGCCATTAGCATGGATGAATCGTTGGGTGGATAGTTGGCTGAATGGCCTGCTTCACACTAATTTAAATATCTGCAATGCTGGTAGACCTTGTATCTCAGCACAGCTTTTTCCCAAGTATAGACTTATATAGTAGAGGTGGTTCGGTAACAACGCTGACATGTAGAGCCTTGGCTGGGACCTGGCAAGCCAGTGAAGTCTTTATGCAGAAAATCATGGTTAGATTTTGTCCTGGTCACATTTACAACACATTTAATGTAACTGCCTGTGTTTCCTCATAGGGCCTTCATCCACGTATAATAGCGGAGGGCTTTGAGGCGGCCAAAGAGAAAGCCCTGGAGGTACTGGAGCAGGTGAAGGTGACCAAGGAGATGGACAGAGAGACCCTCATCCATGTGGCCCGGACCTCCCTCAGAACCAAGGTCCATGCTGAACTAGCAGACCTGCTGACAGAGGTAAGTGTGTGTGTGTGGTAGGCTTGTCACGGTTGTCGGTGATACCGGTGTTACTCGGTGTTTGGGCATACACCATGTATTCACCAAGGCATTAGTTTAACACCCCCCACCGACTACTGCAACTCCCTCCTTGCTGGGGCCAAGGCATCAACCATTAAACCCCTGGAACTGATGCAGAAAGCTGCTGCTCGCCTGGTGTCCCAAGTTCTCCCATCTCACAACTTCCCTTCTCCATTCTCTACACTGGCTCCTTGTAGCGGCTCGCATCCAGTCTAAAACTCTGGCGCTAGCCTACAGGGCAATGAAAGGAACAGCCCCCTCCTACCTCCAGGCCATGGTCAAACCCTATACCCCCTCCCGACCGCTACGCTCTGCTACCTCGGGGCGACTGGTTGCCCCGTTACTCCAAGGCCCCTGCGGTCGATCGACACGGTCATGGCTCTTCTCTGTCCTGGCCCCGCAGTGATGGAACGAATTGCCCACTGACGTCAGGACAGCAGAGTCTTTCGACGGATACGGATTGCAATGTGAAACAGCTACGATGAGACAGTGAACGGAGTGTGTATTTTGCATCAAGGCTTTCATTACAAAAGTCAACATTTTTATGGACTCTAAATTGGAAGATGTATGAATGTAATTTTGACAAAATTCACCAAAATAATTCATTATTCTCAACAATAGCCCTCCAAAACAATATATCCATGTCTGTGGCACATTAGACTTTAAACAATAATGATAGGGGCACACTGGGTAAACTTGTTTGGTCGACATATTATTGTTCAGCCTTTTGGATATCTGCCTCGCCCCTACCAATAGACTATCTGTGTTTGAAGAATGTGATTGTGTTCGTATTAGATGTGTTTTTAAGCTCCTTGCATTCATTTGATGAAAAACAAACTCATTGATTTCCTTTCCCCAGGCGGTTGTTGATGCGGTGCTGGCCATCCACAAACCCGATGAGGCCATCGACCTCTTTATGGTGGAGATCATGGAGATGAAACATAAGACGGACAGCGACACAGTGTGAGCACTCACTCTCCTCTTCTACTAGTCCTGTGACAGAGGCCATAGAAAATTGTTAGTGCCATTGTAAACTTTGCATTTATGCATCCAATGAGGCTTAGTTCACGTGGCAGGTTTTAATGCTCAATTCCGATTTTTTACACAGATCCGATTTTTTTGTTTAGCTGTTCACATTACTTTGTAAATGTAACCTTTATTTGACCTATATTTGACTCCCGTGTGAACAGCCTACGGCCCTGAACAGACCCGCATGCGCAGAAAAACAATAACAAAGACGTCACGCAGCGTACTGTTTACGGAAGTAACGTTAACCATGGATAACGTTACCACCACAACTGAACTTAGCCATTACTACGTGTTGATTTTCAAGTATTTGTGCAGTGGAAGCCGGCGACAGTATGAGCAAATGGTATTTTTTGTAGTTACCACCAAGGAACCGGCTCAGAATTGTGACGATTGTCACTCTGTCACTCAGAGTGACGTAAAAGTTGCATTAAACACGACATGACTGTTCAGACAGCTGGCACGTTGCAAAACATCAGACGTGTCCGATATAATACCACCTCTGAAAGCGACCCAGGTTGGATTAAAAAAAATCTGATTTCATGTGACTTGCGCTGTTCACACGGTCATGAAAAAATCATCAGTCGCATATAGGCAAAAAGATCGGATTTGGGTCACATTTCACGGCCGTGTGAACAAAGCCTGAGTGATTTGTGTCCAACTCCATAGGCTGATCCGAGGCCTGGTGTTGGACCACGGTGCCCGCCATCCGGACATGAAGAAGCGGGTGGAGGATGCCTATGTGCTCACATGCAATGTGTCTTTGGAGTATGAGAAAACGTAGGTATAATGTGTAGCTTGCAGTAGCTGTTAATGGTGGACAGAGGGTGTAGCACCTTGGGTGTATTAGCAGCAGCAGTATGCAATTGATCTTTCTGGGCATATAGATGCCCAGCTAACCATCTACAGTTGTGTGCAGAAGTCTACATACTGTACACTTGTGAAGAACATGTATGTCATGGCATTCTTGAGTTTCCAATAATTTCTACAACTCTTTTATTTCTGTAATAGAGTGATTGTTTGTTACAAAAACATTCATGAAGTCTGGTTCTTTTATGAATTTATTATGGGTTTAGTGATGTGACCAAATCTGCTGGGTCAATTAATTAGCTTTGTGGCATGGCCTTTTAACTTCTTGTGAGTGATTATGATTGACTACAGCTGGTGACTTCTCTGAGCCCATTTAAATAGGGCTCATTTAATACATCTTTAGACTCAGCCACAAATGCTACAGTGGAAAAGTCAAAGGAGCTCAGCACAGATCTGAAAAAGCGGATCATTGAGTAAACAAGTGAGTAAAGTCACGTGGAGCTATTTCAAAGCAACTTCAGGTCCCAAGATCAACTGTGCAAACAATTGTTTGTAAGTATAAAATCATGGCACAGTTCCACTGCCTTGATCAGGAAGAAAATGCAAGCTATTACCTGCTGCTGAGAGAAAGTCAACCGAGAACCACCAAAAAGCAGGTCTGCAATGAATTAGAAGCCCTTGCTCCAGAAACCTTAAGGCTCGATTGAAGTTTGCTGCTGATAGGGCTGTCAAAAGTGCCATGAAATTGAGTTCGAATATATTCAAATTAATTTAGTAGAGTTCGAACGATATTCAAATTTATACTTTTTTTTTATTAAAGATTTTTCATGAATATAATAGCCTAATAAAATAACCCTTGACTGTAATATTGTACTGTGAACACTTACCCCTCGCTGAGGTGTTAACTTTAATATTTCGATGCTGGGTCTGGATTATTGGATTATTGCCCGTAAATAAATTGTAGCCTATAAATGTTCTGTTATTAAAGGGCAATGCTCGTTTTTGACAACCTGGACCTTATTTACGACATATTATAAGAAGTTTGACTCACCGAGATCACTTTGGTGTAGTTCGGAGGCCGGTAGAAGAAATTTAAAATCCAGCGCGAGCCAGTATATCCATGTAATGACGGTGATCGGGGCAACGGGAATGCAGTTTCTCAAAATCCATTTTCAGCCGCTAAACGGTTGTTTTCATCAATCAGATTGAATGAATCGACAGTTGAGATTCCTCAACGCGAGGCATTGTTGTTGTTTTCAAATACGGGGTCTTTAGCCTCTGTAATATGATCTTTACACGCCTTTCCCCACTTGCTCCAGCACGCATGCGCACAGGCCAGCGCGCAGACTGGCTATTCTCCGGCTCACATTCTCTGCGCTACGATCGTTGTTGGTGCCGAGAATATTGTCGTCGTCATTCGTCAGCAACAATCCGATCGTAGCGCAGAGAATGTTGACTGTTGACTGTTGACGCAGAGAATGATCACATGGACAAAGAAAAGGCCTTCTGGTGGAAAGTTCTGTGGTCAGATGAAACCAAAATTTAGCTGTTTGGCCACAGTGACCAGAAATATTAATGGAGTAGACAAGGTGAGGCCTTTAACCCCAAGAACACCATGCCTATCCTCAAGTATGGCGGTGGTAGTATAATGCTCTGGGTGGCCTGTTTGGCTGCCAGTTGACCAGTTTTTACAGAAGGTAAATTGAATAATGAAGAAGAAACTTCACGATTTTTTTTGTTTAAAGAAGTGTCTGCTCCAATTACTCTGACAAAAAAATAAGAGTATGTAAACTTTTGACTACAACTGTATATGCCCACAGAGATCCATCGTGTACTTCGCTGTGACATGTATAATTGGAAATAACCTTATAACGGGGCTTATGAGGCTAAATACCAAACTATGCCTTTATTAATATGTAACTTTATTATAGACCATATTATGATCATTCTATTTAGATTTTAAAAACCTTCGTTTGCAACTCTCTTTCAGTGAGGTCAACTCTGGCTTCTTCTACAAGAGTGCTAATGAGAGAGAGAAGCTGGTCTCTGCAGAGAGGAAGTTCATTGAGGACCGCATCAAGAAGATCATTGAGCTGAAGAAAGCAGTGTGTGCCGACGGGTCCAAAGGCTTTGTGGTAATCAACCAGAAGGTATGCCAATATTTTTAAGGATGTCATCACTGTGACGTGTGTATGGCTTTTAAATGAATAAAAACACTCAGTTATGTTACTGCACAGTGAACACCCATGTGTGCTATGTAGCTCCCCTGGTCTTTACTCTGTGCTACAGTAAAGTGTGGTCTGTACCTCTGCATTGGAGGAGCTTCATTCTCCTTCACATGTATTCATCAGACCAGTACAACTAATGTTGTAACCAGCGTGAACATACAGGTGCATCCCAAAAAATTAGAATATTGTGAAAAATTTTATTTTCTGTAATTTAATTTCAAAAGTGAAACTTTCATGTATTCTAGATCCATTACATAAACTGAAATATTTCAAGCCTTTTTTGTTTTAATCTTTGATTGCACAGTATGTTCAGTATGTTCATTTATGCACTCAATACTTGGTTGGGGCTCCTTTTGCACAAATTACTGCATCAACATGGAGCATGGCATGGAGGCAATCAGCCTTGAAATATTTCACTTGATGTGTAATGAATCTATAATATATGAAAGTTTAACTTTTTGAATGAAATAACAGAAAATAATGAACTTTCCACAATATTCAACATTTCTGAGATGCACCTGTAGGCTATGTAATGTAAGTACATTCATTGTTTCCCACAGGAATTTGTGAGACTATGGGGGGTGGACTTCCTAGCCTGGTACGACCATCCCATTCTCGCGAGCTCACATTCTGTTTCACTCACGCAGAACGGTCTGGCCTTCGCCTCCTCCAGAGCGATTATGCCAAAATCCAGACCATACCGGGCCAATCAGGGACTGCGTTTTAACTACTGTCCTGCCCCACAATGGAAAGCAGCCCCTGCTTGGTTCATGTCACTGCTGCTCGCTAAACAAACATGGCGGCTCCCAAAGCAACGAGTGGTAACGTTAACGAATAAACGCATCTGTAAGTGCAGTTATTGCAGAAATAGACTTAATCAACATTTAAACAAGAACAAGAGTATGCACTAGCGGAGTTTCTCGGTGGAAAAGACGTTTTTGCTGTTCTTCCAACTGGATTTGGCAAAAGTTTGCTGAACACTGACTGGATGAAGGTATTTGTCTGTCAAGGCAAGTACCCCCGCCCACGTAATCGCTCTCTATGGGGTAAAGGCCAGACCGATATTGCGGAGTGAAGCAGTGAGCTCGTTAGATCGGGATAGTCATACCAGGCTATGGACCTCAGACCCTGCACCACCGGAAAAAAATGTTGCACATTTTAAATACATCATACCTCAATCTGGGAGAGCAAAATCGAGAAGGGAGAATAATAATTTAGTCATAAACACATTTGGTTATGAAAGGGGATGACGTGGGCAAAGAAGTCACACCCACAAAGCATGGTAAACGAGATTGATTGTGTGTGTGCGTGCGTGCGTGCGTGCGCGCGCGCGCTAGAGAGAATGATGAGTAAGTATGGCTCCCTATTAGCAAACTTTGCACCCTGAATCTGAGCATTGGATTTTCCTGGGCTTTTTTATCTTTCTTTTTTTCTGCCAGAGCCAAAGCGATGAGGCATGGCAGGTCGCGCCGATGTTTTTGAGATTCTTCCTCATCTCGGCTCTCTCTTCTCATAACCTGAAAATCAAGAGTACAAACATATTAAGCTTTAGACTCTCACTTCAAACTTTTGGTCAAACTTGGCAGCCCTGGGCAGCCCTGAGCAAACCTATCTAACGTTATGTTGTTAGCTAGTTAACATTGGGTAACATTAGCCTACTTTAGCTAGCCAATGCTAGTTGTCAGTGTAGCTGCTTATAATCTAGCTAGCCTGGAAAATTGCCTAACATTAGCTAGCTAGATATAATGTTACATAGGCTAAATTAAGTTTGTACTAGTGGACAATTACAGTGGATACTGCAACTAAAGTTACCTCAACGAGTCCTCAAAATACTTCTTCACTTCCATCTTCTGAGAAACTCCAGCGCGAGTGTCAGTGAGTGCTCGCCTACGGCACGCGGGGAGGGGCTGGCTGGCTGGCTGGCTGGCTGACTGAGTGATGGATGCTTGAAGTAGCCTATTGCACAGCACAAAACACAACGGCGTTCAAGATCTTTTATTTATATTATTATGAGAAGTCAAATACTTTCGGTAGCCTAAATAATTATTTATAATACTGATTTATGAGACTATGGCAGGAAAAATTAATAGGTAATTGATAGGAAACACTGTCATTTAGATTTTGATTGTCATTGTAACTACACTGTATTTACCTCCTAACAGGGCATTGATCCCCATTCCCTGGATGCGCTGGCCAAGGAGGGTATTGTAGCTCTACGTAGAGCAAAGAGGAGGAATATGGAGAGGTAACCATTCTTATCCTTGTGGATCAATTTCCTTATTTTATTTCTGCATGGCTGAATTCTGTGTCACTTTGCCAGTAGTGAATGCAGTCAGACACCCTGCTACAGCAAACTTTCACTCTTCCACTTTATCCAAGCATGAGCGCTGAAATGTGCTTTGTCCATGCCTTGCCAGAGTGAATACAGCAGCATCTAGCGCAGTGTCTGATGTCTGTGTCTGATGTCTGTGTCTGATGTCTGATGTCTGTGTGTGTGTGTGTGTGTGTGTGTGTCTCCCTACTCCAACCCTAGGCTCACCCTCGCCTGCGGAGGAATCGCCATGAACTCGGTGGATGACCTCACGCCGGACTGCCTGGGCCATGCTGGTCTGGTTTATGAACACACTCTGGTACGATCACATCCTCTGTCTATATCTCTTATAAACACACTCTGGTATGACATGACATCACATCCTCTGTCTGGACCTCACGTCCTGGTAAAGCTCAACTGTCTATCAGTAGGGTCTTTCACCTGAGGACTTGTCTTTCAACATCTTTTGAATCACTGGGTCCATACCGCAGTCACTCCAAATACCTATAAGATCAGCCTATGGATGACATGCCTACAGCTTGATACTGATATTGAGAAGATGTGCATTGCAACATTTTAAGAAATGCCTTTTCTATTCTAGGGAGAGGAGAAGTTCACATTCATTGAGAAGTGTGGGAACCCTCGCTCAGTGACCCTGTTGGTAAAGGGACCAAACAAACACACACTTACCCAGATCAAAGACGCTGTGAGAGATGGGCTGAGGGCCGTCAAGAACGCCATCGAGGACGGTGAGTGCGCCCGAACACCCACCTTGGCTTTATCAAAGGAATGTTCTTTATTGAATGCTTGGATAGAATTTTAGGCATGGCTGAATTCTGTGTTACTCTGTCAGTAGTGAATACAGTCAGACACCATGCTAAAGCAACTTTTCACTTCTTTTCATGAGGGACGAGTGCTAGTCTGTGCCTCATCTACTCAATACAAGAGTGAATACAGGTAGTTGTGAGTCTTCGATTCCTATGATTACCAGTGTGGGCTAAGATGACCAGGTCCTGAGCAACGTAACTTGTGCAGGTTGCTTGTTACAGTAGCTTACCTCCCATGACTTCATAGCGGCAAAGAGTACATAAACACAGTCTCAACTGCTCAATCATTACAATCAACAAGTGCACAGTAAATATGTCGTCACCCCCACCCATGATGCATGTTCCTTTGTGGCAATGAAGGAATGGAAACATGATATTTTCTTCATGAATGTAAATATAGTGGTGAGGTCTTCACTATGTAGGCTGAACAGTTAGCATTTCCGTCAAGCTCCCTATGGGGAAAATGCCGAAAATAAGGTCTATTTAACAGAGACTCACAAAATAGTTTTGTTCAGTGCAGTGCATTCACTGTGTAATAAAATCGATACAGCAATACATCACAATATTTTGTTCCACGATACTCTTATCGGTTTTCCGCAGTACAGTATCGATACAGAAAAAGAAAAGGAGGGACGGTCATTGCAATCTGTAATGTATCATATCGCACTGTATCGTGATATGTATCGTATCATGACCCATGTATCGTGAGTTCCTTGCCAATACTCAGCCCTATAATTGAAGATGAGTTTTGAATTGAAGATTAGTGAATTTTGAAGCCCTTTGAAGCCCTTAGCTGCTTCTGATGGCGATATTGTTGCGATGCTAACTACTATTGAAACTCAATAATCAATGGCGGCACGTCAGAAAGATCTGTGACTCGTAGTCCAGTTTCAATAACGGTAAGCATATCGCAACATCGACATCAGAAGCTCCCCTATTGACTTGAAAGCCCAGTGTTGCACCAAAGACTTGAGAAATACCATCCTGTTTTCTTGTGTCGGTATTTGCACTTCTTAACAGACACCGTCGGATCTGCCTTTACCCTAGAGCTCTGAATCATGAACTATGGAGATTAAATCAATGTACACTGTCGACCTATGATGTTGGAGCTCCATAATGCTTGCTGTACAAACACTGACCCAATTGATGCTTGTGTTATTGCAGGTAGTGTGGTGGCGGGGGCAGGGGCATTCGAGGTGGCTGTGGCCGACGCTCTGGTGAAGCACAAGTCCTCTGTGAAGGGCAGGGCTCAGCTGGGGGTGCAGGCTTTTGCTGATGCTCTGCTCATCATCCCCAAGGTACTCGCCAATCATGAGAAAACTGTGGCTACCTTTTAATAAAGAATCAGAACTTTCTGCAGGAGTACTGTATAGTATGCACTATAGTACAATATATAAGGATTCTCTTAATTCAGTACTCTAGTTATGTTTTATTAAGTTTCTTTCTCTAGGAGATTACTGTATGACAACTGTTTGGTCCCCTCTTTGTAGGTCCTGGCACAGAACTCTGGCTACGATGCCCAGGAGACCCTGGTCAAACTCCAGACTGAGTTCAAAGAGAGTGGCCAGCATGTAGGAGTGGACCTGAGCTCTGGTATGGAATATAATGACAAAACGCCTATTAAATGTCAGAGATGACTTGAATTTCAACTTGAATTAATACTTAATTACATGACTCCGTTGCATGGTGTGTCATACATATTTCTAAAGGGATTTGGTGTGGAAGAAAATGTAAATTAAGAGGACATTTGAAACTATTAATTTCTTCTGCTAATGGTGTTGCTGTGATCTGTAGGTGAACCAATTCTTGCTGCCGAGGCAGGTATCTGGGACAACTACAGTGTTAAGAAACAGCTTCTTCACTCATGGTAAGAGTATGCAGCGTCATAGAAGAGACAGGGTCCCTATTATCAACACATTTTAAATTAGATTCATCTTTCCAATTTAATTCTTGTGTGTTGCTTCTATCCACAGCACGGTAATCGCCAGTAACATCCTGTTGGTGGATGAGATCATGAGAGCCGGTATGTCATCCCTGAAGGGCTAAGGTCAGAAACCGGATCTCCAGCACTTGGGATGCTAACTACTAGAGCAGCCATATGGACTGGCTGGAAGTATGGACTAGTTATAGAAGGTGGCCATCCTAAATGGGGAGAAACACACATGCCTCTGCTTGTTCCTGAAGTATAGCCGCCAATGTGTAATACAGTATGCTCTGTTTTGTCATTTTATCCATGGACACTCCATTTCCCTCATCGAATCTACGTTTTGAGTTGTTTTTTTCATTATGGATCGTCATACTGAGAATGTGTTACCTCCATGTAATAAACCTGTAGGTTTGCTCTGCAATTGTTCTTGAGTTGATCATTATCACTGAAGTGGGGGGTGGAAAAAAAAGTGATAGTAATAGTCATGAAAATCAAGTCTTAAAATGTCAAATTATTTGACTCGAATTAATCAGGTTGTTTTTATGAATATTTTAGCATACATTTGAAACTCCCCTTATACATTTGCATGCTCCTTTCAAACGGTTCACAGTAAATGACCCTAGTACAGTAAAACCTACATAAAAGCAAAATAAAAAGGCAACACATTTTTAAGTACAGTACATGCCATTCAAGTATGCAGGTTCTTTGCCCCTCCTAGAAATACTGGGAGAAAGCTTTATTGCGAGCAGGTTGATGCAGATTTAGATTTATAGTCAGGGGTGAAAATTAACTTTTTGGCTCACGGTGAGTCACCTGCCAAGGGGACTGTAGATGAAATCTACCGACCAAGTATATATATATTTTCAGATAGCCTTCCGAAATCTAGTCGCTAATTGGAAATTTTGCCTGCATTTGGCCGGTGGCAGGTGTTAATTTTCAGCCCTGTTTATAGTACTAACCTTTTATTCTTCTATGACGAAACTGCCATATGCATACACAACAAATTCATTATTAGCTGACGTTTAAATTGTTTCACACTTGTAGTGATTAAAATGCTTACACTGCCCAGTGTTTTATGACGCTAGAAGATGCATTGCACTGATGTTATGTACTTCATCCCTGAACTCTACATGATTTCACACCCCACATAATGACAGTGTATATATATTTAATGCATAATCATGTTTATTCATCCACAATCTTCAGGTGATGATGTTCTGATGTCTATTTATTCTGCTCTAATACTACAAGACAAGTCGTTAGTGTTTGTCATTCTCACTTTAGTTCAATCCATACTACAAAAAAGAATTAACATTACTAAAAACATTTCAGTGTAGTCACCAGTAACATCCACCCACTGATCTCTCAGCCATTTTCGGTAGAGAGCAAGTGATGCTAAATCTGAACTAAGTGCTATACTTCAATACCCTTCAGTGCTACAGTTGCATGTACCTTGACCTTTTATACAAAAGGCATGCCTTACTTGAGTGAAATCTTTACCTCCAGGGTTAAGTTGATCCAAGGCACGGACTTGGATTCAGCTTCCCTCCATCCAAACAGCCTTACCACGGAGATGAACAAAAGCAAAACTGACCCATGGTAACCTCACCCTACATCATCCTCTGAGTCTCTTACCACCTTTCCTCTGAAGTGTCCACCCATGTACAATCCTACTAATACATTTGAAGACATTAGACTGATGCAAGTATACACCAAGAGATGGTTCCCTCCCATATTTTCCCAGTCTTCACCCAATTGAAGAATACAAGTACACACTTAACCAAGAGGATTAGGTAGGGAACTGGGATGCAGCATGGCCGCCCCCCAACCCACTCCCACAGGGACAGAGAATCAGTGTTACCACATGTGATGGGGCGGCGACTCCGCCTCAGCCGCTATGGACAGCAGGATGGCCTTGGGAGTGTTCTCGAAAAGGGCGGCTCTGTTCTGGGTCTGCCCCTTCTTCACCCAGTGTCCATAGATCTTGAAGGCACAGGCGTCGATCAACTTGCGAATGGGTTTGATGGCGTACGGATCGCTCTTGATCACTTCCTTGGTGACAGGCTTGGCACGGCGGTAGCTGCAGTAGATACGCATGGTGGCGAGCACCGTCATGCAGATAACCTGGAAATGGGTACAGGATGAGTCAAGTGCAACAAGTAGGCCACTCATATCTCACTGAATTTGTCACCTTGAAATTACTGTATTCTCCATAGGAAGTCATCAACTCGCAGGCTAAATTACAACTTGTGCCCTGAATTGACAAGTATTCACAGACATAATAAGCCTCCTAATTCTGTCTGAATGGTCGTTATGATGGGTACAAAGTTGAAGCACTACCTAGAACTTCAACGGGTTGTAACAGCTCCCCTCACCTTGAACTTTCTGTAGGGGCTAAAGTGTCGAACTTCAGCCACCACATATTGCTGGAAGAAGGAGTGGTTCAGGGCGTCAGATGCTGTGTAACGCTTCTGAGGGTCTACTACCAACATCCTGGAGATCTGAGAACAGGACACCCAACCATGGGTAAGCATTAACGTGGAGCTCTGAGTCTGTGCTGCTCATCTCTTAAATACTGTACAGAAGGTGTAGGTACTGTATACTATATCTTTGCAAGTCTGTCCTGTCTCTACAATGTCCGTTCCTTTAATGTTTACATATAATTCTCAGTAAAATTAGCACCTAGACTAGTTAGAGCATTATGACACTACTACTCTAGTGTAGCCAACTTTTAAAGTTCTATGATGGCATGTGACCTCTGTTTTTGTCCCATCCCAACCTACCAGGTCTTTCACGGTGTCTGAGCGGTCGTCCCATTCCGGAGAGGAGAACTCGTATTTCCCGGCCAGGATCATACGGAGCATCAGCATCTGTTTCCTGTGCCAGAAGGGAGGGGATCCGGCCAGCAGAGTGTACATAATCACTCCTGAACTCCACCTGAAATCATAACAAAAAGTGAAAAAATAAAAGTAAATCTGTGTTATATCTGTTAATGCTACTGTATAAATCTGTGTTATACAGTGTTTATAGTAATGACCAGGCTAATATAAAGTCAGATTGATTAGAAAAAATAAAAGACGGATAATGAAGGTTTATGAAGAGTGTCAAAAGTTATATGTAGAATATTTTCTTATGAGTTGGGTCACTGAAAGTAAGTAGTGGTAATGTATAATTGTCCCTACTCAATCTGTAGTGGCTTTTGGGGGCCGGCTGTGGCTCAGGAGGTCAGATCAGATTATTTTATTCATCACGTACATCATGTAATGTATAGTCAATGTTGCTACCGGCTCCAAGATGCGCTCATTACAGATAACTACAATACTACAGTACACAATTTATAAATTACACAAGAAGTACCAATCTATACAGTATAAAGATAAGACACCGGTATGGACGGATTATTTACATGCTATATTTAAGGTTATAAATAACCCGTGGGGGCATGGGTGTTATGTACATGTTATAGCTATCATAAATAATCCCGGGGGTGAGATATATTGTCATTTGCATTTGTATGATTATGTTATATACACTAGATATTCTTACCGACTAGATATAGTGGCACTGTATACATTAGTTAGTCATTCAGGTGCTATATGGCTTGGGGAAAGAAAGAAGCGGCCCCCCTAAGGTATGTTCCGCTGACTGTACCACTCTCTGTAGGTCCTTGCGGTCCTGTGTGCTGCTGTTCCCTTACCAGGTGGTGATATTCCCAGTCAGGATACTCTCGGTTGCGCATGAGTGGAAGCTCGAATCTGGTGGGACGCTCTTAATTTCTTCAGTTGTTTGAGGTGGTACAGTCTTCACCACAGTGTCTATGTGTGTTGATTAAGGGGGAGTAGTTCCAGTCCTGCTTCCTCCCAAAGTCCACCAGCATCTCCTTTGTCTTGCTAACATTCAGATGGAGGTTGTTTACCTGACACCACTGGGTCAGGAGCCTCACCATCTCCAGGTAGGCCTTCTCATCATTATTGGAGGTCAGGCCTATCACTGCTGTGTCATCGGCAAACTTAATGATGGAATTGGAGTCAAAGGTGGCTGCACAGTCGTGAATCTACATGGAGTACAGAAGCGGGGACAGAACACAGCCCTGGGAGGCTCCAGTGTTGAGGGTGAGAGGGGATGAGGTGTGATTGCCTACCTTTACCACTGGGGTCTATTTGACAGGAAGTCTAGGATCCATTAACAGAACTGCTTAGCCCCAGGATATCCTGAGCTTGGTGTCGAGCCTGGGTGGCTCAGTTATACTGTTAAAAGCTAAACTGTAGTCAATGAACAGCAGTCTCAACCCAACATGTTACCCTTCTCTTGTCTAGGTGGGATAGGGTAGAGGATGCGATTGCCCACATCCTCCACTGGACAGTGGACAATTGCATCCTCTGTGGATCTGTTGGTTCTGTATGCGAACTGTAGGGAGTCCAGTGTGCTGGGCAGTGAGGAACAGATGTGGTCCTTGACCAGCCTCTCGAAGCACTTCATCACCACAGAGGTGAGGGCTCATTGAGGTATGCTGGTCTTGGGTACGGGGATGTTGGAGGACTTCTTGAAGCATGTGGGGACGAATTGACTGGGCCAAGGACAGGTTGAATATCACTGAACACAGGAGCCAATTGGTCGGTGCACACCTTGAGGACCCACCCTGTGATACTGTCTGGTCTCATGGCCTTCCTGGTGTTCACTTGCTCAAACACCTTTCTGACGTCGTGTTCAGAGAGAATGGGTGCTCTCTATTCATCTCCGCTCTCTTCCGCCTGAGGTGTGATGGCCATCCGGCCATTGTTGGTCTCAAAAGTGTGCATAGAAAGTGTTCAGGCTGTTCACGAGAGCAGCATCCACACCTCCTGAGGAGGATGGAGACCCCTTATAGTCAGAGGTAGAGCAGGTCGCCCAATGATCGTTGGGTCTGCGGTTTGAATCCCGGCTTCTCCTCTCCACATGAAGTGTCCTTGGGCAAGGCACTGAACCCCAAATTCCTCCCATTGAGCAGAGAATGATGGTGTGTGAATATGTGTGTGTGAATGGGTGAATGAGAGGCCATTGTAAAGCGCATTGGATAAAAGCGCTAAATGCAGTCCATTTACCATTTTTGGGACTATTAGTTTGGGAACTCACACGTCGACAGCAGTGCTGTATCCAGGGTGGTTTGGATCCATGGAGCACTCGATGATCTCTGGAGCCAGGTAACCTGGGGTCCCACACACCTCTGGAGAGAGAGGGGGCACAGATGTTGAAATAAGGGTCTTGTTGAGTACATTAACTTTTCATCCTTGAACAAGTTTATCAACATCTCAGGGCTCCTCAATCAATGATTTGCACTGGTCTTTTACAAAAGGGAGCAAGAAGTGAGTAACATACTTTCTGCATTTGCTCAATACAGTACGCCACATACTGAAATCAATCTGCATCTGAATATTTAATGACATAAATAGTATTGTACCATTTGTCTCTGAAAACTGACTCTAGGTCCTGTGTGTCCCAAAAAGTCACAGGGTCCCCCTTGGAAAGGTCAATGTATCCATGAGTGTCCAGTTGCATCTTAACCTTTGTCAGATGAACTAACAGCAATGGGGGAGGGGGTTGGGAGACTAAACTCAAGACCAGACTAACTAGGCAGTTACTCTACACAGCACGGACAGCTAGTGCACAAACACAAGGCTTCACCTCAGTAGAGGGAATATATATGGGTTTTAATCCCAACTTCCTACTAATAGTTTGGGAATGTGCTTATATAATTAATGATTCAGTATGTTTATGTTGACAAATATGTTTGAACTGATCATCATCACTGACTATTTTTAAAAGGTAGCTAACCATTGAGTCTCTGGCCTGGCTCGAGCTGCACAGAGAAACCAAAGTCAGTGAGTTTGATGTTCATGTCATCGTCCAGTAAGATGTTCTCAGGCTTCAAGTCCCGGTGGACGATATTCTGGGAATGAAGGAACTGGACCACCTCCAGTAGAGCACGCATGATCTTCCTTCAGGGCCAAGAAGAAATGGTCATCCACAAATCATTGTTATTCCATATAAACCACACACTAAATATTTTCCGTTCCATTACTTCTTCAATATTCTCTAACTATTCACTTGCATCTGTAAAATTGTGAAGCAGTCTATCAAAGTAAATTATTCTAACCTGGTTTCCTTCTCGCTCAGGGTAACTTTTTCTGTGAGGTAGTCAAAAAGCTCTCCTCTCTTCATCCTAAGAGAAAGATAATATCATTTAAGTATTTTCTGTTCCATCCTGTAAATCCTGAATGAGAGAGTTGGGTTAAGTTGTGCTTGTGAAGCGGGGTAGAATGACTGGTATGAATGAGTGGGTGTGTCAGAGTGGAGTTGTGTGAATGAGTGTGTGTGCACGTCTACCTGCTTCTCCACAGGTGTTCTCAATCACCCCCATGATTGGGAGAGTACAAATGCCGGTGCTTCCGTTCTACCGGGGCTGATGTTTCTTCCACGTACCCGAGGACTCGAATGACGGGGACGGGTCTACCATCCTACACCGAACCGCACCGGAGATTGAGATACAACGCACGCATTTTACGCAGTAAAGGAAAGTGATCAACCCCATTGCTGGCGTGTGTAGTGTATTTTTATACGGTATTACATCAATACATCTGTATTACTCTCATTTAGTAATCATTTACTAAGAATAAGGAATAAACTCCATTTTAGATAGAACTCTGTAATTACAAGCAACTTCATTGCAGTAGGAACTTGGTTAACTTAATTAGTTTAACATCTAGATGACAACACATGTCCTGTCCTGAGTCAACATTCCTTTGCCCCTGAGGAACAATAGAGATGGCACCTATGAAGAAGAAGTCAGGAAGCCTACAGGTGATCAAAGCAGGACCGGAAAAACCCCAAGACTGCCCCCATGTCCGGAGGGGGGGGCAGAGCTCAGTGACACCTATTGACCAATTGCAAGACCAGTTGTAAATGTACCTCCCTCGTATGCAAAATTGTTTTGTGCTCATTGGCTTGAAGCCAAGTATATCAACTCGGACACGAGACTGAGAATTCAGTACCGCCGAGATTTGACCGAATGGCGTGCTCAATAAATTTGGTTTAAACTGCATTTTTCTCCAGAAGATTCTTTCCAAGTCAAGACAAAAAGATACGACATATTGGCGATGGTTGATGGGATGGCGATTCTAGCTACGTTTGCAAGACCCTTGAAAGATAGCGACTTCAATTAACTCTCGTGAACCTAACGGCCAAAGGACGACAAGAGCGAACGACCTCGCGAGTCTTGATCGAGGTAAACCGTCTTGCGAATTATTTTATGCTTACGCCATAAAGAACTTCCAATAAATAAGGAGAATAGATTTAAAATTGTGTACGCATTGTTGTGCTGACTCGGTATGGGCATTGTCTTAGAAAGACGCATACGAGAGCGCAGAGTTTAGAGAAAGACTTGAGCATTGAGTGGAGTTCGATGTCTCTAAAGGAAAACCGGTTAAATTAAATGCATAGGATTGCATATTTTTGTTAAGTGTGAGGTACCAGTATGTAAAAGCAGGCTAAACCGGAGTCCTGTATTGTCTCGTTTTAAAGTACGTTTTTAACAGTCTGCTATTTGGTCCTGTTTCTTGTAATTGTCTAATGTAGATATTCTTACTTTCTGAATGATGTTGAGGGGATAGAGATCCTTTGTTCTCTCCTCCACGTGTGTGTGTGTGTAGGCTACTGTAGCCTGTGTGTGTGTGTGTGCCTGCGTCCACAGCCTTTGTGTGAGGAGACGGGCTGTGAGAGGTGTGAAAGTTGAGGTGTGAACGGAGAGCCGTGCGTTGTGGGTTTTGTGCTTTAAAGTTTAAAAGTTGAGATTGTGTGTTTGTTGGTTTTATACATTGTAAGGTTTGAAAGTTGAGTTAATGTAAATAATATTGGCTGATATTTCCTGTTTAATTGTCTTTTGTGGGTGAAGCAACTCCCTGAGTTGTAAATTCCTAGCCCTCATCAAACAGCTGTGAAGAGGGGGGGGTCGGTGAAACGCGTTCACTGGCCAGGGGGGTTGTGCTGTGGTTTGTAGGTGTGAAGTCACCCAATTGTGTTTCTCTATCTATCTGTCTCTCTCTCTTTCTTTCTCTCTTATTTCTCTCTCTTTCCTGTCTTTAGAAATTAGGGACATATAATTCATCCAGTGGGTCGTGCGGTGTATGGGACGACTGGATTAGATAAGAATAGTTAATTTATAAAATTCATAAGTGGATGTTGAATCCTTAGCAGCAATCCACTAGTCAATTATAACTTTAGCCAGATTTTAGGGATATTAAGAAATCTTTCATCCTTCTCACCTCTGTTGTCCTATGCCTCCATCTAGTGGCGTTTAATAGGTTGCAGTTCAAGTTGGTTTTGATTGTATGGATTCAAGTGTATTAGGTTGTCCTATGCTGCCATCGTGTGGCCTTTGTTAGATATGACCGCTTTCTATATTTGTTTGAGTATTCGTGTGTTTTATGACAGTTTGACTTTAGAATAATGGGTTGTTAATAGCACATATATTTTTAATTATCAGTGCTTGGTGATTAATTGGGTTTTCCCCTTTGAGTCAATCTGTTTACAGTGATATCCGGAAAAGCTTTTGTCCATACCAGCCATCCATCCATCCACCCATCCATCACCTGCTTGAAAAGTAAGCCTGAATTGCTGATTAATGCTCATTAATTGAACTAGACTGATCACCTGATTTAATTGTTTTGAGTGGTTGACCTGCATTTAAGGCTTGGTGTTTTATGATAAGGTGATTGATTGGTTTGGTTACTTGATTTGATAATAAGGATACATGGTTAGTCCATTAATTGATTAATTCTTCAATATTTTATTGATTACTTGATTAATTATTTATAGTTATTCAACTTTTTATTATTATAAGTATTATATGTATATATAATAATTCTACTTGATACTGGATATAAGTGGTTTTGAGGGTGTTTGATTGTTAAATGGATGTAGATGGTTTGGTGTTGAGCTTTGGGTTTTGAGTGATTGGTGGTCTGTTGGATATCTGGTTTAAAGGTGTCTTGGTTTTTGATAGAATAAACATCAGTTTAAGCGTTGCTTTAGTAGAGTGATATAGACGTACATACATATATTACGCTTTGCATATTGTGTGTATGGAGTAAAAGGACTGTGAGTGAACGGACAGTAGGACTCAACTTGCTGACAGGCAAAGTGGTGTGGACATTTCGATGTCTACGTCAAAATATTTTTTATTTTAATTCATTATTTTCTGGCATACAGCGATTAATGAGGGGATTGTCCTCTGGTGCACAATACCCTAAGCTTGCGTCAAACCGGGCTTTGTGGTTTTTAATTTGCAAAAATTAAAAGTGCTTAAATGGGACCGATCGCTCCCTGTGCTGAAGACTAGGGTTGAGATTGAGCAGGATTATATCTGGATAGGCAGTTTAGGTAGAGCAAGAACAGTCCTATGTCTGTGAGTGATTGAGCGTTCATTTCTTTATTAATTACATAATTGATAAAGCTTCATTTTTATAGTGTTAGATTCTTAATAGGTTTATTGATAGTTTGAATTGTTAACAGTTTATCAAGTTATGAGTGCTTAAATAGTCTTGACGCTGTTTAGTAAAGTGGGACGGATACAGAACACAGCATTAGAAGCAGTAATTATAGCTCCAACCGAAGTAGAGGAAGTCAACAGCACAACGGACAAGCTGTTGAGTGAGTGATGCTCTGTTCTCCCACATGAATTAAGTTTAGACTTTGCATTCTTATGACATTCGGAGGGAATCTACTATGGCTTATACACAGTTACTTGTGCTAAATTCTGAGGGAAGATATGTAATCAGAGATGTTAATAATGATATTATGCAGAAGGGACATGCCAGGACGACCGTTGTAACTCATCCTGATGTGAAGTGCAAAACCAGGAAGTTAGCTCAGTCTCTGATACCAGCTGAAAAGAAGAAGAAGTAGATGTACAAGAAGGGAAAGTGTGGAAGCGACAGTGACTCTTCTGTAGAGGAAGGAGTGGATATTGGAGGATATGATGAAAGTATTAGAAAGATTATGACAGGTGCTGTATAGAAAGGAAGCGTTGCTATTGAAACAGACTAGTAGTAGTAGTGAAGAAGTGAATGAGGAGTCTGACTCGAAGGAAGATGATACAACATGGACCAAGGATGTACCAGTTTAAGAAGAATTGAAGGAAATTAGGAAGTAGTTGAAGGAGATTAGGAAGTAGTTGAAGGTGATTAGGAAGTAGTTGAAGGAAATTGGAAAGTAGTTGAAGGAACAAGATGCTGAGCTGAAGAGGAAACTCAAACTCACTCAAAGTCAGTTATTGAATGGAAAATGGAAAGTAATGGAGTAGAAACAAGCTGTTGTTTTGCAGAACAAGAACAACAACAACAACAACCAATGATGTTATCTTCATTCCCGTTCCCTGTTTTCCAACAGCCTCAGACAGGGGGAGATTATTAATTCTGAAGTATTCAAAAAAAAAAAAAAAAAAAAAAAAAAAAAAGGGGGGTGAAGAGGAAGTTAAACATGTCATTGGCTAGATGTCATCAGCAATTTACAATACAATAAGTTTCTTACATTTTTAGAATCAATTTTTTAGGAGAATGATAGCGGTGATAACCTACGTTGTCACCTCTGAGCCTGAGTTCATTATTGAAGTTGAAGTGATGAGGAATATTTTTTATTACATCTGTGACATTTTGGAGAAACACTTGTCTCCAGAAGATTATTATAGAAGCAAACTAGTTGAATATGGACTCTAGAGTATGAACCATCTTTTTGTTCAGAAAAACAAAAACAAAAAGTCATGTGTGTTGAATGGATATCAATGATTTGATGCTAAGTTCAGTTCATTATAGGAATTTCATAATAGTAGGAGTATTCAGTTATGGTTTCATATAACATCAGTTTAGATAATTGGTTTACAAAGCTGTTTAGTCAATTCAAATAGGTTATGTTTCTCACTTTGATTTAGGAGTTTGTGTTTCAATAGTCAATGAATGGCCATAAGCTGTTCGGTTATGCATTCTATTGAGGAGTTGGCTTTAGGCCTTCCCCTCTGTCATTAACCTCGGTTTGTGTTAAGTGTTGTTTTACAGGTACCGTGGACCCTGGGGGCCGGGCCCTAGCAAGGCCTGGTGTATGCCATCCTGGGGGCTGACGGTCATCTGTTGTCTGTATATTGTTCTCTTGTTTAATCAGACACCAGGGGGTCGTCTACATTTCACCTGTGTTTTTGATTCAGGTGTGTGTACACGTCTCCTTGGTTGGATTGTTCTGTTTTGTAGTAATTTAGGTTTAGTCTATGTCTATAGGATGTTCTGTGTTTTTGTGTAGTTCTGTGTTGATGTTTTCAGACTATCCTGGAGTGCATTTAGTGGGCTACCAAGGCGTGGTTGCCCCTCACCAGCATGAAGCTATGAACTGTGTGGAGTCACGGATGACTTGAGGGTCATTCTTGGACATTCCTGGAGTGTTCTCCCTGTTTCGGACGGGGTGAGCTTACCATCTTGCTGCGGACATTGTTCTCTGGGTGTCAGAGAGGATTGCGACACCTGGGGGTTTGATGTCTGAAGATGGCTCCAGCGTGAGACGAGGAGATGAGACAGCGCTGAGGGCTGTTCTCCTTCGGAGGGGCTAAGTGCTAGTAACCTCTGGCCCCCGATTTGCTTTGTTGCTGTGTGATGATTTGGTTATTTGTATGTGTTTTGGGGATTGTTTGTTATGTTTAATGTTGTTTTGTGTCGAGGCGTTAGGACGCCTCGAAGGGGGGATATGTAGTGTATTTTTATACGGTATTACATCAATACATCTGTATTACTCTCATTTAGTAATCATTTACTAAGAATAAGGAATAAACTCCATTTTAGATAGAACTCTGTAATTACAAGCAACTTCATTGCAGTAGGAACTTGGTTAACTTAATTAGTTTAACATCTAGATGACAACACATGTCCTGTCCTGAGTCAACATTCCTTTGCCCCTGAGGAACAATAGAGATGGCACCTATGAAGAAGAAGTCAGGAAGCCTACAGGTGATCAAAGCAGGACCGGAAAAACCCCAAGACTGCCCCCATGTCCGGAGGGGGGGGCAGAGCTCAGTGACACCTATTGACCAATTGCAAGACCAGTTGTAAATGTACCTCCCTCGTATGCAAAATTGTTTTGTGCTCATTGGCTTGAAGCCAAGTATATCAACTCGGACACGAGACTGAGAATTCAGTACCGCCGAGATTTGACCGAATGGCGTGCTCAATAAATTTGGTTTAAACTGCATTTTTCTCCAGAAGATTCTTTCCAAGTCAAGACAAAAAGATACGACACGTGATAGCACACGTATCTGTCTATATCGGATGTGTTAACTTTGGCTACGACTGAGTCTGCCCTTTTCCCTCCTGGACCACCGCGCGCACCGGACTGGGCCAGCCGACCGTGCAGCGGGGTGATCGGCGAGAGATTCAGCATACAACGCCCTCAATTCACCACAGCAAAGGGAAGTCTTGCTTACCACTGCTCGTGTGCGAATTGAGCAACGCCAGTGTTTGGGACTGTAGTGTGTCCGGCGGCTGATTCTGCCTTTCCCCTCCTCTTGCCCACAGCGCAACGGACCAGCCTACCATCGCGGAGCTACGAGCGAGGACGGTGGGAACGACCCACGCCTACCCACGGACGCCTAACGTGAATGCCTCGCTCCCGGGACTCCCATTGAGAGGCGCAAGATCGAGTGACGTCATCGAAAACGGGAATTCCCTCTCATCCCTCCCCCGATTGGACGAGGCCGTGGGTTGGGTTTTGGATGGGTGGCGCCACACGAACTATCCTCTACAAATAGGTTGTAGTTCTTTTTATTGGTGATAGTGTTTTTAGCAGGGTTCTGGTTGGAAGCCTAGTCTCGGCTGCCCGCTTCTAGGTACTATTATAGTTGTAAGACCAGTATATCGTTGGGTAGTGTTTAGTGTGTAGTGTCGCATGCCTTATTGGGTACAGTGTACCCCATACCCCATCTTGAGTGCTCGGCCCCGTTTCGTTGGCCGTCTTATACGCAGTGGATTTGTAGTGGTACGTGTTGCCGTGTATGGTAGTGATACCTTTTGCAGTGATACGGGTGGCTGTGGTTTACCGTGTGCAGTGTATTTGTAGTGGTACGTGTTACCGTGTATTGTGGTGATACCTTTTGCAGTGATACGGGTGGCTGTGGTTTACCGTGTGCAGTGTAGTAAATAGTAGCATTACTCGAACTCTCCATTAGGGGGAGCCCAATTGGTCCCAACCGTATTGTCTCACTAAAGCATAGTGCCCAGGATTAGTGCCGCCTGACCACCCTGTTTTATAAGCTGGTTTTATATTGTTGTGATATTGTGTTCATCCCTATGGGTGGAAATGTGTCCTTAAAGGAATTGCCAATAAATTATTGTGAGAAATATATATCGCCTCCTCTTGCTGTGTACTCAAGGGTCTTTAGCATAACCTGTACGGTTACATTTTTGGCGTTGTCGGCAGGATCCTTGACCTACATAGCAAGATGGTTGACGTTGACGATGCTGGCGGGCAGCCCCAGGGAACAGTAGTTATGCCTTGGTTTATGGGTGGGCCTTGGGTGCCCAAGTTTGACGGAAGAGAGTCATCAAGGTTTCCAGAGTGGAAAAATCAGATTGCAGCATGTATTCGAGCCCAGGGGCTAAATGCACAGCAAAGGGTCGATTTTGTGTTGAGCGCCTTAGATGGAGATGCCAAAAGAGAGGTGGCGCTGTTGGTTGTAGAGGAGCGCAACACTGATGTTAAAATCTTAGAGGAGCTAGAGAAGCTATATGGGGGACAGAAGTCGGTAGCACAGCTGCGAGTAAAGTTCTTTAACTGCAAACAAGAACCTGGAGAGGAAGTGAAGGCATTCACCCTCCGGCTGCGGGAACTGCACCACAGTTGGAGAGCGCAAGACCCACACCAGGGGTCGGACGACGAGCTATTACGGACTCAATTCGTCATGGGTCTGAGACCCGTACCCATGAAGCAAGAGCTACAGCGGCAGCTCAGGAGGAACTCG
The DNA here is from genome assembly GCF_949987555.1 of Borostomias antarcticus. Classification (NCBI taxonomy): domain Eukaryota; kingdom Metazoa; phylum Chordata; class Actinopteri; order Stomiiformes; family Stomiidae; genus Borostomias; species Borostomias antarcticus. The sequence goes on along the minus strand of NC_140234.1, from coordinate 50,914,155 downwards.
ACGACCACCTTCACAGAGGCTTGTCGGGAGGCAAGAGCATTAGAACGAGAGTTAGGAGGATCTGAAGAAGCTCAAGCCTGCCCCGTTTTTGCCCCTGCATCTAGGAGAGCCCCACCAACAACTCCTGAGTGGCAGCAGATCAAGGAAGACTTGCGGACAGAGCTGCGCCAAGAGCTGCGCCAAGAGCTTAAAGAACAGATGGCCCTCCTGAGTAAGTCTGTGGTAGACGAGCTGCAGGAACGCCTGAGCACGGCACAACTCACCACACCTCCAACCGCCGCTGCAGCCCCTCAACCACTCTGGCGCCGGCAACCGAACAACCCCCAACGTCAGCGCCTGGAGTCGGCGCCTCCGGGGCTATCCCACTACCAGTGGGACGGCCAAGGCCGTGCAATCTGCCGTGACTGCGGGGAAGCAGGACACATTCAACGGTTCTGCCCTCGCCGGCAGCCACAACAGGATTTTTGGCAACCCCGGTCACAACAGGGCAAGTGAACCGGGAGGGGCCCCCGATTGTGCCCCCACAAAGGCCCGCCATGGTAGGAAGATGCCCAGAAATTGAAGTGACTATCCAGGGTAAGACGATTCCATGCATCCTTGACACTGGTTCACAAGTCACACTCATGAGCCAAACGTTATTTCAGCGGCACTTTGGAGGGGAATGCATAAGCGACCCTGACCGCATATCATGGCTGGCCTTGAAAGCAGCCAATGGACTTAACATCCCTTACGTGGGGTATGCTGTACTTGATTTCATCATTGGGGGTATAGAGGTGAAGGAAAAGGGGGTGGTTATTGTTCGAGACGACTGCATCAATACGGAGTATGGGTTGCTGGGGATGAATGTGGTAACAGATTGCTGGGCCCGTATTTTTCAGGGTGGGCACCCAGGGGTTGCAGCCTTTAAATCAATCTTCTCCCCCTCTGCAGAGAAGTTGTGGGACGTGGCCTTTGCGGCCTGCCAGAGGGCAGAGGCCTCAACCACTCGAGTGGAACTACAGGGGGTGGCCAGACTACAGCGACAGCCCCCAGTGATGCTGCCTCCCTCAACGGAGACAATCATCTGGGCCCAGGTACCACAAGCTGCTGGCCTGGCGGATTGCCCGGTTCTACTGGAGGATCTGGACGGCTACGGTCGTGAATGGCGGGTGGCTAGGTCACTGGCCTGGACCCGAGGGGGGAGAGTCCCCCTACGCATCTGCAACCCGAACCCTTTCCCCCTTGAACTGCCCCAACGGTGCCCCCTAGCCACCGTTACCCAAATCGACCCGCACGAGATCAGGGGGAGGACGACCCTGACGTTGCGCAGCGCTGGCCCCCAGGCGATTGAGGTGGACGTCCAGCACACTGCACAGACTCCGAGTGAGGACCAACCAGCCCTGGCTCTAAAGGGCGACGGCCTGGATGGGGATCAGCAAGCCCAGCTGGAAGTCCTGCTACGGAAGTGGTCGCACGTATTTGCCACACACGATGAAGATTTTGGGAGGACAGCGATCATCACTCACCAGATCCCGACTGGCACAGCTCCCCCGATACGGGAACGCTACCGCCCTGTTCCCCCAAGTCTCTACCCAGAACTTCGATCACTGCTGCAGGGTATGCTGGACAGTGGGGTCGTGAGGGAGAGCTCGAGTCCGTGGGCTGCCCCAGTGGTCCTCGCCCGGAAGAAGGATGGGTCTTGGAGATTCTGCGTGGATTACCGCAAACTAAACGCAGTGACCCACAAAGACTCCTTCCCACTGCCACGAATCGAAGAGTCACTCACAAGCCTGTCCAAGTCGGAATGGTATTCAACCCTCGATTTGGCTAGCGGATATTGGCAGGTGGAGGTGGCGACAGAAGATCAGGAGAAGACCGCCTTCACAACGCCCTTCGGCCTCTACCAATTTGACAGGATGCCATTCGGCCTCTGCAACGCCCCGGCCACTTTTCAGAGGCTCATGCAGCGCTGCTTGGGGGCCCAGGTCTACGACCATCTTCTCATCTACCTTGATGATGTGATCGTCTACTCCCCCAGCTTCGCTGCACACCTGCAACACTTGGAACAAGTATTCGCTCGTCTCGACGACCACGGCTTAAAGCTTCAGCCACGCAAGTGCCACTTGTTCCAGAAGAAGGTGGCTTACCTTGGACATATAGTCAGTAGCCAGGGGGTGGCAACGGATCCCGACAAGGCCGCTGTTGTCCGCGACTGGGCACCACCTACCACAGTCAAGCAGGTGCGATCCTTTCTTGGCTTTGCGGGCTACTACCGACGATTCATCCAGGGATTTTCCAAGATAGCAGCCCCACTCCACCAGCTCCTCCAAGGCCAAGCCAATAGGCCGTCAGCCTCCATCCACTGGACGAACGACTGTCAGGTGGCTTTCGACAAGTTGAAGCAGGCCCTCCTCAGCGCCCCCATCCTGGCTTTCGCAGACTTCCATCTCCCATTCCGGCTGTACACAGACGCTAGCCTGGATGGTCTCGGGGCTGTCCTGTCCCAGGTCCAAGATGGGACAGAGAGGGTCATTGCATATGCAAGTCGTAGTCTCCACCCCGCCGAACGCAATGACCAAAACTACAGCTCCTTCAAGTTAGAGTTGTTGGCGCTGAAGTGGGCAGTCACTGAAAAGTTCAAGGATTATCTGTGGGGTGCGCAGGTCACCATATTCACCGACAACAACCCATTGGTCCATCTCGAAACCGCGAGGCTGGGAGCAACTGAACAGCGATGGGCAGCCCAACTGGCCAACTACTCGTATGAGATCCGGTACCGACCTGGGACGAAGAATCAAAATGCTGACATCTTGTCACGACTACCAGGGGAGACGACGGGCGCCGTTGTACAGGCCACCATGGGCCGATCCTCTGAGCTGGAGCTATGGAGGGAGCGACAGATGGGGGACCCCGACTTCCGGCTTCTCCATGCCGGGATAACCGAAGGTGAGCCCCTCACACCTATTGATCGTTCTACTTTGTCCCCCCAGCTCCGCTGCCTACTCCGCGAATGGGCTCACCTGGAGCTTTGTGAGGGGATCCTGGTGAGACACGTGACTGAGCCAGACACGGGCGCTCCAGTGAAACAGATCGTTGTCCCGGAATCCCAAGCTCGGGCCCTGTGGGAGGATTACCACAAGGCGGCAGGCCATCCAAACGGTGACCGAATGATGTCATTACTAAGGAGGAGATTCTACTGGACAGGTATGAGCAGAAATGCCCGGGCTTGGTCGGCGGAGTGCATCACTTGTGTGGTAGGAAAAGCGGGTGCGCAGCCAAAGGCACCTCTGTGCTCCATTCCATCTAGCTATCCCTTCGAGACTGTAGCTATAGATTACCTGACCCTAGGAAGGCCTGCCGACACTTACCAATATATTCTGGTCATCACAGATCTGTTCTCTCGCTACGCGCTGGCAGTCCCCACGAAGGACCAGACGGCTCCTACTACGGTGAAAGCCCTCTGGACTGCGCTCATCCTCCCCTTCGGCTGTCCCGAACGCATTCTCACGGACCGGGGGGGAGCATTTGAGTCGGCTCTGATGCAGCAACTCTGTGCGATGTATGGCTGCCAGAAGGTACGAACGACCCCCTACCATCCGCAGGGCAACGGGGCCTGCGAAAGGCTCAACCGCACACTTCTCTCGCTACTGAGCACAATCGAAGCCAAGCACCAAGCCCAGTGGCCAGCCCAGCTACCTGCACTCTTGCAAGCCTTCAACAATACCACCCATGCAAGCACAGGCATGACGCCCCACTACGTCGTCTTCGGCCGTCACGCCAGACTTCCAGTGGACATGCTCCATGAAGTCGCGCCGCCCCAACAGAGAGACGACCTGGACGGGTGGGTCAAAGGACATCATCAAGCCCTCCTGCAAGCCTATGCCACGGTTCGCAACAACGTCGAGCGGCGTAATAACTGGAACGAGGAAAACTACAACCGGAACGCACGGAGCTTGCCACTGCTACCAGGAGAGAGGGTGTTGATGAGGAACTTTCGCCGCCAAGCCCAAGGGAAGTTGGCCCCCCGGTGGCTCCCAACACCTTTTGTGGTGGTCTCCCAACTACCGGATCGCCCAGTCTTCTCCCTACGGCCAGAAGGGAAGGACGGCCCCATCCGAACCATCCACCGCAACAACTTAAGGCCGTGCCCAGGAGATGCGCCGACGAGGGGCGACCAGGGTATGAACCTTCCAGCGAGTAATCCGGAACGTGCTCAACATGGACAACCGCAGCCCATTTGGCCATGCAGGTGGATGGTCCAGCCGCAGCCACCTGCTCCGCCTCAACCCGGCCGTACATCTGGACAACCGAGGCCAATCCAAGGACCACCCTTCCCTCCAGCAATGGCATCAGCTCCGACTGCCCCAACTGCCCAGCCTCAGGAGGCCCCAGAGCACCAACTAGGGGCAGACCAAGGCGATTCGCAGCGGTATTCACTCCGCCCCAATCGTGGCAAACCCCCACCACGGTTTATACCTTAAGGGTTGAGACACACTGACTATAGTCGTGCTCGGGACGAGCACGGTTAAAGGGGGGGCGAATGAAGCGGGGTAGAATGACTGGTATGAATGAGTGGGTGTGTCAGAGTGGAGTTGTGTGAATGAGTGTGTGTGCACGTCTACCTGCTTCTCCACAGGTGTTCTCAATCACCCCCATGATTGGGAGAGTACAAATGCCGGTGCTTCCGTTCTACCGGGGCTGATGTTTCTTCCACGTACCCGAGGACTCGAATGACGGGGACGGGTCTACCATCCTACACCGAACCGCACCGGAGATTGAGATACAACGCACGCATTTTACGCAGTAAAGGAAAGTGATCAACCCCATTGCTGGCGTGATAGCACACGTATCTGTCTATATCGGATGTGTTAACTTTGGCTACGACTGAGTCTGCCCTTTTCCCTCCTGGACCACCGCGCGCACCGGACTGGGCCAGCCGACCGTGCAGCGGGGTGATCGGCGAGAGATTCAGCATACAACGCCCTCAATTCACCACAGCAAAGGGAAGTCTTGCTTACCACTGCTCGTGTGCGAATTGAGCAACGCCAGTGTTTGGGACTGTAGTGTGTCCGGCGGCTGATTCTGCCTTTCCCCTCCTCTTGCCCACAGCGCAACGGACCAGCCTACCATCGCGGAGCTACGAGCGAGGACGGTGGGAACGACCCACGCCTACCCACGGACGCCTAACGTGAATGCCTCGCTCCCGGGACTCCCATTGAGAGGCGCAAGATCGAGTGACGTCATCGAAAACGGGAATTCCCTCTCATCCCTCCCCCGATTGGACGAGGCCGTGGGTTGGGTTTTGGATGGGTGGCGCCACACGAACTATCCTCTACAAATAGGTTGTAGTTCTTTTTATTGGTGATAGTGTTTTTAGCAGGGTTCTGGTTGGAAGCCTAGTCTCGGCTGCCCGCTTCTAGGTACTATTATAGTTGTAAGACCAGTATATCGTTGGGTAGTGTTTAGTGTGTAGTGTCGCATGCCTTATTGGGTACAGTGTACCCCATACCCCATCTTGAGTGCTCGGCCCCGTTTCGTTGGCCGTCTTATACGCAGTGGATTTGTAGTGGTACGTGTTGCCGTGTATGGTAGTGATACCTTTTGCAGTGATACGGGTGGCTGTGGTTTACCGTGTGCAGTGTATTTGTAGTGGTACGTGTTACCGTGTATTGTGGTGATACCTTTTGCAGTGATACGGGTGGCTGTGGTTTACCGTGTGCAGTGAAGTAAATAGTAGCATTACTCGAACTCTCCATTAGGGGGAGCCCAATTGGTCCCAACCGTATTGTCTCACTAAAGCATAGTGCCCAGGATTAGTGCCGCCTGACCACCCTGTTTTATAAGCTGGTTTTATATTGTTGTGATATTGTGTTCATCCCTATGGGTGGAAATGTGTCCTTAAAGGAATTGCCAATAAATTATTGTGAGAAATATATATCGCCTCCTCTTGCTGTGTACTCAAGGGTCTTTAGCATAACCTGTACGGTTACACTTGTTCTGTTGTTTTATGTTGTGCGGGAATGGTATTTTATATCAGATCAAGTATTCTGGGTACTTACAGGTCAAAGACCAGGAAGAAGAAGGCTTTGGTCTCGTAGCAGTCCTTCAGCTGAACTATAGAGATTGGAAAGACTTGTCAATCAGGCATGTTCCACATCTGGATGTCATGAGTTAGGAAAGCAAGGCACTGTTACACAACACAGCTGAGCTTTTTGACTTTTGAACATATTCAGCTGTTATAATGCTGTCTCAACGTTATGCACCACGACTGACAGCTAATTCCTAGCACGATGAAAAACTGCATGGCAATAAACGGATTCTGATTCTGAAACCTAGTGAGAATTTCCCCTATAACATAGAATAAATTAAAAGTTAAATTTAAAAAAAAGTTAATTAAAATAAATAATGTTCTGTTGGGATGTGAATAATTTGAATGCCTTTACATTTTTCAGGTCACAACTGTGATGCTCTATGCTCTATTACATTCTTTCCTTGTGGCTACAGCGTGTGATGTATCATGTAATATGGACAGAAATCTCTGGATTTACTTACTGATGTTCTCTTGTCCAAAGACTTTCTTGAGAATATCAATCTCTTTTACTGTGGATTGTCTGATCTCCTCGATCTCCTGGGGTGTCATCTTGTCTGAGGGCGTGATGTCGATGACCTTGACAGCGTAGTCCTGAGAGGTCCGTTTGTCTATGCAGCGGCGTACCACACTGCTCACCCCCCTGAAACAGTCAAGATAGAATAACATCAGCTAAGGTAAAAGGCTATTGAGATATCTTTAAAAATATGCAGTAATGTTCACTGTAGTGGATGATCTACGGTACAGTGTATTATTTCCTACAGTTAATTCAGTCAAATCCAATGGGTGGGTCCAAATCCCTGGCAGGGCATTCTGTTGCATCTTTTATTTTATAATCGATTTTTTTTCTACTGATTAACCAAACCCAACAAAAAATAAATATGGACACTAAAAAGAAAAATTTTGTGTGTCCTATTAGGGATTTGACCTAGCGTCGCCAGTATCTCGTGAGCTCACATTCGATTTAACTTTGCAGATCAGTCTGGATATCCAACTGTTCTAACGGAAGCCGCTCAAACAGAAATTTGTTCGTACCAATCACAACCGTTTATCTCAATACTACTGTAATAGTCTGTGTACTGTACACCTCCTTTTAAGGGGTGGGGGGTAATGGTTTACTTATTCTCTCTCTCTCTCACACACACACACACACACACACACACACACACACCTGATTATGACTTCTTCTGGCAAACACCCATATCTGCTTCAAAACAACATTCTCTAGACACATGGCCAGGATGGTAAATATGTAAAACTGTTTTACTGTACTTGTAACAATTTGGTCTTATTAGAGATTTTTGAGCTAGTCTCAGTGGCTAAGGTTCAAATAGTGTAGACATGGGTACCGAAGCTAGGTTGTGTAGTATGCGTGTGTGTGAATAATGCTAGCAGAGGAACAATGTCCTGACCACACCAGTGACCCCCTTAATCCGCATGTGTGAATCTGAGTGATATTGCTTAATACATTTACAGTCCGACCAATCACTCATGGTGTTCCCCAAACCTTTGCCCACAAAGCACGCTCAAATTAATTCTGCCTGAACATGGTCAGCTGAGTTACATAACCGCATCACCATGAGAATAATAATCAGTGACTCAGAGCTGACTCTTTGATGACAGGCTTACCAGTGATTTTGAGGAAACTCAGCTGTGTTTGGTGTTTGATCAGAATCAACTGGGCAGTTGAGCAAATATAGTCATAGAGGGTGATATCTGACGAGAATTAGAAAACAAGGTGCTACCTAGAACAATTAGTGTTCTTCAGTTGTGGGAGAACCCTCTAAATAAAATACCCATTTCATGAAAGGTTCTAGCAAGAACCATTCAGCCCAAAAAAAACAGGTCTCTGAAGGGGGAAACCAATTAACCCATATTTTATAGGTTCCGTGCCTGGGCACAGCACCTTGAGCAAGACACGTGGTAGTACCTAGTACTGTTTCCTCACAGCAAGAAGGTCTGCGGGCCTTGTATGCAGAGTTTGCATGTTCTCCCTGTGTTCGCAAGGGTTTCTTCCCAAAGAACCCAATACGAAAAACATGCAGAAGAACAGATGCTCTTCAGTCCTGTCTCTGACAAAGCTTGGACTGAGCACTTGGACTTGGTCCCCGGGCGCCACAAACGACAGCTACCCATTGATCCTGGCTGCCCCTGGAGGAGGACAGCTTAGATTGGAGAAATGCAGGGAACAATTTCCACCGGCGACCCCTGAAAATTGCATGTGTGTGTGCTGTGTGTGCAATGTGTGTCACTGTGTGGCCGAATAAAGACCGGGGGGACCCCCCTCAGGTCCTGTAGTTTAAACTGTTTTTTTTCCCTTCGCCTTTGGGGATAAATGAAGTAGATATCTATCTATCTATCTATCTGTTCATCAACATGTAACAGGTTACAAATTCATCATCAGATTTGTGAATAAGTACCTTCCCAGGATCTCCTTGGGGTCATATTTATCATAGAACTCCTGGGCTCCCACCCAATCAGGGATCTCGTCCTCTTTGGTCATGTTACCTAGACAGGTTATCCAAGGCAACTGTGCTGAAAACACAACAAACAGTGCATTTAATGTAGGGCAGGCAGACTGCCCGACTCAAGGATTTAAGCTGGTCTTGCTAATATACCTGTATGAGGATCTGATAACCAATTGTTAAATGTAAGATATTGTAATGACGCTATAAATGACAAATAAAATACAGATTCTAGAATTGTTAGGGCAAACTTGTAGAATCTTACAGTACTGCCAACACTGCACATGCCCATTGATTTTAGTTAAGTTTATGTCAGAATGTTACAGTTGAGTACAGAGAGGCTGTATGAGGGAGACACATTGTGGTTGAACTGCTGGTATGTTTCACATGCAGATACATGTAGCTACTAACATCTATCTATAATGACATAACACAGGTACGGATGGATACTAGTCCATGAGCCAGGCCAGATTCCGGTACAACTCAAGGTGGTTACTTATAATTATTTAAAAGATTCATGTTTGTAGATTATATTTTGGTATGATAACCATTCCTGAGTGGTGTGTCACAGTAACCAGCTCATGACGTTACCCACCCCCTAAAGTAAGTAGCATTTTAGCTGCTGGTGCATATCCTGATTTAGGCTCATGGTAAGAACATTTTTTATGTTTTATAATATTGTGTTTGGTATTATTTTAAAGGGGACCATCAAAAAAACACATTTTCCACAATTTTCACTTAAACTTTATACTTTCGTTTAGCCCTGTGGCATCTAGGAACACCAGGGACACAAAACACAAAAACTGGAATATTCACAGGACTCTAAGGATTCAGGAAATGTATAATATACCCATATTATTTCATTGTAAGAGGTGATTGTGAGCCTTACAGTAGAAGGGCTATAGACCAAAGCCAGTTAGGTCACAAACTGGTTTTTATACATGTGTTTAAATACACAATGGAAATACAGGATAAAAAGGAATACAACAGTGAGGAAAGGAACTACTTGATATTATAAACAACATTAACATTATAACATTACAGATAACATTTACATTCGTATATACTTAGTCAATGATATTTAATCCCATATACAGTATATTGTTAATGATGATGCAGTTTGATGAGTGACACAGTGTGGTGATTCTGGACTTGGTTACCCTTGTTAACACCATCTAAGTACACACAGAGATTGATAATAATAATGTAAACTTCACATATTCCCATCACTAACGATATACTGTATATGGGATTAAATATAATTGACTAAGTTTAATATTCAAGTAGTTCCTTAGCTCACTGTTGTATTCCTTATTATCCTGTATTTTTGTGTAGCCTATTTAAACACATGTATGAAGACCACTTTGTGACCTAACTGGTTTTGGTCTAGTTAGACTAGCCCTTCTAATGTACAGTAAGGCTCACAATCTCCTCTCACAATGAAATAATATGGGTATTATACATTTCCTGCATGTTGACAGATGCTATCGGTAACGCAGAGTAACCCTATATGTTAGTGTGTGTGTGAAAGGAAAGATAATATATGTACTGTATATAGCTAATAATAACTTGTTGGTTGCTGTTGCTATCAAGCCTACACTTGAGGCTTGGTTGGCTAATTAGCTTATACTTTACACTTTTGACGTCATAGGCTAAACTTTTTTGTGAAAAAGTGTGTCACCGAGGGCTGTCGCGCACCATCGTATAGGGTTACCCTACTGTATGTTACCGATAGCATCTGTCAATACAATCATTCCCCAAAATTACTAGGGAAAGAATGGACATGTCCCACAACATGCCCTCGAAATAAAATTAAAGACATGCTAAGGGTGTAACTTGAGTATTTAAAGGGGTAGTGTGCTATTTTGTACATTTAGCCCCATTTGTGGTCTGTCTACCATGAACCTGAAACATAGAGATCAGAATTTCACTGATCGTTCCAGTATTGATCTAGCTGCAGTTTTTATGCAGGCTGTCACTGGGCTACAATGGAAGTCAATGGAGCATACATAAATGCATTGTAAAACTGTGATAAAGTGGTTTTCCGAGAATGGAAGAACAGCGTGTAACCTGCAGTCTCAGTATGCTCTCCCGTGAAATGTATCGCAATCCAAACATTTTAACATCTTTGTCATGGCTTGAACATAAGCATTCCCCTGGTGCTTGTTTTCACCTTTCTCACAAAGGACTATGTGCAAGTCATGCCAAACACCTAAAAATATTCCGTTTGTGATACACTTCACAAGGGAGCATATTGAGACTGGTAAGATTACACCCTGTGCTTCCCGTTTCAGAAAAGCACATTCATCATAGTTATTCAATGCATTTACGTAGCCTATGCCCCATTGACTTCTATTGGAGCCCAGTGAGAGCCTGCATAAAAACTGAAACTAGCTCAATACTGGAATGAACTGTGGTATTATGGTCTCTATGTAGTTGTAGTATGGTAGATAGACCACGAATAGGGCTAAATGTCCAAAATAGCACACTACTCCTTTAATAAATACAAAATAAGAACGTATATAGCCTAACGTCTAAACAATGGACTTTTATTATTATTATTATTATTATTATTACATAGCCTATTGACGTGAGCTGTTGAGTCTCAATAAATGATATGCAGTCACACCATATGGCATTATTCAATCAGTCAATATTTGTCCTGCTAGGATTCTGATTATAAGGGAATTGCGCGCATGTATCTTAGAGTAACCAATACCAGATAATTTAAAAACCTACCCTATGTAGCCTATGATAATATGGGGTCACTAGCTCCGTATAATATACTACGGAAATACATGTAAATCCATTGTATCTAGTTCAGCAATCTATCTCATTATTGTTTTTACCCCTATATCGCCATTTGACCTTTTACAACGCTGACATGCGAGTGCAGATAGCCCACCTCAAATTACAGTAGATTCCCTGGAAGTAGCCTATAGCCTACTCACCACCGTATCTCAAGGTACACACCGAGTGATTAGTCCCTTTTGTGGAGGTAGCGCATTATTATTCACACAATAGCACGTTTATAACGACATAAAAATTAACAGAAACAAGTGACGCTTTGCGAACGATAGCGACTGAGACCGTCTTCACGTGAACTGGTGGAAAGCGGCGAGCGCTAATGTCAGATGCTAAAAATAAACCGTTGCTTGAAGAGCAGACCTTCACCGGGTGTTCACATCTTTTTATTCGTACAATAACCCAGCTTACATGTCCTAGGCTACTGTAATAGATAGACACATAATTATTCATGGGTAGGACGGCTAGACTACCACAGGGATTTATAGCCCACTTTTCATACTGTAACTAAATTGAGACAGGACAAGTGTTGCAAGTCAAGCTGCAAGACTGAACTGATGCAGTGTTGCCAACTCCTCTGTAAGGGAAGTAGACTGTTGGCTCTCCCAAAAGTAGATAGATGACATGATCAACGAATTTACTTAATATGCAATTCTGAAAGAGGCAAAATGAATAGAAAATACTGACGAAGTACGAATAGAAAAGGCTGACAATTGTATTTACAACTTGTTTGTTCCCATATAACTATAACGCTAACTTTTTTTACAGACATGCAGTAGCCTAATGAATGTAGACATACAAACTAATCACATATTTGCTGCGGGGCTGCTATCTAGACAGACTGCCTGAGTGCTGTGTGAGTGGTGAGGAGGAGACTGCAGCCCTGGCTGTACTCGGATCTCGTGAGCTCTGTGGTAACGTGAACCGCAGAACGGGATATGTTAGATGCTTTTGCAGAGCTCTGTCAACACATTCATTCTCCAAATTACCAGAAAAACTCGCTAGATTTGTCGCACTAATTAAGTCGCCAAGCGGTCTGGAAAGTCGACAGACATAGCGACAAAGTCGCCAAGTTGGAAACACTGGACTAATGTGGTTCTGGACTGAACATGGAGATGCGGTGCCAGGCTGGGTGAAAGGGAAAAAGGTATAATTAAAAACAACTTGACAAATTATGATCCAAGTGCTTTATTAGAGCCCTATGCTTGTTACAAGCAAATTGCGACTTTACAAGTTACAACCATAATCCACTGGATGGAAATTGGTAGGTTTCAGGAGAATATTCACTAACATTGGAGTTTACATTTTGCGTGGGAAATAGTCTAAATTTGAATATTTCACTGATCAGTGATTTAGAGAACATTTGGGATAACGTCATTAAAACATGCACCAAACGAACATATAAACATATATACTGTACTGTAAGACTGCCCTTTAAAGACTCGCAGAAATCACCTAGAAGAATGTTTTTATTATTAATGTTTGATAATAATTAATGACCGCATTTGATCAACAGACAGACTAAAGCAAACCTATTGAGCCTTTGAAAATTACACCTTTATTACTTAAAAAATGTGTGCATGAGGAGTCTGTGTGCGTTCAGCGGTCTCAAGGCCTTTTTCACGCCCTCATGACAGTCCTATGGAAGGAAAGAAGTTATATTAGTTGAGTTCAATTCCATTAGACATGTTTTACATTTCAAGTCTTCATTGCTACAATCTGGCCACTGATATCTGCAAATAAAAATGTGATAGTTTCCCAAACCTATCGACTGATTTAGAAACAAAATCATCTATGCCAAGCCAAGGCAGGTCTTTCATACCCTTTTCTACTGTTTATAAACTATTTGAGTGACAAGTAACCCCTAAGGACTAAGGCCCAAATCATATTCAGCCTTGCCTCCCTGGATCCCACAGACTTCCAAATCAACAACTAATAACCCCTAAGCTCCTTTGACTATGTCAACAAGTTAGACTTAATTGAATTGAATTAACTCCAGACATCTATGCAGCATTCAGGAATACACAAAGCTCATCTTAACCTATCCCATGGGTGAGACGTAAACTATGCAGCCACACTCACAAACACATTCTCACACAACCTTACCATTGGAGAATTTGCACTGTTTGAGCACCTCACTGAAGCCTTCGCACAGCTTGAGGTCACTCTGGGTCTGGGCACACTCAATGAATTGCTTGAGTTCGTAGGAGCAGGAGTTCTGTGGGGCTGCTGGCTCCTGCTGGAACATAGACTGGGGCTGCTGATGGTACATAGGTTGGGCCTGGTAGGGCTCCTGAGAGACAAAGTAGATAGATGTTGAGTCATTCATCTCAATCATGCCAAAAACAATGTAATATAACAGTGGTGATTTTCTTTAGGTCCACTCCAAGAATATCCATTCATCATGCCACACATTTCCCCTTGCCACACATTTCCCCTTGACCATAATCAACTTCCAAGATGATATTTGAGAAAAATAATTTTAAATAACCTGTTACTTTATCTGGTTATATGTTGTTCACCTGGCTAGACACCTGATTTAGACAGTGCCTTAAAGCTACCTCAATCCACATGACTAAGCTCTGTTTACCTGATAGGTGACATCAGGCCTGGCAGCCTCAGATTGTCCTCCACCCCCCCCACCGAAGCCTCCAGTCATGGCGTGGCCTATGGTGTGCCCCACAGCTGAGCCCACAGCTACGCCAGCGGCTGTGGTAGCCATCTGGGCAAACATGCCAGGCTGCTTTGGGGCTGCAGCAGGGACAGCCATAGCAGACGGAGGGGCATGGGCAGGAACTGGGGCGTAGGATGGAGGGGGTGCCGCCCTGGCCATAGGTGGTGGTGGAGCCCGGCTGGGGTTAACATTACAGACGAGGACAGAAGAGTTAAATTAAATGACCACAATCAAAACCACAGGTAAAGAAAAATTCATACCGCCATATTATTGCAGTATTTGTACATTCTTCTAGCTACAAGAAAGCGGCATCCTGGTGGCTTGTTAACTAGTAACGTCAACTAACTAAAGAGTCCAACAACCGTTAGCTATCCACCTTTGCTAACGTTAGGTAGCTGATGAAGGCAAAGTTACATTCCATTATCGTTAGCATGCACTCACATTGATAATTTATGATAAACCGTTTATACAGGCATAGACTGAACTTAACTAGCACTAGCTATAGCAAGAAGTAAGATAACTTTTTGCTTACAGGCATCAATTAAATCATCATGGTCATTCAACTCAATGTCACATGCATCTAGCTTACGATAATTAGTTAGTTAGTTAGTGAATTAGTTAGTTAGTTATGAGAGAGACAGAAGCTAACCAAAACCGATGCCAGCACTTGCTAGCTAGTTAGCTAGCTAACGTTAGTAGCTATCACAGCCATTGGTTTCTGGCATAATTCATACCTGGCAGGTGGAGCCATCCTAGATGTTCGGCTTCTACTTCCTCTTGGCATCGTTATACTTACGAGGACAAGTCAACTGTTTAAAATGTAACGTTATCTCTTTTAGAAAGAGAAAGCAATCGTTCAGTCTTTAACGAAATGCGTGGTCGACCTTGGCTTCGGATCTAATAATCCTGAACGTTCTGTGTTGCATCATTTGTGTCACGGGGAACTTCCGGCAGTCATATCCATGTACAATATAGTACTCGCGCAATAATCAGTATTTTGGTAGATTATTTAATTAATTAATAAAAAGAGAAAAAGAAAGAAATGTACAGCCGCAAGCTCACCCCAATTAATTATTGTTTTAGAACTCACTCGGGCGCGTACAGCTCTAATGTGGTTTAGCCTCGTGAGACCTCCTGATCTCGCGAGGCTAACTGTGGCTGGTGCTACCCTTATTTAGGTCGTAAAGGGACATTTCTGTTGTCGTTTTTGCACAATGCAGCGCTTTCTTTAATGTTTAAATTTTTAGTCTACTTTATTGTCATTGCACTAGCACAACGATGCATCATTTATGTCAGCGTTTTCCAATTCGCAGTTACTTTGCAGATGCTTCACGCTTTAGTGTTTTCTTGTCCTTTTGTGTTCATATTTGTTGGCCTAATTTGTGTTTTATGATTTGTAGTAGGCCTACTATTCGTGTTGTATGATTTGTATTCGTGTTGTGATAGGGTAATGTCGCGAATATGAGGCTGCTTTGTATACGTTTATCCACTAGATGTCCCCCTTGAACCTTTTGTTACTCAAATAACTCTCCCCTTGGACTAGCCCTTTTCAGTCCTGTAGTCTCATGCTCGCTCATGCCAGACTACAGTCCTTTCACCCTCCATTGACTTCGCCGTCAAAATAAATCGGTGTCGGCCTATTTAGGAGAGGCGCTCATATTTACAAGTGTCAGATAAACATGAAACTTCACTTACCTAAGCAAAAGGGTCTATTTAAACAAATGCTGGGTTTTGAAGCTTCAAAGAGACCGCCACCACCAAAGAAGACTAACCTACCTCGGAAAATTAAATTAACTCGGACAGAACGCGTCTGAATAAGTTATTTAATGGTAGCGCCGAGACTTCAAAAGCCATCATTTGTTTAATGATGGTGGCGCTACACCAACCGTCTAAAGCTTACAACTTCACAACAAAATCACAACAAATCAGCCGTACGTGCTATCAATTTGCAACCACCATCAAAATAGGCCCAAGTCGTCCATATGGTTCGAGCTGGCAGGAATTATGAAGTCCATTACTCCTTCTCACCCATATTTGGTCAACTGACACCACAATTGCTACACTGCATCCTCAGACCTTTTTTTTTTCTTCTCAAAAATTGAGCCCACAGCGCAACACAAAATGTCTATATCCGGCCAAATGTATTGATTGACCACTGATTTAGCACAGCAGCAGTTATCACTCTGCAATTAGACAAGCCAAAAGCCAGTTTGTCCCGCATGGAGCAGATAGATAGATAGATAGATAGATAGATAGATAGATAGATAGATAGATAGATAGATAGATAGATAGATAGATAGATAGATAGATAGATAGATAGATAGATAGATAGATAGATAGATAGATAGATAGATAGATAGATAGATAGATAGATAGATAGATAGATAGATAGATAGATAGATAGATAGATAGATAGATAGATAGATAGATAGATAGATAGATAGATAGATAGATAGATAGATAGATAGATAGATAGATAGATAGATAGATAGATAAAGGCCAAGCAAATGGCAAACTGCTAGCTTCTCACTTGGCTCAACAAGAACATGACCTTCCCTTGGTGTCTATGTTGTAAGTTCAAGTCCTGATTGATGCAGAATAAAGGTGCTCGGGCATTGTGCCATTTAGATTTCAGGCACATGGTTTTAAAGATTTAAGAAGTTTTAAACAATTAGGGTCCGGGTAGAGACCCTCATGCATTTTGTCATTTGTCTCCTCCTTCTTCCTCTTCCTCCGCAAAATGTCTGGCCACGACACAGTACTGTTCGAGGCTATAATTTAACCTTGATTTTTCAGTTAGGGTGAAACAACAGTGTGAGACAGGTGGATTTTTAATCTGACCATTTACTGAAGATGAAATTGAACTATAATGGCAAGTGCAATTCAAAGAACTGGAAATATAGAACACAATTATTGTATATAAAAAAGTATTTATAGAATAAGTTGATTTCTTTTTTCTTTTTTTTCAAATAACCAGGTCTGATACTGTCCTCTTCTATATTGTGATACAATGGTGTACTACTCTAGCCCTCTGTCCTTGTTCAGTGGTCAGGGCACATGTGTCACGCTTACGGCACACTCCCTTTAATCACCAGCCTATAAATTGACCAGAGACAATGGGAACAATGGCTGGCGGACAAGCCTTGATGTACAGTCTCTCAGTGTTGGGGCTTTCCCCGTTGCCATATGTACAGATGCCATGGCCCCCCCGAAAACAATGAGCGTGCCATGCGTCAGGATGCTCCTTCTTTTATTCTGGCGCCGCTGCCCCCTGCTCCTCGAAGCCTTGCGGGGGATGCCCTATGACCCCTTGGTAGAGCCTTCACAATAGAGCGAGACACGTCCTCCATGTGGACACTTGCTGCAGCCCCAGACTCTGCCGAGGCAGGGTGCTATTTGGTGAAGCTCTCCTTGGCATGAAAGAGAACATCACTGAGACAGAGATCTTGTGGGGGAGAGGGTGGGTATCAAGGGGAGCACACATGATGAGGCAATTGCAAAAATGTTGCCCTGGGATAGATTTATAACTCAAACAGCTCATGAGATTATCAAGAATAATTCAGTAAAATAGTTCACATTTATTTGTATTTTTGGATTATACACCAAAATAAATGCAAAGTGCACTCCATTAATTGGAAGGTGCCAGACATGGGCCGTACGTGTCCGAAATGCATACTACCTGCTACATGCTATAGTAGGCTACCTAGCAGGCAAGAGGCAGTATGCACCGTTTTGATGTAGCATGCTACATTTCGCATACTATATAGCAGGTAGTATGCATTTCGGACACGGCCAAGTTTTCAGCCATACATTCTAAACTAAACTACATTCTAAAATCCTTTGGGGAGGCAACTGTTGCACAGCGACGCATAGGTTTTATTGTCCACATCCCTGGGGGCCCGTCACCTGCAAGTGACAACAAGGAACCTGCCTACTTTCACTCCAATGCTCGACGACAGGCCGGGTTATCGTTTCAGAGGTTCATTCGCACAAAGGCAATGGAAATGAGAACAGGTGCTCTTGGCAGCTGATTAATACAAATAGAGGACTGGTTATCTGAAGGGTTATTTGCCAAAATGGCATATTTTTTGTAGTTATTGTTTTCCTCAAATTAAACGCTATGGATCGGCTTGGTGAATGGGGGTTTAAATCGAAGAACTTGGAATTGGAGGATGATTTCTACTTCGATTATGATGCGGAGGAAATAACAAATTATCAAGACCCCAATGAACTTTTAGCTGCTTTGAAACAAAAGGAGGAAGAGGTTATTTTGGCAGCCCAGCTGGGAAACGCATTGCTC
Source organism: Borostomias antarcticus (assembly GCF_949987555.1). Taxonomy (NCBI): domain Eukaryota; kingdom Metazoa; phylum Chordata; class Actinopteri; order Stomiiformes; family Stomiidae; genus Borostomias; species Borostomias antarcticus. The sequence continues at coordinate 50,895,844 of NC_140234.1, read as the reverse complement.
TTGGAAAATCGTCAGTTAAAAGAAGAGAGCCAAAAACTTCATGAACAATATGCAGACAAGGTTGAGGTAAGATAACTCCGCTGCTGTATTGACTTGCGAAATTATGCGGCACCCTACTTTTACGTAGGCTACCACTGTATGAATTGGAATGTAGCCTAGCATTCAAAGTAGCCTATCTAGGCTACTTGAAAAAAAACTGACGAGATTCTGAAACTAATACCCGCAGATTTAAGTAGGATAGGTGAGATTAAGTTTGAATGTATTTCTGGATTATGTTTCGATCTAAAGCAGGCTACGTCTGCCTATGTCCGACTGATAATTTTAAATCATATAATCAATGTTAACAAGTTGCCTAGGTTTATTTGAAATATCGAACACAGCAGCAATAACCTACTCCTCTAGGTGAGCACTATTATACATTAGATAAACTCTCTTTTACCATGCCCAAACTAAGTTTGAATAGGCTAGATCATAGAATTAGAGGAATATCATATTTTCTTAAAATATGTTCCAACATAGCCAGCATAAGATGACTCCAGATAAGCAATTACTTTAAAGACAGCTTGTCATAAGTCTACTGCACACAGTGAATTCTTTCTCTGATATCTAAAAATCTATTTTGTTTTTGTGTCATCTGATCAACTCCTACGGTATCTCTCTCTTGACAGATCTCAGCACAGAACTGAGGTGTATCAGGGGAAAAAATCCCTCCATTTAAGGACAATAGGCCCTTTTTTCCCTTCCAGGAGTTGTGGTGTTGCATTAGTACCCTCCACCCTCAGCACCCTCCATCTTAGGAACAAAATGAGCCACATCTGTTACATTGTTTTATCAAATATCTAGTGAGCACAGTTTAGTTTTAGGAAATTATGCACCTGCAACATCCGTAGTTTGTAGCACCCTCATGAGGCTTGACCATGTAGCAAGCACCTCTGAAAGCACATTCGATGCTGAAGTAGTGCCCACCAATCCCCTATCCTCTAAAGCTAGGATGGTGGTCACACAAAAGTCTCAACCTGCAACTGTTTGAGACCATATCTTTGTTTTATGGGAATAATCCCTTGGGTCAGTCCGTCTTGATTTATCCATCCAATATGAAGTAATATGGTTAAATCACCAAGCTATTCAAATTTACTGTATATCTCTAAGCTATACTGCACACATACTTACAGTATGTGAGCCTTCATGGTAATGCTTGGTTGGCTGTAACTCACATTGATCTAACTAGTGTCAAGACATTCATAGATTAATCCACAGTAGGAGATCTTGTAGAGACACATTTACTGCTGGGTGTGGAGTGATCTACAGTCTTGTTCTTGTGAAGGCCACATTAGGGTAATAGATAAAATAAACGGGTCATCAAACTGAGATGTATCAAACCCATGTATCTTTTTCAACATTATGGCCCATCATCTTATTGTGGGTGCTTGGTGTACTCATTATCTTGATTCTTCAGCTATATCACATTTTGGCAATTTTTGATTATGTTCAAGTAATTACTGTGTAGGTTGATCTAGTGGTTAATCTGGTTATCATCATTAATTTGCCATGCCAATGATTATTTCTCTGTGAGTTAGGTCTGTTAGTGCCATTGGCAGGGCCCACATTGCCAGCCATTCATGGAACGTGTGTGTGTGTGTGTGTGTGTGTGTGTGTGTGTGTGTGTGTGTGTGTGTGTGTGTGTGTGTGTGTGTGTGTGTGTGTGTGTATGCGTTTATCTTGCCCTACAGGACCTGGAGCAGGGCAGACATGACCTGAGGCTGAAGCTGGAGGGCTGCCAGTCCCAGTGGGAGAGCCAGGTGGGCGACCTGGAGAGGGACGCGAGGGAGCTGAGCTCCCAGGTGGAGCGGCTGACCCAGGCCCTCAGCCAAACAGAGAGGGACAAGGACCGGGCCCAGCAGGAGCACCAAGAAAACACCCAGCGCCTCCGCGAGCAGCTCAGTACCGTGAGTCCCTTTGACTCCTTCACTCTTTTGAGATATACAGTGTTGTGATGTACAATATTGTATGTCCTTGTTGACCAGAAGTATACCCTCACACATAGTGTTAAATTAATAGTTAATCTACATGTTTGACATTTTTGAACATCAGAATTAGTATGCCTAAATGAATGTACTTTGTCAAACATTTTGTCAACCCTAACCCCAAATATTGTGTAGGCTACTTATGGACACCAGAGACCATTGTCTAATGTGTCAATCACCTCAACTTTATAGGTTTCAAAAATGTGTGAAAATCTTTAATTTTGGAGTTGTTGTTTCTATTCTCCAGTTACCACCTACAATATAAGCTTTCCAAAGTTTATGTTTGTCATGCATTCCTAAGGGAATTCATGAATTCAACTCATTATGGCCAGGTTCTCTTTTGTTATTTGGTCTATATCAGGGGATACGTGAAAAGATTGCTTACCAAAGGCACACTGGATTAAGACAGAAAGGTAAAGCAAAACTCAGATTGTAGCACATAAGCCTTGGTGAAACAAACCCTCAGGGCCTGTTTCTAACACTTGGGCTGGAGCCAGACCTGATAAGATTGGGGTGTGTTACCCAATCTGCTCACTGAAACTAAATGTACTGTACAAATGATCTGCAGGGAGGTGTTGCTCAGAACAAGGCCAGTCAGATACAGTGTACTATAAGCAATAAAAGGTAGATAAAATGAGTATACCGTTGAATAAATTGACTTACGTCAGCAGTAGAGTAAAAGGTGGAAGATGTCAGTATACTAGGTTGTGATATAAGTGACAATCGTTTGCCTGCCTCAGGCAAATTATTCAGTAAAGACTGAGACTAAATGTAAACATTATGCAAACAAGTGGAAAGGAATGTACCACAACCTGATTTGAACAAAGTTCTAAGGTATGGAAATGACAGTGTTTCAGGTCAAGTCCATTCATGTCAAGTCAATTCTAAAATAAAAATGGGACTGTATTCTAAAGAGATATTTTCATTAATCTAATTTGCCTCCCTATTGTGTGTGTGGAAGAAAAGTCAGTCTTCACTCTTTGTGGCTTCATGTATAAAACTGTCTTTATTCTACATGCAGCATGGAGAGAGATACACAGAGTTAATGCAAACTCTCAGAAGAGTTCTTCTCCTTCATATTACTAATACAGTAGCACAAACAAGTGCCATGGCGGTGCAGCAATTATCAAAAGGCAGATAAGAATACGTGCAGTTCATCAAGACCCCATATTTCTCAGAACATGATGTGAATGGTGCATTGAGTCACAGATAGAAAACGACTCATTCAAATAACAAAAATATGACAAATTCATTTGATTTTAGCAAGCATTTTCAGTTTATAAATGTTATTCATTAAACTGTTCTTCACTGAAATGTAGGAGAGAATAAAATTGAACCCTAACCCTAGGATAAGTCTTTCCACTCAGTAAGCCATGTGGGTATGAGCTATACTTTTGAGATCTCCTTGTCAGTTAATGTGACTTAAATTACTTTTCACTTCATTGTCTGCTTAGATATCTATCTAGCAATGAACATGCTTGTGTAGTTGCAAACCACAACTAAACCTGTAAATCTGCCACCGAAATCAATTGCATATTTTATGGTCTGTTATCTGCTCAGCAGGAGAAACTGATTGGCTGAAGTCATACTGTTGTGGGCTAGGCTAGACAAACTTGAGTGGATTACTAGTGCCAGCCTACCAGAAGGGAGTAGTTCTGCCCAGCCTCAGGATCGTGACATAAACATTGGTTACTGAGACACATGACTGGCCACCTGTGTAGCTTGACGTCTTGTTTTGTCGTAGGTCTGGAAGTTGAATGGCTAACTTGAGCTCACAGACTTAGCGTCTTAGGGAAAACAGCTCAACACTTTCTGACTCAAGTCAAGATAGAGGAACCTTAATGGTCATACCACCCCTGTGTGTGGTCTGAAGATGTGAGGGTCTGTATCACTCACAGTTTCCCCGAGTTCACAGGAAAAGGTCCATTTGGATGGGCTATCTCTCTATCTAAGCTCTGAAGGAGGAGGAAGTGGAGAACTTGGCTTATTTGGCTGGCTGGCTTCCACCATGGGTGACTCTGGACTTTGTTTAACTGTAAAAGTCAAAGAACAGTTGGAGACAGTTTCAGAAGTTCTTGAGGAGAAGGTTGGCGTGAACGGTAACGTAGCAGACGTCTCCCTGCCGGACGTAGTGCAGGGTCGTGCCCCTCTCCCCAGGTGTGCACCAATGCCTGGCATGGTGAGTGTGTGTGTGTGTGTGTGTGTGTGTGTGTGAGAGAGAATTTGGATAGTCCTCTCTGTTTTTATGAGGGAGATTTATCTGGGAGAGTCCACTGTATGTTGATCTGGTACTATGTACAATATCTGCATATTACCTTGATGTAGGTATTACCATATGCTACACAACAAGGCCCATTTTCTGAGTGAACGTTTAAATCTTTAAAGGGGGTCTGTACAGTATATATAATCATGATGGGATCATACATGGTAGTACGTTACTCCTGTAAGCAAGTGCTCCTGTTGTGTAGGGCTGGGTGGGCGGAACTCAGAGTGTAGCCAGAGCATGACAGGAATCTGTGGGAGGGTGTCGGTGTGTAAGAGTGTGAGAGCAAAGCGTCATCACTTTTTGCCATCAGGTATTAAACTAACAATCATAAAAAAATCTGGTCTGGACTCTCAGGAAAGCTGTAGTCAGTTCAAATCTCTTGGGACCTGGAGTATGTCAACTGTGTCTGTTCATCCTGCTGTTGCAAGGGGATGTGACTGCAAAAACAATGTTCATCTCTGCCAGTCACTTATAGGATTTCACACTGACATTGAATGTTATTCAAACACTCATTGAGTTAGAAGGGAAATTCCAGGTAGATGGTGTCAGTATTTTGGTTGATGCCATCATGTCAGCATTTTTCCCACCTCCCACCAAAAGTATTTTTTCAGCCACAGAGACAACAGTCCAGCATTAACTTTTTTGTTGATTGAAGAGTGTTTTACTTTGTAAATGTGTCACTTTTTATGCTTGACAAAGATTCTATGAGGATTTTCCTAAGGGCTGGCAAAGACAAACCATCTCACTAAATATCACTAGCTCAAACTGAGCAATGATTGATGGGAAATTGCTTATCAAGTGGCCTGGCCCAGTCTCGAACCAGGGACCTTTTAATTACTGTTCGGGTGCTCTAATCCCTGGGCTACCTACTGCCCCAATCTGTTAAATTTTGTTAAAACAAGCATGCATTAATATCTGTTAATTGAAATGAGGGTGAATTTTAAATTCTACACACACCTGCTAGTGTCAAGGAAATTTAATATTTTCATGTGATGTTGAAAAAGAAACACTTGACTTGAAAGTGAGTAACCTTGATAAGATGGAAACTTTTGGGCTTGGTTTAAACATCCATCACATGTAGCAAGAATACTGTATACCTTTATATTGGGCAATCTCTCTTACAGGAAAAGGCTTCCAAGGAAATAGTTTATTCATCCACCAAAGGTTTATCTCAAAACAAGGAAATGAACATCGCTATTGACGCAATTCTAGGCTAAATTTATAGTTATTATTCAATGGCGGAAAGAGCATTCATCATCTATTTGTCCAGTACACTTCAGCTACACCAAATATTGTGTCAGAGCCAAATTATGTTTTTGAATGTTTTCTTCCCCCAAAGTTGACAGCTATTACTTATATGATAATCTCTATCCAGGTTCTCTGAGTCGATGCTATCATCCTGAGACTGTAAGCAGAACTTTAACTTAAGAAAGACCACCTTTCATCTTGGCTTCAAACACCATCACTTTCCATGGATATGCCCAACTGGAAGTAGCTTCACAACCGTGACATTCACACCTGTCAAATCCCTTTCTGTTTACGTAAAATAAGACATCCAATTGGAGGCCTCTATTTGACCTCTGACTCCCGGGGGCATCACGCCACTCAGAGAGGGAAGCCATGGAGAGATAAATCACCCCCAGAGAACAGAAAGATAAAAATCCTTCTGTGTTTGAGGTGATCTCTCAGTCCCAGGGGAACACTATGCTTTGGATGGGCCTCTAAAGCGTCTCACTGCTGGGGGACTCAGCTGCTGCGTGTGTCACTGTTTGAGTAGTGGAAGGCCAAGGCTATGTTATGCCAGTTAGGGGGGGAGTCGTGTTTGGTTTTGTGTCCCTAACAAATAGAGCGTCCTGACTCTGGATCCCCAGTGAGTTGCTTGTTCTATTGTGGGTAGGATGCATATTGGCGGGTGGTGGGGGGTGACTGATGAATGCAAGCGTGTGGCTCTCCCACTGGTCTACAGTGTATGCATGCTTTGTTTTGTTCCCGTCTATCAGTGTTCACTTGGCGCACCCCACCCAACACACACACACACACACACACACACACACACACACACACACACACACACACACACACACACACACACACACACACACCCTCATCGCCCTCCTCTGTACCCCATTTCCATTCAATGCTCTCTGTCTAATGTGGCATGATGATGTCACTGCCAAGACCAAGATGCTCTGCTCCATCTGCCCTGGTCCTTTCATCCTGTGTGGTGTGAGTGTGATGGAAGCTGACAGGAGCACGGCAAACCGCTGACTCAGGACCAGGGGTCCGGGAGAGGGCCAGGGGACTGGAGAACTGGCATGGTCCCCACAGATTCCTGTCCCACTTTCCACAAAGATTTTTGTCCGGAGGCATATGTCAATAATTGCTGAAAGTCCCCTCTAATGGAACAACGCTCCCAAAGAAAGATGTTTCTTGTTATTTTTGAAAACATGAGATCATGTGCTTGAGGCAAAGGGAATTCAACTGACTCTTATCTATAGATCTTAGTCCCTCCCCCATAATGCACCAAGGTTCACAGCATTAGAAACACATACTGGAAGGACATTAACCTCAGAGATCCACAATAACGATCTTTCTCTAAAAGTATCGTATTTCTCTTACGTACTCATATCTTGGGTCTTACTGGGTCAGACATTTACCCCATCTCAGACACCGTAATAAGAAGCAGCTTATGTTTCACTGATGTTTTTGGTATTTCAGGGTATCTCCCCTAAGCCCGGTGCCTCTGTCCCTAGGCTCCCCTGTCTCTCATATGTGTCTCGTATGTGTGTCTGGTTTGTGTCTGGTGCTGGCTAGGCCATGGAGGTGGAGAGGGTTATGACCAGCGAGCTGCAGGCCCTGAAACAGGAGCTCAGACAGAGGGGCCACAACAGGCCACAAGACGAGGAGCTGCTCAGCGCCATGAGGGAGCAGGTATGGTAGGCACACACACACATACACACTCTCTGTCTGTCTTTGCCACCTGTGCAGCGTTAACACACACACACACACACACACACACACACACACACACACACACACACACACACACACACACACACACACACACACACACACACACACACACTATAGTAGGGGGGATTATCCCAGAAAAATGATCTAATCGTTACACAGCGGAAAAAAGCACCAAATTTGGTATACACCCTCTTTAAGATGTATCTTACAATTCCGGACGGGATGCCCAAAAATTTGACCCACTAAAGGCTGTTTTTAGTGGAAAATTCAAAACGCCTGCCAGAAAAGCCCTAGGATTGATTGCTAAAAGGCTATATAATCCTGACAGTTTGAATGATTGTGCTGATTATAACTTTCACATGTATAGTAAATAGACTAATATTAACATATTCACCCAAAGTAACCCATGAGACATGTCTTCAATACATTTCTAACAGCTTAAAACACCAAATATAGGCTAAAAAAATCTAAATGAAAGGATGTTCCAAATAAAACCTTTTATGAATGATATTTTATATATCATGTATAGATAATTGCTACAAAAAACTTTTAAAAGACCCAAGGAAAGATTATCCATAAATTATATATTGTGAAAACCTTCATGTGACCAGAGATCAAGCCCTCTATTGGGGCATAACTCACTGCAGGTGAAAGGGTAAAAATAGGGTAAAAAATTGTACTTATAGATATCACTATGAAACATTACTAATGATTTACATACATTAGAGCCATATTTCTTTGCATTACACTTCTTCTGAAAACATGTTTACATATGCAAATTAGGCATTGTGTAGCTAAAGTGTGCAAATTTACATAACTTCGGGGATAGAAATCCGAACAATGGATGAAGCCTGGTTAAAAAATAGAATCAGAACCTGTGGTAAACACTGACACCAGGGGCTTTTCTTGGTATGAAACATCAGGGGCTAAGCCAAGCTAACATTACTGTTAGCTACTGTTAGGTTAGCTAACATTAGCTAGCTAGCTATGTCAAATTACTATACCTCACTGACTTAAAATGTAGGCAATTATCAAACAAATCAAGATGGACATTGACAAAATCACTGGATCCACCAATGTTTGGGGAAATTAGAAAGTGAACCACAGATTTTCATAACGTTACCTGCTAACGTTATATAACTGTTAACGTTAGGCTAATAGACTCATTTCAAAGACTGAATCAAACCAACATACATTGCCCATTTTCCTCCGGTTGTACCGTACACTATGTAGAAAAAACCTGGACTCAATACGAACTTCCTACACAAAGTTATGGTTGTTTTAATGCCACTACTCCCAATCAAAGAAAAAAAATTGGCAAAAACAGCAAAAAAAATACATTTGGGTATTCTCTGCTGAAACCCTGAATTAGACAAGCCAGGTGATGCCACTGACTGATACTGTCTAACAACACTGATGGCAGTGGTGGTACTTTTTAAGAATAATAAAACTTTAGTGGAATCAAAGTAAACAAACTGAACATAATTGTACATTAGCCATTAACATTAACGTTAACCTAGTCTGCAACTTAAGCTAGTTCCTGCACATGAAGCCTCAGCTTGTGGTGTGCAGAGTTGAGACTCTTGAAATAAAACAATGTAAAACCATAATAGTTTGGAGCCAGGTGATTAACTTTAGTGGAATCAAAGTAAACAAACTGAACATTATTGTACATTAGCCATTAACATTAACGCTATCCTAGTGCGACTTTTGCTAGTTCTGGAAACTGGAAACAAGAAAACAAAGTGTACATGAAAAGAAGACAAGTGCAAAATAAGTAAGATCCTGTGTGCAAAAAGATGAGAAATGTTTAATTGCAAAAATAATGAAAAATATCATTAAAAAAAAAAACACAAAAAAACAGAAGATGCAGAGTAAAAAATAAGTAGGTGTGCAAAGGTCACTTTTTTAAAGACAAACCATAGGCCTACTTCAATCAACTTGATGATTAAAAAATGCGGGCTGTTTCGACAGTCATTTGGGATTTCTTCAACAGCCCACAGGTGTATTTTAGGTCAAATACAAACAGTTTGGCGGCCATTTGGAATATTGTCAATAACTCTTTCTTGTTTAAGATTTGTTTCTGCAATCCTTTTAGAGTGTCTTAGCATCACATAAAGGACATGCATGTCAAATTCTATGCTTTCATTTGATTCTTTAGGTGTGTTTTGGTTGCCTGTCAACAGTTAAGGCGTCCATTTTGAATATTGTCAATAACTCACTTACTGTTTGGGCACCCCATCTAGGATGTTTAAGGATAACCTAAGGGACAATTTTATGCTTTTATGAGATTCATTAGGTGTTTTAAGGTGTCTATTGAGTCTATTGCCAACAGTTAATTCCATTAAAAAAAAATAAAGAAATTGTGGAATATTACCGTGTGCATATACAGTACTTATCTTTGTGTGTTTACCTCTGTTTGTCCAGGTGGTTCGTCTCACACAGAAGGAGCAGGCACTGGAGGAGCGGCTGGCCAGCGTGTGTCAGGAGAACGCTGACCTGCGGGTCAGCCTGGCTTCCCTACACACACGCCTGGCCCTGCAGGACCAACACAACCAGCAACAGAGTCAGCAGGTGGACACACACGCACGCACGCACTACTATAACTGCGACTTGCCATGCTGGATTCCACACATGTGCGGTAGTGGAGTTTCATGTGAGACTGGAGGCTGGAATCTGGCATGTCAGGATTTCTCTCTCTACCTAGATGATAGAGGTCAAGGTCAAGGTTCCTTTTATTTGTACCCAAAGGTAAATTTGTTGTGCAGACGGGAGATTCGGCAATCCAGAGTTAAAACCATGACAATCTGCCTTCCTGTCTGTGTAGCTTACGGACGCGTGGAGGGAGGTGGAGGTGGTGCAGGGTCGCTCCCAGCAGCTGCAGACCCAGGTGGAGGAGCTACAGGAGGAGCGCTCCCTACCGGACAGCCGTAACCCTGGAGACGCCTCCCTGCTGTCCGAACTGGAGACCAGTCTGGACACTATAGGCCTGGGCCTCAGTAGAGAAGAGGTAAGAGACTTACAGTACTGGATGATAGGACACACATCCCAGGGTGTAGCATTGGGAAAGTACAGAACATTCATGTAAATGAGTTCAATGCGAATGAGCCATATTCATATATACAGCTCTGGGTTGAGGTCATCAGCAGGAAACTGTCTCCAAGTAGAATGCTTAGGTCTTGGCATCAACACGGAACAGAGGACAGAGCACTGTGTCAGAGAAAAGGGCGGGGATCCAGAAAAGGGCATACAGTAGGTCTGCTCACAACAGGGGCCAATTTGCAGCCCTTTGATTAGCTACCGTAGAGAAGGGGAATGAGTTTGGGATTGGATTAGGCCATGGTCACAATGAGGAACAGATATTGACTTATTTGAAAAGACAGAGGCTGGTTTAAAGCTAGTCCAGTAGTTCAAATGACTTGTGTCGGTTTTCAGAATCCTAGCCTTTTGACATCATGGGAATTTTGAACACTATAGTCTATTGGTCTGTATAGAGGATGTTATCTCTAGCTATTCAAGAGTGAAAAATATTGATTTTCCAAACAATACACTCCTCATGCTTACATAGTCTGATTTAGAACCATATTACTGTAGGTAAGCAAACATCAAACTCCTTAGTACTTTGTTGACTTTCTTTGGCAGTGTGACTAGCAGGTGCGTTGAGATCCAGGTCTGTCCGATTTTGTTTTGGTCCATACTATGACACTGAGTCATACAGGTATGGAAATGTGGAAAATGTTGGCCTATTGCACTCTAGAGGGTTTATTTAAATGGAATGCTCTCGGGTGAGATAGTCTTCAGGAACTACCCCAGGGCTGTGTTTTATCACTGTTCCATCCATCCATCCATCTTCATCCGCTTATCCGGGGTCGGGTCGCGGAGGCAGCAGCTCCAGCAGGGGGCCCCAGACATCCCTTTCCCTAGCAGCATCAACCAGCTCTGCCTGGGGAATCTTTAGCCGCTCACAGGCCAGTGCGGAGATGTAGTCCCGCCACCTAGTCCTGGGTCTACCCCGCGGCCTCCTCCCAGCCGGACACGCCTGGAACACCTCCCTAGGGAGGCGCCCAGGAGGCATCCTCACTAGATGCCCGAACCACCTCAACTGGCTCCTTTCGACGCAAAGGAGCAGCGGCTCTACTCCGAGTCTCTCCCGGATGACTGAACTTCTCACCCGATCTCTCAGGGAGACCCCAGCCACCCTCTGGAGAAAACTCATTTCGGCCGCTTGTATCCGTGATCTCGTTCTTTCGGTCATGACCCATCCTTCATGACCATAGGTGAGGGTGGGGACGAAGATAGACCGGTAGATCGAGAGCTTTGCCTTTTGGCTCAGCTCTCTTTTCGTCACAACAGTGCGGTAAAGCGACTGCAGAACCGCACCAGCTGCTCCGATTCTCCGGCCAAACTCCCTCTCCATGGTTCCCTCACTCGTGAACAAGACCCCCAGATACTTGAACTCCTTCACTTGGGGTAAGGACTCATTTCCTACTCGGAGCGGACAGGCCACTGGTTTCCTGCTGAGAACCATGGCCTCAGATTTAGAAGTGCTTATTCTCATCCCAGCCGCTTCACACTCAGTTGCGAACCTATCCAGAGAGTGCTGGAGGTCGCAGGCAGCTGATGCCATCAGGACCACATCATCTGCAAAAAGCAGCGACGTGATCCCCAGCTCACCGAACTGCAAACCCACCTCCCCACGGCTACGCCTCGATATCCTGTCCATGAAAATCACAAACAGGATTGGTGACAAAGCGCAGCCCTGGCGGAGGCCAACCCCCACCGGAAAGGAAGACGACTTACTGCCGAGGACCCGGACACAGCTCTCGCTCTGGGTGTACAGGGATTGGATGGCCCCAAGTAGGGACCCCTTCACCCCATACTCCCGCATAACCCTCCACAAGACCTCTCGAGGGACCCGGTCGTAAGCCTTCTCCAAGTCCACAAAACACATGTAGACAGGTTGGGCAAACTCCCAAGCCCCCTCCAAGATCCTTGCGAGAGTGAAGAGCTGGTCGGTAGTTCCACGACCAGGACGAAATCCGCATTGTTCCTCTTCGATCTGAGGTTCGACTATCGGCCGGACCCTCCTTTCCAGAACCTTGGAGTAAACTTTCCCTGGGAGGCTGAGTAATGTGATGCCTCTATAGTTCGCACACACCCTCTGGTCCCCTTTTTTGAATATTGGGACCACCACCCCAGTCTGCCACTCCTTCGGCACTGACCCAGACTTCCACGCAATGTTACAGAGGCGTGTCAACCAAGACAGCCCCTCTACACCCAGCGCCTTCAGCATTTCTGGACGGATCTCATCAGTCCCTGGGGCTCTGCCACTGTGGAGTTGTTTGACTACCTCAGTGACCTCCTCCAAGGAAATTGACCACCCCCCATCATCTTCCGGCTCTGCCTCGATCGTAGAGGGTGGATTAGTCGGGTTCAGGAGTTCCTCAAAGTGCTCCTTCCAACGCTCAACAACCTCCTCAGTTGAGCTCAGCAGTGTCCCCTCCTTGCTGTATACAGCTTGGATGGCCCCCCTCTTTCCCTTCCTGAGGTGTCTGATGGTCTTCCAGAAACACTTTGGTGCCAACCGAAAGTCCTTCTCCATGGTTTCTCCGAACTCCTCCCACACCCGCTGCTTTGTCTTGGTCACGGCCGAAGCCGCAGCCCTCCGGGCCAGTCGATACCCTGCAACTGCTTCTGGGGTCTCCCGGGCTAACATATCCCGGAAGGCCTCCCTCTTCAGTCGGACGGCTTCCCTGACCACCGCTGTCCACCACGGTGTCCGAGGGTTACCGCCCCTTGAGGTACCTATGGCCCTCAGGCCACAGCTCCCAGCCGCAGCTTCAGCAATGGAGGCTTTGAACACCGACCACTCATGCTCGATGTCCCCAACCTCCACAGGGATGCCTGAGAAGCTCCGCCAGAGGTGGCAATTGAAATCTCTCCGGACAGGCTCTTCCTCCAGACGTTCCCAGTTCACCCTCACTACACGCTTGGGTTTTCCAGGTCTGTCCAGAAGTTTCCCCCGCCATCGAAACCAGCTCACCACCAGATGGTGATCAGTGGACAGCTCTGCCCCTCTCTTTACCTGAGTGTCCAAAACGCATGGCCTCAGATCAGATGATACGATAACGAAATCGATCATCGACCTTCGGCCTAAGGTGTTCTGATGCCAGGTGTACTTGTGGGCATCCTTGTGTTCGAACATGGTGTTTGTTATGGCCAAACCGTGACTAGCACAGAAGTCCAACAACAAAACACCACTCGGGTTCAGATCGTGGTGGCCATGCCTCCCAATCACGCCCCTCCAAGTTTCTCCATCATTGCCTACGTGTGCATTGAAGTCCCCCAGTAGGACAGTGGAGTCCCCTGCAGGAGCCCCCAAAAGGACTCCACTCAGGGTCTGCAGGAAGGCCGAGTACTCTGAACTGCTGTTCGGTGCATAAGCACAAACCACAGTCAGAGTCCCCCCCCCACAGTCCTAAGGCGCAGGGAGGCGACCCTCTCATCCACTGGGGTGAACTCCAGCACAGAGGCGCTCAGCTGGGGGCTAGCTAGTATAGCCACACCTGCCTTACGCCTCATACCGTGAGCAACTCCGGAGAAGAACAGGGTCCAACCCCTATCCAGGAGTTTGGTTCCGGTGCCGGTGCTGTGCGTGGAGGTTATCCCCACCAGGTGTAATTGGTATCGCTCCACCTCCCTCACAAGCTCCGGCTCCTTCCCCCCCAGCGAGGTCACGTTCCATGTCCCCAGAGCCAGCCTTTGCCGCCCGGGTCCGGTCTGTCGGTGCCCCCCGCCTTCACCGCCACCTAGTTGGCAGCGCACCCGACCCCGACAATTCCTCCCGCGGGTGGTGGGTCCACGGGACGATGGAGGAGGAGATGGTGCTTCCACGTTGCTTATTCGGGCTGGGCCCGGCCGGGCTCCGTGGTAAGCCCGGCCACCAGGCGCTCGCAGGCGGGCCCTCCGTCTGGGCCTGGCTCCAGACAAGGGCCCCGGGCTTCCTCCGGGCCGGGTCTCTCTTCCTTTAGGTTGTTTTGTCATCAGGGTTTTTGCCTGTAACCCCAGGTAGGGGGGCTAGGGGGTACTACCACTTGCCCAAGGTGGACCCCCAGACTAGTGGAGGGAAGGAGGCGTCTTACTTCTCCATTCTAGTTTTGCAACTAGCCACTGACCGTTTATCACTGTTGTTATTCTCAATATAGATAGATATAGATATAAGCTGTCTTTCCACTGTCGGGCCGAACGGTTACTAGGCAGTTTCGTTCGGCTCCGTTCTGTCCTGGACTCGTGAGAACCGTTACCATCTGTCTTTCCATTGTCGGGCCACTAACATTATGGAGGAGGATTTGGTTTATTTTGGACTATTTATGTTTTTTCTTTTTATGTGCCTACGTGAGCGAGCGCACAAACCGTACGTACGTACGTGATGGTGTTGAAAAAATTAGACAGAGAAAGAGAGAGGAAGTCCTTGTTGGCAGAATATAATAGGCACAGGAGGACGACACAAATCAAAGTAGGTAACAACTAACGTTACACACTAACTACAAAAAGTAAAACTGTTGATTGTGCTTTCTTGTGATTGAAACAAGTTAAGTTAGGCTACAGTAACATTATATTACACAGGCTATCAGCAGCTAGCAAGGCTCCGCAACAGGGTAGACTAGAGACAAGAGACTGACGTGAAGTGCAACCAAACAGTGAATACTTGCTCGAATGGTTCTGCTTCACTGAGAACGGTTGTCTAACCGTGCCTTGGGAATCGTGCTGGGAACGGACCCAACCGTTTCCAGGTGGAAAGACTGTCAGAACCGTTACCCTGCGTGCTCAGAACCGTTCGGCCCGACAGTGGAAAGACAGCTATAGATAGATAGGTGACTTTATTAATCCCCGGTTAGAAAATGAATCGTTATAGCAGCCAGATACATGAAACCACAGATGACAACAGGTATATAAACACAAATAATCAAACACTCATAATCAAATAACAATTCAAATACTACAGTGTGCAAAGTGCAAAGTGACCAGAACAATAAAGAAATAAAAAGGCATGTCCAAGTCCAATAGCAGTCCAGATATACTCAGCATTCAGACACATTCAAGTGCTCTGATAGTGCAAGGAGCAGAGTGAAAGAGCAAAGCAATGATATAAGCAAGTTAGTCCATGAACAGTTCAAAGTCAGCAGACATTGAAGCCTTCTCAGAAAGAAAAGCTGGCTCAGGCCCTTCTTATAGATGGCCTTGGTGTTGGTGGACCATTCCAGTTTGTAGTCCAGATGGATGCAGGTACTTAAAGGACTTGATGATCTCCGCATCACTCCCACTGATGCAGACTGGAGAAAGTGGGGCCTTCTTCTCCCTGGAATCCACCACGCTCTCCTTTGTCTTGAATGCTGTCAGTTTAATCATACACTGCCAACTTGTTGTGCAATCTGTATGTGAGAGGACCACATTGGAAATCAGTTTTTAACTTTGTGTTCATCCTCGATGATTGTTGTCACACACAACACTCCTTGGTGTATTTTTTACCTTGTCAAACTAATAAACTACACACGCTCAGCTGGTCAAGCCATATGGATATAATGTTATACCAACAAAATGAAATTGCAGGGCAACACTACATTTGTTCAAGTATGCAGATAACATGGCCCTTGTTGGTCTGTTTTATAAAGACCAGGTAGGGAATGATCGCTCTTACTTTGATCAGGTCTGTTGTTCAGGACTGGTGCAGGTCAGTCAAGTGCCTTGCTAATCAACATGGAGAAAACCCAGGGAACACATGATTAATAATGGTGACCTTCCTTCACCTCTCTCTCTCTCTCTCTCTCTCTCTCTCTTTCTCTCTCTCTCTCTCTCTCTCTCTCTCTCTCTGACCAGCCTGTTGAAATTGTGCAATGCATTAAATATTTAGGGATATATATCGACAAGTTGAGCCCGTTGATAACACTGATTGTAAGCCAGTCAGAGAATGTTTTTAATTCGGAAGCTTGAGGGGTTAGCCATATCTTAGAGATATCCTGGCTCTAAGCCTTGTTGAGAGAGCATCCTTGTTTTTAACATCACAGTATGCTTTAGCAATCTCAATGCAAGGAGCACGGTTCAATTGTCTAGGATATTGAATGCAGCTGACATGTTAATAGGATGACCGCAGAAGCAAATGGACACCCTGTACAAATCAGTCCCTCTCTGGTCAGCGCTTTAGCATGCCCGCGGCAAAGAGGAACATACATAAGAGGTCCCTGGTGCGACCAGACTCTTCAGTAATGCTAGCTAACGGATATATGCTCTACTGTATGTACTGTGCTTCTGCCTGTAATTTATACTTGTCTGTGTATTAGGAATGCGAGCGAGTATGGTGCTTTTTATGTTCTCTTATTGTACCCTGTGATGAGACCAAAGACACATTTCCAACTTGTTGGAAAATAGAGAAGAGGTAGTGGGTTATGCACTTTCCGAAGTTTAAAACATGGAAATTAGAAATATATCTTTATATACAGAGATGCTGTGTATGAGATATGAATGCAACAAATGTTTGAGGTCAAATTTTGAGGGCCACCTAACTGTTATCTAAGTCCCACACAGTACAGCTAGCTGGAAGAAAAGGAAGACTGATACTTAGCAACGGAACATCCTGTACAAGTTCTGTATGACGAGGCGTGACAGCACTTTCGCACTGGAACACTCCTCAACTGTAATGTGTGTCTATGTCCTGTCTTCAAAGAGACCAAACCACAAGGAAACATTTGTTAGCAGGGGCTTTGTCACAGGCTAGTGAACTGCAAATGTAGTTTAGACCAATCATTTTATGAGCACAATAGGAGATAGAAACGGAATATCTCACATCCTCACTGCCCTTATTTCTGCTTGTTTTGTTCCAGGAAAGGGTGATGAATTATAGCTCCCGTGAGTCATTCACAACATTTCCTGTTTATTGAAACTATGTTAGTAGAATGTTCGGACCTCTAACTCAGTGCATGCATTCACAACAATGTAAACAATTGACAGTTGATAACAAGATAAGTTAAACGTCCAACACATTAATCTGTGTTCCTGTAGACATAAATATATATTACAGTTTTGAATACAATTAATGGTCCCTTGTTATCTAAAGAAGCAGATATGGTAATGAGGTGTGTGTGTGTGTGTGTGTGTGTGTGTGTGTGTGTGTGTGTGTGTGTGTGTGTGTGTGTGTGAGTGTGAGTGTGAGTGTGAGTGTGAGTGTGAGTGTGAGTGTGAGAGAGAGAGAGAAACACCCTTACTGAGTTGCTCATGTCACCTGATGTCACTTATGACGCTTGTCATTGTCTTGAGGAAATGTGTCAAGTTGAAGAAAAAATGGTTCACCTAGTTTTTGATATCCTTTAACCCTCATTTCCTTTTACGTCTTGAAACTTGACACACAAAATAGTCAAGGGCTGAACATAAGATCCAGTCTTGCAGCTATACTCATTGTGCTCTGAAAATAAACCTGACCTAGTAATCGCTTAATGTTTTATCATAATCTCATCTTTCATTTAATTGTAGTCTTAATAAAACATTCAAAAGGAATACCCACACCCACAGAAAATACTTAAAAATACTTAAAAGCTTAAATGCTTTTAATGAAAAAATCCATTATTAAGATGTACCTATGACTCTGTAAGTATTTTTCAAGGTAATACGAGTTGAGCATGGCATCTCCATTTTAACAGTTTAAACATAAAAGCAAACTAAAACTAAACTAAAACTATTTTGAATAGAACTGTCTCTGAGTGGAGTGTAAACGGATACCTGAAATCTGTATTAAATGACTTCACCCTCTCCTCTCCCATACATAGATGACCCAGGACCTGTCATGCATCCTGGGGCTACTGCTGCCCCTGACCCAGGAAGTGATGCACCCAGAGAGGCCAAAGGCCATGGGTCAGGAGGAGGACCTGCAGGCCATGCTTATCCAGCTGAAAGGCGTGGCTCAAAACCTGGCTCACATCCACTGCCCTCAGGTGAGGCGTAGTCACAGAACTGTGCCAACAAAAGGCCAACCACATTCAATTCACCAATGTTCTCTGGGGGGAAACCGAAAAGAACTCTACCTTGCTTTTCAGAGTCTATTGAATCTAATTTCAACTACGTGTCATGGCAGGGCCAGTAGTTCAGGCTTCTATGTAGGCTTTTCTTAGAGCTGTTGTTAACATCTCACATGCCATATTCCAGGTAGTCATAGATACAGCAGCTGTGTATAGTGACTGCAAGAGATGAGGCACAGGAGAATGATTTACAGGTCAAAGTCATAGGAGGTGTTACCTCTATCTTGAACAATAGCTATAATAACTGTCAAAACAACAGTGTCTCCCAATCTGAGCCATCACAGAACAGACAGAAAAGATTAATCACATGATATTGCCACACCTGATTTCCTGAACTTACTTTTATGTCTTAAAGGACAGGAATTGAGCGTTATAAGCCATGTTAAACGGTTATTTACAATCATATACAACGGCCAATATCAAAGTTTCATCCAAACGGTGCACTATCGAGATATAGCGCGTCACTGCTAACACAATGGATCCATAGGTGCATAGACAAAATCCCTCAAAAACACCATAAACTCTTGTTTTCATAGACAGGAAATTCACTCAGTGGTCACTGGTGTCCAGTGTTCTTACAAAAAATTGCCACAAAGTATACTTCCGATTGGGTTTTATTTATTATTTAGCATATAACTATTTTCACTCACAGTAGATACGTTTGTAAACTCCGCTTGAACTTTGGGAGGTCTTGACTGAGTTTGGAGGCTACCGTAGAAGAAGAAGAGCCACGTCCGGGTCACAGGGCTACACAACAACAAGAACAAGTCGAGAAGCCTAGGATTGCTTTGTAGCTGGTATTTCATTTATAGTGTTAAGTAGAAGTGTTTGTTGGTCAAAACAAATATGGGACGCGGATGAATCTTAACATCTCTGGCTTTGTTGTCAATAGAAATCAGTGGATAATATGGATAATATGATCAATAAAATCCGATCGGAAGTATACTTTGGTGATTTATTTTGCCAGAACATTGGCAAACAGAGTGAGTTTCCTGTCTTTGAAAACAAGTTTATGGTGTTTTTGAGGGATTTTGTCTATGCACCTGTGGATCCATTGAATGGATTAGCAGCGATGAGCTATATCTCGAGAGTTCCCCCTTTGACGAAAGTTTGATATCGGCCTTTGTATATAATCGTAAATAACCTTATAACATGGCTTATAATGCTAAATTCCGAAACTGTCCTTGAATAATAATGACCATTATTGTGAGATGTAGTGTTTTCACATGAAGCACAAACATTAACCGTCTATGAGTGAACACAAACAGCCAGGTGATTGAACAGTAGCCCTTGGCATTTATACACCATTCAGACCTGTAACCTGAGTGTATCATTGGACTGCCCCCCCCTCCCTTCCCCCCATACAAATAGGAAACTCTCCTGTAGATGTAAATCTCCATAGAGCGCACGGGTGACACTTGATCTCTCTGTTAACATTTGTGTTGTCCAGGGGCTGAATCCAGCCTTTGTCAGCGTGACGAGCAATCCGTGTGGGAAGCCGATCACAATGCAGGAGCTGCTGGATCAGGTAACAGTGAGGCCCTGCTGACCGAACCGTGTCACTCGTGCAGGAGCGGATGGGGTAGTAGAGGCACTGGTTGTGTCAGTGTTGACCTCTGCTCCCGTTCTACAGCAAGGCCTGATATTTAGTCATATATCCTCTGTAAAGTTTACTTCCGTCGTAGTATTATGACATGGTATTTTGGCCTTACTTGGTCCTGTCTTATTACATTGCAATGCCTGTTTTATCCCTCTTTTTCCTTAATCAATGTTTGTGAGCTTTATAGAATTTCATAAATACTTTGTATTTGCAGAAAGCTAAATACTACCGAGTTTGGTTGTGCAAGTCTCACAGCATATGTCAGTCTACATAACAAAACAGACACCAAAGCCACAGCCACAAAAGTTGGCTCACCTCAGGAAGTGTGCTTTGTGCCCCACCTGGTGGTCATAAAGATCCTGCAGGATTGCAATAGTATTCAACATTCAAGCTATTTATCAGTTATGCTGTATTTCATGTGTGTTTATATAATTATTTGTCCCCATGTTTCTGTGGAAATGCTGCATGTTCTGACGATAAGCTCAAAATAAAAGACGTAATATATGACATTAACACTCAGGCAACTCAGAGACCATGTAAACACCGTGTTAACCATCAAACTCTTCTGCCAAACAGAATTCCCGACTCCAAGAGGAAAACGCTAAGTTGAGGCTCCAGCTGGAGAACAGAGGAGAAG
This sequence comes from Borostomias antarcticus, assembly GCF_949987555.1. Classification (NCBI taxonomy): domain Eukaryota; kingdom Metazoa; phylum Chordata; class Actinopteri; order Stomiiformes; family Stomiidae; genus Borostomias; species Borostomias antarcticus. The sequence goes on along the minus strand of NC_140234.1, from coordinate 50,875,278 downwards.
GAATGGCCCAGCAAGCCATCAGGGACCGAGATGAAGCCATAGCAAAGTCAGTGCGCCTCATTTACATATGTAGTCCTATACTTCAAGCCATAGATGGAAGGTACAACGATAGTAGACGGAGGGTGGATGTGTAATTTTCTTATGTCCCATCTTTCATGTCATGTTAAACAGATTTGATTATACATATTATACAAAGTGTTATGCTGTATGATACAGATGTAGGCCTAAAGACACAAATGTAATGTATTTGCCATATGGTGGAGTTATTATGAAGGAATATATCTTAGAGGTTGTTGAATACTGTTGTTGAAACCTGGATTTTGTCCTTTGTTTGGTCACTAGAAAGAACTTGATGGAGGCAGAGTTGGTGCGGAGTAAGAATGACATGATGTGTCTGAACAACCAGCTCCTGGAGGCCATCCAGCGCAAACTAGAGCTGTCTCAGGAACTGGAGGCCTGGCAGGTGGGTGTCTCCAGACAGTCTCTCTCCAGTGACACGTAACAGTACAGGGAAACTGCTCTCTCACTTAGTCCTGTGTCCTACTAATGTCCTTACTTGGTCGGGGACTAGATCTTTAAAGCCCTGTCATTTTGGGTAAATCTAATTGATAGATGGCCTGGATACCCCTCTACTGCTGAGTCATGTCGCCAGCCAGGCCATCTGCTTGGTGGCCTGCTTCCCTCTAGTGGTCATATGAGGTAGTGCAGTATGTTCACCAGATTTCAATAAATCAATCGGAACGTTGACTTGACAAGAACTGCCTTGCTTTTTTAATCTCATGCCAGCCTATAATAATAATCTCATTAGGTAATTTGATAATTAAATAACACAATATTGCATTTTAAATGTATTAAAACCTACTAAAAGGTTCATGATGATCTGCTGTTTTTTCCCTCAGGATGATATCCAGATCATCATCAACCAGCAGCTGAGGACCCAGCATCAGTCAGAGCAGGTCCAGAGGAAACCCCCCTCCAACCCCATGTCCTTCTTCCGGAGGCCCAGCATGTCCTCCACCAGGGCCCACCGGCCCTCCTCCTCCCCATCCTGGGCCTCTGAGGCTGGGCAGGAGAAGGCTCAGTCCCCCTGGAGAGACTGGCTGAGACGAAGCAAGGTGGCCCAGCATGGCAAATAATCCAGGCTGGTTCTTCTTCATACAGGATTGGCACATTGGGTCAACCTAACCATCTGGCACTTATAGAAAGCGAGTCAAGACAGGAAAGGACTACAGGTTGAAGTTGAGTGGGTCTAGACATCATGGTAGATAATAACAAGGAAGACAGAAAGAGGACTCTGTTGTGTTTCAGAGAAAATAGTTTGAATTCCACATGGTAATGGGTCAAAAAAATGCTTAAGGTCCGAGAGTTGGACAACAGTGAAGTTGGCAGTCTTATTGTAGATTGCCTACAGTACATGTACGTCACTCAGAACCTTCCAAACACTTGCATGATAGAGCAGTTAAATATACTAGCATGGGGTGGACAATCACTAAGAAAGACTATTGGAAGTTGTTACCATACAATGAGAAATTTTGTTTCATATGTGAAGTTGTTTGTGCCTGACACTGTACTGTAAATGTACTATAATTTTGAATGTGAATGTGTGTGACAAAACTGACAGTATTTGTTCAGACTATTGATTTCACACTAAAGCAGAGATTTAAGGGAAATTTAGTTGATGGATGGACTGGGCTGGTCCACAGGTTATAATCCAGTGATTCACATATAACTGTTTTGTACATTCAGCCAGACATACCGTAGAAATCTACACAGTTAGATAATACCTCTTTTTAATGTTATTCTAGTTGTCCTGTTGTTATGAAGTCTGTTGGGATTAGACAAGATGTAAACATGTTCAGATGTTTAGTGTTGAGATGTTGGTATTGTTTAATGTTCAGATATTGTCTAACGTCGATGTAAGTACAAAAAAATACAAATGTTGCCATCAATTCTGAGACAAAATCAAAAGAGAGAAAATAATCTGTGCTTCATAGTGAGCCATATAGTTAAAGGGACAAAGACACTGTTTTTCTCAGAAAACTCTTTTAAGAGGCCTCATCTGAAGAGCATTTATAATGTTCTGTTCATGGAAACTGGAACTTCACTGTAAGTCATTGAATATCAATGTGCAGTATGTGGACAGCTTCTTTTTTTTTACGGTCATATGCCATTTGGAAGAAGGAGAGACATTACTGCATGGACATTACTGCATGTGAAGTACAGTATGTATTTGCCTCATTACTATAGGGACTTATGTGGAAGGAAAGGAAAGTATGCAACCTTTTGTAGGCTGCTTAGGTAAATGACGAGTGTCTCCAGTTCGTTCTGTACATGCAAAACATTTCATTTTTTTGTACCTTAGACAATATGGCTGAAAAGCGGTCATGTACTTAAAAGATTCTGAAAGAAAATAATGCTCAAATTGAGGGGAACATTCTGCATGCATCATTATCATAGATAGCTTAGGCCTATGTACTGTATTTGGTAGTGGTGTATAGTGTGTATACTCAGAGAATTAGTATCTCAAACATCATGTAATAAAGTATTTTTTTTCTATAAGAACATGTGGGGCATTTACTGCTCTTCAAGGAAAGTTAGCTTGTTGTGCCTTTAAAGTTTGTGATTCAAGTTAGCCTAGTCATTGCCTGTTGCCTGTGAGGCATAGCCCTAATTGTCCCAATTCGACAGATCACAGATGACAAATTACATTACATAATAAGTATAATAGCCTAAAAAAAAAACTTTCAAGAGGCATTCAAAAGTATTTTGCTTGCCATGACAACTGAGCATGCCATTGCTTCAATCGCCATGTATATGTGCAGACACACACACACATACACACATAAATAAACTAGGCTTATATGTTAAGACGATGGTTTGAATAAAATTATATTAATTTTCGGGACACAAAAGGATCTTTTGGAGCAGTTACAGTTGGAAACTGCTACTAAACATTAAACCTACAGGTGGCGCTGAATCACTCTGCGCATGAAGTAACAATTCAGATATACAGTATAACCAATATCTCTTTCACTGTCTTAAGGATCATGAACTGTGCTTCATAATTAGTTAAATCAATGTTTTGCGTCAAAACTGCCCCAATACTGTATTTCTGTTTCCTTTCAGGTTAGCTTGTAGACTGAGGTACGTCCTCAGCTGAGGTTATATGTTTATAAAACACAACTCTTAATTGCACACCCAGTTGTATCTTCTGCTACATTAACATCACTTTGATGATTTATGAGCCACTTTTCTGTGTTCCGTCCTCCATTCTCATTTTTTGAATGTTTTGAATGTTCATTGAGATTCTGTTCTTTTATAAACCTCTGAGAGATTTATTTAATTGGCACTGCACACAGGTGAAGCAAGGCCTTTCCCTGCTTGGCTTCATCAACCCCCTGGAATGTTTTGCTTCTTTAAATATCTTTAAACTATCCAGTTTCACCAGAGCCCTGTTTTCTCTCACATTAACAAGCTGTTTAGACAGTAGCTTAGACAAGTAAACCTCATTTTTTTGCTCAGTGTGGTCATTCAAGGCCTACAGTAATCTCAGACTAATTATTTCAAAGGATAAGGTCCTTGGCATACATGACTCAAGAATGCAGGGAGGATGTGTATAGAAGTGTCTCCTAGTTAATGGTTCGTACTGTTTGTCCTCACAAAGAGAGGTGTTCCAGGTACAGGTTGTCTCGACATGGTTCTTTATGAGGTGATATACTGTATATCAACCCTTTTCTGAAGTTTATCTAAGTTGCATTTGGGGTTTTTATCTCTAGAAGGATTATGTGCGTGTGCAAATCGTTCAAGATGATACAACCATAAATCTTACGATGAACATCTTGATAGTCTAATAATTTCTTTATGTTGTCTTTAGTGTTATACTTTTCAATGACACTGATACCTATTGATAGGCCAAAAGCATTTCATTCGTGTTGGGTTTTCTCATATACAGTACCTGTAGTTTATCTTGTGGTCTGGATCAATGACAGGGAAGGAAGTTCAACACCACCAGATGTTTGCACAAGCAGCTTTCATTACTGCTGGGACCATATGGAGCTCACCTCAGATAGCACTGCTCTTTAGATAAACTATAGATAGTTCATCCAAGAGATCATTCTTTTGTATTCTACAGAGGCAATATACATTTCACACGTCACTGGCACAACTGGAATGTTCCACTGAGTCAACAAAGCCACCTTGGACATCTAAAGTGTTGTTATATGAAAGTGTCTCTACTGTGGGGTCACACATCATGGGATCAATAGCATGCAGCTGTACTGTATGTTCTGTCATTCATTATTTCATTAGAATTGTATTGAGCTGACAGAGTAGGTTTCTGGTCCCACTGAGTGAACACACAGAGAGACTGTTTCCCTTGTCTCAGGGCTGGACAAGAGAAGGCCTCTTCCCTGACAACTCCAGGTGCTCTCTCTCCCTCACATGCCCCAGTATCGGTCATGTGACCAGGGTTTCGCTGGAGCCATTAGACCGTGTAGACAGCCGAGCTGAGGTATTTGATGCTATTGCAGATTCTGCTTGATTACAGCCTCCTTATTTACTGTATAAACTCAATGACTGGTGAACTTCCTGAACTCCCGTTTTATGTTTCCTTTCTGAGAATTTTGTAGCTAAATGTTTAGGCTACTGTGAGGCAGTGCAAACAAGGTTCCTCTGACTTAACAGAAGTCTCAACACAATTATGTATCATGCCAAACACTATTTAATCTGTATATATGATAATGGAATTATGCTCGGGACTATTTTAATAAAATATCTTCATTGTTAATTTTGAAATTTAAATAAGGTCGGCCTAGGTCTATGGTTGGACAATAGGCTACTTTTTTTGCACAGCATGCCTCAGGGAGAGCTTGGGTTTCATGAGGCATGTAGGCTATGCATCTCCACCCACCATCAAAATACCCTGCAGTGCAGAGTTATCAATGATTAACAACTTCAAACAGCCTGCCTGCCTTTAGCCTGGAAGCCAGGCAAAAAAAACTTTTTGCAAAAATGTTTTGTTTTGTTTTGCGAGGAAGTCTGACTGGCAGGCTAGCTGCCTTGGTTGCCATAGTAGAGGTACTGTGCCTCAGGAGCCAGAACAATCGCCTCAATTGTCACGTAATGTGTGCAGATGGGGTACAATTTAGGCTTAGTTTATGTGTTCGTTGGATGTGTTCCTAGTTTTAACAAAATGTACAGCTTAGCTTAAGTGAAGCAGTGTTATGCTTACTGCCTCTACATCTGTGGAAACTACTAATGCTCTCTGACGTCACTATAGGGTACCAAGAGAATGGAAACCTCAGAAGCTAAGACCTTGCCAGTAGATATACAGGTGCATCCCAAAAAAATTGAATATTGTGAAAAAGTTCATTATTTTCCGTAATTTAATTCAATAAGTGAAATTATTCACTTTATTTATATTACACAAAGTGAAATATTTCAGGCCTTGTTTGTTTTAATCTTTATGATTGTAGTATGTTCAGTATGTTCATTTATCCATTCAATACTTGGGAGGGGGGGGCTACTGTTATTGACTGCCCCATAGTAGGACCATAAATAAGATACAATTCAAAAATGATGTTCTAATGGGAATTTTAAAACAATTTGTCAAATTATAGGATGTTTTTGCAGTAATCACATAGGCCTATTGTTTGGATCATACAGTATATGCAATGCACTTAACAGTTAGGCCTGAAGTTAGGCAGGATTCACTGATTGAAACAAGCCTGAGATATTAGGTAAAACCACAATCTGCCATCTGATAAATTACACTAGATTTTAATGATGGTAAAACTAACTCCTACAGATCTATTTGATAACAGCAAATGGTTGGAAAAATGTGAATGATGCACATTTAAAATGTCATTTTGGCCACTTGTCAAATGGTAATACCCTTTGTTTTGAGAGACTTAGTCTACTGTTTGTGGAGGAAGAGACAACTGTTGGCTGGTAAGGTGATCCACCCCAGTCTCAAGGGACTGCTCTCATATTTACTATGAGATGCTCATGAATATTTTAGACTGCTTTTGTATGGCGCTACAATAAGTGTTTCAAACAACACTAGTTGCACAGCCACCAGAAAGGTATTCTGGCTGCCATTGGATATTAAATTTCTGTTTTTTATGAATGTGTCATTGCTTATACATCATATTTGAAATTGTACGTTCGAATACCATTCCACTCTTTATTTTTCTATTGTTTTGTAATTCATTTTGTTCCAACATTTGTCACCTCTGCTGTGAGGTGATCTTGTGGCTATTTGTTAAGAGCATGTGTGGTTAAGTTGCCAGCTGGCAGTAACCTAGCCTCTTGGATTGCATATCAGGCTACCCTTACAGAGGCACATGTAGGCTGCTGGTCCTTATCCCATCATTATCGTCACCTTTCATGGTGTGAAAAACCAATCAATATGTAGTGCTATTTAACAGCGAATGTTATAGCCGAGCATGGGGTCGATAAAAAATAGTATACCAGAGAAATAATGTGGACTTTCAGCTATTACTCTCAGAATTAAAACTGAGAATACACACATGTAAAAACAACCATATTTATTTGAAAAAAGCAAGTGAAGTGCTATCAACTCTGTAGGAGAAACACTGCAGCATTGTTGTGGCTGGACACAGGTGCACCCATTTGCCTTATCACGAAGTGAACCGTCTCCTTGGCTCCTACTCTGTGTGCTATTGTGTTGAATACACCTAGCAACCATCTCTCTGGAGCGTATAGGTGCAAGTCAAGTGATAGAACAGTACATTGTAGGCTATACAATATTTACATCACACAGTCTCACCCATGACAGTGATGATACAGCATCACCATCACATTTCAAACAAATCTCCTTTAGTCTTGTGAAAAACTTGCACCCCCCCCCCCCCACACACACACACTGTCCACATAATGGAAATGGAACAGGAAAAAAAACGCAGATCCACAAAGTTCTCATTAGTTTGTGTAGTCTAAGCAAAATGTAATCTGCATGATTGATTATTTGACAAAATTGTATTACTTACATGTACAGTCACCTTAAATCTACAGGGGGAAATAATGATGGGGAAATAAGATACCCAGAGTAGCATGATGTTTATGCTTCTATATCTTGTGAATGCTAAATGTGCTGCAGATGATTTTAATAATTTGGTGCTAAGATGTGAATTACTTGAGGTGTAACTATATGAATAGATTGATAATCATGGATCTTGTTCTTTTGTCCGCACTAATGCCAAATAAAGATATATTTTTTCCACTCACAATATCTTTCTCACCCTGTTTTAAGCTACTGAAAAGCACAGAGATTATTACAGACACAAATATGGAATGGTATTGAGTATCAAATCCAACAAAACATGTATAAAAGGTAACATCAAATATATTCTTCATTGCGGAGTCTCAGTGGGCATCGTTCCTCTGAGCCCTTTCTTTAGGCACACCGTTATTAAAAAGGGTGTAGAAAATAGTTTTGGTTGTGGAAATAGTCTTTTTACCCTATTGTTCACACATAGTCTTTCCTCTCAAACCCGGGCCCACCTGCGGAGCGTGGTACAGAGTAAGCCATCCGTGATGGGTTGTACCTCTTCTCACGAGGTGGACAGGAGCAGCAGAGGAGTCCCCCACCCAAAATCAGGAGGGCTGCAGCCGCCCAGCCGATGTACATGGCTGCCCCCAGCTCCCTCCTCTGTGCGTCGGACAGCAAGGGGTTGTAGAAGTCCCTGATGATGGTGTTGGCTGACCAGGACACTGGGATGAGCTGCATGACCCCTGACACGATGAAGAAGATCCCAGAAATGATCATCACCTTGGCCTTAGACGACTCGTCCTCGATGCAGTTGGTGCATTTGGCCCCCGCGACGGCAATTAGCAAGGCTAGTATGGCCAGCAAGATGGAGATAACCGTAAGAGCGCGGGCCGCCTGCAGGTCCTGGGAGAGGGCCAGCATGGAGTCATATACCTTACACTGCATCTGTCCAGTGCTCTGCACCACACAAGTCATCCACAGGCCTTCCCATATAATCTGGGCCGTAACAATGTTGCTGCCGATGAAGGCCGTCACCCTCCACATGGGAAGAGCACAGGCTAAGATGGCGATGATCCATCCCAAGATGCACAGAGTGATCCCCACTAATTCCAACCCTATAGACATGACGTCAATCTCGCCTGACCTCCTTCAGTGTCTTTCACACCTGAGAGAGGATCTGACAGAGGGTCTATTGGAGAGATACAGTCCAGAGACTCAACACCAATTAACTTAATTTAGCCCCTACCTGTGAGTGTATGATGTTTCTGGGGCTGCCGCTAAACAAGTATCCTTTATATCCCAGATCAGGTGAAGGGAGGAGTCCTTGAGGGAGGTGACATCACCAAGTGGAGGAAGGACGGAAGCTCTTCAGCACCGTGACTGCTATCGACTTACATGACTGCCCTCACAATGGCTCGAGCTACAAAGGATGGCTTTTACAGTTGAACAGACACACAAGTGTTATTCCTACTGCTGTTAAAAACAGGGTCAAAATAATATCAAATCTTAACTTCAGCTTTGCATATAATGTAAATTATACACAATAGAATTTATACTTCCGTGCCAAAGTAGACCTTAGCTGTTATTCGTTTTCCTTAGAATTAGAATTATGATAGGAACGGTGACATGCATATAATGCAGCACACACATAATACCTACCACAGTTAATGTGGGACATAGGTTAATAATTATTGATGGACTGAAATATTCTGTGAACATTTTCTGCCCCATAAATCCCATGAATAGATTAGCTCTCATCAAAGCTCCTCAAAGCTTTCTCACAAAGCATTTTTTGAAAGAACTCATAAGCGAAGAATGCCTAACCCCGGTTCCCAGTAATGATCTCTGGTCATTTGTTTGATGGGGTCTAACGGCCATGTTTGTCTGTCACAAAAATGCTTTTGAATTCTTTAGGGCCAGGATGGCCTCCTTAGATACGCCCCAGGAACTGGGATAATAGACTTTCCTCCAACATTCCGTACCCCAGTGTTGACAAGCCAGCCTGGCCTCCACCTTACTATCAAACAACCACATTGTTTTGGGGCTTCTGGAATGGTCGAAAGTGGGGGTCAGACAAGAAAGGATTCTTGTTATCAGAGAGTCAACAGACATATGGGAGACAGCCAGGTAGATAGTGACTACGAAAGAGGCCCAAAGCTCCCCTAGCTTATTATTCAAAGTCCACTGAAGGCCTCTTGTATGTGTTGCTAGAAGAATATATTCAGAGCCATCACATTTAGACAAAATGTTTATGGTATCTTAAGAGAGATCTGTTCTGGTGTAGCATCAGATAGGTCTACTCCAAAGCATCTGGATTTGGATTCATAAGAAGTGTGCTTTACTTTACTTACTTTCATTTTTACATGCTGTTTTGAATCAGTCCTTCAAAATCACTGAGGACAATGTATTTACATGGTTATTGTCCTTATATCTCCCTTTAAGAAGCACAGGTATATGACATATTCAACATAATGGGTTTTTATGAAGCATAACATACAGTTGTAGCTGCTTTTGACACATTATTTAGTGCTTATAGAGGCTTGAAGGTGTAATGATGCCTTTATAAGCTACACTTCCTCTAATGCAGTATCAAAATATGAGTGATTTTTGTAAATTTTCTGCAATATGTGTAAAGGAAGGTATGGACTACGAGCAGCTGTATGTTGTTGCACAAATAAAGGGCATATATCTAGATAAAGGTTAGTCCTTGGAAGATGTTCATTTAATATTCCTGGGAAGCTGGCATTAGGATCCATCATGTGTGCACTTGTCAGTGACAACTCCATTAATACTTTCCCTGGAGAACTTCAATTGAAAGTTAGTTTTAACATATGCGGGACTGACCTAATCTATGCCAGGGAAACTGCAATTTTATTGGAATTTACAAGAAACATATTTGTATTGTAATGTAACACATTTACTTTCTTTTCTCTACTTTAGTCAACTTTAATAAAGACACATGAAATTACATATTAGAAAACAGTTTAATTGCCACACCAACAATCCTCAAAAATTATTTTTTAATTTTTATAATAAGCCAACACATCCTTGAAGTTCTTCTAGATAAACTTTTAAAAATGCACCACACACATTAAACACTTTTATCACAGATATGATAGACATTGCAAAAATGATCAAACATATCAAATCTGTGTTTCAGACATACAATATGTACGCAACAGCATTTGTCCTCGCAGCAGTCTTCATTCAAGCACTTGGAAAAAATAAACATCAATGGTTTCAACATCCTGTAAATTAGTTTTGTATGTACACCACATCTAGTTTGAAATACAAGTTCATGTCCGCAAAGGGCCTGGACCAAGTATGTCCAGTTTAATGTGGTTCTAGTACAGCAACCATCAGTCTTTTTGTTATTTTCCCTATACAAAAACTTACAAAAAAACAAAAAAAATTATTGTGGCTATAAACCATTTTTCTGGAGTTCAGTGTTGCCATTAATGTCCTTTCCACTTGGGAAATGCATGAGAAGATAGGTGCCAGATCAGACATAATCTCTCTTGTCGTAGCCGCTTGGGGCCACTGACCTGGTTGGCGAGTACACCATCCGCGATGGCTGGCTGTACCTCTTTTCTGTTTGCGGGGGGCAGCTGCAGCAGAGGATGCATCCCCCGATGAGCAGGAAAGAGGCTGCCGCCCAGCCCAGGTACAGGCCAGCTCCGATCTCCCTCTTCTGTGACTCGGGGGTGACGAGGCTGTAGAACTCCATGACGATGGTGTGGGCGGTCCAGGACACGGGGATCACCTGGGCTAGGGAGGCCACGATGAAGGCCACCCCGGCAGCGATCATCACCCGTGCTTTGGCTGTCTCCTCCTCCACACAGTTGGTGCACTTGGCCCCCATGACGGCCACCAGTACCCCCACGATTCCCACCAGGATGGAGATGATGGTGAGGGCTCGGGCGGCCTGCAGGTCAGCGCTCAGAGCCAGCATGGAGTCGTAGACTTTACACTGCATCTGTCCAGTGCTGTGGACCACGCAGCTCATCCAGATCCCTTCCCAGATGGTCTGGGCCGTGACAATGTTCACCCCGATAAAAGCAGACACTCTCCACATGGGCAGGGCGCAGGACACGATGGCAGAAATCCATCCCAGGACAGCAAAAGTCACCCCCAGGATCTCTAATCCCACTGCAGCCATTTTTTGTTGTTGTTGCAACTTTTGACCTCTTCTGTTAATGTCCAGGTGTCTTCCCTATCCCCGTTACACAAAGGACTGAGTCTACTGTGGAATTCTCAACACTCATATACCCACTGCTATCTTCACAGTAGAAGGTGGAGTTTCATGGGGATTGGCCAAGGAAAAAAAAAACGTTTTTCTTCTTTTTTTGAACCACCACAGCCCTGGCATGTAAATGGCTCAGATTAATGATTTAGCCGTTCAGTCACCGGTAGCTCCCCCAACTGTTTGGGTGAGGGGAGGAAGGGTAAATGAGTTCCCAGAGCTCAGATGCAAAGATAGTTAATGGATAGCCGACAGGTTAAGGAAGGACATAATGATTACAAGTGGAGGACACAACATGAACTCCTGTGAGATGTCCATTGTGTCCACTCCCAACGACACCAGGTTGCCACTCCACAGGTTAGACGTCTGCCTTTGTAGACTCATGATCGGTTCACAGGAAGAATGCACAGCTTTCTGTCTGCTTTGCCCTGCAGGTGACCCTGAGAGGCAGTTGGCTAGAAACACCTGTGCTGCTTTTCAGTAGTTCTTTATTGGCCAAACACAGTTGTGTGACCTTCTTTTAGTACAGGTGGGCTGTATTTGATTCCATGTAATGTAACACTGAGATCCAGGGTGGAGTTATTTCCACTTTATTTTGACTATATCCTGGTACTGATGTCTGACATTTTAATCATTTAAGTAACTACTATCTCCATAAAGAACTGTCTTTGAAGAGTGATAGCATTAAGTGAGCAGCCTTATCTTCTATCTTTTGTTTGCCGATTGTAAAGTTTTGGGATACAAACAGGCTTTCAAATGATTCCCATAAACAAGCATGCAGAGTGAGTGGGCAATTTTGTCAAGAGTTGATTTAGTGTGGAGTTGGTCTTATCAGTGTCCTTGCCAACAAGGTCACAGTGGGAATTTCACCTAATTTTCAACTGTCTGGTTTAGTGTTGACAGCCTACTGTTCAATTAATGTATATTATTTGGCAGCGCAGGTTTGGGTATTTGACCCAATGGCTTCTATTGTTCTATTGGTACAGCACATATGCATGTCTCAAGGGCCTCTTTAAATTCTGGCTGTATTGTGTTCTGAAAGAGTACTGCCCTGATTGTGGTCAGATCCTATTAAATGAGAAGTTTCCACATGCCCCCTTTGCAATCTGTTTATCAGAGTCCAGATCTTTCAAGGTCAAAACATGTGTGGTTTTCCTTAATTTAGTGAGTGATGTATTTTCATATCAGTCAAACTTTGTCTATATTTTGATCAAACAGCCTGTACACCAACAGCTTTATTACATCCTCAGGATATGTGTAGGAGTACGTATGTATGCAGTAGTCCTATAAACTGCAGCTGCTGCCCTTAGATGGTTCAGTATCTACTGTTTGTAGACAGGTACAGACAGGTGACTACTAGTCCTCGAGCACCACAGGTGAACTGCTATAGTAACACAATACAGTCTGTTTTTAATTAAGCAGTGGTTCAATTCCATGGAAGCACTCTTAGTTGATAGTATGGAGGCTGTAAGACTGTTATGGTAATGCTGTACAGTACTGCAACAGCGCTGCAGATTGGCTGTGTATTTTCTAGTGGTTGAAATGCAATTAAGTTGCAAAACGTTTTCTTCTTTAGCTAGCCTACATGTCTCCCTTGGTTTTACAACAACTTTCTTATGTTTAGAGACCTTCCTTCTAGTATTTTCCAAAGTTAGTAATGTAAACAAAGGTAGGCTACAAGAAGGCTATTTTCCAGTCAAAGGAGGCATTGTGGTTGTTGTGCTCCCTGTTATTACAGTGTGTATTACCTCCACACTGAAATGGAGGCTTTTATCTGGGTCTCGGTTTCACTCTGCCAAATGGAACAAAGGGCACAATAGACAGCAGCAGAAGGTATCCACCACTCTGCAACAAGCAGGACATTGTTGCTGCTCAAATTAGCATTTAAATAAAATAAAAACCTAGTTTGAGTGGGTAGCAGGCCTGGGTTGGTTAGATTTCAGATGATATGGGGTTAAGCTTTGCAGCATGAACTCCTTCCTTATACTTGTGCCTATTTATTTAGGTCTGGTTCTTCAATAGTAGGCTATTCCTGTCTCAATTATGCACGTATACATGGGGCATAATAATCCGATTATAATAGGTTTAAAAGCCCAAACCGAAGAAAAAAATCTCAATATAAACACCTCAATCCGAATAAAAAGGCCCAAACAGAGGGGTAGTGTAAAAACCTTTCAGAAAACGATCAAGTATCATGTAGAAACGGATTACTTTTGGCTGCGTTCTTCCTGCGCATGCTCTCTGTCAAAGGGCACGTATTTTTTGCGGGTAAATTGCCAAGCAGTACTGGACCACAACGGAGCGTTTGTTTTCAAACCAAACGCCGAACTGAACATTATTGGACGACTAGACGGCAGGAAAATAAGGAATAACGACCTATTTAAACAAGTCCACAAAACGTCCAGTAGGAGTCAGTTGTTGTCCAGTAGGAGAGTCAGTAGCTCCCCCAACTACAAGCTGTTGTTTCATTAAGAGCACCACAACAGACGATATCAATATCCAAAGTGTTGACTTGAGCTTCTGTAACCATAGTAACTTACTCAGTCCTACCTGCGTGCGCATGTCACACAGCTTTTATGATTACACGCGTAAACAATTAGATCACCCATGTAGGCTAAACATTTGCCCGAAATCTTCAATCGGATTGAATTAAATCAGATTGAAAAAAAAGTGTGCATGTAAACGCAGCTTTAGGTTGCGTTTACATGCTGGGTTTTATGTTAGGTTGATTGATCTTGGCTATAGCTCTTTTCTCTCATAATGCTGCAGGGATAGTTCTCCTTCCTTGGCATTCTGATGCTGATGCCTCATAGGCCTAATAATCTTATTAATGTAATAAATAGTGTAAAAGGTGAAATTAAGGAATCAGAATGAGGAAAGTTTACTCACAGAATGAAATATGTTTCTTGTTTTATTATAAATCATTTGGAATCAACTGGCATGAATCACAGAAATAGCCTAGCTACTTCTCATATAATTTTCAGAGTAGGTGCAGTGTCAAAAGAAAAAAAGGGGGGAGGTGGAAAGCATTCAGGACCAAGAGCAATGCTACCAGTACGTTTTTCTTCTGAAACCAAATAAAACACTTTTTTTCAAATAGAAAACTTTCTCTAATTGTACCAATTTACGTATTTGACTCATCTATGCTTGGCCCTGATACTACAAATATAGTAATATGAAATAACACAATAGTACATAGTTTGCATCAATCTTCATTTCTTAGTCCAAAATGGTCCCTCATCTTCATATACCCATGTAGCCCTAGGACGCACCCCTCCTAGGCAAAAGATAGGGCTCGGTTATGCTTTTCCCATAACTAGAAAGGGGAAGTCTTTGAAACTTTAGAGTGCAAGTTCACACATAGTCCCTCCTTGTATATCCGTTGGCAGATATGGGCTTCACTGCTGAATAGTCCATTCTCTGAGGTATGGAGCCATTTCCACTCCGCGGTGCTTTTGGGGGACAGGAGCAGCAGAGGATAGCTCCCCCTAGGATCAGCAGGCAGGAGGAAGCCCAACCGAAGTACAGCGAATTACCAAACTCCCTCTTCCCCGTCTCCTCCAGCAGTGGGTCGTAGAAGTCCAGGATGATGGCGTTTGCTGTCCAGGAAACGGCCACCAGCAGCAGCAGCCCCGCCACGATGAAGGTCACCCCGGCCGCCAGCACAATACGAGGCTTACTCCCTACATCCGGGCTGCAGTTGGTGCACTTAGCTCCGGCCACCGAGAGGCCAATGCCGATGATGCACAGCACCATGGAGACGATGACCAGGGCACGGGCCGCCTGCAGGTCCACCGGAAGCCCCAGCATGGAGTCGTGCACCTTACAGTGCATCTGGCCCGTGCTCTGCACCGAGCAGTTCATCCACAGGCCCTCCCAGATCACCTGCGAGATGACGATGTTCTGGCCGATGTAAGCAGCCACCCTCCACATGGGCAGGCCGCAGGCCACCATGACCCCCAGCCAGCCCGCCACTGACAGGATCATCCCCAGGATTTCCAGGCCGGCTGAGTACATTGCTGGTACAGGGTTGAACACTCTCTCTCCCTTGTAGCTCTGGATAGAAGGTGCTCTGTGTCTCAGGCTCAGCCCTCTTAAGATGAAGCCGATATCGGATCTCGTTGGCTCAGAGTCCTGGATAAGCCTTTAAAGTGAGAGAGGGAGCAAGGAGGGAGAAACAGATTCTACCTTCTTTCTATTGCTTAGAAGATGGAAGGTGGAGTCAGTTTAAAGTGGCATCATATTTACGTTCAAATAACACCAATATTTAGGGGTTGCTTTGATATTCTCACAGCCACTCTCCAGCTATGAAAAACTGGTCTCATCTGGGCGGTCACTTGAAAATTAATTGATCAGTTGCCTAATAAAATGCCAGGGATACATATTTCACTTTTAATACATGCCAAAGGCATAAAGGAATTCAGTATTTTTCAGTGTTAATAAATTCATGCTGACTTTATGCATATCATACTAATTTCACCCATTAATGGGATATCAAACACAGAGAAAGTAGTTTCCCTACTATGACAGTTGTAAATAGATAACAATGTCCAAGCCTGTGAGAGAGTCCCCCAAGTCTTTCTAACATGTCCATTTTATACCATTAACCTTGAGCAAAAATGCTGAATCACTTTCTGAAGGAGATCTGCAGCAAGGTAAAGACAGACAATCGCAGGCTTTGTTTATTGAGTTACACCTAATCCCTCCCTGGCAGAATCAAGGGAATTTAGGGCCCCATCACAGAATGTGTGTACAGTATTAGGCTATTTTGATAAATTGAATAAAATGTGTTAAAACATGAATCGATTAAATTAAATAAGATGTCTGGACACCAAGCTGCCTGGCCATACATCTGGATACCACTGTATTCTTTGAGCATCCCACCTGACCCACACTGATCTCTATGATTCACAACACAAACATTACTTTGCAAAATCACAAGCAATACATGTATTTATTGTATACCTAAGGTTTAGGGTACAGCTCAAATGGGTAGATACTTTAGGTCCCTCAATGTCAGTGCCATCTTTATTTGATCTCTGTCCCAATTTGATCCTCTCTCGGCTCCTTGCTTCCACTACTATCAGTTAAACATATCACCTTTAGCCTCTTGTTTGTTGGTCAGTGTTTGGTTTGGCTTAGTTTTGGTTCCTGTGCTTTGTTGTATATAAAAGGCAAGAGAATCCCTCTGTGTGCGCCTGTGAGCCTTGATGACTTTGATAAACAACACTCTTCCTATCTTGCCTGTCGTGGTCGGTTGATTAATAAGTCTTCTTCCCATGATCAGAGGTCATCTCGAGGGTCAAGGGTCAGCATGGGGGCCACAGCTAGACAATCTCATACCTCCCCCAGGTAGAGAAATTAACACCTCAAACATGCCCGTTGCATGTCTCGTTTCCAGTTTATGTTTTTTAGTACCAGATAATCATGGAGTAATGAATAAATTAGATCTGAAGTTTCTTATGTTTCTAAGGCCTCCAACTGTAAATTACCTTCAGCTAAATATGTACTGTAGCCTATAACTTTAGGTTTAACAGTGCTAAAACTATCAGCAGGAAAATCAAAGATCCCTGAGTCGTCAGCTGCATGGTATTTATCATAAATAATGTTATCATACTGTAAGTCATATAAATAATGTCATCCTTATCACGAAAAGAGTGAGAGAGACTTTGATAAGCTCTGCATTATTAATTTATGCATGTTGGCTGCTGGTACAGTAGCAGCCCAAGTGATTCCCTGGCCAACGCAATCATGATGACTGACTCAAATATAAATCATTAGAAAAAACATTTTGTTGCTTCATCCTTGTACCAGTTGGAGGGTAGCTCTAAGGTGAACAGTCATTTGCTAACACGGTTTATTTTATTTTTAATTGATCATACTTCAAATATTACAATACACATTCACATATATATATAAATTAACACCTTACATTGATTTGTGGAACAATACAAAGACAGTATAACAAAATAAACATAATAAAGAAAAGAAAACAAAATCCAATAAAGTCTTAATACTGTAGCTTTCTTGTTCGTTGTTATCTTAGAAACAGAGATAAAGAGATAGTTCAACACAAAACAGATATTTGGATATTAGGTGTGGTCTGAAGCGCTCTAGCCTTGTGTGTGATGTTTGCCAACAACACATATACCCTGTTCCTATAAACTTGAGAGCATCATCATTAGATTATGACCCTGTGTTACAATTCAGAAACAAGACCATGTCTTCTAATATTGGTGTCAATCATTTAAAACCCAGATAAATCAACTAATAGAGCAAAAATAGAGCAACTTCAACCCAGAACTCTTGAGAGTGCATACAGTAGAAAGTGAGAAAGGATTCAATTTCTGTTTTACAGAAAGAACATAGTGGAGAATTATCTACTTTAAATGTATGTAATAATGTAGGCTATCAGTACTATCTATGTAAGAATGTGAACTTCTTTTATTTTATTTGGAATGAAGAATTTACTTGAGTCTCTCCTAATATTTCTGTTTCCATAAAATAATTGATTTGGGAAAATAGCTGGTCTGAGCTCAGAATATTTTTCTGACAAGGTGATTACTACACATATTATTAGTCTTTCGAACCAATAAGGGCCTGGGTATTTCTCCGCTCAAAGGGTCATATAACAATGTATTTTTGATGAGAAACCGTTATACTTTTTATAATACAGCTATTCTCTTCGAGAAATATCCACTCCATACCATTATTCTCTTCATATCTGTAGAGGTTGCCTAAGACAAAGATTACAGCCATAGCAATCCATTCTTTTATGTATCTGTAATTGTTTCAATCAATCAATCAATCAATCAATCAATCAATCAATCAATCAAACTTTATTTATAGAGCATTTCATACACAAAGGAAACACAATGCGCTTCACAGAAAGAAAGAGGGGATACAGTATATTGATCCCACCCCTACATTTTCAGAGGGAAGCAAACACCTAACCTTCAAAATATCTTCCTGATAGTTTGAATAACAACACCACTCTGATTGGTGGGCTTTTTAACGTGTTACAAGGCGCCACCATGTGGCATCAGTGGGTGCTTTCAAAATAATTTAATACAGCTAGTAAATTGTCACACATCGTACTGTTTTTAACTTGAAAATGTACATTTTTATGGATATATATCAAGCTCCTTGATGTCACAGTTTGGTATCCTGGGTGTGCATTGCACATTGTAACTGCATGTGTGATATCTTCTCTAAATGAAGACAGAGGTGTTTACTGTGAAAGTTATTTGTTTACCCCAATCATCGGCACAGTAGCCTATCATTTAAGGAGTCTCTTTTGAAAGGTGTTTTATCAGACGTTTCTCTGGATATGTTAGACCTACCTGTAACATGTAGACACTTGACTGCTTACCCTCAACACCTGCCATGGGAGCAGAAGCAGGTTAGACCGGTTTATAATGGTAACAACAGGTGCATATAGCCGTCACTCCTACACATGACATTTCCCATGAATTACTAACAAGTACAGACTCGCCTTCTGGGAACAGTTAGCACATACAGGGAGGGTGAGAGAGACAGAAAGAGAGACTCTGTTCCTTGTCAATAACATGTTTGTTCTGCTTATGTGTAGGCTACTGAAGGTTTTCATTTTCAATAATGATCAATCAGCTAAAGAGTGATTAGATAAAACTATGCAAAAATATGAATGGCTTACACATCAGTAAAACATTATCAAAATGTGTTTCATTGACTCTCACAGTTAGGTATATGCAAATTAGCTAGCAAAAATTCACCACACCCATCATCACTCCCAGTCTTTTTCAGGGTATTGCGCAATCAAGACTGTTTGTGTCCTGAACGCTTCATGCTTATTGCACATCATACATCTATCTCTGTATGTGATCTTATTGTAAAGTCTGTGAACGTAACGATGGTTACGTATTGTAACCCTAGTTCTATGAGTGTAGCGAAGCCCCACAGGGCGCAGACTTTGCTGAACCCCATCTACTCGGGCGGAGCCTCACAAAATAGAATCATTCAGCTATGATGTATGATCTAGTTAGGCCTAACCTGACACGCCAAATGGTTTGCTTTGAGAGAAACAGAATGCGAGCTTGTGAGATCAGGATGGTCTCACGAGGCTATGATCTAGTGGGAAACAGTGTGATATTTAACGTTAAATGGAACTTGTTCTGTGGACTTGCTTTTTCAAGGCCGTAAACCAAAAATCCTTCAGAAAAGTATTTTAGACTCCCCTGATAAGTCCTTATACGAGATAAAGTGTATGTGTCATACACCTGATGACTGCATATAGATAGCCTAATTAAATCTAAAAATAGAGGGTTATAATTCTAATTCTGTGGATGGCCCCGTCAAAGGCATGTTTTTTAACACGTCATGTGACACGGCCGTCATTCCAGAACATGCATGAGTCACTAAAGGTCCCTCAGTTCTCATAGTTGCTAGGTAACCCAAGAACCTAATCGCAGGGTAGATGCTTAGATTACCCACTGAAACTCTGACTCCGTACCTTCAGAATGACCCTAGTGCACGGAATAATGACGTCACGCACATCTCCTTCTCAATCCTGGCCTACCACCCACGCAGACACGCACACCCACTCATGCATACTCTCCCTAAACTGTTGAGGAGAAACACTCATCTCGGTTTCCTCAATGATTACAACAATGTAACCTAAAACCACATTGAAGTTACCCCTTAGTTGAATCAGAACTCATCAGTGCATTCTCTCCAAGATCTTTTATGTATCAATGAATGTATATTACATGGCCTAGAGTAAAAACATAACAAAAGCTTTGTGTTTAAAAAAAAAAAAAGTTAAATGAGTCTTTATTAAATGTTCCTTTTATACGAGAATAAAAAGTTGGCCAGCCAGTTTCCCAGACTGGTTGTGCTTTTATGAATATCAAGCCAGCAGTCGTTAGCGTGAAGCCCAGGCCTGTCCTCTCTGCCTGCTGACACCTGTCACTTGCTCCCCTGAAGGGGTTTCTCATGGTAGGTTGAATAGCCTCAGAGACAGACAGGCAGTTTATTCTTCTTCTTTTCCCCAGTGAGGAACAATGGTGTGTTCCATCACTTACTTCTAACCTGCAAATTATTTCTTCTGAAATATTATTTTTTAAATATTTGTTAATTATGAGTGACATCTGCAATTTGTTTACAACTACATGTAAAGCGATCCCATATCAAAATATGTCATACACCTGTACATAATAATATTAAAGTAAAGCTAGCGAGATTAAGCTGCTTTTAATTTTATTCTACTTTTTGTCTGTTGTAAGGTGTGGCAAGGTTTTGAAAGGTGCAGTGTGAGGTGGCAGGGATTTTTGTTGTTGTGACACTGAAGTCATGTGATACTAACAGTATCAGAGTGTGTCCTGTGTGAAAACATACAAGTCGTGTCCCAACAGGCTTTTTTAAAGGCCATGGAAACGGAACAACTGTACTGTTATCCATGTTGTGGGTGCTTAACACATTTTTGTAGCCTGGCTCCAGCCCCTGAATCTGTTCATACTTATACACTTACGTATATAATTAACTTTGACCATACACTGTCCATAGAAGTCCATAGACAAAGATTTATTGTTTTCTGTTGCTTGAAAATAAATGTTAAGGATGGACATCCTGCTCTTAACTTCTGCTCATGAGTGACTTGTTTGTTGTCTCCTAGTTCCTGTTGTGTCATCTAGACAGGGAAATGAATGTTCTATAAAAGAGGAAATGAATAATAATCACAGGCATCCTATTGTTTCAGAGTTCTTAAAAGTTGTTTTGGTTCATTCCAGCAAAATAACACTGCTGATACCTGAGGGTTTGACTGCATGTTTACTACATGATATTATGTAGGTCACCTGATCCTCAAACAGTAGTCGCTGAGGCCAATCTGATCTCCAGCACTAAGAGTAATCTCATTGAGAAGGCGATATGGCCAAAAACCATCTCTCCGCGAAGTCTTAATTGTGGAAATTCCTCTGCCTACTTGGTTGTGGAACTCAATCTCCAGGTCTGTGCCAGAGTACCTTAAATGAGCTACCCGGGTAAAATAGAGGCATTATTGTCCTAACAGCAGTTTTGGCCCTGGAACAGTGCCTTCTTTCATTGTGAAACAATCAGCATCTCTTTCTCTTTCTCTCCCCCTGCCACCCCCCTGTTTTTCCATCAGCCCAACAACTGCGATCACCTTGATTTTGTTTGTCGTTTCCCCCATGTCTTCCCCATGTCTCCTCTCTGCTGCAGACCCCCAGGTAGAGAACGAGAGAGACCCCCAGCCAACAGAGCGAACGTGCCCTCCAGGTGAAGAGCAGGAGACTTTTACAGCCCTCGAACTTCCAAGGACTGACATTACCTACATTGCAAGGTCAGCACCCAGTATTTTCTGTATTATTTTTCTAGCCTCTTTTCAAGTTGCCTCATTATCAATACATATGCCTCTGTTACAGTTAATCATTTGAACATACAGTACTGGTCTAGGTGAAAATCTGGTAAGAGGAGTAGGTCAGATTTAATTGATGCTTGGATGGCATTACAACTGTGAAGGAGCTTGTTCCTCTGTGAGGTGCATAAAGGTCTAGAATGATTGCACTTGTCAGAGCCTCATTTCAGTTTCATTTTAAAATACCTGGTCTCATAGAAAGAGAAACATGTCAACATTGTTATCATACCTTATAATTGTCATAAACAGCTTTAATATTGTTAATGTCTCAGAATCCTTACATGTCTTTACTCCATCACTACATCCCTAAATTGACTAGATCATTGACTATCAGTGAATATACTGATAAAATACTTTAAGTGGCATTTTGTGTTTACACTGAAGAAAGGTAGAAAATGAAATGCTATATTTGGAAATGGATGATATAACATAACTAAAGAAACATTTTTAACATCATAAAACGCCTGGGGATTATTTTGGTTGACAGACTGATTATTTGATATTTTGCTACACATCCAAGTTCCTACAATGGTTAAACTAGCTTGCGTTTGTTTAAAATCAACAAGTCTGCTCGACCTCCCAGAGCTACCAAAGGTCAGGGACCAAAAAGTCAAAGGTCATCTGATAACAAATAGGTAGGTAGTACCCTAGAAAACACTGCTTGTTAATCAGAATCAGAATCTGTAATTTACAACATACTAGGAATTTGCTTTGGTCTGTTAAATGACAAAACATATCTGAAATACATAATTGTCTTTGATGTGATAAAAGCATCTTTGTTCAGAAAATAACTTTTCAGATTACATGATGTTACTTAGCTTTAATTTCTTGTCTTGACAAAAATATATGAGGTAGAGGATTGTGCAAATCTTTCAGAATTGAATTTCACAGATTTTATGCAGCTAATTCTTATATAAAGAAACCTGAATAGAAAAACTATCTAAAGTTCAAAACCCTGATACTGCACACAAAAGGGTGTTGTCACACTTGGTCGTCTTTGGGTTTGCTAATGGTATTTGAACAGTGATGACTCACAAAAAGTTTAGTTCCACCTACGACGTGAAGAGACCAAAACCCACATGATGAAACATGTCCTGGGGTGCAGGGCGGTGTCATGATGCGGTGTCCTTGTGTGTCTATGTGTGCGTAGTATGTGTATCTGTGCATGAGTCATGCCCCTCCTCAGTCAAGTGTATAAAAGGTACCTGTTCACCTGTGGCTTAAACATTCACACTTTGGGATCTCTCAAGCAAAACATAGCAACGGATTTCTAAGGCAATCTCACTTTTTGTAAAACCTTTTCACGACCCCACCGTAACTTAGAGAAGAGATGGTATCTGCGGGGTTTCAGATGCTGGGCACCGCCCTGGCCATCATCGGATGGATTGGGGCTATCGTGGTCTGTGCCCTGCCCCAATGGAAGGTCACTGCTTTCATCGGCCAGAGCATCGTCACAGCCCAAACCACTTGGGAGGGCATCTGGATGAACTGTGTGGTCCAGAGCACTGGGCAGATGCAGTGTAAGGTCTACGACTCCTTGTTGGCTCTGAGCTCCGACCTGCAGGCTGCCAGAGCCCTCACCATCATCTCCATCCTGGTGGGCATCGTGGCCATCCTCCTGTCCATGGCAGGTGGCAAGTGTACCAACTGCGTGGAGGACGAGCGGTCCAAATCCAAGATAGGGGTGGCTTCAGGCGTGTTCTTCATCATTGCCGGCGTCATGTGCCTGATCCCCGTCTGCTGGACGGCCCATTCCGTCATCAGAGACTTCTACAATCCCCTGCTGATCAGCGCTCAGAAAAGGGAGCTGGGCGCAGCACTCTACATCGGCTGGGGAGCCTCGGCTCTCATGATCCTGGGAGGGGGCTTGCTCTGCGCCAACTGCCCCCCTAAAGAGGACTCTTATTCCGCCAAGTACTCCGCTACCACATCCTCAGCTCCCAAGGATTACGTCTGAGGACAGAAAAGAGAGAAAGAGAGAAAGGATAAAAAGACTGAAAAAAAAAGACTTTGATATTTTCACAACATTGCATTGTGTTGTCATGTTAATGTCATGGTTTGGTTCAACATATTAAGCTTGAACTTCAGACAAACTTCAGTATGTGCCATGCCCATTTAAGGGTGTGAACAGATAAGGCAAACGACAAACTATTAATTTGATTTTCATTTACATTGTCAAAGTGTACATTTCATTCAGATTTTTTGCAAAATATATATTCTAGATCGTATTTGTTTATAAAATGTTTTTCTTTGTGAACTTCAGTGGTGAAAAAACTGTAAATAAATATTTTTTAATATAGAATGTATATTGCTTGTGTTCCTTTTGAGTATTACACTTAGTTTAAGAAAATTAGTGATTGATTAAATTTCAGTCATGATTCATTATAAAACAAATATTTGTTTTATAATTTTGTGCTGCTTATACAAACTTGTTGATTATTGAATACTTTAGAATAAACTATAGGATTATTCTTAACTGTTGAGCCACACCCTTTTCCACACAGTATCTAGCCACCTTTCCTCCCTTAGTTTTCTAGTCCTTCGATAGATGAAATAAAGTACTGTAGAATAAATCAAGCCTATAGACTGTTATTTTAATCCAGTTAGGGTTTTTCTTGCAGCATTTGAAATGGGATCTCTGAGAATGACAATCCCTTATTGCCCAATAGTGCCCCCTACAGTACAACAGTGATACATCTCCATTAAAGTTTAGACAAGGATTTCCATGCCCCCCTCCCCCCGAACTCTATACACTACACACTACTTACTCAAGAGATACTGTCCACAAACAATAAATACAACATTTAAAGTATTGTAATATGCTTAAAGTTAACCTCTTTCTTATCTACAAGTCTACCCTTAAGCTAATTTACTCAGATGACAGATCATGAGCTCCCATGGATTATGTTTGAGGAGTGAAAGAGAGAAAAACAGAAAGGATAAAAAGACTGAAAAAGACAACATTGCATTGTGTTATCATGTTAGTGTCATGGTTTGGTTCATTAAGCTGGAGCTCCAAACAAACAGCACTTCAGGGAAATGGTGAAATGTCATTGATTAACAAATCATTCAAAGACACAAGTGCCATGCACATATAAAGGGGTGAATAGATAAAACTCAGTGAATCAATCAGGCAGTGTTTCAAAATGCATGTAGCAATTATTATATGACAACTATTATTTGGATTTTCATACATATATTATAGAGTATACATACTTTCCATGATCACACTTAATTTAAGAAAACAAGTGATTAAACTTGAGTTATGATTCGTTTAAAAAAAAAGGTAGATTATTTTGTGCTGTCTATACAAACTCATTGATAATTGAATACTTTCCAATAAACGATTATGATTATTCTTAGCTCTTGAGCCACACACCTTTCCAAACAATATCTAGCCACGTTTCCTCCCTTAGCTTCTAGTCCTTCGATAGATAAAACTAGTACTGAAGGAATAAGTCAAGCCTATAGAGTGATGAGGTCTGATGTCCCTTTCAGCCTGTAGGCTGAAAAGTTAGCATTTCTACCATTTGGTACAGTATGTAGTCCTTATGAGACTTTTCTTTCTTTCATAATATGAAAGTTTAGCAGACAAACAAAGAAATAGCTACTCTGCTGTGGTTACTGACCTTGGAGCAGTGGTTTAGGTAGGTCAGTGGCTCTGGAGGTCACTGGGCCTCTGTTTGTGTGTAAACATCTCCAGCTGGGACAGTATATCACATACCTGCATGCGTCAGCTCAATACAAATAAACCCCACCTCTGGCAACACTATAAATACTAGCCTCCATTGCCTCGCTCATCTTTCGACTTTTTGGGAACAGAGCCCTTGGGATCCAGGGTGAAGTGTGTGAGGAGAAATTCAGACAAGATGGTTTCTCAGGGAATCCAGATCATGGGCATGGTCATGGCGCTAATAGGATGGTTCATGGTCATTGTGGTGTGCGCCATGCCTATGTGGAAGGTTACGGCCTTCATTGGTGCCAACATCGTCACAGCCCAGAACATCTGGGAGGGCATCTGGATGAACTGTGTGGTCCAGAGCACAGGACAGATGCAGTGTAAGGTCTACGACTCCATGCTGGCTCTGCCTCAAGACCTCCAGGCCGCCAGGGCCATGATCATCGTCTCCATCCTCACGGGTATCTTTGGTATCGTCCTGTCTATTGCTGGTGGGAAGTGTACCAACTGCATTGAGGAGGAGGGCTCCAAGGCTAAGGCGTGTATCTTGGCTGGAGTCCTGTTCATCATCTCAGGCATCCTCTGTCTCATCCCAGTGTCCTGGTCAGCCCATGCAGTCATCAGGAATTTCTACAACCCCATGCTGATCGAGGCCCAGAGGAGGGAGTTAGGGGCTGCTTTGTACATTGGCTGGGGCGCTGCCGCACTGCTGCTGATGGGAGGGGGGATGCTATGCTGGAACTGCCCCCCGAAGGAGGACCGCCACTATCCAGCCAAATTTGTCCCTGTGAGGTCCACCTCCACATCAAGGGAATACGTCTGAGATGTCAATCGCCACTGAGCTCAGAGGACTCATGAGACAACTCTCTGATAACTTGAAGAGCATTTTAAATATTACCTGGATGGATTTGTTGTTGGTTTAACCTTGAGACATGGAGTTATTTTGTTTTGATGCTAGATTGTTACCCAGTTCTTGTGACTACTGCCATACTCATTCTATTTTATACGAAGTATGCTGTACTAGAGGATGATCAGTAATTACAATATATACCATAAGGGCTTGTTTTCAGTCTGATACCTCATTAAACCCAAAGGAAAAATAATAATGCCTCATGTAAATGTACCATACATTTAGATTGACAAAGATCACATTGAACCAAAGATCACTTTGTGCTATCACTGTAAATAAAAGTCATCTGTCTGACTTTTTCCCATCAAACTCTGTCATAAATCACTTTCATAACATAGTGACTGCATAAGCCTTTAGATTGTATGTTTTTTGGTGAGTTACAGGTGAGGTGACCTTTTTTTGTCAGTTCAGCAGTTTTTTTGTTCAGTGCAAGTGCCCTCATGTCATTCAAATGACTCTCTTATCTATCTCTTAGTAGACTATTAACATGAGATATTCTCTGATCTTCATATTGTTGGTAATATTTTATAACATTAAGGGAGGGAGTGATTAAATTATTTAGAAATCGATGTGCTTTACATTTGGTAGAATTGCCTAGGAATGAGTCTTTTCATGTTAGGTATACACAATGGCCAGCATCAGAGAATTAGCCTACTGTACAACCGGGTGTACATCCATTGTTGACACATCAATGACAAGTCACATGTATCCTGAGGGCCTTTGTACTGAAGAATGTTTTTGCTTTTTATGATTTTTTTTAAATTTATTTTTAATCTCGGTTTTATTCTGTTTCACTTGTATCAGTGTGCATGATGTATAGTAAATTCATATGATCATATTTTGATCTCTATTCTGTTTTACTTTGGTGTGTAGATGTATATTGATGAATATTGTATGTGCAACCTGTATTTTCTGTATTTATGTAATGCATGGTTTATCTGCAACAGAGACCTTGGTCTCAGAATGACTTCCTGTGTAAATGAAGATTTATTAAAAACCTCCTGAGTTGCATTTTGTCCAGTCATACACAACCAAACTTACGAAAAGGAAAGTAAGCAGGAAATATACTGCCCCATTGTTCCTAAAATAACAAAGAATGGTTCATTTTCAAAGTACATTTGACGTTCACTGCATACTTCCAAGACATGGCACTTCCAAAGTAGATGTTGGTCCCAAATTCCCATTACAGACCAAGATCTGTTTAATCTTGATTGGTCATTAATCATGGAAGTCCTATTTTCAGTGTCTCCTAGGAGGTGGTATCTAACAGCTATTAGCAGTTTGCATATGAAAGAGAGTCTTTCAGAGACAAGACCATTGATTGAGCAGATATTCAAGGATGGGAACCACACCTTGACTCTCTGTGTATATCTACACTGTGACAGTCAGAGGAATCTTGTTTAGCTGGAACAGCTCACCTGATGGCAGGAAACCCCTCCTACAGTGCATTCTTCCTCCTCTAACAAGCTGCAGTTGTGAGACTTCGGTCACTAAGACGGCACAGAGCTCCAGAGATCCAGACCTAGGTGGACAGACTTCCTCTCACAACAGCCCAGATATAGCCTCTCATCATGGGGAGGATCGGCAAGGAGGTGACAGGCCAGGTGCTCTGCTTTATCGGCTTTGTGGGGATAGCAGTGACCTGCGGCATCCCCATGTGGAGGGTGACTTCTTACATCGGTGCCAACATCGTGACAGGCCAGATCGTGTGGGACGGACTATGGATGAACTGTGTGATGCAGAGCACGGGACAAATGCAGTGCAAGATGAACGAGTCTGTAATGCGTCTGACCCGTGACCTGCAGGCGGCCCGCGCCCTCGTCATCATCGCCATCCTGTTCGCGTTCATCGGTCTGGCCGTCACCTTCATCGGGGGCAAGTGCACCAGCTGCCTGGACAGAGACTCCTCCAAAGCGAAGGTGGTGATCCTCGGTGGTATCCTCCTGATCTTCGCCGGAATCCTCATCCTCATCCCCGTCTGCTGGTCTGCGGCGTTCACCATCTCTGACTTCCAGAACCCTCTGACAATAGAGACCCAGAGGAGGGAGCTGGGAGCCTCCATCTACATCGGCTGGGCATCCGCCGGTCTGCTTCTCTTTGGGGGAATCATCCTCTGCACCTCCTGCCCACCACAGAAGCCTATGTACGGGTACGGGTACGGGCCTGGCTACGCTCCAGCTCCCATGTACCCCTATCCTGGGCCAGCTGTGAATGCAGGGCCCTATGGGAAAATATATGCCCCCCCACCCAGTGTACCATACTCAGGTACAGGGTCATATATGCCTAGCAAACAGTACGCAGCAGTAGCAAGACCATACTCCTCTGGACAGTACCGCTAAATACTTGAAATGGAGTAGTATAGACTAGTATTTTCTGCCTTTATGTTTCAAAATGCTGTGTTGTCTGACTTTGCCTCTGCAGAGTTTAAATATTGAACCAAAATGTACTTAATGTGTTTAAGATGAGAAGGGCTTGTTAATGATTGCAACTGCCTCATTTTGCAACTCATACTGTATATTGTTACTGTAAATATCCAGGGTTCCTTATATATTTGCACATTTAAAATATCACATTTTCTTTCAATGATCAAATTAGAAGAACACATATTGTGTAATATATGTATATTGTGAAGTGTATGTCTTGGTGTGATTAATAGTTTTCAATAAACAAAACTTTAAATTGAGCCTGTATTGTGTTGTTTTTGTATTCTCCACTGTTAAATATGATGCACTGACTTTTTTTTAATAAAGAGGTTTAAAATTTTATTTTTATTTTTTTTAATAAAGAGGTTGCCTTAGGAAAATTAAAAGTAAAGGAACTTATTTGTGAGAAGAATTTTCACAGGAACGCATAACTAAGTTCAGTAAACTAATTTGAAATGTGTTTAAGAACAATTTCACCATAAAAGTAAAACAAACTCAGTCAAAAGATGTGAAGAACATCTTTACACTTCACATCTTCACGTGTTTCTATGTAAACAGGGCATCATATATTTTTTGCAATACTACTATCTGTCAGTTTCTGGAAGTCAGGATTTTGGAGACAGTAAGAGATATGAAAGAAATATGAGTTTTCTTTCAAAATAAATGTAGCAACTAATGAGCATGAGAGTAAAATATACAGTAATGCACCAATTCAAAAATAATTGATTTTGTCTTGGCTTTGTCTTCGTTAAAGTTAAATTGATACTAAGAAGACTTTGACTAGATGTGTTAGATTTGACTTGCTAATTTAGATGACAATGTACTGTATTGATTAAAATATGCTTAATCTATACATTTAACAAAGTAATCAGAACCTATTTATAAACTATGACTATGTTTGGATTTCTGGTGAAAACATTGCAATTAAAAGCTACAACAATCAATACTGTACATAAAACATAATGTGATTAATATCAAAGACCATAAATGTATCTGAACCAAAATTTGAGAACAAGCATTACATTTTTAAATATCTGTGTAACTGAAATGATAACAACCAATGGGGAATCATGATCTTCAGAACTTATCATTCAGCTTTTCTCAGAACTTTTAACATCTGGTAATGACAAATTAGCCTATGTTTAGCTTCTCTCAGGGTCCTGAAACCAGTGGTCTGACTGGTTCTTCTGGTCAACAACCCAACCAACTTGTTCAGAGGAGCATTGTTTGAATAGAGCATTTAGCGCCTCCTCCTTGACTTTGTTTTCATCAGCATGTCTTAGGGACTGATACACATCTCATCGAAACTTGTCGTCAGTCACATATCAACTGAGTGAAGAATCTTGTCAGGCTGGAAAATTACCCTGTCAACTGGTTTCAGGTCAGAAAGAAGGAAGTTGACTCCACCCTCCAAAAGAACGATCCATATAACCTCTGGTGAGGATAGGCCCCTTCATTTTCAAACATTACAACCAAGCTGAGCTGATCCCCTCTGCAACCACTGCCCGTTCTTCAATCTACAACAAGAGACCATAAGCCTTCAAAATGGTGTCCATGGGAAGACAAATGCTGGGCTTTTGCCTGGCTATCATCGGCTTTCTAGGGACCATCATTGTGTGTGCCATCCCCATGTGGAAAGTCACGGCCTTCATCGGAGCCAACATTGTGACTGCTCAGACCATCTGGGAAGGCCTATGGATGAACTGTGTGATGCAGAGTACCGGACAGATGCAGTGCAAGATCTACGACTCTCTCCTGATCCTGCCTCAGGATCTCCAGGCTGCCAGGGCTCTGGTGGTGATCTCTATCATCGTGGCCGCCTTTGGCATCATCATGGGGATTGCCGGGGGCAAATGCACCAACTTTTTGGAGGATGAAATTTCCAAAGCCAAAGTGGCCATCGCCAGTGGCATCATCTTCATCGTGGCCGGTGTTCTCGTCCTCATTCCTGTCTGCTGGTCAGCCAACACCATCATCAGGAACTTCTACAACCCCATGCTGATCGAGGCCCAGAGGAGGGAGCTGGGGGCTGCTCTGTACATCGGCTGGGGCACCGCCGGACTTCTTCTCCTGGGAGGGGCCCTCCTCTGCAGCTCCTGCCCACCCAAGGAGGACAAGCACTCCCTAGTGAAGTACTCACAGGCAAGATCCACACCCACCAGCAGAGCTTATGTCTGAGCTGCCGACTAGTGAAGAGAGACAGTAAAACATGTTTTTTTGATAATCCTCTTTTGTTGTGAATTGAGAGTGCCACACATAAACCGGTACTATTCAGTTTAATTTGACCTACTATAACAACTGCAGTGGATACTGTATGTCATGGAAGATGAGTTATTCAGGGAACACTGACTGAGAGCTTTGAAACTTTCCCAGAAATAACAGAGCTTTTGATTTAGGAATGAAAGAGCCATACAGAGAAGTAGTGTGCTGTATTAGCCTTACAGCTCCATGAGGTGCTGACTGAAGAATGGAAGCCTTTCTTCAGAATTAGCTCATCCAATATCTAACTGTCATTTTTGAATGAAGGAAATCTAAACTGTTCCAGAATTATTGTATTATTTTAAGTGTACAGCATAGTCATGTGACACTTTAGCTAAATGTGAGCTAACTGTATGTAAATACTTGCATATATTGTGATTAGTATATCATAAATAATAATAATAATAATAATAATAATCGTAAACAACCATTATTACATGGAATGTTCAACAACTGGGCAACAATGTGATCAACTATGTAAACCAATTGTAATGCTTGGATTTGTAATACAAGTTTAAAAGAAAAATATCTTGCTGTCTATCTTTTAAGAAGTTTACCTATTTTTATTTTTCTGAGTGACATAATTGTTTTGAGTAGGTGGGACAACAGTATTGGCAATTGACTTAGGAGCTGAGTAGAACATTCTGAGGGTTAGAACAGTACATTAATGGATTTCAAAGAAGCTGAAACATCCACTGAACTGAAACGCCCACTGACACTGCACCTATAGTAAAGCTCAGTATGACAGGATATCAGTTTTGAAAATCTTTAAGAAGGGGCAAGAATGCATAGATGACACAGGGCAGGTGAGATAGGGGGAAGTATATGAGAACCTTTTTTGCTGTTTAAGTTCTTCATTTCACAATCAGGGATTGATTCAAACCCAATGAAAGAGTACATCATACACTTTATTTGGATGGGTATGAGCAATAAGCATGTACATCATTTAAAAAAAAAAGAGATTTGAAAGATTTTAAGAGTTACAGTACTGTTGCCATAGGTCTATCATCAGGCAACTCATGAAAAGTGGTAGGACTTGTTTTGGCTGTTGAATACTGTAGGTGACCTCAGACTTGAAACTGCCACGGACAGATTTGAAACTTCCTTTAGCCAGTATCGCCTTTTTCCACTCTCACTGTTCTGTGCCAATTCAAAGTGAATATCCCCAAACCGGTTGGGGCGTAATGCTATGAATGCAGTGGGGACATATCTGACCTATGAGGCTTGGCGTAGGTGTGTCTGTAAGACAAACAGAATCTCAGTATTTTATTTAGCTCAGACTGTGTTAACTAAGAGGATATGATGGGTTCAAACAAATAATCAAAGGACAATGGGTCTTTTACAGCTAATTTCCCATTCCTATCTTTTGTGACTGTATAGACTTATTTCTTCACTATTTATAATTACAAACAAATCCTGTGACAGAGGGCGCTTTCATTTTAAATCTTTAGTGCGTTCCTACACTTTCCTCATTGGCTTTGGTAACAAAAGCTCTTGTAATACGATATCCATCTCCAGTGAGGAGAACACATAAACCCCCCACCTTTATTGTCTCAAGACAAAGAGTCTTGCAAGGCTGGTATTCTTTGGCTAGTTCTCAGTTTCTTCATTGCTAGAACAACTACATACCTCCCACTCTTCTTCTCTAAATGCACATAAACACCTGATAGTCTTCCAATATTCTCACAGACACAAAGTGTGAGACAGCAAGGGAGAGAGACGCTGCGTTCAGTATGGGCTCCATGGGAATGCAGATGCTGGGCAGCGTCCTGGCCTTGTTCGGCTGGATAGGGGTGATCATTGTGTGCGGTGTGCCCATGTGGAGGGTCACTGCCTTCATTGGCAACAACATTGTGACATCGCAGACCATCTGGGAGGGCATATGGATGAGCTGTGTAGTCCAGAGCACGGGACAGATGCAGTGTAAGGTCTACGACTCCATGCTGGCTCTGAGCTCCGACCTGCAGGCTGCCCGAGCCCTCGTGGTGGTGTCCATTGTGACAGGCATCATTGGCCTCCTCATGGCATTCGCCGGCGGCAAATGCACCAACTTCATCGCAGAGGAGGCAGCCAAAGCCAAGGCCACAATTGCAGCGGGGGTAGTGCTGATCGTTAGCGGGATCTTGTGCCTCATCCCTGTGTCCTGGACCGCCAGCATCATCATCAGGGACTTCTACAACCCCATCCTGACGGACGCACAACGCAGGGAGCTGGGTGCTGCGCTCTACATTGGCTGGGGGGCCGCGATACTGCTAGTCCTGGGCGGGGGGCTCCTCTGCAGCTCCTGCCCCCCCAAGGAGGACCAAGAGCCTTCTGTGAAATACCTGCTGGCCAAGTCCTCAGGGAGACGCACCAAACTGGACTCTGTGCGCTCGGACTACTCTACTCCAACGAAGACCTACATATGAGCCTGCAAATGAGAGAAAAGCTGTTGGATACCAGTGTCTTTGAAAGGTTGGTGACATTATACGCATACAGTGAAACAGAAAGGAAAAAGGACCCGGTGGAATGAAGTAATGTATACAAACAGACAGTGTAGACCTATGAAGGAAAATACAGTAGCCTATACACTGCATTCATTTTGTTTTGTTTTTTTGTTTGTTGCAATGGAGATATTGTAAATCAGTGTACTGTAGGCTACTGCCTAAACAGCAGGCTACGCTGATTAACCACAGCTCCTTGTTGCAGAAGAGATATTGAGTTAATCAGTGTACTTTTATCTTTAAGTTTATGTAGTAAATGTAGGCTATGTAATGTTTTATTTGTCTCCGTATTGTAACTATAACACCTAAAACAGTTCTTTCCTCCTTATAATTGATTATTCACTTTGAAAGCTGTTGCTGTGACTTTATATCTATTTTCTTGATTTTATTACAATAAACATTCTTTTTATAGAAATACATAGTTGCCTTATTAAGTAAGCCTACTCCCACAGATGGCTTAGTTTCTTTTCTCTGTGAAAATATACTCGTGGAGGTTTAAATGGGGCATTGTGAGAACCTGTTCATCAGAGAACTCTATTCAACCTTCAAACTCCATGACTGACATGAATATTGAACAAAATGTTTTATCTAACATTTACTTCTTTACTTTTTTAGCTCAACAGTTCAAGATCAAATTAACTGTATTGTTGTGGAGGAGTTATAGATAAAAGAATAACCATGTCAAACCTTAACATGAACAAAGGAAGTCATTAACAGAATAAACTGCAAACTTTATCAAAATAATACTGTAAGGGATGATGAGCTTCCATCATCCAATGCCTGTGACCTGCGACGTTGTGTTGGGGACTCTATTATGAAAGGCCTTGTTGTGTGGGGAGAGAGCTGGGGGAGCTGCCTGGTGGAGTATTGTGCCGACTCTTTCACTCGCTTGTCCTTACAGTATATTATCAGTGCTAATCAGTTCCTCATTCCAGTCCTAGGTACTCAGCTAGATATTTAAAGGTTCCCAAACTGGCAATTTACAACACTATCCGTCATCTAGCAGTCTATCAGTATTACAGGGCAAGGATTGGCAGGATTGCAAAAACTACTAGAGAGAATTTAAAGCATGGGTAGGGTCCATGGGCCACCCAAACATGGCTGGCCATTCACATCTATTCATTTTTTGGACTAGGACTACGCAAAAATGACCAGACTGATTTTCAAGAAACTTGGTGGACGGGCATAGCAGGGGCCAACTCAGAACCCATTTGATTTTGGAGCGGATCCAAATCCCGGGGCGGGTCCACAAGCCGTTTCTTGGTTTGTTTGTTTGTTTGTAAGCAGGATTACGCAAAAACTACCAGATCTTGGAGGAGAGGTGTAGCATGGGCAAACTTAGAACCCATTACAAATTGTCAGCAAGGGGACGAGAGTAGGACTGAGACACTGGTTGGGGGGGGGGGGGGGTTCTGACCAGGAAGTGTCCTCAGTGTCAGTCTACTGCAGCTGTTGAGCTTGCAGACCGCGTCAGAAAAGAAGCTGTTGTGGAACCTCTCCTTCGTGGTCCAAACTGTTGGAGGTGGTGGTGGTGTTCACGGCAGGTCAGGGCACTGAAGACAGGGGGAATTAGGTATTGCTTCTCCCCCCTGCCCAAGTGTGGGATTAGCACGTCGTGTTTGTCGAATGCGAGATACAGAGCGTCTTCAAGTGGTGGTGTCTATTGCATCCGGAACTACTGGGCGTTACCCAAGAAGCCATCAGCATTGAGCTTCTGTTACTGCACCCAAAGCCGCTCCCATGCAGGCCCCGTGGGAGGGTGTTGCTACCTGCAGGGAGGTGTTTTTAATGCAAACCTCAGTGTCTTATCTTGTAATTGTCTGTGAGCGTTTGTTTAGTATTTTAGCTTCAATAGGGCCCTGAATGGGGATAGGCTGCTGGGATAGTTAGGCCTACACAGGGTGTAGTGGTGACTAAAGAAGTGGGTGTAGTCTGACTAACAAAGTGGGTAACCTTAGCAAAAATGTTAGTTTTTTACATTAGTGGTGTTTACTGTGGGTCCATGGATAAAGAATTGGGTATACTCCATATACCTCAGTATACCCTCCACTACACTGGGCCTACATTGTTTTGTAATGCAATGTGCCTGAGCATTATTTAGTGGGATTGTTGGAGTGTAGTATCCTCAAGTGTGGTGAAGAAGGGTGTGTGAAACTGTGTGCATTTGACCACTGATACCCGAAGCCTGTTTGAAGTACCCAGGCCTACGGCTGTCTTGCCCCTGGCTCCTGTTGTCCCCTCAGGGTTCCTATGATGACAGGACCTCAAGTGCTTCGAGCTTTTTCTTTAAATGAATTTGGAGTGTTTAATAAATCAATATAATTTATCCAATTCTCTCCAGCAGTGTGTGTCTTCTAGCCTTTTAATTTGTACCGAAACTTGGGTGGTTCCACGCTCTGTTAGAATACATTAAAGTTTCAAGTTTATTTATTTGATGAAGAGGGACAATGTACATTACAGAGTTGTGAAGTCATTCTTCCGGTTTCGGGGTGTTCATGGGCTTTGGCGTGTTCATGGGCTTTTAAGTCGTAATATGGGAACAACATGGATGCTACAAAGAAGATAACATATTTTATTGCCCAGGGCAAACAATCTGCTGTTAGCTGTTTCTAGTTGCGTGACAGTAGGCTAAAGAGCAACTACTGAAGCACAATTGCTTTATCGGACTTTTGAATAACTTTAACTACATGGACAGCAACTAACGGTTACAACCTAATACTATATGGCTTACCTTACAAATTAGATGTGAGCCAAAAATAAACAGTTTATTAACAACACAACTAAACATTTAACCTATTTTCGCCGACTTGAGGAGGCATTCATGTGAATTTTCCCAGTCAGGAACTAATTTTTCAATTATTCCGACACCACATGAATGCAGCATTAACCCAATTATAGCCAAAAAACTAGTTTCCATTGGCAGTGCCCCTACCAGAAATTAAAGGCTTACTATAATAAAAAAGTTAATATCACAATAAATCTACAGCAAAACAGTTCAACACAAGTGAGAAATACAGTACAACAGTGCATAATATCATACACAAGGTGATGTTCACAGTTTTGGTTGTCCATGTAGAGGGGCTAAAGAACTGTGTTGTGTCCTTGATAACTTTGGATTGACTCAGCATGTGACGGAGCCCACACACAACAAGGGGCACACTCGGGACTTGATCCTCACCAAAGGTCTGAATATTTCTAAGGTTGGGGTGTCTGATGTTGCGCTCTCTGATCATTCCTGTGTTTTCGTTGAGAGTACTATCTCCATGCACACAAATGTTCAAAGAGAGGTCATCACAAAACGGTACATCATTGAAAACACCAGTGAAATATTTACTCAGGCTTTCTCGTCCACACCTGCCCTCTATTGGGTCTCAGTCAATGAGCTTGTATATAATTTCAATTCTAAAATTAAAAATATTATTGATGCCATTGCACTCAATAAGGTGCAGGTGGTCTCTGGTAAGAATCGATCTCCATGGAGAAACGCCACGCTGGTCAGAATAGAAAAAAGAGTATAGAAATAGAAGACTTCGCATTTATAATTTGGAGCTGGGAAATGCATGGCAGTCCTTCTTTTCTGACATCATCACCAAAAACAATAATAATGCACATGCTTTGTTTGCCACTGTCAATAGGCTAACAAACCCTCCTGTGTCAGTAGCCTCTGAACTCCTATCCACCAGGGCCTGCAATGAATTTGTCTCATTCTTCACTGACAAAATTCAGAAAATTAGACAAGCAGTCAGTGCCTCCATATCAGCTACAGGATATGTGTTGTCCCAGTGTCCACTTAAAATCAATACCATGACACAATTTTATCCGATCAACAATAAAACCCTGGAGGACATTATACAATATCTGAAACCCTCCTCCTGTTGCCTTGATATTCTGCCTACAGGCTTTTTCAAAAATGTATCTAACTGCATGGCCTCTGATTTACTAATTGTAAATACATCTCCTCTTTCAAGTGTGTTCCCACAAACCCTGAAAACTGCATCCATCAAGCCACTCTTAAAAAAGAATAATCTAGACACCTCACAAATGAAAAATTATAGGCCCATATCCAAGCTCCCGTATTTAAGTAAAATCATTGAAAAAGCATTTTTTTAACAGACGAACAACTTCCTGGTACTAAATAATTGTTTTGATGTCTTCCAGTCAGGATTTCGACCACACCACAACACCGAGACTGCTCTTGTTAAGGTCTTCAATGACATCCATTTAAACACAGACAATGGCAGAATTTCAGTCTTAGTATTACTAGATTTCAGCCCTGCATTTGACACGGTTGACCACAACATATTACTAGGCCGACTGGAAAACTGGCTGGGAATTTCTGGCACAGTGCTAGACTGATTTGAATCCTACTTGAAGGATAGGGACTACCTGTAGTGTTTACAGGTCTCGCTAAAAAATCGATTCTGAGTTCTGAGGTCCTTACACTGGCTTCTTGTCTGTCAAATAATTTACTTTAAAATACTGCTTTTGGTTTATAAAGAACTGAATGGTTTCGGGCCAAAATATATTTCTGATCTGCTGCTACGTTATGAACCATCCAGACCTCTCAGGTCGTCTGGCGCAGGCCTACTTTCTGTCCCCAGAGTGAAAACAAAACATGGAGAAGCAGCATTCAGTTTTTATGCTCCACATATCTGGAACAAACTTCCAGAAAACTGCAGGTCTGCTGCAACTCTCAGTTCTTTTAAATCCAGACTGAAGACTTTTCTTTTTGCTGCTGCTTTTCATTAAATGAAATAATTATCCGTTCATACACTGCACTGTCACTTTTATTCCTGTATTTTATTTTTCCTGCATTTTGTTTTAAATGTCCTTTTTTGCATTTCGTTTTATATGACCTTTTATGTGTTTCACTGTCCATCAGCTCGGCTTTCAACACCATCCTCCCACTCACTCTGGAGGGCGTGCTCTCCCAGATGTGCGTGTCCAACCCCACCGTCAGGTGGATCAGGGACTTCCTGTCTGACAGGAAGCAGCATGTGAAACTGGGCAAGCATGCCTCTGACTCCAGGACCATCAGCACAGGCTCCCCCCAAGGCTGTTTTCTTTCCCCTCTACTCTTCTCCCTGTACACGAACAGCTGCACCTCCAGCCACCAGTCTGTTCCTGAAGTTTGCAGAGGACACCACCCTCATTGGTCTCATCTCCAAGGGCGACGAGTCGGCCTACAGGTGGGAGATCAACCAGCTGCTGTGCTGGCGTGGCCAAAACAACCTGGAGCTCAACACTTTCAAGACAGTGGAGATGATTGTAGACTTTAGAAAGAATCCACCCCCCCCCCAATCACACTGAATGACACCCCTAACCCTGACCACTGTTGACTCCTTCCGCATCCTGGGCACCACCATCTCCCGGGACCTCAAGTGAGAACTGTACATCTGCTCCCTCACCAAAAAAACCCAGTAGAGGATGTACTTCCTCTTCCTGAGGCAGCTGAAGAAATTCAATATGCCAAAGGCAATGATGGTACTCTTCTATACCTTCATCATCGAGTCCATTGTCACCTCCTCCATCACCATCTGGTTCTCAGCCGCTACAGACAAGGACAGGGCAGACTGCAGTGCATCATCCGTTCCGCTGAGAGGGTGATCGGCTGTAGACTGACATCCCTACAGGACCTGCATGCCTCCAGGACCCTAAAACGGGCCAATAAGATTGCGGCCGACCCCTCCCATCCCGGCCATGGTATACCCCCTGCACCACTTGCACACAACCTCTGATTGTTCCACATACAGTAACTTAACGGCACACACACTGCACTCACTGTTCATACTGTAACACCGCTCACCCACCACACTACAATCTGCACACACACTGTACATACACTCACCACACCCCATTTTATATATAGTACATATACTGTAATTGTGCCTACCCCTTTATTTTTTATTTTCACCTGTATATCATAAATGGTACATTGCACTGCATTTTGTTGTACTGTTTTTTGTGTTTTGTATTTGCACTGTTTTTGTACTGTTTTGCACTGAAATGTCTTTGCACTGTCCTGTGCTGCACCCTGTCCTACAGTATGTTGTCTACAACAGTGAATGCCTTAACCTGTGTCAAATTCCTAGTATGTGTGGCAATAAACAGATCTTGAGTCTTGATCATTGAGAATTTTACAATGATGGAAGGTTCTGTTTTTTTTTTTTTTTTTTTTAATTGAGAGCTTGTTTGTGTAAAGAAATTACAGGACTTAAGAGTTGTGGTGTTAGTGATAGACCAGGTAGGTAAACAGTAGTTGGTGTGGGACATGATGAGATTTGAGCACAGGGGGGCCATAGAGTATGGAATGGAGAGGGTCACACCAGCCTGTTTGAAACCAGTGTTATGTTCTCATGTTATCAGATTTCGGAATTGGGGAGAAAGGGCTTAGGGTTCGTGTTACTGTTAGTGTCTTTGTTTCCACAATCATGAGTCACATAGGTATGTGTGTTCGGTAAGATAAAGTTTGTCTTTTAATCATTATCTAAACTCTTAACTTTGATCAAGTGGATGTGGATCTTACAATGGGTTTGGCTCTCCTAAACTTCATACTCTGGGGTTCTCTCTTGTAAGATCTTGGTAATTTAGTTTTGAAGTAGACAAGTCATGTTAGTGACATGTTAGTTTAATACATCACAGCTAAAATACATCAGAGAAAAAATATAAAGGGATTGCAGGTTACCCTCATAACTCAGAATCAGCTTTTGAATGTTTCACTCCTTTCTTTTTCCCATCCTGTTACCCAGTGCTCAGGCCCCCTGTGCACCTATCTCGCTATTGGTGACAGTGCTATAGTGATGAATTATTTGAATGCACAGTTCTTCAGTGTCAAGATAAGGAAACTGAAACCCATAAATAAAAACTATGTCATACAGAACAATGGCACGTCAGCAATCCTGTGATGTTCATCTAGTAGGCAGCAGTACAGAATAGGACGAAATGCAGAACAGGAAGAAATGCTTAGCTTTGCAGAAATGTATTTTGCCGTGCATGAATCAGCATGGTCCACTTATAATTGCTCTTTTGAAACTCCAGTGTCTAGGCCATAGAATGCCAAACTAATTATAGATAAATACATAAACCCTACTGAAATTATGTTGACTGTATTGTGAGTGACATCATCTTCTCTGCTTATCTGTTTACCTCAGGTGTCAGACAGTGGGTATATAGAACCCTATGGCTCTTCAGGTGCTGGGCATCAGCCTTTCCATGATGGGCCTGGGGGGAACCATCCTGATCTGCGCCCTGCCCATGTGGAAGGTGACGGCCTTCATTGGCCAACACCTGGTGGTCATGCAGGTCTTCTGGGAAGGCCTGTGGATGACCTGCGTGTACGAGCACACAGGACAGATGCAGTGTAAGATCTACGATGCGTTGCTGGACCTGTCGCCCGACCTTCAGGCTGCCCGGGGCCTTATCTGCATCAGCCTGGTACTGGGCTGCCTGGCCTTCCTCATCTTCCTACTGGGTGCTCGCTGTACCAACTGCCTGAGCCACCCCAGGGTGAAGTCCCGTGTGGTGCTGGCCTCGGGCATCACCTTCTCCCTGGCCAGCCTCACCACTGTGGTGGCCGTGTCCTGGACGGCCAACTCCATCATCAGGGACTTCCACAACCCGCGGGTCCCTGAGGTTCTGAAGAAGGAGCTGGGGGCGGCTATCTATGTGGGCTGGGTGACCTCTGGGCTTCTGTTCTGCGGAGGGGCCTTGCTGTGTACCAGCTGCCCCCCAGAGAGGGTCAGGTACTCCTCCAGTGGGTACACACTGGCCAAGGCGCCAACTCCCATTGGCTATGCCATCAAGAACTATGTGTGAGGAGGACTTGTCCTTCAGGCAAGTGATCAGGATATGGCTGTGTGTGAACTTAAAAGACACAAAACAGCATTCTTAGGGCCAAATCCACAAAATGATTGCGTGGCTTTTGCAGTGGCAAAACCTGTGCAAATGAGACAAAAAAATAGCATCCAATCCACAAAGCAGAGGCAAAGGGTGAAAAGTATAGCAAACTGCATTGATGAGCTAATAGCTTCATGGCTGCGCCAGTCTCATTTGAATGTATGCAAATTAGGTAATTCCGTGCAAAACTGCCCCAAATAAATCTTGCGTCTGATCCACAAAAACCATGAGCTAACACACGGTTAGAGAGGTGCAAATACCGCTTTTGAAAAGCTGGTATTAACTGCAGCAGTCAGTGTGCACTCTCTCCTTCTGTCTCTCCTCAGAACTTGTGAGGTTTGAATGATATCGAATTGATATTGGATGATATTAAGGGCGAAACATACATAGAGGGGGATTTAAAAATAAGTTCAGCCAGCTTTGATGCACAGCAACAAACAGATATATACGAACTGATATTTTCTGCAAAAAAAGTGTGACCTGTCATTTTCATTATGAACCAAGCTGTGTCCTGAAATATGGAGAAAAGCCACATGGCTAATTGCAAGCATGGGCGTTAATTGCACACACCTGCACACAGTTGGCAAATTTGGGGGCGTGTGTGCCCGGGTATATCATTAGAGCAAAATCTTTTGTGGATATCATGCTTAACTGGAGCAGATTGCTGTTGCAATTGCTGTGCAAAACATTGAGCTATTAGCAGGAGCAATCCATTCTTTGTGGATTTGGACCTTAGTTTGCTTAATGCATTGGCTGATATCAATAATGAGAAAGTAAGTGAGACCATGGCATGTTATAAAATAAGCTCCTCCTGTGTAATGTAACTATTAAATGTTTGCAAACTATGACCCTCAAAAAACATTGGTGGGAAAATCATTGAAGATGGATGGGGCTATAATATATTTTTGCTGGCAATACTTTCAGACTAAGGCTTACTTTTGTACAACTAATGCTGCATGTGTAGAATGTGAACATACTTAATGTCAGATGGTTCCATTTAGGAGTAATGTCTCTTCCAGACATCAAGATTGCAAAGACGAATACTGAAATTGTCGAGGGTAGGAACTAGGAAACATTGATCTTCATTTAATTTTAAAAATGTCAACAAAAATTAGAAATAAACATTTTGATTAAACATACCTGTACGTTTCTTGTTTATCATACTGGAAGAAATAACAACAGAATGGTCCTCATTTATCAAAGGAGCGCAGATCCGATCGCATAAATAATGGTACAACAGTGGTCCGTGTATATTTCGTCAGTTCGATATTCTTTTTGAAAACGGAAGACGGCGTGACTAGAACAAGCCCCCAGGAACGGCTTCGCGTTTTGAAGCTATGTGGCGCCAGTGGTAAGCTCGGTATTGCAGGCATTGGGGGCAAAAAGCCTATATCCCATTGCCCATAATGAAAAAAGAAACGCACGGAGAATGAAGCACAATTTTTTCTTTGTATCTTTCTAGGTAAAAAAACGAGTCCTTTAACCATCAAGTTTTGACCCATTGGGCCCTTTTTATAGACGCCACCGAGAGCTGTATAAACCAGGTAGAAAATCGCACTGTGGACGCACCTTGGGGACGCCCAAGCGCGCTCCGACTACTCCCTGATTCTGGTCTTGCTGTAACCACGTCAACATCTGCTAGTAAACCATATAAGACCAACAACAAAGTCAATATTAGCTTAGCTTTAGCATGGATGGTGAAACTGATCATGGATGTATTAATACAACGAGAAATCTCGGAAATCTCAATGCCTTGCGAATCATCAGCGAGATGCCAAATTCTGCCAGCAACAAAATAACGTAAAGAAAAGCCTCATCTGTAATCGTTTA
The DNA here is from genome assembly GCF_949987555.1 of Borostomias antarcticus. Classification (NCBI taxonomy): domain Eukaryota; kingdom Metazoa; phylum Chordata; class Actinopteri; order Stomiiformes; family Stomiidae; genus Borostomias; species Borostomias antarcticus. The sequence continues at coordinate 50,832,129 of NC_140234.1, read as the reverse complement.
CATCGAAGAGGCTTCTGTATAGGGGGCAGCCAGAGATGATATGCTGAGCAGTCTGTTCAGGCTCGCCTGCCCTGCTCCACCCTCAGCATGGTAAAACCGCTTTCTGTAGCCTCTCACATTGTTATGTATTTACTGTATACACCTAGTTTCTGACATCCCCTGGATCTGTTGACTCTGCTGACCTACAGTACATTTATTTCTGCCCTCAGCTTCTTGGATTCATTCGCAGTGTACCTGCTTGCCTGCCTGCTTGGCAGAATTTCAGTCTAAGTAATAATAATAAGTTAATAATAACTGGATCTCAGCGCCGCATTCGACATGGTTGACCACAACATATTACTAGGCTGACTAGAAAACTAGCTGGGAATTTCTGGCACAGTGCTAGACTGGTTTGAATCCTACTTGAAGGACAGGGACTAATTTGTGTCTATAGGCAACTACAAATCTGAGCGGACAAAAATGACCTGTGGAGTTCTCCAAGGCTCCATTCTGGGGCCTCCTCTGCACCCACAAACGTGTCCCATCTGTACTGTTATTATATGTTTTTAATATCTAAATTCTTTCGTAAACACGATGTATATAAAAAAGGTTAAAGGTTAAAGTCCCACTGATTGTCACACACCTGAGTGCATGAACTTTGTACTCCGCATTTGACCCATCCCCTGGGGGAGCGGTGAGCAGCAGCGGTGCTGTGCTCAGGAACCATTTGGTGATCTAACCCCCCAATTCCAACTCTTGATGCTGAGTGCCAAGCAGGGAGGCAATGGGTCCCATTTGTATAGTCTTTGGTATGACCCGGCCGGGGATTGAACCCACAACCTCCCAGTCTCTGGGAGCGATATAGCAATGTGAACCTTTGTGTTTACAACAAATAATGGTGTACTGTTTTTTCCTGGTGATGACTGACCCACAGTGGTGACCCTGTGCACTTTGAAATAATTGGGTGAACCCTATAAAAGGGATTGGGGCGGTGCTAAAAAATTCACTTGACTAAGACCCACCTTGGGTCAAAACGTTTTTTTGTCGTCAAGTAATAAATATACCTTGGAGCAGCTGTCAGTGCAGACCTCAATTTTTTGCATGCTTCGTTACCATATTGTCCAGCACCAGTGGATGGTCAATGTGCTTAGCTACTCTACAACTTCTTTTTTGCATTCAACATTTACATGCTCCCACTACCTCAAATTATGGAAAACAACTAAATGTGCTATCATAGCTACGCAGACGACACACAAATGTATATCACCATATCACCAGGGGACTATAATCCCATACAAGCGCTGAGTAAGTGCATTGAACAAATCAACGATTGGATGTGCCAGAACTTTCTTCAACTAAACCAAAAAAAAACTGAAGCAATTGTCTTTGGTGCCAAAGAAGATCTGAATTTCAACAGTCACATTAAGACAATTACAAAGTCACCAACTATCACCTGAAGAATATATCAAGGATTAAAGCATTATGTCTCAGCAGGATCTGGAAAAACTTGTCCATGCGTTTATCTTCAGTAGACTCGACTACTGTAACGGTGTGTTTACAGATCTCTAAAAAAAATCGTCAGACAGCTGCAGCTGATTCAGAACACTGCTGTTCGAGTCCTCACTAAGACCAAGAAAGTGGATCGCATCACTTCAGTTCTGAGGTCCTTACACTGGCTATCTATCTGTCAAATAATTGACTTTAAAATACTGCTGTTGGTTTATAAAGCACTGAATGGTTTAGGGCCAAAATATATTTCTGATCTGCTGCTACATTATGAACAATCCAGACCTCTCAGGTCATCTGGCACAGGCCCTCTTTCTGTCCCCAGAGTTAAAACAAAACATGGAAAAGCAGCATTTCGTTTTTATGCTCCACATATCTGGAACAAACTTCCAGAAAAATGCAGGTCTGCTGCAACTCTCAGTTCTTTTAAATCAAGACTGAAGACTTCTTTTCGGCTCTGCTTATCAAATAATTATTAATTTGTACACGGCACTGTAACCTTTATTTCTGTATTTTATTTTTCCAGCATTTTGTTTTAAATGTCCTTTTTTGCATTTCATTTCATATGACCTTTTATGTGTTTCTTGCACTTTGTCTTGATGCTTTTAATGTCTCATGTAAAGCACTTTGAATTGCCTTGTTTATTTGTATACAAATAAACATGTTTTGCCTTAGTCGTTTTTCTTACAAAGCATGCGAGCGCAGCGAGCCTGAACAGATGGTCGAGCATATCATCTCCAGCTGCCCCCTATAGGCTACAGAGCACCTTCAGAACCTCTTTGATGTAGATCTAGAGCATGAAGATATTGGTCCTGAGACGAAGGCATGGCTGCAGAACACTGAGCTGGCCATCGGATGATTCACGAAAGAAGAAGCCACAGTTAGCTAGCTTGTCCATCTTTATGGAAAAAAAATATCCAAAGGTCGATATCCAAACTTAGCTAACGTTAGCTAGGTGGCTCACATTAGCTACTAACGTTACATCTGCCTACCTTTAGCTTACAAAATTATTACAGACGAGGCTTTTCGGTATGTTGCTTGCAGTGTTCGGCATCTCACCGATTATTCGCAAGGCATTGAGATTTCTGAGATTTCTCATTGTATTAATACATCCATGATCAGTTTCGCCATCCATGCTAAAGCTAAGCTAATATTGATGTTGTTGTTGGTCTTATATGGGATTACTTGCCATGTAAGAGGACCACAATGGAAATAATCCATCAGGCTTTATTGTGTATTTATTCCTCGTCAGAATGGTTTTAATGGATGTACTGTTGCCTATGCACTTTATATGTATTTTGAACGTTCTTGCAAATAAAATCAATCAATCGATCTACTAGCAGATGTTGACATTGTTACCCAGCGAGACCAGAATTAGAGAGTAATTGGAGCGCGCTTGGGCGTCCCCGATGCATGTCCATAGTGCGATTTTCTACTTGGTTTATATGGCTCCTAGTGGCTTCTAAAAATAAAAAAAAGAGCCCAATGGGTCAAAACATTATGGCTTTTACCTAGAATGATATCCAGAAAAAAATGTGTTTCCTTCACCAGCCGTTTCTCTTTTCATTATGGGCAATGGGAAATAGGCTTTTTGCCCCAAAGCCTGCAATACCGAGCTAGGCCACTACGCAAGCTGGCTTCATGCGTTGGGTGAGCAACTTCCATTGGAGTGAATGCAATGCCATTTTTCACACCGTCTCCAGTTTTTTTTTATACCTCCATGGACTAGAATAGCAGTGTATTTTCTATTTCAGGAACACAAACAACATGGACAATGTCATACGAGATATTTCAATTCTCTGTTCCTCTTTGAAAAATGAAAATCGGGACAGGTAGGCTTTGACCAAGTAGGGGCATACGCTGGACTTTTCCAAGTAAAACTACAGCAGGGGTTGTAGGCCTGGTCCGACCACAGTCGCTAGCTGTGTTTAGGTAAGTTAACATTTGTGACCGTTAGCCTGACATCTGTTAGCTAGCTAACGTTAGCTAAACATTCTCTCTGGTTTGTATATGTCTCTGCTATGTATTGTAAATAACCTTCCTCATGTATAGCTAGCTACATCTATCGCAGGCGAGGTAGGCTACTGTAGGTTTTAGCTCATACCATAGGGTATTTATTCATAATGGAAGTATTACTTTGGGTGTTGTAGTATATGGATTAGCTAGCAAGCACCATGGCTTGAACACAATAATTGATCATAAAAAAAAAAAAAGTGTTGCACACTTTGTCTCCATATGCAGTTGGACGCAAGAATGAACAATCTGATAGAAAGCATACAGTATATTAAGCTACTGTGTGTACCTTACAACTGCCTGCTAGCAACTTGTTGTACTCTGACACTGTTAGCCTGTGTCTGTCATCAACCCCAAACATATTGACTTCTCACGCCATCCCCCTCCCCTAGTGTTAGCATTAACATCTTATGCCTTAAAGGTTTTATTTGTATTTATTACGAGTTACCTCTTGAGATATAATATCTTGTTTTTGAGAGGGCCCTATAGTAACAGCAGGCCACAAAACAGACAATAAATACAATAAACAAAACATACAAAACAAAACAGACAACATACAACAAAAACATCTAGACAGAATATAATAAACATTGCTTCTCTTATCTTCCATCGCACTCAGGAAATTAGGAGATTAGGAGAGGGTGATAGTATTTGCAGGTATAGGGGTGGTATTTGCAGGTATTGCAGGTATTTGCAGGTATTTGCAAAAAGATGTTTCAACAATATTAGAAGCACATACAATTGACCTTATAGTAAGAACACTGAGCATTTTTAAAAAGATAAAATGTAGATGTGGACCGAATATTTGAAGCTGAAGGATTTATTGGCCATTGCTTTGGAAAATGCAAGAACAGAGAAAAAAATACTGTACAGAGTGTCTTAATCGGTAAGTAGAGGAGAAGGGGACGATAAGCTGCTTTAGATAGGGAGGATAGTCGTAATGAATGCATTTAAATATTAGTTGCAGCCAATGTCTCAGTCTTCTTGTAGTAGGAGAAGGCCAGTCTAAGATTTGATACATTGTACAGTGGTGAGTTCTGAAGGGACAGCCAAGAACGAATCTGCAGAGTCTATTGTAAGATAGATTGAGAAGCAGAGATGTGTTTTGGAGGCAACTTGATAGACAACATCAGCGTAATCCATTCACGGTAAAATTAGTTGTTGGGCCAGTTTCTTTCTGACAGTGACGGAAAAACAATTTCTAGACCGATACAGGACTCCAATATTGAAATTCATTTTAGTGACAATAGTAGAAATATGGTATTTAAATGAATGTTCTGAGTCAAGCCATACTCCCAAGTAATTGGTGCGTTCAGCCTTCTGCAGAGGCGTACGGTCAGCACATGATATGAAGCATGTCATAGAATTACTAAGTTTCAGCTTTTTAAGTGTACCAAAAATCATAAAATTGGATTTGGTTCTGTTGAGTACTAATTTATTCTCTGCAAGCCATTTCTGTAATAAGTTAAAGTCAGATTGTAAAACTGATTGAAACTGGGCTACATTATTTTTGGATGTGTGTATGACCGTATTGTCCACATAAAGATGAACGCAACAATCTGAACAAACTGAAGGTATATCATTAATAAAAATAGAAAAAAGAAGTGGACCAAGGGTTGAGCCTTGCGGCACACCACGTTCTTGTATTAGTGTATCCGATTGGCATCCTTGAACTACCACACATTGCTTCCTTTTGTGAAGGTATGAATTGAACCTAATGCATTGTGTGATAGGCCAACAGAGTGAAGTTTGTCAAGAAGTAAGTAGTGGTCAACTAAGTCAAATGCTTTGGTTAAATCGATAAAAATTGCACCAGTTAATTTGCCATCATTAGTTGCAGAGAGAATACTATCAGTGAGTTTTAGTAGAGCCGTTGATGTAGAGTGATTCGATCGGAAACCAGATTGATAAGGTGATAGGATATTGTATTTGTTTAGAAAATTAGAAAGCTGATTATATATAAATTTTTCGAACACTTTGGCAATACAACATATGATTGAGATTGGTCTATAGTTCTTCATTTCCAATGCGTCTCCACCTTTATGCAAAGGAGTAATACGAGAGCACTTCCAAATGTCTGATATTTCAAATGTGGACAGTGACATATTGAATAAGTCACATAACGGGTACATCAGAATATTGGAGGCATAAACACGTATGTGGCGCGACGTGACGTGTCCTTGTGACGTGTCCTCTTGTGAGCCCTGCTCCTGTGTCAACAACACCCTTGACTCCTACTATGTGTGCAGGTTTCATTCATGTTATGGTGCTGTCTAATGGGCAAAATATATTGTGGCCTGGATCCCACCAATGTAACTGTATATATTTCTTTCCTCACAATTGATTCTACCAGAGAATCTGACTAATGAACAATGTACAAAGTTGCGTATCATCACACATACTGTAACGCATCACTTAATGAATCCAGATAGGTTCCCATAGAATGGCAAGTGCCTATCTATGTACAGTGGTGTTATACTATCTATTTATAGTTTAGACTTAAATTATTATGAATTTACATGTAATAGCTAAATGTGAATTAAATGTGAACTGCATTTCCCCCACTACAACAAAATGAAATGGCAATAAATAAGATTGCAAACAAAACATTCAAGGAAGAGTGCTAAGCTCAAATAAAAAACTATGATGTATGAATGCTTTTATGATGAGTAATAGTCAAATTAAAGTCATCTGGGGTGGGATGTGCTGTCACATATGTGTTGACCAGTCATACTCAGGGCTTGGCCTCATGATAAGTAACATTAACATGGAGAGGTAGAGTTTGAATAATCTATATATAATCTATATATAATATTGATAATATTGGAAACTCGTCATATAACATGGTTTGTGATTTCTTTGACCTTCATGGCTATTTTCAAAGGCATCAGATTTGTAACTCTTTATAGTTGTAATGTAATTTAAAGTTTTATTTGAACATTTAATATATATATATATTACCATTGGAGTGGATGATTGGAATGTTCAGTTCTTAGTGTGGAAGCTGTTCTTGTTGTTGTTGTTTTTTTAATATCCACACATTTTGTTAACTCCTACAGTTTTAACTAGGCAGGTTATACATCAAAATGTTCCCACGATTGTGGGATGTACATATCTAAACTGTGTGACTTATAGTTTTTGAGGTATGATTTGTTTGACAACCATGCTCTCCATTCAAACTAATGTCACTCCACTCTTAATTTTTGTGTTGCTAATTTTGAATTCATACTCGTTTTCTAACTTGTCGCCACACCTACAGTTTTTAAGATACATGGACATATTAATGATGATAATGATAATAAAATGATGGGATGTTCAGTGTCAGTTAGGATTTGAGTTTGGAGTCTCACCACTACACCACTATCCACGCCACGGGCCCCACAACTCAGCCTCTGAGTGGGCTAGAGACACACTGTCTTCACCAGTGGGGGCAAGTGGGTGGCCCTGAGAGGGGTACACTGTCCCCGACCCACTATGACCTTAAGGGACGAAGTCTTGCCACCACGCCACCGACCCCATAACTCAGCCCCTGAGTGGGCTAGAGACTCATGGTCTTCACCGGTGGGTGTACCAGAGAGGGATACACTGGCCCTGATCGGCTCTGACCCAAGAGGGTGGAGTCTCACCACCACGCCACTATACACACCACGGACCCCACAACTCAGAGACACATGGTACCATAGGTACGACAACGCAATGCCACATAAACAGGAAGTGAGGTCTAATGGCTTAACGCATCATCCCTTTGACATTCTACTTGATATGCATGCTACCTATGTTTGAGATCATCTAACTTTGGTAGTTTGACGTATTTCCGACGCAAACAAGCTATGAGGGTGGGACATATGTTTAGAGGAATTTGATTGGAACATTGACAAGTGGATGGGTTTTAAGAACTTTAGACAGATTCGATAGAAGGATAGCGTTGATTGATGGGTGGATGTCGTGAGATTATTGGCCTAAAATCTAAGGTACCTTTTGTCGTCACTGCACGTGACATACCGTTTTCCAGGAAGTAAGAAATTCTATACTTTGATATAAGATTACAACAAAAGTAGAATTTTGTAATTTTTTTGGCATACATCGTTGAATAGGTGAACACTATGACTAATTACGGTATGTGAACCAAAATGGGACAGAATGCTTTTTTCATTTCAGTGCGACTTTAATGCATCATCCCTTTGACATTCTACTTCAAATCAAATCAAATTGTATTTGTATAGCGCATTTCATACACAGAGACAACACAATGCGCTTTGCAGAGAGCAATGGAGGGGTGGGCATAGGTCCCAAAAAACTGTTTTACCCAGGGGGCAGAAAAGTGAGCTGTAAAAATTATTCCCTGACCTCTCTCAACGAGACGATCGAGGAAGCTCCTGAAAAATGTTTGTCTATTGGCTAAGAACATATACAGAGCAGTAAACATGGGCTAAATAGTTCATAAGAGAGACATGACTAACAGTAGAGTGCACAAATAGTTACAGAGAAGTAGCTATCCCTGTAGTCTCTAATATGATATTTAAGTGAATCATATAACAAAGCACAGTAAGCACTTAGCAGTACAAGCTCATAGAGAATGCTGCAAAGCAGAGGTGGGGAAACAGAAAACAGAGAGCCCAATGTAAAAAGGGGTGGGGTTGGCTGGATAGGGACAGCTGACGACACAGAGTGGGAAAGAGCTAGTCATGAGGAGGCAGGGGGCCTTTCCAGGAGCCATAAGATGGATTTTGGCCGAGGATGGGGTTCTTCCGGACCTACTACAGGGTGGCCTGCAGGAGACAGGGGGAGTCCACAGGACCTGTTTAGAGTATAAGAAGGAGAGAAGAAGGAGAGGCACAAGGGAGGAGGACAGGGTTAGTGGCTGTACTGGACATCCACAGCAGACACGGGGTATCTATCGGACTGATAGTGGAGCATTCACTGGACCTGGTTAGAAGGTAGGAGGGAGAGAGGCACTAGGGAGAGGGGAGACAGAAAAGGGTTAGTAGCACGCAGAGCCATAAAAGCAACACGGATATTAAAACAGAACGTGCCAGTTGCAGGGCAACCAGAATCTGTATACACATCTAAATAAACACACAGTGCATATGAGGATCTATACCAAAGTATACAGAGGATTCACAAGCAGGCTGGATGCTACCTTTCTGTGTCTCTAGGTCCGGGCTAGTGATTGTAGGCTAGGCTGAAAAGGTACGTCTTGAGATCTTGCTTAAAGATTTCCCTTGTTTCAGCCCAGGTACTCTGGCAAGGTGCTCCAGAGGTAAGGGGCATAGAAACTGAAAGCTACCTCTCCATGTCTCTTGGTCCTGGCTTTTGGAACTCTTAGGAGTTTTGTCCATGTTGTTGTTAGAAAATAAATAAATAGAAAATACACCGCTATTCTAGTCACGCCGTCTTGGTTTTCAAAGAGAATGTAGAACTGACAAAACATACACAGACCGATAGCGTCCATGTGTGATCTATTAAACATTTGTATGCTGCCAATACCATCCGGAGCGATGAAAACAATTGTCATTTAAATATCATGACCCTAAATTCTCTGGCCTCACCCCTGTAGTTTACGGCATGGAGATACAAAATACGGCCAAAGACAGAGGTTTCTACGATTCTCGTCCAATAACAACTCTCAAGGAAAACCATCTTGCATTTTACAATTTTGGTAAATGACCATACTCCCAGTTTTCCATTGTACGTTTGCTTAGTAAAACAGGGCCATTAAAACTAGAAATGGTTGTAACCTGTAACCTCCGCTCATGAATGCATTTTGTGGCTCCCTGCGTGAGCATGTGTGTGCGAGCAGGACAAGTTTGGTATTGCTGCATTCCTTAGGTTGAGAGCTTTATGCCAGTCCAAACCATGTCTCTGACCTTCCCATGCTGAGAAAACTGAATGGAGGTGAATGGGCGGTTCTGTGTCACCCCCCTCTGGTTGCAGCCCCACTCTCCCCAGTCCAAACCCTGTGTCTCTATAGCGCCCCCACACGGAGAGCGGCCTTCACTCTGTTTTGTTTGAATTTGTGGATCCGCCCAGTGAAACGGATCTGCTTCAAAATGTAATGGGTTCTAAGTTGGCCCATGGTACTGTACACCCCTCCACCGAGTTTCATGAAAATTGGGTCTGGTCGTTGTTGCATAATTATGCTAAAGAACCAACCAACCAGCGAATCAACACATGCCACTGAAGACATTACCTCTCACCCTGTGCTGTCGCTGGGGCAGAGGTAATAAGAGTTATTCATTTCTTATTTATTTAGTTATTCAATTGAATTTCAGTTGGAAAGTTTGAGTAACCAGCAGTGTGGTTAGGAAGGGACTTTCTGGGCACACATGTCCAGAAATAACTTTTGTCTTTTTAACAATTCAATTTCCTCACAAGACTACAAAGCCAGTGATTGAAGCCTAAAAACAGAGGCATCTTTGTTTGGGTCGCTGACCAGCGAAAAAGTGACTGAAAAAAGGGTGTTATGAAACCATGGCAGAACAAACAGAAGGAATCCCCTTTCATTCCCAGCTGTGGAGCTGCTCCACGCCCCTTTCTTTTCAGGAATCCGGGAGGACCAGTCTCGCTTCCAACAGACATGCAAAACATTGACACACACACACACTGTACACACTCCCACCACACCCAGCGCTTTGCTGCAATTGTTTAAGCCGACGGGCCTGCAAGGGAGAACCAAGGGCTCAGTAATGAAGAGACAGCTGGAGCTCGTTTCGCTCGGTCTGGGCATAACAGGCTGGTTTTGTGCCATTCTCACACGCTGCGTGCCCCTGTGGAACGTGAGAGGGACACTGGACAACACCACAGCCACGCTGCCCGCCTACTGGTATGGGGTGTGGCTCGAATGGGACCACTGGGATCTACAGCATGATGGCAGCTTGCACTGCTCTTTCTACCAGTCCCTCATGTCTCTTTCTGGAAGCTTCCGTACCTGGAGAGCACTCATCATGGCTGCCATTGGTGCTGGGGCTTTCGCTGTTGTCATGAGCGTCGTCGGAGCAGTGTGGTTCCCTGAGAGAGTCCAAGTGAAGGTGGCTTCTGGTGTGGTGTTTGTTCTCTCTGGCATACTGATGTTAATCCCTATAGCTTGGACATGTCATCACACGGGTCAGCCACTGGAGGGTGCTGTGGCTCTACAGAGAGACTGGGGTGCTGCTCTGTACTTGGGGTGGATTTCCTTTGCTCTGTTGATAGTAGGAGGAGGGCTTCTAACAACCAGATGCTCCATTTTTGAATCACCACAGGAGGGGTCTGATGTAGAGGCGCGTTATCCCGGGCAACAGCTTGAAGTACAGCATCCTCTTAATACAATCCACAGGACTGCCTTCACAAACAGCCAGTATTGTAAAGAGCGTAATGAAATGATGTCTGTGTAGTAGGTATGGATGGTTTTCATGGTACAGGGTCAACTTTTTTTTACTCTGATGATGAAGCATTTTTCTCCAGGGAGGCTTAATAAGATTGGCCATACTGTAGCAATAGGCCTGCTAAAATGGATTACTATGTATTCAGGTGAAATGTTTTAATATTATGTAAAATGTGTTTTACTTTACATTAGAATTAATATTTGGCTCATTGTGGCATGACTTTATATGTCTAATAACACTGAACACCAACATAGCTGGTATATCACGTGATACACCAGGCTATACCATATTAACTTGTATCCGGTCTGTCTTATAATGTAGAAAAATGTGATAACACTATTATGAAACATGATTCTGGACTATGTGTACTAGGAATTACACATCAACAAACCATGGTAGAATATTAAAACGACTTTAAGTGTTTATTTGCAATTTTTAACAGGGAAACAATAATCATTAATGAAGAAAATATAAATTATGGGATTAAATGAGGGGGTAAAATCAAAGGCAGGGTCAAAACCATATCATAGTTTTAACTCAACAATCAGTGCATTTCTAAAACAAACTTAAATGTAAATGTTTTTATGAATAATAAGGTAATTATTGAAGGCAATTGTTAAAGATGATCAAACAGGGGTCTGCAGTGGTGTAGCAGTCTAAGTATCAGGTTCCAGTGGAGCTTCCAACAGGGTTTGTGCCCTGGTCTCACCAGATCCAAATATGGCCAGATCCTACAGGGATAATGGGCTGCGACTCCCGAGGGTTGTTAGTTTAATTTTGGCGCGAGGGTCCTCTGCTCTACATGGTAACAGGCCTGAGAGTCGGGTAGCTGGCTCGCTCTTCCGGATCAGTGACGGCGGTATTGTGGGACGGACAGGGCCAATTGGACAACTCGGGTGTGATTGGATGAAATCTGAAATTTATAGAAAATGGCCAAATAATACAAAGCTAGTCTACACCTGCCACATGTCAAACTTTTCTGGCAATAGATGCTATGCTAGATGAATTATTTGAGAACAGGACAGGAGAACAGCCATGCTAAAGCATCTCAACTCTGAAATGCAATGCATTTTATCACAAAATTGCATATTGGGCTGGGAAAGGGAAAATTCTTAGATAACATTAAATGCTCTTCAAATATACAGAGGATGGAAACAAGAAGGGATCCACTGGTATAAAATGGATCGAAAATAGCAGTCTCTTTAATGAATATGTTGTTTTGTGCAACAGCAGATGGTAGTGTAGACAGATATGACGGTGTAGTCCTGGTTTCAGATGAGTGTTATGGGGGTCTACTTCAGCCTCTTGTATGGTTCTACTCCAGCCTCTCATCTCCCTCCTCCACATCCTTCAGACTGAGCACCTCCAGGGATCCCTTGCCTTTGGTCTCACAGCGAATCAGCTCATCAATCTCCCTGAAGCAGCCAGGGTCTACTAGACACACCTGAGGCAGGAGGGAGAAAGTTAGAGCAAGAGATAGAATTTAGGAAAGAAAGACAGAGGTTGTGGCTTTCCTTGAGTAAACTGTCATGCTGCACAGTGTGCTGATGTTAGTTTCATTCTGGTACATTTGAATCACTCAAATAATAAAAAAAAAAAACTCATTCTGATACAGTGCGTGTCACGTCATTGTTAACGTCATATTCCAGTGTCGCCCGTCTCTCACCATCTCCAGCTGCTCGTCAAAGTCCTCACTCTCCACCACCTTGACGAGGTGCTTGAGTTTCTCCTTCAGCCTCTTGCCGTCCTTGGCCGGCAGGATCAAACGCAGCCTCATGTGGGCCCTCTGGATCTGAATGGACTCTTTCAACTGTCTGATCACCTCCAGAGCCTGGACATATTAATGAGACTACTAGCACAATGATACCTGCCTAAAGCTAGCTAGCCATCACAGTGTACAGACTAAAATATGGTATTTTATATGTGCAAAATCACGATTTATGGCTTGGCTCCACTGCAGCCGTCAGTTTCAACCATCAACGTACGTCAAAAATCAAGAAATGAACCTCTGAGATTCTCCAACGTCAGACACTGGCGTCGAACATGACGCAGCAGCTGCAGTGGAGTTGCTGTCATTAGTTATAATGGATTCATTTTCTGATGGTCAATAAGATCCAGAAGTCTATTGTGGACAATAAGCTATACAAGGGTGTTTTCACTTGTGAGTTATGACTAATTGAAAGCATGGCAAATAGACAGAATGTGTGACATCTAATAGCCCAACCTGTTGCTTGGTGCTTTTGTTGGCTTTCACAGAGTAGTGGATATCCTTCATAGCACGCTCTATGAGGCTGACTGTGTATGGTCGCTTGGTCTCTGGGTTCACACACTTCTCTGCCACGATGGTCGCTATGTCTCTGAACATTGTCTCCAACTGGCTATGACGCTCTTTGTCCGACACCTGGAGTTCTCCTGTGGCTAAAATCTATCAAACAACAAAACCACATTGATGCTTCCCACCTCTCACTTAACATGTTATTGATGCAACATCTCACTGTAATGATCACAATCCTAAAGGAATGAGTGTTGTGAAAGTAAAACCATAAAAGGGGTTACTCAAACTATTTAATGAACATGCCAATGCACTTACTGTTTTACATATTTCTGTCAGGTCATCTGTTCCAAAGGCTTTTGACAGGTCATCTTTCTTTGCAACCTGACCTTTGGAAACATTGGTGAATATAGAACTTGTCTGCAAGACTTCATCCAGGTCTTTCTCTCTGTTTGGGAAGTGGTCAAGATATCAATCACTATGACAAATCAAACACTGGAAGTGTACACTGTTCATATAGATTTATACGACAGGTAGTCCTGACCTGGCAATCTGGTTGTTTAAGCCATTGTACATGTATATTCATGATGATACAGTATACAGTACCACATGTAAACCTATTTGCAGTTCCAGTTGAATTATGAGTGTCACGTGTTAGCTAATGTTAGTTAGCTTATGTTAGATATCTAGCTTTCTGTCAATAGTATGGCTGCACTTTTTTTTAGAGAGTGGCAGCATCCCAACCCATTGATACATTGTAAACGATAGCATTCTAGGATGACCCCTTAGTTTCTCCGATAGATAGTTAGGAACTGTTTTCTCGGCGGACTTCAGTAAAAGCTACCCGAAAGAAGACAATGAAATAGTCGATATTCCCAAAATGTTTCCCGATGATGTTAACATTGTATGAAAGCTTCTTTATACAACGGGTAGCCCCAACCTCGCAATCGGATTGGTTATATAGCCTCGTAGTTATATAGCCTAGTAGCTAGCTAGTATAGCCACAGCTCTGCGCCACATGTTTAGCAAAATAGCCAACTTTCTATACACGTGTAATAGCTAAAGGAGCTGCATTTTCTAAGGATCAGCAGTAGGATCGAAAGGGGCTACATCCCCAGAAAACTCTAATACATTTAAAACGTTTTGTGTTGGCATTCATGAACACCCATGATTTACATTCTCAGCAAAGATCAGCTGTTTACATGAGCTGAGCTTGTCCCAGCTTGCATGTCAGTACCGAGGTATGTTAGCTGTTTAACAGGCAAGCATAGAGTTGAATGACAATACTAAATATTCTGCTAAATTATTACTTAGCATGTTCAATTTGCCAGCTAGCTAGCTATCTAGTTAGAAAAACTTACGCTCCAGATCTCCAGCTCATCACTTTATTCTTGTAGCAGGCGATTTCAAATCGTTTTCCTCCTTTTTTCATCCTCACCACCGCCACATTAGTGAGTCGAATCTGGTTTGTTGGAGTAAATATCGACATCTTTCTAGTTCTAAAGACAGAATAATATGCTGTCTGAGCTATCAAAATGGTGTTACAAGAGGATGGTCGCGGCGGCGTTGGCGTTGGCGTTTGTCTGCTGCTATGAGTTTTCTCACATCTTCCGGACTGAAACTGAGAAAATAAATAAAGGTTCTGAGTGTTAGCTAACCGTCTCGTCTAATGAAGGTTGTCAGTAAATAAACAAGTATTATTTACACAATTATGGGGCCATAACAGCCGCTACATTTAGAAGAAAATATAGAATCATTAATAGATAACTTTGTCGCGGGCAAAGCAAGGGAGTATATAATTGAAATACATTGGAAACATGAACAGATGACGAGATCTTGCATAAATTGTAGCCTATGTGAAATGTTACCAGTCTCTCCATCACTCCACCAGTCTCTCCATCACTCCACTAGTACCTCTATCACTCCACCAGTATCTCTGTCACTCCACCAGCCTCTCCATCACTCCACCAGTCTTTTCATCATTCATAATCCCACAAATGGTAAGTTGCTATATCACATTTAATATGAATTATGCCCTAATAGTATTTGGTGCTACATAATTAGACAGACATCCCATTACTGTTCTACTTTGTTATGCTGTCTTGAATTTACAGTCACAGCTCTAAAACAGCATGGCACGCACGCACGCACGCACACACATACACACACACACAGTTCTGAATTGCCTAGTATCAACATAGTGGTGCAAAAACATGTATCCTTTAGCTTTTAAGTGGCATGTTGGATGTTGAGTCTAGTATGAGTTGAGTTAAAATTGAATATTGAAGTGTGTTTTTGTATGCTAGGACAGTGGTGGCAGGTCCAACTCTGCCTTTGAAGACGTGTGGAGCAGCGACGAAGACTGATGCTTGATTGTGTACCTTAGTATTTAGGGTAAGGAAGAAATAGTGAGGTAAGATGTGATGGAAAGTGGGGACCGCTGGCTAAGGTGGTCAAGGAGACAACACCCAGGTCATATGAAGTGATCACAGAACACGGAAAAGCAATGAGGCGAAACAGAAGACACCTACTGAAAGTGCCTCAGAAAGAAATCAGGATCCAAGACGACACAAATGACATGACTGTCCCAAGTCAGGCAGGGCAAACAGAAACGACGGACATGCATGTGACAGTGACAGGAGAGAATGAGGGTGGTGTCGTGGCACAGAGAGAAGGTGCAAAGAGACAGGTAGTGAGACCAAGGAGATTGATTGAAGAAATGTAGAAGTGCTAGGAGTGTTAAGTGATTTCTGTTAAATTGGAAATGTTGGGAAGATAATTTATGTTGTTGACTAACCTTTAAAAACAAGAAAAAAAGTGTTGTAGTATCTTGGAAAGGAAATGTTGCAATAGTCACGCGGAAAATGTAAGTTGTATTACCTTGTAAGGAAGGACAGTACATTCTGAGTTGTGTTTAGAGTTAATACATGCAATTGTTTATTTGAAACCAGGCCAGGTCCAGCCTGGCTTATGTGTGTTGGCTGGCTTGTTTCTGTGCGCGACTGGTAGGACGGTAATGTCTGACAAATAAAGGTGGGTCTTGTCACCTGGACACATCAGTTCCAATGCTTCCAATGCTAATCCAGCACAATGAGAGCGGGATAGCCAGTAAGCTCATGGGCTCACAACAACTAGCAGCAGCTTCCATAACATTAATGGTAGCGGTCAGTGGCTAAAGCAGTTACACTGATGATTCCTGTAATGTTAGCTATTTTGCTGCAATGGGTTCAACTTTTGTTTCTGGATAAAGGTCATGACTTGATGTTTTGCACTTCCCTTTAGGTGGTGAATAAGTAGACCCAAGACACAGTGGGTTATTTGGACATCTACTAGGATCTTGATATTATATTGATATGAAGATATGAAAGTAAAGGATTTGCCCTTAGAAGTAAATTGTAATTAAAATGGTTCTTAGCTAAGTAACCTTAGTGTAGGCAGACTTGAAAGGCCAATTGTAATAATATCATGAATGAACAATTGTAAACATAGTACTCAAGAGAATAGGTAATACTCAAGTCTTGATGGAAACATTTCTTTAAAGCTTTAAACATACAGACGTACACATTAAAAGTAGCCATAAGTTGTTATTTTGCATGTGCTCTCAGGACATGTTGGGATTGTGACCATCTTTGTAAAGAAGAGAGGCATGTAATCCACATGTATACAGTAGTGCAGAGTAAGTTGTCTATTGTATAGACAAGGTGTTCAATTGCTCAAGTGTTGTCAGGTGTTGGTTCTTACCTAATATAAAATGGGCACCGCAAATGCGGGCATTTTTGATGATGTCCTCAGTCCAGTCCGTACGATTAATAATGGCGATTTCGTCTGTCTTCCTCTTCTACTGTTTCAAGAATGTGCATGCATACTTGTGCTGACTAGGCTGTAAAGGGTCTATAATTAACAAATAAGACCCACGCTCGTTACATAACTTCTATAACATCCAGTGACAAAACACGTCATGGTACCTTGTTATGTTATGTTATTTTTATTTATAATGCGCCCCCCAACCAACTGTTACATCAGCCCGGGGCGCAGCCCGGGTACAAAAAGAGACAAACAAAAACAATGGACTGCAGAGACACAAAATGAAACTACATTTAAGACACAAGACAAGGACATAAATTATAGATCGTCTGTGACAAAGAGGTGAGTTTTAAGCTGTGCTCTAAAAGAGTCCAGGGTGGTGGCGGACTTGATGTTCAGAGGAAGCTTGTTCCATAGCCCAGGTGCCATCACAGAGAATGCACGGTCTCCCTTTGTGACAAGTTTTGACCGTGGGACCTTCAGGGTCATCTGGTTGTCAGATCTGAGCTGGCGACCAGGCCTGAAGTTGGTAGGTTGGTCCAGGAGATCTTTGATGTAAGCTGGGGCGAGACCATTGAGGGCTTTGAAGACATATGTAAGTATCTTGAATTTCACTCTGTGCTTCACAGGGAGCCAGTGAAGGGAGGAGAGGACAGGAGAAATGTGTTACCTCATCTTAGTGCCTGTCACCAGCCTGGCAGCGGCATTTTGGACTAGCTGCATGCTGTAGATCAGGGGTGTCAAACTCTGGCCCGCGGGCCAAATTTGGCCCGCAGTGTAATTATATTTGGCCCGCGAGGCAATACCAAATGCCTACTAGAGCTGGCCCGCCAGTATTATACAGCGCATTCACCGCTAATACTACAAATCCCATAATGCTCTGCTGTTGTTTTGGCGCGTCAATCAAGACAGGACCCAGAAACGCCCTCTCTTCTGTGACAGTAGTCATAGCAATCTCATACTACAACTGTAACCGTGTTACCCCTTCTTAAAAATGGCGAAAAGAAAGGCAGAAAACAGAAGCTTTACGTTATGTAACGTCTCACTGTGATAGAGACACCTGTGTTGACCTAGCCGGCCGCTGTGTTTGCTCTGTTCCTGTTCATTCAATCCTGTCTGCCTTCTTGCCGGCCTGTCTGCCTGCCTGGCTGTCTGTCTGCATGCCGGCTGTCTGTCTGTCTGTCTGTCTGTCTGTCTGCCTTCTTGCCGGCCTGTCTGCCTGGCTGTCTGTCTGCATGCCGGCTGTCTGTCTGTCTGCCTGGCTGTAGGAAAGTCAGGGTTTTACAAGCTTCTCTACTGAGCAGATGGAGCACCAACACTTGTGTCTGAGGGCGTATTCACATATGTTAGTGCACACCATTGATGCGCACCAAAAGCGAAAGTGATAAGTGCATATTCAATGTTAAAGCAAAACTTGTTTGTGTCCATATTAAAATTTTCATTTGTTCAATGTTGGCCCGCGACTTTGTTCAAGTTTTAAATTTTGGCCCACTGTGTATTTGAGTTTGACACCCCTGCTGTAGATGGTCTTGTCGGTGACCCCGGCATAGAGGGCATTACAATAGTCCAGTCTGGAGAAGATGAGCATTAGTACGACCCTCCGTAGGTCGCTGGAGGAGAGGAAGGACTTGATTTTGGATACTGTGCGCAGTTGGAAAAAACAGGATTGCACCACAGATCTCACTTGGTGCAATCCTGTTTTTTCCAACTGCGCACAGTATCCAAAATCAAGTCCTGTCCACACCAAGGATTGAACTCACAACCTTCACGGTGATAGGCAGCACACTATCCACTCGGCCACCGCTGCCCTGGGAAATCTGTGGAGTCTTTTTCTTTTGATGTTCTGGGACCACTGCCTCTTGTGGTAGCAACATAGAACTGCAGGTCAACAATGCCAACAGAGAGGGAGGAAGGGTGCAACAAATAGGATTCCCTCTTCATGGTGTGTCGGCTTACAGCCAACACACAAAAAAGGGAGATGTATTGATACTGTTTTATACTGCTGTACTTCTGGACCACTAGGGGGCAATCTTGTAGCGCGTAGCCTGGTGACTGAATAAGGATGTGCTGTTTTAGTTAATAAAGTTATTCTGGAGACTCAGCTGGTGCAGATCGCCTCATTAACAGTACAAAAGGGTTTACAAAAGTACCATCAATACAACATATACAATGATATTACAGTAATAATTAGGCTACACATTGTAAAGAATGTAGTCTATTGTCAAGAGGTTCTTCAAATCCAACGCTGCTTTATTCACACCAACTGCAGGCTAATCACATCTGCATACAACTGACATTCAAGTGTCGTTTTTCTACCCATCATTCTCTAGTTCCCATGTTGCTATGGAAACATTCAACTTTACTGTCGTAATGATATATGCCTATATGACACACATATACATCTATACACTAGGCATATTTGCACAACCCACATGGCAAATGTGGCCAATGGCAAAAAAACACAAATTTCACACAATGCCTCTAAGTAAATACCATGCAAAACCCCAGAAAATCCGATTTTGACTGGAGCACCTCTTTAAAAAGATGTCTGCGCTCCCATAAAAAGTTGACATTCTCAGTGAAGTGCAGATGGTACATGCAGTTGAAAGCCATGCGTTCAGTGCAAACAGTCTGCTGAATCTCTCATCCCTTCTTCTGACTAGTGGTAGAGGACCACACCCTGAAAGCTGAGGAAACACCTCAGCTTTCAGAGAACTGACTGTTTTCAACAGATTAATAAAGTCTGGCTTGAGAACTTCAGACTGCTGTTTCACTACATAATTTGTCCCTATGTGCACTATGATGTTTTTCAAAGTTGGATGTGTAGCCCCGATATGCAAGATTATTTCTGTCATGTCAGAGACCATATCCTTGGGAAAGCTGAGTATTTTGGTGTTTTTACTGCACATGCTTCTTACATCTTACATCTTCTTACATACAGTAGGCCTACACCATGGTTCTCTAGTGAGCTGGTCTTCTTAAAAGGGGCGTGTTTATCTACAAAGTGATTTAATATTTTTACAAAAGAGTCAAGAGCAACTTGCACATCATTAGACTCAACCAAGCTTAGACTATTAGTCAGTGATGTCATCTAAGAACGATTGGGCATTGAAAGATCTAAGAATTCTCTTCAAGACAATGCGTGGCCTTGTTTTCATCAGCTTTGTAGATGTAACGCAAGCCGTACATAGGACAGTGGTCACTTGTACCCAAATCAAAAACACTGCAGGCAGAAATCCTGTCACATCTATTGGAAAAGATTGAATCAATAATGGTAGATGTAGTTATATTTTGGGGGATTCGGCATAGTGGCCTCAGTAACCAACTGAGAAACGTCGAGACATGCTCACTTCCTTCAGGTAGCCAGAAGCAACACGCCAGTCCAGATTAAAGTCACCCAACACAATCATCTCAGAATTTGAATACAAGGAGAAGAGGCTATATGGTCTGTTTGGTCTGGGAAACTTTGTATATGTCGGCCATTATAACATGGTAAGAGACAAACCTTGGATGTTCCTCTGATATTTTTGTTGTTAATAATGGCACATTCTCCATCTATCCTCCGAGATGATTACCTATGTTAGTGTGCCTTGTGTGTTAGTGTGAACCTTGTTAGTGTGAATGCCGAGTCTCAGCATTCGCACTGTTCTCCAGCTATTTATTTATTTTTTACTTCAGTAGGCTACGTTTGTTATACCTCTTCAACTCCTTCATACTTTGTGCTACAGAAACCATTCAAATATCAAAGTGTTCCGCTCTTTGAGGACATTCAGGGAAATCATTCTTAGCTTTTTTTATATCTTGTATACTTTTCACAACGGAAGTCAATGGGCGAAACTTGCATCCATCCAATACATCCAATTCTCTTCAAATTTGAAACCTATCTCCGTTATTTTTGTGCGTGGCTGTAAGCCAGCGCACCAATGATAGCAAATGTCCGGTTGTCACTCCCTCCCTGGCTTCCTCCGTCCCGTTGTTGACCTGCAGTTCTATGTTGCTACCACAAGAGGCAGTGGTCCCAGAACCTGCAGTTCTATGTTGCTACCACAAGAGGCAGATAGACTGCATTTACCATTTTCGGCCACGGGAGGGCAGCAACAGACTTAGATAGACTGTGTTCCTTGTTCAGTTTCAGCAATTCAATGAGTATTTAGTTAGGCTATTTAGTTTATTATAGTATAGACCCAATATGATGCGAGGGGGTGGAGTCTTGCCACCGCGCCACTGTCCACGCCACGGACCCCACGCCACGGACCCCACAACTCAGCCCTTGAGTGGGCTAGAGACACAGGGTCTTCACTGGTGGGGGCTGGTGGGTGGCCCAGAGAGAGGTACACTGTCCATGACCAGCTATGACGCGAGGGGCAGAGTCTCGCCACCACGCCACGGACCCCACGGCCAATGGGCCTAGGATATAGACAATAAACTACCGGTGGAATGGTGGTGGAGCATCCATCGGGGACCCGCTGTAGGTCCACTAGCCTTGTGTTATCTGGGTTTATCCCTTACCTTTGTCCAGGAACAGAAGTTGAACCAATTGCAGCAAAATTGCTAACGTTACAGGAATCATCAGTGTAACTGCTTTAGCCACTGACCGCTACCATTAATGTTATGGAAGCTGCTGCTACATGTTGTGAGCTCATGAGCTCTCGCTCTTATTGTGCTGGATTAGCATTGGAAGCATTGGAACTGATGTGTCCAGGCGACAAGACCTATCTTAATTTATCAGACATTATTTCATGTAATTTCAATTCACAGCTATTTCAGTGGCATGACTAGCTTCCGTCCTACCAGTCCTGAACAGAAACAAGCCAGCCACGCACATAAGCCAGGCTGGACATGGCCTGGTTTTCGCTAGAAACCTCTTTCAAGTAAAAATGTCCAGGACCTTTAGCTATTTCAAGGATGTCATCAGATTTTTAAGAGTCTTTATAGTTTTAATGTAATTTGAAGTTTTATTTGTACATTTAAAATATTTTTTCTACTATTAGAGTGGGTGTGTGGAATGCTCAGCTCTTAGTGTGGAAGCAAGTTTTTTGAAAATATCCACACATTTTGGAAACTACAGTTTTAACACATACGCAGGTTATACATCAAAATGTTCCCACGATTGTGCTAATGCACGTATCTAAACTGTGTGACTAGTTTTCAAGGTATCAAAATTTGTTTCACAACCATGCTCTCCATTCAAACAAATGGCACTCCACTCTTAACTTTTGTGCTGCCAATTTTGAATTGATACCTTACATTCATACATTCCCAGGATTCCTACGGTATCAATATCTAAGCTGTAACCTTTATACTTTTTGAGATAGAGCTGTCTGAAGGTGGCATTCTTTCCCATTGAAGTGAATGATGGGATGTTCAGTGTCAGTTAGGATTTGAGTTTGGACACCCACAAGACTCAAGGAACAGGCACCCTTTTTATCACAACAGTACTAGCATTTATCCTTCCTTCCTTCCTTCCTTCATTTCCTCCTTCCTTCCTTCCTTCCTTCCTTCCTTCCTTCCTTCCTTCCTTCCTTCCTTCCTTCCTTCCTTCCTTCCTTCCTTCCTTCATTTCCTCCTTCCTTCCTTCCTTCCTTCCTTCCTTCCTTCCTTCCTTCCTTCCTTCCTTCCTTCCTTCCTTCCTTCCTTACTGCATAACTTCCTTCCTTTCTAACTTCCTACCTACCTACCTTCCTTCACACCTACCTGCCTGCCTTCCTTCCTTCCTTCCCTACCTACCACAATTTAAGATGGCCGCCACTCAAGGTCACCGCAACGCCACGTAAACAGAAAATGACACACAGTCTTCGCCGGGGGGTGCATGGGTATGGCCCGGGGATCACTGACCTGCCAGGGGAAGGCTCTGACCGGCTCTGACCAGAGGGGGCGGATTCTCGCCACCACACCACTATCCACGCCACGGGCCCCACAACTCAGCCCACGAGTGGGCTAGAGACACATTGTCTTCACCAGTGGGGGCAGGTGGGTGGCCCAGAGAGTGGTAAACTGTCCCTGACCCACTCTGACCTGAAAGGACGGAGTCTTGCCACCACGCCACCGACCCCATAACTCAGCCCCTGAGTGGGCTAGAGACACATGGTCTTCACCGGTGGGTGCAGATTGGTGGACCGGAGAGGGATACACTGTCCCCGACCAGCTCTGACCCAAGGGGGCGGAGTTTCGCCACCACGCCACTATTCACACCACAGACCCCACAATTCAGCCCCTGAGTGGGCTAGAGACATGGTTCACATAGTACCATAGGTACGACAATGCAATGCCACATGAAGTGAAGTCTAATGGCTTAACGCATCATCTCTTTGACTATCTACTTAATATGCATGCTACCTAAGGGTCAGTAAGCACAGTTTAACTTGGCCGCAACTCAAGGACAACGCAATGCCATGTAAACAGGAAGATTGTCACAAAAAAAATGAAGTTTGGTTCTTTTATGATTTTTTGTTTTGTGCTGAGCCTGACAGCATTCCCCCAGATATGTTTAAGAACTGCGATTTTGATATCATCCTGAAGTTTTGCAACCCTCTCTGAGACAGAGTGTGCCAAGGAATGTGTGCCTACACTTGTTTGTCAGAAGGCGGAAGTGGCAGGACCAGCTGGGTGTCATCGGCATAACAATGGTAGGAGAAGCCACGTGAGCGAATGACAAAACCCAGAGATGTACTGTAGTGTTGAGGGAAAAAAAGAAACCTAAGCAGATTCAAATCTGCTTAGGCTGCTCTCATTACTGTAGGTATGTCCCCTAGGTTCCGGTCATATTTAAGATTGGCGAGCTAGACAAATGTATGGGATCAGAAAGACTGGAAGCGCCGATGGAGAACTTGTGCGATGTTGACCTAAAGAGAGAGACTAAGGGGCGAATTCACTAAAGGATTGCGCAGCTTTTCCTGACGCAAAGCCTGTGCAAATAAGTAAAAAATTATGTTTGCTATTCACAAAGCCCTCGCAAAGGGTGAAATACGGTGTTAACTGCGTTGCGTTCGTCATTGCGTTTCTCTGCGCCGGTGTTATTAGCTCATATTTAAATTAGGTAATATGGGCGGAGAATGTTCCCCTTTCTATGCAAATGAACATTATTGCAAAACCCGCACAATTCACAAAGATCGGCGCAAATTGCCTCACGCAGTTAAAGTGAAATTAATTGCGTTTTCAGAGACGTGGTGGTATTTAAGCGCAAGGGGTGTGTCGCGGCCAGCCTGTCCGCTGATCATGGCAGCGGTGATTGTTGCGAGGCGAAGGCTTCGCAACGCCAGGCATGTTGTTCGTGAGAGAATATTTAGAAGAAGGTCACTTTTTGATTTAACACTAGAACCACCGCGGTAGCTGTTTGGACACCAGAGCGCGCAGCTCTTCAGCCAACTGGAGGATGAAGTCGCGTCTGGGGAGGCTCAGTTGACTATGCGTCTCTCCACCCGTCCCCAGCGAGTCCAAGCTCCCCCAATGAATAATACTTATTTATAATAGCCTACATAGCACGAAACTGTGCGTATAATAGTCTATACGCGAAACTGCGCATTCCCTATAGCTGTTCATTGAATGGCTGGGGGCCGATATAGGTATAAATAAAGAAAAACATAGCCTACACAATATTTTTTTTATTTGAATGGTCTTGAAAATATTTTGCTTTTGTATCATAGGTGACGGCAGGTATCATCTTCAGCCATGGATGATGACTCCCGTGCGTAATCCTTCCAACGTTGGAGAGGCGGCGTACAACTGGGCTCACATCAGGACGCGCGGTGTGATTGAGTGCACATTTGGAATCCTGAAAAGCCGTTTAGATGCCTAGATCGTACCGGTGGGGCAATGTTATACACTCCCCCAAAAGTATGCCAGATCATCGTGCTGCAACTTGCATAACATAAAATGACAATTTTTCCTTTGTTCGTCTTTTCAAATCATTCCACCTCCGTTTGCAGTCTTCCGCGTTTACACACACAAATGGCACTGACTAATTGGGAAATTAAACCCCAAATATGATTTTTTGCTGCAGTCGTGATATTTTTTGTGGAAAGCTGTGAGACATGTTTTTGAACCTCGTCCGTGAGGCCTTCAAGTTCGCTGTCTGAAAATCGTATCTTTCTTTTTCTGTCTGCCATCGTCCAATGATATGCATACGAGTTGTATGCGCTGTATGCGCAGTATTTATAGTCATTTCCTATATCAGCAGCAAATTGCACTCAGCCGCAATCACCGAATGGGCGTGTTTGCGCTGGGATATTATTAGCGCAATGTCTTTAGTGAATAGGTTTTTAAAATGGAGCACATAGCTGGCGCAACTGACGCGCAATGTAATGGTGCAATTAGCGGGCGCAATTTGCTTTAGTGAATTCGCCCCTAACCCTACTAACACACGCAGGTTGCGCAAACGTTCGACATACGGCCGCTATAGGTGACGATTCGTGTGCGCCGCGTGCGGAAATTACGCGGCCATTTACGGAAACGCGAGATCTGCCGTTTAGTAGACGCTACGTAAGAACGACACGTCATTCCGAAGTTGCGGCCGCGTGCAAAGAACGCACGTGATCACGTGGGCAGGAACCTCCGTCATAAACTCACCTGGCTGACACTAGATTAACAGGTATTTATATGACTTGGTCTGCACGTCTTTTTCGCACGGTGCAAATACGGTGCGGCCGCGTGCAAAAAACGTGGGCAGGAACCTCCGTCATAAACTCACCTGGCTGACACTAGATTTACAGGTATTTATATGACTTGGTCTGCACGTCTTTTTCGCACGGTGCAAATATGGTCACTTACTTACTAAACCCTGACCACTGGCTATATTAGCATTTGCAGTACCACTGGCTATATTTAGCATTTGCCGTACCACTGGCTATATTTAGCATTTACCAGTACAAAAACTATGGTCACTTACTTACTAAACCCTGACCACTGGCTATATTTAGCATTTGCAGAACCACTGGCTATATTTAGCATTTACCAGTACAAAAACGAATTAATGCTATATGGGGATATAGCAGCAAGCATTATGCTACAAACCAATATAAGACTGAACACCATTAACAGTTTAGAACATTTAATTTCACAAAGTACATTACAAATTAAAAGTATACATATCTACAAGGATAAGGTTTACGGTCTGTCACATTACGCATAGCCAGAAAAGCAAAAAAAAGTATGTACAAGCTCTGGCTAGCAACCCATTATCTGCAAAAGTTCTAAAAACAAAAATTAAACAAAGTGCGCATTCTGTGGCAGGCAGACCGGGAACAGACCGTTGTATCCCTCAAAAAAAAAGAGTTAAAATTTACAAAAACTTTTTACAAAAAAGGCATCCATCCTGGCAGGCTGGAAAGGCAGGTTTAGGGAGACGGGCTGGGGGTCACCCTCATCTGAATCGGTCTGGGCTGAAGAGGTCATCCTCATCTGAATACTCCACTGTGGTCAGGGCTGGAGCTGCAGTCAGGGGCTGGGCTGGGGAGGTCAGCTGGGCGGGAGCAGATGCCTAAGGACATAATTAAATGGCTGTAAAAGCAAGTCGCATACGTTCATTGGAAGCGTGCCATGTCACTGGATACGAGAAAATTAACTGCCTGACATCACATACCTTTTTGCATCGAGCAGGGGCATGTTTCAGCATCTCCTGCAGCTGGGCAGACACCTCCGTCACAGTGGTACTTGGCTTACAGGCCATAACTGCACCTTTTAACCAAAAATGGAATGGTGTCAATGCACATGGCATGAAGCAAAGACAATGTATTATTTTGCGAAAATATGAACAATCCCTTACGTAATATGACATTGTAGAGGGTCATCTCTTTCAGAGGCTTCTTCCCCCTCTTCCCATGGACGCTGTACACACACCACACTCTGTGTATCGCTACGGCTGACAGCACCCGCCGGACCACATCTGGCAGATCTTTGCCGCCAATTGAACTCAGATATCGTGTCTGCAAAACATAAAGACAATCATTTACTTAAACATTTCCTTACGTCTGAAGGGCTGAAGGGCTTGGGCTCACAGGACCCGGGCGATGAACATCTACTGCCAAGTAGTGAGATGAGCGAATTAGTGAACTGAGTACATGAGTCTTCAGAAAACCCTGAGTTAACTGTCAGTGTGCAAATATGCATAGCCATTTCACCAACATAAACATGCATGCATGTATACCTGCATTGATAACTGGCAGGACAGGCCTTCCGGCTCTGGCACCTGGCATAGCTGGTCTGGCCTGAGTTCTGCCGACCGGCTGCCTGGGCACTGGAACATCTAGTGGAGTAAATAAAATCAGATTAGCTCAGATTAGTCAACTCAAGTAGTACTCTTTTGGGACCGTTGAATGAACTTCACTATATTACCTTCGCCACTGGAGTCAGACCCCCTGCAGACCCGCTTCCTGGTCACTGGAACATCTAGAGGAGTACATTAGCTCTGATTAGTCACTCTTTAGGTTGTAGTTCTCTTTAGGGACTGTTGAATTAACTTAACTATATTACCTTCGTCACTGGAGTCATAGCGTGTGTTGCGATGTCTCTTCCTTGTGTCTTGTTGGTCTTCCATTGACGACTGCCGCTCAAACACCTTCGTCATGGCCCTGGCTATTTCATAAAGCGCTGTGTAGAAAGTACCATAATCAATACATTTCAACCATCTTATTTCCTCTGAATAATTAATAATGATTAACAGTGTACATGAACACAGCTTACGAGTATTGGAGTCCTTAAACACGCGAACTTTGTGGAGTCTCCAGGCAGGATTTGGTTCCACGTTGTTCTTAATGCGTTGGCTGCTTTTGTGTTCCGTCCAGTAACACAAGTTGCCCTGTGAGTGATAACTGTTAGTACCTGCTCCCCTGTACAATCGGAAAACAGCACTCTTATCAGAAACCACATTGGTCGCTTACCTCTTCCCGGAGCCACGACACTGGGACAGCCGCCACAGAACCCTCCTCCAGAAACTCGACAACGCAGTACATTCTGCACAATAAACAAAAAAACGAACTTAGGTTACATAAGCATAAGGACACTACTGGAAAGCAGAGGGGAAGACATGAATAGTTAAACTGGATTTAAAACAATGACCAATTCAGCTATGCAATTCAACAGTAACTTTACGCAAATGGCTACAAAATGGCGACCACTGGATTTAAAACAATGACCAATTCAGCTATGCAATTCAACAGTAACTTTACGCAGATGGCTACAAAATGGCCTTCCGGCTCTGGCACCTGGCATAGCTGGTCTGGTCTGAGTTCTGCCGACCGGCTGCCTGGGCACTGGAACATATAGTAGAGGTAAATTAGCTCAGATTAGTCAACTCAAGTAGTACTCTTTTGGGACTGTTGAATGCACTTTATTATATTACCTTCGTCACTGGAGTCATAGCGTGTGTTGCGCTGTCTCTTCCTTGTGTCTTGGGAGTTAATCCATTGATGACTGCTGCTCAAACACCTTCGCCAAGGCACTGGCTACTTCATAATGCTCTGTGTGTTCCTCAGCAGACAGAGGTTGTCATGGCTCCTCTTGATGTGCTTGTGGAGGTAGATCTGGGAGGTATAGGAGAATGGGCACTCAGAGCAGGAGAACACCCAAGTCTTTAACATCACAGCTAGGAGAGCGAATGAGAGAGACCATTAAAAAGGATTATCTCACCTGTAGTACAAGTTCAAATATAGAGTGATTATACGTCATTGTAAATGAGAGCTTACTCTCAATTGATTCACGAGGTTAAATAAAGATTGAATGAATATGTAGCTAGTGGGGGGTTACAACCACACAACTGTGGAGAGAGAATGAGACACTTGGTTCCCTCCTCTACTGGTGTTCATGGCCATGGCCACACACCTGGAATACTCCAACCCTGATTTAAAGGCATAAAAGTGGGGAACACATTCTTGAGACGGTTCCTAAAACTGGAGGGGAAAAAAACGGGGAAATGATCTTCCCTCTCTTCATCACTCACTTCTGCATGGGGCTGAGCTCTACCCTGTCAGCAGTGGCAATACATGGGATAGCGGCTCAGCACACAGGAGAACTGCACAGAGAGGAAGGAGGAGAGAGAAACCCAACAACAAAAAAGGCAAGAAGGGTTAATAACTGAGCGAATCTTGCAAGTTTGCACTACAGGGAAGCAATTGCTCAATTTCCCTGATATTGTGGCATCACTGGCGTCAGTGATGCGTCTTATGAATCTCACATGTCTACCGCTAACATTAACTCAATATCAATATTCCCTTTTGTTTATCCCGTCTATGGAAACGTATGTGCATTTGTACTTACGTGTGCCTTTATTGATGATCAGGTGTTTCTCCACCTAAGGGCTGGCCAGACAGAACCATCAGAGACCATTGGGCTGAGCTGAGGAGAGAGCGACATGTTAGAGTGTATGTGTGCATATGTATATGGTGCTCTTCTGTTAATACTCATGAGGGCATTCAACTGAACAAGACTCACAGAGCCTGTGGTGCTGTCCCAGGACTGCCCCTGGCCACGCCTGTCCCCATCTTAGCGCCTCTTCCTGCCCCGCTCACCTGCTTCTTGCTCAGTTCAAACAAGAACTGGGAGGTTGGCAACTGAGAGCATGGGAGGGGAGAGAGGGAGAGAGAGAGAGAGAGAGTGGGTGGGTGACCCTCTCGTTGGCTGACATGAACACTCCACAGGACCACGTGCCAAAAGCCAAGATGGCTGCTATAACAAATCCTGCTAGCTAGCCTAGCTCCGTTGTTGGGCCTTCTAGTATTCTGTTAACGGTAAAATCGGAAAAATGAATGCCTAAAAACAAACACATACTAACGGTGTCGTGGGTTAATGCGAAATCAATGAGTAAGCTAATTATCCCATTTTATTCCAAGCGATGAAACAGTACGAACACTTCATAAAAGTTATAGTGTACACAACTGAAATATTCTCACGTTGCCAAGCCAACATTATAATTTAAGCTACAATTACACAAAAGCGAACGTTTTAACAATAATTGCGAGAGTAATTTTACGTAGGCTACTTAGCTAGCCATGTACAGAAAAAGGCTAATCACGTTAGCTGGCTAGCTAGTTAGCTAACATTGGAAAGAGAGCATCTCCATATAGATAATCATTACAATAGGGTAGCTTGCACATACCGTTGGTGTTTTATCTGGGACGATACCAAAATACATAGCTATCTATGTATACATTGAAATTGAGATACTTACATGATCTGTGTTGTCGCGG
Organism: Borostomias antarcticus; assembly: GCF_949987555.1. Taxonomy (NCBI): domain Eukaryota; kingdom Metazoa; phylum Chordata; class Actinopteri; order Stomiiformes; family Stomiidae; genus Borostomias; species Borostomias antarcticus. The sequence continues at coordinate 50,802,013 of NC_140234.1, read as the reverse complement.
GCGTGTTGGTCTTTCTTCTGTTTCAAACGGCGGAAGTTTACCGTTCTTCTTCTCCTTCGCTAGGTTTAGTGGCGGATCGCAAACAACTTTAATGTGCATACCGCCACCTACTGGCACAGAGTGTGTAACTTGTTTGTCTAGTAGCCCAATGCCTTGCATTCTACGTTCAATGCTCAGCGTTCATTGCTCACATTTAGGTTGCAAAATTAGGACTTTATTCATAGGCATATTTTTTATCATTCTTTTTATTAGGCCTAGACTGCAAATCTTTAGTGTTAATATTAACTGTAAATGAGAAATTACACACAAAACAGACATGCAGGATTTCTCCTCATTATTACAATTCTGTAACTGTATGACTTCAAAATTTATTTTAAAACCTAAGTAATTTACAAATGTTCTGACCCACTGTGACACATTTCCAATAAAGTCAGATTGGGACTGTGATCTAACCACATTGTCACGTTATTTAATTACATCGTAGTTACGGATTTAAGCAGCAGTGGCGGCTACGTTCCCTTACAGTGTACTTGAGGACGGCTATTTTGGTTATTTTGCGACTGAAAAGGCAAGTGTCAGCTAGGTGTGAGCTAGGTCCGCTGCTGGTGACGTCGCAAAATTACCACAATTACACCAATGTGTCCCGTCAGTTTTACGTACTGTGTTAGTAGGGAAGAGCTTAATCTAGTGCTCAGGTCAAAATGCAAAAACAGCTAAATACAAATACAATAGGTGTAAGAGGAAGGGTCGGGTAGTAGCAGATTCAAATCTGCTTAGGCTGCTCTCATTACTGTAGGTATGTCCCCACCCCAATTGTTACAGTCTCTAGTTGAAAGGATATATGGCACACTCATCCCATGAGTCTTGAGTTCTTGAGAGAACTTAACGGGTGCGGATTCAAAAACATGGTAAATGCTGACAAAGGGTAGCGGGCTGAAACACGTTCGCTGTCTGCTGCTGTACTATTCATTAACATAAGTAGCTCAACTTTGTGAGTGTGGATTTTCCCTTTTGTGATTACCCTCTCTAGTTGAGGCATACTTGTCAGATCAGTATACTATCTGTATAATATGCTTTGAGCTAGCAGGAATCAATCAAAAACTAAAACCTACAATGACAACCCACATTTTTTGGTCAATTGACACCATAATTGCTACACTGCATCTTCAGACTGTCCTCCACAAACAATCTATACAAACTTTTGAAATATCAGAAATTGAGCCCATAGCATATCAAAATGTTTTATTGTAAACAGTACTGTATGCAGCTAATGCAAATTCTCGCTCAATAAATCTAATACTCAAATGTTCATGAAAAAAATAGTATTTTGAAAAACAGTATTTTGAATCCTGTCCTCATTTTGTCCCCTCAAACTATTGCTGTTCATACAGGAAAAAATCCACTCTCCACAATCCTATAATGCACCAGCAACTGTCTCCACCAGAGACATCGTTGTTGGCAACCCTGCCGAAATAGCAGACCCTAGGACTACAACTGGCTAAATAGATTGATTGAGTGCCTGTGCCACTGATTGTTTGATTGGTTTCCACATGTGTCTTGTTAGTCTGTGTTTACAGTATATAGCCTACATGTAGCTCCTCAATCCTCTTGTTCTTTGTTCATTATTTGCTGTAGCTGTGCATTGTCCCTGGTTTTTCCTGTGCCATCTTGTGAGTTTGTAAGCTTGTAAGCTTTGTTTTTGTTCTCCACTTGTTGAGTGTGTACTGTACATTGGTTTTATTGTTTAGTCTTTGTTTTTCATTTTTGCCCATTTTGTGGAAACTGCTGAAACCTCCAATTTATATGCATCGGTGACATTTACATATAACCCTTAATTGCTTAAGTCACAGTGTGCAGTCATCTGTGGCTTCTCACTTGGGAGGTAGCTCAAGAAAGATCATGACTTGCCCTTGGTGTGATGAGTTCAAGCCCAGGCTGATGCAGAATAAAGATGTGGATGCATACTCATTGTTGTGTGACATGATTTTAAAGATATTTAAAGTTTTAAATTATGGTCCGGGCAGTTCTGCTGAGAGAATTATGTACAGCATTTGTAACTTGTCTCCTCGTCCTCCTCTTCTACATCATACACACTTCCCCATAGTTTCATTTAGCTTAGCTATCGGCCTTCATGCACAATTTGTCCTAGTCCAGTATAGTTTTACTTTGTTGTATTTTAAAAATGTGTTAGTTTGTCACTCTCTAGTAGTTCAAGAATACAATGCTTGGTGCAGCTTCAAGCTAGATCTGACCAGCCTGTTCATAATTTGTAGCAGTTACTATGTTACTGTGTATTCATCTTGTTTCATCTCATCTGACCAGTCTTTTGTCTGCTTTACTTATCTGGTAATCAGTCCCACTTGTGTTCCAATTCAATCAATGGATCCATGCTCAGTCCAGAGTCCCACAACTGATTCCCATCACACACCCTTATGACTAGTCAATGAGCATGAAGTGTGGTCTCCTTGCTCAGCTAGTGTCAAAGGGCTCAATTAAGTATTTGTTTTTATGATTTATCTCCTCTTCTTCCTCATTCTCCGCTTCTTCCTCTTGCTGCTCAAAATGCCCATTCTGCACACTTCCCCATAGGTTCATTTAGCTTAGTGATGAGCCTTTATGTACACTTAGGGGCATCCGTAGCCCAGTAGTTTTAACTGATTCTCATTTGTCTTTCTCCTCTTCCTCCTTATTCATCCTCAAAATGTCCGGCCCTGACTCTAAGCTGCGCATCAGCACTAATTATTTTATTAACTTTTACTTTATTAACCCTCTGTGGTCCATGCTGAATTCAGAGCAGCTTTGTGATTTTGGTATTGTCTGATATTAATATAAATTCCATCAACTTTAGATTGTGGTGGGGACTGTAGGAGGCCCCTCCATGAGGTACTTTTGAAGGGAAATGAGCCTGTCATATGCAACGGGATGAACTCTATCTCTCTTGCTCTCTCTTGTCCCCCCTCCTCTCTCTCTCTTTCTCTCTCTCTCTCTCTCTCTCTCTCTTCTACTTCCTCCTTTCCTTACTATTACATTTTTCTAACTTGATGCACGAGGTGGGAACTGGGAACTCTCCAAACGGATCTCTATGGAGAGTATCCAGACTGATTTGCAAGAGAAACTAAATGTGAGTTTGTGAAATAAGGATGGTCTCACAAGGCTACTGTTTCCCTGTCTCTCCCTTTCTCTTTCTCTCCCTTTCCTCCTTCATCTTCGTCTCTTCCCATCTCCCTTCCTCTCTGTATCTTTTTACCACCCTCTGTCTCTGCAGGAGAAGCTGGTGGAGTCCAGCAGTGAGGAGTAGTCAGCGTGGTTGGTGGAGAAGACGCCCTGCTCTGTCACAGATGTTGAGGATCTTGGGAACATCATGAACAGCTTCAAGAAAGCCAAGGTCAGACACCAACCACTTTCTGGATTATAGGGGAGTAGAAAGATGAACAATACCTGGTTTCCTTGTGTTGTGGTACTTGTAGGTATCAGAGTATTTTGAAGTTATTTCTGTCATTCACCAAACCTCTTTCAGGTTGTTCTGATGTTCAAACAGATGGAATAGAAACTCCTGCTCAATGCAGTAAAAAGGTCACCCAAACGAATCCTCTGATCTGCTAAGCTGAGTTAGAGACCCAATTTAGAATTTACATTAAAACTAAAAACTGAAGGCCAGAAACATGTTTTAGCTTACAGGGTGGATAGCACAGTAATAGTTTAAAATTAATTTCATTATTAGGGTCACACCCTATTTGGCTGCTCAACATTGCATTTTAAGGCCTTAAATGGATGTTAAGCCTCCTTTGCCTGAGCTTAACACATAACTGTGTCAAGTAAAAAAAAGAAAGAAAAGTGGTTTCATTGAAGGAAAAACAGGAGCACCAGATGGTTTGGTAGACACCAGAGCCGCCGGGTGGAGCAGGGACTTGCGTAACAGTGAGCTGTGAACGAGGACGCCCACTCTGCAGACATGTGGGAACGAGTGACTCAAGAGAAGAAGAGAGAGAAAGAGAGGAGAGGTGGTGCGATTACGTACAGTATGAGCTCTAGAGTAGGCTAAAAAGCATTTTGAATCTGGCTGAATCTTATCCTCTCGTCTAATTAGTGGATTAGTAAGAGCCGTGGTGCTGTCATGCCATTGTGTCCAGATTGTCAAATACTGTCGAGTTCGCATGTTTGTTTACAGGGTACCTCAGAATCTCCACTGATTACTGGGCTAGCATAAAAATGCATGTGAAATGTGCATTCATATTAGCTAAATCTGTCCATGGAAAATATTTTTTCAGTAGATATCTGTTACCTGTACAACAATATTGAGCTAGGAAAGCAGTTTTATTTATATTTTAATTATATTTTTAGTATTCATTCTGGTTGGGAATCCCACGACGTTACAAAGCATTAGCTCCAGTAATGCCTTGTGACATAGTAGATTTAGCTACTACTGTACGAACAGGAATTTCACTTGCATTTTTATAGCTAGCCCAGTAATCGCGATTATCCTAGTGCGAACACTACTCAGGAATGGCAGGAATGCGAGCATGTCACGTTGCTATAGAAATGACAGACCATTACATCACCCTAGACAGTATTTGGCAACCAGACACATTTTGGCATGACATTCCCACAATGCTTTTGTGGACAACTGCAGCATTGCACTTTTGTGGACATTTTTGTGGACTGACCGACCAACTGACTGACTGACCAACCAACCGACCAACTGACAGAACGAAAGAGTAAGAACTGCAAGTATCAGCCACCACTGTACACCACTTCTAATGGGCTAAAATGCTCTATACACTTCAAAGCCATTCGACACAATGGAGGCCATCGCTGTGCCAGTTTCCTCATGTCCAGTGGCACTGCATTGTGACACGACATTGATATCTGCCCAGCTCCTGCCTCTGTTGTTTGACACTGACAGACAGGACAGAATAGTCATTGTCAACTCTGCTGGGACAGCCACCTGTCATTCCTGGCCATGTTCTGGTGTCTATGATGTCACTCCCCTGGACAGGTCACCTCCCACCTTTGACCTCAAACTGCCTGAAAGTAGGCTACATTTAACTTTTTCTCTCCCTCATAGCCTCAGAAGGCTATCTGAGAACCCATACTCTCTCTGGCCCAACCAGGCCTAGGCCTAGATGAGTCAATTCAGCAATTAGGGTTCATCAACAGTTCAATCACTTTAGAAGTGAATTTTATATTTATGTCCAGAGGGAACTGTATAATTAGAATAGGCTGCCAAAGCAAATACAGGATGCAGAGCAAAGTTTTTTAATTGGTTTTGCGCTATCAATCACCAATTTTGGGAGCTGGGAGGAGAAAAGAGAGGAACATGGGTACAGTGTACTGTATGGCCATTTCTGACATGTCAGACATTTTCAACATTTGCCTGTTCTACCACTAGGTGTTGTCAGATGCACCGTTTTTCAGGTAGCTCAATATGTGAGAAAACCGAAAAGACTGCTGGCCTTTAAAGGTACCTGGTGTCGTATTTGCATGTGACCTACCGTTTTCCAGTAAGTAATAAATTATATACTTTGATATAAGATTACAACAAAAGTAGAAATTAGTAAAAAACTTTGTCATACATCGTTGAATAGGTGACCACTATGACCAATTATGTGAACCAAAATGGGATAGAATGCTTTTTTTCATTCTGTGAGACTTTAAAGCAGCAGTATATAATTATAATGAGGGGAAATTCCATCTGCCAATTTAAATTAAGTCTGCCAAATTAAATTCACGGTTTGTGGGCTTAGGTACCCATAAGAGTGACCATAGAAAGATGCCCCTTCTTGCTGTTTGAATCTCAGCCTGCATGCACCAGAGGTGGCCACACCTGCCCGGTGTATGTTATTTATTAATTAATTAATTTTTAATTTGAAAATAATAGTAATTATTATAATTGCTGTAGAAGAGACAAACAGCATTCTGCAAAGACACAGATTTCACAGAGGAGCTCAATCACTTATCCTTCTTGATTTATCATAGCAATATTAAAATGTTTATAAACATATGAAAATCCTACATACTAGTGGAACAGCTTAGCTAAAGAATAATTAATAAACCATTTTAATAAAGCCTGAATGGTCTGAAAATGCACAATTGTTATGGTTATCTGCCCCACTGTGCAGCTTTAAAGCTAATCATGTGAGGATGAAAAAAAACCAACTCTGTGGTGCCTCTTGAGCAAAAAAAGTATTCCTAAAAATGTTTAATGATTGTATGATTTTACAGGATAAGACACTGATCAATGTTATTATGTGCATATAGAATGGTCAACTTAATTATTGGCCAATAGTGTAGCCAAGCTGTTGGTTGATTCTCCCCACAATATGGGGCACATTGATTCTTCAACGTTGAAGGTACTGTACAGTCAAAGCCTATTGACAACTGTAGACCTTGGGTGTCATATACAATTTACTGTATATGTGCTATCGACCTACAGCTGTTAATTTGAATCTGCCAGTAGCCAATATGGTTCACTTTCATTACTGCCCCAGCATCAATTCACATGACCAGTCACTTGAAAATAGCCTTGTCGAAAATTGCTTCATGTTCATACTGTACATGAAGTCCTACTGTATGAGTGTTTCTGACACTGACAGCTCTGCATTAGAAGTGCTGTTGTAACACTGGCTTTGGCTGCCTGGGACTCGTGCCAGATGGTGAGCAGCCCACAACCAATGGATCATTAGCCTAGTAGCTCAGCTGTTTTTCTGGGTTGGGTTTGTTGTTAGGTAGTCTATGCTGTTCTACACTGTCCTTCGGGAGAAGGTGAGGCCATTATGTTCAGATTTAGCCACTTTGATGTGTGACGATAACATCCTATCTACTACCCGAGCAGGGCACAGATATAAATTGATCAATCAATCAATCAATCAATCAATCAATCAATCAATCAATCAATCAAACCAACTTTATTTATATTGCACATTTTGTACACAGAAGTAACAATGTGGTACACAGAAAAAGAGGAGGGGGACACTATACATAAAAAATAAAGAAAATAAAAGCAATTTTATTCAATTTTATCATTAAAAATATTTTACCTGAATGCTAGTCAACCATAGTAACACACTAGAAAACACACACAGGATACATAACACATTATAAGACACATACCTGTAAAACACATTTAACATTTACAGTAACAGCAAACTACTGGAAAATGTTGAACTAATTTAAGGCACTTAAAGGAGTAGTAAAGTGAAAAATCATGTTTAGCCCTGTTTTAAGGTTACTTATGATCATATACAATGGTTCAGATCAAAAAGTTGACAAAACTAGCACTTTTGAGAAAGTCTGATAATTGCTCTACCACCGTTTTGGTCATACAATGGATGTGGGTGGGCACCTTTAAAAATCATTCAAAAAACATGTTAAACTCTCAATTTCTCAAGACACTCACCGAGGTGTTAGTTGGCGTTCTGACATATAATTCGCCATAAAGTAAGATTCTAGTTCATCTGGAAAGGCTTTTTTAAATATTTAGCATAGAACTATTTAGTCGCAGCACATACGTGTGTAAACTTCCGCAAACTAGGTAGCCTAGCAACATAAACAATAACAATAGCTACCGTACAGTAAGTAGTTCCGCTTCCTGAATCCCCTCTGCGGATTGATCTACACATCTACAACGGTCGCGTCAGTACAAGTCAATGGATTTCATAAAATGATCAATAAAACCCTACATAATTCATACTTTGCGGCGAATTTGATGTCAGAACACCAACGGACACCAATTACCCCCTCGGTGAGCTTCTTGTCTTTGAAATCGAGAGCTTAAAAGGTTTTTGAATGATTTTTCAAGGTGCCCACCCACATCCATTGTATGACCTAAACGGCGGTAGAGCAATTATCAGACTTTCTCAAAAGTGCTAGTTTTGTCAACGTTTTGAACTGAACCATTGTATATGATCATAAGTAACCTTAAAACAAGGCTAAACATGCATTTTCCCTTTACTACTCCTTTAACTATATGGGCCTACATAGAGTACATACAGTAACTTGAAGTTATGTTGACTGTTAGCTATGTCATAACAACACATTATAAAACACATACAGATCACAAATAGCACATTATAAGGCACATAACACATTAATATTAATTATAGACTATTATAGCAAGGAGAACAAAAAGACACACTGCTACAGTAATACAGTACTGAACTGTATGCACTCCTGGCTTGTAAAGCCCACTCAGCAGCAGAAAAGAGCCACACTACTAATATATTAGTGTAAGTGCTGCAAGATAACCCCAAGATGTCAACAGTGGAAATAGGGTGACCTCATTTAAGATAAGAAGTCAAGAGAGTAGCTTGTAGGGTAATCTCATTGTATAAATCCAACTTCAGTACAGTGTAAGGTCCATTCAGCTTTAGAGGTGCCAGAGTTAAGCAAAAAGTAGTAGTACTGTAGCTACGCACTGACAGAGAGGCTGAGCTGTGTCTGCTAGACATCCTGGATATGTTAGCCTTACCTACCCCCGTAATTATTTTTGTTTGCTTCAGACTCTCTCTCTCTCTCTCTCTCTCTCTCTATCTCTCACTTTCTCTCAATTCTTTCTCTTTCTGTCTCTTCTTTATCTCTCTCCTGGCCCTCTCATCTAACTCCTACCTGGCTACTCTCCCCCTATCTTTCTCTCTCCCCTGTCTGTAGTTATTTCTTTCTGGGCCCACCCCCCATCCACCACCTGCTAATCTCTTTCTCTCCCTCCCTCCTTCCCTCATTCCCTCTGCCGACCGTTTGCACCAGGCCTGTTGTACACTTGGGCTAGAGAGTGCTGCGTGCTGCTGAGAGATGTCCTGGTTCTGTCCCTCTTCACAGGCTTCGCAATGATGGGGTGTCTGGGAGCACAGCGGCAGGGATAAACAGGGCACTGGACAGCAGGGTCTGGGCCAAACAGAATCGCACATGGGTGCACACTATCCACAGGGACATATTGTAACACGGTCTATGTTGTAATATAACTACTAGTTGTCTCGGAATCTGGACGTGTATCTTGCATGGCTTATTGATTAGGGTTGAGACAGGACCTTAATCGATAGAATATGTCAACACCACCGCCCACGACAGACATGCCATCCAGAGGGTGGTGAAGACAGCGCAGATTAACATTATCAAAGAGACCAACCACCTGTTCGCACCATCTCGCCAGAGAGATGGAAGATGGCTGAGCATGAGGACTGCGAAGGAGTATGCAATAGACTGACACTGAAGACATCACCTGGTCAGATCCCCCCCTCCATGACCCATTCTCAGTTAACCCACCACCCCCACGACTGGTCTGGTTTGACAGACCAGTCTCTCAATCCCACCCCCTGCCCTTGCTGACATCCCCCATGTTGGCCTTCGACAACAACGGACTCTGCATTACTGTACACTTGAACCAACACCTGACAACACTCGAACACTATGCACATCTGTATACTTGAACGTTATTTAATTGCACTGCCTATATCATGGACACTGAAATAGTCATCCATGATCGGATGGGATAAGCAGATGCCGATGATACTGGTAGACGACGGAAAGTATAGTAAATTGCTAGTTTGAGAACCTTTAAATGTCTAGCTGAGTACCTAGGACTGGAATGAGGAACTGATTAGTACTGCTAAAATACTGATTAGTACTGATAAGATACTGTAAGGACAAGTGATTAGAATACTTAATAATTATAATGTACTTCACACATGGCTAATAAACTTACTATTCTATTATTCTAACAAGAATGAAACGGCAGAGATGCAGACATCAGAAGTAGCTCCAGCCCTCATCCACTTCGTATCTAAAAGCCTCTTCCTTTCCATTGTCTCCTTGAGGCATTTGTTTACCTTTCAGATTTGGTTTATTTGCAAGGTTGTGTTGGTGACGTATTTGGTACAGTACTGTATGGTTATCCTTGGAGGCCATGCATCTAATGCCTCCCTGCTTACTATGATATGTTGATATGATATGTTGCTTGCCATTTGCCTGCTGAAACACCAGTTCCGCAACATGAATCACTATCTTAGACTACTGAACAGAAAGTACAGGATACCACTAAATTGCAGCAGGACATAATGTTTTCAAATGTCACCACAGCATGATATTCCCATTCCACTGTGCAGGGTAGGTGGGAGGATACTGTCTGAGCATTAATTACTTGTTCATGCCATTGTACTTCAAAAACCCCTGACTGTTGTAAAGGATATTCCGCTGTCAGGACTGTGGAGTTCCTCCCAGGGCTGTTTGGCTGACAAGCTTTTCTGCCACGCAAAAGCCCCAGCTGCAGAGGCCAGATAGACCTGTATATGGTTACCATGCTCAGACTTAGCCTAGAATAAGTTTAAGTACACCAGTGTTTGTTTGATAAGCAGTCTAATGGCCTCAGAAGCCAAGCACCTGCGGTCACACTTAGATGCACACATTTCTGTACTGAACCCCACAAAACAGCTGGGTCAGAGTATTGTGTTGTGTTTTTACCCCCCACTATTGTAGAACTGCATTAGGGAATGAATATGTAGGATGTCTGGGTCATTGGCTCTTTTCATTAGATTAGAGCAAATTGGGTTGGCATGTTTGCAAGGGAGTGCTGAACAAGGTGTTCCCTCTCTTGCGTCTGTCATTTTGAGTAGAATTCAGTTTCACTATGGAAAATCATAACATTGAAGCATGCGGTATTCACAATTTAAGATGTGTGGTCCTGGCCATTTGCCCCCTGTTAACGGCCTGGGGCCTCATTTATCATTGAGGTACGCCTTTTTTTACACCTCTTTTTCCGCGATTTCAGCCGTACGCCCTCCCCCCCCCCCCCCCCACAGCGCGATCTATCAACCAAAAAGGGCGTATATTTAGTCACCTTTTTAGACGCTTTTCTACACCACCTCCCGACTTGGCGTACCGATTTAGATGGGTTTTTACACTCTTTTTGAACACGGGGAACTGGCGACGCCGGTGGTGCGTCGGTGAATTACAATGTTTGATGGCGAGAGGAAGAGCGAGTTTATAAACACACAATCATGTAGGCTAATAGCCGAAGTCAGCACCAACATATATCTCAATGCAAGATTGTGTCCTCTAACCGGCTCATTAATGGTCCGATATGGATTTGTTCCCCAAACTTAACCTATGCGCTGTCCCAAACCTTTCTGCGCAATATGTCACACACCTAATGTAGGCACTCCATCAAACGGTAATAATTGACCAATTAGATTGTCATTAATATGTGATCATGTGGACCTGTTTGCTGTTTGGTAAGCATATAAATGACAGTCCTCCTGTGCGTAATGCGAGCCAAAATGAATCCGGCACTACTCGGCCTACTTGCCGAGATAGAACTCCAAAGAGGTGACGGCGATGGCGACTGCACCCACATATTGATGAGGGCACCATCAGTGAATGAATATGTCTATGTGAATTGCAAAAATGTGCACACTATAAATACCCAAATCATATGTGACGCCGACATGCTCATCACAAGTGTAGTGCCACGGTGGCCTGGCTCCACACATGACTCATTCATCCTGGCGCACAGCAAGGTAGGGGCTAGACTGGAGGCAGGTGCTGCGCATGACGGCTAGCTTGTTGGTGAGTGCATATGCCAAGATACATATTCTTTTTTCTTTTTTTTTTTACTTTAATCTTTATTTGCATTTTCCATCCACGACAATACAATACAATAAAAAACATAATAAAAACAAACAATAACAGCTTATGGGTACTTCCATCAAGTCACAATGCAGCTCTTTTCTCTTACTCAAATATTACAATTTCAATATTAGTGGTATCATCACACTTCCTTCTATAATCCATCCATTTTCCCCATCTCCCTTCAAACTTTTCTTCCTGCATCCTCAATGCATGCGTGAACTTCTCCATAACATAAATCTCCTTCACAACACCCAGCCACTGCTCCTTGGTTGGGGGTTCCATCTTATACCAAGCCCTTGTTATTGTCTTTTTACTAGCAACCAATAGTACTTTAACTAGGTATCTGTCCCCTCCTTGTACATCATCCTGTGTTATGTTTGCAAAGATACACATTCAAAGCTGATAAGAATGAGAACCAGTCAAGAGTGATGATTTTGTGACCTACTGGCAACAGTGGCTGCCACCTGAGGGAGTGGCTGCTGGTTCCCTTCCCGGACCCTCAGAATGAGCAGGAAACCCAGTTCAACGAGGTACATGCCCGGACACGCAGCATCATCGAGTGCGCCATTGGCCTCCTCAAGGGCCGATGGCGCTGCTTGGACGCGCCGGGTGGTAGACTCCTCTACCACCCGATCAAGGTATGTAAGATCATCTGGGCATGTACCATCCTCCACAACGTGGCAGTACGGCGCGGAGTGCGCCTCCCTCCGGGCCTCCCCCCACCAGAAAATGAGGAACCAAACCCTTAGCCCCGTCCCCGTCATGAAGGTTACCAGCGGGGCCAAAGGGCCCACACTGAGGTCATGCGCCAGCTATGAAGACACAAACAAGTAAGGTTCACATTGTTACCATTTTATTGTCTGTTGGTGAGTGACTGTGTGAGGTGTATAGGTGCGTTTGTGAGTGGATGTGTGAGGTCCGTGAGTGTGGTAGTGAGTGACTGTGTGAGGTCCGTGACAGCATGTGTGAGGGAATGAAGTGCAGTGAGGATGTCCTGTTCACTCTGGTGGTGTATTGTGGTGACCTCCACCAACTGCTGCACAACTGCCCCAATCCCTTCTGCCATGTCCCTCTGGGCCTCTAGGGTCCCCGTCTGGGCCTCCAGCACAGCGTCTGAGAGGAAGCCCAGACGGTTTCCCTCAGGGACCCTTGAGGGAGGGACGCTGGCAGCAGGGACCGGGGCGCTGGAGCCGGAGGTGGAGGCGTGGGCGGTGGAGGTGGAGGCGGCACGGAAGGCCGGCGCGCTGGAGACGGAGGCGCTGGAGGCACTGGAAGTGGAGATGGCACTGAAGGTGGAGGCTGGCGCGCTGGAGGTCGTGGCGCTGGAGGTGGAGGCTGCAACCAGCGGGGGCACGACCGTCACGTCAAGGACCACTGCAGACTCCCCCTCCTCTGAGTCACCCCACGTCAGTCTGGGGAAACAATTCCAGTCATTTTCTTTGAGTGTCTGTAAACTTTATTTTCCATTAAACATTTTATTGTGTAGCCATATTCATTTGATATGTTTTCTGTTGGCAGCCAAATAAATGCTTGATTTACCGATGCTCAAGTGTGATTTACCAGGTGATTTAGATGAGAGAGTCTTAATTTCCCAGTGGGGAAAATGTTTAATGTGGTCTAACATTATGAAGTGATCATCTGTGTTATCGTTCCCTGTTTTTGGTCCTAAATCAATCATAGCCTACCACAGAATGTTTGGAATGTTTGCTTTCCTCACAGCCACATAATACAGAATGTCCGTGTACGCCAAATACAAGATAAACAAAACGTATAGTAGGCTACCTAAACTGTAGGAGCAATCAGATAAAGGTAAGCTAATACCTTTACAAATACCTTCCGAAGAGGATTTTTTTCCTTGCTTGTACCTCACCAACAAGCACATGCACCTCCATCTCTGAAAAGTTTCTCTTCTTTCTGTGCTTTTCCATAAATGTAATTGTCTTGCCTTTGCTCCACGCTACCTTTTTATGTCAGTTCCTTCCTTCCTTGTCATGGTTTGCACCATATATGGTTGAATTTGGGCGTGTAGAGGGTGGAACATGAGGCACGTTCACGTCCGCACTCTTCTAGGACACCGTGGGATTTATCATTGAGAAATCGGTGCAACCGCGTGTACGCAATGTTTGATAGATCCGAAAAGCGTCTAAATATTTTCGCCGTACGCGGCAGTCCGCCTTTTTCTCGTTTTCGGCGTACGCCATCTTTTACACCTGAATTTACACCCTTTTTGATAAATGAGGCCCCAGGACCCTTACCCCTGGACCTTGAACTCCTGTGCCCCCTGGACCTTGAGCACATCCCCTCCCTGTGACTGCCCTTGCACTACCCCCGAGACATTTGTACACTTTGATCACATTGTCACTAGGTTTTGTTCGGCCTCCTTGTGTGTATGGTCTTGTGTTCGTTGTCTTGTCTTCTATGTTGGTTTGTGTCCTCCCAGCCCCATCTCTTGACACCAGTCCCTCACTAGTCCCATGCCACTCCAGTCCCTCCACTCCTGCCTCTCTAGCTTAGTCTTCTCTAAGCCCCCTCCTTTTGTTTCTAAACTCCCCTCTCTAGTTCCCAGTCCTTAGTTCTAGTCCCCTTCTTCTTCTTCTTCATGTGAGTTTGATGTTATATCCTCTACCCCCTAGGCTCTGGGCCAAGGGGCTATCCTTTCACCACCCCGAGCCTGGGTGAGAGGTCATCCGGGCTATATATCCGGGCATACCTCCAGGAGCCATGTCACCGTTTCGTCCCCTCAGTCCAAGGTTAATTGTGCAGCCCTACAGCCTAGATTTTACGAGAACAGCAGTCCGAGTCCGAGAACAGCATTGCACTCAGACACACTACTGTACACACACACACACACACACATCAAACAAGTACAATGTGCAGTGCAACGTCATGGCGTGATCAGAGTCTAAGAAAATATAATCTATAAAATTAATTAATAATCCATGAGAAAGATTTGTCCAATATATAGAAAGACGTTCACAGATGAATTGTATACTTGAGTTAACCTTTGGTCATCACAGACCCAACCCAGATCAAGGGCTGAACTAGGAAATTATTTTAAACCAATCTCTTTTAACTAACCTGAAAGTTATTTGCATCAGATATCATCTCTGACAATAATCTTATTCAATTTGGCTTTTTCGGCTTGGCCAGATTCTGTTTCTCTCTCCTTTGAGTGATCAGAATTTAACTGAACACATTACATTGCACTTTATAGTACTTTCTCTTGAAATTTGAATACTTTGTTTAATTTACCTTTTCTGTAACTGCAGATTTTAGTAATGGCTCTTGAGAAGTTCTGCTCGTACCGTACATTAATTCAGCATTATCGGCACTCCCAAGACATCCAGTGTCTTACTGAGGGCTTGTTTAATGCACCATTGGTTGAGCAATGTCCTAATGCAAGTACCCTTTTGTCAGGATTGTCCTGGAGTGAGATGGTAAATGGTAATGGTAAATGGACTGCACTTATATAGCAATGGCCTGCTCATTGGGAGCAATTTGGGGTTCAGTGTCTTGCCCAAGGACACTTCGACATGCTGTATGGACAGGAGGAGGCGGGATTCGAACCGCCGACCCTAAGATAATTGGATGACGCGCTCTACCACTGAACCACAGCCATCCCAGATCTATAACCACTATCCATGTTGCTCAGTGACTCAAGTCAAGGGCTCTGCCTGCCACCTATTTGGCAACATGAAGCCCCAAATCTCCCCAGATGGGTGCATATTCAGACACCCATATGGTCACACTGACATTGCATCACACGTCGCTCGCTCTATAAATACATTGTATTTATAAAGCTGGGGTGTAGGCATGGTGTTCTCACTGGTGGAACGAAATAACATGCTCGATGTAATCTGATTTGTTCTGTTTAATTGCCCGTGTTATGTTGTTTGAGAGGGCTGTATCAAATTGTTTTCATGAGTGAAAGAACATGTTCTGGAATTGGCACTGTTCATTTTCTTGACTCTTAAAAGGTCAATGCTCAATGCACAATGCTACTTTTTCAAGAGTGAATGAGTTCATGCATATAATGAAATGGAAAGTAGCAAGTTGTTTTGGTGTTTTGGATGGCTGGGAGTGAGGTTGTTTTCTGTGGGTTTTTCTCAGAACCCAGCAGCTGAATTGCTAATCGGTCAAACTAAAACTAATTCTGAGTTGTGTCTGCTGCAGAGGAAAGAGTTAGGCCAGGTGGAAGGCCGGATGGTGAGGCTGCCCAAGATGAAAAGAGAGAGGAGGGTGGAGGAAGAGGGGGAGAGAAGAGAGATGATTACTCCTACGCTGACCAAGCAAGGTAAGGAGCAAGTTCACACCTTCAACTGAAATGCAATCAAGCTCAGACTGCTAGGAGTCAAGGTAGTCTGACTCCAGGATGTGGTCAGGGAGTCTTACAGAGTTGTTCTGATAGGAGGCCATGATCAATTAAAGGTGTCCTCAAACAGATTCCTTCAGCTAGCATGCACTTGCGGGCTTTATAGTTCCACAGTACAGTATGTAATTCTTAGGGTGTATGTTCTGCCATCGGCAATGTCTAAATCAGAATCAGTTTTATTGCCAGGTATTTTTCACACATACAGTACATGTACTAGGGATTTGTTCTGGTCAGAGAACAAGATCTAGATCCACGATGATTAAGAAAAACATCTATTTGGATAAGATTTAGAGCAGGTGTGCATCCTCCAGTTGCCCTCTTGGCTGTGGGTGCTCAGCTACAGTACAGTTAATTACGTGTAGAAAAAAAACACCAAGTTGGTGATGATAGCAGCTCTCCAAAAAGAACAAGAAATGGTGCTCAGAGAGCACAGACCTCTAATGGGTTCTAAGTTGGCCCATGCTACACTCCTCCACCAAGTTTCATAATCCTGGTCCAAAAAATGAATGGTGGTGAATGGTTGGCCGTGTTTGGGCGGCTAGTGGACCCGCCCCATATTCGGATCAACTCCAAAATGTAATGGGTTGTTAGTTGACCTACACCCCGCCACCGAGTTTCATGAAAATGACTTCGGTAGTTTTAGTGTAAACCAGGGCCCTGTATACATAGCTAGTTCAACATATACAGGATAACTTTCCAATAGCTTGCTCGAGTAAACCAAAGAACCTCAATCACACATAAACGGTACCACGGCAGTGGCTATCAACTCGTTAAGTCTACCCAACTGGCCCAATCTAGCTATGAGTGCGTTCATGGTAAAAGGGGAAGTATTTGCAAAAAATTACCATTCGCAACCTTATTAGACCTATGGACAAAGCAAACACCATGGACAGCAAGCATGCATAAGCAAGCACCATCCACCGCATTTTACACAAGAGTAATATCGTAGAAAAATGAACTATAAAATCCAGATGCAAAACAGTCCCTGCTGCCAAAGGCAGGAAGGAAAGCTGGAAAAATATTGCAGACTGTGAATGCGTCTACATTTTATCAATATCCTCATGAACATGAGTAGGCTATAGGGCTGGGTATCGATTCGACTTTCAGGAATCCATTCGATTCCGATTCACAAGGTTCAGAATCGATTATCACGATTCAATATCGATTCGGTTAGTGTTACTAAAATCTTTTTTTTTTTTTTTTTAGCTGTAACCTTAATTACATGACTGCCAAGTTATGGCTGACTCAATCAAGTGACCTAAAGATCATGTGATGACACTCGGACTTGATCAACAATTAATAATATTTATTGAAGTTATACTAATCAATGATCAAAATAATATTATAACACAATTCAATAATATATAGAAAAACACATGGCAATATGAAAACAGCAGAAATGAAAAGAATGATGTCATAGATTATCACAGCCTATCCTAAATCTTCTAAGCTTAAACAACACTTGGCATCACACCACATCAAAGAGAATGCTGGGTGCAACCTTACGAGTGGTGTGTTTGGAGCGCGGTGTCCGGAGGTGTTGTCGGCTTGAAGGAATGGAGGAGGCACGTGACTGATGGTCGCTCGGTTCGATGAAGGGGGCAGCGCACCTGCGCTCCCGTTGAGTGATGGTAGCGTTGCGCGAATGTTGATGTTCGCGGAGGTTAAAATTCAGTTTCAGAGTACAAAAGTTGCAAATGTCTCATTCAAAACCTCTGCTCTTGCCAGAGGTGGATCGTTTGAAGAGTTGGTGGAAATTCCTAAGACACTGGTGTCGACTACAGAGATCTTAGCTAGCAGTTCAGCATTCCACGGATACAGGCTGATTTCATCAACCAGGCACAAGCTTGGGTCCTCGGTCATGTGTTTGGAGGAACACAGACCCTGGCAGTTGAGTTACTGGAGAGGTGAGAGCACACAAGAGAGCACGAGAGAGGGAGTTCCTTTCTGATCTCTATTTAAGTAGAGAGGAGATGAGACGTGTGCTGTTTGCATAGACAGACACCGATTGGTGACTTGATCATCCAATGACCCCCGCTCCCTGTCATAAAATGGGGGAGCCAAGGTTCCCTTAGGGGTCTGTTATCATCAAATATCCTGGTTATGGTTTCAACATGATATAACATTTCCCATGCAACATGCATAATCAACTGATTCATGATTTTAGTTTAAGATTGATACCAAACATGGTTAGGCAGACTTAGCAGCATAGAATCAGTTATTTATAACACACAGTAACACTTGGTTACAAATACATCAACGCAATAACTTTATTTCCAGGGCTTATTCTCGTGGTGGCTGCATCACAAGCACATTTCACTTTATTAAAGAAACAAGGCAAAGACGGTAATTTCTTTGTCTCACTGTGAGTCTGCTGTTGAGGGGTCTGCATTGGAATGTGTCCTGGCCTGAGTTAACATGAGAGATGTGTCTCACAATATGGTCAGTAAACTGTTTGTCATGTCCATCTCCACTACAAAACAAATGTTTTAAATGTAGAGGAGAAACAGGAACATAGCCAGTAGACTGAAATTCTAAAATAATAAATTCACAGGGTCTCATGTCACGAAAACGATTGTTGGGGTCTTGCTAAGGCCAATTCATAAACTAATAGCAAGTAAAAGTGAATATTGAACTATAATAAAGATATCTCTCTGACTTTTAAAGACGTTTTAATAGTCTTATTTACAAATTAAATTTGCTATTAAAAATTGAGAAATTAGTTGCACCATTTCCTGAAGCAGACATTTCTGCATTGCTGAAAATCAGTGGGTGATTGAATTTGAATTTGCTATTAAGAGAGCTATAGGCTGAAAAATTAGTCGATTCCTGAAACAGAAATTTCAGAATTGCACTCAATGGGTTATTGTCCTCTCTCTCTCTCCCTCCCTCCCTCTCTCTATCCGTGCAGACATAAAAGGCAGCTGAGGCATTTGATGTCAGGTGTCACCTATTGAACACAGGAGGGCCTTTAGATTATGATCATTAAGACTCATGCCAACTCCCAGCAGGCCACAGTTCCCTGTTTAGCTCCAAGCAGATTTAGCAATTCTGTTCGGACATCTTTCATGTCTCCCAGGGGTGCTGGGAGTGAGATAAGAGCCTGATATGGGCCTTTCCTTACTTCCTTCCCCGCTGGGCTGATTTATTTTATAAGGGACTGTGGAAAACCAGAACCATATAGTTGTTGCTCGGTGGATGGGGCATTTATTACCATCTGAAATAAAGTGCGTGTGTATGTGTGTGCATGGCTGCGTCGGGATGAAAAGAGGGCTCCTCAAATAATAGTGAGCCGGCAGTGTTTGAGTTCATTGGCAAATGTAGCAGAGAGCCGACAGTGGAGCTAAATGGCATCGGCCTCTGACTCATCCAATGCCGTGACACCAGCCCCAAGAACTGTGTCACTTAAAACAAAATGGACTCGTCATTTACCACCCCAGGTGGCTGAGGAAGAGTTGCCTGTGCAGCAACTGAAGCTCACAATAGTTGAATCCCAATCTGAGTGCGCAAACCACCCTTGCGGCCCCTCGCACTTGCGGCCTGAGCACTTAAATGACGTCAGCTGGAAGGGCCAGAGGGTGCAGGGCCGTGAATTAAATGGGACAGCACTTCCAGCTGCGCGCCAATGATTCCCAAACCAGTTTAGCTCAATGCCCCTCCCACTTTGTTTTCATTGGCTGCCGCGTCCCTCCGAGGCAGAGGCTGCTCTGACGCGCTCCTCAGCTCTCCGCTCGGCTCTGCAAATTGACCGACTGACGTCTGTTTTAATTTAATAATAATCAAAAAATTATGTTGGGTGGGATATGTTTGCAGCATGTGGATTTCAAGATCAATGTTGTGTTATAGGCAAATGTCATGATTTATGTGTGATGCACTCGGATCATGACTGGATGCACTCAAGCACTGTGTCACATGAGACGTGGTGGACTGTGGGTATTTTCTGCTCCTAAGTCCGCGAAATTGCGGACTTTCGGTAAGTGCGGTTAAAGTGCGCAAAATGGCGGCAGTGGCACACTTGTGGACCTAGCAATTCCGTTTTGGGACTACCCTGAGCCCTTGTGGACTTAGCGGAAACGCGCATGTAAGGCCGCGAGTCCTCTGCACTTTCGCCTAAGTGCGCGATTTGGGATTCAGCTAATGACTCAGAGATGAAAAGTGCCATGCTTGAATGTGTCCATAAGCTCTCAATGGCTTAAAATGTCAAAGCTTTTCCTCTTCTGATGAGTTGCCGGTCAGATCATGCTTCTGAACTTCTCACAAATTAAACTGAAATGAAAATGTTATATACATTGCATCTTTTGAAATGCAATGGGAAAGCCCCCCTCAAATCCCCAAAGAGGGACTTGATATCAGGCATTGTAATGTACTGTATCTGGGTACATTAAAAGAGACAAATGAAAATATTGTTTGATGGTTAAAATATTCTGTCTCCCAAACACAGCCGGTAGCATCAAGGCCTAATCACATGCACTCATATCACATCTGACACCTTTTGATGTTCAACATCTTGTTTGAATGAGTGGGCTTTATTGGAGACTTTGGCATCTCTTATCTCATGCTGTTTGTCAGTATACAGTAGTTCACTATTTACAGTATTGGAGGCAAACCGTCCACTGACTGACCACCACAAAGCTATATTATAATCATGTGGTTGATATACTATTATGCAACAGCAATCATGTATTTTCCTATTGAATGCAAGTCATCAATGTTTGTCACATTTGAGGTGTGTGTGTGTCTGTGTATATCTGTGTGTGCACATGTGCGTGCATGTGTATACTCTATTCCTACTTCATTCTCCTTTTTTCTACAGGATACAAACTGATGGGAACTCACTCAGGGGTGAAGCTTTGTCATTGGACCAAGGTAAAAACTGAATCATTTATCCCCCAATATTGATTAACTATCACTCATCATCCATTGTAAATCGCTTTGAGTGCCGCTAAGGTGGAAAAGCGCTATATAAGTGCAGTCCATTTACCATCCTCATTCACCCCAAATAATTTGCAATATATAATGTCATACCTTAGTAATACACCTTTCCCCCCGTCTAGTCCATGTTCAGAGGAAGAGTAGGCTGCTACAAGCAACATTTTTATGGCACTGAGTCTCACAGATGTATGGAGACCACCATAGCCTCGCCTGTGCAAACAAGTGTGTCTTCTGCTGGAGGTAGGTTCATTGTCTCCCACCCCCACCCTGATGGGAGGGATATTACATCGGTCCATGTCAGTTAGTCCCTTCATTCATCCATCACACATGTACCAGAGGCCCCAACGAGGGGGGTGCTTGTCACTGTTCATTTTTCCCGTTGCCAATATATGACTTTGTAGCCTACATAAATAACTAACTATACTGTAGTCTCAGTCTCAAAAGTATAGTCTATTCTACTCAAATCATGGGCCCATCTACTCTCTAAATCCAGAGTTTAGAGGTTGAGGAGTTTAGTTGTTCTACATGTTAGGATTCTCATAGGTTATTATTGCGGTTAGATACATTGTGGGTAATATTATTATGAGATAGTCCTTATAGTTCACAACATAGATCAGATCTCTTGTTTAGGTAATGCAATTATGTTGGATAGATTAGAGATAGAGTATGGCAAAATCATGTGTGTCCAAGCATAATGAAGTCATTCCCTTAGGTGGGGAGTCTGTGGGGAGAGATAGTTAAACACACAGTGGTACATGCAATTTCACAGTTCGTTATCTGTTTACACGTTTTGAAGCATGCATTCACAACGGAATAAGCATGGTTTACACATACTAGGGATTTGACAAGGGTAATGGCATGCGCTGATGAAGACAACATAGGACAGGGTGCAGGACAGGAGAGTGCAAAGACATGACTGCAAATGCAATACAAAAACAGTGCAAATACAAAATACAATATGTGGCACTGCTAAGTAATATTCAGCTAGTCAACCTAGCACAGATCTGCAACAAAGTGTAATAATCAATGACAACGCCACCCTCAGCAGTTCGGGGTGAGGGACCCTAGAGTTTGTTAAGGGTGAGTTCCCCACTGGGACGGGCCCAGAATGAACCGGACCAGAGGCTGGTGTATCAAAATATATTGCATTTATTTCAAATCAACAAGACATGAGTTGGAGTAATTATGAAAAATAACAAACACTAAAAGGGGTATGAGCCTGTAGCGGGACAGGGCCAAAAGGGGCTATTAATGTGAAGGAAAGGGCCGTGTGCATAAACTGTCCTGGGGTGGGGGCATAGATATGAATCTTAAGGCTACTTAAAGGGCATATGGCAGGTTGGAGACCCTGTGAGTCAATGTGTAGGAAAATTATGTAGGAACTAGAATTTCATTAAAAAAAAAAAATATATAATATACACTACAGTGATCTCTGGAGGTGTTTTGTTACTACCGCGTCTAAAAAATCCCCAAACCGGAAGTGACGTAGCAGAAGGGAGTCGAAATAGCTTCCCCACTTGCTCCAGCACGCATGCGCACAGCGTGCTGGAGCAACGATTGCGCGCTGTGCGCATGCGTGCTGGAGCAAGTGGGGAAGCTATTTAGTTTCGAAAGACGTTTCTAAAGATCATATTACAGAAGCATGTGAAAAACCACAACAGGCCTACGCTCTATGTAAGCACAACTAGCGATTCATAAAGACAGATTGATGAAAACAACCGTTTTGCGGCAGAAAATAGATTTTTTAGAAGCTGCATTCTCAGTGCCCCGTCCGCCGCCATGACATGGATATACTTGGCTCGCGCTGGATTTTAAATTTCTTCTACAGGCCTCCGAATTACACCAAAGTTATCTCGGTGAGTGAAACGTCTAATAATATGCCGTAAATAAGGTCCAGGTTGTCAAAAACGAGCATTGTCCTTTAACCTATTCTGCAAGCCCAAAAGTTATGTTCTCTGCTCGCCACTCTGCAAACCCTTTAAAACCACAACAATATTTTAATACGCAAATGTAACGCTATACCTTAAAATGTAACATCCATATGAATGGTTATAGTACCTCACAGTTTGCATGTTCTCTCCTCTAGCTGAGGCCGGTGTCTGGAGGATAGCCTATGTAGGCCCAATAGCTGGAATATGCCTGGACGACGCCACCAATCCTTACTCACGAGCGACAGCTAAGTCATAGAACTCTTGTGCCCTTTTCCAATACGTGTACTTGTCTGTACTTGTGTCCTTGTGAACTTGTGAAATGTCATCAGTCGGAGCCCAAGTACTGTTCCAATTCAAAAGGACGCAAGTCCCATGTCCGCATCAAATGCCAGGATGTGTTCTTGCTCCGCCCATTTTATCGAGGATGCATCAGAGCAGACTTGTGTGGACTTGAGACAGCCAGATATCCCAGAAATCATTTCGCATCAAACGGTTGTTAGGGCAACACCATTGAAAATGCCTATCTAAATAATCTATCTAAACTAGTAGAAACAGACGTTATTTGGATAAAATGTTCACATAATTGGCTTCAATGGTGGTAATTATCCGCCTGAAAAGCTATGAAAACGTAACAATATTTACTTTAAAACTGTTTAAAACGCTTTTCAAAATCCTAGTAATGGCGGCTGCCGGTGTCCACACAAAACAGCTGAGATGGTGACATCAACAAGGACGCTGCTGTTCCAATTGTAGAATGACTGAACTTGCGTCCTCCCGTCCTTGGGAGTTCACACTCTGATGCGAACTTCCAAAGTCCGGACTAGCAAGGACGCAAGTCCGAACTTGTGCGAACTTGGTATTGGAAAAGGGCCTTTTTGCCTGAAGCACACAAAATGGCTGTGTTCGGAATCGCTCCCTATTCACTATATAGTGCGTTTGTAGTGTCCCAATTCTCCACAGAATTTTCGTTCCCTATATAGTCCACTATTTATTACCCACAATTCACCTTGATTTCCAGGGAACAGCGCATGTACCCTACATTTTCGCCGTTCCCTAGGTAGTTCACTACATGGTGAACCCCATATAGGGAATAGGGAGTGAGGGAACGAGGGAGCGATTCCGAACACAGCTAATGTTTGACTGAGTAACCATGCGTTGTCTCAAACAGGAACAGAGAACTGTTCGAGTGTTCCCTCCATCACTATAGGGAGGGAAAGTAATCTCATCGCCCCCTAGCGGTAGTGTTCCTAATGCCGAGAAAATGAATGGGATTTCTCATAGCACATTTTCTGAAAAATTATCTACATCGAAAAGTTAGTAGAATGCATTAAATATGATATACTTGGAGACAAACTTTATTGATTCTGGTCATAGTTCATCAGATCATAGTTAATTTTCAATCACAATCCGAATTATGTTTTTTGTAACAAGGTGGTAAAGAACTACATACGGCATGCATGCATGACGTCATTTTGTGCGCCATTTTGAGCTTGCTGACTCTACCAGCTAACATCTAACACAACCAAATTACAAATCAGTACACCTACGAAAATGCTGATATGTATTGCATGGCTGGCAGAATACTTCAGCAATAACAAGAAGTGCATCCCACATGCTGACAATCATTTTAGATCTGGTCATGTAGAAAAATGCCGCTATTCGCAGCGGGAGCTGTTAGGTGTTGTCAGGGCTAGCATGAAGGACCGGTCATATCATGTTACAGTGAGTTAGCATCATAAGTGAGCCTATTACGGTTAGGTTAAGGTTAGGGTTACGGACCAGTAAGAATAGCCAGGTGCACCTGCGGATCAGACCAGCTAAGACCAGTCTGACCAGCTAATACCATCCTAACCAGCTAAGACCAACTTGATCAGACCATACTGACCAGCTAAGACCATGCTGACCAGCTAAGACCAGCCTGAGGTTGACCAGCTTGACCAGCCTAAGCTGTTTTTATCAGCAGGGTGCCTAAAGATAAACTATCATAGAGTTTAAAACTATTTAAGGTTGTTAATATTAGCTGGTGCTGATCCAGTGGCTGTCCTGTAGTAACAATATGAATTATCATGTACAGGTCACCCTGGGAGAGAAAGGAATTCTGACCTCCACATGTGAATGTCCCCATTTAAATGCTCCCATGCTGCTGCTGTGTGCATATTTGCCATCAACAACATGTCAGTAACAGATCAAGATTGTTCGTGGAAAATGCCAGGACAATGTAAGAACATGAAGTCAGTTCAAGATTTGTACCCACCACCAAAAAAGTACAAGGCTTTGACCAGAGAGGTAACCGCTCAGGAGAAGGCAGACTTTCAAATGGGTCTGTCTCAGCTGGAGAGGTTCACTGCACTAGGGTGGATTATGTCACCCAACAGTGCAAAGCGTGATCAACCAAACAAAACACCAGGGTTTGGCATCTGTGCTGTCCGCTCTTGTTCTCACAGAAGAGCAGCGAGATGCTGTAAACATGTACATGATGAAGCAGCTTGACAACCCTGGGTGGTTTGAGCTTCGAAGAGGGCGGCTCACAGTGAGCAATTTTGGCTATGTTCTGGCTTCCAAGCAGGCCCACCCATCCAAGTCAGTCTTAAAAAGAGTACTGGTAAAGAAATGCTTGGATGGAGTGAAGTCTAGTGGGGTATTTCCAACGAAAAAGAGGGAATACAGTATTTTGAGCAGGTTGTAGGTGTAATGGTGGAACCATCTGGCTTGTGGCTCACCTGTTCCGGCATACTTGGGGCATCACCTGACGGGCTTGTGGGGGCCTCTGCAGTCGTTGAGGTAAAGTGTCCCTACAAGTTCAGCAACGCAACCATCGAGGAGGCTATTCAAGAGCCAAACTTCTACATCCTGAAAGAGGGCCTGCAATACCAGCTGAAAAAAACCCATCCATATTGGCACCAGGTATTATTGTAAGATCTATATTACGGGCACAGTCATCCACATTAATAAGTAGATATTACATCATTACTAGATGATTGATGAACAGATTAAACAGACAGAACAAAGGAACGGATGAGAATATGTGGCCATAAGAATTCCAATGTACAGTACAGTACTGTACCTTGTCTTGTAGTGTATATGGCAACATATATGCTCTATTCTCTTCTACTATAGGTACAGGGCCAATTGCATATTGCAAAGAGAGACAGCTGTTTCTTCATTGTGTGGACCACCAAGGGGTGTTTGGTGATGAGCATCAGCCGGGATGAATCATGGGCATCAAACATTTGTATTCTTGAGAGCAGGGGTGGCCAACCTGCGGCTCACGAGCCGCATGCGGCTCTTTGCCCGTCAATGTGTGGCTCCTCCATCCATTGATAAAAAAAAGTTGGCTTGCGACTCTTCCATCCATTCATTAAAAAAATTAATTAATTAATTCCATAAGAACGTTTCTCTCTCTCTCTCTCTCTCTAGTTTCGCTGTGCATTTCTTCCAGCCCATTTAAGTTTATTGCAGATTTGTCATAAAATCATATGATTCGTTTCGCTAGGTCGCGAGGAAGTCGCGTGAGAACCACTTCAAACCAATCATATAGGTAGCAAATCAATGTTTTTTTTTCATTTGTAACTTTCTACTGTAACACTTCAACTTATTCAATGTTGGGGTAACAAAATAATTGTAAACAAAATAATTTGCTTTGCGTGAGTCATTCTCTTTTACGACAAAAGCTAACGTAGCCTAGGCTACTGTACACAACCAAAGAATGGCTGGAAAGAAATGCGCAGCGAAAAGAAAATACGAAGACGAACACAGGACATTTTTTACCCGAGTGGCAGAGGCATTTTTTCTTCATAGAACGTAATGGTAAGCCATTCTCTCTGATATGCCAAACATCATTGGGACATTTCAAAGCCTCAAATCTCCAGCCCAGTCCAGCCCAACCCAGCCCAGTCCAACCTAACCCAGCCCAGGTCAGTCCAGCCTAACCCAGCCCAGTTCAGTCCAGCCTAACCCAGCCCAGCCCAGCCCAATCCAGCCTAACCCAGCCCAGTCCAGCCTAACCCAGCCCAGTCCAGCCCAGCCTAACCCAGCCCAGTCCAGCCTAACCCAACCCAATCCAGCCCAGCCTAACCCAGCCCAGCCCAGCCTAACCCAGCCCAGTCTAGCCTAACCCAGCCTATCCCAGTCCAGACTAACCCAGCCGAGCCCAGTCCAGACTAACCCAGCCCAGCCCTGTCCAGCCTAACCCAGCCCAGCCCAGTCCAGTCCAGCCTAACCCAGCCCAGTCTAGCGCAGTCCAGTCCAGTCCAGCTTAACCCATCCTAGTCCAGCCCAGCCCAGCCTAACCCAACACAGTCCAAAATATATTATGTCAGAAAATATCTTGTTGTATGTATTAATTTTGAATAAATTAACTTTAAATGTATATGGACAATAATGTTTTTCTTCTTATTTTAGACTGGGGTGCCTTGGGATTATAAGTAGGCTACTTATGAAGGGTGCGGTGACTGAAAAAAAGGTTGAGAAACGCTGGTATATATGGTGTGGCTCTGGGTGGTACCACAGTAATTTTTGTGGCTCTTAGTCTCTGACTGGTTGGCCACCCCTGCTTGAGAGCTTTTTCAAAAGACACATACTCTCATCGTTCATGGAAGACGGCTCCCTTGATGTGTGATTCTGACAATATACATAACGAGTTCCTGGTGATGTGTTTTGATAGCATTTAAAGTGAATTATACATGAATCAATTAGCTATACTTACTGTTAAGTCAATGTTTTTTTTTCATTTGTAACTTTCTACTGTAACACTTCAACTTATTCAATGTTGGTGTGAAGCCATTCTATTATACTTAGTCATACCCTCTATGTGTGGGAAAAATCAAGATGAATATCAAATAAAAAAACAACAAAGATTTGCAACAATTCATTGCTGAACATTTGAAATAACTTAATCACAGTTACTGTCACAACCAAGTCATACATTCAATTTTACTCTTAACAACTTGGAAAATAGGTGGCTTTGCTTTTAAGTAGTTATATACTGTAACAGGAGACAAAAGTAGGACAAACATGTTGACTATATTTTACTCTACACACACACATGTAACACTACAGTATCTGGCGATAATCTGGATAACTAATCAGTGGTTGTGTGTGCGTGCATGTCTGTGTCACTATCTCAATGGCCTGATCCATCTTAGCATGCAGGTTCAAGAACAAGTTCCTTTAACAGTGGACGCTGCATGTTAACCAGGCAGCAACATAACTGTAAATAGGTGTTGGCGTAGCATCAAGATTAGCTTCCATGTCAAGGTTGATGATAATCTCAAACTGTTATCTTCTCCGACAACTGTTATCTTCTCTGACAACTTGCTAACGTTAACATTGCTAAAAGTGTTAAGTTAGTTACCTGTAGCTAGCTAACGTTGCAGCTAGCCAGCTCACGTTAATAGGAGGCTTTGGTTATGACATTTCACAACGTAGCACTGTCCATATGCAATTCAACTCACCTTATTATTCATATCCATCTTTCCAGCTCTTTGGGATCTCTTAGAAATTAGTAGAATTTGCAACCATTCGTCTCATACCGATGGGAGCAATCTGGCGCAAAGCACAACATTTTTCTCATGAGTGACGTACATAAGCGCGCCTGGCTTTGTAGTACATTTATGGAATGAATGGAGCAATTTAAAAAATTTGAAAGAAGGCGAAATACTGTTTGAAATTCTCACAGTTAGTAGGTTATTACTGTAAAGAAACTCACACTTTTTTGTTTTGATAACTTCACTGAAATGGCTTCATAGTAATTATTAGAAAATACGGTCTATGGGAGTTTACATTGAAACTCCTCTCCAATAGGAACAAATCCGCTAGGGGCAGCATGTTTTCACTTTCCCTCCCTATATCTCTTCCGCATAGCCGCTAGGTCCTAGTGCTCTACCTATTACGCTACCACACAGACAGAAAATGAGTTAGGTGCCCTCCCGCCCCTGGGTCCTAATGCTCTACCTGTTACACTCACCCCTGCTTTGAAAGGTCACCGTCCCGGTGGCCTGTCGACCCCACACTGTGAGCCTGCTATACCCACGGCCTAAATGCTGTCCCTATGGATTGAATTGATGCCAGATCTCCCAATGTAACTGGCCTTTGGTGCTACGAAGCATGCACTCAAAACAAGCATTTCTGAGAAACACGGGGTGAATTAAACCCATGCTCAGTGTTGTGTCATGCTACACTGGATCTTCTGTTAAAGGTGCAAACGGTTGGACATTTCACATTTGCAGAAACAGCACAATGCCTTGTCTGCTTTGCGTTGCCACGAAGCAAGCCAGATACTGAGTGGTGCACATCGCCTCGTCGTTGCTCTTGACCTAATGCCTCAAAGGTCAAGTCTTCTGTATATGGATTTTATTGTGAATGATATTATAAAATACTCATTAGCATCCCCATCTCCACCCCAGATTGTAGAGCTGCATGTTGTTAGTTCAGGCCTAAAACAATTAGCACTCCTTGTTATTGAGCAATGCGATCTCCTACGTATCAACGCAATAGATTAACAATGGTCTGAATAATGGCTGGGCTAATTGGAGGCAGAAAGGTGGAAACTGATTGTTAGTAACATTGGAAAAGAGACGGCGAAAGCTTTTCTCCTCAGATAGTGTGATGTTAAAAAGCTTTAGTGAAAGGTCCCTTGCTGCCAGTCTGTGTGACTACTGAATGGGAATGCTGTCAGTAGAGATAATACTGTATGCCAGGATGAATTGAAGTCCCCATCTGGGGTGACGGGCTTAAGGGCTTTTTTGTATAGGTATAGTTTTATCTGCCCTCCAGCGCCAGGGGGAGCAGTGTAAAGTCACATTCACATATAACAGCCAAGACGGGTTTTAAGCAATTTTAATACAAAATGTGATTGTTTCATTCATTAGGTCGTCCTCAGATGAGCAGCGAAGTCTCCAATCATCTCGGTCTTCCATACATCCAGCCAGTTCCGCAGAACTCTCCACTCCTGCATCCCTCTTCTGGGGGGAGACTTCTGCAGGGTGGGCTTCAGGGTCCAAGTTTCACAGCCATATAGGAGGACAGACTCCACAGTCGCATGGAAGAAGCTCAGTTTGATGTGTCGAGGGAGATTGGAGTTCCACACACTATTCATACCATTCAGGGCCCTCCATGCCAGCACTTTTCTCACCTTAAGGTCCTGTTCTGATGAGTTGACCCAGGAACCCAGGTATTTGAAGTCACTAACTTCTGCCAGAGCATTGCCCCCTGCTGTCTTGAGAGGTGGGTGGTCTAGGGGGGTGTTGTAAGTGATTGCCTCAGTTTTCTTTGCATTCAACCTGAGGCCAACCCTGGCACATTCTGCCTCTACTCTGTTCAAGAGCTCCTGTGCCTGCTCCATATGGTTGGACATCAGACAGATGTCATCTGCATAGTCCAGGTCTGCCAGGACTACAGCAGGGTTTATTCTAGACTTCCTAGGTGTTATTATGAAGCCAAGCTCCTGCTCCTGCCCACTGATGGCTTTCCTAAGCGCGTAGTCCAGGGCTACAATGAAGAGGAAGGGGGCAAGAGTGTCCCCCTGTAGCACCCCTGCTAGGATGTCGAACTCCTCGCTGTTGCCATCCGGGGTTACCACTCTGGCTCTTGTGCCCCTGTACATGGCCTCTGCCCTGGAGTAGGTTAGGAGAGACCCTGTAGGCCTTAAGGATTTTCAACATCACACCTCTGTGTATTGAGTCAAATGCTTTTTTGAAATCAATAAAACACAGGACTGCTGTAAGGTTGTTCTTTTTCACGGTGGTCCTTCCTTTTCTGAAGCCATTTTGGTTGTCCATCAGGTGAGGGTCAATGGCATCTCGAATCCGGTTTAGTATCATGCGGTTGTACATTTTCGCTATGACACATGTCAGGCTAATGCCAAGATAGTTGTCTGGCTTAGACAGATCTCCAGATTTCGGCACCGGGATGTTGGAGAGGTACCATATATCAGGCTTGGTGTTTTCTATCAGAGCTTGGTTGCAGATCTCCAATATGATGTTGTCGAGATCACAGTTCTTAGGGACCTCTGGGGGGATGCCATCCGGCCCAGCACTTTTCCCTTGCTTCAGAGCGGACTTCGCTGTGGCAAACTCCATAGTTGTAAAGGGGCCATCGTCAATCACAAGATTTGTGAGGACTGCAGGTATTTCTTCCTCAGCTCCTTCCACTGTCGGGTGTGTGCCTAGGAGATCCTGGAAATGGGTTAACCAGAAGGCCACTCTCTCATCTGGGCTGCAGCCTGGTAGTTGTCCCTCCCTCGACCTCTTGCGCCCACTCATCTCGTTTATGACCTTCCATGACTTCTTGTACTGTCGTTCGCCATGCACCACCTCCACCTTCCTCACCTTCTACATCAGCTCCTCCCCTTTGATCCTGTCATAGGTGTTGAACAGCTGCTGTTTGGCCTTGTTCAAAACCTCCCGACTCTCTGTGGTCCCCTCTTCCTCAAAGCTTCTACGCGCCTCCTCCATCAGTGCCCGCACCCTCATAACCTCCGGGTGCTTGGACCTGGGGGAGGCTCTGAGTCTCTCCTTTGTCGGCACCCACCTCCTTGTTGCCTCCTCGTTAGCAGCGAGAAACTGCCCACATGTTGTCTGAGGCTTTTCCTCTGCAGCCTGCAGTTGTAAGCGGCTTCTCCCCTCTGCTGTGTAGCTGGCCTGGAGGTTGAGGCTTCTTGCGAAGGCCTCCCAGTCGGGCCGGGGCCTCGGGATGTTCTTGGGGACCCTCAGGATCAGGCGCAGCCTCACAGAGACCACACGGTGGTCGGAGCCTACAGAGTTGAACGTACTGTACGACTCTGCATTGAGGATGGACGTCCTCCATTTCTTTCTTACCATTATGTAGTCCAGCTGACATAGCATACCGGTATCTCAGTCCTGGAATGTCCATGTCTTGCCCATTCTCTGATGGAACAAGGTGTTGGAACAAAGTTTTGGTGGCCAGGAGCTCGTGTTCCGTGAGCAGAGCAGTTAGATGTTCTCCATTGCGATTGGTGTTGTTATGGTATGTGAAGGGTGCATCTTCTGGTCCGAGCCTCGCATTGAAGTCCCCCAGGATTATCAGGAAGTTGTGAGCCGGCACATGGTGGATCGCTATGCTTAGGTCTTCGAAGAACTTCTCCACTTCCTCAACTGGTGCTGCATTGGTGGGAGAGTACACACTCATGACAGTTGTTACCGGGTTCCCCTCGAAGTCAGCGATAAGGATCCTGTCAGTGTGCTGCTGCACCCTACAAAGAGCTTTTCATGCTCGAGGGCTCACCACTAGCCCCATGCCACCTGTGGCGGCCTGGGCATCATTCCGCCATGCAGATGAGGTGATGAACGAACATTCTTCCACTCTGTGGTATACAGTTGGCTTGTCAGTGTGCACTCTCCTGTGCTCCTGGACTCCCAGGATCCCCACTCACCAACACAGTGCACTAGTTCCTCTAGCCGTGTCTCCACCCTTACTGTTTTTGCGTTGAAGGTTCCTATAATAAATGGTCTCATACAGCGCAAGAGTGCATTGGACAGTGAGCTGTGGTCAGACTGAACCCTTCCTCTCCAATGGAGAGGGTTTGGGGTCCAGTCGTCATAGTGTCCCCCCAAGGGAGGACCAGCACCACTGTCCGCTGCTTGGTTCTTGCGGACTCCCGCCGCTGTAAGTATAGGGTTCTCGATGATCAGTGTCTCCATTGTCAGGCTTTACAATGCTAGTTAAGGACTGTGGGGTGCAACTGTCATGGAATTTTACACCTAGTCTCAAGACTATTCAGATTCATATCTTTTCTTTCAATACCTATTCATCCAGTCCCCTGCCTTTTGCTATTGTAAACACCTCAACCTTTTGTTTCTCTCTCTCTTTTGTAATTGTAAACACCTCCTCTACCTCGCTCTTCCTCCTCTCTTTGTTTAAGTCAGAAGGGCCACACCTTCTGTCCTTCCCGTCCTGGCTCAGACCTTTTGTTTTCTTTGTCCATATTCAAAGTGAGTTTTCATCCCTCGACCACTGTTTGATATCCGTCACCTTATGATGACGTATAGACAACTCAGCCAATCAAATATCGGTTGCACCACATCCTTGCTTTGAGCAGATATAAGGAGGATCCGGCGAGCTCATGTTTACTTCTGTTGGTGAACCACTCTGTGTTTTACTTTGAGGTCCGTTTGCAATCGTATTGGTTTCTTAATAAATCTGACAACCTATTTTTGAGCGAACCTGGGCTTTGGCAAATACTTCATTTTTCTCAACTACACAACTCCTCACAGCCCTACTCTGGCCGTTTTGGGCTTAAACCCCTCATCCGCCCTTGCTCCACGACCTACAGATGGTATACGGTGTGGAGCCAGGCGCGAGCAGCACCTGTGGTTTTGGTTCGGAGTGACCTTCTCCTAGATGGGTTGCTATGAGCCCCACCTGCTCATGTTATTTGCCCATAGCTGGGACAGCGGTTGGCAGGAGCCAGGGTGTGTCCACACATAGGTAGGCCTGCGCGCCTTGCCTCTGGGGCCCACTGTTGCTCCGAGATCCCCTACAGTTTAGCCTGGGACCGCGAGGTACCCAGTTACCATGTGTGGCCGCGGGGAGGCACTGTAGGAGTCTTGGCGGTGGAGTGGCTTTGTACCAGCAGAAGGAGACTTCACACACTTGACTTCTCTTTTCCCTCTCTGTGAGGAGGGCTAGCCGGCGGCGGTAGCTGAAAGCAGAGTAGCAAGCAGAAGCGGCATGCAGCATGCACTAACTCCAAGCACTACTACTGTACCACACAGACCTACTGCACAGTAACCCTGCACAGTAATGCACACACAGTTTTGTGACTGCCAATTTGGAAAGTCTAAAGTACTGTCATTCTGAAGATATGGAAAGACTTGTGATGACAAGGACATTAAAACAACCATCTCATCGTGACTGTGTTTTTCAACCCAGCTTAAGAATGTATTATGATTAGAATGTGGTTCACATTGTTGTTATAGCCCAATAATGTCACACCAGATTCAAATTAGGGCAGTTGAGTTGTTGAGTCAGGTCTGGAATTAGGGGCGGCTGTGGCTCAGTGGTAGAGCGGTCATCCAATGATCGTAGGGTCAGCGGTTCGAATCCCGCCTCCTCCTGTCCGCATGTCGAAGTGTCCTTGGGCAAGACACTGAACCCCAAATTGATCCCAATGAGCAGGCTAGCGCCTTGCATGTCAGCTGCCGTGTGGGTGAATGAGAGGCCTTCATTGTAAAGCGCTATATAAGTGCAGTTCATTTACCATTTGGAATTGAGAAACACTAGAATGTTATGGCATCTATCTTGTTGCTTTTGTATACTCAGCCACCTATTGCCTTAGTGCTGAGTGCTACTCTACTTTCCCTGATACCTGATCTGATATTGAAATTGTTTTAGAGAGAAATGAAAAAAACGCTGGCACACCCTCTGAGACTGTCATGGTTGTGACTGGGTGTGTATTAGTGTTGTCACGATACTGGAATTTCTAACTTCGATACGATACCTTGAAAAGTATCGATACTCGATACCATTTTCGATACCACGGGGAGAAATTGACAACATTGAGGGCATAACATTTAACTGTCCAAGAAGTTGTCTGAACCCAGGTTTCTCAACAGTATACACGGGGACCTGATCCATGCATATGTACTCTGCTACAGCCCTGTTCAGTTTCTTGGCTTCATTTGATTTTGCATCATACTTTCTTTGTTGTTCAAATACAGCTAGTAGGGTAGGCTGTGTGTGTGTCGCTTTTGTTGCTGATCGATTCTCCTCAGCTTCTCTCTGGTACTATAAGAGAAGATAAATATCACACTATTAAAAACCTTGGTTTCTCTTTAGATCCGACCTTTAAAAATAACTCAATTATCTAATCTAATCTTAGAAATTAAGTAAAGTTAATAGTACTGTGTGTTAAGCATAACAGCATCTAAGTTGATTTACTGACCATTAACTCAAGATTCCTCAGGCTTGATAGCTGGTGTTGTCCTGTTAGCCCAACAGCCATTCTCGAAGCTAAGCTAACTAGCTCTAGTTTACATCCATGAGCTAGCTAGTAGCTAGCTAGCTAATTCCCCTCAGCTATTCAGACGCCACATTGACTGCTTTGGCCCATTGCTGGATAGCTTGAGGGGGATTAGCTAGCTAGTTTAGCTTCACGTTAGCTATCTTATCTACCACCCCCCCCCCCACCCCCACACACACACACACACAGTCAATGCGGCGTTTCGATAGCAAGCTCATGGATGTATTAAACTAGAGTTCGTGTATTAAACTAAAGTTAATAGTTTACTGGGCCATTTTGTTTAATGTTTCAGTGATGTTGAAAGTGGAGCTGTCACCAACCTCTCTAAATTCTTTATAGAGATCCGCGTGTCGGTCCTTCAGGTGTTTTGCTAAATGTGTTGTGTTTGCACCTTTCGTTGGCACTACTCTGGAACAACGCTTGCAAATGGGCTTCGTGGCATCTTTAGCTTTTCCTTCGTCATTTGCTTCAAACCCGAAGTACTTCCAAACAGCACTTCTGCTGTTTTCTTTATCCACGAGTCGCGGAGGCTCTGCACTTGCCATCTTCGGAGCGAGTGAGAGGATTTGTTGACAAGACAGGTCTGTGAGGGGGCGGGGCAATGTGTGCAGAGCAGCAGCGTGTGTGTGCCTGTATGTGTGTGCCTGTGTGTCAACAACTCGCTGTAGGAGAGAAGACAGAGCGAGAAAGCCAGCTGGTATCGATAGTGTGGAAAATATCGATATTGCGGGAAATTAGTATTGAAACTGTTTTAAATATTCAGAATCGATATGAATTGAAAAATCGATATTTTTGACAACACTAGTGTGTATAAGCAGCCAAGCATGCTAGCCATATTGACCTTTAGGTGATCTGAGGCAGGTTGAAAGGGTCAGAACAGGCCAGTGTAAACGGTTGCCAGTCGAGTCATTACTCTGGCATCCCCATGGGAGTCTGGGGAAGTGGGGACAGAGTGGTGTCTGGGGTCAAACTCAGCAGAACTGTCTCGTCTCGTCTGTGCATCACGGCAGACAACACGGACGCCACGGAGAGGATGCTGCAGGAGGCTGTGGAGAACCACCAGAACATGATCCGGCAGTTCAAAGGTACACACCGGTGCATGCTCACACACTCACACACTGCACATGCACACTTGTGCACACAATGCATCACGCATCAATAAATGTAAGGGTATCTACGTATGTAAACCTAATCAATCTGTTTTTCTATACAGATGTGGTCGTTGGCCTACGCTTTCTGAGAGAAATGTGATTTGTCTCTTGTAGCCTCTATTAGGTTCACTTGCTGTCAATACAGACCATCCAAATCCCGCTAAATGCCAAAGACTTCCCAAACCTCAGCTCATTTTAAAGAATGTGATTGCACGAAGGCTGTTAGTCAATATTTAGGAAACACTAATTTGCAAGTGTAGCTGCGCCTCGATTATTGTAGCAGCATTTGAACAATGCAAAGATGTACTGGATTTTTGGCACTGGCTTAAATACAACTTTATTTAAATCAGGTGAAAAAATATGTTTAATCTTTTGAGATACCTCATGTAGATTCTAGATTAGTGTCATAAAGGAGAATCAATCAATCAATCAATCAAAGCTTTATTTATATAGCGCATTTCATACCCAGAGGCAACACAATGCGCTTTACAGAGAACAAGGGAGGTGGGCAGACATCCCACCCCTACATATTCCAGAGGGAAGCAAAAAAACAGTAATCACCCGAGGGCCAGATAAGTGAGCTGTAAAAATTCTTCCCTGACCCCTCTCAACGAGGCGATCGAGCAAGCTCCTGGAGTATGTTTGTCTACCGGCTAAGAACATTTATAGGGCAATAAATAACATTAAATTACATTTTCAGAGTAAGAGAGGCTAATAACATCATAGGAGAGACATGGCAAACATTGGTGTATGTCTGTGTGTGCATAAATGTGCCTGGGCCCAGATAGAGGCAGGGGTTTGGGTAGGGTGGGGGGTAGGAAAAGGATACGGACCCGGGTTAGGGTGAGGGGAAGGGGATCTGAGCCCAGGACTGGTGTATGTCAGTGTGTGTGTGAGTGTGCCTGGGTCCAGGTAGAGGCAGGGGTCAGGGGTAGGGTTGGGGTAGGAAGAGGATACGGACCCGGGGTAGGGTGAGGGGAAGGGGGTACTGGACCCAGGCCTAAGGCCGGAAGTGGACTGTTGTATGTCTGTGTGTGTGTGTGTGTGTGTTAACTAATTTGCTACGACATCTGCAGCAGATACAGGGGCATCCATCGGACTCAGGGTGGTCCATTGGCGACAGCGGGGCATCCACTGGACCTGGTTAGAAGATAGGAGGGAGAGAGAGAGGCACTAGGGAGAGGGGAGGCAGAACAGGGT
The DNA here is from genome assembly GCF_949987555.1 of Borostomias antarcticus. Taxonomy (NCBI): domain Eukaryota; kingdom Metazoa; phylum Chordata; class Actinopteri; order Stomiiformes; family Stomiidae; genus Borostomias; species Borostomias antarcticus. Next base: position 50,764,828 of record NC_140234.1, on the reverse strand, counting down.
TAGTAGCACACGGAGCCATATATAGAGCAATACATTACGTCAAACTACATTTTCAGAGCAAGAAAGGCTAAGAGCATCATGGGAGAGGTGTGGCAAACACTAATGTGTGTGTGTGTGTGTGTGCGTGCCTGGGCCCCGATAGAGGCAGGGGTTGGGGTAGGGTGGGGGGTAGGAAAAGGATACGGACCCGGGTTAGGGTGAGGGGAAGGGGATCTGAGCCCAGGACTGGTGTATGTCAGTGTGTGTGTGAGTGTGCCTGGGTCCAGGTAGAGGCGGGGGTCTGGGTTAGGGTTGGGGTAGGAAGAGGATACGGACCCGGGTTAGGGTGAGGGGTAGGGGTACTGGGCCCAGGCCTAAAGTGGACTGTTGTATGTCTGTGTGTACGTGTGTGTGTGTTAACTAATTTGTTACGACATCTGCAGCAGACACAGGGGTATCTATCGGTCTCAGGGTGGTCTGCTGGTGACAGTGGGGCATCCACTGGACCTGGTTAGAAGATAGGAGGGAGAGAGAGAGGCACTAGGGAGAGGGGAGGCAGAGCAGGGTTAGTAGTACACAGAGCCATATATAGAGCAGTACATTACATCAAACTACATTTTTAGAGCAAGAAAGGATAAGAGCATCATGGGAGAGGTGTGGCAAACCCTGATGTGTGTCTGTGTGTGTGTGCGTGCCTGGGCCCAGATAGAGGCAGGGGTCAGAGGTAGGGTGGGGGGTAGGAAGAGGATACGGACCCGGGTTAGGGTGAGGGGGAGGGGATCTGAGCCCAGGACTGGTGTATGTCTGTATGTGTGTGAGCGTGAGTGTAGGTGTGCCTGGGTCCAGTTAGAGGTAGGGGTCAGGGGTAGGGTTGGGGGTGGGAAAAGGATACGGACCCGGGGTAGGGTGAGGGGAAAGGGAACTGGGCCCAGGTCCAGGCCTAAGCTGGGTGTGGACTGGTGTGTGTCTGTGTGTACGTGTGTGTTAACTAGGTACTACAACATCCACAACTGACACGGGGGTAACTATTGTCTGCGGGCGACAGTGGGGCATCTACTGGACCAATGTATATAGAGGATTCACAGGTAGGTTTGAGGCTGCCTTTCTGTGTCTCAAGTTCCTAGCTAGTGATTGTAGGCTAGGTCGAAAAGGTATGTCTTGAGGTCTCGCTTGAAGACCTCCGTTGTTTCGGCCCTTCTTAGGCACTCCGGTAGGGTGTTCCAGAGGTTGGGGGCATAGAAACTAAAAGCTGCCTCTCCGTGTTTCTTGGTCCTGGCTTTTGGAACTGTTAAGAGTTCAGTACCTGAGGATCTGAGTGGTCTGTTGGGCATGTACTTAACAAGCATGTTTGAAATATATTCTGGTGAGTGATTGTGGAGAGATTTATAGACTAGTAGTAGTATTTTAAAGTCTATTCTAGAGTTGACTGGTAACCAGTGTAGTGATTTTAAGGCTGGTGTGATGTGTGCCCTTCGTCTAGTCTTAGTGAGGACTCGTGCTGCAGCATTCTGTATCATTTGTAGCTTAGAGATTGCTTTCTTTGGTAGGCCTGATAGTAGAGCATTGCAGTAGTCCAGCCTGCTTGTGATGAAAGCATGCATTAATCTTTCGGTGTCAGCCTGAGAGAGAAAGGGTTGCACCTTGGCAATGTTCCTTAGGTGGTAGAAAGATGTCTTTGTAATATTCTTTATGTGGTTTTCAAAATTAAGATCTGAGTCAAGTATGACACCTAGGTTTTTAGCCTGGCAATTGGTGTCAATTTTCAGAGTTTTTAAGTGCGCAGCTAGTTTCTCTCTTTCAGCTTTTTCTCCAATGATCAGTACTTCTGTTTTGCCCTGGTTTAGTTGGAGGAAATTATGTGACATCCATAAATTTATATCTGTAGTACACTTGACAAGGCAGTCAACCAAGCTGTAATTACTGGGTGTTACAGAAATATAGAGTTGGGTATCATCTGCGTAGCTATGGTAGCTAATGTTGTGCCTCCTGATGACACTGCCAAGGGGCAGCATGTACAGGCTGAAGAGTAGAGGTCCTAGGATCGATCCTTGGGGCACCCCACAGGTCATTGGGATCTTTCCTGAGCTATAATCACCGAGGGCGACGAAGAAATCCCGACCGGTTAGATAGGTCTTAAGCCAATTTAGGACTGGACCATTAGAATGTGCCATTCCCATTCTACAGACAAACCCAGACAGACTGCTTTATGTCATCACCACCGTTGACGTTATGGGCTTTTCGTGGCTGTGGAGGGATATACAGATGGATCCTAGGAGAACAGTGTGCTGTTACCACATAGCAGTGACAGTGGTTCTAGGTCTCGGTTCCGGTGGCTCAGGGCTAATATAGTCAGCAGCACTGTTAGTCTGACCGCTGTCACACACATCCCACTGGGAGGGGATGCACTCACCGCCGAGAGCTGTCTAGTCCCCGACCGGAGTCTTGAGAGTTTCAGTTCAGCTCCTCTTGACCGACCACAGGCTCAATTAAGAAGAAAGATAATTAATATGTTGATTGATTGATAATTGATATGTCTGCTCCGAGTAGCAAATGAGCCCTTACCCGAAGTGAAGGAGTTCAAGTATCTGGGGGTCTTGTTCACGAGTGAGGGAACCATGGAGAGGGAGTTTGGCTGGAGAATCGGAGCAGCTGGTGCGGTTCTGCAGTCGCTTTACCACACTGTTGTGAGGAAAAGAGAGCTGAGCCAAAAGGCAAAGCTCTCAATCTACCAGTCAATCTTTGTCCCCACCCTCATGAAGGGTGGGTCATGACCAAAAGAACGAGATCACGGATACAAGCAGCCGAAATTAGTTTTCTCCGGAGGGTGGCTGGGGTCTCCCTGAGAGATCGGGTGAGAAGTTCAGTCATCCAGGAGAGACTCAGAGTAGAGCCGCTACTCCTTTGTGTCGAAAGGAGCCAGTTGAGGTGGTTCAGTCATCTAGCGAGGATACCTCCTGGACGCCTCCCAAGGGCGGTGTTCCAGGCGTGTCCGGCTGGGAGGAGGCCACGGGGTAGACCCAGGACCAGGTGGCGGGATTACATCTCCGCACTGGCCTGATTGAGAGAGAGCTGGTTGATGCTGCTAGGGAAAGGGATGTCTGGGGCCCCCTGCTGGAACTGCTGCCTCCGTGACCCGACCCCGGATAAGCGGATGATGATGGATGGATGGATGGATAATTGATATGATGTATGATGTTCCTTGAGCTCTTATAATGTTTAAAATCTAGCTTAGTCGTCTTTTTTCGTGTGCATTTTGTCAAAAAGCTTACTTATCCCCTTACTTCTCTTTTAACCCTGTTTTAAGATTTGATTTGAAGCCCCCTGACTGTAATGAAATGAAATGCCAAAAACACATCAAACAAAACTTACAAATGTCGCTTTACCCCATGAAATAGGATCAATGGAATTCTTGTCTCCCCTTGCTCCCTCAACTGAGACTGCACAGACTCACTTTAGCCTGGAATGATTACAGTTACAGAGTTAAGTAGCTTCCTCATACTAAGCCCTTTGATAGGTGTCTGGGTCTTTCTAGTGATTAAAGTGTTCGCCAGGGGGCATGACAAGGGGCTTGTAGCAGGCCCAAAAGGAATTGGCTGGGTGGTGCCAGTGAATGAAGTATTTTTTGTTGTCTTTTTTTAAAATTTTATGAACAGCCGTGCCTGCACTGAACAAAGCCATTTGGATTGGTTGGATGAGGTTCGCTAAACCAATTTGGCAGATGTTTTCCTTTGGACAGGGACTTGAACGTTGTCCTAGAGAATATATTTCTATTTTGGTATTTGAGGTCTTTGGTAGTATCTATACTTTAGTGTATGTCCCTTGTAGCAGTACCCCGTTCTGATTCAATCTCTATACACTTGCTCCCAACACTTACAGTAACTTACAATAGGCTATCTTAATAGAGTCCTGTGTCCTCATTGGTACACTTTAGAGTGAACGAACAATCCAGTCTTTAGCAAGAGCAAGAGCTCTCAAGAGGAGAGCTACTGAAGCTATTCATGTGGGAGTATAATGGAATTTCACACATACTGTATATACTGTCATATCAATGAAATATACATTTAATGAGACCAGCGTTTGCACTGTAGTATCAGCCCTAGCTGCTGTGTTATAGGACAGAAATTTAATTTCTCCAAGGACCTGTTTAAGTGCTGGAGGAATGATACTGTATAATTATGTTTTATTCAACTTGGTGTGTTCAGTTTAAAGCTGTTGTACAGTATGATATAATTTTTCATACAGTGTAGAAATGTACCCGAGCAGTAACCAGTCTGCCTGGCATCATCAACAAAAACAGTGTCACAATTTTGTTTAATTGCTATTGCCCAACTCATACAATGATGCATGGCATATGAAATCAAACACAAACAACTTTTCATTACATCTGTGCAGTTAATGTTTTGAATAGTTTGTTGTTTCTGCTTTGTTTGAAGAAACATATATCACAGAGCAGTTGTACTCTGCAGCAACAATGTCATTAAATAGCCATTAGTTTTAGATGGCTTCTGGTGTAGATTTAATCTTTTTTGTGGCCCAACACCAACCTCATCAGAGAACATTCCAAACAGAGATTATGAATGAATATATGACAGGAGCTTACATACATCCTGCAACCTCCCTAGAGGTTATTGTCTGTTTGTAGGTTTTTGTAGATACTTAAAGGACAATGCTCGTTTTTGACAACCTGGACCTTATTCACGACATATTATAAGACGTTTGACTCACCGAGATCACTTTGGTGTAGTTCGGAGGCATGTAGAAGAAATTTAAAATCCAGCGCGAGCCAGTATATCCATGTAATGGCGGTGGTCGGGGCACTTAGAATGCAGTTTCTAAAATTTATTTTCTGCCGCGAAACGGTTGTTTTCATCAATCTGTCTTGATGAATCGCTAGTTGTGCTTACATAGAGCATAGGCCTGTTGTGTTGTTTTTCACATGCCTCTGTAATATGATCTTTAGAAACGTCTTTAGACACGAAATAGCTTCCTCACTTGCTCCAGCACGCATGCGCACAGCGTGCTGGAGCAACGATTGTGCGCTGTGCGAATGCGTGCTGGAGCAAGAGAGGAAGCTATTTCGTTTCAAAAGACGTTTCTAAAGATCATGGCATGTGAAAACCACAACAGGCCTATGCTCTATGTAAGCACAACTAGCGATTCATCAAGACAGATTGATGAAAACAACCGTTTCGCGGCAGAAAATAGATTTTTAGAAACTGCATTCTAAGTGCCCCGACCACCGCCATTACATGGATATACTGGCTCGCGCTGGATTTTAAATTTCTTCTACATGCCTCCGAACTACACCAAAGTGATCTCGGTGAGTCAAACGTCTTATAATATGTTGTAAATAAGGTCCAGGTTGTCAAAAATGAGCATTGTCCTTTAAGGGGAGACACTACAGTTGAATAGGATTTTTTTTTCCTATCCTATCCTATTTTGCCTCATTAATTTTTGCCAGTTTAATCGTCACATCAAGAGAAATCTTTTTTGTATTACACTTTCTCTCAAAAAAAAGTTTAGGTATGCAAATTAGGCAATAACTCATTAAATATGCGTACATTTGCATATATTTCGGTACCTACTATCTAAACAATGGATAAAGTCAGGCTTAAAGTTTTACTTTTGTTTTGATAATATACTAAAACCTTAAATATTTACAGCTGGGTTTGTGAATACAAGCTTATTTTCAAAAGATATTGAAAAAATACTGCATACACTCATTAAAAATACTTTGTTGGTGTATTTTTAGGCAGGAAATGCAACCTAAAATGAAAAGACAACAAGATATTCACAATTCCAGCTGTAAATATCTGCAGAATACATCTGAGAGTCAGTATGTAAAGTTTAGTGAATGCACCTGCCCTGGAAGTTGAGATACTGTAGCAGGTACCGATTGATGTCAGGTACTGAAAAAACGCAATTTTAAGAAATGGCTGATAAAGATAAGCATCATGAATTCAGATGTTCATTTCACAGATAAAACAATTAGAAAAATAGCAGTTTTTAATCAAGTCTCGCCATTTCTCTGTTAATATAGTGATAGTGTATACATGTTATAGTAGAAGAATATCGAAAAATCTGAAAATTGAAGTTGGGAAGAAAAAACACCATTTTGACTGTAGTGTCTCCCCTTAAAGCTAATAAATGTCTATGTGTGCATGTGTGTGCAGGCATGCCTGCATGCGTGCGCGTGTGTGTTTGTTTGATGCAGTACACTTAGCGGATGTGACGTGTGTTGATTAGCACATTTTTACAGCAGCCTCTGGACTCTGCCAAGAGAGAGATCAGTAGCGATCAGAGTGTGCTGGAGGGACAAAGACCTCCCAGCTCTTCTCTCTTTGGGCTCTTCTCCAGCCTCCCTACACCAGCCCTCTTCTCACAGACTGGGCCAGATCCACAAGTCAACTTGTCTTTTTTCCAACCAGCAGTCTTTTTGCACACGTCCAGTTGCCGATTAAGCTTTTGTCTACAATATATTATTTTATCCGGTTCACTTTTAGCCATCCATTTTCTTACACAGACCACACGCTGATTCTAACACATCTTTGTAGTCTTTCTATAACGATAAGGCCCTGTCCTGGCACCAAGCAATTTGTGCATACAGTATGTGAAACTTGGCTCTAGCTCTTATTGGTCCCCTGATGGGCAAGGTGGTTTTCTATCATCCTATTTATACAGAATATTAATCCTTTCAAATCTACACAAATAGGGAGTAAAGGAAATGTGTAGTAATGTAGTAGGGTCTAGCTGTCTCCTACCTTAATCTGACCTTTGACCTGTCTCCACCTCACTATATCCAGGTGTGCCGGGGGTGCATCCAGATCGTTATGAAGAGGGCCTGGTTGTGAAACACTGTGCCCTCTCTCTTGTGGGCGAGCCAATCATGTACCCCGAAATCAACTCCTTTATCCGCCTCCTCCACACCCACCACATCTCAAGCTTCCTGGTCACTAACGCACAGCTCCCAGAGGAAATTAGGTCTGGGGCGCAACTAAGCCGTTTCAAAATCTAAAATGCATTTATTTAAATGAGCTAATTGTGATTTTCACATTACTAGCACATGCTATCAGCTATGTATCTGAACAAAGTGGCCATGTTTGCTGGCCTGTGCCCTGTTCTTAGCAGGCAAAATATTGTATGCTCTGACAGGACAATGTGTAATTTCAAACCATATTTGGTACGGAGGACGTTCTCCTTCTGGAGGCAGTTTTACATTGTATGTGTACAGTATCTACAGTAGGCTGCTTTTGACATGCACTCACCTACTTTTACATTGGTGTCAACCATGGGTGAAGGATGGATATTTGCCGTCCACCATGCGGTCCACCATTTACCATGGTCTGCTATCATAAAGGGTGTGCCATTTCAAAACAGGAACGTCCTGTGCAATAACCCATAGTCCAAGGAATGCTGTTGACACTAAACCAGACCTTCAGTAATGCAAAACTTCACTCTCAGTCAGATGATTTATTGGTGTTCTATCTGGGATTCACAAGGTGTGTTTATTACTGTCTATTGCTTCCACCTTCACTTGATCTTGAAAAAAGGTCATCGGCTCTTGTTTTTCATCTTTTCTTATTGGGTGTGTATGAGTGGCCCTCTTCCATCTAACCCCCAGAAAGGCTTTTGAAGTCTACACACTGACGTTTGAAATACAGGGCTAACTTGTGGGTGGCCGGATAAGGCATAAACTGCCCTTGTCTCTTCTGCCTCAGTCCCAGTCACTCTGTAGCGGTGTGGTGCCGTTGGCTCCGCCTCTGGCCTAATGACAAATGCATCCTCACCTCAGATGTCCCTGTGCGCGCGAACACACACACACACACACACACACACACACACACACACACACACACACACACATAATCTCACCCACAAATATTTCTCTCTCTCTCTCTCACACACACACACACACACACACACATCTCACCAAAAAATATTTCTCCTTCTCTCTCTCACACACACACACACACACACACACACACACACACACACACACACACACACACACACACACAGTACACATATTCAGACACATACACATAATCTCACCCACAAATATTTCTCTCTCTCACACAAACACACACACATACACACAACAACAACTCTATGCTCCTTGAGTAATGTGCACGGTTTCTATCAGAGGGTGTTTGTCCCTGATTAGAAGTTGGCGCCCCACAGCTGCTTCCTCTCTAGTCTGCAGCCGTCGGTTGGGGGAAGTGAGTGTCTGGCCGTTGCCTGTGGGAAATGGGGAAGTCTTACAGTAAGACGCCGTCCACATCCAGGCCATGCTGTCCATGGTGCTGAAGTGGCTGCTGGAGGGGGTGCTGTCCATGGTGCTGAAGTGGCTGACCTGTTACGTTTTTTTTTTTGTGTGAGTTTTTGATGGCCATGTTAAACACAAGAAATAACCAAAATGCGATTGTTATATATTTGTATTCTATTTTATAGATGATACATAAAGGAATGGTCCTGATTTTAAAAGTTGTATTCGTATTGATGACTTTCGTTGTCTTTTATTATTGTCCTTATTTCAGCTCTGCGTTGTGTTTTGATTTCAATAAAAGACGGCCCCCAATCTCACAAAATACCACACAGTCCAGTGTCTCCTACTCCAGGTGTATCCCAAATGAATCTCTCCAACACGGGATTTGAGCCTCAAGCAAAAGCGGTTTATTACAGGTTTAACATACAAAAGACAATGGCATGGTCTAATGCACAGATGACCTGTCTGTGTGCTGTCTGGACCCAAATCAAAGTATTGGTCTCGTTGCAATGTTCTTATGTGGTTTGAGTATTCCCCCTCCCTCGTCTCTTCTCCGATAAGACTGTCTCTCTGGTCTCTTCTGTGGCCTTGTCTGTTCACGTTAACCTACGCTGCCTCGGCGCCCAGGCCTTGATCTCTAATCACAACAATGGTGTTTGGCACAGAGTGTACCAGCCATGAAATGTCTTTATCTCATAAGTCTATGGAAGAGGGACACCATTTCTTAGCGAAAACTCAAGCCGACAGCCATACTCAGAGGTCAATCATCATAATTAGGAAATAGCTAACAGGATCATATTAAAAGGCATTTCTCTGAAAATCAACCATATTCAACAATCCCTCCTAAGATTATACGTGAACACGCAGAATCATAATGATCAAGAGAAATGTTGACTTGTTGAAATGTTGAAAACCTAAACCTGAACAGCCATTATGCAGAAAGAAAAAGAATAACTGAACAGAAAGGCGTGCTTAAGATAAACAGATGAACAGTTACAAAAAATCATTGCTTCCTCTAGCAGGATTACAATTTCAAATGAAAACAAAATAACTATCTATTAGGTTAATTCATGTATGAACCTAACATCCATATAGGTACACCCTACATAGCATAGTTTCACATGTGTCCCTTAGAACATTCTTACAGAAAACTGCGGGCACTGGATCTCATCTCCAGTCTACTGACATGCGAACATGACCTCCCTGCGGAACATGCCCTGCTAAGGATACAGCGAGATGTGTAAACAAGTGTCGCTAGCTGCAGTAAGAAAGATATGAGCGGATTGCCCTGCAACTAACCAAACAGATCTGTGAAATGAGACACCTCGCCTATGTGTAGCGAATTAGTCATGGCTCTGATCTGTTCAATCTGATTCTGCAACGGGAGTTGATTATCTGCAATGGTGAAACAGCATGTCCGCCTTAATTTCTTACACTGCCTTCTCTCCTCATTAATCAAACCCTAAGCATCAGTTGTTCTGTTGGACAACGTCCCAAATGCCACTGCAAGTTTCTCAATGTCGGTCACTAATAATTCGACCCCCACGCTAAGCGCGAAAAAGAAAAGCAAATTATCTTCCAAGCCAGGTCTGATAAGGCTCCTCCCACTTCGCATCTAATTTCTCTTCTTTGAAAACTGCTTTCTCATTACGTACTGGCCTGGGATTAGGGCCTGTCCCCCCTCGGGGATCTCGCTCCATGCTGCCAGCACCTGTTTGTGGGCCCTGGCCACAGCCATGCTCAATTACTCACAGTAACCACTCAACGCCTCACTAGTGAAATGAACATCTGCCTGCCACAGATGACCTCGAAAGGGCTTAGGCCCATCTCCTGATTGTGTTGCTCGAATGGAGCAAAGCATGAGACTCAAAGCGTCGGGCCAAAGCACACCCTCCTGATGACTTTGTGAGTCTCCTTGATGACACAGTTCATTCTTTCAGTCTGAGTCCACTACTCTGAGGATGATAAGAACAGTGAAGTGAATCTGTGTTGCCAGATAAGGGAGCAACCGTTGTGGTGCAATCAATTTCTGACCTTGTCGCCACACTCGTCTGAGTCCATTTCTGCCCCATTCTCCATCCATGTCCACACCTCCCCCCTCTCAGTCTCTGCCTGCATCACCTTGTGCAGGTTGGGCTGAGGACAAATGCGCTTGTATGGTCTCTCTGTCACGAGCTGCCTGTTCTGCTGCTTGGTCAACCAGAGTGTTACCTTGACTCAAACTCCATGAGAGTGTCCTTTGACCTTAATCACTGTCACCTTTTGGAAGGCCGATGGCCTCCACGAGCTCCCTAACCAACTCTCCCTTCTTAATGGGCGTCCCTAAATGCTGACAGGAAACTCTCTGTTTCCAAAGCTCTCCAAAGTCATGCCATGTGCATACCGTCTGACTACATGGATGTTTGCAGTCTTGCCCTTTAAGTGGAAAGTGATGGGAGACATTTCGCGTAGGTGATTACGCAACGCCTAATGATAGGTGTTTGGGAAGTTGTGTAAACCCAATTGGCGTTCAAATGAACTGATATTGATCTCCATCAATATTGAAAGCTGTCCCCGGTTGCACCTCTTCTGCAAGAGGGACGCTAACCCTTGTGTCATGTTAATGACTGAAACCCATTGGTGTTCAGGTTTCAAGGCACTGAAAATGGTGGACGGGTCTCCACCAGGAACTCTATCTTATCCACATACTCATTGGCCACTCTGTAGTTCACACTGAGGCACCATTCACCTGAAGGTTTCAACACAGGCCACGCTGGGCTTTTGGAGGCCCTGTGAGTTTCTTCAGAAACCTTCTATCACTTCTGTCTTTTGCCCAGATTGGCAACTCTGCTAAGTCAGGTTTGTTTACCCAACTCCAACTCCATTTAACTTTCACTTGTGGGAACTGAGGGGATGAATCTATTTGTTAACACATCAAGGCCCAGTAGGGGTTATCCTACCGGTCCCACACACACAGAGGTCGTGAGAGATACAGATCCCAATTCCAGCAGGAATGGCCTGGTTTTTCCTCATCCAAAATAGGCTTCCCCCCCTTCACCAATGCATGCATGCCTTGCTCTCTCATCATGGTGTCGGTTCCCTCTAGACAGCGATGAGGAGTGACGGTAGCCACCCCCCCCTCGCATCAAGAAGAAACTCTACATGTTTTGGCGTCCGTTCAAGGTGGTTGTTACACACAGGCCTTCTGGCTTTTGTAACAGGGCGGCCTCGGACGCGGAGCGGCATCAGCTGCTGAATAATGGGGGAGCTGTGTGAGGGTGAAAGCTGTTCTCTGAGCTTCTGCTCCCACAAAGATGACAGCGCTCTCGTTTGTCATCCCTAGCTCTGAATGGGATCTGTGGAGCTCTGGCTTTCTCCTCTACTCTCTCGACCTTGGTGGCGATTGCTTTAGTTAGGGTGTCACCGATCAATGGGTGACTGGCCTGAGCCATGTTCACATCACCTACATCGCATGGATGTTTTACACTAGCCGTCCAGCATTCAAGATTGCCATCTGCACCGACAGTAACAACCCCCGATCGTAGGGGGCGCTAGTTCTAAACAGCTGGTGGGAGTGTTACATCTACAGTACAATCCCTCCTCTCTCTCCTGAGCTTGTGAGGAGGTGGCGGAAAACTCGGGCTCGTCCTTTAACCTCTCATCATTTCTGTCCTCATCTGACGGCATTGTCAGCCCCCCTCGAGTGGGACGGGCTCACTTTGGTTAGATGAGACAGACCTCGGCCCGTCATTGACGGGTGTTCTATCTCCTCCTCCGACTCCCCTCTCTAAGCCTACTCTGCTCTCGCTGATACTCAAGCGACTGGCTTACTGTAGTTTGGCTCTGTGGCTGTGTAAGGGAGGGGCTGAGTCGGTGAGTGAGAAGGAACGGCTCCAGCACTCCGCTGGAGCAGATAAGGTTTGGGTCACACACGGTATGATTTTATCACAGTGACCTAACCAACCCGCTTCCCTAGACTGTGTATATATCCATGTACATAGGCCTATGCATACATACATACACATCTAGCTTCCATATACAACAATAAACATGAATCACAAACTAACGTAAAAACCCCGGTCTTTCGCGGAGCCCTTCTCAAGGACACTCCGGTCCCCAGAAGTGAACCCCCCCACCGAACCCCCACCGTCACGTGGGCGGGCAACCCCAGGATGGAAATCCTGCTGGTCTACTTTAAGAAACATCTTAAAGGCTACACCAACCTTCTAGGGAGCACGCCCGTCCCTAGAGGTCTACTTTAAGAAAACATCTTAAAGGCTACACCAACCTACTAGGGAGCACGCCCGTCCCTAGAGGTCTACTTTAAGAAAAAATCTTAAAGGCTACACCAACCTACTAGGGAGCACGCCCGTCCCTAGAGGTGACACATATAGGAAAAGGTCCTCCAGGACATGACCATGCATGCACCTTTACAGATACCTTGGCATTACAAACATAAGACATGTAGCTACATATAGACATATATTTACATCCAGCACTGTTTTTGTTTTACGTGTTGAGAAACTATGTGTGGTATAGTTCAATCAATCAATCAATCAATCAATCAAAGCTTTAAAAATAAAGATTTGTATAGCGCATTTCATACCCAGAGGCAACACAATGCGCTTTACAGAGAACAAGGGAGGTGGGCATACGACCCACTCTTTACATATTCCAGAGGGAAGCAAAAAAACAGTAATCACCCGGGGGCCAGATAAGTGAGCTGTAAAAATTCTTCCCTGACCCCTCTCAACAAGGCGATCGAGCAAGCTCCAGGAGAATGTTTGTCTACCGGCTAAGAACATTTATAAAGCAATACATTACATTAAATTACATTTCAGAGTGAGAGAGGCTAAAAGCATCATAGGGGAGAGAACATTCTACAGACATGCTACGACATCCACAGCAGACACGGGGGTATCTATCGGACTCCGGGAGGTCTACTGGTGACAGTGGGGCATCCACCGGACGTGGTTAGAAGATAGGAGGGAGAGAGAGAGGCACTAGGGAGAGGGAAGGCAGAACAGGGTTAGTAGCACATAGAGCCATACAGACCACACAGATATTGAAACAGGCAACCTGGGGCAAGCTCCTGGAATATATTTGTCTAATGGCTAAGAACATTTAAAGAACAATAAATTACATTAAATTTAATTTTCAGAGCAAGAAAGGCTAAGAGCATCAGGTCCAGGCCTAAGCCGGATGTGGACTGATGTGTGTCTGTGTGTACGTGTGTGTGTGTACTAAATACTACGATATCCACAGCTCCACAGCTGACACTGGACCTGGTTAGAGGATAGGAGGGAGAGAGAGAGGCACTAGGGGAGGCAGAAAACGGTTAGTAGCACACTGAGTCATTGAAGCAACACAGCTGTCAGAACAGAACAAGCCTGTTTCAGGATAACCAGCTTCTGTACACTACTTGATATACATACATTGCATAGCAGGATAAATACCAATGTATACAGAGGATTCACAGGTAGGTTTGAGGCTGCCTTTCTGTGTCTCAAGGTCCTAGCTAGTGATTGTAGGCTAGGTCGAAAAGGTACGTCTTGAGGTCTTGCTTGAAGACCTCCGTTGTTTCGGCCCTTCTTAGGCACTCCGGTAGGGTGTTCCAGAGGTTGGGGGCATAGAAACTAAAAGCTGCCTCTCCGTGTTTCTTGGTCCTGGCTTTTGGAACTGTTAAAAGTTCAGTACCTGAGGATCTGAGTGGTCTGTTGGGCATGTACTTAACAAGCATGTCTGAAATATATTCTGGTGAGTGACTGTGGAGAGATTTATAGACTAGTAATAGTATTTTAAAGTCTATTCTAGAGTTGACTGGTAACCAGTGTAGTGAGTTTAAGGCTGGTGTGATGTGTCCCCTTCGTCTAGTCTTAGTGAGGACTCGTGCTGCAGCATTCTGTATCATTTGTAGCTTAGAGATTGCTTTCTTTGGTGGGCCTGATAGTAGAGCATTGCAGTAGTCCAGCCTGCTTGTGATGAAAGCATGCATTAATCTTTCGGTGTCAGCCTGAGAGAGAAAGGGTTGCACCTTGGCAATGTTCCTTAGGTGGTAAAAGGATGTCTTTGTAATATTCTTGATGTGGTTTTCGAAATTAAGATCTGAGTCAAGTATGACACCTAGGTTTTTAGCCTGGCAATTGGTGTCAATTTCCAGAGTTTTTAAGTGTGCAGCTAGTTTCTCTCTTTCAGCTTTTTCTCCAATGATCAGTACTTCTGTTTTGTCCTGGTTTAGTTGGAGGAAATTATGTGACATCCATACATTTATATCTGTAATACACTTGACAAGGCAGTCAACCAAGCTGTAGTTACTGGGTGTTACGGAAATATAGAGTTGAGTATCATCTGCGTAGCTATGGTAGCTAATGTTGTGCCTCCTGATGACACTGCCAAGGGGCAGCATGTACAGGCTGAAGAGTAGAGGTCCTAGGATCGATCCTTGGGGCACCCCACAGGGCATAGGGATCTTTCCTGAGCTATATTCACAGAGGGCAACGAAGAAATCACGACCGGTAAGATAGGTCTTAAGCCAATTTAGGACTGGACCAGAGAGGCCAACCCACTTTTCCAGTCTTTCGATGAGGATTGCAAGATCTATAGTTTCAAAGGCTGCACTCAGGTCCAGGAGGACGAGAACAGAAAGCTCTTTGGAGTCAGCATTAATTCTGAGGTCATTTACAACTTTGACTAATGCCGTCTCTGTGCTATGGTGGGCACGAAAGCCGGACTGGAAAAGGTCAAGGGTACAACTTGTAGCTAGGAAATCATTAATCTGTTTGAAAACAATTTTTTCCAGAATTTTACTCAAAAAGGGAAGGTTGGAGATTGGTCTAAAATTGCTAAAAACTGAAGTGTCTAAGTTGTTTTTCTTCAGTACGGGTCTCACCAGAGCAGTTTTAAGTATTGGTGGGAAGACACCTGTAGATAGGGAGTCATTAACAATGCATAAAATGTCATAGGATACAGAGTCAAACATAGTTTTGAAAAAATCGGTGGGGATGGGATCCAGCAGGCATGTGGAGGTTTTGAGTTTGGATACTACTTTTCTCAACATTTCTGTGTCCATCAGTGTAAACAGGCTCATATGTCCATTACATGGAGGGAGAGGATCTGTGAACGGGATGCATGGCCTTTCCTGAGTGATATTCCTCCTAATATTCATAATCTTATCTCTGAAGTAAGCTGCAAATTCCTCACACTTGGAGGTAGAGAGCAGGTTATCAGGTGTTTTTACGGCAGGGTTTATATAGTTGAGATTTACTGATTCGTTTTTATGATCGGGATACCGAACCCACTCACCCAGTTGGGTCTGATTGTCTGTCCGGGGTCGTTCAGGTCACAGCTGTACTGCCAGGCGTCTCCCGTGGCTGTAGCTGTCTGCTTTGGCTGACGACCAGTCTTGGACTTTCTCAGGGTTCGATGTCCGATCCAGGTCGTCACGGCACCAATTGGAGACTTTCGTTGTCTTTTATTATTGTCCTTATTTCAGCTCTGCGTTGTGTTTTGATTTCAATAAAAGACGGTCCCCAATCTCACAAAATACCACACAGTCCAGTGTCTCCTTTTCCAGGTGTATCCCAAATGAATCTCTCCAACACGGGATTTGAGCCTCAAGCAAAAGCGGTTTATTACAAGGTTTAACATACAAAAGACAATGGCATGGTATAATGCACAGCTGACCGGTCTGTATGCTGTCTGGACCCAAATCAAAGTATTGGTCTCGTTGCAACGTTCTTATGTGGTTTGAGTGTCCCCCCTCCCTCGTCTCTTCTCCGATAAGACTGTCTCTCTGGTCTCTTCTGTGGCTTTGTTTGGTCACGTTAACCTACGCCGCCTCGGTGCCCAGTCCTTTATCTCTAACCACAACAATGGTGTTTGGCACAGAGTGTACCAGCCATGGAATGTCTTTATCTCATAAGTCTATGGAAGAGGGACACCGTTTCTTACCGAAAACTCAAGCCGACAGCCATACTCAGAGGTCAATCATCATAATTAGGAAATAGCCAACAGGATCATATTAAACCATATTCAACAGTATTTTTACATCAACTCTGCTTTCCTGCGCTGTCTGGTCGCGTTAGACAACCGAATGCAATAGGACAAAGTAGACACCCTTAAGGTTTGAAGATGCTATACAGTACATCATCTCAGCTCCACAACCACAATTATGACCTGAACCCTGACCGTAACCCCTGTCGGGGAGGGAGTAAACATTGACCCCGCTCTGATGTTTGCCTTGGTCCCCTGATTCACTCTGCCCTTTGACGCATGTCCTTGCGTCTTAACAGGTTAGTTCCCCCGGGATGGCCAACAGCTTGTCAGGGTCATGTCGTTCCTTCCCCGTCATCATGTCATTGTTCATGGCACCGCCTCGACTGTCACATGCTGATTTAACGTCCCTCTGAACCAGTCAGAACAGGCAGACGGGGAGGACAGCATCTATCAATCATCCTGAAACCCTGCCCGTCAGAATTGCCCGGTTGTGAAAGAGCTGTCGGAATTTATCGAGGCTGACACCTTACAACATTACTTTGATTGGAAACTCAAAGCTTTCAAGATAGGGGTGAAAGAGAGGATTGATGGACGATGTAGGGAAGAGAGGAGCTGGGGATGAGGAAGATGAAAGAAGTGGTATATTCTCAAACTTCTTCGCCAGAGGAGTGGACTTTTGTCTTTGTCACTTCCAGTGATTACTACTGTCACAGATTAGACTCTAGAATATGTATTGCCACAAGCACACTTTTTCATGTTGTTGTAACCTCTCCCCAATCTCATTGACATTGCCTGCTTCCTTTGATACCCATGCACATAGAGTACTCCTGCACACATCAGTGAGTTCTGATGAAAAGCTTTTTGCTCCCCGCAATTTTCTTAAGACTCCTTGTTCTCACTCTCATTCTCCCCCTTCCTGAGATGAGAGATCTCAGAGGGGCTCAGAGTGAAGTTTTTTTCCATCTCTCCATAGAGAGAACTCAACTCCTGACAGTAATCCAGCTAGAATTACCCAGACGCAGGAAAGAAAATAATATTTTCTCTTCTTCTCTCCCCTTCTCTACCTCCCCCTTGTGTCTTACTGACATCTTTCTCTGGCTTTTACCATCTGTCCTTCTTTCCTTCCTTCCCCTTCCGCTTTACCCACCCCCCACTCTTCCTCTCCCTCTCTTCTCCTGTGTCCCGCTCTCCTCCCCTCTCTCTCCTCTGCTCTCTTCCCCTCTCTTTCATCCCCCTCTCTCCCATCCCCTCTCTCTCCTCCCTCTGATCACATTCCCATCCTCACCAGGGGCCTCATTTATAAACGTTGCGTAGAATCCACGTGACTAAGTTTGCTTAGCTAAGTAAGTACGAAAATATACGCACAAAAAATCTCAGATTTATAAAACGCTGCGTATCACAACCCATGTTCACTTAGGCCACGCCAACGCCAGCTGCCCTTTATAAATCACAATCAACACTTAACTTGGCACACGTGAACGCACGTTCTGATCACACCCCAATTAACGCCCACAATTGCCTATAAATGGTCAGTGACATGCCCCTAATACATATGCAATGAGAATGGAGCCGAGTGCAAAAGGCAGAAAGAGAAATTTTACTGAGTGCGAGGTTGAGGTATTGGTCAATGAGGCAGAGACGCGCCAAAAGGTTCTTTTCGGAACGATGATTTCACATGTGCACGACTGAGTGGTCCCAATTAGATTATAAATAATTGTCTATCATGAAGGCTATATTGGCATTCGTTTAGTGCGGTAGGCCTTATTAGTTGGCTGCTGATATCCAAACTGATAATCATGCCTATAGTGTTGTTGCATGCAGGGCTGGACTGGGACAAAAAATCGGCCCTGGCATTTTTGGCCCAGACCGGCCCACCACAATCGGTCGGACACCACCCACCAGTACGAAATCCTTGCAGCCCCCTTAAATATGCAATACCAGCGTGCTATTTCCCCAAACCACTACAAAAATGAGTAAGTTCCGTGGACAAGTGTACCAGTGCAAATGTACGAGTGTACTCACTCACTCTCGACTCCCTGGTGGTCAGACGTGGCCGTGGAGTACACAATCTCAATACTCAAGTAACAGTTACAGTAGAAGTACAATAAATTGTCAAAGAAAAAGCTCTGATAGAAGTCAAAGTATAATTTCAAATTATTTATTAAATTATTATTATTATTATTCAAATGTAAGTATAGAAATATATGTACAAAGTATACAAGTAACTCAAAATGTTGCCTGTGAACTCCACTGGGCTGAAAAGATCTCCTCCTCAAACAAGGCAACCTTTAAAAGAGTGAGAGGGAGAGACAAAGAGAGAAAGGTGAGAATGATAATTGATGGAGTTAAATTATCACAGTACTGGTCCAGTATCTTCAATTGAGAACAATGTAGAGAGATATTTGCATGTATTTGATACTTACTTAGTAATAAAGGCTGCATGGCCCTCTGGATGCCCTCAACAATAATGGCATCTCCTGAGAGAGAGAGAGAGAGAGAGAGAGAGAGAGAAAGAGAGAGAGAGAGAGAGAGAGAAAGATAGAGAGAGAGAGGGGGGGAGAGAGAGAGAGAGAGAGAGAGAGAGAGGGAGAGATGAGACATGATCAATGATAAGTCATACATGATTAAATGACAGATTCAGATGATCAGAGTTGCATGAATTGTATACTTACTTACTGGAAAAAGGCTGCATGGACCTCTGAATACCCTCATCCACAATGGCATCCTGAGTGAGAAAGAGGGAGGAAGAGAGATGAGACACGATAAGTGAGATAAACTATAGATTCAGATAGTAATAATATCTTCTAGAAAATGTAAGCAGTTGCATAGATTGTAAACTCACTACTTACAAAAAAAGGATGCCTGTGAAGTCCACTCCAGTTAAAAGCAAAGTGCTTCTTTTCAAACAAATGAGGGCAACCTTTGATAGAGAGAGAGGGAGAAAAGGGGAGACAGAGAGAAAGGTGAGACTGAGACATTATAATTGATTGAGTTGATCACAGTACTGGTAATTACATGATCATAATACCTTTATCTTTACTGGAAAAGGCTGCATGACCCTCTGGATACCCTCAACAATAATATCCTGACAGAGAGAGAGGGGGGGGGAGTGAGAGAAAGATGAGACATGATCAATGATCATTTTTAAATTATAAATGATTAAATGACAGATTCTAGAAAATATAAAAACATAGTTGCATGTATTGTATACTTACTTAGTGGAAAAGGCTGCTCTGAATACCCTCATCAACAATGGACAATGAACCACACAAGTTAGGGCCGGGCATCCTTTGAGAGACAGGGGAGGGGGGGTAATAATGAGTCACATGATCACACTATCTTCAGTCTAAAAAGCTGCTACATTATTATGAATAATTTTATAATAATAACAACAATTTCATATCAACTTACGATGAGTTTCCTCAGTAGCTCACTCTTCTCTGACACTTTGTCAATGACAGTGTCTGTGTCCAATTTGCTCTTATTATTATTTAGCATGTTATCTTGGTCTCACATGTGATCCCCAATCAATATTATAGTGTGTGCATAACAGTAGTAATGTACTAGCAGGGTCCAAAACTAACTTTTTTAACCTAGCCCCTTAGTAACAGTCCTGAAAGGAGCTAGGCTTACCAGTCAACTGGCTGGTAAATTATCCATTACCAATAGATTTTTAGCAGCCAGCCATTGGCTAGTAAATGGCTAGGGTTAATTTTGGACCATGGCCACACACAGCTAACGTTAGCCTGCTCCTCTTTTTCTTCGAAGATATAACGTTAAGTAGCCCAGCAGCAGCAACACTGCTAGGCTAGGCCAGAATAGATAACGTTAGTAATAGCGCTAGTGCTAATTGCCAAGCTAACGTGCTAACGTTAGCACTACTAGTACTGACGTTATCTGGCTGGCCTAGACAAACAGTGTTATCGCTAGCTAGCTCAAACGTAGCTAGCTACGACCCGGTTTGCTTGGCAGGGAGGTGGGTAGCTAGATAATGCTAGCTAGCTGTACCTAGCTAATGCTAGCTGGCGCTAGCCAGCAGATAGCCGTCACCCATATTCATATTTAGCTATAGCTTTATTTTAGCTTTCAGCTATATTTCCTTACCGTTTCAACTACACACTCTTCCTGCTCTCTCTGTCCTTCCTCGGCCCTGTCATGTCTCTGTCCCTCCTCGGCCCTGTCATGTCTCTGTCCCTCCTCGGCCCTGTCATGTCTCTGTCCCTCCTCGGCCCTGTCATGTCTCTGTCCCTCCTCGGCCCTGTCATGCTCTCGGCCACCATGGCCACCAGCCACCTCTCCTTCAAGTTCGTGTTCAACGTCGGCTGAGGCTGTAGACGTTGAAGCAGCCCCTGGCCCAAACATATCAGTTATTTTTGCACATTTTGCAGCATCCGCCTCAAGACTTTTAATCTTTTTAGCCCGTAATTTCTCTGCGCCCCCCTTGCGCTTTGGTTTTCTATAGTCCTTTTCCATCTTTCTCCATCCACTGACTTTTGGCTCTCTAACGGCCCACGCAAATGACACCTGAAACTAACAGAGGGAGGGGTGGGGCCTACATATGATTGGGCCAGCCCAGTGTCAGTATAGAAAATGGACCAATGGGCCGCTGGCCCTGATCTATGGGCCGTTCGTTAGCCCCCAAAGGAATTTTTTTTTTTTTTAGATCGGCCCACAAGTAGGTCCGGCCCACCGGGCATTTGCCCGGTACGCCACATGGCCAGTCCAGGCCTGGTTGCATGGGTAATGGGGTTTGGATCTATATTGCACGTATGCTTCACAGGGTGGCCCATGAATAAAAGGCCTAACTTATCGACGTACAAATGGGTCAATTTACAATGACATCCATAGCAATGCAAACATGTAGGCCTATAGTGACTACTTAAGGCAATTATCCCCAATTAAACTGTACGACAGATCTGAGGGTTCTTTGCAGCAGCCAATTTGTGTATTATCCGGGATATCGTGCATTTCACATACTTTCTCAAAACATTCTGTAGGCCTACAGAAGCTGCGTGTTCGAACGGATGTTGCGGGATAGCCAAGCACATATTAGAACATCTGTGCCAAGTCCCGGCATATCCAAGGCCCCGTGCGTCATGGCCTACTATAATCCAGCTATATCAGTGCCTGTATCGAGGTCTTGTAAATACATGGGGTCCATGGATGGGTTTCATGTGATTCTATAAAGCTTAATTATAGCTACACACATGACGATTCGGCAAATTAAGAATCTAACTTGCTCGCTTGTGTTCTTACAACTTGGAGATGCATCACCTCCATGCGCTGTTTTGCGCACAGCTAATTCTTCCAAAGTGGCATGTGAGCATTGGGATGACATGCATTTTTAGGCCCATATTCCTCGCATGCCTGCTACATGGCAATCATATGGCAATATGAGGATATATGATGATGTACAATATAGCCTAATGTAGCCTACAGTTGTATCAAGTAAGACATTTCCATTCACCGTTGCTCAACATCATTGTAATTGCGGCTTGCCTCAGTGGTCATTCGGGTTTACATAAAAGCCTAATCAAATATAGGCTATAAATACATAAATACACTAACAAACGAATAGGTGGATAATTAAACATACAAATAATTAACTAAATAAATGATTAACTGAATAAATATACTTCAACGCCGAATGCAACATTTGTTTGGTGCGGTATAGGCCTTATGATAGTTGTAGGCCATCGACATATGGAATCATTACTATGATAAGCCTATAGGCTCGTATCGTGTTGTTATCAACATAATGTGGCTTTTATTCATAGGCTACTGCCCGTGATGCTTCACGGAATAGCCTATAAATGAATAGGCCTACAACATAACATTATATTATGACACAAATGAGTCAATTCACAGACACATCCAAAGCAATGCAGACATTATTTAGTGATTAGGCTACGGTGGCGATTGATTCCGTTTAAACTGTGTGACACATTGGAGGGTTTCTTGCAGCGACCGATGTATTTATTATTCAATATGTCATGCGTTTCGCAGACTTTCCCGAGTTTCATCCCTCTGCCATCGGAGTCGCGTTTTCCTCTTCTCTCCTTTCTCCAGAAACGTGCTTATCGTAGTTACGGGAGGGTCGGAGTGTGCGTAGAGTTACGCACACCTTCCGCCAACTTACCGTTAAGCTTGTTTTTTATAAATACCGAAAGTTGCATAGAAAGTTGCTCAGCATGCAGTTACGCACACTTTTGTACTTACGCAAAGTTTATAAACGAGGCCCCAGGAGTCTGGTGCCAGTCACCCAGCTGTATGTCAGCGTGGACGGCAGCACCAAGGACACTCAGGACACAGAAAATTGACCGGCCCCTCTTCCAGGACTTCTGGCCTCGCTTCCTGGACAGCCTCAAGGCTCTGGGTGAGAAGGTGAGGCCAAGTAGCTCCACGGTGGTGGTGGAGAAGAGATCTTTAGTTAAAAAGGAATATACTGTAATAGAATAGAATAAGAGAGGATACAATAACAAAGAGTAAAATCAGTCTCAGGCGGCTGTGGCTCAGGAGCTAGAGCAGATCATCCAATGATCGTAGGGTTGGTGGTTTGAATCCCGGCTCCTCCTGTCCATATGTCGGTGAGCAGGCTAGCACATTGCATAGCAGCTGCCAGCATTGGTGTGTGAATGTGTGGGTAAATGGATGAATGAGAGGCCATTGTAAAGCGTTTTGGATAAAAGCGCTGTATACAGTTAAGAGCAGTCCATTTACCATTTGGAATTCTCTCAGATTTTCACCTTGTCACCACAGTTAAAGCAGAATGTTCGTCACCCCCATAATTACAGTGTTATGTACAGCTCCCAAACAAGCACATTTCCTTCCCATCAAAGAGTAATAATCATCCGAGACAGTGGTATTGACCCTGTGAAAGTGACTGCCTTGATTGGGGTTGAGTTGGGCTCTCTGGCCTCATCTACAAAGAGAACATCAACATGATTTGTATGACCAAGCTCTGATTATGGGTATATTCACTGAGCGCCTGTGATTGCCTTATTTGATCATCTGCTTGTTGTATTTCATTTAATGGCTTCACACATCCAGCACACAGATTTATGGGTAATGATACATGTAGTACATTTTCCTGCACAGTAATTAAATTCAAAGCCGATAATTACCCTAGACTCAGCTGCGAATTAACAAAGGGATTGTGCTGCTTTTTCTGATGCTAAACCTGTGCATACTGTTTAATTAAACCTTGCTATTCACAAAGCACTCGTGAAGGGCGAAATACAGTGCTAACTGCATTGCCATGAACATAGCATCTCTGTCCAGTCCAATTGACAAAGATTGGCGCAAATTGCCGCACGCAGTTATAGTGAAATAATTTGTGTCTTCAGAGAGTTGGTGGTAGCCTAATTGAAGCGCATTTATAAAGGTAGTCATGGCCAGCCTTTCCACGGCGGAAATTCACCATTGGTGATCATGGCAGCAGTGAGTGCTTGTAGAAGAATATTTCAAAGGAGAATATCACTTTTTGATTTAAGCGAGACCGTAATCATCCGGAGATACAGGTTGCCAGCTCAAGCAATTCCTGCTCTACTTGATAAAATTATATTGAGCCTACCACCCAGAGATCCCATGCAACTGCCAACTGATTGATAGATAACAAAGAATGAATATGCATATCAATAAAGGTACGACAATAAATAATATCATATGTAGTACACTGTTCAAAACTACAGTAGGCACATTGCTGTGTAATACACCACTTAACGTCACCAACAGCTAACTGCAATGTATAACTAACATAATAATTATGTATTGTACTTAAAATGTAGCCAACTAGAATAAATCAATAGTAAATGGCACAGATATAACGATTATATAATAATAAGGTGAAACCAATATAAGCTGTACATTGTCACAGTACAGGGCCTAGAGACGAATTAGCTACAGTAGTCCTATAAGTACAGTATGCCTACAGAAAATGAGAACTGTGCACCCACTGTGCCAGTGAAAATATGATCAGACTGACCAACATTTTTAGAGTGAGACATTAAGTTGTATCTAAGCATAGCACTTACTGTATATACGTAGCACTTCTCACAGAGATGACTGACAAGGTGTTTCACACAGGTTAAAATGCATACAAAGAATCAGCAAAATTAAACAAAGGACAACACAGGACACAGTACAACTGTCATAGACATACAGTCAAAGTAATAAGACAAACGTCTAAGCAGAAGTGTCTTTAGCTGCTTCTTAAAAATGTCCACAGAGGCCACAGTTCTCAAGTCCTGAGGAAGAGCATTCCACGGTCAAGGTGCCACAGACCCAAAAGCCCTTTACATACATTTTTCCCTGTAAATTTCTGAGAATTCTTCCCTGGACTGCGACTGATTTTCGCCATCGATACATGAGCCAAATGCCACGATGTTCCCGTGTTGCGTCTTTTCACACATGCCAATCCCGAGATAGAACATGCAAGGCACAGTCCAGCAGATGGTCTGAGCAGTTTAAACTGAGGCTGAGCAATCATAATAATTGTTACAAAAATATATACAGTATATAACACTAACAAAATAGGCTACAAGTGTTTCATAAATTATATGGTTTATATTAAGACATAATTTGTATTGCAAAAGGCGCCATTTATTTTAACAGCCAACATGACAGAAGCCCAAATGAAGTCAGTCAAAGAAAAAATCCGTAGGGTAGTTTAGCCTAGAAGTCAGTGCACTACTACTCACCAGAACTCACAAATGTATCTAGGAGGTGTAGGACTTGACCATGGCCTGGAGGTAGAAGAAAGCTGTTACTTTCATTTCCCTGTAGGCTAATAACTGGTTTTAACTGTTTTAAACTGGATGCGAGCTTCTACAGGAAGCCAGTGTAGAGAACAGAGAAGGGAAGTTGTGTGGGAGAACTTAGTGTCGTTGTACACCAGATGAGCGGCAGCTTCCTGGACAAGCTCCAGAGGTTTAATGGCTGATGCCAGGGTTCCAGCAAGGAGGGAGTTGCAGTAGTCCAGGCATATGAGATATTATGTGCAGAGAACGGCAGTTGGTCGAGGGTCACACCTAGATTCCTCGCACTAATATTATGGATCGTATATTGCACCTCTTAGCAGAAGAGAAAACTTTTTTTTTAATATGAGCTGCTGTTAACGTGGAAATCTCAATGATTTTCATATACAGTAAATTAATCTCCTTTTCGTCACTATCGATGATTGAGATACAGTAACACATAATGATTCAGCCTATTCTCGAAGTCAACGTGACGTCACAGACTCCCTGTGCCATCTTACTCTGGGGGGAAACAAACCGCGCCCCCCACCCCCCGGGAAGATGCTGGCACAAGCTACTCTCTCCCTATTTATCTTTTTCTTCCGTTTCTTTCTTCTATGAGGCCATGGCCTCGAACTATGTCCATACAAGATACCAGCAGACCAGTGGATAAACGAACCGAAGAAATGGCCATCTCTGGAGTATCCGAACGTGAACCACTACATAATCAAACATCCACGTAAGTGCATATCAGGAGCTCTTGGTCTTATATGTAGTAAGCTGTAAAGCTACAAGGCCGAAAACATTTTCTCCAAGCATGGTTAGCTAGGTATCTTTAGTGTATATATAGTATCTTTTGTCACCATCGACAACAAGAACCCACCATGTAATTTGTCTTGTCTAAAAAGAAGAAGAAGCCTTTCCTGGCTGCATCACCTTCATCTTCTGTGAGTGTTGTGGGCAAGGTGTCCTGGAGATCAGGTGCCCGTACAAACTGAGAGCTGGACTGGGTGCCATCCAAGATCAAGACTACTGTGTGGCTGGGGACTTCACACTGAAGCCTGAACACCCCTACTACACCCAAGTACAGCTACAAATGTATGTAACCAGATGTACATATGCTGATCTGTTTCTCTGATCTCCTATTGATGCTTTGTGCATTAGAGTGCCACACAATGAGGCCTTCACCAACCAACTTGTGCTGCACCTTGAGGATCTGTGGAAAAGATGTGTGCTTCCTGAACTACTGCAGAGAAACCTTGAGGTACAGGTGTTATCTCCCATCCAACAGAATTAGCAGGTGGCAGCCAGCAGCACACCCATTCCCACCTACTGCCTCTGTAACAACTGATGACGAGAACATGGTTGGCTGTGACAGCTGTGATGACTGGATCAACTTCCGGCCCAGATTTTTGAAACTCAATAGGCTACCAAAAAGCAACACATGGTATTGACCACAGTGTAGAAAAAAAGAGTGACTGACTTGCTTGATGAATTTTTCCGTTGTGTTTGTTTTGTTTCTTATCGCGTTTCCGTTTATCCTCAGACCTGGTGTGCATTGCCGCTTGCCTGTCAATCCACCTCTGGACTGATACTACGGATTCCTCGACCCCTGCCTCGCCCCTGACCTCGACCTTGGATTATATTAACTGGATTACGTACGCCGATCGCCTGACCCCGCCTGTGACTTTGACTCTGGTTTTTGCCTTGCCCCCGTACTGTTTTGTTGCACCATTAAAGGCCCTGCTGGGCAAACCGTCCGCTGTCTCCTGAGTCGTGCGTTTGGGTCCTTTGCCAACCAGCCCTAAGAAATTGACAATAAACTAGTATAACTCTGTATGTTATTTTTAGACAATTACATGGTGGGTTTAATGTTTATTTGGTTGAAAATACACAAAGTAATTGTACAGGTAACGGCAGCATTGTCATTTAATATTACACTAAATATAGTATACACCATAGAAATAACTTTGGGGCATGTTATCAGTGAGATCGAATGCAAAACTATGTGCAATAATAATTTAGTTGTGTCACAGGTACTGTAAGTCACCAGTTCAAAATGTGTCTCTACTCCTGGAAAACGGTGCTGTCTCCCAGATTCACCAAAGCAGCACATCAGGGCTGTAGCCATGGAGTCAACATTGGGGGGGACCAAATCTTAGCTATGGCGCCTGGACCTATGACCCTCTCGGGGGGGGGGGCATGCCCCCCCGGGAGAAAAATTTTAACATTGTTAATTTAAATGCATCAATTTGGCGCACTTTGAGAGCAAAATCAAGAATTCATAGTAACAGTAACAGTACTAATTTCACCGAATATACAACAGCCATCCCTTCACGCTGTAAACCTCTGGCTGATGTTTGGTGAAATTAGTACTGTTACAAGTTACTGTTGTTTCGAAATGCAGAGGCGAAATGACCTATGGTGTTTACAGGACGACTTCAGAGCTTGGTAAGCATGTAATTCCTGAACTTGAAATCCACGTATATCATAGTTTTTCGAGTGTGCCCCTAGCTAGCAACGAGCCAGGGTGCGCGCGCCGACGTTATTGACATAGAACTCTGTACTGCACAAAACAGAAATATTTTAACCTGTACTAGTCAGATACATGCCAGGGAATCCAGGAATAGGGCTAAACATGAAATTCAGTGTACATATCCTTTAAGCATTTTGACAAATTGCAGATTAAGTTACATTTCGACTGATGATTACATTTTTCACGGTTTTGTATGTGTGGGACAATTTGATTGGTTGATTTTTCATTTGGTCTTGATTTCCATAAACCAGAATCCTTTTACCTGGCCTACAATGTTAAGTGAATGACAAGCTAGTAAGACAGCTGCCAACGGACCGTAACGTGGACTGTATTTTCATGAGGACTGTAGGGGGTGACGGAGTACTACCAAAACACTAAACATGGATGAAAATGAAGCGATATGGCAGAATACAAGACGCGTTTAAGTCAAAAACAGTGTGAAATTTCCGTGCCTTCTTTCACTGAAAGAAAGAGCAAAAATCAAGTTTTATTTGGATTTGTATGGGTAAGCCAGGCTTACCCTGGTTTATAGGAGCAATCGCCACTGTTGATATCCTAAATTTTGCAGCTATGGCCGCCATGGACAAATTAACGTATGGGAAACACTGGGACAGCCAAAAGGCTATTCACTTGTTAATTCACCGCCACTGTGTCCATTCAGCCCCGTGATAAGAACTGTGGACAGATAGTTTGTAGCCAACTAGCTAGCTAGGTCTAACCGGCAACTCATAGCTAGCTACTATGGCTTCTAAAGAAGTAATAAATAAGAAAACAAGCAGTACAGTTGGAGTTTGGATAGTAAGATAATGTGACAGGGGAGCTTCCATACATTATAGTTTGTCAAGTTATACAGTTTGTCGGGAGCGTAACATGAATACTCACGTGCACCACCGCAATGGACATCTTCTCATAGCTAAAAGCAGCTAACGTGTAGTAGCTAGCTAGCTAAGCTTACCATTCCTTGCTTGACCGCTAAAGTAATCAAGAATTACAAACCACTCATAGACATATGATATATAATGAGTCTAGATGTAATACAAGCTACTGCTTACTAACCTGTGAACATGGAAATAAATGAGTGGACAGTTCACTCAGGCGCAGCTGTTTTCACCACCTCCTCTGCAGACAGCTGCTTCTTCCTGGTGAATGGTGGCAGAATGAGTTGTGCTCCACAAACAGATGCAAAGTCATCCTCAAGTGTGAAGCCCCTATCTGCCAAGATCTGATCACCAGGCATGTGCAGCACAGAGTTTATAAATCCACTCTCCCTCACAATGTGGATGTCTGAGGCTCTGCCTCCCCAAGCTCGGGACACAAAGTTAATGTGACCCATTGGGCTGCACGATATGAACACTTTCAATGTGGTGTGGTGTTTGTAGGAGGAATAGACCTGATCACGAGCTTTTAGATCTCTGGGTGCATCAATGAAAATTTTGAAACAATCGATTGCTGTAAGACGAGGAAACTTGAATACTGGGGAGATAATTGAGAATATGTGGCCCCGGTCCTGCCATCTAATCAAGAAGGCAAGTTTGATGTACATCAGGTCTATCCAGGTCCAAAACATACTGATGACTGTTGCCTTTGACACACCACTGATGTGGGAGATGAGTTCAAAGGACAGGTTGTGGCGGAGTTTTACAAGGGTAATAAAACGTCTTTGGTTGAGATTTTTGTGGTCCTTGTGTTAGTGTGCAAGAAAGAAAACAAAAACAGAAACACTTCCCAGGTAACACCTGTCATCATTTTGCTTTCGGTGTCATCACTGTCCACTGATGAGGGTGTCAACAAGCATGAATTGACCTCCCTGGCTGCATCTCTCTCCTGTCTGAGAGACTGTATCTCTTCAAACATACACTGCTCTGTGATGGGAGGTGTGCCTACTTCAACAGCCTGGTCATCTTGGCTGGATGGCTTGATTGTCTTGGGCCTTTTGTGGATAGTCACTCAATGACATTCACACTATTAAGAAATTACCAATGCCAATATACACACAGCTGGACACAAAACAACATACTGGGAGGTCACAATCATTGATGACACCACTTACCAGGGTGTGAGGAGGCATGCCTTTTTGCAAGTCGCTCATGGCGACTGATGCTCGTTGTGGATGTTGACTGGTGTTGAAGGGGGAACACAGACGGTATGTAGTCTGGGTGGGTTTCATCATTAACCTTTGTACCTGTCAATTAAAACACCTTAAATTAACAGGTCCTTAGGACACGGCAAAATACTGAATGTGTTGTTAAATGGTAGGATAGGAATGTATCAAACTGTAAAGGGCATTTAGCTATGGTAACCTACTTGAACCTTGTGTAAAAAAAAATAATAGCCTAACCCTCGGTGCACTGGTGCTACAACAGCTGCTAGCTAGCAGCCAACCTTAGCTAACATGTCTCCGGTTTACAGTCTCTCATCTAATAAAATTTAATTTAAAGTATAAATATGTCTTCATTATTATTACCTGTTATGAAATGGCAAGAGCAGACATATGTATGACCTGACTTTGGGATCCAAGGTCGGCTCAAGTCGACACTCCCGTCAGGGTTAATATGTGCCCTTTTAATAGCTGCTAACCACTTTTTTCTTGTTGGTTCCTGGACGGGAATTATATACAACTTTAGATTGGGGTTTTTTGCTTTATTGTTGGTACAGCCAGGCACACAGCAGCTTTTTGGCATGCCGAAAAGCACTCACCCTCCACACGCACACTTTTCCCCCCACGCCATCATTGCCTAGCAACAACAACTAGCTGCCGGACTTTGCTAATTCCCCAATCATGAAAGCCTTTACATTTGCAGCATTGCCAAGTTTTGTGGATATTTTGTGAATGTGAATTTGTGTTTTGGAAATGAACAAAAAAAAACTTGTGAGGCTGTTTGGTTTCTGAATGAACAAACTCCTGCAATTATTGATTATTGCCAAAAGGTGGCACCAAAGCCAATGAAACTGAAATCCTTCTGTGTTCATTCTCTTCTGAGCTGAGTAGAGGATGCATGTGTTCATCAAGAAGACCATTACCTTATTGGCTTGATTGTTGGAACAGTTTGAATCAGTTAATTATTTTCACGTTGTATGATGTTCCTCAGAACAACAGTATTTATCACTGTTGTTCTGTCATCTGTTACCCACTTCCAATCACAGTAAGCAAGTGAACAAGCCAGATGCCTGATTCCCTCCTCCATACATTTTTGTCCTCAGCTTGAGCTGAGAATGAGTCACCCGGCCATGGATTTCTGAGAAGTAGGCAAGAGGAATTGTAGATTATCTGTAGCTCTGAGTCTTTATAGAGACCACCGACTGAGATTATCATCTTCTATGAGCAACAGCTTAACTGCAACATGAAGTAGCTCTGTTGAAAGTGGTATGTAGGGGCATAGGAGAGTACTGTCTAACCTTTTTAACAGTTATTAAAAGTGTTAGGACAGTTAAACCTGTGGATGCAAAACAGATTCTGTAACTTCTCATTTATCATGTATTATAGGCCTATTCATAATCCATTTTAGGAACCAATGCGTTTCAGCTGCGATGTTAAAGTACACCTCACTTCATAGAGGATTGTTTTTAAACCCCCTAACACTTCACTACATTCCAGGAACACATTGATATTGGGGTTAACACTGTTAATCCCTCCCAGTACCCAGCATTGTAAAAAAAAACAACCCAATGCACCGTTTGTGTGGTGAGGCTTTTTAGGAATAAAGTTCTCCTCACCCTGCTTTTACCTCCCAGTGAGTATATAATCCAATTCTCTTCATTAGCCAATTCTTAGAAAGCACTGCGCAGGTTAAAGAAAAACTGCGCTCAGGCAGTGGAGTAATGACTTGGACTAAAGATGTAGGCTGTGAATTGTTTTGAGGAGCTTTTTATAGCCTTCTGCAACCAGCATCTCAATACTGATGAAAATGGTCTTTTAAGAGAAATGTCTTGGTTTAACCTGATCCTGTTAGCTGTTTCTAATTATGATGTAAACTCTGAGTGTGGCTGTTGGAGGGGTTCATGCAGGGAAGAGAAGTGTCTCCCATCGATAGACTTACATCCCATATGGCTTAAAGGTGACATTCTTAGGTTGGAACACTAACGAAAACACCTACTGTTGTGGTTAGAGTGAGAGACCTGGGCGCCGAGGCATCGGCCCGGTTATCTTGACCACAAGGCCATAAGCCGCAGAAGAGACCAGAAAGACTTATCGGGGAGAGGGAAGGGAACCCGAAACACTTATAGTAAGAGCTTTGCTCGAGTTCACATGATTTGATTTTGGAGCCAGACATTAGACTAAATGCTATTGTCTTTTGTATGCTATAACCTTCTGTAATAATTTTTTTTTGATTGTCGCTCAAATCCCGTGTTAGAGAGACTAATTTTTGCAAAACAACTGGAGTAAAAGGGACACTGACAGCTGTGGGTGTAGTGAGAAATTGGCTGCAGTCTTTTATTGAAACCAAAACACAATGCAGAGCTGAATACGGATATTATAAAGGACAACGAAAGTCAACAATACTTAGTTTAAACAATGGTCAGGTCCCGTGTGTGGTGTTAGTGATCTGAGCTAAATCATGGCTAACAGATAGTTGACTTCATGGCTTTCACCTGGTTTGGAAGGTGGAATTTCCACCGCCAAGCCAAAGACACGGAAGCTAGTGCCTGGTATAGACAATTTAATCTTCCGTTGACTGTTTCAAACTTGCAAGTCTAGTCTCAATGCCTCAGTCCCATGTTTTCTATGGCCCCGAAGTCTGTCTGAGCTGTTGGTACATGTTTCGATAGGATATAATGATGGCAGACTGCTGGCAATAAGGAGGCCATTTTTGCTGATTCTGTCCCCCCCCCCCCAGTCATTGGGAGCTGATGATGTCTGAGTGACCAGAGAATCCATCCACCCACTCAGTGCCCCAGGTCCAGACCAGCCAGGAACGACGCAGGATTGAAATTGGAATAATAATAATTGGAATCCCAGAAGAGCAGAGTTTGACACCCATGCCCTAAAGCATTGTTCCATCTACCTCTACAGAATGTCAGTTTCACAGTTTCACTCCTCCAATTAGGATGGTTCCTCAATCTCAAGAAAATGCCTGTCACTGACAGTGGCGTCTGGTGGGTCCTAGAACCGGGTAAGCCAGGACCAATGAAACACGTGCGCACAATTTGTGGGGGGGTGCGCTTTCAAAGCATGCCCTGATTGATTGAGCATTGGCATTTTTATGTAAAACCATCCAGGAAAACTACAGTAGCCTAGGCTACTGATGTTTTTTTAACACATCAACAAAGGAATAAGAGGGCAATTTTTAGGCCGAAACAACCAAGCTTTTAGGGACCCACTAAATAAACGACAGCCATTATATGACAACAATGGCAAAGCACCACGCAGAGGAATGACCTGATGATAAAATACACCGCCTTAGGGCACAGCACTCAATAGCCTACTCCCCTACTTCACTAATCAGTGTTTAGGCTACTAGCCTACTAGGCCTATTAGCCCACTGCTCCAGGAAGCAAAGTTCATGCTCTCGAGTGCTGATTAAATCTAGGCAAAGGAAAACGCACAGCCATAACAACTGGTAATTAATCACAAAAGACCAACCTTATATCGTAACCCAAACTCATTTAATCCACCTAATTTTGGTATCAACTTTCAAAAAATACTCAAGATCTCCGTTTTCCATGTTGATTGATGCTGCCAGTAGCTAGATAGCTAAAGTGGGTAACGTGATTGACAGATGATGTGAATGACTGGACAGTCATGACAAGTTTTGATTGGATAAACCGTCCCAATGTTCAAATGTCAATGGGAATTCCAATGTAAGCACTTCGAGAACTGGCTTACCCTACGCCCACTTTTAAGCATTTCGACGAATTACAGATTAGGTTACATTTCGACTGATGATGACATTGTTAAAGGTGGGGTAGGGAGTTTGATGTCAATGAGGCCTCCGATTGGTCATCTTTTTCAAAAGAACCCGCCCCTCCCTCCTGTCAATCATGATGTAATCTCTCCCTCCAAACATGACTGGTAGGTGTGGCGAGATAGAGACCCTGATTGGTCAATACATTCGGGCACGGTGAATTCTTTGAATCCAAAATACAGAGGCAGCGGTAAACACGGAGATCCAAGTTTATTACCAGAGCACTTCTGTTACTGATAGCTGAATGGATATTATGCCAGCCAAAAGCAAACTACCTATCCCACCTTTAAGTGAATGACGAGCTAGTAAGACCGGTGTCAACTGACCTTAACATGGACTGTATTTTCATGAGGACTGTAGGGGGCGACGGAGCACTACCAAAACGCTAAACACGGATGAAAATGAAGAATGAAGAAAGAATGGCAGAATATAAGAGGCATTTAAGTCAAAAACAGTCTGAAATTCGATTTTCGTGCCTTCTTTCACTGAGAGAAGGCGCAAAATTAAAGTTGGATTTGTATGGGTAAGTTGGATTTGTATGGGTAAGCCTGGCTGGCTGGCTGGCTGGCTGGCTCCATCCATCCCTCCCTCCCTCCCTCCATCCATCCCCTTCAGTAGTCCAGTGGCTCGTGGCGACCTAGCAGTGGTGATTAATGGTGCTGTGTTGAAGGGCATGCATTTGTATCAAGAATGGCTAGAGATGGAGATAGCTTTAGGTGTGGCCAAGAAGGTGACCTGTATTGGTGTCTGTATAATATTATTGGATGTATGCGGTGCTCTACTGTACATGATGGAATGCTTCATATGAGGGACATGAACAACAATGCTTTTCTTTTGAAGATGTGAAATTGCTAGTTTGTGGATGAGCAACAATGTTTTGAGAAATTGGTTTTCTAGACCTTTTCTCAATCATTCTCCAGACACATTTTGCATACAAGTGGATGTCTTAATGTATTGTGTTTCAGTGTAATTATGCTACGCTGCTATTTGTTCATAACATATCCTCTATGTGGGACACACAAATAGTGCTACCAGTTCACTCATTTTAGAACCACGAATTAGAGGACATTGGGACAGGCGTCAGCGTCTTGCATGAATACCTGCACACACGTATTGATTTCATGTGTTCCTAAGTGTGGTGTGTCCAGTCACACAACTCTTCACAGGGCAGAGACCGTCACACTCACTGGGACTCAAACCAATCAATCTCTCTCACCACGTGTCATAGCACATCCCCATTATTCCTTTTCATGGTGGGCACTGCAGTACCTCCAACCTCATTTAGTGGCTTATCTCCCCCTTTCCACTGTCAACTCCCTCCTATTCTCCAACCTGCCCTTTTCCCTGTGCTGTGGGATTGATGGAGCCATGCCTCACTTTCGGATTTGGAGTAGCAGCAGCAGCTTTAAATACCTTACCTCCCTGCCATGGCCGTCCAATTATCCCTCCCCCACTGTGCTGAGAGGTCCAGGCCCACAAATAATCCTCTACTCACAGAGAGGAGACAAGTGGCGCTGTGTGTGCTTTTAGTCAAACCTCTGTCATCATTCACATATTGGTTCTTGGTTCCCCTGCTAGGCCTCGCTTCTCCACTCCTCTCCTCACTCCCATTTACTACTGGTATGTTCCAGTCACTGGTTAATAGATATATTGGACATACAGTAATTGCTGCATGTCCTTCCCCATGAGGACAGGTGTTTGTGATGAGCGGTTGCCAAGGGAAATCACAGTGAGTGATAGAGCTTCAGCCACAGGGAATTTGATTGACAGCCATACAGTACAATACATATGATAACATTGCTTTCTTTAGGGTACTTGAGGGCTATTTTGTCATGCCATTGTGACCAGTATGATGGGTGAGCTCTATTCTACAGTAGGGAAGACAGACAAGGCTTGGTGCTTGAGGTCTCATATCTCTCAGAGATTTGCATCATTTGGCATGCTTTGCCAATCATATACTGTAGACTCCTGCCAATTCATCCCAACCATTCTAATAAACACTGTACGGTTCTTAAGATACTGTATATAAATTCTTATAGTTGAATTTTGTTTGCAATGTTAGTGGAAGTGGTGGGGGACGTGAACATTGTCAAGGCAAGCCAAATGTTGAAAATCTTGGAGGGCTGTTCATCACAGTTCAGTCTTCCATGTTTTTGTGATGTAATAGCATGGCAGGCTGTTGTACTTCAACCCTTACTCTGATGTCTCAGTCAGGCTGCTCCTTTACACTCAGAAACAACAGATGTTGTTATCTCTCATTCTCATTCTCCATCTCTATCTTCCTTTTCCTCTTCCTCTCTCTCTCTCTCTCTCTCTCTCTCTCTCTTCCTCTCTATGTCACGACAGACAGATGGGGGTTGAGGCAGAGACATCATTGCAATCTGGAGGGATATTAGAACGCCATTTGAATTATTCTTAACACACAGACACTCAGTTAAGCAAGTCATACAGTAATCCACAGTAATCTCATCCCGTCGACAACCAAGTGGCATCTCAGTGACAATGTTAAATTACATTAACACACAATTCTTTATTGTTATACTCCACAGTTGACACTTGGTTTATCCATCATTGCTGCACTATTACTTTTTTTGCTACAGAATCATGCAGAAGCATACAGTAACAGGACACCATGTTTCTTAGTCATATTAGAACCGTTGATTCAAAGCATTCCTCAGATTATCAAATACTGTGTAGGATATTAAATGTGAGGATCAGATCAGTATTTTGGTTTAATCCTCAACAGATTTCAGATACTTTCCTACAATTTGGTGACCTTCAAAGAATTCTAACAAGAAGCAAAGCAACTTGAGGAGTGGGCTGCAGCAAACAACATGCTCCTCAATGGAAGGAAGTCTGGAGCTGAGAGTATGCTTCGCCAAGAACCCTCCCTAGCCACCCCCTCTGATCCTTGATGGCCAGGCTGTTCCTGTTGTCACAAGCACTAAATACCTGGGGTTCCCCCTGGACAACCAACTCAGTGGTGACACTCACATCGAAGAGGCTGTCAAAAAGGCTTCCAAACGACTACACTTGTAGTCTACACTGATGGTCTAGAAATGGGCTGTCTGTAGAAGACCTGATTGAGATCTATAATACACTGATCCGACCATGTCTGGAATATGGGAGTGTGGTGCTGGTGGGCTGTACAGCAAAACAACGCCACACCATGGACAGAGTTCAGAAAAGGGCTATCAGAATAATGACCAGGTTCACTTACACTCCTCTGCATCTCCCTGACCTCCAGACTAGAAGAGAGGAAGCTACTGTAAGGCTGATCAAAGACATGCACCAGCCTACCCATCCACTCCACAGTATCCTCCCTCCTAGCAAGGGAGAAAGGTCTGGCCGGCTTCTTAGAAACAGCAGTCAGTTGTCGCTCACACAAACTAGAACAAACAGACTGAGAAACTCCACCATCCCCTGCGGCATCAGGCTTTATAACTCTCTCTAATATCATATATTTATGTTTTTATATGTGTTTGCGTTTTGTGTTTTATGCATCTCTGTATTTTGTATATTCTGCACAATTCAATTTGTAAAGATTGTGAGGCAGAATTATTAAACTCAAACTCAAGCTTTGTCCCTCTCTCTCATTCTCTCTCGCCGTCCGTCATCCTCCTCACACATCCTCCATTTTTGTGTTCAGAGGCAGAGGACGGTGTACAGACTGATGCTGGTGATGCTGGAGCTTAAGGCTTACTCTGAGATCATAACCCTGGGACAGCCAGACTTCATCGAGGTCAAGGTAGGCCAACAAGTCATTAGAAATCTCTTCCCTCTCTCTGCCTCTTTTGCTCTCTTGCTCTCTGTCTCACAGATTTGTCTCTCTGCTTTCTCTTTCTATCTCTCACTCTTTCTCCCTTTTTCTCTCTCTATTTCAGTGACAGTGCTGAGCTTCTCACATACTGTATATCAGTAAAACATCTTAATGACCAATTTAACTAATTTTTTCATCTCATTAATATGTTTGCAGGGAGAAAATGAACGGACATTTCTAGCCAACAGACTGGTTCAGGCTGAACAAAATTCATTTTGGAGGTTTAGAAAACATGGCTAATGAAGTTATGATATACAGTACAGTAGCAAAGCCCCAAACAGCAGACAGACACCATTACAATACAACAGTAGTGGAGCTAATGGTTCATTGCAGGAGGGTCGGGACCTTGTAGTGGGCCCCTATATTACTGTAGTCTAATTTACGTGGCAAATGCAGACAAATAATGTGTGCTATTTCAATTCAACAAAATGGACAGTGCCATGGATTTATCGGTAAAGAGTGAACAACTGATATTAAACAAAACAACTGCTGATATAGGCTACTCTAGCCTACTTCAGCACCATGGTCAGAGCCATGGATTAATCAAGCCACACACAACAAACTAGAAGTGCTAGCAATGTGTGACTGACTATAGCCTATAACACAAATTAAGGAGACACGGCGGTCGACAGATTTTGATACAGATTAAAAAATGAATTAATATAAAACAACTCAACTTACCAATGATGTCCAGAGTAACTGCTGAGCTTCTAGCAATTCTGATTCCAGCAATCCATTGTCCATTTTTTAAAAGGAGGCTAGGTGTTTTAAATCTTGGCGCGACAGTAAAGTCTCTCCTCAGAGTGATGGGGGGCACTGCTAAGGTGGTACTAAGACAGGCATAATCGACAATACAAACAGGTGAACAGGGCCCTGCGGTTGTGGCACTTGGCCGTCAAGAAGCCCCTTGCCAATGGTGGGCCCCAATGAATAGTGGGCTGGGGACAGCCGCCCCCCCTGCCCCCACCCTGGCTCCGCTGTTGCAATACAGTTACAGCACTTAAGCTATAACTAGTACTTAATACATTTTGCAGAACTAACATCATCACTTGAAGTGTCCAATTCTTTTCACTGACTTTTACAAGGGAAAAGCTCACATCATCAAAATACCAAGTCCCTTTAAACACTCAACCCTCTTCTCTCTGATAAAGATTGGCCCTGTTCTCATGTGCCCTCGCTAATAAAATAAAATTGCCACACTAATACAGGATAATGGCCGTGCTAATACAAGAAAATGCCCGACATACAGTATATAAAAGGGAATTTATCAGAATGACTGATCGTGATGTTTATTTAATGACAGCCCGAAGTCATCTCGCGCCAAACAGTGACACTTAGCTTGGCCCTCCTGTTAAATCGATGTGTCCTCTCAGATTTATGCATCCCCTCTATTAGTCTTTCCTGATGTCTCTCCAGACACATAGTGTAATTCACTTGAATGGTAGGGAGCAAGGCACAGTATGTTGACCTCAAGTAATTATACTGATATACAGTAATATTAATGAGAGGGGACCTCACACCAAAAAACCCTGTGCTTAGTTTGATCGTATTAGTGGCTTGTGGATTTATCGTTGTTACAAGGCCAGCGGAATTGAAGGGTTGAGATAATTGAAGCCAACCCAAAGTCTGCAATAAGAAGGACTTCTCTTGAACCTAAAAGTTAGCTTGGCAACACCATCATGATCACGTGAGCTCACATTCTGTTTCTCTCCGCACATCAGTCTGGTAACGCTCGCCATCTGACAGATTTCCATCTGGTCTGTTCTGAACCGGGCCAATCACAACCATTTATCTAATATGGGCCGGGCTTGATACTGTACGATGACTGACCCACGTTTCAGTGCTCTGATTGGTTATAGGTCTATCTAGTTGCATCTAGAGGCATTTTGATCTATACCTATTGATAATGGGAAGCCAGGCTACCTAAAAGTGATGGTTGGGGAAAATAATAGAATTATAGTTATTTTCTGCCTACCTTGACTGTTCTAATTTGATCCCAACAGTTTAAAGTGTCAATGCCTGTTATCTAAACCTTCAGCAGTGTATTTTTTAGTGAACTAATGCTTGGAACATAAAAAGGGTTTACACTACACCCTTCAGATAGGTTTTTCTTGGCTGGTAAAGTGCATGGTTATGCTGTGTTTAATGACTGACCTGCCATTTGTTGATGATTCATCCTTCTTTTGTTGTTTTCATCCATCCCTTGACATATCTGGTGAAATGTATATTTATGTTTTCAGTGGTATGTGTCTGTCTGTCTGTCAGCAGGATTACACAAAAACTACCTTACAGACTTCCATGAAACTCGGTGGAGGGGTGTAGTATGGGTGATGGATCCACAAATTATTTTTCATGCCTTGCCAGCACACGGGTATTTCGCAATGTTTAATACATCCATGGGGTAGCTTCTAGCTATACCGTAATCAATAGCATGCTGGGAAGGATAGATTTAGCTAGCTAGCTACCTAGCTATTTTGCAGTTATTTAGACTGAATTCATTAATTAAATCATGGCTTGATGGCAAAATATCTACTGCTTTGAATTAGCTAATTATGCTCGTAGTTAGATTACAGCTGTCGGTCCTGTCATATTCAGCTAGCCAGCTAGGTTGCTGAGATCAGAGAGCCAAAGAGCACTTGTTTGGCCAACCCCAGCTGTGTCAAACCCAGCTGCTCATAAACGCAACAGTGATGCACCACGAGTATATATTTGAGATTTGTCACCTCTAAATATCGGTACCCTGTCATTGCACATGCTGACGATATGCATTCATGGGTAGAGGTCTGTGCCTACCGATTGCCCTTCCAGTTATGTTTAGTTTCCACATATTGTCTAACCATGTCACCCAATATGCATGCCTGCGGCGAGTCATACAAAAGCCAGAAAGCAAAAGTAAGAGACAAAATGCAGAGCGCCTCACAGCTCAGCTCATCTTGATCTTGATTTGTGATTATTGCTTGTTTCCCAGAATCACTCAATGTTCTTTTTGTTCCCTCTGTCTTGATCTCGCCCCTTGTCTGGCCCATGTCCTCTACCAAGGCAGCTGGTAGTCTGCCAAGTAGACACACCCTCCTACGCTGATGTTTCTGGTTCCTTCTTTTCCTCTTTTCTTTCCCCTTCATGGAGGAAGAGCCTCTCAATCCTGGATGGTCAGGAGTGTCCACTTAATCTTTGTTCGAATGAACACAATGAATTGTCCAGACTTCCAAGTTGGACTTCCAAGGTCGAGGACTTTCAAGGATGAACAGGTACTGTGATTTACATTTTTATTTTATTTCATATCC
The DNA here is from genome assembly GCF_949987555.1 of Borostomias antarcticus. NCBI lineage: Eukaryota > Metazoa > Chordata > Actinopteri > Stomiiformes > Stomiidae > Borostomias > Borostomias antarcticus. The sequence goes on along the minus strand of NC_140234.1, from coordinate 50,724,331 downwards.
CAAACTTTTTGTGCAGCCATTGTTTGCTTGTGGAGGTATGCTCTCCCTCTCTGTGACCTCTCCTCTGACTAGAGGTTAGAGAGCAAGAGTTTACACAAGACTTTGCCTGTGATATCTCCGGTAATGGAATTACCTGAGAAAGCTGCCCTGGCGTCAGTATTCATATAACACCTTAGCTTCAGAAAACACACACACAGTAATCTTTCACATTAACACCCCCCTCAGTTTTTCACATTAACACCCCCCTTGAAAACATTAACTCTTGCCCTGCACATTCGTTGGTTGGTTGGCTGGTTCTTTAGCAGCACTACTGTACGCAAAAACTACTAGACTGATTTTCATGCACACAGATATTAGTGGGGACTGTGTGTAAACATGTGCATAGACACCCATACACACACACACACACACACACACACACACAAATCATGGCCATTCACACTTGTTCTCATGCACATGCAGACCAGCACCGCACAAACACACCCACAGTTATGTATGTTTGCGCACACTCACAAACTCACATGCTCGTACATAGAGCGGTGGTGTGGAATGCCGCAGATGGTGCATTGAGATCCCGTGGGTAAGGTTACTACTCCCAAGTTCCCCCATCTGTATCTACAGTATTTAAAACACAATATGCACTGTCTCACACTTGTGCACACACACACATACACTAGGCACAAACACACGCACACAGTTCTCAATACAGTAGATCTCCACCTTTTGGCACAGTGGTTGGCCAGTGTCCTTTCTTAATCCTGTCCTTGTAATGGAAGTCTTAAAAAGCCTCTCCAATGATTTACTGTTGAGTTGACATGCCGTTTTAACCTCCTGAGGCCAAGGAACCAGAAGTGTGAGTCATCGAGGTACTCGGACATCCTTCAAACTGATTCAAGCAAATAATGTAAGTATTTATCTAGGATACCATCTAGGGCTCACTCTGCCTGTTTATGCTGTTGCTGCTGCAGCTGATGATGATGGTGATGATGACAATGATGACGACAATGACAGAATGAGATTAGACGACTAGAGTGTTTTTTTTTTTGTTTTAAAGCTGAAGCTTATCAGAGTTATTCAGCCATTACTTACGCCACTGCGAGGCGGGCAAGTAGGGTGTTCACTGCTGTCTGTGTGTGGGCGGGTATGTTGGTATGTGGCTGGATGGGCTTGTTTTTCACACCATAGCTCGAAAACAAATAACCCTATGATGTTCATACTTGGTACATATATTCCGCCCAAGGCACCCTGGACGTGATTCGATTTTGGAGCGGATCTGAATTACGGGGAGGATCCACAAATTATTTTTTTCTTTCATTATGTAAATTTATAGGAGTTATTAATACTTCCGACAGACCACCAGAGGGTTGCAGCGACTACCTCTCTCCATTGCATGAGTTGATGTTGAGCTCCTCGCAAACATTTTGAAAAGTTGTTTTTTGACTACAGTATCTTCAGAAGCGTGCACTTGACAAACACATTCAACGGATTTCACACCCATATGGTCCAGCTTGGTTCCAGGTTTAAGACTCTTATATTACGGTTTTCTGAAACGTCAGTGAAGTGAATGTAGGCAAAATTCACTTCCTGCTCAGAAGCAAAAACAAAAGTGGGCGGTCACTTGCGCTCTAAGGCGCAATCTGGCACCTTGCCTGATAGCAGTCTAGTTAATTGTGCCACCGCGAGGCGCGCAAGTAGGGTGTTCACTGCTGTGTGTGTACTGTATGTGGGTGGGTGGCTGGATGGGCATCTTGTTCGCACCATAGCTCAAAAATAAATAACCCAATGATGTTTATACTTGGTACATATATTCCGCCACTCTTTCTCTTTAATTGTGAATGTATAGGAGTTATTAATACTTCTGACCGACCACTAAAGGGCAGTTACGACTATCTCTCTACATTGCATGCAAGCCTCCAAAATATAACTTATTTCTGTCCATGAGAAAAACATATTTTGTTCTGGCGGATATCTTAGTCAATACAAGATTGATCAATGAAAAGCTTTGTGTTCATACTGTATGTGTGGTATATATTCAGTTTGGGAGACTCCCGTGACCACGCTAAGCAGCAGTCGAACAAGGAAGTAATTTGGCATGAAAGAATAGAATAGAATAGAATATAATTAAGCAATAAACCACTAGAGGCCGTGTGTTATAGTGATTTTATAACAGCTAGGGGGCGTTGTTAGGCACGACGCGAAGCGGAGTGCCTTAAACCCCCCTAGCTGTTATAAAATCACTCGGCCTCGAGTGGTTTATTGCTTTTATACAACGGTTACTACAGCTATTAGTGTAAAATAGACACACAGCAATGTAAAATATTAACATTTATTCAAAACGAAGCATCATTCCCTCAATTCCGCGGAGCAAAATAGTTCCCCTAACAAATGGGTTGCCAAGCAACAACAACAACTACAATGCATTGGATCAAATGGGAGGCGCATTCATACTGAAAATGGAATGATATGCGGTCCCAGGTGTGTGTTACAAAGTATTTTAACACGGCTTCCAGCCAATCAGAATCAAGAACCAGAACTAACCGTTGTATAATATACTTTATTGTCCACTCAGGGAAATTTGTCTTGGACTCGTTTGCTGCACAAATCAACTCTATACATAGAGTTGATTTGTGCAGCAAACGAGTCCTATACAGCCCTCAAAGAATGAATTCATAGATGTTTAGGATCAATCTGTCCATGGATTTTTGTTTTTACTCCAATCCGAATAGTTAATATAAGATTGATCTGCGAAAGCAGTTTTTGTTTGTTTGTATTTGTATGTGATATTTATTTCCTTTCGCGAATGCTCTTGAGAAGTGCAAGTAAGGGAAACTTCCTCTAGCATAGCACGGACAAATAGAAACCCCCTCTATATGACATCACAGGTGTTACTATAAACTACTTGTAGGGGAATACTATTTTGCAGTGGAAAGTGTAGTGGAAAAAAAGTAAAGCAAGTAAAATCGAATCAGGGAATCAAGTTGACTCAGTACTATGGATTTTTTTTGCTGGACCTCAAGGGGCATTTATTTGGCCATGTGTGACACACACACAAACACACTTGAGTGAGGACGACACAGTACACACAATGCACACGTCTTTGGTGGTAGGCGGTAGAAATTGTTCCCTGCATTTCTCCCATCCAAGCTGTCCTCCTCTGGGTGCAGCCAGGAGCAGTGGGCAGCCATCATTCATGTCACCCGAAGACTAAGTCCAAGTGCTGGTCAGGGACCGGATTGAAGAGCATCTGTTCTTCTGCGTGTTTTTCATATTGGATTATTTTGGGAGGAAACCCTTGCAAACACAGGGAGAGCATGCAAAGTCTGTACTGAAAGGCCCAGAGACCTTCTTGCTGTGAAGCGACAGTACTACAGTAGGTAGGCCTACTGCACCACCGTGCCACACGTGAGCAATTTTGGGGGTCAGCGTCTTGCTCAAGGACACTGCGGCACAATGCCGGGAGCTGGAATCGAACGACACCATACAGTATAAAGTGCAAGTTGGAACCTCGCCCGAGTGCAGTCTAGTTTTTTAGTGTGAATAAGAATACATACTGTATTTACCATTCCTCACTCAAACATTTGTGGGTGATTTGGCATGTCTATTCTAAGATGATGTGTTCCGTCCAGTGTGTTGTGTTGTTGTTCATCATTTTGTTTTGCTGTTTCTTACAGTATGTAAGTACTGTAATAGGGGGAGTCTGTAGACATTTTGTTATTTGTGGGTAGTTTTAGTTTTTTGTCTATGTGGACTGGAGGTGTATAATTATTTTTTCTTGCTAATTAATTTTAGTAGGAGTCTTGCTGGCCTGATGATAGATGTTCTTACGATCATGATCATGATCATGCACACACACACACACACACACACACACACACACACACACACACACACACACACACACACGCATCATCTGCTGCTCTCCTTGAACCTGGTTCCTCCCCTGCTGCTAGGGGGAAGCAGAGGAGAGCCAGACTCACCAAGCCTCTCTTCATCTCATCTCTCACTCGGTAGTGGCTTGTATCCTGACAAGATACCAGATACTTTTAATAAGGAATGTCTATATCTTTTGAGAGCCTGTAATGCTGAGGAGCTGATATTAAATGGATGCTGAACAAGTGTGTGAATTGATATACCACTAAATGGCAGCAACCATCTGCCAGTACAAGGTTATTTATGTGTTCTCCTCCTCCCTCACTCTCTCTCTCTCTCTCTCTCACACACACACACTCTCTCTCTCACACACACACACACACACACACACACACACACACACACACACACACACACACACACACACACACACAGAGATGTAGTAGGAATACTGATAAAGGCCAACAGCTTGTGGGGGTTGTCTCAACTATAAGCCCCTCAGCTCTGGTAGTTCCACTAAGGGACCACTTAGTTTAGAATGAAGCTGGGGCTTATGTGTACACTTGTGTCTGTGTGTCTTACTTGAAAAGGCTCACTTGAATCTGTGCTCTAATTCTCAGACTGAATCTTAGCAGACCACTATACTGTATTATGACACACTCAATTATTTAACTAAGACCTGTAGTCACACAAAGGTGAGCTGTCACTATTTGAAGTCACCACTCTTTCTCTAACAGCCTGGCCTGTCCTTTGATGACAGACTGAAGCTCCAGGCCCTTTGCCTAAGGTCATGTATCGATGAAAGCATTATATCCCTGCAATTAGTATTTCACCGGGGACCTGGAGCTGACACATTGATGGAACACTTTGAACCCAGTTTTAAATTAGCCCATATCACTGATCAATTAACAGTGGTCAAATTTAAGGTTGTGCATTGGCATTTAGGGTGTATGCATGTCTCTTTGTGTGCTTGTGTTGTGTACATGTGTGTGTCGATTGGATTATATTGGTTGAATAATCCATTTCTCACCGAAATGTGACAGAAATACTTCCTCCCTACCACTGGTTCAGCCCATGGAGGTGGCAAGTGGCCTCTGAATCAAAGTCGGAGATTGCAGCCTGGACGTACAGAGATAAATATTGGTGACATATATATCTGCAACCTTGTAGAGATGTCATTGCAGGCATAAAGAGCTGTATCATTTTAATCTGGCAGTGTGTCTGCAAACAGGTCTGTCTCTCTCTACGTCCCTCAATCACACACACTTTCTCCCTCTTTCTTTCACTCTGTCTCACTCGTAAAATTGCTCCATCTCTTTAACTCCGCTTTGTTCCCTCCCTTCCCCTCTCTCCCTGTTGCTCTCTCTCACTCTCCTTCTCCTCCCATCCTTGGTGATTTATACTCTGGGCCATTTAGGTGATTTTTATTCAGCAGGCCTATAGGCCAGTCTGATAAGACCAAGACTCCTCATCAGTTCTGGATGACGCCCTGTGTCATATCGTCCTTGGGAGATCAGCCCAAAGATAGAGTGGTGTGTGTATGACTATGCCTGTGTGTTTGTGTGTGTGCGCGCATGTGTTTGTGTGTTAGCATGGCAAGCTCCTTCGCTGTTTTGAATTATCTCTTAATCCCCCCCACTCCTCTTCTGGGAGAGTCAGTGAATGCTAGTGTCTACCGCTCGAATGAGCAGAAATGAAAGATGTGTATTATTCTTTTTTTTGGGTTGATGTGACACGGGTGAGCTGTTTCATAGTTGGTATGATGCTGTTGGTTCTACATCTGGGACCTCCCTTTGTGGAGAAGGATGGGTCTCTGTATCGACAGTGGGATTGATGTTGAAGCCATGGGTCGATAGGCCAACAAGGGAGACATTAAACTAACCTCTGAAAACAGATAATGCTAGGGTGAGGCTTGCATTTTGACGGAATGTCAATGATGGAAAATAAGGGCTACTAGTGTCGAGTAAATGGTCACCTATAGTGAATTAATTCACTGTCTAATCAGAGTCAAATCTGATACCAGCCCAGGAGATGTCTACAGTACAATGTTTAAGAGACACAAAAGGTTAGGTTAGGTAATGTTTTTAACCTCCGCCGCAGCGAAAGCGTAGGGCGAGAGGTAATGTTTTTGGTGGCGGGTGTTTGTTTGCAGGATTGCACAAAAAACGACCAGACCTTTCATGGAACTTGCTGGAGGGGTGTAGCATGGTTCAACTGCACTGTTTTAACCCATGTTTTCTGCATTATTTTAACCCATGTCCAGAGTTTTTCCTGGCTCAAAATGAGGCAGAGGTGGTACCTTAAAGGTGTCCTATTATGCTAATTTTCAACAATTTAATATATTCTTTGGGGTCCCCAAAACATGTTGTTGAGTATTTTTTCTGAAAATACCACTCAGAATAAGCATTCTAGCATGCCTCTATACCCCTCCGTTGACCACGAGATCAGATTGAGCGGATTGAGTACTTTTTCATATGCAAATGAGCTCAGCTAAGAGCAAGTCAGCAGGCTAGAGAACGAGGGCTGTTGGCGGCGCTATGCTACCTCAAATATAGCTGGCTAGCCTGGACCATCCATACTCGATGCCACTGTGACAAATTTAACCGTCCTCTCTCTCCCTGATTAAACATGATAGCATTAGTGCCCATGTTATTATCTCCATGGTTGCATGCTGTTACCGCTACATTCACTAGCTAGACACCACCAGACTATATGACACCATTCGACTACAAACAATAAAAGCTTGATTCTGTAGGCCGAGGGGAATCCAATGATGTCCACTTCTTAACATGTGATCATTTTTAATGACCGCTCGATGAACTAGAAGTCTACCAATATCATTCAGTAACGCTACTATAACATATGATGAGACGAGCATCCGGGTTGAGGCAAAAGGGGAGTTTGTTCATGTTATCTAGCTAGCGTAACACACAGCATAATTACTTACAGTTTCTGCATAATTTCCACGGACAGTTGGTATTGCTTGATCATTCCGAAAGAGTTTATCTGAAACTGCATATACTGACCCAGGTTGGAAAAGCAATCAGGCAAAAAATGCCTAGCACACACTGCCAGTGTTTTGCCAATTTCAGGGGAAACGTTGCCATAAAATGTATCCACTCGGCTCTGCTGTCCTTTGAGCTTGGGAGACAATCTGTGCTGCTTAGTACATCCGAGAACAGAGCATTTTCCATGCAAAGACATTATGCTTTCTGTCCATTTCTGGGAGCCGTTTATTTTTTTATTTTTTTTATAGCCTACCGGCCCGAACTAGACTGGCCCACCGGCCACCTGGCAGGTAGAATATAATGTCAGTCCAGCCCTTGGGTGAATCAGGTGAATACTACAGTATAAGATGAAGTGTTCTGTCCAATATGTTGTGTTGTTCATCATCTTATAGCCAGGCCCCCACTTCCCACAGGTGTTCATGGTTGGCGATTAAGCAATCAACTGCCACTGCACCAATTAAGAACTTAGGCCACCACTGCACCTTAAACCGGAACACACACACACACACACACACACACACACAGAGATATAGAGAGAGAGAACAACAAGACACGACACAGAGAACAACAAGACAAGGCAGGACGTAACGCAAGACAAAGGGAAAGATCCAAGGGATAACATGTAAAATAATAATTCAAGCTATTGCTTTCCGAAGCATCTTTAGAGGTCTATTAAATCTTGACTAGATAGATAGATTGATTGATTTGTTGATTATTTGATTGATTGATTGATTGATTGATTGATTGATTATGAACCAGTCTAGCCTAGCCCGGCTCCGTCCTCCACTATGGATTTTCCACACTAAATGTTGCGCGCCAATCGCTTCGTTGACTCCCACCATCACCTGGCTACCAGCGTAGGCCTATTGTATTTCGACTCCATAGGTTTTGGCCCATCTCTTGAAATACAATACACAGTGTATTGCTATTGCTTTTTCAACATGAGGTTTTGCACACCTCTCGAAATACAATACGGTTGTATTGTTTTTATTTTGGCACAAATATTCCTGACCGATATTGAAATACAAAGCATTTTTGTATTGTATTTATTATGACGTGTATTGTATTTCAATATTGTGTATTGTATTTCAATGTGCATATTGTATTTCATTTTGGCACGAATCACCCTCCATACAATGTACATCACAGTACAAAGCAATCCAAACCCATTCCTTGACCCAAACAAAAACACAGCCATTCTTACACTCACACACAGACACATTCATCACTCATACATGCATGAGGGAGCATCGCAACATCCAAAACTGAAAGTCATAATAACTAGAAAGTACATTTCCTGGAGAAAATGTGCGGTGGGCTAGCTGCCGCAGCTGTATGTAATAGCTACTGCTAGTACTACTACGGACCGGGCAATCTCCATGCACCCAACGGCGAAGACCGTGTTTCTGTAGCCCATTCTGGGGCTGAATTGTCGGGTGTTTGGCGTGGACAGTGGCGTGGTGGTGAAACTCCGCCCCCTCAGATCACATCGGGTCAGGGGCAGGGTATTGACTTCCGGGCAATCTCCATGTACCCAACAGCGAAGACCGTTTGTCTCTAGCCCACTCAGGGGCTGAGTTGTGGGTTCCATGGCATGGATAGTGGCGTGGTGGCAAAACTCCCCCCCCTCAGGTCAGAGCCGGTCACGGACAGTGTAACCCTCTCTGGGCCACCCACCTTCCCTGACCGGTGGAAGACCGTGTGTCTCTAGCTCATCAGAAGCTGAGTTGAGGGGTTCGTGGCGTGGTTAGTGATGTGATGGTGAGACTCCGCCCCCTCATGACATTGCAGGTCAGGGACAGTGTAGCCCTCTCTGGGCCACCCACCTGCCTTTATCAGTCAATCAATCAATCAATCAATCAAAGCTTTATTTGTATAGCGTATTTCATACCCAGAGGCAACACAATGCGCTTTACAGAGAACAAGGGAGGTGGGCATACGACCCACCCCTACATATTCCAGAGGGAAGCAAAAAACCATTATCACCCGGTATCTTCATCATCATCAGTGAAGACTGTGTATCTACCACACTCAGGGGAGAGGTGTGGTCTGTGGTGTGATGCTACCACTGTAGTCATAAAAGTGTGCCTGTACCTATAAGAGAGCCAGCTTGTGTCCCAAAATTCAAATCCCAACTGACACTCTGAACATCTCTCATTCACTTCAATGGGAATGCATGCTGGCTTCATACAGCTCTCCCTCAAAAAGTATAAATGCTACAGCTTAGATATTGACACCGTAGGAATCATGGGAACATGCTGAACATTATAATGTAGAATATGTCTGTGTAGCTTAAAAACTGTAGCCATGGTGACAAGTTAGAAAATGGGTATGAATTCAGAAGTTGCCGAACAAATCGTCATACAGCGAAAACTATAAGTCCCACAGCTTAGATACTTACATTGTATGAATCAGCACAGTTGTGTGAACATTTCGATATATAATATGTGTGTGAGCTGTCAAAACTGTAGGAGTGCCAGCAGTTTACAAAATGTGTGAATATTTTCAAAGCAACAGCTGCCACCACTCTAAAAACATAATGATACTGAACATTCCACCAGCAGTTTCAATGGCACAAAAATTACTATTTAAAGTTAAATTACTAAAAAACTATAAAAATATCAAAAATCTGAATACATCCGTGCAAGAGCTTAACATCATGAACATTTCAAAGTTTCTAGCACAAAGTATGAAGAAGTTATAAAGCGGCACAAAACTGAGGAGAATAAGAAGAAGAAAGAAAGAAATAGTGGGAATATCACAAGTTGGGCTAGCTTCTACAAGCTAGCCCACCTAATAAAAGGATTTCTGTTTAGTTTGAGTTAGTTTTTAAAGAGGGATTGCTAGTTTGGTTTAGTTGTTACTTTTATTTTTTTAATGCCTAGCTTTAGTTTAGTTTTTAACAGGATATGGGGTCATATCTCAGCAAATTGTTAAAGCAATACATAGCGTTTTCTCCAGTTTTCTCGGAACTGCGCCCCCTCAGGCTCTGCAAGTAAGTGCACTGTTGTACTGTCGTAACGATATCAGATTGTCTTTTTCTTTTTCTGGCTTCCTCCATGATGTTTCGCTTCGGTTTTCTCACCTCTGCCATGATTTAATTGAGCTAAAAAACGCATGATATCCATAGACGCCTGAATAGTTAGCTACTACTGTGTTGTTTAAGCACAACGTTGCGCATGTGCACTTCGACTGAATGCTGCATCCTGGGGGTGCGAGTTGTAAAAGGTAATAAATGTCATTGTATTATCTTTCTGAGTAGACTGGACAATTCAACTTACTTTTAGTAAATCTAATTGGAGAATTAGCACCAGACATGTTTGTAAAGGTCCAAATATCACGGTTTATTGCTTTAATGTATCAAAGCCACATTTGGCACACTCATGGGGGACAGTCCCATGATGCCTGTCAGCAAGTGTCATTGTGACAGCTCGAACCCTCTAGCGCCACCACCATGTCAAAGTTGGAAGTGCGTTTAGGTACACAACTTTTGATTTTCAAAAATGGGGTACCCATTGGTATCCCTGTCTCATGCCGAGTTCATCGCACTCTATGATGTCATTTTCCACCAATTGGATTTACCACCATTTTGTATTTTGTGTAAACACTTAGGGCCAAATCCAAAAAATGATTGCGCGGCTTTTGTGGCGGCAAACCCTGTGCAAATGAGACAAAAAAATAGTATCCAATCCACAAAGCACACACAATGGGGGGAAAGCATTGCAAACTGCACCGATGAGCAAATAGCTCCACGGCTGTGCCAGGCTCATTTGAATGTATGTAAATTAGGTACTTCCGTGCAAAATTGCCCCAAATAAGTCTGATCCACAAACACCATGAGCTAACTGCCACACGCGGTTAGGGAGGTGCAAATACCGCTTTTGAAAAGCTGGTATAAACTGCAGCAGTCAGCGCACACTCTCTCCTTCTGTCTCTCCTCAGAACTTGTGATCCAATATGTGTCCTGAAATATAGAGAAAAGCTTGACACACTGGGGAAAGATACGACTCTATTCAAGATCTTATATCTATATACAAGAACATGTAGGCTACAAAAACATTGTAATGTCATGAATAAGGCAGACTGAGGCGTAGCTTAAAACTCAGAAGGGTCTGGTTTGATGAATCGCCCAGTGGCACGGACGTAAGCTAACACTGACTCCCAAAATCAAACATACAGTAGCTCAGGAAGAGTGAGGAGGAACGCCACCCTACAGTATTATATCCCACACAGCGCCTGCACCCTCCCTCTCACCCCAACCTGCACACAACACACAAACAGCAACAACATGATAAACATGGGTCGCTACAATATGATAATATTATATTTTCTGATTATTGGTCAAGTGCAGTAGGCGTTCACTTCGTAGGCTATCACGTTTCATGCAGCTCTCCATCTCTTTGACTGAAACTTCACTAACCCTGTCGTTTCCATTCTGTGGATTTCTACAGTAGGCCTAACAGTAAAATAGGAAAAATAGAATTAGGGCCAAAGGTTCTATTTACAGCCACGAAAAGCAAGCAAGGCTGAACCAAGTGATGTGTGTTTTATTTATCCTCTCCATATAGGGACAGCGCTCTATGCTATAGGCCTAGCCTAAAAGTAGGCCGTCTTGCCTCTGCATTTCGAAACAACAGCTAACTTGTAAACAGTACTACTTTCACCGAACATACAACAACCATCTCTTCACGCTGTAAACCTCTGCGAAATTCATCTGCGCTGCAGTGTGCGGAGGTTTACAGCGTGAAGAGATGGTTGTTGTATGTTCGGTGAAAGTAGTACTGTTTACAAGTTAGCTGTTGTTTCGAAATGCAGAGGTGAATGGACCTATGGTGTTTACAGGACACCATAGTGTGTTCCCATAGCTAGCAACGAGCCAGGGCGCGCGCGCTGATGTTTTTGACACAGAACTCTGTACTGCACAAAACAGAACTATTTTAACCTGTACTAGTCAGATACTTGCCAGAGAAGCCAGGAACAGGGCTAAACATGAAATTCAGTGTACTTATCCTTCAAGTCCCAAACAAAAAGGTCTACCAGTAATTGCCACCACTTTCCAGACAGAAAAAAACATGACTTCAAAAGACCACATGTTTTTGTGGTATTTTATCAAAAGAAAAACATTGTTCATTTTTGGCAGCTGATCACCAAACCAGACCATGTCGGGATGTACAGTATCAGTCAGCAAGCAGTGATGCAAAACCAAATCTCCATCAATAATTAATAAACTATGATAAGTCAATGCATCTACTTTTTCCGCCAGCGCAGCAGTCATTGCCCCCTCCCCCAAACCTTACCAAGGTTGTTCATGTCATTTTCTGGTTTGTTGAGGTGAGGATATCCAATACTTCCTTTTACTATTTGCAAAACGTCCACCATATGCAAACTATGACTCATCAAATCAACCCCCCTAAATTGTGCCATTTTTATTTTGTGACTTGTTTGATGTGCCTCATTTATAAAATAAAAAAAAAGGAAAAAAAGTGCATATCAACTTTGTTTACCTCTCTCATTTCTCAGGCTTCTGAAGGGCTTGGCTGTTTGAGAGAGGGAGGGAGGGAGTTGACAGAGGGGCAAAGAAAGAAGGAGAGAGTGAGGGGAGAGAGGGAGGAGGAGAGAGAGAGAGTTGACAGGTGTAGAGAGGGGGGGCAGAGGGAGGAGGAATGAGTGAGGGAAGAGAAGGGGAGAGAGAGAGAGTTGACATGGGCAGAGAAGGAAAGAGTGAAGGCAGAGAGGGAGGAGAGAGAGAGAGAGTTGGCAGGCAGATAGAGAAGGAGAGAGAGGGGCGGGGTACTGATTTGATTCTAATTGTGTCTGTCTTTTGGGTTGAGTTACTGTGGGGGAGTGGTGGAGTTACTAGGAAAAGTGTCTCTCTGATCCGGAGTGCACCCCGCTGTGCCTGTGAGCAAGGTGCCAAAGCAATAGGGCATTCATGGTGCTTGCAACAGCAAGGTTGTGCATTCAAATCCCACAGGGATGATACACACTATAAAGATACCCACATGGATTATATACGCTATAAAGATACAGTATACTGTAAGTGTTAAAATCAGCACATCAGGAGATGGAGTTCTATTATACATCCATTGGTAGCAGTCACCACTTCAAAAAGGACAGGGGCAGATGCTCATTTTCACCATTTTATTGTTGGCTGTCAATTTGTTAACGTTTCAGCCTTTACTTGGCCTTCATCAGAACATCAGAATGATGGCCGAAGGCCAAGTAAAGGCCGAAACGTTAACAAATTGAGTGCTACCATAGCCTCCATCTCTTGATGTGCTGCTTTTGAGTATTTTTGGTTTAGCACCACAAGTCATTTTTTCTGAGAAGGCGCATCCTACTCTCCAATTGTCAATACTGTAAGTATATATGCTGTAGTCACCCTTCGCTAAATGGGATACTGTATGCTCTGTTACATGTATAAAGAGGACTGAGTGATACCGTTTCTGCTCTAAGCTCTTGTTATGAGAGGACATATTTTTGCAGTTGCATTGATTTTGTAGTATGCCTCACACTTCTAGAACAAGGGCTTTATCAGTTAACATTTTTTAGTGAACCTCTGAACCCACTGCAGTGCAATAAGCAATAGGCATGCTGGGCTTTGATTGATATACACCTCCACCAATGGGTGGGCCTCCCTGTAAGTGCCTGCCAAACTGAGGCCCTCAAGGTCAGGGGTAGTCCCTCCCCTCTAATTTAAATAAACACAAGGAAGGAGTTACATTGGTACACAACAAGGTTATCCACACACACGCACACACACACACACACACATACACACACACACACACACACACACACACACACACACACACACACACACACACACACACACATGCGCAAATCACTGCCCAGGACTCTTTCCCTCCTTCCCTGTCCACCTGTCTAAGTACTCACTTTATGAGACCCTGAACGGCAATGATGATGATGATGACGAAGAGCAGTGCCAACCACAGAACGTGGGTGACACATCCGTTTCCTTGACAACGTCCCAGTGATGCTGACTGAGTGGGAGGCTGGGCGCCATCACAGTATGACTTGTCCCAGGGACACGTCCCTGAAACAGAAAAGCCAATTATTCCTCATAATTCACCTCCATTTTTCAAAGGCTAGTCTGCAATGCCATAAATGATACTGCATTGATTTCCACCTTCCTCCTGTCTCTGTCTCTCTTTGCTGAGTATAGAACCAAGTATAGACCCTGGAGATTTCGCTCAATGTACAGCAACAGCACACTACCTATTCATTCTGTCTGCAGTGTCCCACACGCACGCACATCATTCCACCAGCTTCTCTGTAGCCTAGTCTGTCTCTAAGAACCCCGGTGCCCAGAAGCTCTGGGGAGCCCGTCTCCTAAGCCTGCTGTTTTCATGACACTGTGATTTGCAAGTGGGAATGGCAGCGCTGTGGCCTCAGTGAGCCAGGACCTGGGCAAGCAGCAGCCTGTCGATAGGGGGTCCAGCAGGGAGCTAATGAGGGAGGGGGGTGTTGGATGGAGATCCTTCACAAGTCTCTGCAGTGAGTTATTTCACAGATAGAGGCTTGCACACACACATACACACATGGACAAGATGGCCCATGCACACACACACACCTTCTTGCGGATGCACACACTGCTTTTTGGAGGACTACATCAAACAAAGACAGCTGGAATGAAAGATCTCAAGATTGCAGAGTAAGAACACACACACACACACACAGATGGATGAGAGTGAACTGCAGACATCTCAGTTTTAAACTATATGCTGCATAACTGCTTCAACAAAATAATTATCAACTTGCTCTTTTTATGGCGAGTAATCTGTCTAGAATAACAAGTCAGTGTCATCACCAACCAGGACTGTGTCTTTCGTTCTGGCAGAGGCAATGGCTGTTTGGACTATGAGCACATCAGCATCATGCTTCACATGATCTGTGATGCACCCAGCCCTCTCTAGTTTATCACTGATATAAAGTAAGACGCGCTGTTTGTTTTCCTTATTGTTAAGAAAAATGTCCTTTTTGGATTGAATTATCATATCCCCAGAGAAGTGTACGGTCACACCAGGACAAACACCTGTTCATCGCAGTTGTGTGGCATTCTTTATTGCTGGTCCATCTTTGTAGCCATCAAAGACTATGACAGTAGCAGCGGCATATTTCTGTGTGACGTATCTGACATACATATGACACACACTGTCATATGTGGAACCTTGTAGCCATGGTAAGCGGTGCAGTAGTGCACCCCCCATCAAGGACATACTGGCCAACACCACTGGGTTCTCTTTGCTGCTGGTCTATGGATTTCCAAAGGACATTGGCAAGGACCGCCTTGTTTGCCTGGAGGGGTAGGGAGGATGATTCGAACAACGCAGGAGGATGACTGCAGTGTTTATACTTAAACAATGATGACAGATCTTCACTACGGTCTCTCACTGCTACAAGCCGCTGGAATAACAGCTGTGGATCCATTGCAACTGTTTCTCCTTTGATCTTGACAGTTGATCTGGATGCAAGTGTCATTGCTTGGTCAGCTTTCCTGAAGATGGATTCTTCCACTGGTTTCCCTACCATAGACTCCAAAATCCTGCCCCCAATTTCCCTTGATTTCTCAACATTGACTCCTTCCTGGGCTGTCATCCCATTAGCAATGTTGTGCAGGGAAGTGTTCGATGCGGTTGAAAACATCATTTTTATATGCAATAATTTGTGGCCAAATTCGCAGTTGCCAGAGTCATTTGACGACCCAATCAATTGAGCCATCTTAATGAAGGAAAACTAGCCCAATTTGGAGCCTTACTTTAAACAAATTGCAACATAATTTTATTTTACATTTACATTTTTCAAGAACCATCCATCCATCCATCCATCTTCATCCGCTTATCCGGGGTCGGGTCGCGGAGGCAGCAGCTCCAGCAGGGGGCCCCAGACATCCCTTTCCCTAGCAGCATCAACCAGCTCTGCCTGGGGAATCTTTAGCCGCTCACAGGCCAGTGCGGAGATGTAGTCCCGCCACCTAGTCCTGGGTCTACCCCGCGGCCTCCTCCCAGCCGGACACGCCTGGAACACCTCCCTAGGGAGGCGCCCAGGAGGCATCCTCATTAGATGCCCGAACCACCTCAACTGGCTCCTTTCGACGCAAAGGAGCAGTGGCTCTACTCCGAGTCTCTCCCGGATGACTGAACTTCTCACCCGATCTCTCAGGGAGACCCCAGCCACCCTCCGGAGAAAACTCATTTCGGCCGCTTGTATCCGTGATTTTTCAAGAACACCATACTTAAATTCCTAAGAAAATCTGAGTAGCGGAAATATGCGTAATGTCTTTGAATATGCACATTAATCACAAAATATATACATTTGGCTGCTATATTCTATAATATGGAAAATAAATATCTATCCAACCAAAGTGCAACCTATTTGAAACTATTCATTGTGTCCAAAGATGCCACTTCAGAACTTACAATCATTCAAATATTTCTATGGAGAGCAAAATTATGTTCTTTTACCGATAATTGGCAGCCATCTTGGATTTATGCAAATTAAACATATTTCCGCAACTAGAATTTCTTGGGACTTTTAGTATGTTGTTCTGGAGACCTCATAGAAATGGACTGTGGTGAAAAAACATCTATTACAATTTGTTCCAAGTTTGGCCCCAAATTGGGCTAGTTTGCCTGGACTATTGAGACCGCCCAAGGGAAGACTCACATTAAAATGTTATCTTAAACCACATTTTCAACTGAAGTCAGTTGGATATATGGAGGTGATTTGAAAGTGGAAAAACACAGACTAGGAACCAAACAGAAGTTATTATTTGTATGGTGTGCAGTGAAATGTTAAAAGATAAAGGGAAGATAGATCTCTTTCTGTCTGATAGTTTGCAGCACTACAGAGCCTACCCTTGGGGACTGCAGTGCTATGTCTCACCATGTGACGTCTGTAGGAAAGCCAATCAGAGCATCTGGGGAGTCCTGCAGGCTGGGATGTCAGGGTCATAATCCTCTTCTCCACTCTTTCTATCTCTCTCTCCCTCTTCTCCCTTGGTATTCCCTCCGTCTCCAGGGCCGTGCTGGACATCTGTAGGTTCTGGTGAATAACAGAACGGCCGCCGGTGAACCCCCCCCCCCGTCGACAAATCACTAGCCCCCCCACCCCCCCATGCTCAACAAAATAAAATCAGGCGGCTGGGTCAGACTCCAGGGCCGTTTTTTCGTCCCAGCACCCGTCCATCTCTATTTATCACTCCAACTCTTGTTCCTCCAATACCTCCTTCTTCTTCCCCATTTCTCTATCTCTCCCTCTCTCTCTCCCTCCCCCAGTTGGAAGGTGTGTCAGTGAGGAGAGTGTGATTGATGGAGAGAGAGAGCTGTTAGGAGAGATGTGTATTTGGCCTCTGCTTTGGGAATAAACAAGCAATATAGATGTGAGATGTGTATTTGGCCTCTGCTTTGGGAATAAACAGGCAAAATTTGAATGTTGCTGCTTTGAATTTGTTGGTTCTATTTCGTGGAGCTCCGCTGCATGAGACCACAGCACCCTAGGGCAGGTCTGGTAGAGTCTCCTGACTGCCAGACCTGCGCTCAATTTAAGCCTCAGGAGAGGCTTCGTCGGGCGAGGGAGGGGATATCGGTGTTCTGCCCCAGCAACCGACACCCATACTGTCCCTTCCTCCGTCTGAGGGCAACTCAGCCTTTGAAGCCCCTGATGCGAGCGGCTCTTCCATGGGTGATCCAGGGCCCTGGTATTTCGACCACGTTCTCCCGAAGGTAGATCGACCGCATGCTGTACAGGCAAAGAGAGTAATATTGGGGTTGTCGGGTGCTCGGCTTGAGCGGCGGTATGTTTTTCCGCCCCTGCGGCAAATAAAACATCCTTCTGTTTCACCGGGGATTGTCAGTATCTGCTACTTCTTTGTGCCGAAAAAGACGGGAGGCGTGAGACCAATTTTGGACATCCATCTTTTCAACTAGGCGGTGGCAAAATTGAAGTTTCACATGCCTACATGCCAGATGCTGGAAGCGTTCCTTCCAAGCAACTTTTGCACCAATATAGATCTGAAAGATGCCTACTTCCATGTGCCGGTAGTACCTTCCTGGGCGTTTGCCTTTGAGGGGCGTGGCATACAAGTATAACAGACTTCCGTTTGGGTATGCTCTCACCCGCAGGACTGTCTCCATTTGTGACCACCACTGGAGGCTTGGTCCTGATGTCTGCCAAGGTCATTTTTCAGTTTTTGAATATTTGAAGAAGGTATGCTTCTGTGAATGTTGGTATGCCTGAAATCACTAAGCAGATAAAAAGGGCTTCAAAGATTCAGAGCTGTTCACACTTCTCACAGGACATGGATTTTTATGACAAAATATGAACATTTAGTGATCCTAAAACTGTTTGTTATATTGAGTGGGCTCTTCAACTTCAATTTTCGTAATATGAAAAAAAAGGAAAACAGGAAAAAAAAAGAAAAAAAAAAGTATTTTGCCCTCTAGTGCATTTTGAGGATTGCAGACAAACCTCCAGTGGCAGTCACATTTCTGTGGGGATGGTGTTGAGACCACTGCACAGGCATCAGGGTCCTTGCATATCTGGATCACCTGCTGGTCCTGGCTCCGTTGCCTCTTCTGGCCTTGAAGCATACCGCCATGGTGGTGAGCCATCTCACCGACCTGGGGTTTGCTGTCAATTGGGAAAAGAGCACTCTGTGGCCAGCCTGTCAGGTTGTTTACCTAGATATCAGCCTGGACACGGGCACCATGAGAGCACGCCTATCCGAACCGAGGAGAGAAACGCTGGAGAGGAGTCTCAGCGTTTTCCACCCCTCTGTGAAGGTCTCGGTTCTGTCAGTAATGCGTCTTCTGGGTCTTATGGATGCATCTCATGTGGTGGTATCACTGGGTCTGCTGCACTTGAGACACACCCAGAGGTGGTTCGCCCAGCTCCGTCTAGAACCTGTGAGACAGATGGCGCCTTGTACTGGTACCAAGGTCATTGGAAGCGGATCTCAGCTTTTGGAGAGACCGGCGCGTAATAGCACACAGCATTCCAATAGGCAGGGTGTCGGTCACATCACAGTTTTCACGGACACGTCTCTAGACAGTTGGGGTGATACATGTCTGTCCCAGGCCATAGGTTGTTTATGGAACACCGGAGAGCGGCGCCACATCAATCTACTAGAGCTAGAGACAGTGTCTCTGGTGTTGCACCACTTCGCCTACCTGGTACGGGGGCACAATGTGATGGTGCGGTCGGCCAACCAGACTACAGTGGCTCACATCAACTGGCAGGGAGGGTTTCGGTCGCTGGCACTTAACCGTTTAGCGGTGGAGCTTTGGCAATGGGCTCATGTCAACCTCCATTCTCTGATGGCATGGCACATAGCTAGTCACCTGAATGTCGGGGCAGACTTGATGTCCCGGGGCGGGCCGCAACCAGGCGAGTGGAGCCTACATCCCCTGATTGTAGCTGAACTCTGAGCTCAGTTTGGGATGGCTGAGATGCACCTGTTCGCTTTGAAAGAGGATGCGATGTGTCCACTCTGGTTCTCCCTGAGTCAGCGGGACCAGCCTCCACTACTGGTGGATGCGTTCGCGCATGCCTCCTGGCCTATTTTTGGCTAGCGTGCGCTGTGTTTGCCCTGTGCGTAAAGCTGCGGCACCGCCATGAGATCTGCTTTTGGTTTTGAATGCGCTCTGAATCAGAATCAGAATTGTTTATTGCAATTTTTACAGTACATACATATGATTTTTTTTGTAACACTGGTGCTTTACAACAATACAGCATTGGACAACTGCAAGGACAGGACAGGACAGTGCAAGATACAAACAGTGCAAAAACAAGCAGTGTGGTTGGACTACAAAGGCCAGCAGCTGTTCAATCTCCCACCTGTAGGTGGACTCATCCCCCTTAGAGATGAGTCCTTTGAGGGTGGTGTTGTCTGCAAACTTCAGGAGCTTCACAGTCTGATGACTGAAGGTGCAGCTGTTCGTGTACAGTGGAAATAGTAGGGGGGAAAGAACACAGCCTTGTGGGGAGCCGGTACTGATGGACTTGGGGTCAGAGATGTTCTTTCCCAGCTTCACTCGCTCTTTCCTGTTGGACAGGAAGACCGTGATCCACCTGTGGGTAAAGTCAGGCATTCGTAGCAGGGAGAGCCCATGCTCCAGTGTGGCCGGGAGGATGGTGTTGAAGGCCAAGCTGAAGTCCACAAACAGAATCCTGGCATAAGTGCCTGTGCTGTCCAGGTGCTGTAGGACGTAGTTAAGAGCCATGTTCAGCACGTCATCCCCGGACCAGTTGGCTCTGTATGCAAACTGCAGGGGGTCCAGGAGTGGGTCAGTGATGGTCTTGAAATGGGCCAGGACGAGGCGCTCAAAGACCTTAATGACTTCAGAAGTCAGGGCGACAGGTCTGTTGTCGTTCAAGCCTGTGATCTTTGCCTTCTTGGGAACTGGGATGATGGTGGAGGTCTTGAAGCAGGCTGGCATGGCATGGCATGGCATGACTCCATTGAGGCGTTTAAGATGTCAGTGAACACCGGGGACAACTGGTCAGTCCAGTACTTCAAGATGGAGGGTGAGACAGAGTCAGGTCGGGCCGCCTTCCGGAGGTACTGTCTCTTGAACAGTCGGTTCACGTCCCCCTCTAGGATAGAGAGGTGTGAGCGGGGCAAATTCAATCAATCAACATGTCATAAAATGTGAGCCTATGATAAAAAAGTGAGTAAAGTGCAAAAAGTGAGCAATAAACTAATAAATGTGTCAGGTGGGGTTGCGCTTTTGGTAGATGTCATATCTGGCAAAGTCCAGAGATGCCGACTTCCTCTGGTTGTACAGAGCTAATAATAAACCTCTCATCACCTCTGTGATCTGCAAATCAGTAGTTCCCTCCTCTCCAATGAAGTGAAACAGGTCACCAGGTACAGTACTACTCTCATGGCCCTGATGAAGTGAAACAGGTCACCAGGTACTACACCCGGAGAGAGCGTGCATAGTAGGGCTGCACGATTATGACAAAAGATAATAATTGCGATTATTTGCTTCAAAATGGTAATTGTGATTAATAATTGTGATTAATATTTAATATATAATATTAATATATAATAACCAAAATGCTCCCAAATCACGGACGTTGATCCCTTTCTTGCTACTAACTCACTGACCTAGTTTTTGCTCATTTTTTCACTACTCACGGCTGCAGGTACTCTTGTGACACTTGTCTTGACCTACTGCTATCTGTCTTCTCAGTGAAATCGCTGCGCACAGCGCACTCAGCGGGAACGCATGTGATTGGTCAGACAGCATAAGCGCCTGTGATTCGTCTGTGTAGTCCTAGCACACTCAATTCTAAGCAAAATTATTAATCACATTAATTGCGGCCTTTTGCGATTAGTTAATCGCGGAGGTCAAAATCGCGATTTCTATTAATTCACGATTAATTGTACAGCCCTAGTGCATAGCCAGCATGGCGGCACAGCTCACCAAGATTCTCTACTGTCGAATTGATGTTGAGAACAGTGCTATCCCATCTCTCCTTCTCTCCATCTGCAGGTGACGTGATACTTACCTTCAAGCACCAATAGATCATGAGCACAGTATATTCTTCCGATTGTGTTGTCGCTGAGAATGCGGACAGTTGAAGCTCTGTGACTGGCTGCATCCAACATGTATGAGATGAAAAAGACCTCAGCCTCATCAAGAGTGAAAATACTGTCTGCTCTGCTGACCATCTCGATGTGATCTCCTATGCTGTGTTTGCAGGAGATCGCCCAATCTCCATTTGTTTGTCTTGTTCTTCATCACTTGATCCATCAACAAGTACAAAGTCTGGTGGGTGGGGATTGGGCACAAGGATTCCAAGATTCTGGATGATCACAGACTTGTTACTCTTCCTGAGGCATCCACACTCATCGATGATGGATGCAGGGTCCGGGCAGAGCTCGTAGTTAAAGAGGCTGAGAGCTCCATTCTTCTCTCGCTTCCTACCACCAGCAGCTGAGCAGACAGCGCCTCAGGGTCACATAAGATCTTCCCATTGATCTTCACTCTTTTTGTGTTGAATTTCATTGTCACCACCTTATTTGAGATGTGCACATCAAATCCCTCAGGAAGCGATGAAGAGAA
The DNA here is from genome assembly GCF_949987555.1 of Borostomias antarcticus. Lineage (NCBI taxonomy): Eukaryota > Metazoa > Chordata > Actinopteri > Stomiiformes > Stomiidae > Borostomias > Borostomias antarcticus. The sequence goes on along the minus strand of NC_140234.1, from coordinate 50,702,358 downwards.
CAGTACTCAAGTCCTGTCCGATCTTCATCTGCATCTTGCACATTCAGCTTTCCTTCCGCCACCTGGCCGTTAATGATATGGTGGAGAGTTACGATCTTTGTGTCTGTTGGGCTTCATTGTCTTATCCAGTGCTCAAGGACGTAGGTTTGGTTTCAACATTGGTACAGTAGGAACCATATAACAGTGTAGCCTGCATACACATTTTTTGCTGGGGATGAGAGGTTAAACCCCTTAAATATTCATATATTTATGAAAGTGAATAATACTAATACAGTGTTTTTAATGTATCACATCCTGCCTGCTGCTGCGTCCCTCCACTCTCTCGACCTTTGCTGCTGCTACATCCATTCCATCTTCCCTGGGGTTGGACAAGCAGTATGAAGCATTTTCAACTCTGTGCGTGCAATATGGAGTGGCGAAACCTGGACCGATTAGCCTATCTTAGCGGCATTCACTGGTACCAGGTTAGGCCGATTAGCCTACTTTCCAAATGTCAAGAAATAACCCCCCAATACAACTCCAAAACTATTCTGTTTAGAGTTTTTAATGTGTGTATTCACCATGTTGAGTGATCACAATTTTTAATTAAACATTTTCGTTTTCTAAGCAGAAATACTTTTAGAACCAGGCATAGGGATTACACGCATCACTCCAAACACGTAGCATTGTGACTAGCTAGGTATCGAGGTAAACAAACGTGCATTCCAACGAGCGAAGTGGATATCATCAACTCGCACATAGTTAGATGCTACAATAGACTAGCTTGTATCTAGATACACCGTCCATAACGTCCATCACTCAACGTGGTAAATACACACATTAAAAACTCTAAACAGAATAATTTTGGAGTTGTATTGGGGGGTTATTTCATGACATTTGGAAAGTAGGCTAATCGGCTTAACCTGGTACCAGTGAATAAGCTAGGCTAATCGGTCCAGGTCTGCCACTCCATATTGCACGCACAGAGTTGAAAATGCTTCATACTGCTTGTCTAACCCCAGGGAAGATGGAAAACCAGCGTATTTCCCAAAATCTTGGCCATGTCCTTTAACAAAAATAAAACTGAAGTAATTGTCTTTGGAGCCATAGAAGAGCGATTAAAAGTCAGCGCTCAGCTCCAATCAGTAATGCTAAAAACGACAAACAAAGCCAGAAATCTTGGTGTTGTCATGGACTCAGACCTGAATTTCAACAGTCACATTAAGACAATTACAAATTCAGCCTTCTATCACCTGAAGAATACATCAAAGATTAAAGGATTTATGTCTCAGCAGGATCTGGAAAATCTTGTTCATGCGTTTATCTTCAGTAGGCTCGACTATTACAGTATAATGTTGTGTTTACAGGTCTTTCTAAAAAATTGATCAGACAGCTCCACATACAGTATCTGGAACAAAATTCCAGAAAACTGCAGGTCTGCTGCAGCTCTGTTCTTTTAAATCAAGACTGAAGACTTTTATTTTTGCCGCTGCTTTTTATTAAATCAAATTATTATTCCTTCATACACAGCACTGTAACTTTTATTCTTGTATTTAAATTTTCCTGCATTTTGTTTTAAACATACTTTTATACATTTCGTTTTATATGACCTTTTATGAGTTTCTTGAAGTTTGTCTTGATGCTTTTAATGTCTCATGTAAATCATTTTGAATTACCTTGTTGCTGAAATGTGCTATACAAATAAACTTGCCTCGCCTAGGCTTGTAACTGTTGTCGTGTTACCTGTGTTACTCGGTATTCGGGCATACACTGGGTATTCACCGTTGTTTTCAGCCCCCACTGTCGTTTTACCTATTCAGTTTCACATGAAGAGAGTAGGGAGAGCGGAGGGGGAGGTCTCGTGGCTAGCTAGCCTAGCTAACAATCACTAACCTGTTGGCTGTTCAGCTAACCTGACCTAGTGGCTGTTGCCATAGCTGGCTGGCTATCTTATTCTAGCTGCCTATTCTTTCGCCTATTCTAACAGTGTTCCGTTCATAACAACACCAATTTGCGGAGGCAATTTGGCATTGTAATGCTCCACAACTTGTTTGTAAATGTGCGATCAGAGTAAGGTAAGATATAAACTTACACTAATCAGAATAAGAATTTGTTTATTGCCATGTCATTTTTCAACATACGAGGAATTTGCTTCGGGCATGGTGCATGTTCATATTACAGTGGGCTATGTTGACAAACTGCATGGCAGTAAACAAATTCTGATTATAAAGAAGCATAAGACTGAGTGTAATGTTTATCTTACCTTAGACTGATTGCACATTTGCAGACAAGCTGTGGAGGCATACAACACCAAATTGAAATGGGCTTCAATAAGGCTGTTCAACGTAAGGTTGTGCTCTCTTATTTCAGGCTAGACAGTGTTACCGATAATACCGGTGTTGCCATAGATTTATTAGTCGGTGGGAAAAAATCCACACCATGACATCCCTACGTCTGACCCTCTAATCTGAAGTCCCTCATAAAACTCCCTAAACACATTGTCGATATCTTTATGATTGGTGACCAGATTTTGACGGGCAGCTTCTCTGGCTTCCAAATGGCTGGCTAGGAGTTTACTAGCTTTGTCGCCTGACTCAAACCTTTTTTGTTTTAATCTATATACTGTAGAGAATATTTTGCTTTTTTGTGAAAATAGTATTTTGTTCATATTTAGCGTTAACAAGACTGGCTAAGCTTGCATTGTTAGGATGTTCCTAGTATTCCATTTCCAGCCTTTTAATATCTCTTTCACATTTTAAAATTTTTAGGATTGTCCGTTTTTTTTTTTTTTTTTATGAATGACGTTTGTTGTATTAAAGGTACCCAACGAAACGTGAATCAAAACAATCCGTTCTTTGTTTATTTTCAAAATTCCTCGATTATATGGTTCCTTGTAGTCTAATAAACATGTTGAATCACTTGAATGTCTTTCCTACCTTGTAATTTCTTCGCAAAATGATATTTAGCTAATGTTTTGAAAACAACAAAGATGTGTGAAACGTCACTATTATGTGCTCCGCGTATTGACGCAATGACGTAGTACGCGATTTTCGGGGATCACCTTCTCAAATTTGCTCTAGAGCGCATACTAGTGGTCAGAAACTACATTGGGTACCTTTAAGACTCCCTGTATGTAGTTTTAAAAGCATCCCACACATTAACCTGTTCGGCAGTTCCGTTAATTTTTTCTTTTTTTATGTGTTCATGTGGTTTCAAAGGTTTGCACAGGAAAACTCGTTTCTACAGAATACTAGTATTCATCCGCCAACCTTTAGACCAAACCTATCCAAATGCAATGACTACTACACTGTAGGTCAATGGGGTTGTGATCTGTCATAGCTATTGTGCCTATACTGCAACATCAATGCTTTCAATTAGAGAGTGTAAGATCAAAAAGTAATCAATACGTGAATAAACAGTGTCTATTTGAAAATAATGTGTAATCGCAAGCAGTTGGATTTAAAAGTCGTCATGCATTATATAGACCCATACCTTTACATAAAGCCCTTATAGAATGAGTATTAGTCTTGGATGGTCTAACAATGTTGGTCCCCGATCTGTCTAAGAACACATCACACCTTGTTGTAGTCACCCCCCAAGACCATAGGAAAGTTACTGAAGTCCAAGATGAGGACTCATCCACTGTTGTCACTAAGCGTCTGTCAGCTGTTAGTCATGGTCGTGTTCCTCAAGAGTTATTGTCTTATTTTGATCTTTGACATCCACCATTCATAGAGCAGTGTACCACGTCGACTCGGTCAGACTTCACGATCAACGTTCGCTTGGGGTAACAGCCTTGATTAGTGCTAATGCTAATCCTCTTGTTAAGTGATGGGAGTCAGTTAACCAAATGATGGCAAATGATATGTTTACATGAAGGGTTGTATATTAGGTCTCGTGCAGGTTTTCAGGCCAGGTTGCTTGCTGATGGTCGTCTGTGGGTACAATGATTGTCACTAATGCCTGCTTTACATTCTGCACTGCTCTAATAGAACTGCCAGACAGGTGAGACCAGTCTGCTCTCACCAAGCGTAGCCTCAGAACTGTGTCGTACAGGTGAGTGCCGTGTTCACGCTTAACAGTTGCTCTGAGATTACAGGGTTATTGCAGTGTTAGCGAATTGGTATGCGTGTGTATTCACACCCGTCTCTCGTACAAGCCATGGGAACTCTGTGTTCTGTCTTGTATCCTGCCACGTTTACCTGTTCCAGTCCCTCAAGCACAAACACGCACACACACACACACATACACACGTCTGTGTGTGCGTCTGTGTGTGTATGTGATGTTTGACCTCTCATTAATTCAGTATGAGTTGAACTGATTTTGTGCCCATGTTTCATGCGTCTCACAGAAGAATATGAGGTAGATACTAGAGAAATTCAAAGTGACTAGGGTGGATGTGACAGACTTCTATGGTTTTGTGGATTAAGGATAGGTTGTATGTCTGTATGGTTGACTTTGAGCCACCTAACGTGTTATTTTTTAAATAAGCTCTATAGTCTGACCATCCTCTTAACACTCCACATTAACACCTTGCTGGACATGACACAAGGTACTCTGAAAGAACACACACAGCACAGATGCCTCACATTTGGCCGGTGTATGGAGCAACAGTGTGTCCCCGCTGTGTCCATGCTCAGACACTACAGGTCTGAATATTGTGTGTGGCTGTTTGTTTGTGTGTGTATGTATGTGTGCATGCGTGTGTGCACATTATTCAAGTGTGACTGAGTGTGAGAGGAGACTGACATGTTAGATATGGTATGGTCCCAACTCATTACCACCACAGATCCATGATAACGGCAGCCAGACATGGGCAGCACACAACTGTGGCACCTCACTGGCTACACACCTGGTCCACTGTTCCAGCTCTGCTCCAGTCTGTTGCATAATTGATTTGCTCAACTTGGCTTGAGCTTCTCTCGTAAACCAGCTGGAAATAGTCCCTTTGTGTGAGCTTTCATTTTCACCTAACAGTAAAATGGGAACATTTTGCTTTTTTGTGCTCTTCTTTGAACTATGGTTTGTCTTTTAGTAGTCCTTTTTTGAATGTATATCTGCTTTCAAACAAATAGTGTTCCAAAATGAACAGAAAGTATGTACAGTAGCAGATGGAGGGATTGGAGTATGGACAATAGAACTGTGTCAGATTAGATAGTGGCATAAAACCAGAGTGGTTTGGATGAAAGAGTGACGTGGAAGTTGTGGTAGACAGTTAAAAATGGATACGATTCTCCTTTTGTATTTATTTCATTGCCTGGGGCCACAAATTCATCATCCCCTCAATACGACTACAGACTGAGATTCTCCCTGTAAATGTAATTGTTGATTTTTGTCAAACAGAGACAGGCAGGTATCCTTGGCAGGGGGTGGAGGGAGAGATGAAGACATCTGAGAATGATGGGGTATGACGGTTTGAGAGTGTAGACTACGATTTCCTTTGTTTGAGAGTATGTGTGAGAATTAGGGTTTCACGTCTCTGTGACCTTGATGCGCACAGTATAATGTGTTCTTTTGGATGTTAAGGGAGAACATTATTGTAAATGCTCTCTCTTTCTCTCACACACTCTTGTTTTCTAACTCTAGTGTCCATGTGCCAGTCACTATGAGCAGCAAGGATTGGCTCATCACATCAATAACAGTCCCTGAATACCTCAACAATAAGTGTTGTCATCACCATGTAGCTTGTGTGTCATAACTTATACCACTGGCTGGAAGCACAGAACATATCCATGAATCAGGGCTGATGAAAAGATCCCATTAACTGAACTGTGAAATGCCACGGTTTATAGTTTAATCTTGTAGTCCTTAAGTCTCAAAACAAAAGCACAATGCCAGGATGCCTACAGCAGGATGACATAGTCTGGGGCCTTTCTCGTTCGGTGTTGTTTTGCCGGTCTAGAGCGGAAGCGCGATGACGCATCGCATAATCATCCAGTCTGGACCGGAAGACGAATAGTTGTTGTAATGTTTTTACTGAAGGCTGCACATGGTGAAGTTTCGAGTAGATAACATTCGCGATGGCATCACCAGGCATAACACCGACGAAAATTGTAAAAGAAGATGCGAGGAGAACTACCGGTTAAGGAAAAATAAAGCAAGCGGATGTTGGAGGCGGGCTCTACAGGCTCAAGCCGGATGATGGGGCGGGCTTAAGGCAGTGAAGTAAATAGATACCAGGCTCTCCTCTCCGAGGAGAGACTGGTGACGCGAGGCTAGGATGACATGAGTGGACTGTGTCACACTAAGCTTTGTCCCTGTTAGTGGCTCTGTCATGCCAAAATGTGTCTGCTTGCCAAATAGTGTCTGGGGTAAGACGTTTGATTGCCTAATAACATTTTGTGATCTTTTTTGTTGTTATCTTGCTAGCTAACTTGTCTGAGGTCAGTAAACATATAATTTCAACATTTCTAATTAAATTTAATGGAAATACGTCTAAAGAATTGAAAAGTCTGGTCCACGAACGTTAGCTATCAGTCTCATCCATGAACATTAGCCAGCTATCATTCGTGGACCCGATTTTTCAATTCTATATTTTTCATTCAAATGAATTAGAAACATTGATATTATATGTTTACTGACCTCAGACAGGTTAGCTAGCAACTAAAAACGGACTCCTTACCCCAGACACATGTTGGCAGTCCGGACACTATTTTCCCCCCGAAAAAGGGTCCTATGTTACCCCTGAAACGCGAAAGAAAAACACGATTATGCCATCGCATGTTAATGCCAAAAGGGGCAGATTATGCACTTATTTTAGAAAGGTTGCATTTTCACCGTAATAATCGCAGAATTATGTGCAAAATATGCGAGGCTTGCAGGATTTCATGCCCGCATTTTTTCACATCAAGTTTCAAAAATGTTGCATGCTAACTTGACATGGATCAGACGTAGCCTAGTCTAGCGATGCGCAATGCATATCGCCTCAGTAGCAGCTCTGACTATAATGTAGGCTAGGCTATTCTAGATTGTAAGGCTAGCCTGCTTTTGGTTTTATGTCAATGAATGGAGAAGCTGCTTGATGCCTTCGTGAAGTTGACAGTGTCCCAGGCGCAAATCCGTTGGGGGAAATAACTCCGTGGAGAGAGGATCCGCTCGCAGTAGAAATGATAGTCACTCAACCAACCACTATGCGCTTGAAATAACTATATTAATAATTAATAGAAGTTTAATAAATAGGCCATCACACACATATGCCTATGAAAATATATAGACAACAGTTATCTAATTTGGTGACAGGCTAACTTCAGAAAATAAAATACAATCTAGAATAGCCTACATTATAGTCAGAGCGAGGCGATATGCGTTGCCCATCACATAACTAGGCTAGGCTACGTCTGATCCATGTCAAGTTCATGCGACATTTTTGAAACTTGATGTGAAAAAATGTGCGCATATTTTGCATGGAATTTGGCGATTATTGCGGTGAAAATGCAACCTTTCTATAATAGGCGCATAATCTGCCCCTTTTGGCATTAAATCATGCGATGGCATAATCATGTTTATCTTTCGCGTTTCGCTGGGAACATAGAACCCTTTTTTGGGGGGAACATAGGACCCGGGGAACATAGAACCCTTTTTGGGGGGGAACATAGGACCCGGGGAACATAGGACCCGGGGAATATAGGGATGACCCCTACTCAGCCCCGTCTCCCATAGAAGGTATATGGATGGATGATGGATGGGTGGATTGGATTGGATTGGATTGGATTGGATTGGATGGATGGATGGATGGATGGATGGATGGATGGATGGATGGATGGATGGATGGATGGATGGATGGATGGATGGATGGATGGATGGATGGATGGATGGATGGATGGATGGATGGATGGATGGATGGATGGATGGATGGATGGATGGATGGATGGATGGATGGATGGATGGATGGATGGATGGATGGATGGATGGATGGATGGATGGATGGATGGATGGATGGATGGATGGATGGATGGATGGATGGATGGATGGATGGATGGATGGATGGATGGATGGATGGATGGATGGATGGATGGATGGATGGATGGATGGATGGATGGATGGATGGATGGATGGATGGATGGATGGATGGATGGATGGATGGATGGATGGATGGATGGATGGATGGATGGATGGATGGATGGATGGATGGATGGATGGATGGATGGATGGATGGATGGATGGATGGATGGATGGATGGATGGATGGATGGATGGATGGATGGATGGATGGATGGATGGATGGATGGATGGATGGATGGATGGATGGATGGATGGATGGATGGATGGATGGATGGATGGATGGATGGATGGATGGATGGATGGATGGATGGATGGATGGATGGATGGATGGATGGATGGATAATCCCTTAGGGGGAAATTCGATGTTTCAGCAATGGAATTATGGGGGAAATTTGATGTTTCAGCAATGTAATTACAGTAAGTTGGAAAATAAAACACTAGATACAGAGTAGTAAGCATAAAAAAGAGGAGGAACAGGGACTATATACATCCATACCTGTACAGCATGTGTACAGTATAGAATAGAATAAAAAGTGTATATATATGTTACGGTCAATGTGAGAAAACGGGGAATGTGAGCTTTTCCCGGTTATTGCGCACATTCCCCGACCTCGCGGGGAATGTAGGAGAAACATGTGCGTTTCTCACATCTCCCGGGTAATGTGCACATTCCCCGACCTTGCGGGAGATGTGAGAAATTGGTTAGTATTTCTCACATCTCCCGTACGGTCGGAGATTGTGCACATTAACCGGGAAATGCTTACAATTCCCGACCTTGCGGTAAATCTAGGAAAGCGCAACCGTATGCAAAACTTCTGCGCAGCCGGGTGGTGGGAGAGGGCTTATGTGACGCCTCAAAGGGCGTGCACCATAAGAGGCACCCACGGTAGTTGGGCTAACGTTACTGGCACACACCTGTGAGAGATTTTTCGTCTTTTCGTCTGTCTTTCGGCTAGCTAACGTGTAGGGTTCCTTTGGAGGTTCCCACCTTCCTGTTGTTGCAATGTTCCTTTTGCGTTTGTTAACTTGATCACCAGTGTATCCTCCTAATACTACTTACACTGTGTGCAGCATAGGCTATATTAGGCTACTGTACAAGGTAGACCACAGACTGTTATTAACTGTAGGGGAGGACCGGGACGAATGAAACACTTAACACACACAGAAATTAATAAAGATGGAGATTACATTTTTTGATGACAAACAACTTGTACATGTTCTTTACTAACCTATTAGTTGTAAGTTTCGTTCTGTGGTGTAACAGTTCAATTCAAGACGGCCGAGAACAGAAGATGTGCATTGGTTCTCTTGTCCCTGCCGTGCGGGGCGAGTGAAACAGATGAGTGGGACGAGTGAAACAGTGAGATTGTTTTGCTTATTGTGTTGCGTAGCCTCGCGGCTTGTAGGCTAATTATCTTAACTTTCAACACATGTATAATTAGACCCAATTTAATGTTTCCATTAATGCAATTGATGCTATGTATTCGAAAACCATGGGCAAAATGTCAAGCGCCTCTCGTTCTAAGCGCACAAGCCCTCTCCCACCACCCGGCTGCGCAGAGGTTTTGCATACGGTTGGACTTTGCTAGATTTACCGCAAGGTCGGGAATTGTAAGCATTTCCCGGTTAATGTGCACAATCCCCGACCTTGCGGGAGATGTGAGAAATACTAACCAATTTCTCACATCTCCCGCAAGGTCGGGGAATGTGCACATTACCCGGGAGATGTGAGAAACGCACATGTTTCTCCTACATTCCCCGCGAGGTCGGGGAATGTGCGCAATAACCGGGAAAAGCTCACATTCCCCGTTTTCTCACATTGACCGTAACATATACATCAGAGGAGGCTCGACAATCCTCCTCAGTTTTTGGAGAGAAGAGAGGGATTAAAATATAAATATATGCATGTATTTATTTATAATTAATGTTTAATATTATCTCAGTTTTGTTCATACATTAGGTTTTCCCTATGGATAAAAACCCATTATTGAAATTCTAAAGCTCCAACAGTGACATCTATGACATGCATGCTGGAGGACCCATAGATATCTACAGTATGGAAGGAAGGAATTCCTCCCTTGGGCGTGTCCCTTAGGGGTCTATCAATGTAATGCTATTTTTTCATGCTAATTTGTGATTGTCCAAAACGCTAAAAAATTACCGCAAGGGAGAACAGTACTCTGATCAGGATTTAATGATTGACATTTTGTTAGTCCAATCACATTCCAGATTCCAGATTTACCACAGTGAAGGCCGATTGAGTCGGCTTTGATGTCTGTGTTTCTCTTCACTGTGCCATTGGAGACTTTTTGTGTGTTCGTAGCTCCATAATATAATAGATCTGAAAGTATTATGGGACATATTATACATCAAACTCTTCGTCTATTTGTCTTGATTCTAGCCATCTAAATATCTAAGCTGACATAAATACCTTTTGAGCTAGAGCCATCTGAACACGACAGTTCCACTGGCTGGCTATAGCCGATAACGTTAGCTACGGGGGCTACGAGGTGCACGTCAGGCTACGGCATAGGTAGGCGTGCAGATTGGCTGGAGGCGCAAACTGTCGGCAACTCGTCCAAAACATTTCTATAGATTGGAGAAATGCACTGAACAGCCTGGCTCCTGCTTGCGTGAGAATTGATGGCTTTGCGGTGGTTATCCTCATCCAGTGATGGATGGGTGGATGGAGAACTTTCAACTGAATGTTCATATTGTTCTGATAATTGTAGGCTATAGCAACATAAGAGTGGCAGATTTGACAGCAACCCAAATGAGCTAATCCCATAGCTGTACCATTGCTAGCCATTAGCGAACTGTTGGATACTGCATTTGCTGTGCAACGTATTCCATTGTCCAGTTGTCAAATCTATTTGCCAACAAACTGTTTGAGAGCCAGCACACCTCAGTGTCCTCTAATCAAAAACATTTTTCATATATCACCTAACCTCTCCAGCACCTCACCAATATCAATTATTTTCTCTCTTTACAGAAGAGTACAATCCATTATTGCATTATTGCTATTGCTTACAATGTTACAAATCCACTATGAAGGTTTTAGAGGTTGATTTAACAGTATGTTCATGTTTTTAACTAGCGTATTGCCACATAGCCAAATCACCAAGTCACATGTGTAAATTGTATTACTGTTGCATCTCTGTGTTTTCTGTTGTATTTTTCATCTGTAACTATGTGTTTGGATTGCACTGCTGCCCGTCTTGGCCAGGTCTCTCTTGAAAAAGAGATTTTTAATCTCAATGGGACCTTTCCTGGTTAAATAAAGGCTAAATATATATTTTTTTATTTTTTATTGTTGTTTTGTAATATTTTATCATGAATATGATAAATAAATGCTGCATGTAGTTAAAGTCGCACTGAAATGAAAAAAGCATTCTGTCCCATTTTGGTTCACATAATTGGTCATAGTGTTCACCTATTCAACAATGTATGCCAAAAAATTTACAAAATTCTACTTTTGTTGTAATCTTATATCAAAGTATATAATTTCTTACTTCCTGGAAAATGGTAGGTCACGTGCAATGACAACAACAGGTACCTTAGATTTTAGGCCAATAATCTCACGACATCCACCAGTCAATCAACGCTATCCTTCTATCGAATCTGTCTAAAGTTCTTAAAACCTGTCCACTTGACAATGTTACAATGTTCCCACCCTCATAGCTTGTTTCCGTCGGAAATACGTCAAACTACAGAAGTTAGATGATCTCAAACATCCGTTTCAGTGCGACTTTCAAGAAAGTGTTATTCAGTTTTTCATATGATAAAATTGACTGTAAATCCACAATTTAAACCTGATATTTCAAATAATAACTGACTGAGGGAAAGTGCCCCCCCGGCACCCATGGGCAGTTCGCCTCTCTTCCTCCTGTCCTCCTCAGTTTTTTGAGTCACCAGCTGCCACTGATATACATACATCCAGTCTATGAATACGTTACATTACATGACATAACAGTCATTTAGCTGACACTTTTATCCAAAGCAATTTACAATAATTGCATTTAACATAGCTAAATCCAATGTACTACTACTTGCCAGAACTCACAAGTGCATCTCCTTTCTAAAACAAGTGATAATCTAGTGCTGAAGGCAAAGAGTTTTGAGTCTGTGGAGAAAGATGGACAGCAACTGTGCTGTCCTGACATCAGTGGGTAGTTTATTCCACCACTGTGAGGCCAGGACAGAGAAGAGCCGTGACCGTGTTGATCGACCGCAGGGGCCTCGGGGTGACGGGGCCAGTCACCCCGAGATAGCAGAGCGTAGTGGTCGGGAGGGGTGTAGGATTTGTTCATGGCATGGAGGTAGGGGGGAGCTTTTCCTTTTATTGCCCTGTAGGCTAGTACCAGAGTTTTAAACAGGATGCGAGCTGCTACAGGGAGCCAGTGTAGGGAATGGAGAAGGGAAGTTGTGTGAGAGAACTTGCAAGCAGCAGCTTTCTGGACAAGTTCCAGGGGTTTAATGGCTGATGCCGGGGCCCCAACAAGGAGGGAGTTGCAGTAGTTCAGGCGGGAGATGACAAGGGCCAGGATGAGCACCTGCGCCGTTTCCTCAGTGAGGAAAGGGTGAATCCTCCTGATGTTGTAGAGCAGGAATGTGCAAGCTCGTCTAACAGATGTGATATGTGTGGAGAATAACAGTTGGTCATTCAGGGTCACACCCAGATGGGGTCCACCATCTCAACTCCCTCCCGCTGGATGGCGATGGGGGTTGGAGGCCTCTTGTTCCTTCTGAAGTCCACCACCAGTTCCTTGGTCCTCCTGATGTTGAGTTGGAGCTGGTTCTTCTGAGACCATTCAACAAATCTTCTGACCACATCCCTGTACTCCTCCTCAGCATTTGCCCTGATGCAGCCCACAATAGAGGAGTCGTCTGAGAAATTCTGGAGGTGGCACACTCCAGAGTTGTGGTTGAAGTCAGAAGTGTAGAGGGTGAACAGGAAAGGTGACAGGTCTGTTCCTTGAGGGGCGCCTGTGTTGCTTATCAGCACATCGGACACACAGCCCTGCAGACAGACATACTGTGGCCTGCCGGTGAGGTAGTCTGTGATACAGGCCACCATGTTGCGATCTACCCGCATGGCTGGGAGCTTCTGCGTGAGCTGGAGGGGAAGGATGGTGTTAAAAGCACTGGAAAGGTCAAAGAACATGACTCTTACTGAACTTCCTTGCCCCTCCAGGTGTGAGTAGGCTCTGTGGAGTAGGTCGATGATGGCATCGTCCATGCTGATTCGGGCCTAGTACATAAACTGCAGGGGGTCCAGGAAGTCGCTCACCATGGGGCTCAGGTGCAGCAGAACCAGTCTCTCGAGTACTGTACGTTCATGACATGAGACATCAGGCCACTGGCCTGTAGTCATTGAGGATGCTGGGACATTCTGTCCTGTACCCTGCCACGCTTACCAAATCCAGAGATACAAGCACACACACCTGTCATTCATTCAGGGTGAGTTGAACTTTGGCCGCACAATGAATGAGTTTGAGAGCCAATATGCATTTGTGAGTGCCACAGTTTATCGCTTTAATCTTGTAGTCCTTTAGTCTCAGAAAACAAAGCACAATTTTAGGAGGCCTACAGCATGCAGCAGGCATGAGCAGCGGGCTGTATCACAACAAAGTCCCTGTTAGTGGCTCCGTCTGTCACCTGGCCATGGAAATGGGTCAACTTTTACATTTTCCACTAAGTTAGCTCCCTCTGCCAGGCTAATGAGAACAATTTTCTTTTTCCGTCACTGTGCTCTGCAGTCTGCACAGGCAAATGGCTGGCTGCATTTAGATCCCCATTCCCTCTCTACAAACCGGGATTAAAAGTAAATTGTCCCTGTTAAATGAAGGCATTTTTACAGATAGAACCAGTGTTTATACTGCCACTATGTAAGGGACATTTTCTCATATTGAGTCACTATCAGCACTACAGTCTTGTTTTGTAATAGCAGGGCTAGATCAATTTAATCATCAAAGTGTATTCTGATCAGTTAAGCACACAAGAGCCTCATGAGAATCGCATATTATACAGTAGACTACTGTAATGTAAATGCTACAGTACACACCTTTACATTCATTACTCATTCAGACCATACTTGATATTCTAACATAATCCTTGTGGTGGCACTGGTCACCTGGACTGGACTGTCTGGGGTGTAGGGGCTGTTTTTGAGTGACAGCTCGTCCTATCTCTAAAATGGCCACACAGATTGATTAGAGTGGGGAGTGATAATGTGGCAATCACCCACAGGGCTTTCACCCCTAAAAACCATGGCCTGTCAATTGCGGCCCACAAGTGAATCATCCATTGTGCTGTGTCTTTATATCAGTGTTATGGGTAGCCTTAAAGTCTCAGTGGGGCGCACCGGTGGCTCATCAGGTTAAGGCGCGTACCATGTAAAGACTAGTCCTTTCCACAGTGGCCCAGGTTCAATTCTGGCTTGTGCCCTTTGCTGCATGTCCTCACCCATTTCTCCCACCTATCCAGTCTACTGTCCTGTATAGTAAAGCAGAAATGCCCTCCAAAAATATATTAAAAGAAACAGTCTGAAAAAAAGGCATACTGAGTCTAGCTTTTCACTTTTTGTGCACGCAACTAGTATAGCGTTTGTTGGGTTATCACTCCCTCCCTCCCTTACTCCTTTACTCCCGACAATGTTGGCCTGCATCTCTCTGTTGGCACCACAAGAGGCAGTAGTCCCAGCACACCAAAATCAGGTTCAAGACCTGGTAGGGATGACTTTATGGGACTATACCCCAAACCTCACCTTCATCCATTCATCCTTTCACTCCAGCCATTACCCCTTGCCTTATAGGTCAGATCCTGGCCCAACCCTTATTCTAACCCCAATTAATGTTATGGAATCTGCTGCTTGTTGTTTTGAGCTTATGAGCTAACTGGCTATCCCGCTCTTATTGTGCTGGATAAGGATTGTAGGGATTGGAACTGATGTGTCCAAGTGACAAGACCTATCTTAATTTATCAGACATCCTTTCATGTCATTTCAATTCACAGCTATTTCAGTGGCATGACTAGCTTCTGTCCAACCAGTCCTGAACAGAAACAAGCCAGCCACGCACATAAACCAGGCTTGACCTGGCCTGGTTAATAGATGTTAATAGTAGCATCAATATTATTATACAGTACAATTGGTTTTATAAACAGTGTTCCTAAGTAGGAGGTTTGTAAGACTAAAGTGAAATGAAATGGACCTCTTTACGGGAAGCCTTTACCCATGAGGCCAAACCAACCAGCCCTGCCGAAAGTTCTGGCAGTAGACCTGCTGCCTGGAGCTGGGGCCAATGCTGCCGCTCTATTGGCAGGAAAATCAAATTTTTGTCCCAGAGAGACTTTAAACATACCAGCTACATAAGCTCCCCAGATGTGGTCAGACGTTTCAGCAAGGATTTTAATTTCATGTCAGCTACAGTAATACAGAGTACACTCCTTGACTCATGACTTTTCCTTCTTCTTTTCCAAAAAAGAAACAACAGCAGGGACAACGACATACACACTCACACACACACATACACACTCGAGTCAGGCTAGTGATCGCAAGGTCCCAGGTTCGATCCCAGCTCCCGGCGTGTGACAAAGTGTCCTTGAGCAAGACACTGAACCCCAAAATCACTCACGTGCAGCACGGTGGCGTAGTACCTAATACTGTCGCCTCACAGCGAGAAGGTCTCTGAGCCTTTCTGTGCGGAGTTTGCATGTTCTCCCAGTGTTCGCAAGGGTTTCCTACCAAAGAACCCAATACAAAAAACATGCAGAAGAGCAGATGCATTGACCAGGACTTGGTCTGAGCACTTGGACTTGGTCCCCGGGTGCCATGAGCAATGGCTGCCCACTACTCGTGGCTGCCCCTGGAGGAGGACGGCTTGGATGGGAAAATGCAAGGAACAATTCCCACTGGTGACATCTGAACTTGCATGTTTGTGTTGTTTGCCATGTTGCCGTCACTGTTTGCAATGGGTTTTTACATGTTATGTACTGTATGTGTGTGTGTCTGTGTGTGTGTGTACAGTCCTGTTTTTCAGTGAGTGAAAGAAGGAAAGAGCCCAGGTCTGTATTCCCTCATGGGAAGTGAATAAACAATAATGAAAAGCTGCTCTGAAAGTTAAAATGATGCCCAATTTTCTCCTGACACATGCCTTATTCTTACCCTGGAGAAATAAGCAAATAAGTCCAAAAAATGCCTGGAGGTGAATGGGCGGCCATGTTTGGGCAGCTCCATGGTCGTAGCCAGTGGGGCGCAGTGCGGTGCACTCCGGGCTCTCCTCCCGCACACCCCAGTCCAAACCCCTCGTCTCTAGTGCACCCACATAGGGAGCTGGCTTCATTCTAACTTTTCTTTTCATTAATGGACCCGGCACATGATTTCACATAATTATAGTCCAAAAAATTAATGGAGGTGAATGGCCAGCCTGGCTGTATTTGGGCGGCCCATGGACCCGCCCCATGATTTGGATCTGCTCCAAAGTTTAATGTGTTCTAAGGTGGCTCATGGTACACCCCACCACTGAGTTTCATGAAAATCAGTCCAGTTGTTTTTGAGTAATCCTGGTCCAAAAAATTAACGGCAGTGAATGGCCGGCTGTGTTTGGACGGCTTGACCCATCCCGTGATTTGGATCCGCTCCAAAATGTAATGGTTTCTAAGTTGGACCGTGCTACACCCTTCCACCAAGTGTTATGAAAATCGGTCCAGAAGTTTTTGTGTAATCCTTATCTGCTAACACACAAATAAACAAACAAACAACAAACTCACCTACGCACCCACACACGCCACAGAAAACATTACCTCATTACCCGAAAACATTACGGTGGCCATTCATTGAAACGGCCATATCTCGACATGGGAAGGTCACAGAGACACAAGGTTTGAACTGCAAGCTCGACCTAACTAATGCAGCAATACCAAACATGTTCTGCTCGCATGCACGTGTGCACGCACAGAGCCACAAAATGCATTTGTGTGCAGAGGTCTGTGCTCACTGAGCTCCATTTCTAGTCTTTTAATGTTATAATTTGAGTAACCTTGATATTCAGAGGAATGCCCTGGAAGATGGTGATGTCTTAATTATTCAAATTAAGTCAGTCCTGAAGCATATGGACTGATTAAGCCAGGTGGGATTGCAGATCCTGCAGCATGAGACTAATAGGGGCATAGCCTAATGATCATATAGGGCATCCTGAAGAAACATATAGGCTAAGTGCATCTGTTAACTTAAATTAATGGGTTGCTGTATCACTTTGATAAACTCATATACCCTGTAGATTCCATTAGCCTATAATGACTCTGGTATGTATGCTCACTGAACCCTTCAGAAGTATATTTAAACAAATAGAAATCTCTGGGTGTGGGATTGTCTTTAGAATCATGACAATTAATCTATAGTTATCAGGGCAACTAATAGCAGGCAGATAGGCTTAAAACATACCCAGGATGGGAATCCTGTCAATATGCACAGAGACATGCGGGTCAATAGGCTACCTGTCCAGGAATGTTGGCACTATATGCAAATGAATCTTGAGTTGAACATTTTTGATAAAAATAAAAAGGGCAATTAGGCGGCATATACACACCATTCCTTTTCTTTATATGCTACAACATAAACATATCCGAGACAAAATGTTGTTCTTTTTTGGGTCTCGCCTTCTTGGAACGCAGATAATGTCCTGTCGAGGAGCGCAGACGATAGTAAACTGTGCCAGTGCGTCGCCTGGGCAGTCTTGTCCTGGCTGTCCTAACCGCGCATGGTTAATAAACTACTGCCACTACCAGAGGAAGAAATTACTGAACCACTATCTCAAGGATGCATATAGTGTTTTTCTGTTGAATTTGTACAACAATGGGGATTCTACAAAACAACAGTTAGGCTATACGAACTCGATTGCGTAGATCTCTAGAGTGCTTGTGTCAGCTCCTGTTTGACGGTGGCTTCTCATCAATCTTTCAAGGCATTCGGCACCAATAAATCTGCCACTCAGGACAGTTACTTGAAGTAAATGACTAGGACAAGCTTACAGACGAAACATTTCATACATATCTTTTTTTCGCAGACAATGGTGATAGTGTCGAACAATAGGCACTATTAGAATTGATGGAAAAGTCCAACTGCATGTCGCCTGGTGGATGTCCTATTGAATGATCCCTAACCGACCGACCAACGCAACCCTTCCTCTTCTTGTGGAGGAAATATTGTCAACATTGGAAAGGAATTATAATTTTTCATTTACACAGTTAATGGCATAATGCATGGGTAGAATTTGTGAAACAAGGTGTTTAAACTGGATCCTACTGCGCCCTTGTGTATCGACAAAGGATTTGATTAATCGCTTTCAAAGACAATCCAACCTCGAAGGTAAGTTTGGAACAATATTATTGTAGAGATTCTATTCCATTTTAATTAATATGTAACTGTCATGAGCATCGGGCGGGTTCCCTGGCACAGGTGGTCTCATCTGCATGCACCTGTTGTTATTAAAATACATTAATCTGAATAAGATTATGTCCATTTTCCATTTATCCACGGTGAAAATGACATCTGAACATTGTCAATAGTTGTTGCAGATTTTGCATTGCTAAATAAATCTTAAAAGAGCCTATATAGACAATGTCTTCGCTTTCATTTTGAATAAATATAGGTTTAATAAAGGCTAATAAATGGTTTGTCTGCTTTATGTCTAACGTTCAAACAAAATAGGCATAGGCCTACTTGAATATAGCCTACGTTTAGAAAGCTGATTAAAAGCGTGTTCATATGGATACAATACGTGTTCCACAAGATTATGCACTAATATCATGTAGTCCTAAAGATCAGACAAAATGTTATGACATTTCAAGTATGCATTGATGGTGAATGATATTTTTGAAGAGTAACGTTATCGTTGCTGTCAAAAGTGCTCCTCGACCATAGGCTACTGATGAGTGTCCTAACCATTTACAGGAAACGCTCTTGGAGAGCTGTGATGTACTGGAAGTGTGAAGCACTGCTTTCACACATTCAATAGAGCACGTTGCCTCCGTGAGTGTCCCTCCCGCGATCGCGCTGTTGCTCACGGACGGTCACGACACATTCTTTGCGCGCTGCTGTGCTGCACGGCGACGCGTGAGGTGTTTTGATATCACGTAGCTTAGGCTTTACGTGTTGCGTACAGTATATGGTCGCACTTTTTCTCATGTCGTTCCCCCAGTGCGACGCACTTCGGGAACTGCCGGTCGGTCGCACGGTGTTCTGTGCGGTGTGTTGGCGCAGCCGCATATCAGGACTCTGCCCGTCATTGGGACTTGAGATCCAAAAGCCTGTCTCCATGTGGGGGGATGTTTGCACTAGTGAGTGGGGGGTGAGTGAGTGAGGGAGAGAGAGAGAGAGAGAGTCTGGAAGTGCAAGGGTTGGGAAGTGAGTGAGAGCCACTACCTGCTCCCCTCACTGCTCATCCAGGGCACTGATGCTGTTGCTTTGGAAGAAACACAGATTTGGGAGGGAGTCAGGCTCAGTTATCAGGGGACAGGAACCCTGCTGGTGCTGTGTTTAAGAGCCGTACGATGGAGGAAGAGGTCACAGAGCCAGATCCTCTGACAGGGGAGCCAGAGGCAGGGAGAGGAACAGAGGCAGAGACAAATGGAGACTTACCAGGTACTCCATGCCCGAGGGACGAGATGGGGAGTCCGGTGATGGAGCCTGTTGTGCTGCAGTATCCCACAGAATACAGTCAGTACGGGTAAGCAACAGCATCCAGGAGGAGAGTCTGATGGTGTGGAAGCAGCCTGTTTGCTCAGATATTAATTGTGCAGCAAACTGGCAGCTAAAAGCAGGCTGTTATTTCCTTGAAATCGGGATGCTTATTCTTTTGCCCTTCTCTTTGTCTCTCTGTATTGGGAATCTAGTTTCTCTTTTTGAGATGAATCAAGTACCATCTTAAAGGAGTAGTAAAGGGAAAATGCATGTTTAACCCTGTTTTAAGGTTACTTGTGATCATATACAATGGTTGTGGGTGGGCACCTTGAAAAATCATTCAAAAACATGTTAAACTCTTGATTTCAAAGACAAGAAGCTCACCGAGGGGGTAATTGGTGTCCGTTGGTGTTCTGACATAAATTTGCCGCAAAGTATGAATCCTGTAGGGTTTTATTGATCATTTTATGAAATCCATTGACTTGTATTGAAGCGACCATTGTAGATGTGTAGATCAATCCGCAGAGGGGATTCAGGAAGTGGAACTACTTACGGTAGCTATTGTTATTGTTAATGTTGCTAGGCTACCTAGTTTGCGGAAGTTTACACATGTATGTGATGCGACTAAATAGTTCTATGCTAAATATTTAAAGGAGTAGTAAAGGGAAAATGCATGTTTCGCCCTGTTTTAAGGTTACTTATGATCATATACAATGATTCAGATCAAAACGTTGACAAAACTAGCACTTTTGAGAAAGTCTGATAATTGCTCTACCACCGTTTTGGTCATACAATGGATGTGGGTGGGCATCTTGAAAAATCTTTCAAAAACATGTTAAACCCTCGATTTCAATTTTTCAAGGTGCCCATCCACATCCCCATTGTATGACCAAAACGGTGGTAGAGCAATTATCAGACTTTCTCAAAAGTGCTAGTTTTGTCAACGTTTTGATCTGAACCATTGTATATGATCATAAGTAACCTTAAAACAGGGCTAAACATGCATTTTCCCTTTACTACTTCTTTAACTTCTTGTAATTTCTTCTTTGGTTTATTCTTAGGTTAGAATCGGTTTCTGAATGATTCCCACATGAGCAAGGCTCACTTTTACTCAACACCAGACCTGGAGTATACAGATACGTCAGGCTCTGAGCCTGGACACACCTCTAAAAAGCAGAGTCAATTGGAAAAAAAACAATTGGTTATTACTCAAAATTACAGACTTGCTTGTGGTAATACACTTTAGTTTTACTAAACTTGACATTGCGCCTCTAAAAGTTGACCTTTTATTGACACTAATGTTCTTCATGTGTGCATGAGGGTTCATTCTGGTCAATCAATCATTGTTGTTGTTGGATCAACTACATGTGCATTTCATTATTATATGGTTGTGTGGATACACAGTAGTGAAATGTTGCCATAACTGGTCATATTTTAATGGAGTCAGCATGTTTTAGAGTTCTCTATTATGTTGCTTCTAGAGCAGCAGGAATATCAATACAATACAGCAAAACAACTGTCTTCAGTAGCGTAATAACCTAATAACCTTGAGTGGTGTGCTGTGCTGCAGCACTCAAATGTGAGGCTCAATATTAGAACAATGGAAATTACAACCCAACAACAAATTACACCTTTCGTAAGGTTGGTGTTTTTTTGTAGAGTGTTGATTGATGCTGTAGTGTATTTCACTAAGCATTTTCCAAACTTGGTTCTCATGGACATAATTAGAATTGTTTGGACTACAATTTGAACCAAGCACTTTACAATAGGGCTGGGTTTAAAAAATTGATTCATCGATTATGAATCGATTATGAATCAAATGATTCAGAATCGATTCATGAATCCCAAAATCGATCTTTTATTTAATGAATGAATGAATAAATGAAGGTATGAATAGTTCATTAATTCATTCAATGATTCATTCATTTTTGGAAATCAGTATCGATACCCAGCCCTAGTATTGATGTGTTGCATAACTTGGCAGTCATGTAATTAAGATTACAGCTACAAAAAACAGGTTTCAGTAAAACTAACCGAATGGATATTGAATCGAATCGAATCGAATCGTGATAATCGATTCTGAACCTTCGATGAAATTCGACTCGATACACAGCCCTACTTTACAAGGTTGTTTTCTTTGCCCGAATGCCCAGTGGGTTTATAACGTCAGTGGCTGAGTTGAGGACTGCAGGATTTTGATTGGAGGATGGCCATCTGGTCTCCCCTCCACCCATAACGCATAACGCAGTGATCTTATGTCAGGCAGTAGTTTGAATTTTCATGCGTACTCTCTGGACACAGGTTTGGTCTTCAGTGAACTAGCAGATTGATTACTCATGTCTTCCTTCAGGACATGGATTTTGTCTTCATGTTAGACAGCAAGTTGATTAGTCATGCCTTCCTTTAGGACACAGTTTTAACAGTGCAGCAGATTACTCATGTCTTACTTACCTGTCATTCCCCAAGGACAGAGATATGGTACTCTGAATGAACAGCTTGATTACGTATATATACATCAGTGGTTCTTTAGGTGGCGACGGAATTCTGTTGCCCCCCCCCCCATACACACACACACACACACAAACACAACACAGATTAAGTGTCAGTGACTTTAGAGTATTAACTGCCTTACTGTAATTGGGTTCGATTTTGCCATGGACTGATCTAATGATTAGGATTGGATTTATGATCTGATTTTATTGTGAAGTTGAATCTCAAAGACCTGAGTCGGCTCTCTGTCAGTTTGTTGACTGGGCAGCTGCTACTGTATGAGGCTACATTCACTGTGGCTTAACCAGTCATTATAAGCAAAGTAGCCGTGTTCAGGCTACTGTAGATGGCATATGCTCACTGAATGGGTAGTCAGTTGAGTATTGTCTTGTTGAGGCCTTAATGGGCTGTGTATTGTTATGTTCAGTGAATATTTTCTTGATTTGAAGAGTTTCCTCCAAAATCAGCCATGTGGAAGAATAGCTATTTGCTTTACAATACATTAACAAAAACAACTTAGCTGCCAACGTAGCTGTTTTATGCTATATCCCACTTTGAAATACATAATGTAACTTTAAAGCTCAATGAGAACTTTTTATATTTCAACATTCACCTTTACTTGCTATTAGTTTATGAATTGTCCTTACTGTAGCAATGTCAATGTAAATGTCAATGTCAACTTTATTTGTATAGCACATTTAAAAACCAGTGGTTTGCCAATATGCTTTACAGTAAAAACAATAAAACACAAAACACAATAC
Source organism: Borostomias antarcticus (assembly GCF_949987555.1). Classification (NCBI taxonomy): domain Eukaryota; kingdom Metazoa; phylum Chordata; class Actinopteri; order Stomiiformes; family Stomiidae; genus Borostomias; species Borostomias antarcticus. The sequence continues at coordinate 50,679,448 of NC_140234.1, read as the reverse complement.
AAAACACAATAAGTACACACATGATACAGTACATACAAACAATACAATTAACATTAATAAAGACAATAGTTGTAAAATCTGTGATCTGGTGTCTATGCAAACCATGTGCAACCAAACGCCAAAGAGAAAAAATGTGTTTTTAAAAAAGACTTAAAAGTGGTAAGAGTATTTGCAGTACAAATGCCCAACGGCAGGGAGTTCCAGAGTAAGGGGGCGGCAACAGAAAAAGCTTGGTCTCCTCTACTTCTAAGCCTGGACTGAGGGACATCAAGGAACATCTGCTGAGCTGATCTAAGAGCTCTAGAGGGCTTGTGTAGATTGATCAGGTCCACCAGATAACCTGGTGCCAGGCCATTTAAGGCCTTAAAAACAAATAATAGAACCTTAAAATCTATCCTAAAATGGACAGGAAGCCAATGCAAAGATGCAAGTACTGGGGTTATGTGTTCACACTTTTTGGTACCTGTTAGGAGACGAGCTGCCGCATTTTGGACTAACTGTAAGCGATGTAAAGCAGATTGTTCGATGCAGATGTATAAGGCATTACAGTAGTCTAGGCGAGAGGTGATCAGAGCGTGAATGACCCTCTCAAGGTCCTTTTTGGCAAGATAAGGCTTAACCTTGGCCAGGAGCCTCAACTGGTAAAAACTGGCCTGGACAACAGAGCTGAATTGTTTGGACAGTTTGAAGGAGCTATCGAGGACCACACCCAGATTTTTAACATGTGGTCCTGTGTGAGCTGCTAGTGGGCCTAGAGAGCCAGCAAGAACCTCAACCTGGTGAGCGTGTCCAAACAAGATCACTTCTGTTTTGTTTTCATTTAGATTCAGAAAATTCAACTCCATCCACAGTTTGATATCTTTTAAGCAGTTAAGGTACCGGCTGCAGGGATTCTACACTTTCTATCTTTAAGGGCAAGTACACCTAAACATCATCAGCAAAGCAGTGGAACAAGATGTTATGCTTTCTAAAAATTGAACCCAGAGGTAACATGTACAGGGAAAATAGTAGAGGGCCCAGTATAGAACCCTGGGGGACTCCGCAGGTAAGTGGGGCAGCAGCAGAAGAAAACTGTCCTAGCTGAACAGAGAAAGATCGGTCAGATAAATATGACTTGAACCATTTTAAGACAGTGCCTTTAACCCCTACACAGTGCTCAAGGTGGGAGAGAAGGATACTGTGGTCTACTGTGTCAAAGGCAGCTGTTAGGTCTAAAAGAACTAAAAGGGCACAGTTTCCAGCATCAACAGTTAACAGAAGATCATTAAAAACCTTAAGGAGGGCGGTTTCAGTGCTATGAAAGTGCTTAAAACCAGACTGAAACTTTTCACCAATTTTGCTAGTATCCAAAAACTCATGGAGTTGAATAGACACAACCTTTTCCGATACCTTGGATAAAAAGGGAAGTTTAGAGATTGGTCGAAAGTTAGCAAGAACGGAGGAGTCCAGGTTTTTTTTTTTTTTAAAGAGGCTGCACGACAGCATGCTTGAATGAGGATGGAATAGACCCAGAGCTAAGACAGAGATTAATGAAGTTTAAAACAAATAGTTCAACTGAACTTAAGACATCTTTGAGAAATCAAGATGGAATGCTGTCAAGTGGGCAGTTAGCAGGGCAAAGGTCTTTCACTATATTAGAGATCTGGGACAGGGACACAGGGACAGGCTCAAACTGATGAAGGACAGCTGAGTTGGTAGTAGGGACAGTCGGGTCTTGCACAGACTGAGAGGGCAAAGATCTAAGAACAAATGAAGAATAAATCTGTCCTGATGAAGGTACAAAACTGAAACATTGACTGATTAAAAAGCAGAGAAAAAGTGTGTGCGGGAGTACGTTATTCTTCAGTTGACACTTTTAAGGGGATTTACTCCCAGCACCACAACAGTGTGAGAGTGTGCATGTTGGTATTTTCACAAAGATCTAAGAACAGAAATTTTGTTACTAAAAAATTGAAGAAAATCTTCGCACAGAGAAGATGAAGGCACAATACACACAGTCTCAGAAGGATTTACCAAAGAGTCAAATACATTAAAGAGAACCTGGGGTTTGTGATAGTTTGAGGACACAAGAGTGGAGAGATATTCTGTTTTAGCAGCTTTAACTGCCCGCTGATAAGTTAAGAGAGCGTCTCGGAGAAGGTCTCGAGATATTTGAAGTTTGTCACCTTTCCACTTACGCTCCGCTCTCCTACAGCACATGCGCACGAGTGGACTCGTTCAGCCAGGGCTCTGCCAGTGGCTTACAGTGCTTAACTTTAAAAGGTGCAACAGAATCTAAAATTTCTGTACAAGTTGAGTCAACATCGACATGCATTGATCTACACCTAAATTACCATAGTCATCAATAGTGAACAAGATAGAGTATTTAAAGGCAGTCAGAGAACTGGACAGCAGATTGTGAGTTCAAAACGCGCAGACGGCAAACAGGAACAGAGTCAGTAGTCACAGGGCCGGGCACAGAGAGAGAGAATAAGACAGGTAGATGGTCCGATATAGGTGTGTTGCAAATTTCAGTTATCTGAACACTTAATCCAAAAGACAACACAAGGTCCAGTGTGTGTCCTTTATCATGAGTCGGGCCAGCGACCGACTGCGTCAGACTGAAGGAGTCGATAAGCTACAGGAAGTCTCTGGCTAGAGGCTTGGTCTCACAACACACATGTATATTAAAATCCCCAACGATTAAAAAGTGATCGTACTTCAGCGCAATACTAGACACAAAGTCAGCAAAGTCCGGTACAAAGTCTTTGTTGAATTTGGGTGGACGGTAACTCACTGCACACAAAACAGTCGTAGGAAAGTTTATCTCGAACAGCTGAAGCTCAAAACTAGAGCGACTGACAGCTGGATTTAGCCGGCAATGGAAAGTGGATTTGAAAATAGTGGCCAAGCCTCCATCTTTACCAGTAGTACGAGAGGAGCTAAAGAAATCACATCCAGGAGGAAGGAGTTCAGAGAATGGAATAAGCTCACCCTCGCGAATCCAGGTTTCCGTCAGGAACATAAAATCCAGGTTGCGCAACTTGAAAAAATCATTAAGCATAAATGTTTTGTTAGCAATTGATCTTGTATTTGGTAGAGCTAGACGGAGACTAGTGGCCTCTCTGTCTACGGGCGAAGCACGCTTCAGGTAACTGAGGTTCCCATGGGAGACGCCGCATTCTCGAGTCCGACTGTACCAGGTGGTAGGAGGCAGCGTCAGCTGGTCGAGGTTTGCTTGCGTGCTATCGACTCCGGCTGTCAATGTGCTGTCAACGCAGGCAGGGAGAATAGGCCGGATCCATCGGTGTCTCAGGAAGCACAGGGAAGCAGAGGGTATCAGAAGCGTCCAGGGAATCTGGATCAATGCAAGGATCTGTCGCACGGGCAGGCTTAAGGCTTGCCTTAAGTCTGACAAGCACACCTTCGCGTTTACCGCGTCTTCTGTAGCGCTTCTTGCGGGGTAGGGAATGGAGAGAGCATCTCAGGAACACTGGAGTAGCTGTCAGATGTGTCAGATCGTCCTCACGTTGGACTTGGACAAGTCAAAAAAGCCTCCAATCTCAAGTAGTGTTTGGCGATCATAGGTAGGCAAGGATGAAACCTCTTGACAGATCAGGGAGATCAATAGACAAACAAATAACACAGATCTGATAACACAGCCGAGCACCCTGGTGCCCTCTTGACATGGGACATCTGATGATGAGGACTGTAGCCCCTCTGGAAGAAGCTTCCAAAGGGGCTACAGTCCCTAGCAAGACCCCAAAAATAATTTTCGTGACATGAGACTGCATGAGACCCTGTGAATTTATTCTTTTAGAATTTCAGTGTACTAGTACACTGGCGGGAAATCTAGTGGTGGAAACGGAAATGACGCATTTTGCGCGTCACAATATCAGGAAGACAACAAACACTTCGCCCCGCGAAACTAAATCTGCAAATTTATCTACATGCACATAAAACAAAGGCTGGTATTTACCTGCATTGAAGCCATCCTTCCAGAAAGTCAATTGAAGTAGCTACAATCTTCTAATCCTCTCTGCTCCACGCACATTATCCATTTTTTTACCCACCATTACAGCGAGTGAGTGGAGGATTGTGGGAAGTGTGGTTCTTAAAAAACAGTGTTGATTTCATCACGAACAGAGGGGCCGCCAAAGTGCCGAGTTATCTCATGTAGCTTGAAAGTACTGTATCTTTACAGAACCTCTGGCAAAAAGTCAGGAGCCATAAAATGTGCTGTTTTCAGTGTTACAAGCATACGCTTCCATAGAAACCCATGAGAGTAGCCCAACCACTGAAATATTTATGGTTGATCCAGTGATTACTGTATGTCTCAATATGTGACATGTCTACAGCCTGTTTTATCTTCCTTTAAATCTCAGTGAGAAACTCGGGTGTGGGGCTCTTACTATGCAAGGTAATCACAAGACAATGATGATGAAGAAGAAGAAGCACTTTTATTTATCTTGACAGGTGATGCCTGCACTGGGACACAGGCTCTAAAGGACTGCGGCGGCCACCCCGCCTTCTGCTTCAACTAATTATGTCAACCCCCAGTAGGGGTGTGGGGAATTGGTTCAGTTGAGACCTTGATCAGTTCAATCAGGTTTTATGACAGTCATTGTTGCAGAGCTGCAGAGAGAAGGTCCTGCATTTTAGTGCACTTCTTGGGTGAAAAGAATGGTGAGTCAGTTTTGTTTTTGGTTTGGATGTTCAGTTGGTTTGTAATTGGTGACCTTATGTGCCTGTGTAATAATCAGATCAACATGGCAAGACAAGGCAGGTAGGTGTACAGAAAACTGCTGCACTTTAATGAACCTTGAGTGAATATCTGTAGTGAGGTATTGCCAGGGGCAGATTTAGTCGTTTGGGGCCTACAGTAAGGCAAACACAGACATGGGCCCAAAAACATCCTTTGTTCTCCATCCTTATTTATTAACGGTTCTACTGGTATTTTCACTGGTTGGATGGATAGCATTACACTGATACCCATCTACTAAAGATAGCAATGCTGCTAAACAGGATGTCAGTAAGATAACTTAACTAATTTGTGTAGAGTTAGATACATTAGGTAGCTAACTAGCCTACTGTACTTACACACATGACATGAATCAATCACAAAAGCAAATTCATGTTCTCTAAGGCAAAGGATCTTGACCTTGATAGTCTGCGCATAACTGCTGCAAATGGATCTATCGAGAGAGAGTCTCAGTATAATAAATATCTTTGTATCTGGCTCGATGATAAATGAACATTCAAATTGCATATTGATAATCTTGTCAGCAAACTATGCCAGAAATGTGGTTACTTGTATAGGAATAGGACTAGCTTTCCATTGGTATGCAGGAAGAGGATCATTGAAGCAGTCTTTTTTTATCTGTCCTGGATTATGAGGATGTAATCTATAGACATGCCTCTACTTCTACCCTTAGATCTCTAGACTCAGTTTACCATTCAGCTCTCAGGTTCATTACAGGTGCTAGCTACTGTATAACACACATCACTGCTCTCTGTATGAGATGGTTGGCTAGCCCTCTCTTTCCATGAGACGTGAGAAACATTGGTTTTTATAAATTGTTAAGGCTCATATTGGTAAGCAACCACCTTACATTACTCTTATGCTGGATTTAGTAGGGGGATTATCTGAAAAATTGTTATGTGGCGGATAAAAGCACCAAATTTGGTTCAGATGTCCCTTGGGTGACCCTAAGACATCCTAGACAGGGTGCCCAAAAAATCTTAAACAGGAAGTGAATTATTGTCAAAATTCAAAATGGCCCCCCAAACTGTTGACAATTTACTCAAAAGATGCCTAAATAATCTAATTTAAGTATACAATTTGATACACATGTCCCTTGGCTGATCCTAAGACATCCTAGAAGGGGTGCCCAAAGATTATCTTTAACAGGAAGTGAGTTATTGACAATATTCAAAATGGCGACCTAAACTGTTGGCAATAGACGCAATAGACACCAGATGGGGACACCGGCATCTACTTTTTGCACTAAAAAACATAATATAAGCATACAATTTCATAATGTACAGTACAGCGGCGGCTGGTGACTCAAAAAACTGAGGAGGACAGGAGGAAGAGAGGCGGGGGGAACATTCCCTTAGTCAGTTATTATTTGAAATATCAGCTTTAAAGTGGATTTACAGTCAATTTTAGCATATGAAAAACTGAATAATACTTTCTTTAACTGCATGCAGAATTTATTTATCATATTCATGATAAAATATTACAAAACAACAATAAAACATTGTAAGCAATAGTTGTTGTAATGGATTATAGGCTACTCTTCTCTAAAGAGAGAAAATAATTGATATTGGTGAGGTGCTGGAGAGGTTAGGTGATATATGAAAAATGTTTTTTATTAGGGGTCACTGAGGTGTGCTGACTCTCAAACAGTTTGTTGGCAAATAGATTTGACAACTGGACAATGGAATATGTTGCACAGCAAATGCAGTATCCAACAGTTCGCTCATGGCTAGCTAGCAATGGTACAGCTATGGGATTAGCTCATTTGGGTTGCTGTCAAATCTACCACTCTTATGTTGCTATAGCCTACAATTATCAGAACAATATGAACATTCAGTTGAACGTTTTCCATCCACCCATTCATCACTGGATGAGGAATAAGCACCGCAAAGCGATCAATTCTCACGCAAGCAGGAGCCAAGCTGTGGATTTCTCCGATCCGGTAATTTTTCAGCGTTTTGGCCAATCACAAATTAGCAAGAAAAAAGGCATTACATTGATTTAAGAGAAAAGAACCCGCCCTAAGGGAGGCTAGCCTCCCTTCCATAGATATATATGGGTCCTACAGCTGCAAGTTATAGATGTCACTGTTGGAGCTTTAGAATTAATAATGGGTTTTTATCCATAGGGAAAACCTGCTTTATGAACAAAACTGAGATAATATTAATTATGAATAAATTATAAAAAATTATAAAAAAAATAATATATTTATATTTTAATCCTTCTCTTCTCTCCAAAAACTGAGGAGAACTGTCCTCCCCTGCCTCAATGGACAAGCCTCCACTGATGTACAGTATCATGAAAGCACACATACCATTCCAACCAGTATATAGTAGTGTTGATGTGAGCAAAATTTCACACTTCCTAGTGTTACACTTGGTCTGTAATGCATAAAAATAACCTTAACATTTTAGGCGGAAATCAAGAAAAGATTGAACATCATAATTCTAAAATATTTGCATAAAATATTTGGGATCTTATCTTTGTATACTTTCGCCACCAAAGCATTACAAACCATTACAGCAACCAAAAAAACAAACAAAGGTCACCCAAGGTCAACAATGAAATATCTCTGTGTGTCTGCTCACTTTATAGACAATAAAACATCTTATATTACCAAAAGCTGTCATAAAGTAGTAAATACAATACCAAACCTTTAGTTGATTATGAAGGTAAATATCTCTATTGTAAGACTCAACAGTTGTTTTTGTTCAAATCCACCTATTTTCCGGTTTTCAACTTTTATTCTGAAAGTCAGTCTGCCTCTGTTGCGCACGACAGCGCACATTACCACGTCCTATTTGCTTCGAAGAAACTTTCTGCAGTTTCCTATATTCTGATAGACACCTCTATCATCCGATAGCAGACATCCTAAGCTTTCCAAAGAGGTATGGCATACCCTATAATGCAATTCCTTTGGCTGCTTGACATCCACGCGCAAAGTTTGATGGGGGCTCCAAACCTCTCCATTCATTTTCTCATTGAGAAATTAATGGAGAGGTTTGGAGCCCCCTTGGGGACACCAGGGTACACTGTTGACAAATGCAAATGTACAGCCTCTGCAGTGTCATGGATCAGTGTTTTTTTTTTTTTTTACCCATGTTGCCAAGTAGTGTATGAATCAGGAAATGTAAAGTATGACCTCAAATCTGTGTTAGACTTTCAGTGATGCACTGTAAACTAAGAATCAAAACATGCGTTTTTCATTTTTTTCACAGAAATTCTGCATTTGGAGCCCATAAATGGTGAAAAGATGGTGAAAATAAATGATTGGAAGCAGGATTCAAAAACATTAGGGGCTAAGGGAAAAGCATCAGGGGCTGAAGTTCAGAACAGGTGAAACCTGCAGGAAAATATATTTTAGGGGCCCATTTGGGTTTTCCATCATGCACCAAATACACACACACAATAAAAAGTTGTCCCACAGGATTTTGAGCAGCTATGGGGGGTGGACCTCCGACCCTCTAGGGGTGTCCGGGGGCATGCCCCCCCGGGAGAAAAAAAATAAACAATTAACATTGTTAATTTAAATGCATGAATTTGGCGCATTTTGAGAGCAAAATCAAGAAGCCATAGCAATTTAATCATCAGACCACATTTGGTTATGAAAGGGGATGGCAAAGAAGTAATCATACACAAATCATGGTAAACAAGACGGGACTTTAATAAAAATCAATATTAAATAGCATCCAGTGTCGTGCCCAGTCTTTTTTAATGAGAATACAGGTAACACCCTGACAAACAACTCAATGTGCCACATTTCCATTTACTGTACAAAATACTATTTAATGCAACATACTGCGGGACATGAGCTCTTAAAAAATGTCAGTTCTGAAAAAGAAAAATCTGGGGGGAAAATGTGCCAGTGGAAGCTGAAATGACTGCAGTTGCTAAAAGAGTCAGCTGACCATCATCTAATAGAGATCCCTTTGAGATGGCAATCATGCAGTCTGAACGAGGCTTCCCCTCTGACACTAACAGCTGCCACACACCAGGGCAGAGGGCCTGGACATCTCACTGGTCTAATATATCTCCCAGCCTCTGAGCACAGCACAAAACACAACGGCGTTCAAGTTTTATTTTTAATGAGAAGTCAAAACTTTTGATAACCAGAGGCGTCTGGTGGGTCCTAGAACTGGGTAAGCCAAGACCAACGAAACACACGCGTAGCACGCACAATTTTTTGGGGGGTGCGCTTTCAAAGCATGCCCTGATGGGAGATTTCACATCACCAGAAGGGTGCTGAGCAGTGGCATTATATATGTAAAAAACATACAGGAATACTACAGTAGCCTAGGCTAGGCTACTGATGTTTTTTAACACGTCAACAAAGGCCAATAATTTCACAGCGAGCGAATAAGCGGGCAATATTTAGGCCGAAACAAGCAGGCTTTTAGGTAGGCCTACACACTAAATAAACTACAGAGCCATTATATGACAACAATGGCCAAACACCACGAAAAGGAATGACAGAACGATAAAATACACCCCATTATGGCACAGCACTCAATAGCCTACTCCCCTACTTCGCTAATCAGTGTTTAGGCTAGGCATACTACTAAGCTACTAGGCTTATTAGCCCACCTGTCCAGGAAGCAAAGTTCACGCTCTCGAGTGCTGATTAAATCTAGGCAAAGCAAAACGCACAGCCATAACAACTGGCAATTAATCACAAAAGACCTACCTTATATCGTAACCCAAACTCGTTTAATCCACTTCATTTTGGAATCAAATTTTAACAAATACTCAAGATCTCCATTTTCCATGTTCATTGATGCTGCCTGTAGCTAGATAGCTAAAGTGGGTAACGTGATTGACAGGCAATGTGAATGACGGGACAGTCATGACAAGTTTTGATGGATATACCGTCCCAATGTTAAAATGTCAATTGGAATTCCAATGTAAGCACTTCCAGAACTGGTTTACTACACTTGCTACAGCTCTGGCGTGTGGCAAGTTCAGGCAACTTCTCCCGCTTTGGAATCTGTCTCGCGACGCACAGTGACATTGTACGCATGTAGCCTACTGGGGGGTGAGGGTCGGAGGCGGGGGCTGTAGCTATTACATACGACCGACACGTGAGAGTTGTGACTGTCTGAATCGATTTTGGAGTGGAATTTGATTTGTGTCCATTTCTTTATTAAAATATGTACCTTTTGCTGGGAACTGGGGGTCAAAAAACGTCCGGGGCTAGGTGAAAAACATTCGGGTCTCGAGCCCCGGAAGCCCACGGCTCCAGACGCCAGTGGGCTACAGTAGCCTGCGTCCAAACCTTTGAATCCGCCCACTCCAAACACAATTTAGTCCATAAAACTGCGGTCAGTGTTTGTGGCGGCTGCTAACCTTATAATCCTGTACTTTTCTGAGCCTCAACCCAAAGTCCCATGCATATTCTCCTGTGCTCCCTTCGCTGTCTTTGCCTTCCCTTCATCACAAGAAGTAACTGCAGCTAATAATGCCAGTACCACAACGGCATCGCTCACTGTCAGACATGGCTACTGTAGCCAAGTGCCCGTCAACTGATTTACAGTAACTGCTTTTTGCGGAGCAACTCACTCTCTGTGACATCACAGAGCACCCCTGTGACGTCGTCCAGGAAGGCTGCTCAGTGCTCAACAAGCTACAACTAGACAACCTGCTCACAATGGCGAAAAGAGCTATAAAAACAATTGACCACTTCTTCATAAAAAAAATAAAACTGGCAATGCTAATGAAGAAGCTACCACTTGAAATGACACCGCAGCAGGTGCAATCGAATGCAGAAGTGCTCCAGAGGCTATCGAAGCTAGCACTAGCACTAGCAACATCACCATCTGCGAGGAAGCTAGCACCAGCAGCAGTGGAGTGCAGACATTTTGGGGGGCAGGTGCTCAGTGAAAAATGAGGGCACCTTGCGCGGCGAGATGTTGACGGGGGGGGGAGTGGGCGAGTTGTTGTCGCGCGAGTTGTTGACGGGGGGAGAAACAAGAGTTAAGCAATAAACCACGAGAGGCCGTGTGTTATAGTGATTTTATAACAGCTAGGGGGCGTTGTTAGGCACGACGCAAAGCGTGTTAGGCACGGTCGCCATGGAGGCAGAGGCTTTAGGCTGTACTCCTCCGGAACTCCACGAAGTGCCGGCCCGTGGAGGCCGGGGCCTATAATGTACAGTGGTCCCCCTGTGGCTCTCTTTGGCGGTCGCTGGTGGGCTGAGTTACCTCCGAGCGACTTCCCGATCGCAGCCCACTCTGATCGCCATAGAGGCAGGGGGCTAAATCGATGCCGTTCCCGGCACTCTGGGCCAAGCTGCACAAACAGAGCACACCGCCAAAATGTAATATGCTGTATTTAGGGATGAGACGGTATACTATAAAACCGCGGTATAAAAGTAGTAGGGACCCCCTCACCCCATACTCCCGCATAACTCTCCACAAGACCTCTCGAGGAACCCGGTCATAAGCCTTCTCCAAGTCCACAAAACACATGTAGACAGGTTGGGCAAACTCCTAAGCCCCCTCCAAGATCCTTGCGAGAGTGAAGAGCTGGTCGGTGGTTCCACGACCAGGACGAAATCCACATTGTTCCTCTTCGATCTGAGGTTCGACTATCGGTCGGATCCTCCTTTCCAACACCTTGGAGTACACTTTCCCTGGGAGGCTGAGTAATGTGATGCCTCTATAATTGGCACACACCCTCTGGTCCCCTTATACCGTACCCGGTACCGTACCATACTGTAATGCAAAAATCCATACCGTCTCATCCCTAGCTGTATTTGCTGCATGCAAAATAAACGGGTCAATTTTGACTAAAGTGATCTCAACTGAACTATAATCTAGTACTCTAGTGAAAGGCTATATCTACGTGGATGACAACAACAACTAACGGTTAGCTAATATGCGCTTTACACTTGACATTGAATGGCATATAGCTTACTTTACTAATTCGTGCTAGATTTGAGCAATGAAAATTATATGCAATACGTGCATTAATGAAAAGTTTCTTACCATCTATCAAACATTTTCTTTCTCCCTCCATGTTTCCGCCTATGCAACGTCACATGTCGGCAACTCGTGTACATAAATGTTCGCAGAGATGCCGAGGTGTTCTTCTGACATGAGTGGGTGTTCCCGTGAATTTTCCAGGTAGGAAACTCATTTTTCCGGTTATTCCGACACCATATGAACGCACCTAGAGACAAGATGTATGGTGGAAGTTTACCAATAATGGCTTTGAAAGTAAACAAATAACAGTGATAGTTACGCCTTTAAAAGAGAGGAGACCAGCCTACTGTACATTATCATAAAGAACACAGTGGTGGGTGTCATAACTATCACCCGTAATAAATCTTTTGGCAGAATGGTAGACAAAGTCTAGGGGTTTCAGGGTAGTCACAGAAGCATGTCTATAGATTGTGTCATCATAGTCTAATACTGATAAGACGCCAGTTAGAACAATTATCTTCCTGCTGAACATAGGAAAGCTAGAACGGTTTCTGTACGGGAAGCTTAGAGGCTAGACTGTCTACATTAAATTTGAAAGAGAGTTTATCATCCAGCCACAAACCAAGATATTTGTACTCAGTGACTCTCTCAATATGCAAGCCATTAGCCGTTAATAAATGGATCAAATGGTCATAATCAGTAATCCTGGCTCTAGAAATCAACATAAACTTGCTAGGATTAAGGACTGTAAATCCTCTAATAGTGGCCTGTATTCAATTATAACAAGATAACAAGCCCAAGAGTTACCACCACTGTGTGATCCTCACTAAACACTAAACTCTTGAGCTTGGAAAACCTGATCAAAATCTCCAATATATGTCTTGTGTTCAAAGTACTCCATAATATGGCCCCTCCCCCACTTGGTGAGTTCATCAAACAAAACACAAGTAGTAGATTAACTAGATCTGTCGAGAGAGGTGATTGTGCTACTCCATATAAGAAAAGTTCCTTCAGCCAGTCTGCATTCATAAAAGCAGCGCACCTCTGGAACGCCCTGCCTCTGCACATACGCACTGCTCAAACTTATCACTCTTTTAAACTCAGCCTGAAGAACTGGCTTCTTAACAATCAACTGTGTGACCATGAATTGTGACTCTCCCAAGCGAATAAGTGAACTAAATGTCTGTCTCATTTGTCTGCCCTGTTGGTGTCTTTGTTGTCTGTTTTAGCAGAGTCTGTATAGTGTGGTTTTACGGTAGTTTTGGTTGCTAGGCGCGTGGTTTGATGTGGTAACAAACGTGGCGCTGACCAGAAGAAAGTTTAATGTGAAATTTAAAGAGAGAGCTTTGCAGTATGCTGTAGAACATTTTCGGGAGAGCAAGCTGCAAAGCACTTTGGCATCGACCCGAAGAGTATCAGATACTGGAGAAAGCAGAAGGATGAACTGCGTTTAGCTGACAAGAAAAGAACACGGCTAGCTGGTGGTGGGAGGAAGAAGGTTAGCTTGGAGCTAGTAGCTAAACTTTCAGACTGGATCTACTCAATACGGGACAAACACAACCGAGTCTTAAGGAAAATGATAGCATATAAGGTGGTTTTAACGCCCGCACTCGATAGAGGCAGTCGTAATGTAAACAGTGACAAGACTGATTTCTGGGCTTGTGCTTGCGACATTTTAAACTGCAAGGGAAAAGTAAACGACTCTCCTACAATTACATATCATTACATATGTACCTTCATCTTTTCTGCTTGTTATGTGCATATTTAGTTATATAAAAACAACCAAAAATCATCACTATGAATTATGTGAAGTGTCGCCCTGAAAATATTGCTTGGCGATGCCTTGTCATTGTATGGGAATTCCATATTACTGTACCGTTACTGTACATAGGAGTTGGTGGAATGGGAGTTAACGCAGCCCCCCTCCAGGATTCCAAATTGCAGCACTATATTCAAAATTAACAACCCAGTTTAAAGTCGCACAGAAACGGACGTTTGAGATCATCTAACTTCCGTAGTTTGATGTATTTCTGACGCAAACAAGCTATGAGGGTGGGACATTAGTTTAGAGGAATTTGATTGGAACATTGACAAGTGGACGGGTTTTAAGAACTTTAGACAGATTCGATAGAAGGATAGCGTTGATTGATGGGTGGATGTCGTGAGATTATTGGCCTAAAATCTAAGGTACCTGTTGTCGTAATTGCACGTGACCTACCGTTTTCCAGGAAGTAAGAAATTATATACTTTGAAATAAGATTACAACAAAAGTTGAATTTTGTAAAAAAAAAATTGGCATACATCGTTGAATAGATTAAAACTATGACCAATTATGTGAACCAAAATGGGACAGAATGCTTTTTTCATTTCTGTGCGACTTTAAAACCGACACAACGGCACTAGATTTGAAAACCGGAATTGTTTAGAGGACACTTTGAGCTACAAAGTAAGCTAAATTGTTATCACCAAACGTCTGGTTTTATACATTTACAGTTTTTGTGATATTGTCGCCTCAGAGTGGGTGTTAACGTAGTCCCTTCCACTACAAAACAAAGCGAAGGAGATCTACGCTTCAGTAGTTGATGGAGTCTGTGAATGTGAATGAATATGCTGTGAATGTGATGATGTTATATTGTTAATAGGTAAACTGGCTGTTTACATACCGGTAGGCCTCTTTGATTTGTTTTGTTGGGTGACACCGAGCATATTTTTGGTTTGTGCAATGTTTTTGCAATAGTCCTGAAATTAAGGGATTATGTCCATGAGAGTTTAATTTTAAGAAATACAGTAAAGGCCTGCCTCTAATATAGGCCTGCCTCCAATAAAGGCCTGGGGCTCTCTGCAGCTCAGTAAATAAAGGCCCCGGCCACTATTAGAGGATTTACGGTAGTTTCAGATTGGTGAGAACTTCTTGAAGCACATTAAAAGAAAGCTGCAGGTTCTCACTGGCTTCATGCACAGTATCAGCAATACAATAGACAACCATAGCATCAGAATATAGATGAGCATGACAGCCAGTTAGTGCAGAGACAATATCATTAATATAGATGGTGAAAAGGACAGAAACTAAAACAGCAACATGATTGGTCCATGAGGGTCAGAGGTCACATGAAACAAACAGTTGAGGTGATTGACAGTGGAACTGCAATCACCAAGGATACATACAGTAAGACTGAGTGGAAACTTTTAGGCATTTAAAAATGTTGCTTATATATATTAATTTTCATCCACTCTGCAAACACCCAGCTATCTTCACAATACATACAGAGCAGGCTGTTTATACAGTGACAGAACATTCATATCAGAATATTTATACAAAATAGAATCAAATAGAATCAACTGAGTCAAATAGATCCAGAATGGATGCCAGGTGGGAGTCACCCAGAGAGTCAGTAGGTTACCAGGGGTCAATTTCTGTACGGAGGTATAGAGTGTGTGTGTGTGTGTGTGTGTGTGCGTGTGTGTGCGCGTGAGACAGAGTATGTGTATGTGTGAGTGTGTGTGTGTTAACAGCTAGCACCATGATAGCCAAGCGAGACACACAGAGCCAGGTGCTGTCAGGTGATTGTCACATTTTGATACATAGTCAGGGAGACAGAGGAGAGAAACAGCTGTGTATACTGGACTGTGTGTGTTTGTGTGTGAGAAAGTGTGTATGTGTGTGTGTGTGAGAGAGAGAGAGAGAGAGAGAGAGAGAGAAAGAATGTGTGTGGTTGTAGTGTTAAAGGCAGACAGGGGCTACATTCCGAATCGCATACTACCCTACTATATAGTATGCCAAAACAGGATGTAGTATGTCCCAATACATAGTATGCCACATGCAGTATGGCAAAAATACCAGGATGTCCTACTACAACTGGTCATATTTTGCAGTATGCAAGGCAGCAGGCTTTTCTGGCTATTCTGACCCACAATCCTGTGCGCAGCGGAAATGTGCGTCACATATGTGCGAGTCGCGACAGCTGTAGACGAATGTCAGCGACGGATGTGGGCAAATTTCAAGGCGCAATGTTATGACAAGGTAGTATGTCCCAATTGGATGCCTACTGCTTGCAAAGTACGTACTTTCTAAGGGCAGCTGTAGTAGGTACTGGTAGTAAGTAGTAGAAGTATGCGATTCGGAACGCAGCCAGGGAGTTGGAACCTGAAGTCCAGATTTCTGGTCACATGTCTTCTCAGTCCAGTCAGGTCAGAACCAGTTTCTGTACCACCTGGGGGGTTGGGTATGTGTGTGTGTGTGTGGGCGGGGTGTTGTTGGAATGGATCAATCAGTTAATCAAGCTGGGTGGACACCAGGCCAGGTCAGGTGTTGACTGTGCGTGCTTGAACATGAGGATGGCATTGTAGATCTTGAGGGTGGGGCCGAGCTTGACGGAAATGGTAAATGGACTGCACTTATATAGCGCTTTTCCACCTTAGCGGCACTCAAAGCGCTTTACAATGGCCTCTCATTCACCCATTCACACACACATTCACACACCAATGGCGGCAGCTGCCATGCGAGGTGCTAACCTGCTCATTGGGAGCAATTTGGGGTTAGGTGTCTTGCTCAAGGACACTTCAACATGTGGACAGTCAGAGCTGGGATTCAAACCACTGACCCTTCAATCACTGAACGACCCGCTCTACCAACTGAGCTACAGCCGCCCCACTGAAATGATCTTCACAATGTCACGCTATGTCAGGAGTAGGATACAGGAAAGATTGGAACAGGCTGGACACTTAAAAAGGAAAATGTCATGCTTTTCTAATCTTTGGAGGAGATCCCAACCACCCAAATTTGAAGTGCTGGGAGAGGGAAGTAGGAGAAGATAACCGATGAAACATAGGGCTTAATTATTGGCGCATGTTTAAAGTGTCTAGGGAAATTCAGACACGTCTGACTAATTATAAAATTATTAATGGGATATACTGGACTCCAAGTAAAATGGCATGTTTTTTTTGTTCTTGTCCTGTTTTAAGTGTAGTGTGTTGGCTGTGTATGCAAGTGTGTTTGGTTGTTTTTTTGGTTGTTTTGAAATGTCTTGGGTCTTGTTACCTGGACACATCAGCAATGCTTCTGATGCTAATCCAGCACAATGAGAGCGGGATAGCCAGTAAGCTCATGGGCTCACAACAACTAGCAGCAGCATCCATAACATTAAAGGACAATGCTCGTTTTTGACAACCTGGACCTTGTTTACAACATATTATAGGACGTTTGACTCACCGAGATCACTTTGGTGTAGTTCGGAGGCATGTAGAACAAATGTAAAATCCAGCGCGAGCCAGTATATCCATGTAATGGCGGTGGTGGGGGCACCGAGAATGCAGTTTCTAAAAATCTATTTTCTGCCGCGAAACGGTTGTTTTCATCAATCTGTCTTTATGAATCGCTAGTTGTGCTTACATAGAGCGTAGGCCTGTTGTGGTTTTTCACATGCCTCTAATATGATCTTTAGAAACATCTTTAGACACGAAATAGCTTCCTCACTTGCTCCAGCACGCATGCGCACAGCGTGCTGGAGCAACGATTGCGCGCTGTGCGCATGCGTGCTGGAGCAAGTGGGGAAGCTATTTCGTTTCGAAAGACGTTTCTAAAGATCATATTACTGGCTCGCGCTGGATTTTACATTTCTTCTACATGCCTCCGAACTACACAAAAGTGATCTCGGTGAGTCAAACGTCTTATATTATGTCCTAAATAAGGTCCAGGTTGTCAAAAACGAGCATTGTCCTTTAAAGGAGTAGTAAAGGGAAAATGCATGTTTAGCCCTGTTTTAAGGTTACTTATGATCATATGCAATGGTTCAGATCAAAACGTTGACAAAGCTAGCATTTTCGAGAAAGTTGATAATTGCTCTACCACCGTTTTTGTCATACAATGGATGTGGATGGGCATCTTGAAAAATCATTTAAAAACATGTTAAACTCTCGATTTCAAAGACAAGAAACTCACCGGGGTGTTAGTTTGCGATCTGACATATAATTTGCCATAAAGTAAGATTCTAGTTAATCTGGAAAGGCTTTTTTAAATATTTAGCATAGAACTAGTGTGACGACCCAGTAGGGCTGGCCGTCTACTTGGTTGGCTGCCTGCTTGTTTGCAGGTGGGCGGGGCCCAGCCCATTAGGCTAACCAAGTGCACCTGGCCCGTACCTTACCCTACAAATGGAGCAAGCTCATCTTGATCTGCGGCTCTGACCCATTTCCTGTCCGGCAGCGGACATTATTATTCGTTGGAGCACCTCATGTTAAATACACACACATACAGTATGCTTCCACTCATCCATTCACTTGCTTTACACTACTGATTGACTGATTTACATATTTATATCATGGCACTTTAATAAGTTATGTTAACTTTTTGAGAAACAACCGTGTGGACTCCATTTTTGTCACAGCCTTAGAGCCGGGTCGTGACAAAAGTGGGGGCTCGTCCGGCCGTTCTTTTTTGCTGTTGCGTTGCGTAGGCCGACTGGTTTTGTGGATGGGCTCGTTGGGTGCCTGTATGCCGGCGGCGGTGCAGCGTTGATTGGTGGCTCGTGGACCTTGATTGTGGTGCGGGTTGCAGGTTATTCATTGGAGTCGCGCGGTTGTTTTGCGGTAGGCATTTTTTCCTTTTTTCTTGTTAATTGGCCGGATTTTTGATGTTGCTGTGGGTGCGCGAATCAGTGTCAGGTGGCGCTTATTTCGTCTGATTGCACACTCCCCTGAGTAGGTACAGCGGCGCTTCCTCTTTGGGGGCGTCGGTTTGTTTTTTTCTGCTAGTGCTGTGGTAAGCATGGTTAGAGCTTTGCTCGGGAGCACGGCTAGGGCTTCAGGGGGGTTGCCATTTCTTGGTCGCTTTTCCGGGCCGCTGGTATTTAGTGCATAAGTACCCGCCATTGTACCCACATGAAGACTAGGGTTGAGCTGGTTGGCAGTTTAGTCTGGTCTAGTGAGGCAGTTTAGATAGAGGGGTGTGTGTGGTCTTGTTCGGGTTTGTTTGGCCCTGTTTGCGCCTCCTGGCACGTGAGTTCGTGTGTTCATATTTGGCCCGTGCGCGCGACGGTCTGTTTGGGTGCCGTTGGTTGGTTGATGGTCGGGTCGTCTCTCCTCTTGTGGTCGTTTTTCGTTGGGGGGAGGGATGGCAGACATAGCTGCCTTTATTACGCATCCCTCTGAGGAGGGGTTGGACGGTTTAACTAAGGGGCAATTGTTACAGTTAGCTGGGCACTATAATGTGACAATTGCGGATACTGATGTGCGTCTCAAGGAGACTGTTAAAAGCGCGTTGAAAGCCGGATTGGTGGCGAGCGGCGTTTTGACCGTGGCCGTTAGTGAGCCGGGTGATGTGTTTACGGGTATACCTACGGTAGGATTTACTTTTGAGCAGCATAAGGAGTTGCTATTATTGAAGCTCGGATATGAGGAGAAAAAGCAGGCTGCGGAGATTGACGAGCGGCTTAAAAGAGAGGAGATGCGCGTTCGCGTTGAGCGCGAGAAGTTGGAGCTTGAGGGGCGCAGGCTTGATTTGATGGCTGAGGGGACGCTGTCAGCTGATGCGTCAATGGCCCGTAGTAGCTCATCTGGTGGTGTGGCACCAGGGGAGCGATTTGATATATGGCGCAACTTGCGGCTGTTGCCTAAGTTTAGCGAACGGGATCCGGAGACGTTTTTTTCTCTTTTTGAGCGGGTCGCTGACTTGCGAGATTGGCCGGACACAGAGCGCACGCTCATGCTCCAGTGCGTGTTAACGGGGAAAGCCCAAGAGGCTTATTCTTCCATGTCCATTGCTGATAGCGGAAATTATGAACTGCTTAAAGCCGCGGTGCTAAAAGCATATGAATTAGTGCCTGAAGCTTACCGTTTGAGGTTTCGGACATGGAAAAGGAAAGAGAACCAGACTCACCTCGAGTTTGCGCGCGACTTGACGCAGCATTTTACGTGCTGTTCTGCTCTGGCGGTAGATAGTTTTGAGGGGCTCTGTGAGCTGATTGTTTTGGAGCAATTTAAAAATGCTGTGCCGGAGCGAATTGCGACATACATCAACGATCAGAAGGCTACTACCGCTGGTGAAGCGGCGGCCTTAGCAGACGACTATGTTCTTACGCATAAGCGTGTGTTTGGTGAGGCTCGTACGCGCGAGCCTGGTTTTGAGGGAGTTACCCGTGGGGTAAATAGTTCCCCTCTTTCTGCTGGCTCCACCCTCCTAAACCAGTCATGGTGACAGGTGGAATGGTTCCACCCTCCTAAACTGGTCATGGTGCAGGTGGAATGGTTCCACCCTCCTAAACTGGTCATGGTGACAGGTGGAATGGTTCCACCCTCCTAAACTGGTCATGGTGACAGGTGGAATGGTTCCACCCTCCTAAACTGGTCATGGTGACAGGTGGAATGGTTCCGCCCTTCTAAATTAGTCATGGTGACATTAGAATGGTTCCACCTTCCTAAACTAGTCATGGTGACAGAATGGTTCCACCCTCCTAAACCAGTCATGGTGACAGGTGGAATGGCTCCACCCTCCTAAACTGGTCATGGTGACAGGTGGTATGGTTCCACCGCTGTCCTGCTAGCTGTTAGCTCCTAGGACCGAGGAGATTGTTGATGTCAACAAAGATGTGTTCATCAGTGTCCGAATCAGAGGCTGGTTCGGTGGTCTCTGCTACTGCAGTCTTATTGGCTGGACGTGCGGTACATCAAGGGCTCGGACAACGTGGTGGCAGACGCGTTGTCTCGAGCCCCTTCCTCGTGAGACAGCCCTGTTCATTGCCGAGGCTGGTTGCCTTGTTTCGCTCTTGTGTTCTCCTCTTTCTCCTTAAATTGCTTCCCTTAGTACTAGGTTGCTGGGGGGAGTGGTGTGACACAAGGTGTGGGACGTGGTGACGGGCCGGTGGTGAGTTGTGGCGTGGTGGCGTCTCGGGTGCATCTTGGTTCCTGGTACCTTGGTTCCTCGTCCCATTGATGTTGGTCATGTTTTGTTTTGTGCTGCTTTATTCTGTTGTTTGTTTTGGTTGTAGGTTCCGGGGGCGGGGCCCCTCCTTGATGGGGGGGGGTGTGACGACCCAGTAGGGCTGGCCGTCTACTTGGTTGGCTGCCTGCTTGTTTGCAGGTGGGCGGGGCCCAGCCCATTAGGCTAACCAAGTGCACCTGGCCCGTACCTTACCCTACAAATGGAGCAAGCTCATCTTGATCTGCGGCTCTGACCCATTTCCTGTCCGGCAGCGGACATTATTATTCTTTGTTAATAAATTATGTTCACTTTTTGAGAAACAACCGTGTGGACTCCATTTTTGTCACAGCCTTAGAGCCGGGTCGTGACACTAGTCTCAGCACATACCTGTGTAAACTTCCGCAAACTAGGTAGCCTAGCAACATAAACAATAACAATAGCTACCCTAAGTAGTTCCGCTTCCTGAATCCCCTCTGCGGATTAATCTACACATCTACAACGGGCTTCAATACAAGTCAGTGGATTTCATAAAATGATCAATAAAACCCTACAGGATTCATACTTTGCAGTGAATTTGGTGTCAGAACACCAACGGACACCAATTACACCCTCGGTGAGCTTCTTGTCTGTGAAATCGAGAGTTGAACATGTTTTTGAATGATTTTTCAAGATGTCCATCCACATCCATTGTATGACCAAAACGGTGGTAGAGCCATGTCGCGTAGACATACAGTACATTTAATGTGCATAATAACATGATATGGTGGTGAATCAAAACAGTGGTCAGAGCAGATTCCTGGTGCCACAGTACAGGTGGTGTTGTAGTCCTATCCCCAACTGAAAATATTGATCTAGTGATTAGTCAACCCATTGCTAAATCACAAACTACTAAGCTATCCCATAGGAATGAGCCTATAACCATACCAGCTGGGCAAGCTGACTTTGCTAGCTATCTAACTTAGCCTAATGATATTGTCCTGCTCGATTGCTGTGCAACATATCAACTTACCAGTTGTTAAAATGTATTTCACAACACTGGTTATTCTAGCCAACAATGTTGGAACAAGAGGGTTTTCATGGCCCGTCATTTGTCGGCCATGTTGGAGGTTGACGCTACTGAATGTAGATAGCTAGCTAGATAGGTCTATCTACCTGTCTATTGATCTATCTATCTATCTATCTATCTACCTATCTATCTAGTCGTTAGCCTAAACCTGAGCTTTCACCTGCTAAGCCTATTAACACATGCAGGTTGCGCAAACGTTCTACATACGGCCGCTATAGGTGACGATTCATCTGCTCCACGTGCGGAAATTACGCGTTTATTTACGGAAACGTGAGATCTGCCGATTAGTAGCCGTCAAGAGAAGAACGACACGTCGTTCATAAGTCGCGGCCGCGTGCTAAAGACGCACGTGATGACGTGGGCAATAGCTTCCGTAATAAACGTACTTGGCTGAGACTTGATCTACACGTGAGCAGCAAGTACCGTCGCAGACTGACTTGGCTGGACTAGATCTACAGGTATTTATATGACTTGGTCTGCACATCTTTTTTGCACGGTGCAGATATGGTCACTTACTTACAAAACCCTGACCACTGGCTACATTTTGCATTTGGAGTACAAAAACTAATTAATGCTTTATGGGGATATGGCAGCAAGCATTATGATACAAACCAAGATGAGACTGAACACCATTAACAGTTTAGAACATTTTATTAGGCAAACAAAAGTACATTACAAAACAGATTCAAAGTATACATATTTACAAGGATGAGGTTTACGGTCTGTCACATTACGCATAGCCAGAAAAAAAAAAAAAGTATGTACAAGCTCTTGCGAGCAACCCATTATCTGACAATTGCAAAAGTTCTAAAAACAAAAATGAAACAAAGTGCGCATTCTGTGGCAGGCACACCGGGAACAGACCGTTGTATCCCACAAAAAAAAGGTTAAAATTTACAAAACTATTTACAAAAAAGGAATCCATCCTGACGGGCTGGAAAGGGAGGTCTAGGGAGACGGGCTGGGCTGGGGGTCACCCTCATCTGAATCGAGGGTCTGGGCAGAAGAGGTCATCCTCATCAGAATACTCTGCTGTGGTCAGATGCGCTGTAGTCAGACGGTCTACGGTCAGGGCTGGAGCCGCGGTCAGGGCTGGAGCTGCGGTCAGGGCTGGAGCTGCGGTCTGGGGCTGGGGAGGTCAGCTGGGCTGGAGCAGATGCCTAAGGACATAATGAAATGGCTGAAAACGCAAGTCGCATAGTAAAAAGTAATCATTTACTTTACACTTCCTTTACACTTCCCTGCAAAAATAAGGAACAAAGTTCTGCCCTGCAGTTACTCACCATCTTCCTTTGATGCTCCTTGTCCTTCAGCTGATCCTTCAAGACCTCCTCTGTTTTTGCAGGGTCCAGTGTATCCAGTACTGCTCCCCGTGCAACCCCATCAGACTCCCCGGATAGTCTCTGCGCTAGCTCCCTCAGACTCTGCATGACCTCACCGAGCATGCTGGTCAAGCTGGACAACTGCTGATACGCCATCCTCTTGAAATCTGGATATTAACACAGATGTGGCTATAAGTAATTGTACTGTCACATAATGGAAATTTAACTCAAAGTATATCCCTGCATGCAACATGAAGTAGTTCACAAAATTCTGCATACCAGCACATGCAGAGCTTAATGGCAGAGGGGTAAGTGGGGAGCTCCGGAAAGACGTGGAGGGCAATACTGCTGGAGCTGTTGGTCTCACGGGCGATGGCATCACAGACTAACTGAAAACCAAAAAGGATAAAGGGATTAGCAGGAAACTAGGTGCTGGCGGCGTAGGGCTTCTGGCATAAGGGGAAGAATCAACTAGTCATGAAACAGGTAGACATGTCAGACCCTTACCTCGTCTGGCCGGGGTGCTAATCTCCGATGGATGCTGCTTGTGCCTGGAGGTCAGATGGGCTGAAGGGCCTGGCTCACAGGGCCATCGCTCACAGCGCCTTAGCTCTAAGGGCCTGGGTGATGAACATCTACTGCTAAGTAAAGTGAGATGAGTAGATTAGTGAGATAAGTAAATAAATAATAAATTAGTCTTCAAAAAGTCCGGAGTTAACTGTCAGTGTGAAAATATGCATAGACATTTCACCAACACAAACATGCATGCATACCTGCATTGATAACTGGCAGAGCAGGCCTTCCGGCTCTGGCACCTGGCATAGCTGGTCTAGTCTGAGTTCTGCCGACCGGCTGCCTGGGCACTGGAACATATAGTAGCGGTAAATTAGCTCAGATTAGTCAACTCAAGTAGTACTCTTTTGGGACTGTTGAATGCACTTTATTATATTACCTTCGTCACTGGAGTCATAGCGCGTGTTGCGCTGTCTCTTCCTTGTGTCTTGGGAGTTAATCCATTGACGACTGCTGCTCAAACACCTTTGACAAGGCACTGGCTACTTTATAATGCTCTGTGTTCCTCAGCAGAGACAGAGGTTGTGTCATGGCTCCTCTTGATGTGCTTGTGGAGGTAGATCTGGGAGGTGTAGGAGAATGGGCACTCAGAGCAGGAGAACACCCAAGTCTTGGACAACTCTGACATCACACCTAGGAGAGCGAACGAGACCGACCATTAAAAAGGATTCTCTCACCTGTAGTACAAGTTCAAATATAGAGTGATTATACATCATTGTAAATTAGAGCTTACTCTCAATTGATTCACAAGGTTAAATAAAGATTGAATGAATGTAGCTAGTGGGGGGTAACAACCATACAACTGTGGAGAGAGAATAAGACACTTGGTTCCCTCCTCTACTGGTGTTCATGGCCATGGCTGATACCACACACCTGGAATACTCTAACCCTGATTTAAAGGCATAAAAGTGGGGAACACATTCTTGAGACGGTTCCTAACTGGAGAAAAAAAACGGGAAAATTATCTTCCTCTTCCCTCTCCTCATCACTCACTTCTGCATGGGGCTGAGCTCTACCCTGACAATGAGCTCTGTCTTGGAGGGCCTGTGTTGTAAGACATCAGCCTTCTGAGCATGTGTGGACCAAGCGTGTTGTGGAGCTTCCTGATCTGGTCCTCTTTGGTGATGTCCGCAAACTCATCCAGGAAGCCCTCCAGGTTACTGGACAGAAGAGGGTAGAATGATTCAGTTTGTACATTATTAGATGTTGACATTCATGAAGTTGGATATGTTTGTGTTTGAAACAAAATTCTCATACACAACACTTTTTCCATTCACATCTAATCCCCTTTCTGCCAGCAGACAATTTCATACACAGCACTTTTTAATTCATGTCTAATTCACTTTACAATCACAATCACACACACTGTGCACAGAGAGGAAGGAGGAGAGAGAAAACCAACAACAAAAAAGGCAAGGAGGGTTAATAACTGAGCGAATCTTGCAAGTTTGCACTACAGGGAAGCAATTGCTCAATTTCCCTGATATTGTGGCGTCACTGGCGTCAGTGATGTGTCTTATGAATCTCACATGTCTACCGCTAACATTAACTCAATATCAATATTCCCATCTGTTTATCCCGTCTATGGAAACGTATGTGCATTTGTACTTACGTGTGCCTATACTGATGATCAGGTGTTTCTCCACCTCAGGGCTGGCCAGACAGAACCATCAGAGACCATTGGGCTGAGCTGAGGAGAGAGTGACATGTTAGAGTGTATGTGTGCATATGTATATGGTGCTTTCTGTTAATACTCATGAGGGCATTTAACTGAACAAGACTCACAGAGCCTGTGGAGCTGTCCCAGGACTGCCCCTGGCCACGCCTGTCCCTGTCCTAGCGCCTCTTCCTGTCCCGCTCACCTGCTTCTTGCTCAGTTCAAACAAGAACTGGGAGGTTGGCAACTGAGAGTATGGGAGGGGGGAGAGAGAGAAAGAGAGCGCGAGAGTGGGTGACCCTCTCGTTGGCTGACATGCACACTCCACAGGACCACATGATATCTGACACGTTAAGAGGAACAGGGCAACATGTGTACCACCCTTCACCCTCAGTAATTAAATAGATTTTGCAAGACACTATATTAGTAGTCCACATCATGAGTACCTATTATGCAAAATTTGGATTTGTATGTGAGGGAAAACGTAGTACACAATTCTTTACCCGTTTGACGGCATGAGCAACCATTTCAACAGTTAAGAGTAACATGAAATCACATCCCAAAACCACCAAGATGGCTGCTGTAACCAAAAAGCCAAGATGGCTGCTATAACAAATCTTGCTAGCAAGCCTAGCTCAGTTGTTGGGGCTTCTAACGTTGATTCATAGTCGACGTAAACAACGCAAGCTACGTTGTGAACGCAAGCTCCATTACTCGAGAGCTTGTGTTCTGTGTTTTGTTTTGTGGAAACGCAAGGAATTGCACTATTGCTTGCGTCAAGTGACAAATTTCGGCATGACACGCAAGGACGCAACGAGATCTTGCGTGGCCTTTCGAAGCTTGCGTTGCTTGCGCTTATGTAGTTTGCGTCGACTATGAATCCGGCCTAACTTCTGAAAAATGAATGCCTAAAAACGAATACCTTCTACAGGTGTCGTGGGTTAATGCGAAATGAGTAAGCTAATTATCCCATTTTATTCCAAGCGATGAAACAGTACGAACATGCAGGAGCTCGAGCGAGTCTGCTAGACTCGAGAAGAGTCTCCACCATTGCCCGTAATAAGAAACAATGGCCCACGACAACACTTCACAAAAGTTATAGTGTCCACAACTAAAATATTCTCAAGCTGCCAAGCCAACATTACAATTTAAGATACAATTTACAACAAAAGCTAAAGTTATAACAATCATTGCGACAGAGTAATTTTACGTAGGCTACTTAGCTAGCCATGTACAGAAAAAGCCTAATTACGTTAGCTGGCTAGCTAGTTAGCTAACATTGGAAAGAGAGCATCTGCAGATAGAGAATCATTACAAAAGGGTAGCTTGAACATAACGTTGGTGTCATTTATCTGGGGTGATACCAAAATACATAGCTAGCTATGTATACATTGAAATTGAGATACTTACAGGATCTGTGTTGTTGCGGGAATAAAGACGTCTTTCTCAACCGTTTCTGTTTCAAACAAAACGGAAGGATACTCCGTCGTCTTCCTTTTCTTCGCTGGGTTTAGTGGCGGATCGCAAACAACTTTAATGTGCATACCGCCACCTACTCTACCAGAGTGTGTAACTTGTTTGTCAATTCTGTGTCACCTAAGAAAGTAGCCCAATGCCTTGCATTCTTTGTTTTACGTTCACTGCTCAGCGTTCATTGCTCACATTTAGGTTGCAAAATTAGGACTTTATTCGTAGGCATATTTTAATCATTATTTTTATTAGGCCTTGACTGCAAATCTTTAGTGTTAATATTAACTGTAAATTAGAAATAACACACAAAACAGACATGCAGGATTTCTCCTCATTATTACAATTCTGTAACTGTATGACTGTATTTTAAAACCTAAGTAATTTACAAATGTTCTGACCCACTGTGACAAATGTACATTTCCAATAAAGTCAGGGTGGGACTGTAATGTAACAGCATTGTCACGTTATTTAATCACATCGTAGTTACGGATTTAAGCAGCAGTGACGGCTACGTTGCCGTACAGTCTCCTTGAGGTCGGTTATTTTGGTTATTTTGCGACTGTATAGACAAGTGTCAGCTAGGTCCGCCGTTGGTACCGTCGCAAATTTACCAAACTATGACCAATGTGTCCCGTCAGCTTTACGTACTGTGTTAGGGAAACCTAAGCTTAAACCTCCAACATGGCCGGCCGTGAAAACCCTCTATATGTGACACTTGTTTTGGCTGTCTGGCACAATATGGTTAGCTACATTAGCTAGTCACGAGATAGTCCCAGTCAGCTGACGTAGCATAGCTTTAGATGACAGTTTGCTTGCTGTGTGAATAGTTTAGCTATGTATGTTGTGAGGCAAGTGTTGGTGACAAGGACTAGCTAGCTTGTAGTAGCTAACCTTAGCTAAAGCACTTTGAGAAAAAGTGCACAGTATATCTGACTCCCTGGGCCTTGAGTTAGCTAGCTAACACTAGCTAGTGTGTTAGCTAGCTCTAGCTAACGTTAGCTAGCTATCATTGGGCTTCATTTCCTGAACTTACCTTTAGCTTAGCGTGCAGCCAGGTTATGGGTTACTGTTTACTTCAAATATTACTCTACATTTCAACCAGACATTCCAGTGAAACCAGGTAGTCAAAATAACTTAACGGCTAGTAGCAGGTACTGAGGGCCAAGTATCTTTTGCTTCTGAGAACAGGCCCAAACGACAAACTGAACTGGTAACTACTGACACTCCTGTATCCTACGTATTTTCTGTCATTAATACTACAGTCCAAGCTTTCCTAGACACAGGCTCAGGAATTTAATTAATTAGTAAACCATCAAAGGAGAATGTTCGTTTTTGACAACCTGTACCTTATTTACGGCATATTATAAAATGTTTGACTCACCGAGATAACTTTGGTGTAATTCGGAGGCCTGTAGAAGAAATTAAAATCCAGCGCAAGCCAAGTAGCCTATATCCATGTAATGGCGGCGGACGGGGAACTGAGAATGCCGACACGGTTGTTTTCAACAATCTGTTTTTATGAATCGTTAGTTGTGCTTCCATAGAGCGTAGGCTTGTTGTGGTTTTCACATGCCTCTCTAATATGATCTTTAGAAACGTCTTTAGAAACGAAATATATCTTCCCCATTTGCTCTAGCACTCTTGCGCACAGCGCGCAGACTGGCTATTCATCGTCTGTAGGCTACACTCGTGGCTCTACGCTTGCGGCAGAAAATAGATTTTTTAGAAGCTGCATTCAGCACCCCGTCCGCCGCCATTACATGGATAAACTGGATTTTAAATTTCTTCTACAGGCCTCCGAATTACACCAAAGTTATCTTGGTGAGTCAAACGTCTTATAATATGCCGTAAATAAGGTCCAGGTTGTCAAAAACGAACATTCTCCTTTAAGAATGTCAATCCCTTCCCTAATGAACAAGCCCATTCAAAAGTCTTACCTCCTAGCAATCAGTCACTGGTGAATATCTTAACACTCTTGGTATGCTTACCATTGCCATTAGACTAGAGGAGGAAGTCTTTAGCCACAATGTCCAAGTAGTTAGGAATGCTACTCAGTCATTTATCCTAGGTTGGGATTTTCTCCACATTAAGGGACTAGGTTATCTTACTCTCTCATACATGCCCTTTTATGTATGTTGTTCTCCTTTTCATGTTGACTGTTTTGTATGTTAATTTGTGCTCATGTTTGGTTTAGGAGATGATTAGATTTATGTTATGTCTGCTTCCTGCATACTGCACTAACTGAAGCATTAACCTGTTACAGGCTTGTGTATTTTTTTTTCTTCTCACTTTGACTTTGAGTACAACTCTCTAGAACTGATGGTCCCTGAAACGAGGACGTTTCTGTTTGTAGCAGGGGAAGACTGTAACCTTATATAATAATTGTATTTAATTATTTGGTAGTGTTGTGTATCAGTCATTTTGTGAATTTGTATTTTATTATGTTGGATAGAGAGTTGCATCCACACTTATGTATTCCCCTTCTGGTGATGTTAAGTTCCTACAGTAGGGAGCCCCCCCTTGGGACTTAAATTTGGGGTACACACCTGTTAGGCGGGGAGAAGAACGTGTTCTCAGGTCTGCTCGGTTGGCTAGGTTGTATGACTGCCGTGTCGGCCTGCCGTTATTATAGAGCTGGGTGTTTAACCCTAACCATTTGTAGCCCTGTATCATTTTCCCTTCAACGCCCCAGGAGACTCGGAGAGTACCCTGTTTTTAGGGCTACAGTATCACAGCTCTCTCTCTCTCTCTCTCTCTCTCTCTACTTCTTTCTACTCATTCTTTGTCACAAGGCATCCTCCTCTCAGCTTTCATCAGAACAAAATCCAATTAGAGGAAGGAAGCAAATCGCCTGAATCTCTAGCCCTCTGTGTTTTAATTTTTCTTTCATACCCTTGGGGTTAATTAATTATTGAAGAATGAATAGCCACACACACAACTTGTTATACAGTATTCACAGTGTGAGATTCTCATCTAGGAGATGAGTTCTGCTTTTATTTTTAGAGCTTGTTACTTCTGGGCTCCCCGGAAATGTTTTTGTATAATGAACTTTGTGTGAGTAATATCACATTTGAGAAAGGACAGCTCTTGGTCACCAATTTAGCATACTATTGTTGCCTTATTTTAATGTTTGAATTGTCCTGTGTTGTAATTTGTCACCCCATCTTTCAGAATATGTATCAACTTGTTCAATGAAGACAATACAGCATATTCATTCCCCGATGGCTTCATAATAACACCATCCACGTTTTCCTCACAGTATATCTGCAATATTGTTCAAGATTAGTCAGTTGTGTGAGCAATGTGTGTTCATCTGACTGCCACTCTAATGAGACTCTGGCTAACTATTATCTCCATTTCTCTCTATTCCCGCCACTTTTCTTGACCTTTACAAGCCCTCCTAATATGTAATTATCTAACATTTAATTAACTCTCTCCCGTTCTTTCTTATTTTCTTTCTTTCTTTCTGTCTCTCTCTCTCTCACAGGGATAAGATGCCTTTCCACCACGTGACAGCTGGCCTTCTCTACAAGGGGAACTATCTGAGTCGCTCTTTGTCGGAGACTGACAGCGACCAGCTGGCCAGCATCTCTGTGGAGGAGCTAGACGGTGAGGATTGGACTGAACAACATACAATTGCCGGTGTGGTGGACGGGGTTAGGTGAGATGAGATGATAGAATTCAGTCGGGAAGGCTGGGGTTCTGGCCTTTTTTCAAGGGCTCTGGATATAGATTAAAGTCACAGAAATAGCTCCTCACCTACAAAATTAGGTGCTCTTGAAACTTCACTTTTGTTGTGTACCATGCCCTCACTTGGTGAGTGCAACCCTGATCAATATAGTCTACTGTTAGCCCTATAGTGCCATAGGGAATGAGCTTGATGCTGTCGGAGGCTCCAAGTATTTTAATCGAATGCATTAAGGCTGCTGCCGGCCCATTGGCTGGGGCATGCACAATAATAGTCACTTACTCTTACCAGAATCACTAAGGTTTTGGTTGTGATGTAATGCCATAGTTAGCAGTGGGAGGTCTTCTCAAGATCAACCAAATGTGACTGTCAGACATAAAGGCTTTTATTCCCCCCAGTGGAAAATGAAGCAGTTGCCATAAACAACAAAGTCTCAGTAGTATTGATGAATCTGTGTACATTTATTGTGTAATGAGTAACAATTATTTCCCCAGCTCTTTATCCAGGGCAGCCTACACAGCCTGCGAACTGCATGAAGGCAGTTCAGTGTAAGTGTCTTTGTAGTGCTGGGCTGATACCTCACTAACAGCATGGTATCAGTCAGCTGTACCAGCTCAGTGTAGAGAGCCCAGTGCTGTCCTTCACCACGTCTCTCTCCCTGGTCAGCCACCACAACCATGTATTGTGGGAAGTAACCCCGATTTTTATGACCTGGGGGACAGTTAGTGTATGTTTGACAGCAATACAATGTTGATATTACTGAATTAAACACATAGATTATTGTAGACTTATTGATCATACTCTTAAGTCCTCTTTTTCAAACTGCTCAGAGATGGAGGCAGTAGTTGATCGTTATACAACAAACTGGGGATAATGGATGCACCATGCAGTTGCAAGGGACCGCGTCCCAAGCACACCGGATAATTAGTGCCCCATTTTACATTTTAAACCCTTTTGTGAGATTTGTGACAATTTTGAGCACTGCAAGATCTGTAGAGCCGACCCATGGCGTGCGTCATGCACGGTCGCCAACCACTACTACTCACCTCATCTACTATCAGTGTTTGAATGATGTGTGTGCAGTTGGTGCGTGGTCTGTGTGTGGTTGGTATGCGTACTGGTGTCTTGGTGGGGTTCACGTGTGTGTGATGGCGGTGTGGGCAGCTTTGTGTGTGGTAGGCCTGCCTCCGCTGAGACCAATCTGTGCTGCCGTGTCTGAAAGGTCAGGCAGGAAATGTGAGATTGCAGGATGTGCGAGCCAGGAGGACACACACTCTACTTTCAAACTGGTTTTCCTGGTCCTTTGGTCTTACTTTGTCATACAGTAAGCTAGAGAGGAAATAGAGCCTTGGTGGATAGCATGAATATGAAAATATATAGTATGAATGTTGTTCTTGTCAAACAAGCCCCAGCCACAGGAAACTACTCTACAAAGGCCTGAGTCATGATGGTCTTATTCATGAGATGCTCATTCAATGTCCAAAAATAAATCCACAAGCCTTGGATGTGCCAATGTTTCTGCTTGTTCGGTGTGCGTGAGAATGTTCTTGTATACACGTCTGGCTTTGTGTGTCTGAGTGTGTTTTTGATTGTACCTGCATGTGTACCTCTATGTGTGTGTGTGTGTGTGTGTGTGTGTGTGTGTGTGTGTGTGTGTGTGTGTGTGTGTGTTTATGCATGTTTGTGTGTGTATGTGTGTGTTTGTATGTGTGTGTGTGTGTTTGTGTGTGTGTGTGCGCACAGGGTCTCATCAAGTGCCAGCCCTCCTAACGCATGGATGGCCTCGGGTCTACAACTATTGTCAGAAACCCAACCTGAAACCCGAACCTGCCTTAATTTCATGGTTAAAGTAATACTGTGCTGGAGTTACCTATGAAACTAAATGTATACTGTAGAGCATGATTGTCCCCTACCCGATGAAATCAGGCGCTTGCCACATTTTGCTTTGTACATAAAAATTATGCTTGGTGTCTCAGTAAAAGTATAGTCTATTCAGGAGCCCGACTACTTTCTCAATCCACCGAGTTCAGAGCTTGAGGCGCATGTTTTCAAAATTCATAGTGCACAGGGAGTGTTGACAGTTGCCTGTATTTGTTTGCACCACTAGATACAGTAGAGACATTTGTACAGGTGAGTCAATATTTTTCACTCAGTCCTAAGGGATCAATGGTATTCAAGTTTGATCCATCACCTCTCTGACCTTGGATATTGGACCAGTTTTTGTTTGTCTCCAAACATTCAACCTTCTATTATTAAATTCTCTAACCCATGTATTCTAAAATGTAGTGATAATACAAGGTCTCTATCCCCCTTGTTAATGTGCTATATGTTTTGTTCTAAAGGTTAGGATTCTCATAGGTTAGTTTTGGGGTTAGGTGCATTGTGGCTACAATTATCATTTGTTATAGTCATTGTTTTATTCACAACATAGATCAGAGGACTCTTATTTAGGTAGTTCGATCGTGTTTAGATCAGAGATACAGTAGACTATGGCTAGCTCATATGTTTTCCAACCGTGACGTTAAGTTAATCATGCTGTTAGGTGAGGAGTCTGGGGGGTTTTGTAACAGGCAGGGGCATTATTACATGCTTTTAATCAAGAATTGATCGATGTCACCATGGGCCACGTATAGGGTTGGGTATCATTTCAATTTTATCGATTCCGATTCCAATTCTCCTTATCGAATCCCCTTCTTATCAAATCTCAGTTCCAATATTTTTGGGAGAGAAAAAAGAACAACTATTTCAAGAAAAAAAATGTAATACCTTTATTGGCAGTATAATCGGTCAACTGTCAAGACAGGAAGGTTTCCTTTTCCCAAAATTTATTTAAAAAAAATATCACATCACACTTCACACTTATAAGGAATGATATCACACTTATAAGGAATGATCAACTAAAACAATTACAACCAAAACTATTTCAATGAATATTAATAATAATAATCTGTCAGGAACCGGAGGTGGAGGAGGGGATCTCTCTGAACTCTGAACTAAGAAAAATATTTGAAAACATCTGTTATAGACCTAGCCTGTCCCTTTTAAGGAGGGGATTTTGTGGGTATCCTGGGCATAGCCTAGGTAGTGACGCTACTCAGCTCACCGGTGTTTTTGAGGATGGTGGCACGCAAATGTCACCAAGAAGAAGAAGCTGCATTTTCGAGTCAGAGAAAAAGTGACAGACAGTTCAAATAATTATAGCTACAGCTCATGAGTTCCATGCCTGTGAACAATTTGTGGAGGATAATAAAGCTGTGTTCAAGAAAACGCCACCTTTGCCCCCGGCATTTCCCTCAATGGAGTTATCAGTCACGTTAGCTAGTTACCAGCAACGAGCCAGGGCAGTGCTCCTAGCTACGGCTTGGATCTAGCAAGCTGAAAGGTAACACATCATTCATTTACCTTGCGAATATCAGGTCACCTCAATTCATTGGTGTTTTGTAGGCTAACTTTGCCTACCTGAGCGCCTTGGGACTAGCAGTGTGGCGTTACTGCTGCTGCTAGCTGATCTATCTGGGGCATGTTGGCTGGGAGAGGAAGACCTCAACACATCAAACAGTGCATTCTTTGATATTCACCCCGTGTTATGCGAGTAAATGCTTCGCCAGGGTTGGATGTGCTTCCTCCCTTGCAAGAGATAAGTTTACTGCAGGTTTGCATTTTGCTGTATCCGTATCTTTTTTTGTATAGCTCAGCCACACTTTGGAGCGTTTACTGCGGTCAGCCATGGTGGTGTCTCCTCTTGGGCCTGGTTCATAGTCGACGCAAGCTACGCTGACGCGGCTGTGAACGCGGCTCTACGCAAGTGGTTCACTCGCGCGGGGTTCGCTGCCTTGCGTCAGCGCCCCTATTGAAATAGCACTTGCGCACGCGTAAAGTTACAAATTTCTGCACGACACACATTGCTATGCAAGGATGCGTCAACGTCACCTTGCGTAGCTCACTATGAATGGGCCCTTATTTGCTCGACTACTGCGCGTAACAAAAGGCGTAACGTTAGTTTAGCGCAGGAACCGAAACGCGGATTTGAAATGCACGTCTTATTGAATCCACGGTTCTTGGAAATTTAGAACCGGCTCCAAATTGAAACCGGTTCCCGATACCCAATCCTAGCCACATATGTACAGTACACTGTAAAAAAAAAAATAATAATAATAATTTTAAAGTAGCTTTCAAAAGGGCACTTGCCTGGTCCAGAGGGCAAAGGGCAGGTGCTCAAGCGCCACCTAATGTCTATCTGTGCACATCCCTGCCCACAGCTATAGCTATAGCATATAACTTATAAGCAAGTGGGCATTTGTGCTGTGTAATGGTGGGCATGATTCACGCTTCGTGGAGTTCGCACATGCGCATGCTTGCACACATATAGGCTGTGTTCTGGGACCTTCTGATTTATAAATTAAGCACTGGGGTGCAGTAGAGGTCTTATGAGTCTGTACACCACACTGTTGGGGAAGTTACTAAAAATTACACACAAAAACAAAAAAGTGAAAGTAATAATAGGCTTTATATAGAAAAAATATTTAAAAAATTTGCTTTGAGTCTGGCCCCCACCGTGTCTGCTGAGAAAAATTCTGGCCCTTGGACAAACGTAGTTGATGACCCCTGCTATATTGCTTAATGAGATTTGTGTACAATTCACCAGCATCGCAGTAAATGTCCTGTAAATTCATGTCAAAGTCCACAAATTGGATGTGGTCTTGGTTTAAACGTGGTCTCCTTTCTGGTGTACTTAAAGACTGCTGGACTCTCACCATGAGGCTTTTCAGTTAAACTGTGTATATTTGTATATCTATCTGTACCTATCTGTATATCTAAGCCTACCCTCTTTCAAATTAGTCAGTGCTCAGCGATCTTCTCAAGCATAATGTACAATCATAGTGTTCTTTAAAAATGTGACATTGCACCTCAATTTAAAAACACCTCCGGCTTGCCCCCCCCCCCTCTCTCTCTCTCTCTCCTATCATAAGCCTCTCCTTAGACATACTTATACTAACCATAAGTATAAATATGCATTCATAAAAGCACAGAGAGCCTGGCAATGTTAAAGGAGTAGTAAAGGGAAAAATCATGTTAGCCCTGTTTTAAGGTTACCTATGATCATATACAATGGTTCAGATCAAAAAGTTGACAAAACTAGCACTTTTGAGAAAGTTGATAATTGCTCTACCACCGTTTAGGTCATACAATGGATGTGGGTGGGCACCGTGAAAAACCATTCAAAAACATGTTAAGCTCTCGATTTCAAAGACAAGAAGCTCACTGAGGGGGTAATTGGTGTCCATTGGTGTTCTGACATCAAATTTGCCGCAAAGTATGAATCCTGTAGGGTTTTATTTATCATTTTATGAAATCCATTGACTTGTATTGACGCGACCGTTGTAGATGTGTAGATCAATCCGCAGAGGGGATTCAGGAAGCGGAACTACTTACGGTAGCTATTGTTATTGTTTATGTTGTTAGGCTACCTACAGTAGTTTGCGGAAGTTTACACACGTATGTGCTGCGACTAACTAGTTCTATGCTAAATATTTTTTAAAAAGCCTTTCCAGATTAACTAGAATCTTTATGGCGAATTATATGTCAGAACGCCAATTAACACCTCGTGAGTTTCTTGTCTTTGAAATTGAGAGTTTAACATGTTTTTGAATGATTTTCACGGTGCCCACCCACATCCATTGTATGACCAAAACGGTGGTAGAGCAATTATCAGACTTTCTCAAAAGTGCTGGTTTTGTCAACTTTTTGATCTGATCGTATGTGATCATAAGTAACCTTAAAACAGGGCTAAACATGATTTTTCCCTTTACTACTCCTTTAAGACTGTTGAACATTGAACCAGTGAAGTAGTTTGTGGCTGGCACACACACACACACACACACACACACACACAGGAGTGACAGGACAGGATACCTTTATCCATCACCACAGAAATAATGAGCTTACTTGGACTGCTGCTCATCATAGTTACTTGTCACATTGCTATCAGGATGTATGCTGACCGATAAAGGTATATTGGAAATATCTACCATTCTAGATAATATCTCTCCCTCACACTCTCTCTCATACTTATCTCTCCACCTCTCTCTCCCTCTGCCTTTCTCTCCCTCTCCCTATCTCTATTGGACTGTTTAGAGGAAAGGAGCAGAATGAGAGAGGAGGATGAATGAGAGAACGAGGCAGCGAAGGGAGGGAGGGATGCGGGCCATAACAGCAGGTGGAGAAAAAGAGTGAGGGATTGATGTTGTTAACTGGAGGCAGTGGAGTGAAACCAATCACATAAAGCACAGCCAGAAGCTGGGTCAGACAGAGACGAAGAGGAGAGAGAGAGACAGACAGGAGTGTATAACGGTGAAGATGGATAATAGGAATAGTGTTGGGTGAGGTGAACAGAATGAGTTTAAAAGTACAATAAGATGAATGGAGAGATGGAGAGAGGTACAGAATGATGAAGGTGTATTCAGAAAATGTAGCCAGAGACAGTGTGAAGCGTGCCAGAGAGATATGAACATAGACAGCTGAGATGGAAAGAGGGATGGACATAGTTTTTTTGAGCCAAGATTGTTTGTGTGTGTGTGTGTGTCTATTTGTTTGTGTGTGTGTGTGTGTGTGTGTGTGTGTGTGTGTGTGTGTGTGTGTGTGTGTGTGTGTGTTTGAGAGAGAGCGAGAGAGAGAGAGAAAGAGAAAGAGTAAAAAGACCTCTGAATGTTTCCTGATGCTGAGTTTGAGTGTGTGCCTGTTTGTCTTGGCAGAGATCCGGGAAGCGTTCAGGGTTCTGGATCGCGATGGCAACGGGTTCATATCAAAGCAGGAGCTGGGCATGGCCATGCGCTCTCTGGGGTACATGCCCAGCGAAGTGGAGCTGGCCATAATCATGCAGAGACTAGACATGGATGGTGAGTCACTTAAACACTGCATACACACGCACGCGCGCGCGCACACACACGTCACAGACACACGTGTCATTATGAGGTCACACAGTTGTTTCTGCTCCAAGGTCAGTCCCTGCTATGCCTGGTCAGAGAAGCTACTGAAAACCACACGTCTCTACCTCACCTCTGACTTTTCTCTACACTCGCCTCTTCTTTTGGCACACTCATGTGCAAACACAGACATAATCATGTAAGCACATACATGATGAGACATGCACACAGAAGCTTGGCTTATCCCTTGGGATGTACCATTATGTATGATACATGAACCTGGATGTCTATTCTATATCATACTTTACTTGTGCATTTACATACAATAAGCAATTTTATGCACAAACACTCATTCATATTCATGCATAAACACTCATTCATATTTACGTATTCATGACTTCCGCTTAACCCATTAGCTTTAATAGGCGTGGATGGTTCTGCCATACAAACATGCATCAAGCCCTGGATCATAAAAACACTGCAGGAATTTATATGCACATATTTTCACAACCACACTGTTGAGGTCACATACAGTACGTGGCACGCACACATACACACGCACACACACACCACACACACACACGCACACACACACACACACATGTCATTACCTGGTCACACAGTTGTTTCTCCTCCAAAGCCTATCCCTGCTGTGTCTGGCCAGGGAAAACCTCAAAACACAGCGCTCTACCCTACCTTCAGTATGACCTCTGACTTCTTGTTTTGTTCTTAGAGTGTGCGCTGTCAGCAGCACACCTGCTGAGCCACGAAAATGAGATTATAGCCAGACTAAGCTAGTTCTAGAGCCAGGCTTTCCACATTGCTTACCTTAAAGTAAAGACAACGATCTGGCAAAATAAAGAAAAGTGTAATAATAGAGCTGGATGATGCATAATGCTTTCAGTATACTCAAGGCTCCCCATAACTGGCCGCTTTACTTTCTTCCCCACTACAGTCTCTAATCAAGAAAATTAACGATTGATTGCACTGTGAGGACCCTCATTTATATAATGAAATAAATGGAGATGAATGAACAGAGATAAGATGGCCAGCTTGCTGTTATTATGTTTCTCTCACACTGGAGATGTTTTCAAAACACAATTTGTGTTTCAAAGCAATTTGTGCAATCATCAACTTATTTCAATGTGCATAGATGCAACACAAAAGATCAAAAGGACAAAAGCATCAAAGACAAGCAGTATGATGAACGGCAATGAGAGTTTCAATCATATCTTTGCCAGGCGAGCAGCTGTGCGAATTGGAAACATGTTGTATGTACTGTACGCAGTCGTCAATTCCAAATGGCAGCAGCACAATCCAGCTGGGCTGCAAATTTGTCTTTGTTTGAGAACAGCACGTCAACAGTTCCCTTTCTTACTCAGTATAGACTGGCTAAAACATACCTCATATTGCATGTTTTTAGCCCCTATATTACTCTAATGCATATCTCAAAAGGTGTTATCCATCCATATCCATCCATATTGAA
This sequence comes from Borostomias antarcticus, assembly GCF_949987555.1. Classification (NCBI taxonomy): domain Eukaryota; kingdom Metazoa; phylum Chordata; class Actinopteri; order Stomiiformes; family Stomiidae; genus Borostomias; species Borostomias antarcticus. Next base: position 50,640,688 of record NC_140234.1, on the reverse strand, counting down.
AAGCAATGAATTACCAATATAAATGCAGTGCAATTGTATGTATTTCTGTATTGCAATACAGAAATACATTTAAGTTGGGAATTTAACTGTTAGTTGTTAGGGTTAGATATTCAGTTCTGAGGGGTGAAAATTAAGGTTAGTGTTAGGTATGGAACTTAGTCGTTAGGGGCAGACCCGTTTCCAGAATGAAATGCCAGGGGGGGCATTCAATATGTTAGGGGGGGCACACACAAATTGTTTGGGAGCTTTTAAGCCTGTTTTAAGTCGTTTTTCAGCCAGATTTAGAGGGATATCTCATTTCTCATTGTTATTCTAAGTTCTCACCGACACCTACCTCTGTGTGTTTTTGACATAAGTCTATATCTATCTATCTATCTATCTATCTATCTATCTATCTATCTATCTATCTATCTATCTATCTATCTATCTATCTATCTATCCATCTATCTATCTATCTATCTATCTATCTATCTACCTTACCATTACCATATCTTTGGAATGTCTCCTCACTGCTCTGAATTCATTAAAACTGTCAAAATAAGTTGATTGCTGTTATATGGATAATATGCAAAAACATTTTTGTAAAAATACACTAAATGTATCAAGTCCATCATAAGTGATTCAAAGTGCATGAAAAAGGGCATCCCTGCAAACAAATAAACAAGTTTTCCCCAAAAGAAAATTGCATCTTATGAAACTAGCATCTTCAGCCTTATTTGACGAGTCACAACCAGCCAACTCTCCTCTCCAGATAGGTAGGGTGACCTGAGAGCCTAAACCCTGGGTGGATAATTGTCTTGGTAAAGTTAAAACACGTTAAAAATGATTGTAATTACTAAAATGTTTTTCAATCAAGACAACTAAGCCCTGGCGTCTGGTGGGTCCTAGAACCGGGTAAGTCAGGACCAGCGTAGCACGCGCGCAGCGCACACAATTTTGTGGGGGATGCGCTTTCAAAGCATGCCCTGATGGGAGGTTTCACTGCACCAGAAGGCCGCTGAGCACAGTGGCATTTTTATATGTAAAAAACATACAGAAACAACCAAGCTTTTAGGGACACACTAAATAAACTACAGAGCCATTATATCACAACAATGGCCAAGCACCACGAAGAGGAATGACAGAACAATAAAATACACCCCCTTAGGGCACAGCACTCAATAGCCTACTCCCTCACTAATCAGTCTTTAGGCTACTACTACTAGCCTACTAGGCCTTAGCCCACCGCTCCAGGAAGCAAAGTTAACGCTCTAGAGTGCCGATTAAATCTAGGCAAAGCAAAACGCACAGCCATAACAACTGGTAATTAATCACAAAAGACCTACCTTATATCGTAACCCAAACTCGTTTAATCAACTTCATTTTGGAATCAACTTTCAACAAATACTCAAGATCTCCGTTTTCAATGTTCATTGATGCTGCCAGTAGTTAGATAGCTAAAGTGGGTAACGTGATTGACCAATAGGTGATGTGAATGACGGGACAGTCATGCCAAGTTGTTGCATCATTTTACCTGGCCTACAATGTTAAGTGAATAACGAGCTAGTAAGACCGGTGTCAACGGACCGTAACGTGGACTGTATTTTCATGAGGACTGTAGGGGGCAAAGGAGCACTACCAAAACGTTAAACACGGATGAAAATGAAGCGATATGGCAGAATACAAGACGCATTTAAGTCGAAAACAGTCTGAAAATCGAACAAATCAAGTTTTATTTGGATTTGTATGGGTAAGCCAAGCTTACCCTGGCTTATAGGAGCAATAGCCACTACTTCTGAATCTTCTGACATCCATTAATAATTAATCCCATTTATGCAAGTTTTTGCACTAGTAGGCTATGGCGTTAACGTTACCAAAAATGGCCGCACGGCACGGAATGAATGACCTGCCCTACTCAGACCAATTGCAATAAACTGTTTAGAAATGCATTCCTTTCATTAACCCATCCAAATAGTAAAAAAGTGTAATAGGTATGTTTAATAAATAATTGGCTGGTTTTTGGACCATTTACTGGGTGCTGGGAGGACACTGGCATAATCAGTTTGTGATGGATGCAGTCTTATGGCTTGGGTCTGCAAATAGAATTTGGCTGTAATATTCTGCTTAACAAATTTCTGTGCTATAGTATAAATCCATAATATACTGTACAGTACAGTAGTTCCGATGTCATGTGCTTCAGTAGAGCGGACCGTACCACCTGTGTAGACCCTGACCACCATTACAAATACACTACACCTTACTCAACAACACTGACACAACCCTTACTACACACTGTTCCCAGAACCTTGACTTCTTCACCCTGTCAAACACTGTCACTCCATCTGTCCATCCATTATGACATCTTAGGGTCTTTGCACAGCCACAACTGTCTGGGACTGGTGTGAGTGGGTGAATGAGTGAGTGGGTGAATGAATGAGTGAGTGTATTGTGTGCATGTGTGTGAGTTAGATAGTGAGTGCGTTGCCCTAACACCTCATTTTGCACATGGGGTAGGGTCGTCCCAATCCTCAAGGGTGTCAAGTGTAGGGGTAAGGGCGAGGGCTACATAGCCCTCGAAACTGAGATTTTTCAGACCCACACTTCAAACCAAGGGCAAGCAACAAAAGAGCACCACACATTTCCGAAATAATACTGTTGTAGTATTTGGCCTTAAAATCCGTATGGCCAGGATAAAATGCAAAGAGAGGGAGCATGAAGAGCAGCGTACAGGCACCATCCCTGGTGAGACGCAGGATGAGCCCGGCCGGGAATCACCCCACAGAGTCCAAAACCTCCATGCCTTACAGCCCCACACTCTACCCAGCATCACAGAAAAAGAAGATTACTGTAGATGGCCCCCAGCAAACAAACAGATCGAGTAGTGGCAGTTTGACGAGGACGTCTGCAACATCACACAGACCATATCTAAGGGTGAGGCTGACAACCGGATACAGAGCATGACATTCATCATCATTAGCTATTCTGCAGAGTGGTTTGGCTATGAAGAAAGGAGAAACCTGGAGCCTCCTACACTAAGAACCGTTGAGCCGCCCAGATACAACAACTGTGGCATGAGCGTCAAGCGCTGAAAAGAGAACACAAGAGTGCAAGGGAGGATCAGAAAGAACCTCTCGCTGAACTAAAGAACATCTTGTGGAAGAAGCTCATGACTCTACGTAGAGCTGAGGGCCACAGGAGAAGGAGAAAGGAGAGCTAGAAAACGAACAGCCTTCCTATCCAGCCCCTTCGGCTTTGTCAAGAAGCTACTAGGGGACAAGCGCAGCAGCCACCTCTCATGCTCCCCAGAGAAGGTCAACCAGTTCCTCAAAAACACCCCGAGTGATCCACAGAGAGATCAGGTGCTTGGTCCCCAGAAGGCTCTAATTGACCCACCACCCCCCAAGGTCGACTTCAACCTAAGAGAACCCAGCCTAAAGGAGGTCCAGGAGGTGATGAAAGGAGCAAGATCAGCCTCAGCTCCAGGACCCAGTTGTGTGCCATACATTACGAGAGATGTCCAGGACTCCTCAGGCATCTGTGGAAAATCTTGAGACTGATCTGGTGAAGAGGGAGAGTCGCCAATCAGTGGAGGTGTGCAGAAGGAGTATGGATTCCTAAGGAGGAAAACTCAAAGAACATCGAACAGTTCTGTAGCATCTCGCTGCTCAGCATGGAAGGCAAGATCTTCTTTAGCATTGTGTCTCGATGTCTGACAGAGTTCATCCTCCAGAACGATTACATTGACACATCAGTGCAGAAAGGCGAGGTTCCTGGAATACCCTGCTGCTTGGAACATACAGGTGTCGTCACTCAGCTCATCCGAGAAGCCCGGGAGGCAAAGGAAGATATGGCTGTGCTGTGGTTGGACCTGACCAATGCCTACGGGTCCATACCACATGGCTTAGTCGAAATCGCCCTGTAAAAACACCATGTGCCCAGTAACATCAGAAACCGTATCGTGGATTACTACAATGACTTCAGGATGAGAGTAACATCTGGGTCCAAAACATCCAGCTGGCATCGGCTAGAAAAGGGAATCATAGCAGGCTGCGCCATTTCTGTTAGCCTTTTTGCCATGCTGGTATATGAGATCCCAATGACAACAATAGAGTTAGTGGAGAGGAGGATCAGCAAATACCTCCGCAAGTGGCTTGGCCTTCCATGCAGCCTGAGCAGTGCGGCATGGTCTACTAGAAGAGTTCATGGTGTCACGGACAAGGGAGGCACTCCTATATACAGACTTGAGGGACCCCAAGGTGTCAGCAGCAAGAATTGAGGTCAGGATGGGCAGGAAGTGGAAAGCATTCGAGGCACTTGAGGTGGCAGAGACTCGGCTGAGGCAGAGGGAGCTTGTGGGGAATGTGGCAAGAGGCCGTGCTGGTCTAGGCTACTTCCCCAGGGCGCAGATTCGCAAAGCCATGGACAAAGAGAGGCGGCATCTTCTCCAGGAGGAGTTTCGAGCAGGCATGGAAGAAGAAAGAGCAAGCAAGATGGTGGGAAGTCGGAATCTGCAGAGCAGCGAAGGGTCACCTGGAACAACATCCTGCGAGCAGAGTCCGTTTTCTGATCCAGGCTGTGTACGATGGCCTAACAAGCCCTGCAAATCTCCACGTCTGGGGCAAGATCGAAACCCCATCTTGTGCTTTGTGCTCTGGAAGAGGATCCCTTGAGCACATCCTCAGTAGCTGGCCAAAGGTGCTTGCAGACGGACGCATGGGCGATTTTATAGGGGGTGCAGGGGGCAAGTGCCCCCCCTGATTGGCCAGCCCAACTCTGCTCAAATTCTTAAAAAAAAAAAAAAAACTTTTTTTTTCATCCATCCATCTTCATCCGCTTATCCAGGGTCGGGTCGCGGAGGCAGCAGCTCCAGCAGGGGGCCCCAGACATCCCTTTCCCTAGCAGCATCAACCAGCTCTGCCTGGGGAATCTTTAGCCACTCACAGGCCAGTGCGGAGATGTAGTCCCGCCACCTAGTCCTGGGTCTACCCCGCGGCCTCCTCCCAGCCGGACACGGCATTGTTTGTAAATAGATGGGACGGGACGGCAGAACTGTTTGTTTTTTTTCTCACGTCAAAATGTTGCCCCCCCTACTCTCAGAGGGTAGAATCGCCTATGGACGGTCGCTACCGCTGGCGGCATGATTAGGTGCTGAAACGCACCTCACAGCCAAGTTACTGGCCTCCTCGCCCCAGCACCCGACTGGCAGCTGAAAGTTGATCTTGACATGCAGCTGCGCTTTCCAAAGCACATCGTCTCAACAACACTGAGTTCAGACATGGTAATTTTTTCCAATTCCCCAAACAGATGATCATGGTGGAACTCACTGTACCCTGGGAGGAACACATGGATGAAGCTCAAGCGCGGAAATGTGCCAATTACCAGGAGTTGATAGAGGAGTGCAGGAGGCAGGGCTGGATCACCCGATGTGAGCCTATCAAGGTGGGATGTTGGGGCTTTGCAGGCTGGTCACTCTGCAGAGTCTTGACCAAGCAACGGATAGTGGGCCTGGCTAAGAAGAGGGCTGTCAAATCAACCATTGATGCCACAGAGAGAGCCACTTGGTGGCTCTGGCTGAAGAGGGAGGCTCAGTGGTCAACTGCTGCTGGGATGCAAGCCGGGGACCGCACCTGGGTGAGGGTGTACGATGTTTGAACAGACCAGAAACACCCAATGATCCCAGGATACATCACTGATGATGCATCCCAGCGCAGCCACAGGAAGTATTCAACAAGTTGTTGTGTTACGGAATATCATTATAACATTTTTTTAGGTTGTAATGTACTTGTTTACCTTCAAATCTGTGGTCAATTTATCAAGAAAGAGCGAATTTGAAAATCTGCTTTTTTAGGTGGTAATGTACTTGTTTAACTTCAAATCTGTGGTCAATTTATCAAGAAAGAGCCAATTTGAAAATCGGCTTGGTTTTCATAGCTACAGTAGCTAGCCATCAAGAGGACTGAGCAGTCAACACTCATGGTACACCACCGACAAACGCCTTATCTCGGAAACACTGCCACTGACTCTAATGTCTATGTCATGGTCTGTTCTGGGTAGGCTAATTAGGCAGACAAGGCAAAAAAATTAGGCAGAGCAATTAACTAAAATTAGCATCGGTCTCAGAGCGAAAAAAAAAAAAAAAAAAAGCACAAATGTAGCCTAATAATTTCTTCACAAAAACTATAATCATCGTTTTTGACTCCATTGAAAACCATATTTTTGTTTAATATTGTTTCAATTATAGACCTATTCTTTATGACAAACATGGCCTAATGAAAAATCGCTATGGCATGCTATGTCTTATACAACGGTATAGATCCGGTACATTGTCTCTATTGGTCAGTTTGCATTCCAGCCGTGGCGATAACCACGATAATCCCATGCTAAAATGGAATGTGCGCACATCTTTTAATATCAATCCACCTCTTATTAGTAGCTGTGGCAGTGTTCAGATCAATGTTTACAAAGATGTGCTGTAGCATTGTTGGTGCCTGGCAACGTTCCCTTTTTCAGCGGAAGTATCCGCAAATGATTAACAAATAGTTCCATTAAAAATACATTTTAAAGTTCGTATTGTCTTTCTTTTTGAAATATTGACGGATAAATGTGGCAACCGTTGTATCAAAGCATTATGGAACTCGAAACCGTGAGATGTCACTCCGCTGCACGTCGTGCCTAACCACTCCCGCTAGCCGTGGCAATATCCGTGACATCCCACTGCTTCTCGTTCCATAATGCTTTATGAGATATGGACCTCATTCCTGAACATTTTCTTAAGTGTCTTCTTAAATGTATTCTTACAAACTTCGTAAGACCAACCCAAAGAAAGATCCCGCCGGATTCATGACCGCATGGAAATGTGTTCTTAAACTGCCAAAGTATTCTCAGCTGCGCTCCCCTTTTTAAGTTGAATGCTCGTTCTCGTACACCTGAATTTGCATACATAAACGCCCCGCCAGCTCCTTACTACAGGGTCGTGTGCACACAGAATCCCTAGACAGCTTGGAAAAAGTTGAGACGTTCCCAATTGACCTGATTGATGTTCAAGGTCACGTGCAAATTTGAAGCTTTATTCGTCACATGCAACATACCAGTAAAATGAGCAGTGAGATGTTTTTCCGCTGGCTCTTATAATGTGCACACTAAGCTTAAGCAAGGTGAAAAAAAACAATACAAAATAACAGTAGAAAACAAGACGGTATATGGACTTTTAATACAAAATGCAAAATATATAGCCTACATGAAAGGGTTGGGATGTGCTGAGAGCAGATGATTAAAGTGTAAAGTTTAGTTAAAAGCATGAGTAGGCTACTTTTGGATCCTGATATGCCCTATCTATATTATGTAGGCCCATATGATATATTTTAGTTATGGATATTCATATGTTTCTGTACAGAATGTAGATGTGTCCATTCTGATGACTATAGAACATAAGGTGCTGTTGTGCTGAGTCTGAGTATAGCGACTGAGTTTAGTGCTTATTTATTCATTCACCGCCATTTGCAGTGTTTGCATAGTGCGTTTATTTATTTTAGGACACCACTATGCCTTGTACAATCATGACTATAAAGAAGACGTTTCTTCTTAACTTTTTCTTAATTCAGCAATGAGGACCATTGTTTTAGGGCTGATTATGGCATAATTTCCTTGTCGCATTTCCCTCCCTTTGATAGTATATGAGTGACACTCGAAATGCAACTAAACAAAGTTGCTGCACTTGTTACTGCTCTGTGTAGACTGTAGACTAGGGGACCTACTATTGACGTATCGGTCTTGACGGGGTGTCCCAATTCATAGGGGAAGATTTCAACCCACTAGAGCTTGCCACTTTGTTTCGAGGGGCAAGGGGTAGGGGTAAAAATGTGAAATGGGATTCAGCCTAATGCTGAAGAGAAGACTTTGCCAGAGGGGGGGGGGGTAAGGGGGATGAACAGAGTGAGGGTACGAATGGTGGAGGAAGAGATGGAGGTGAGGAATACAAGTTGGTGGATAGAAAGAAAAGGTGAGAGAGTAGGGGAGAGAGGAGCTGTGAAAGAATCAGAGGTTAAATGAAAGAGATCAAGGGATCTTTATGTGAGAGGCTCAACTGTGCAGGGTTGATATTGCAATGTTATGTCCTCACTCCACACGGACTCTGATGGGAGACCAGGTGCGCCGATGCTTTGTAATGACTCATCTCGACCGAGCAATGTGACACCCAGAATGCTTTGCGGAAGCACAAACATATGGTGGCAGTGCAAAAAAAAAATGTTTATTTCAGTTCATTTACACAAAACCGATTATGAAAGTTCCGGTTGATTGAGCAAAAGCCTGTTGAACTGTAATGATGATATTGCCTCAGTTTGATTCATTATTATGCTGTCCTTTGCTCACAAGTGTACCATTGGTAATTACTGTTCTGCTGTGGATCCCTGGGGACTAATTATCTCTCTTATCATAAATCCATTCAGCTACAGTTCCGGATCACTGCATACTCTGACATCACGTTGTCTAACCAATTATCACGAATCAGACATTTAATGTGTCCTCGTCTTTTATTTTTTAGGAGATGGGCAGGTAGATTTTGATGAGTTTATGACGATCCTCGGTCCCAAACTCCTCTCATCTGAGACAAGAGAGGGCTTCCTGGGAAACACGATAGACAGCATATTCTGGCAGGTAAGGGACTTTTTTGGTACATAATTTCTTTGGGCGGCTGTCTAATTTGGACACCCATGCAGGAGGTTACAGCTGTGCAAGTGAATAAATGACTACAATATGTCTCCATTTGGAGTCCCTGATGTTCAAATGTCGAGAGGAGAGGGAAATTAAAGTGGGTGAGTGAGTGAGTGAGTGAGTGAGTGAGTGAGTGAGTGAGTGAGTGAGTGAGTGAGTGAGTGAGTGAGTGAGTGAGTGAGTGAGTGTGTGTGTGTGTGTGTGAGTGTGAATGAGATAGTGAGTGAGTGAGTGAGTCAGTCAGTCAGTCAGTGAGTGTGAGAAAGTCTGCCTTCCACTAGTGCCCTGTTTTTTAGCAGCTTGTGTTTTTCTTACCTTATTAGTTGTTTTGTATTATTTGTAGATGGTGTATGTATTGTTTGTTTAAGTACTTGCTGCTCTATCTGCGCTTTTATTTCTCGCTGTGAAGCACCTTGAGAGGTCTTGTGATGTGAAAGTGTGCTATATAAATAAAATGTATTATTATTATTATTATTATTTATTTTAGAAAGAAAGGCAGAGGGACATAAATGCAGACTTGGCAAGGCCTGCTCCTTGATGCAATCATCACTGTGACCCGGGCCGTTTTCCAAGGTGCCAGCTCTTAGTTTACACTGAGAGGACATGCTCTCTGATAGTACGTGTGCAAGCTCAGTGTACTCCGTGCCAGCCCTGTTTGGCTCAGGCCAGCCGGTATGACCTCAGCTTGCTCAAGAGACACATGGAGGGCAGACGATTGGCTGGACGGAGGAGAAAAACAACAACATTACTCTCAAATCCATCTGATGATCTGTTATCTTTTAAAAATTGTATCTCTGGATGGAAGAGTTGCTTTCTACATTCATATCATATTGTTGAATACATGAATACCCAGAAGCATTGGAGAAAACGTAGCAAGCTAATGTAATCTTATTTGTGAGCTTCTGTTTGCTATTCACCAGAAATGATACCAGCGATATACCGCTGCTCCTCTTTTTGAAGTCAGAGTTACAGATTATTTGTATTTATTATAACCGCACCCCATGGCGACAGGTCCCACCAGCTATCCAACCCACCTACTTACAGGTCCAGCTATGTTGTCTCGGGGATGATAACAGTTCTCGGACCTCGTTTCTCCCCCATAGTGGTTGTTCTCTTCTATCTATCTATTTATCTATCCATCCATCCATCCATTTATTGATGAGTCTATTTATCTATTTGTGCACTAGTGTTAGTAAATGAGGGATAGTTGCAACTTTGGAATAACATCCCAAAAGGTTTATAACTCATGAACATGGTATTATCAAATATATTAACTATATATTAACTGACCTTTTACAAATGAGTTGATAATAATGATCAATTTACTAATATAAAACAGTGTTGGGCTTGCTACTCAAAAAATTTAATATATTAGGCAGTGTGTCCACCGACGAGTTGTATGTAGCTGAACAGCGGCAAGCTTACAACTGCTTACAGTGCATAAGAGCTGGAGTTAAGAGCTGGCTAGGGTACCGATGTTTTACACCTACGTTAGCAACGAGTGTTATGTTTTTGCAGACTGCAGATTAATTAGCCAAGTTCGATAGCTGGCAAATGTTAGCTGGTGCTAATGTTAGCTGTCTCTGCAGTTTTGCCAAAAATTGACTATCCTAGTCATCAGAACATCACCTTTATCAGCCTGCGCTCTAGCCCAAAAAGTTAAACTTTTTTTAAACTGAAAAAGAGCCTAGAGCTCATGGCGCTATAGCGCTAAAAAGCACTTGGAACACAGCTCTCGTCTCTATAGCGCCCAAGAGCTCATTACCCATTGTAAACAACAAGAAAACAGCGCCAGCTCTAAAATACAGCTTGTCGGTGGACACACACCCTTACTTATTACTCGTTACTCTTTTGAAAAGTAATATTGTTACTTTACTTATTACTCCCGGCCAAAAGTGAAAGTGAAAACATAAAACAAACAAATCAAGCAACAATTAGGCAAAAATCGGACGCAAAACTAGCAATAGCCAATCGCCTACAGCTGTGTCAAACTCAGCTGCTTAAACAGGTGAAGCACATTAATTTACTTCGTGAAATTCTCTGATGACCCCGCCGTTTTGGGCTTATAATAGTTTGGGATCAGGACACATCACTTTCCCACTCCGAAAGCTTTTCTGTTAAGATAGGATTTACAGTATTAATTAACAATGGTTATGGTTAGCCATATAGCTTGTGACAGGCTGTTGACACATGCGACATCCCTGAACAGCCCTGAAAATGACTGAAGGGCATTCCAAACGAGCGTTATTTTGACACTCTATGCCCTTAATGCTGTGTTCACACCGGGCGCGGGGAGAAAATGCGCGCCGCCCAGTTCGCCCAATCTCGCCGCGGGATCAATGGGTCGCCGCGCGAATCCGCCGCAGAAAGTTTAAAAAACTGAACTTTTGCGAATGTCGCCGCCCGTGCCGCCCGCCGCCCAGTTCGCGCAAATTGTATTGACTTTCTATGTAAACTCGCCGCGCCGCAGGAAAAATTTGCGCCCGGTGTGAACACAGCATAACAGTGCTCACTACGAAGGAAAGACACTCCGTAGGGTGTAGGGCTTAGGGATGAGCCCTTCGGTTTGAAATACAGCCACTGGAACCGCTGGAATTAAATATTATTATCAAGTATAATATTCTATTTTTATCAAGTTTGGCGCTCGTAGCTCGAAAGACTTCTGTTGACGTCAGTCAAATGCGACTAGGCAACTTGTCAAGTCTGTTAGCATAACAGGCTTAGAAGACATGCAACCGCTTGACTGTAAATTGCACATGGATGGCAGTCAAATCAAACAAGCTTGACATTTATTTGGAAACAGCAAGCGTCGTAACAAAGTAATATATAGACGTGTATACAACGTTGCAGCCAGGTACGACTACAACGTTACTTCCTGTCCACGTTGCCACAACGGCACCAAAACGTGCTAAATATACATAGAAATCATCACGGAAATCACAACGTTGTGTGCACATTGCAGGCACGTTGGACCTGCACGTTGCAGCAACTTGTGTGCAGATACCGCGTTTGCGTTGCATGCACGTTTAACTTCACGTTGAGTGGACCATACAAAAGTCTAAATTGCACGTTGCTGCAATATTGCTGCAACCTGATTGTGTTAGTAGGGTACCACCACTCGCCCGCAACGAACCTGGACTGCTGTTGCAACACCCCTCCTCCTCCCCCTGTTACCTGTTCATATTAAAAATTAATTTAACTGGATGGATGTGTTTCATAGCCAGTATGCTAATAGATGTGGGGGAGGGGGTTGCTAATAAATTTAGCAAGTTCCAGGTTTTTTTGGCAGATTGATAGAGGCCAGACCTGATTTCGACCATGACCAGGCCAGACCTGACTATATGATCGGAATGTAGGCTACTGCATTTACTGTGCAACATCAACTGTCAAAACGAATTACCAACAAACTGATTAGGCTATGCCAGGTACTGGCCAGTTATTTTTCCGCACATAGAATAGCCTACAGCAACTCCATCAATGTGGGCCTCCCCTCTGAAAACACACCCGCGCCCCCCAACCCCCCAAATGTGTCCATTATGCAAGGCAGCGTTAGCTAGCCCATAACATTAGACAGCTAAGTTAGCTCGGTGGCACCAGCTGCTAGTTAACGTTATGACGTTTTCGCACAATACATTTATGCCTGCGGGGGAGGCTCTCTCTGCACTATCCAAAAATTTAGTATACATCTATCCCATTATTTATTTCGATCTTCTGACCTTTAAAATCACCTTTCATTCATAAAAACCATAGACATTTCAAACATAAAAAACATGTTTTTCCTTCTTTTTTTTTCTAACCATCCCTCTGTGCCTCCCCTGAATTTCTTTGGGGCCCCCCAGGGGTGGCCCGCCTCACAGTTTGGGAATGCTTGGCCTACAGAAATGAACTATTATTATACAACTACAGTAGCCTAATTAGCCTACATTTGATTGTTGCGTTACCATAAAACTTCAATTAAAAGCTGAGTCCCAAATAGACGCCTGTCCCTTTTACTCGCCGGGTTTGGCTACACGTTTTGATAAAAGCCGGTCTCAATTAGAAAGGCAGGTCTACATTACTTGCACACAGGGAGAGTTGGTTGAAGTCAGAGAAGAGGAGAACGATGAGGAGGAAGAGTTCAACAACGAACTGGTAGTTGAGGACGATGATGAGGAATATGGTGATGAGTAGGCTAGGACATCATAGCGTATAGCCTACATTATTATCTGCTTCGCCTACTGTGTTCAGTTCAATTATTTGTTAGGTAGGCTATCGTTAATGGGAGTATAACCGGTAGCCTACAGTATTCAGCAATGTGCCGTTGTTGCTTAAGACGCTATAACATAACCAGCCTAATGCTTTACGAGTGTTGTCTATCATATTAACTTTTTTTCAGGCAGCTGGTTTGTTAACATCTTTTTCAGACGAAATAAATACCGGTAGGCTTGAAATAACCTTTTTCGGCTTTCATCCTTTAGGCCGGTATTTGGTAGGCTCTAGGCATGGATGTATTAATAGAACTGGATACAGCCACTCCATTCACTGACCGCTATCAACAATGAAGCCCTATTGAACCGCGCCATCTTGGCAAATTTGTAGTCATTTGACTATTTCCGGTGACTTTTGTACTTGCGCAGTTGTGCTTTTCTGGCCTTCCGGTGACTTTTGTACTTGTGCAGTTGAGTTTTTCTGTCCGACGCACGTCCACGAAAAAGTTCACCTTTATGTGAAATGTAGACGCACGTTCCCGGCTCTCTCGGCTCTCCCCGCTTTTATTTAGCAATGAAAACCGGCTTGCATATTAACCTGTTTTTGTCAAATATATCCATTGGAGAAATAATTTTTTCATCCAGGTATCTTAGTTTTAACAGGTTAAATATAACTGAACATGTTTTGTTTGCTAGTAGATGGTATTCATTCCGTTCGCGATAACGTTATTGCAGCCAGGCTAAATTCCTCCAGGGAGCCAGTGACCAGCGAGTTGAAGAGCTTCACTCCCGGCCAGCAGGAGCTTTGGCCGCTGCTACCGCATCTCGGATAACCCGCTGAGTTCGTGGCTGCTATTTCACATTCGCCCTTGATCAATCGAATCTTATCTCCGTATAAATACACATTAAGCCTATATCGCCTTATTCACCACAAAATATGTTTCAATCTGAGGTTATTTTCATAGATAGATTTTGCCTCATTTTTGATAATTTACTGCCATGCAGGCCGTCTGCGCTGTCCCCAGCACCACCTTAACAGAGGAAGTTTGAAATGTCTAAATATTCCCAAGCATGTATTTCCATTCGTAAATCACATTAGCTGACCTGCCCGGACAACTGCATCTCATCCGATAAACATAGCCTATGAACAATACATCCATGATGGCAAGCCAGAAACGCAGACACAAGTTCAAGTACCACAAATAAAGGTAGCCTAATTATTCTAACAACAACGGGGTCCCGGCTAAAGTCTTTTAATACCATCCATCGTCATCCGCTTATCCGGGGTCGGGTCGCAGAGGCAGCAGTTCCAGCAGGGAGCCCCAGACATCCCTTTCCCTAGCAGCATCAACCAGTTCTGCCTGGGGAATCTTTAGCCGTTCATAGGCCAGTGCGGATGTTTAATCAAATGTGTTAATGAAAATGACCACAAAAAAGGAGAGTAGTCAAAGCACACCGCTCAAAAAGGGCTTAATACATACAACAAACTGATCAGGCTAATCATTTTTTAATGAAAATGACCACAAGACAACCTCCTGTGCATAGTTGAAATGGTAGTGGGATACGGTGATAAACTGGAGTGATCATTTGACAGCAATTATTAGCCTTTTCCAGGAATGGACAGAAATGGGATATTTTTAGAATAACAGGAATTCACATACAATGGAAAGGAGTTGATGTGTAGGCATAAAGATGAAACGATACACTGAGTTTGGGTGTTTTCAGTCAACGTTGGCGTTGACCACTTCTAGCTATCGAATGGCCGACTGGTGTGAGATGGATAGCCTAACGTTAGAGAGATAAATGTGCGCTATGGTTATGTTAATAAAGCTAACAATGATGTTGTAACATGCATGCAGCACTGCCGATCTGAACGATTGATTCATTATTACCATGGATCGGTATTGGGATTGATCAACGGCGAATGTGAAATAGCAGCCACGAACTCAGCGGGTTATCCAAGATGCGGTAGCAGCGGCCAAAGCTCCTGCTGGCGGGGAGTGAAGCTCTTCAACTCGCCGGTCACTGGCTCCCTGGAGGAATTTAGCCTGGCTGCAATAACGTTATCGCGAACGGAATGAATACCATCTACTAGCAAACAAAACATGTTCAGTTATATTTAACCTGTTAAAACTAAGATGCCTGGATTAAAAAATAATTTCTCCAATGGATATATTTGACAAAAACAGGTTAATATGCAAGCCGGTTTTCATTGCTAAATCAAAGCGGGGAGAGCCGAGAACGTGCGTCTACATTTCACATAAACGTGAACTTTTTCGTGGACGTGCGTCGGACAGAAAAGCTCAACTGCGCAAGTACAAAAGTCACAGGAAATAGCCAAATGACTACAAATCTAGCCAAGATGGCGCGGTTCAATAGGCCTTCACTTTAGATTTCGAATCCTGGGGGCTTGGCTCTAGGCCTCTCTCTCCTGCATAAGGTTGGCCTAGCCTACTATAGATGCGCTGTCGAAGCCAGATCAAATTAATGATTCATAATTGATGTTTTTCAATAGCTTAATTTTTACACAGGTAATATGGTTCAGCGCTATTTATTGATTGTATATCGTAGTGTCGTTACTCTGACTGCAACATTGAAAATTGTCCGGTGCGCATTCCCTGCTTTCAAAATAATCTGGAATCCAAGCTCTAATTGTAATCTATATCTGCGCTGCTGTGATAATACTATATATATATAATTATAGCCCATTATTACTAGGCTACTGTTCACATTATTATTTATTTATTTAGGTAGCCTACGTTATTGTAAATGCGCACCATGCAGTCATTTAACGCAAACGGAGAGGGAAGTGTATTTGTTGGTTACAGTAGGATATATGGACCGCTGTGCACACAAAGTTGGATGAATGGAAAATAGCTTCAGAAGAAGGAACAAGTTTGTGCAACATGCAACCGCTTGACTGTAAATTGCGCATGTAGCCTATTGCAGTCAAAACAAACAAGCTTGACATTTATTTGGAAACAGCAAGCAAGCATAACCTGTTTGATGGTGTTTTTGATAACTGGTCAGTTGATATATGTTTGCCCATATTGCATACAGCTAAGTTATATAGGCTACATATGGCTCGACTACTGTGGTCTACCACCACTCGAACCTGGACTGTTGCAACTGAACTGTTGAACTGGACGCTGTTGCAACACCCCTCCCCCGTTACCTGTTCATATTCAAATTACCTGGATGGATGTGTTTCATAGCCAGTATGCTAAGGGATGTGGGGGAGGGGGTTACTAGTCGTTAGCAAGTTCCAAGTCAACCGCACATTCAAACTGATTATGCCAGGGCATACTGGCCAGTTATTTTTCCGCACATAGAATAGCCTACAGAAACAAACTATTATACAACTATCGTAGCTTAATAGCCTACATTTCATTGTTGTTAGGCTATATACTATGTAAATTAGAAATTAGGCGTATCATTGAAGAATATTAGGTAGCCTGCTATTCTAAATCCCAGTTCAGTCCAACAAGACTGCTTGCAGTCTTCCTATTCTATTCTATTTTCGCTTATTGCATGTCGTTATGCGCGTCATGCTTTTCCTTATAATGTTGACACTGTGCGTTGCAATAGAATAGACTGTTTGGTTACTGTAGTTTCCTTATGCTGTGCTGGTATTCGCAAATAGAGGGGAGGCTTGATTAGCCTAGCCTACTGACGAGCCACCGTTGCGCCGCTGCGCTCTCAGCACAATAAGACCGTGATAGCCAGTTAACTCACAAAAGCAATATTAACGTGTCTACAAAGCAGTTAACGTCACAACGATTATTCCTGATTATGCTCAACCTCCCTCCGCTACTGTAGGCTATTAAGAAGATGGGTAATTTCCTAGGACATGACCAACTATTGTATAAGTGTATACAGACCTTGAGGGGCGACTGTACCATCGTTGTTGTTATCTTGTAATAATAATAGCCTACTACAAATTAAACAATTCCTTTTCTTCTTGAAGACGTAGAATCCTTTCCATATCCTTTCGACAGCAGGGACGCAGAACTGAACCCGCGCCCCTTGAATTACAAATCTGTAACACTATCAATTGAGCCATTGGGTAGATACAGGTTGAAATGACATTACATTACAGTCATTTAGCAGACGCTTTTATCCAAAGTGACTAACAATAATTGCATTTAACGTAGGAAAAGCCAATGTACTACTACTTGCCAGAACTCACAAGTGCATCTTCCCTCTAAAACAAGTGCTGAAGGTAAAGTGCAAGAATAGCAATCTAAAGTACAGTGCAATACAATACAATAAGTGCTTAGGAGGGAGGATTGTTGTAGTACTTCTTGAAGAGATGAGTTTTGAGCCTGCGGCGAAAGATGGGCAGCAACTCTGCTATCCTGACATCAGTGGGCAGTTCATTCCACCACTGCGGGGACAGGACAGAGAAGAGCTGTGACCATGTCGATCGACCGCAGGGGCCTCGGAGTGACGGGGCAACCAGTCGCCCCGAGGTAGCAGAGCGTAGCGGTCGGGAGGGGGTGTAGGGTTTGACCATGGCCTGGAGGTAGGAGGGGGCTGTTCCTTTCATTGCCCTGTAGGTTAGCGCCAGAGTTTTAAATTGGATGCAAGCCGCTACAGGGAGCCAGTGTAGAGAACGGAGAAGGGAAGTTGTGTGGGAGAACTTGGGGTGGTTGAACACCAGGCGAGCAGCAGCTTTCTGGACAAGTTCCAGAGGTTTAATGGCTGACGCCGGCGCCCCATCAAGGAGGGAGTTGCAGTAGTCCAGGCGGGAGATGACCAGGGCCTGGATGAGTACCTGCGCCGTTTCATCAGTGAGGAAAGGGAAAATCCTCCTGATGTTGTAGAGCATGAATCTGCAGGAACGTGTGACAGCAGCTCAGTCTTGTCCAGATTGAGCTTGAGGTGATGTGTCGTCATCCACTCCGAGATGTCAGCCAAGCACCCAGCTATGCGTGTCTCCACTTGTGTATCAGAAGGGGGAAAAAGAAACAGAACCAGTTGGGTGTCATCGGCATAGCAGTGATAGGAGAAGCCATGCGAGCGAATGCAGGAGCCCAGAGATGTAGTGTAGAGGGAAAACAGGAGAGGAACCAGGACAGAACCTTGTGGAACCCCCGTACTCAGACTGCGTGGTTCCGACATCGACCCTGTCCATGTCACCTGGTAGTAGCGGCTCGTCAGGTAGGATGCAAACAGGGAGTGTACAGAGCCAGCGATGCCTTTCTCCTCGAGGGTGGAGAGGAGGATATGGTGGTCTACCGTATCAAATGCTGCTGACAGGTCTAGGAGTATCAGGACAGAGGAGAGAGCGTTCACTCTCGCGGCATGGAGTGACTCCGTCACTGCAAGGAGGGCGGTCTCTGTCGAGTGGCCAGCCTTGAACCCGGACTGGTGGGGATCTAGGAGGTCGTTCTGGTGGAGGTAGGAAGACAGTTGGTGCAAGATAGCACGTTCAAGTGTTTTGGATAGAAAGGATAGAAGGGAAACCGGTCTGTTGTTTTTAACATCAGAGGGGTCGAGAGATGGTTTCTTTAGGAGGGGGGTGACTCGAGGGAACAGGGTCTAGGGAGCACGTGGTGGGGCGGTTAGATGTTACAAGGTTGAGGGCCTCGTTGGGGGAGAGGGAAGAAAAGTGGGATAAGGTGGAGAGGAGGCGGAGAGGGGAGAGAGGGTGGGGGGATGAGGTTTGTGCACGGAGCGTTGACCGGGTGAGGGGGGAAAGAGGATCTGATATCGTTAACTTTCTTGTCAAAGAAGTTGGCGAAATCATCAGGTAGAAGGGAGGAGTTGGGAGTAGGAGGTGGGGGCTGGAGTAGTGAAGAGAAGGTTTCAAAGAGTTTTTTAGGATTGGAAGCAAAGGTTAGGATTTTAGAACAGAAGAAAGCAGCTTTAGCAGCAGACAGGGAAGAGGAGAATGTGGAAAGAAGAGATTGGAAATTAAGAAGGTCCTCTGGGAGCTTGCCTTTCCTCCATTTACGCTCAGCTATTCTCAGGCTCCGTCTATCAGTACGCACTGAGTCCGACAGCCATGGGGCAGGTGGAGTTGGGCGTGCAGGCCTGGAGGTGAGGGGACAGAGATTGTCCAGAGAAGAGGAAAGAGTAGAGAGGAGAAGATCAGTGGCAGTATCAGAGGGTAGGAGAGAGAAGGATTCAGGGGCGGGGAGGGCGGAGGTGATGGCAGAGGAAAGGTCAGTGGGGGAGAGCGGGCGGAGATGGCTACGGGTGGTAACCATGTGGGTAGGAGGAGGAGTTACAGGGGAAGAGGGGATCGAGAGGGAGTAGGACATGAAATAGTGGTCAAAGAGATGGAGGGGCGTGACAGACAGGTTAGGGGTGGAACAGTGTCTAGTGAAGATGAGATCCAGCTGGTTGTCGGCTTTGTGAGTAGGAGGAGAAGAAGAGAGGTGAAGATCGAAGGAGGAGAGGAAAGAGAGAAGAGGTTCCAATTTCTCACTCTGGATGTTGAAGTCTCCGAGAAGGATGAGTGCGGACCCATCGTCAGGGAAGTGCAAAACTAGTGTATCGAGCTCCTCTAGGAATTCACCAAGAGGACCTGGTGGGCGATACACAACAGCAATGGTGATCTTGCTTGGATATGTGACAGAGACAGCATGGAATTCAAAAGAGGGTGGGGAAAACTGTGGAATAGAGAAGAGTGAGTATTTCCATGTTGGGGAAATGAGCAGGCCAGTACCACCACCTCGCCTCACAGCTCTGGGAGTGTGGGAGAAAGAGTACACATCTGACAGGGCTGCGGGTGTGGCAGTGTTCTCTGGTGTGATCCATGTCTCGGTGAGAGCAAGGAAGCTGAGGGAGAGCAAGGATGCATAGCCTGAGATAAACTCAGCTTTGGGCACCGCCGACTGGTAATTCCAAAGTCCCCCTGTCACCACTTGCTCTCTATGAGTTGAGACAGTAGGATAGATGAGGTTAGAGGGGTTACGGAGTCTGGGGGTGACCCAATGTCTGCGTGACCCCCGGAGAGGGAACAAAACAGGAATAGGATGCAAACACATAATGGTAACAAAACAGGCAGAAGTAAATGTAGACGTACTACTTTCCTGACACTGTCTTTCTTGACAAAGTTGCTCTTGAATAAGTCGCCCAGTGCCTTTGGTCGCCCTAGCCTTCGGTCGCTCGCCGGAAGGAGCTGTCGCTGACTAGGGCAGCAGTGCTTAAGGCCTGTTGCTGCTGATTGCTAATCGTCTGCCAGGAGAGAAGGCCACTCCCTCAGGGCACTCAAAAGGGCAATCATCGTTACTCTGACTGCATCGTTGAAAATAGGGGTTGAAAATGTGGGATTTCTGAGTTTCCGGGTTTGAATCTAAATAATGAATGAAGTCCGATCAGTTGGTAAAATGATAGCCCTTTAAATAACCAATTTTATGTAGGCTAGGTCTCTGCTGTAGCTAATCCAAAAGAGCAGTTCACAATTCAGACTGGTCAAACTAAGAAACGTAGCCTACATTAGTCTAAGCAACGGCAACCAGATTGTCAGAGAAGCCTAGTAGCCTCACTGTAGCAGTGCTTTACTGCCCCTCGTGGTTGCGGGTTGTAATCTGCTTTTTTACCGCCGCTGCCACTGCACAGCCGCGCCAACTTTTAGTTGTGAGGACTGTAGACGATTGTTTACATCCTCCTAGCCATGCCTAACACGTCAACACATGGGGATGGCAATTCATTTCACAAGAGAAAATTCTACTGAGACCGGTACAGGGGCTTCCTGGCGCTTCCTGCCTTGAAAATGCATGTTTATCATAGTTTTTAGCAGAGGCCCATAGACCTCCATTATAAAGGGGGTGCGCGCACAGAGGAAAAAGGAGCTAGCTTACTACTGCACGGATCGGTTAAATGTTCGTGTGTACAGATCGGTTTCACTGAGGATGTACACGGTTTCACATGTACACACATGCACAGACACACACACACTCACTCACTTACACACATGCGCAAACACATACACACACACACACACACATAGTATAACCGTGACTGGAAACTATAAAACATTACTACTTACATCACATTGTTTGGCTCACCTGTACAATGATGTCGGGAAGGCCAGCTGTCATCTTAGAAAGGTGGATTTTCAGGGCAAGTGTTTTGTCTGAACTTCAAGGTTCGGTAGAATCGTCGGTAGACGAACAGTGAGAGGCTTCATGACAACTGAATACTCCCCAAGGAACTGGTACTCTTTGTTAGTGAAGCCCTTTATTCCCAGTTTGACGCACAGGCCATTCAGGTCACTGATGGGGATCTCTGTGATTCGCGACACTGCTTCATAGAAAGATTTCCACCGTGTGGACGTGGGCACCAGGAGTTTTCTATGACTGACCTCCTCCACTAGCTCTGACGCCACCATGGAACAGCTGGCCTTGGTCCAGAGGGCTATGCACTTGGAAATATCACTTCTATATATAGCTTTGGTATCAGGACTAGCTGTCAGACACTTTTCAACATCATTGGGGGAGATAAAGTTGATACTACAGTATGTGATGCACATCTGTGATGAGGGGGGGGGGGAAAACTCACCTTCACCGTACGTCTGCTACGTCAGCAAATGTGACTTCATCTTTCTCCTCATGTTATTCTGAATCAGAGTCTACAGGCTGATACATTTTTGAATGCCTTCACAAACTTTGATCCATTATCTGTTACAGTGGTTGTCAACTTGTTTGAAAGACCATAAAATGAATGGACCTGTTCGATCTCCGCAGTGACAACATTGTGTGTGTGTCTCCCCCAGATCGGCTTGCAGGCCACTGCAGCTTTCTCCCGCAGCAAAGTCGTTCAATTGATTCAGCGAACAGTCATCTCGAGAAAGCTTTTATGGTTAGCCGTCCAGATGTCGGCAGTAGAGACATAGTCAATCTCTTTAAAAGCTTGTTTCAGCCCAACTTCCATCAAGGTGTATTCCCTGTCCAGATAGCTTGCAAATGTTTTTCTACCTGGTATTTTTCAACCTTTTGTTGCCTCTGACCGGTATTTTCCCAAGGATCTGATGGAGAGTCAATGGTTGATACAGTATAGGCAGCATTTCATCCACCACATTGTTAGTTTATTATCACTCATGGCCTGCTGCTGTCCACATTTAAAATCAAGTTTGGGCTGTTTAGCCAGCAGACTACAGCCATCTGCAGCGTGCTCATCATTACGGTCCAGTTCTCTTCCCACTAATTTAACGTTGCTGTGCTGTCGTAGTACAGTAAGTGTTTCAGGAGGTTTGAGATGTTTCTTGCACAGCAAAGAGTCTTAGTACCTAGATACAATTTACATTTGACAACGACATTCTTGTTGTCATCTTTCAGCTCCACAAAATCAAAATAATGTGCATATTTCCAGCTATGGAATGTTATCATAATTTTCAGAGTTGGCTAACGTGCTGCTTGGTAATGGTGACGTGACATGCGCGGAACGTTCTTTCATTCAAATCTGAAATCAAATCTTTATTTCACCCTTTGTAAAACGAAAATAAATTAACAGAGTAAATGGTAAATTGGTAAATGGACTGCACTTATATAGCGCTTTTCCACCTTAGCGGCACTCAAAGCGCTTTACAATGGCCTCTCATTCACCCATTCACACATACATTCACACACCAATGGCGGTAGCTGCCATGCAAGGTGCTAACCTGCTCATTGGGAGCAATTTGGGGTTAGGTATCTTGCTCAAGGACACTTCGACATGTGGACAGTCGGAGCTGGGATTCGAACCACTGACCCTTCGATCATTGAACGACTCACTCTACCAACTGAGCTACAGCCGCCCCATAAGAGTAGGCCTACGACAAAAGTAACAAGCTTTTTTGGGGGTGAGTAACTAATATTATTACTGAAATTTGATTTAGTAACTCGTTACACCCCTCATTACTGAGTTAAGTAATTATTATTACTGTAATGCGTTACTAGTAACATGTTACTGCCCAACACTAATATAAAATAACATTTGTAAATATTAGCGAATGAGCAATAGTTGCAACTTTAGAATAACATCCCAATAAGGTCTATAAACGATTGACATGGTTTTAACAAATATATTTACTAACCTTTATATAATGATTTGTTACTCACCTCTGAAGATTAATGTATTAATTTTTGTTTAGATGGGACCCCTGAAGGAAAGCCAGATGGAGCCAACCAGGGACAGACTGAGAAATAATTCAGGCCGGGAAATGTAGCCCCAGTCAGGCCACTTTTTAAGCCGGATCAGATCAGTGATCTTGCGACGCGGTGAGACGCTTTCAGTTTCAGTTTTGTTTTGTACAGGGAAATGAGCGGGCTTTCCGATTATGAATAATGAATTGTCGGCAAGTTGTTGGGGGGGGGAGGTATACTTCTCGCTTGTAGGCCAGTTAGCGCGCCAGGCCACCGGGAAAACTCCCGGTGCTCCCGATGGCCACCACACCCCTGGGGCCCCTGGATCAACTTTTAACAAATACTACTATAAAACAAGTCATTAGTAAGTAGTTTAGTAATCGCTTGTTCATGATCTATTAGCTATTTATATCATTTACCAGTTCTTAAACATTTAACACATCTTTAATAGCTCATTAACTAACAGTTTGTGAAAATGATCTATTAACTATTTGTATGGGATAGTTATTCTTAAGTGTTACCGCGTCAGGTATCTGCATCTCAGATGTTTCCTTAGCCGATGAAGTCCTTGAAGTGGTGCATGATTATTGCAAAAAATCACCATACATACTTACTTAACCAACGTGACAGGAGGGTTGTTCCATTACATTTGATAGGTAGCAGTTTCAAGAATGGGAACAAACACTGAATGAAAGAAAGCATGGAGACCAAGATAAAGTGCTTGAGGCTGTTGAACAAGAATCTAGACGCTCTCACGTCATTTATGACTGATGAACACTCACTCACAGCCAGGGTAAGTCTGAATAAATTTGAATAGCCAACCTGTTCCATAAAACATGAATCACAACAGGCACACAACAACAGTGCAACACTGAAAGCATTACTGTAGCTGGGCAGAAGAGGCGTTTTCATACAGTCAAGTCTTGTCAGTTCACCTGGCCTGCATGGTGGTGTGGAGGACTATGCTGTTAAGTGTTTATTCTCCCCAGTATGCCATATCAGGGCCTGTGTCCCTGTCAGGGCTGTGTCACCAGATGCACAGCTGACTTGTTAAAGATACTTTAGAGCAGGGGTACAGTACTCCAATACAAATCCTGAAGGTCCACAATGTTTTCCCTAACAATCCAGAAGAAAACAATTATAATACAACCCCCCCCCCACCCACCCCCCAACCGGTTCACACACACACACCCAACAAAGGTGAATCAAACCATTTCAAGTCCTGTCTCCTCTCCTGTCATATCTCCTCATCTTGTAATAGAAAAATTCAAATCTTTATTATTTCATGTCTGACCTGTATAACCAGAACTTATGGGGATGTGGGTTTGTGAGAACATTTCTGAACACTTTTCCTCTCCTCTCAATCTCCTGTCTCCTCAGCTTCTGTCTTATCTCCTCACCTCCTGTATCCTCTCATCTCCTCTCCTCTCTTTCTGTCTCCTCTCGTCACCTCCTGTATTATCTCTTCAGCTCATGTCTTATCTCCTGACCTCCTGTATCCTCTCTTCTTGTCCGATTTCATTATGCACATTTTTCTGGAAAGATCGAACGATCTTTCCAGACGTAGGCTATTTGTTTCATAGTGGTGTTTCAAATGGCCACTTCACAAGAGCTACCGTTTCTTTAAGCAATTGACCTCTCAATGCAGTGGGTTACATGGGATTTTACAACAGCTACGGGGCGTTGTTAAGCCTGACGGGCCTAAAACCCCCATAGCTGTTGTAAAATCCTGTGTAACCCACTGCCTCGAGTGGTCAATTGCTTTTCTACAACGGTTACTACATCTATATTCACAAAAAACACACAGTAGTAACATTCAATCATTTATTTACCGATCATTCTTATCATTTTAGTACTTACATAATCTTCCGCGATAGGCTATAGTTCTGAATTAAATGGTTGCCAGGCAACATAGGCTATCTCGCCTATTTGTATAGGCCTTGTTCACATAAGTCTATATAGGCATCATTTTGGTGGTTCACGTTTATTTGAACGTTTCCATCTATGGTGCAGTTATTGAAACAGTTCTCCAGAGCACTCGTTTTTGCTGGTACTGTAGGGGTGTGGAAGTGCTGAAGTCGGACTGATGAGTGCGTTTTTGTAATAGATACAAAAGAAGGCGAGGCTGCTGCGAGTTGTTGCTACGCAAAGCATAGTAGCCTACCGCTTGATTTTATCAATGGCCTCATCAATGAGATTGACGGCATATTAAATACTAATTGTTATGTGGTCTCAGCCGTGGGTTACAGAGTATTTTAGCACGGCTGCTAGCCAATCAGAATCAAGTATCCAAACTCTCCGTTGTAGAATGGCATATTAAGCACATCTGTTTGATGCTCATTGGACGGAGAATGAAAGCATATTTTTCGATCCATTCATCTGAAATCGGTCAATCAATCAATTCAATGTTGACTTTTCTTTTTTGCCACATTTGAACATGCCAGCTACACTAGAAATAACTGATGCTAAAAAGAACATCAGGCTAGCTACTAGCTAGCTGCTGACGAAATTAACATTAGCTGCGCTATCAAATAATCTGCGCTGTCAATGACTCCCAGTGTTTCCAGATCGGATTGACAATTTCCCAACCACCCAATGTCATTAAAGGTAGCCCACATGGATGGAAAACCTCCAAATCTGACAACACTGTCAACACAAACCCTTCAAAGCAGAGGACATTTGAAGTGCTGCTTGCAGTGGAGAAAGCAGAGCATTTTGACTCCTTGCGTTGCGGCGATGTCTCAGAAATAATACTATGAAAAGTAGGCCTATAATTTGCTCATTGTCCGAAGACAGTTGTGGTTCAGTCCGGATCCGGACTGGAGTCCGGACTTTGAGGATGGATGCTTTAGAGGACTGTAGCTCCAGGGGAAGTGATGAGAGCACTCCTGTTACTGAGCGTCTGCCATAGAGGGGTTCAATTTTTGTTCAGCATATAACAATCCATTGACCCTCGCTTATCCTATCACTAAGTCTTATCCTAGCAAATAATTGCATGCAAATGGTTTTTTAGTTTAAGCAATTTAATGGCAGTTTGAGTATTTGTTAACTACTGTATGTAGGATCCTATGGTATCTAAAAGGAATGTAGCTGAATAGTTAATTCCCAAAGCTTCTCTCTCTCTCTCTCTCTCTCTCTCTCTCTCTCTCCCTCCTTCGCTCTGTCAAAATGTTGGAACTGTTACATCTCTCCCCGTTGGTGCAGTTAAGTGAAAGAGTATTCCATCTCACACACACTCACCTATCTGCTCACTCTTGAAAAGTATTAATGACTAATTACCTCATTTGGATGGATATGAGCATGTAATTAGGCAAAGGCAAACATCTCACATTTATTTTTGCAATTCCGTCTCACTCAAATGCAGAGTTACTCTAATGATACAGAATAACAGTCACGCCTAATTGGTTCCTCATGTGTTTTTTTGTGGCTGCCTATTAGTGCAATATTTTCAACATTCAATATTTCTTCAAAACGACTTTAAAATGTCACTGATAACATTGCAGGATGCTTCCCTTCTCACAGACTACCTCCTTATTTGACTACCCCAACATAAGGGAGGCTCCAAAGGGAACCAGAACTATATATTTGACTTCCTTTTCACTTTAATGGTGCCTTGCTGCATGCTCATTAGTCCTGCAGACTACAAAATGCTGTCAACAGATTTTTTTAAATCCTCCCAACAGGATTGTCTGCAGCAACCCTAGCACTTTCTCCCCTTCATCCATAAACTCCACTTTCCCCTCGACCGTAACATGCTACAGAGAGGGTGCAGAAGGGATTAAGCCACATCACTGTGTTTTTAATTACAGCTCCATGTCCCTTTTACTAATTAGTCCCTGTGCAAGGGAGCGCGCTCTGCCTGGGCTACAAGATGTTGATTCGCTCCCAGAGACCTCCTCCAGTACCTAATGACGGAACAAATGAGATATATACATTATGTGGACATATCATCTCACAAAACACAATTACAGTCTAAAATCCCAAATCCGTATTCCTTTACATCTAGTTTACTGATGCGGTCCTTCAATGATCAGAAAAATTTAATGATTTTCTCTCTTAGCTCATAACCTCAATGAACCGAGAGACCCAGTTTAAACTCATTACCATTTTACTAATTTATCTAAAAACTACCAAGCATCCACAATGCTGTATGAAAAATTACATCCTGCATGCATTTATGCTCATATTTTCCCTCTGAATAAAAATGAGAGCAAATTGTGCTCATCATTTATACATGCTATCTGGCTGGACTGTAATACATCCTGCAATATTTAAACAAACAATGTTTGACTGTAACCTCAGGCATTTATATGTTAATCAATTTGATTTTCAAAAAGAGAGGGAGAAAGAGAATAATGTGAGAGAGCAGGAGAGGGTCAGATTCAGAGCTGAGTGTACCTGTAGGAATACAGGATTGGTTTAATTTCATTCTCATTCAAAATGGAAAAGGTTGCTATATCTATCCATCTATCTATCTATTTATCTAGGGGTGCATCCCCAAAAATTTGAATATTGTGAAAAAGTTAATTATTTTCCGTAATTTAATTCAAAAAGTGAAACTTTCATGTATTCTTGATCCATTTCACAAAGTGAAATATTTCAAGCCTTTTTTGTTTTAATCTTTATGATTATACAATATATTAATTAATACACTCAATACTTGGTCAGGGCTCCTTTTGCATGGAGGGAATCAGCCTTGAAATATTTGTGTGTAATTATGTCTAATGCATCTTTAATATATGAAAGTTTCACTTTTTGAATTAAATTATGGAAAATAATAAACTTTCCACAATATTTGAATTGTCTGAGATGCACCTCTATCTATCTACAGCCCCCCCCCCCCCCCCCCTCTCTCTCTCTGATACTACCTGATAGTAGCCAGGGTAATTATCATCATTCATCCCACGATTTTATCAATTTTGGGGTCACACCTAACCAACTGCCTCTTTTCACATTTTTTTCACATCTTTTGTGGAGGGACAGTAGATTTTTTACTGTTTATCTCATGGTTAATATGCTGAGTTTCTTTGTTTGTAATTCTAAACATAGACTCAGTATCCAGATGTGGATTCTCCTCTCTCAATGTGTTGTGCATTAATATAGCTGGGGCTTTGAAGCCTCATATATCTGACACTTGTCATGAATCAAATCTCTTTATCTTTCATTTGTCTTTCTTTTTTGCAGTGGCTTCCTTTATCAAAGGGCTTCATGATAATGTTCAGCAAATCATATACAGTATGATGAATAAAACATGGTCTGCATACAATAGATTCTTCTTTGAGAAAAGAGAAAAACCTTCTTTCTTTTTTTCTGGGCCCTGTCAGTTATGCTGTAGACATTTTTACTTAAATTGACTTAATTATGCACCATCTAATTACTTCTCTGATATGATTCACCACAGGACATATGGAACATCCTTTAGAGCCCTCTCTCTCTCACTGTTAGTGGTGATACAGGCAGGAAATGGTGGGGAGCTAATGATGTTAGCAATTCTGATAGCTTTATTTGATAGATTTACTTATGGGAAGAACTTCACAAAAGCCTTCAGCCAAAGTCATTGTAAAGCTTATTTGCTTAAAAAGTTGATAGTTGATAACCACAGCCAGATATGTTTATTGTATACGAAAGGGCTAGCCTCTTGAGAATGAGAGTGTCATAAAGATATTAGCTTGAGGCATGAAAGACATGCTTATAGAACATGCAATAGGAATAAGCATGCTTATTATGTTATTGTGTTTGAACAAATAATGGCAGCAGGCTCATAAGAACACCATTAGAATGACTAATCCTAGACGTATGCCCTCCATAGAATGTCTGTGTTTAGACATTAATGTTTGTATTCTTGAAGTGCCATAGTGACACTCGCCATATTGGCACCTGTAGATGCTAATTGTCCCCTTGACAACTGAAGTAGAGGTACCCTATACCTGTATATAACTAACTATTATAACATATTCCCTATGTTAATTGATAATAGTTTTGATTCGGCTTTTGTCAGTTTGGATCATATTCGATATACTGTGGCCAATTGACAAAACATGTGGGAAGGTCTGTGGAGGTGGGCAGAGCTCCCATAAGACCCTCCTCTCTCTTTCTCCCCCCTCTCTCTGTCTCTCTTTTTCTCCCTCGTCTCTCTTTCTTCTCCACCCCCTTTCTCTCTTTCTCCCCCCTCTCTCTCTTTCTGTCTCTTTCTTCTCCACAGCCTCCTGTGTTCTGGGGACACGCTGCTGACATTGCAGCAGTTAATGGCACTTTGTATCTGATGGCTTCAAGGCCGGCATGGAGGATGTAAACGCACTGTGGGGTGTCTGCCGGCCTGCCTGAAGAGGAGGCGGAAAAAGGAGAGATAAAGCATCGTAATATTACCGCCGTTGAACATGGCCCTGAATACCAATGAAAAGTGGCAGAGGGAGCCGGCGCCATGGCTCGGCTAATCAACAGCCCTCCCTCTCCATAGTCATAATCACCGTCCCTCAAACAGTCTAATTCACTTTTAAGCTACATTTTTTTGTCTAATGTGACTCATCCCCTGGTTTCCAGTGCAGAGGTCGGGAGAGCTGGATTATGAAGGCCTTATCGCTGTGATAATGAAGGCCATTTGTCTTAATCGCGCCACGCCGAACAGTGCCATCATAACACCATTATCTGGGGAGAAGAGATGGTTTTATGATCGCTAACTCTAGAGAACGCCTCCCCTCTGTCATCTCTCTCGCTCTGAGCACACTGTAAACAACAAGAACCTTAACCTCCAAATGAACTCAAAACTGTTCACTTTTGTCTAGACACGGATGATACAATATCCTTGGAAGGTGGAATGGAAGAGCAGATTAGGTCGCAAATCTGCTCAGTGTGGACAGAGGTATCGATGTCGGATACTGAGAAGCTATGACAACCGCTGAGAGCGAGATGAACAACAGGTTGATGTCAAGCCGGGACACTGTGTGTGTTCGCACCCCACAATGCTTGAGAGCGATAACGTTCCACAAATGAGTCATTGATTGAGGAAGATAGCAGCGTTCATTGTGTGACATTTTCCCCTAAATGCTATGCTACAATTTCCTTCTTGACATCAGATATTACCATGTCTGTTGTTCGGACTATAGGGAAATAAAAACAGTTTTCAGCATAGGAATTAATTGTTCCAAGCAGGCCTTGTACTGAAGTTGCTGTAGTACAGGGTTCACTGGAGCCACTGTTTGACTGAACTTCCCCTGGAGAGGCTGCACTGCCACACACTCTAGACAACCTAGATGGGATGTGTCCTCACAAGGAGAGAGCAAAGAAAACCCCCAGTGCTCATTCTGTCTTTCTCCCTCTGGCCCTCTAACTCTCTCACTCTCTTTCCAAACAGGTTGACTCTCTCTCTCTCTCTCTCTCTCTCTCTCTCTCTCTTTCTCAATTCAACTTAATTAAATTCAAAGGGGCTTTATTGGCATGGGGAACATATGTTTACATTGCTAAAGCAAATGTGAAATACAACTACAACTAGAAAGTATATTTCTTGGAGAAAATGTGAGGTGGGCTAGCTGCTGCAGCTGTATGTAACAGCTTCTGCTAGCACTACTACGGACCGGGCAATCTCCATGCACCCACCGGCGAAGACCGTGCATCTCTAGCCCACTCAGGGGCTGAATTGTGGGGTCCGTGGCGTGGACAGTGGCGAGACTCCGCCCCCTCAGGTCAGAGCTGGTCGGAGACAGTGTACCCCTCTCCGGGCCACCTACCCGCCTGCACCGGTGAAGACCATGTGTCTCTAGCCCACTCAGGGGCTGAGTTGTGGGGCCCGTGGCGTGGATAGTGGCGTGGTGGTGAGACTCCGCCCGCTCAGGTCAGAGCCAGTCGGGGACAGTGTAACCATCTCCGGGCCACCTACCTGACTCCACCGGTGAAGACCGTGTGTCTCTAGCCCACTCAGGGGCTGAGTTGTGGGGCCCGTGGCGTGGATAGTGGCGTGCTGGTTAGGCTCCGCCCCCTTGGGTGATGTATAATATGTGTGTGAGCTTTCAAAACTGTAGGAGTGCCAGCAGTTTACAAAATGTGTGAATATTTTCAAAGCAACAGCTGCCACCACTCTAAAAACATAATGATACTGAACATTCCACCAGCAGTTTCAATGGCACAAAAATTACTATTAAAGGTTAAATTACTAAAAGACTATAAAAAATATAAAAAATCTGAATGGACCCGGGAAACAGCTAAACATCATGAACATTTTAAAGTTTGAATGAAGAAGTAGTTGAGGGCCAAAAAAACGGGGAGAATAATAATAAGAAAGAAAGAAATATTGGGAATATCACAAGTTGGGCTAGCTTTTACAAGCTAGCCCACCTAATTAAAGATATACTAAAATATACAGAATACAAATATAAAATGTACAGAGATAAGTACAGTGCAGAAGTGCAGGAATACACTGACACAGATAATTGACAGTCTTTACAGTGGTTGTATTCCATTGGACGTCCTTTTCATGACACAACTACTCACAAATATTGCTGTTGTGTTTGCTACCCCCCCCCCCCCCCCCCTCGCATCCCTTCCACATGCTCTCCCTGATGCTTCGTAGCTTTAATTACATGTGAGTCACCTTGACTACCTTTTAGCATTTCATTTCATTAGAGCACTTTCCCACGTAGGCCTCCATTCTGGGAAGTGTCAGAGCATCGCTGCATCTATGCACACGCACGCCCACCCCCCCCCCCCCCCCCCCCCAACACACACACAAACACACACACAAACACACGTGTAATATCCTCTGTGTCCTTGCATGCTCAGAATCTTAATGCTGTGGCGTGGTTGTCAATCAAATTAGTTGTGTCACACTTCTTCAGGAACCTTTGCAGGATTCTGGATTGATTGTAGGGGTATTTCATTAGTTATTCTTACTCACTAAACACATTCTACCACTCATTATGATTGAAATTGAAGTCCGTACAATGCTATATTGCAAAGATACTTTCATAATTACATAAAAGTTAATTCTCCATTGTTACACAATGCAGAATTGTGTGGTTCCACCTTTGGCTCACTGTTTAAAATCCCATCAATCTTTGAGGTGGTGAGCAGGAAGAGCCTGTACAAATCTAAATAATGTTGTGGCATAAAAGTGCATGCTGGGACTCTTGAGTGATGGGTTCCTTCCTATACAACAGTGCATGACGTTGCTGTGGAGATTATTTTCATTTCAGATACAGGAATGGGGTGGGGGGTAACGTGCATGAAGCCTTCCCCTTCTCAGAGAAACGAGATTCTATACTTAAATAAAGGAGGTTGCTTTTTAGGTTTCACACAATACCAAAACATGTGCATCTCCTTGATCTCACGTTTTTCCTTTGAAGTTTATGATGCTCTAATACATGGCACAGACTCTAGGTCTACACATTTCACCTGGCAATCAGTGGCACCATACATCTTCCTTTTTATCAGCTTCTCTCCTTGATGCTCCCCCTCCATCATCTCCTCTTTATACAGTACCTCTTCACACCTCTCCCCTCTTCCCTCGTTTCTCCGGAGGTAATTATTTATTTGCTGCAGGGTGTATAGATCTAGTGAGTTCCTCTAATGAGAGCGGTGACCTTCAGGCAGATCCACCAGCCTGCTCCTCTCCAATGGTTAAGGGGAGTAATCTTTCCTTCATTAATCAGACCAACAATAATTGCCTATTGATAGGCCAACATGATGGCCACGTTGTCCTTCTTTTTCTTCGCCACATTCAACTTGGAATCCTTGAACTCACCATTGGACAAAACACATTTCGTAATCTGCTCCTCTAGTGTCAAAAGGTGGTAGGTGTGTTCATGGCTCTTCTCATACGTACTGCATGCATGTTGTGTATTGTCACTAATTGCCGATTATACTTTAAAACCAAAATAATGAAAAACAAGTGCATTTTTCCCACATTCACCTTGACCGTTGCATTATGTGAAAGCTTGCATTTGGCAAGTGAATAGAATCAACATTTAATTTTGTTGTGCGTCCTGTGGGAATTGTGGTGAATGCGCTGCTTTGTACTGTATCTGAGATTCCAGCTCTATCTGAGGCAGTCTGATGGGAGCTGTGTCTGTAGCTTTCAGGTGGTCCAGAGAGATGCAACCCTTCAAAATGAACAGCCTGGATTACTCTGTACTTAGAGTTTTTCAAGTGGGCCCATAGCTAGCAACGAGCCAGGGCATGCGCGCCGACTTTATTGACACAGAACTCTGTACTGCACAAAATAGAAATATTTTAACCTGTACTAGTCAGATACATGCCAGGGAAGCCAGGAATAGGGCTAATCATGAAATTCAGTGTACTTATCCTTTAAGGCCTTTTCTTTTCACAACATCCAATAACATGGGCAACAGCACCACCGACATCAATGTCATGTAGGATAGAACGTGAGCAGTAAAACGATTTTGCAGCAGGTATTGTCAAAACTTTTTGAACAATAAGGAGCTCCTGGGGCTTTTCCAGTCCTGCTTGGGTTGCCGTGGTGATAATGAAACACAGATGCGGGCTCACCCTGCTTTAAAGGGATAACAGAAAAATTATGGTTACACATTGTTATTGTACACATTGTAACCCTAGTTCGGGTCAGCAAGTCTGTTCCCTGGGGGGCTCCGCTCCACTAATAGAACTAGGGTTTCAATGCATAACCATCATTCTATTTGGTGGAGCTCCGCCCCACAGGGCTAGCTCCTATTGGCACGACCGCACCATACACTCTGGCTGGCCCCTTAGTAACAAAGGACTGGCCATCCAGGACACAAGCCAGCACTCCAAGGTGAGATCATGCCAAAAGTTGGCCCACCCAAGCACTGGCCCTTCCCCACCACACTCGGGTTATCACAACCAAGGGCAAGGGGAGGTGCGTGAGGGGAGAGCCGGACCGGAAGCGGTTACACCATAACATAGCCTGTCCCAGCCTCACCCACAGACAGCAGGAGACCATCACTCACCAGATGGTCCCGCCCTGGGACATCATGTCTAAAGCTGACCTGGACATGGATAAAAGATAATAACGGACAAAAGGAGATGGAGACGCCAAGTCACCACCGCATCAAAGTCCTCCACAGACACACCATTGAACAGGGCAACCGACGTGGCCACGCCCCTCGTAGAGTGTGCCCGAACAGCCCCAGGCAAAGGGCAACCCGCAGTCTCCTAAGACTCGGCAATGCTCCCACAAATCCACTGGGAGAGACACTGTTTAGACAGCGGTGAACCCACCTTCCCCAGGGAACCATTCACTGGAGCAGACAATGTTGTAAGATTCTCCGGACTAGGCAAAACCAACATGAAGGCTGACAGGGACATTATCTCAGCACTGATGAAACTTACAGAGGAAGGTGACCTGACACAGGAGGTGAAGAATGCATTGCCCCCCCCACCCACACACACACACACAATAAAAATCCTGAGCACTATGCTGCGGCCCTTATTGAATTTACTGACCCAGAAAACCTAGGATTAGCATATTTAATTAAGTTTCTAGTTTAACTAGAAGCTTAGATCGCAATATATGTATTTTATGGTGGCCATTTTGTATTGTATCTTTATAACGTTTGGAGGTTAAAAGTTAGTGTGACATCTCACGTTTCTTATATTAAGGACTTGTCGAGGGAAGTACAAATGTGTGGAAGATGGGGCCTCGGTCTGTCGATCATATCTGACTGTAAGCTCTCTTTGACAAGCCCACAAAATCAGGTGAACTTGTAGAGGGGGAAATTTGTGAATATAAAAAGGTATCGATTTACTGCACTTTTTGTAAAAAAAAAAAAAATCCAATATATGCAATAAATAGGTCCAGGGGAGTCAAAACTATATGTACAGAAAATATAGCCAACAATGTGTGGAGCAAATGCAGAATTTGGTTTTATTATGAGCGAAGCCGGCCCGGTGCTGAGCCCCACCCCCTGAACTGCACCTTATGGAGTGAAAACGGCCACTTGTTTATATCTGATACGCTGCACCACTGCCCCATCTAGTGGCTGAAAAAAATCGAACTGAGCACCTTTAGAAATGACAGAATAACAACACTTATGGACATATTAACTTTGATTTTACCTAAAGATAACTGGCATGTGTCACATTCAACCTCTGTGTCTGGGTTTTGGAAATTAGTTTTTCTGGTCTCGCATGGTTCGATGCATTTCTAAGGGGAAGAAATAGGCCTTAAGTTAGTGAAACCTTGAAATGGTGCTTAATTACGAATCTTTGTTCACCTCTTGTGGATACTGTATTCATACTGCCAACATGTGTCCTAGTTTCGCCACATAGACTGAGCTCTTAGTTCCCCCACTTAAACAATCTCCTATTGGCTGATGCATCCCTGATTTATGCTGCTGCTTTTAATGAGAGCATCATCCTCAGGTTCCTATACACTGGTTGATTTACTGTATATTCTGGTCAGTGTCTCCCAACATAACCTGGCTGCAGGAAGCAGAGTAAGTATCAAAACAAACACAGTGATTGCGTTACTGTCCCCCATGAAAACCTCTATACCTTCAGGAACCACAATCACACAGCCTGGCTAGGGTCGATGGACCTAAACTGAACTTCCCATTTTGAAACTCACTGAAAATTAGAGTATCTTAGTTGTCTCATTTGCAGGGCCTGCAGGCTGCAGGGTAAAGAAGAGAGAAGGTGCAGAGGTCGGGTGCAGATAATTCAATCATGGCTGCCACGCCCATGGGAAGAGGAGGATGGAGAGAGGAGAGATTAGAGTTGTTGCTTTCTCTAGACAGTCAGAGAAATCTTGTGTACTTATGTAATTACACGGTTAGGGGCTAACATGTTACATTACATGTGCCCGTTTTTGGCGTTATTTCATTGCAACATGCGCCAGGGCACAGGGGCGCAGAATGGCAAGTTCCTACTCATGCATATGCATTTCTGGGAGGGTCCTGGGAAGGGTGGGTGTATTATTATTAATACACCCACCCTATTAAGGATTAAGGAAATTATTACATTAAAATAAAATAAAAATTAAATTATGATTATAACATGGAATCAAAGTGGAGCATTCACAATGCAGATATTCACTGATTACAATTGGCACCATTCAGGGCTACAAGGTTTTGTAAACAAGTGGCTTTAGAAAATGAATTGATGCCAGGGATAGCCTACAATGATCTGTACACTTCAAATCTGCAAATAAGATACATGGCCGATGTGATCATCATGTTAAACCAACAACAGGAAACATGACCATCCTAAAGATAGCCTACCACATCAGTCCTCATAATTTAAAGCAGTCAGTTACACAGAGGTAGCCTAATTATGGAAATGGAAGACTGCGTTTTGTCCCCACGCACATTACAGTTTGAGGGCGGTGACATTGCGGCGTGAGGCGCAGGCTTTGTACATTCAACGCAAACTGAAGAAGCACAGCGTGCGCTTTCTGTGGACTGCCGAATGTGCTGTTTATGCTGCGCTCGCAAACGTTAGTACATTTGCCCCTTAGTCTGAGACAGGTATGCTCAGGCAGGTGAGGAGAAAGTACACCACGTTTGTTTTTTTAAAGTGCTGTTTAACAGGAGGAATCTTGTTAATGTGTCACTAATTCCCTCTAATTGGATTGATGTGTAAAGCAGACAGCAGATCAGTGAACACAGCACTGTGACACACAGTCAGCTCAATGGCAGCTGGCGAAGGCGAGCCATTATCCCATCTTTAGTTTTATGGAACCCCCATTAGGATTAAATTTCATTAGGCCTATTCATGTCAACACAGACATGGATTACCATTTAGGCCACGCATGCTCGGCTGTCTTTAGCCTGCCACACTGTTTGTATTTGATATTGATTGTCATAGAGTACCCAATGGATTATTGTTGGTGTGTCCAGTTATGGCTTCAGAAGTGATATGGGGCAACAGGTTTAAACTGAGTGTAAATATTGATTTTCAGACTCATTTAAAAGTCTTTGAGGACTTTTATTGCCTGATAGTGGACTTCTTTGACTTCAAAAGACATGGTTTTAGTGCTCAGCCCAGTGCTCACGAAAACTAATGAGCAGTTGGAAATACCTTGGCAGTCTGCTCCATGCTTTCTGTTCAGCATCACACAATACACTATCGTTGATGAGTTTATTGTATAGCAGTGATGGAGGAGATATGGGGTGTAGCGAGACTGTGAACCAGTTTCCACAGCAGTGCTCCTGGAGGGCTTCAGTGCATGTACAGTACTGGAAGGAACCTAGCCTTACCCAGAGTGGTCCAGTCGTATGGGGTGCACTAATCAATGTTCTGTCTGACTCTGAGCAGCCCTGGAAGAGCAGTCCAGCAGTGCTTTCACCTGGAGATTTGGTTCTGTAGGTGATATAAGATATTCCTGCTTCAACAGGGGAGACTGTTCTTCACTGTCTGTCTGTCTGTCTGTCCAATATGTCGTCCATACTACAGGGTGTAGGGTAGACTCTAATCCAGTAATCACGGCTGTCAACTGATTAAAACATTTAATCAAATTAATTACATTATGCTGATTAATTAATCTAAACATATTAGCATATATCAATATTTGCTGGGAAAAGCCCCCAAATAAATATATTGCAATTCATTAATGTAGCAGATGAGTAAAGCAAGACATCACTAAAGGTGGCTTTAGAAGTCAATATATTGTTTTATTTCCATATCTTCTGAAATTTTCACAAATACATGTTTTTTTGCCTGTTTAGCAGCTGGGACTGGGCTGAGTGCATAACTTGCAAAAACTTGCTTTGCATTGAGGTGATCAATCCGAAAGTTCCTTCTTGCAGAAAATGCATATTACTGTGTTCTTATCAAGAGTACCTGGGTACCTTTTTTGTAGGTAAATGTTCCATTCAGCGGGTCAGAGTCTTATGCTTCCATCATGTTCCATCAGGCCACACCAGCCGGCAACCTCTGATTGCGGTTGGAATTGGGCAATGTATGACGTAGCCTAGAGGTCCGGGGGCCGAAAAGAATTGAATGCGATTCTCTATTATTTTTTTTATTTTATTATTACGTTATGTAAAAAAACAATAATTAAATTAACTAAATTAATTATATAATAAACATTGAATTGACATCCCTAGTATTAATGTACAGATGGGAGCACATGGGGGTAGTAACCTTACTGGCGGGATCTCAACACACTGTCTGCAGCATTCCGCATCACCGCTCACATGCCCATAGAGGGAGAAGTAATACTACTCATTGACCCATTGGTGTAGCCTTGTCTGGCACATTAGATGAGCTTAACTCCTTGTTCTCCGTCTGGTTGTAATTTAATTATTACGAACATAGCCTATCTATCTATCTCTGTAACTGACGTTGGGCACTATGTCTGTTAAGTCGCGGAACAAGGTATCGGAACAAGGATTTTACACAGTAGGCTAGCTAGCTAGCAGAGTGTTCTCATATGGAACAAGGCATCAAGACGAGTAAGATAGCTAACGGAGCTGACAAGAGATGTGTTCGAAATGGTTCAGTCACTCCCTATTCCCTATGTAGTGTTACCCATATAGTGAACTACATAGAGAATGATTAAACGGGTTTTGGACACTACATGGAACCTCATTTCGTCAGATATTCATGGATGCAGGCAAGCAGACGTGCATCATGTAAACAACCTTGCACTGGTGGCAGCAGGTTGAAATATCAGGTAGTATTCCGTTTCCATGTTCAGTTGAATGTTCAATCCCAAACAAATGGTTGGAATTCTAATGATGTGCAAAGGTGGTTTTGTCAACTTTATTGCTGTCTGCTAATAGCAAGCTGTGAAGGTGCACAATAAGACCGTGATAGCCAGTCAGCTCACGACAGCAACTTTTATAATATTAACGGTGACTAAAAAGCAGTTAGCTAATGTTACTACGATGATTCCTGTAGCTATTTTGATGCTATTGGTTCAACTTCTGTTTCTCAGGCAGGAACAGAGACTAATTCAAACTCACATTAGCAGCAAAACAGCTACAGGAATTATCATAACTGCTTTGGCCACTGATAGCTACCGTCTTCTTCACTTCCTCTCCTTCTGTAAAACATGACAGCGTTGCATTGTGGTATAGTGGAGTGCCTACGTCAGGGGTCATGGGTCAGCTAGCTAGCTATCTAGCTAGCTACCATGGATGTATTAATAGAACTGGATAGGGTCACTCCATTCACTGACTGCTCTAAGACGTGAAGCCCTATAGGACCACGCCATCTTTGAAAAAAACGTGTCATTGGCGCCTTTGACATGCGCAGACAAGGCAAGTCAAGGCGCCAATGACGCGTTTTTGTAGTCCACGAACAGATGTGAAATGCAAACGCGCGTTCATGGCTCTCCCCGCTCTGAGTTAGCAATGAAAATCGGCTTGCTTATTAATCTACTTTCGTCAAATATATCGGTTGGAAAACATATTTTTTATCCAGGCATCTTAGTTTTAACAGTATAATTGTGACTGAACATGTTTTGTTTGCTAGTAGATGGTATTCATTCTGTTCACAACAATGCGATGGACAGCCAGGCGAAATA
The DNA here is from genome assembly GCF_949987555.1 of Borostomias antarcticus. Classification (NCBI taxonomy): domain Eukaryota; kingdom Metazoa; phylum Chordata; class Actinopteri; order Stomiiformes; family Stomiidae; genus Borostomias; species Borostomias antarcticus. Next base: position 50,601,278 of record NC_140234.1, on the reverse strand, counting down.
GCTTCAGGGGACCTGGTAACAGGCGAGTTGAACAGCTGTCCACCCAGAGACGGGATCTCTCATTGCAGCATGAAGTTTGCAGCTAACTCGCTGAGCTCGGGGGGCTCACAGGTCAGTGTGGAGATGTGGTCCCAGGCGAGTTGAACAGCTGTCCACCCAGAGACGGGATCTCTCGTTGCGGCATGAAGTTCGCGGCTAACCCGCCGAGCTCGGGGGGCTCACAGGCCAGTGCAGAGATGTATTACCAGTAGGCTAATTATAGTGGAATTGCTGAATGACAGTTTATCATTTAATCGTTATGCCTACACATCAACTAATTTCCATGTATGTGAATAAAGTTAATTTCAGTTATTTACAAAATATCACGTCTCTGTCCATTTCTGGAAAAGGCAAATCATTTCTGTCAAATGATCACTCAAGTTTTATCACCAACCCCACAACTATTTTGAGTGAGGCATCTAGAGATAGATAACATACTGTAGATATGTAAATAATAATTAAATTACATGGAGATGGAAAAAAAAGATGTGTTAGGTAATGTCCACCTATAACTGGCAATAATGAGGGATCTTTAGTATGTCAATTTTTTATGGATCCACACCTCCGATCAAGCTTATTTTTTATTCGTATCGTGATGAAGCGAAATACTTCCGGGGTTTACGAATAAGGTCTGAGGTCTGATGCTGCATTTCATTTGTATCGGAGCTCGGGATTTGTTGGCCGGGACGGTGTCACATCCCAGTTGAATGCGTTCCAGAAACAAAATGCAAAAACCCACACTTTAACTCAATCTTTGTAGTTCTAGGCAGGTTAGCTATTTTTAGCCATCGTTAGCAATACTATGTTATTTTTCGCATATATATGACTTATCACGTCTTAACCCGATGTCAGTTACTGAGATAGGCTACTGTTCATATGTTCCATGGAGAAAAAAATGGGTTTGAGAATAAGGTAATAATAACAATAAAACGTTATTTGTATAGCACCTTTAATACAGATGATCCATCCATCTTCATCCGCTTATCCGTGTCGGGTCGCGGAGGCAGCAGTTCCAGCAGGGGGCCCCAGACATCCATCAACCAGCTCTGCCTGGGGAATCTTTAGCCGCTACAAGGCCAGTGCGGAGATGTAGTCCCACCACCTAGTCCTGGGTCTACCCCGCGGCCTCCTCCCAGCCGGACACGCCTGGAACACCTCCCCAGGGAGGCGCCCAGGAGGCATCCTCACTAGATGCCCGAACCACCTCAACTGGCTCCTTTCGATGCAAAGGAGCAGCGGCTCTACTCCGAGTCTCTCCCGGATGACTGAACTTCTCGCCCGATCTCTCAGGGAGACCCCAGCCACATTTTGGCCGCTTGTATCCGTGATCTCGTTCTTTCGGTCATGACCCATCCTTCATGACCATAGGTGCCTTTTGGCTCAGCTCTCTTTTCGTCACAACAGTGCGGTAATGCGACTGCAGAACCGCAGCAGCTGTTCCGATTCTCCGGCCAAACTCCCTCTCCATGGTTTGCTCACTCGTGAACAAGACCCCAAGATACTTGAACTCCTTCACTTCGGGTAAGGGCTCATTTCCTACTCGGAGCGGACAGATCACTGGTTTCCTGCTAAGAACCATGGCCTCAGATTTAGAAGTGCTGATTCTCATCCCAGCCGCTTCACACTCAGTTGCGAACCTATCCAGAGAGCGCTGGAGGTCGCAGGCAGATGATGCCATCAGGACCACATCATCTGCAAATAGCAGCGTCGCGATCCCCAGCTCACCGAACTGCTAACCCACCTCCCCACGGCTACGCTCGATATCCTGTCCATGAAAATCACAAACAGGATTGGTGACAAAGCGCAGCCCTGGCGGAGGCAAACCCCACCGGAAAGGAAGACGACTTACTGCCGAGGACATGGACACAGCTCTCGCTCTGGGTGTACAAGGATTGGATGGCCCTAAGTAGGGACCCCCTCACCCCATATTCCCGCATAACCCTCCACAAGACCTCTCGGGGGACCCGGCTGTAAGCCTTCTCCAAGTCCACAAAACACAGGTAGACAGGTTGGGCAAACCCCCAAGCCCCCTCCAAGATCCTTGCAAGAGTGAAGAGCTGGTCGGTGGTTCCACGACCAGGACAAAATCTGCATTGTTCCTCTTCGATCTGAGGTTCAACTATTGTATTCATCTGTATTATAGTTCTTACTATAATACATATGAATTCAGCTCAAAGTGCTTTACAACAGAGCATTTCAATTAAAGATGTGAAATGTAATGATGCAATGATCAGGCTTGTCTTCATTCGTAGACTATGGGAGAAATACACTGTGAGCCCTGCCTACTAAATCTGCTCAAAGATTTCCAACGGGATTTCCCTGTGAAATACTGCAATGGTGAAATGCCGCGTGATGGATAATTTCTAGCTACTCCCAACTGTAGTCGGCAGCGGGCTCTCCTACGGAGTCAGTCTGTGGGAATTACTCAGATTCCTACCTCTTTTCTCATACTTGGTCACCCCTGAAGGTCTCTCACTGAGGTCGGGTATGAAAACAGTCTGAGAGGAAGGCACAGACACAGAGAAAGGAAAATTGAACTTTTTCATCTGCCAGAGGAGAGCTGAATTAATCTGTCCTTTGGCACTGCAGTCATTCCCTCATAAATGAAACAGAGACACTCTCTTAATGTCCCCTAGTGATGGCATCACTGGGAAGTGAGCGTGGAGGTTACATGAAGGTCAGGTAAACACAATGAGGACCCCTAAGAGAGAGGAAACAAAACCAGTTACACGTTGGGCAGCAGATGCCGCTGGATGTTGGATCTTCTGCCTGTGCAGGATGGCTTATTTCATTTTCATTTTATTTATTTGAACAGGGACAGTACACATTAATCAACCACAGGGGTCATTGTGTCAGTCTTAGCAAAAAAGCTAAATTTCAACTGCAGTCCCTGAGGCCAGATGTAATAAGCCATCGCTAAATGGAAAAAGGTTATAGTTAAAAACATAGCACACACTATACAGCCTCACCTACGCTGACACATTGGGTTCTTCCTTCAAGGTAGGACTTCATCAGTGCCAGTGACTCAGTTGAGAAGTTGAAATGTGCCATTTTCTGAATCAGGACACTGTGATTAACAGTGTCCAAAGCCTTTCTGAGGTCAAGAAATACTGCTCCTACTACTCCCCCTTTATCCAATTTAAGCTTCATGTTTTCAAGGAGAAAGCAGTTTGCTGTGTCCGTGGAGTGCTTAGCTCTAAAACCAAACTACATGGGATGTAGCTGGTAAGGTGAGTTGTTAAGCTGTACAATAAGCTGCTCTGCAAGACATTTCTCAGCTATTTTGGAGACAGCTGGGAGGATACTGATGGGCCGATAGTTGGTGAGATCGGTCGTATCACCTGATTTAAAGATGGGTGTTACTATGGCATGTCATCGGTTTCTCTGTAGCCCAGACAGTTCTCTTTGTGGCACTTCTAATCCATATTTGCAACATCTGTTTCAGACTGTTGCATACTGTACTGTATGTTCAGTAACATACTAGTGTATGCTCCATATGCTACTTCCTCCTGTAAAGGCCTGGAACAAGCAGCCTTTACAGTGTGTGTGGTAAATCTGACTGTGTATTGACTTTGGCAATATCAGGTCCTTTGGGGATTGAAAGGTTTAGAAATACTCAGTGTTTGTCAAATGTTTTGTGCTGAGAAGGTGGTAACAATGAGGAGTGTCTACCTTAGCTACAGTATATCCATCAGCATAACGTTACATCTATCAGTAGGCTTTGACTTGTATTGTCCTTAATGGTGCAATCACACCTCTGGTGTCAAATGTTGTGGTGCAGTCGCTCGACCAGGGCATGCACATACTGTACTATACTCTATTCTCAGTTGGCAGAACTTAGAAAAAGCAGTGCATAGTGATGCTATGCTGCTACTGTGAGAGTGTCATGTCATGCCTTACAGAATCACTGATTTATTAGCCTTATCCAGCTTGTAATCTTGCGAGCTTCATAATGTGGCCACAAGCCTAGAAGAATATGTCTCTCCCAGCTGAGAGCACTTAACTGTAATCTATACTCACATGCCCTGGCTGCATGGACCCCATTTCATTAAAGGAAGAAGCGAATTTGTTCCCCCAAGTAAACATAATTCTTCCATTGATACTTACTGCCGATTAGTGAATGATGACATTGAGAGAATATACAAGAAAAGAAAATATACATCATATCACAATTTATCTAAGGCTGAACATTGATTGATTGAAACCTTTATTTATACTCAGGTGAGCTCTGAACATGAACATGATGCTTTGAAGGGTCTACAAAATGATAAGACAATAATAATCAAAAGTGCAGACAAAGGAGGAGCTGTTGTGGTCCAGAACATCAGTGATTACAGAGCTAAAATTGAGAGACAATTGTCAAATGAACATTATTACCGAAAACTGAAGGGTGATCCAACAAAAACATTCAAAAGGAAGTGAAGGAATTCCTAGAGGGAGCACTGGATAACGGGATCATCACTAGAAAGAACTTTGATTTCTTATATGCAAAATCACCCATTATTCCTCTTCTATACACACTACATACACTGCATAAGTCCATTGAGTGTCCTCCTGGAAGACCTGTTGTGGCAGGAATAAATTATATTACTGCCCCTCTTTCAACCTTTGTTGATCACTATTTTAAGCCATTGGTTTTTGAACTGCCAACCTTTGTTAAAGACACTAATGATGTACTACAGTCACTGAGAAGTATTGAAAATGTGCCTGAGTCTACCATACTTTGTACCCTAGATGTAGAAAGCCTCTATACAAATATATCACACCAGGGGGGACTAGAAGCACTGAACTCCTTCCTAAATGGGAAAGCAGAAACAAAAATACATTTTAATACATTTTTACTTGAGGCAGCTGAAATAGTAAATAAATAAATAAAAATTAAAAATTATTTTAGCGTTGGTAGAGATTTTTACTTGAAGATTAAGGGAACTGCAATGGGAACCACAATGGCACCCAACTACGCAAACCTGTAGGTAAGCAGCCAGGGCATTCGGGAGCTTGAGCGTCTGATGCAACTGACGTAGGCTTTTCAGCAATGCTTTTGCAATTTATTTTCAGCTGTTTAGCATTCAGCTGTTTAAATGTTATTTTCTCTAGTAATATGTTTTTATTTTTTGTATTTATGTACACTGGTTTCATTTCAGCTCAGTGTAGAGAAATGCACTTTAAGATAAACACCTTACTGTGCGCGTCTATGACGACACTGTTGACACCATGTATCCGTGACATGCCCGCCCCGCAACACTAGTAGTATCGTGGGGGCCTACCACCTCTCCTGAAAAAAATCCTAGGGGAAACACTGTGTTTGATCATTAGGCTATACCGTAGTAGCAGAGTAATTGTAGTAATAGTACTACTAGTCTAGTAGTAAGCTAGTTGTAGCAAACCAGATCTGTTATTTTGAATATGGCTATCATGTGTTTTTGAATGTGGCTATCCTCATGCTATGCTACTGTAGTGATTTTTGTGGAATTGTGGAGCCATATTTGGACAATTCTTTTCCATTGACCTGTGTATTAAAAGGGCTTCATCTTGTCAGTGAAGCCCTTTGAAACAAGTGTGATAGTAGGGGCTATCTATAAACAAATTGAGCGTGAGAAAGCATACAGTAGATTGAATTTCAAGATCAACACAAAACAGTTTGTCCACACTTGCATTGGTATACTTGATCTGTCCATGACACTTACTCCGCTCTATAGGGGTTTTCATGAATGGTAGATTTGCATCATATGCATATTGAACAGACTGCCAGGATGTTGATGGGTGGTGTCCGACTGATTGTGGTGGGCCGGTCTGAGCCACATGGCAGGGCCAAATTTTTGTCCCAGTCCAGCCCTGCTCCCAGGTATAAAACCTGTTTGATTGGGATCTATGATTTTAGCTATCACCACTTCTAAGCGTTGCGACAACAGCTTAGTAAGGATTTTATAATCACAGCACAGAAGGCTGATGGGGCGAGAGGATCCACAGTCCAGAGGGTCCCTATCTTTCTTCAGTAGGACTGATATGGTTGCCTGGGTCTTAGTGGGAGGCAACTCCCTTGTAGTAATAATTTCACTTCACAATAAGGACAGGAAAGGAGCTACTGTATCTTGGATGCAATTGATTTATAAAATTCCATAGGGAACCCATCAGGGCCGCAAGATTACTTTTCGCAACCCAGTTTAGCAAGAACACCATAGAGTTTAGGGTTAAGGTTAGGGTGAGAGTCAGGTATAGGGTTAGGGTTGGGGTTGGGGTTAGGGTTAAGGTTAGGGGTTAGGGTCTTCCTTATCCCAAAACTCAATGGTGCTATCGCTAAACTGGGTTGTGAAACGTGTAGACGCATCAGGGCCTGGTGCCTTCCCACCCTGCATGGAGCTTATTGCTTGGATTATTTCTTCATTCGTTATGGGAGCATCTAGGTTGGTTTGGTCCTCGGTCTCAGTTTTAGTTAAGTTCAGACGATTTAGGAGTGCCTGAATGTCAGTTGTACTTGATGAAGTTTTTGATGTGTAAAGTTTAGCATAGTATGTTTTGAATTGGTCATTTATAGTTTGGGGATGTGTAGAGCAGTCCCGTCTCCAAGGGCGGGCATTTGGGGGCCAGGCCCGCCCACTGAATCAGCTGGGCCCGCCCTGAACGAAACGCGAAAGACGTACTAAAATCTCTGTGATGACGGGATGACCCCGGGCTATTCTGCATCTGATTGGCTTACCCTGATATACTTTAACCAATCGAACTGACCACTAAAACCTGACCAATCTCAACCAAGGAAGGCACCATATTAGCCAATCCCAGGCAGAGTAGGGCAGATCATTCATTCCGTGCCGCGCGGTTATTTTTGGTAATGTTAACGACATACTAGTGCAAAAACTTGCATACATGGGATGAATTATTAGTGGATGTCAGAAGATTCAGAAGTAGGCTAGTGGTGATTGCTCCTTGGCTTAGGCTACCCATACAAATACAAATAAAACTTCATTTGTGCGCTTTCTTTCAGTGAAAGAAGGCACGAAAATCGACTTTCAGACTGTCTGTCTTAAATGCGTCTTGTATTCTGCCATATCGCTTCATTTTCATCCGTGTTTAGCATTTTGGTAGTGCTCCGTTGCCCCCTACAGTCCTCATGAAAATACAGTCCACGTTACGGTCCGTTGACCGGTCTTACTAGCTCGTTATTCACTTAATATTGTAGGCTAGGTAAAATGATGCAACAACTTGACTGTCCCGTCATTCACATCACCTATTGGTCAATCACGTTACCCACTTTAGCTATATAGCTACTGGCAGCATCAATGAACATTGAAAACGGAGATCTTGAGTAGGCTATTTGTTGAAAATTGATTACAAAATGAAGTGGATTAAACGAGTTTGGGTTACGATATAAGGTAGGTCTTTTGTGATTAATTACCAGTTGTTATGGCTGTGCGTTTTGCTTTGCCTAGATTTAATCGGCACTCGAGAGCGTTAACTTTGCTTCCTGGAGCGGTGGGCTAAGGCCTAGTAGGCTAGTAGCCTAGTAGCCTAAACACTGATTAGTGAGGGAGTAGGCTGTGCCCTAAGGGGGTGTATTTTATCGTTCTGTCTTTCCTCTTCGTGGTGCTTGGCCATTGTTGTCATATAATGGCTCTGTAGTTTATTTAGTGTGTCCCTAAAAGCTTGGTTGTTTCTGTATGTTTTTTGCATATAAAAATGCCACTGCTCAGCGCCCTTCTGGTGCTGTGAAACCTCCCATCAGGGCATGCTTTGAAAGCGCATCCCTCCCAAAATTGTGCAGGGCTTGCTTCGCTGGTCCTGACTTACCCGGTTCTAGGACCCACCAGACGCCAGGGCTTAGTTGTCTTGATAAAAACATTTTTGTAATTACAATCGTTTTTAACGTGTTTTAACTTTACCAAGACAATTATCCACCCAGGGTTTAGGTTCTCAGGTCACCCCACCTATCTGGAGAGGAGAGTTGGCTGGTTAAGTTACTCGTCAAATAAGGCTGAATATGCTAGTTTCATAAGCTGCAATTTTCTTTTGGGGAAAACTTGTTTATTTGTTTGCACAACAGGGATGCCCTTTTGCATGTACAGTACTTTGAATCACTTATGATGGACATGATAGGTTAAGTGTTATTTTTATTTAAAAAGGTTTAACAAAAATGTTTTTGCATATTCTCCATATAACAGCAATCAACTTATTTTGACAGTTTTGATGAATTCTGAGCAGTGAGGAGACATTCCAAAGATATGGTAATGGTAAGGTAGGTAGACAGACAGACAGACAGACAGATAGATAGATAGATAGATAGATAGATAGATAGATAGATAGATAGATATAGACTTATGTCAAAAACACACAGCGGTAGGTGTCGGTGAGAACTTAGAATAACAATGAGAAATGAGATATCCCTCTAAATCTGGCTGAAAAACAACTTAAAACGGGCTTAAAAGCACCTAAACAATTTGTGTGTGCCCCCCCTAACATATTGAATGCCCCCCCTGGCATTTTATTCTGGAAACGGGTCTGGTGTAGAGGTTGAGCTAGGTGAAGTGCAGATTTCAGAGATTGCACTGTGGGCTACTGCTTGTCTGAGCTGATGAATAATTTCCCTGCCCTTTCACCATGTTCATAATAAGTTTGCTTCCTTTTGAGTACCAACCACTCTGTCTGACTTATGGAGAGATTATCAAATTCTGTTCCTAATGGTAGTCGTTCCTTATACAGTTCGGGTTTAAAGTCGTGGGCTAGCCTGTTATCTATGTCAAGTATCTGCTGGGTCAGGTCTGTAAGACGCTTAGTTCGTCCTCTTTTTCTGTGAGCTGTCATGTAAAATAATTTGCTATATCCTTGGTCCAAATCTAAGTCCAAAATGATTCTACGTCCAGTATAATTCTAAGTCAAAAATAGTTCTATAGTCTAAGTCAAAATAATTCTAAGTCCTAACAAATAAAGGCACTTGAAGAAATCAGAGTCCAATGTAGCAGGTCTTTATTGCTCCTTCAATGAAAACAGCATCAAAAAACCGGTTGGTCCACGGGGGGCCCCCTCGTCGATACAACAACTCTTGTCCTTTGTGCAATGTCTTATATAGCCTGCCGTAATCCCCACCTCTTTCTTGACCACAACCCACTTTCCAAACCTCATCCCTACTTTGGCACAAATCCAATGGTGTCTAATATGCCGACTCAGCACCAACCTATGCCCAAATATGTCCCTTTAGTACACCATTATTTCCGGCAAAGGGGGGGAAATAGGGAGAAAGTTGGGAACCCTATCGGTACATGGGCAATTGTAGACTTTTTTTGTAGTCAAGACTTAAGTGCCAGCAACAATGAATTCAATCTTTTGACAGATCAGGGGGGGGAAGAGGAGAAAATTGGGAAATTAACAGGAAGAAATCGGAGTATCTAAGGGGTCAGGGAGAGCAGACTATTCCAGCAGGCTCAAAGTTCACACATCAGTATTCTACTTCTGCAAAAAATAAAACATTGTCTTGTAGCCTATGGACTTATCAGGTGCATCTTTTTTCATATTTGCTGATGCTAATGAATTGTAAATCTAATAATAATATTTCACTTGATAACCTCAGATAAGATTCTACGTTAGCCTACGTGACTTATCTTGTGCATATTGGTAGCCTATGTATTCATATTTGCAGATACATAGTAAAAAATAAAACAACTGTTTAGTCTAACACAGGGCTACACATAGACCAAATTTCCCTGGGCTATATGAGAGATGCAAATGAAATGTTCTCTTCTGATAGTTGTCTTGCTAGCCTACAGGACGTCTGGTGCATATTTTTGGTATTCATAGATGTTTATTCATTGCAATAATGCTTTTATGCTTAGTCTAAAATAGGTCTATATGATAGCCGTAAAATAGCTGGGCAATATGAGAGCTAAATCATGTCTTTTGCTGTCTGCTAGCAGACATATTGAAATTACATATGCGTGTAGAACATATTTCGATGACCAATACCAGTGTGATATGCTTTTGGAGAAATACCTTCACACTACTCAATATAGTCTCTCGGCTACAACCGAACAAATTATCAGAATTTGTGTTTTGTGACACGTTGATGTCGTTACCACATTTTAGCTGGTTGAAAATATAGCAAAAACAAGTCTTAGACGTTCTGACCAAATATCACGAGATTTAATCTAGAAATCAATATTGAAAACACATTTTGTGCACACTGGGAGGAGTCACGCAAAAAAAACAGCAAGTGGATAATAATGTTGGATGAACTTAAACTGTATTCAATGTTAAGCCTACAGTTTCTCCCAAAAAATAATTTTCAAATCATAACCCATACAAGAGTAGACACTTCAAATAATATTCTCTATTCAAAAAAAGTAACTAAAAGCTAAAAGTTAAAAAGCCTTTTGAGAGATGCTGCTATACGCATCCAATATATAGTCCTTATAATCAGTTTATTGTATGTCCTTCATCCATTCCCTCACATTATAGCTCCTGTAATATGACGAGAGCTATTCAATCAATCAATCAATCAAACAAAGCTTTATTTGTATAGCGCATTTCATACCCAGAGGCAACACAATGCGCTTTACAGAGAACAAGGGAGGTGGGCAGACGTCCCACCCCTACATATTCCAGAGGGAAGCAAAAAAACAGTATCACCCGGGGCAGGGCTGGACTGGGACAAAAAATCGGCCCTGGCATTTTTGGCCCAGACCGGCCCACCACAATCGGTCGGACACCACCCACCAGTACGAAATCCTTGCGGCCCCTTTAAATATGCAATACCACCGTACTATTTCCCCAAACCACTACAAAGATGAGTAAGTTCCGTGGACAAGTGTACCAGTGCAAATGGACGAGTGTACTCACTCACTCTTGACTCCCTGGTGGTCAGACGTGGCCGTGGAGTACACAATCTCCATACTCAAGTAACAGTTACAGTAGAAGTACAAGAAATTGTCAAAGAAAAAGCTCTGATAGAAGTCAAAGTATAATTTCAAATAATTTATTAAATTATTATTATTATTATTCAAATGTAAGTATAGAAATATATGTACAAAGTATACAAGTAACTCAAAATGTTGCCTGTGAACTCCACTGGGCTGAAAAGATCTCCTCCTCAAACAAGGCAACCTTTAAAAGAGTGAGAGGGAGAGACAAAGAGAGAAAGGTGAGAATGATAATTGATGGAGTTAAATGATCACAGTACTGGTCCAGTATCTTCAATTGAGAACAATGTAGAGAGATAGTTGCATGTATTTGATACTTACTTAGTAATAAAGGCTGCATGACCCTCTGGATACCCTCAACAATAATGGCATCTCCTGAGAGAGAGAGAGAGAGAGAGAGAGAGAGAGAGAGAGAGAAAGAGAGAGATAGAGAGAGAGGGGGGGAGAGAGAGAGAGAGAGAGGGAGAGATGAGACATGATCAATGATAAGTCATACATGATTAAATGACAGATTCAGATGATCAGAGTTGCATGAATTGTAGGCCTATACTTACTTACTGGAAAAAGGCTGCATGGACCTCTGAATACCCTCATCAACAATGGCATCCTGAGTGAGAAAGAGGGAGGAAGAGAGATGAGACACGATAAGTGAGATAAACTATAGATTCAGATAGTAACAATATCTTCTAGAAAATGTAAGCAGTTGCATAGATTGTAAACTCACTACTTACATAAAAAAGGATGCCTGTGAAGTCCACTCCAGTTAAAAGCAAAGTGCTTCTTTTCAAACAAATGAGGGCAACCTTTGATAGAGAGGGAGAAAAGGGGAGACAGAGAGAAAGGTGAGACTGAGACATTATAATTGATTGAGTTGATCACAGTACTGGTAATTACATGATCATAATATCTTTATCTTTACTGGAAAAGGCTGCATGACCCTCTGGATACCCTCAACAATAATATCCTGACAGAGAGGGGGGGGGGGGTGAGAGAGAGATGAGACATGATCAATGATCATTTTTAAATTATAAATGATTAAATGACAGATTCTAGAAAATATAAAAACATAGTTGCATGTATTGTATACTTACTTAGTGGAAAAGGCTGCATGGCCCTCTGAATACCCTCATCAACAATGGACAATGAACCACACAAGTTAGGGCCGGGCATCGTTTGAGAGACAGGGGAGGGGGGGTAATAATGAGTCACACGATCACACCATCTTCAGTCTAAAAAGCTGCTACATTATTATGAATAATTTTATAATAATAACAACAATTTCATATCAACTTACTATGAGTTTCCTCAGTAGCTCACTCTTCTCTGACACTTTGTCAATGACAGTGTCTGTGTCCAATTTGCTCTTATTATTATTTAGCATGTTATCTTGGTCTCACATGTGATCCTCAATCAATATTATAGTGTGTGCATAACAGTAGCAATGTACTAGAAGGGTCCAAAACGAACTTTTTTAACCTAGCCCCTTAGTAACAGTCCTGAAAGGAGCTAGGCTTACCAGTCAACTGGCTGGTAAATTATCCATTACCAATAGATTTTTAGCAGCCAGCCATTGGCTAGTAAATGGCTAGGGTTAATTTTGGACCATGGCCACACACAGCTAACGTTAGCCTGCTCCTCTTTTTCTTCGAAGATATAACGTTAAGTAGCCCAGCAGCAGCAACACTGCTAGGCTAGGCCAGAATAGATAACGTTCGTAATAGCGCTAGTGCTAATTGCCAAGCTAACGTGCTAACGTTAGCACTACTAGTACTGACGTTATCTGGCTGGCCTAGACAAACAGTGTTAACGCTAGCTAGCTCAAACGTAGCTAGCTACGACCCGGTTTGCTTGGCAGGGAGGTGGGTAGCTAGATAATGCTAGCTAGCTGTACCTAGCTAATGCTAGCTGGCGCTAGCCAGCAGATAGCCGTCACCCATATTCATATTTAGCTATAGCTTTTTTAGCTTTCAGCTATATTTCCTTACCGTTTCAACTACACACTCCTCCTGCTCACTCTGTCCTTCCTCGGCCCTGTCATGTCTCTGTCCCTCCTCGGCCCTGTCATGTCTCTGTCCCTCCTCGGCCCTGTCATGTCTCTGTCCCTCCTCGGCTTCCCTGTCCCCCCCTCGGCCACCATGGCCACCAGCCACCTCTCCTTCAAGTTCGTGTTCAACATGGTGTTCTGAGGCGTTGAAGCTGCCCCTGGCGAAAACATATCAGTAAGTTTTGCACATGTTGCAGCATCCGCCTCAAGACTTTTAATCTTTTTAGCTCGTAATTTCTCTGCGCCCCCCTTGCGCTTTGGTTTACTATACTTGTCCTTATCCATCTTTCTCCATCCACTGACTTTTGGCTCTCTAACGGCCCACGCAAATGACACCTGAAACTAACAGAGGGAGGGGTGGGGCCTACATATGATTGGGCCAGCCCAGTGTCAGTATAGAAAATGGACCAATGGGCCGCTGTCCCTGCTCTATGGGCCGTTCGTTAGCCCCCAAAGATCGGCCCACAAGTAGGTCCGGCCCACCGGGCATTTGCCCGGTACGCCACATGGCCAGTCCAGCCCTGACCCGGGGGCCAGATAAGTGAGCTGTAAAAAATTATTCCCTGACCCCTCTCAACAAGGCGATCGAGCAAGCAACTGAAGTATGTTTGTCTACCGGCTAAGAACATTTATAAAGCAATAAATAACATTAAATTACATTTTCAGAGTAAGAGAGGCTAATAACATCATAGGAGAGACATGCCAAACACTGGTGTATGTCTGTGTGTGCGTGAATGTGCCTGGGCCCAGATAGAGGCAGGAGTCAGGGGTAGGGTCGGGGTAGGAAAAGGATACGGACCCGGGTTAGGGTGAGGGGAAGGGGATCTAAGCCCAGGACTGGTGTATGTCTGTGTGTGTGTGTGTGAGTGTGCCTGGGTCCAGGTAGAGGCAGGGGTCAGGGGTAGGGTGGGGGTAGGAAAAGGATACGGACCCGGGTTAGGGTGAGGGGGTACTGGGCCCAGGCCTAAAGCCGGAAGTGGACTGGTGTATGTCTGTGTGTACGTGTGTGTGTGTTAACTAATTGCTACGACATCCACAGCAGACACAGGGGTATCTATCGGACTCAGGGTGGTCTTCTGGTGACAGTGGGGCATCCACTGGACCTGGTTAGAAGATAGAAGGGAGAGAGAGAGGCACTAGGGAGAGGGGAGGCAGAACAGGGTTAGTAGCACACAGAGCCATATATAGAGCAATAAATTACGTAAAATTATATTTTCAGAGCAAGAAAGGCTAAGAGCATCATGGGAGAGGTGTGGCAAATACTGATGTGTGTCTGTGTGTGTGTGTGTGTGCGTGCCTGGGCCCAGATAGAGGCAGGGGTTGGGGTAGGGTGGGGGTAGGAAAAGGATACGGACCCGGGTTAGGGTGAGGGGATCTGAGCCCAGGACTGGTGTATGTCTGTGTGTGTGTGAGCGTGAGTGTGCCTGGGTCCAGGTAGAGGCAGGGGTTGGGGTAGGGTGGGGTAGGAAAAGGATACGGACCCGGGTTAGGGTGAGGGGGAGGTATTGAATGGGTTTATGTTAGCAATCCTGGTCTGTAATCATTGAACAAAAGCCTAGGAATTGTTTTGTTTGTGTGTGTGCCAATGATCAAAAATTCAAATAGGAATTTGATATGGGGTTTTGGATTACTGGAAAACAATGAAAAGAGGAAGATGGGAGGCCCGTCTGTGGATGACCCAATGATGTGGTGAACCATGTAAAATGGCAGGCCTTATCTAGGCCTATGGAATGCTGCGCTGCACTCGAGGATGAAGTTGGGTGAATGGATGGATACAATTTTGTCTTCTTGGTAAAGTTGATTTAGCTCGAAAACATGAAAGAATAAAACAAAAAATGCAGCAACACAAAGTAGATGAGATGGTGGTTGGGAAGCAAAGGGAACTGTTTAAATTAATGGCAATATACCTGGCTTAGTTCATGGAGTTTACAACCATTCATCTCACAACATAAATAAATAAGGTGAACAGTTAGGTGATAATATTGTTATCACAGCAGCGCAGATTGAGATTGAACAATTAGAGATTAAAATAAAAGTAGGCCATCTTTTTGGATTCGTCACAAAAAAATAGATTATTTTAAAAACAGGGAATGCACCACCAGACAGGGAACATAAACGGGGATGGAAATGTGTTTGTTGGGGATGGAAATGTATTTTGTGTAGCCATGAACATCCGCACTAGTGTAATCCAGGCCTAAGGCTGAGGCCCACTCTTTTGCACTTGCTGAGTGAGTGACAGGAGAGCAGAGCAGACAAGGGGTCTCATCCCAAGCTTATATTTTACAATTTACTTTTTATTTGATGAAAGTGGGTGCTGATATGAGAAAATGAATATATAGACTAAGTAGAATTCAATGATTATTTCATTGTATGGTCTACATCCAATATACAAGTAGCCATATGTTGGGTAAAATTGATGAGTAATTGATGAGAAATTGATGTTTTAGCTCCTCAATAACAAGATACAAGATATCCTAATAATAAAAACAGTTCACTGCAGTACAGTAGCAGTGCAGTAAGAATGTGGTGTGTGCCAAGTTATCATTAAAGGTGTCCTATTATGCTAATTTTCAACAATTTAATATAAGTCGTTGGGTTCCCCAAAACATGTCGTTGAGTATTTTTGCTGAAAATACCACTCAGCATAAGCATTCTAGCATGCCTGTATACTCCTCCATTGACCACGAGATCAGATTGAGCAGATTGAGCGTTTTTTCATATGCAAATGAGCTCAGCTAAGAGCTAGTTGGCAGGCTAGAGAACGAGGGCTGTTGACGGCACTATGCTGCCTCAAATAAAGCTGGCTAGCCTGGACCATCCACACTTGATGCCCCTGTGACAAATTTTATTGTCCTCTCTCTCTCCTTGACTAAACGATAGCGTTATTGCCCACGTTATTATCTCCACGGTTGCATGCCATTACCTCTAGCTACATTTGCTAGCTATACTCCACCAGGCTATATGACACCATTCGACTACAAACAATAAAAGCTAGATTATGTAGGTCGAGGGAAATCCAATGATGTCCACTTCTTAACATTTGATCATTTTTAATGACCGCTCGATGAACTAGAAGTCTACCAATTTCATTTAATTTACGTTACTCTAACATGATGAGATGAGCATCCGGGTTGAGTCAAAAGGGGAGTTTGTTCGTTTTAGGTAGCTAGCGTTAGTACTATATGCAAACAAACACACTGCATAATTACTTACAGTGTCTGCATAATTTCCATGGACAGTTGGTATTGCTTGATCATTCAGAAAGAGTATTTGAAAATCCTGCATATACTGACCTAGGTATAACCTGTAAATGTCTCCTGTCATAATGTTGTAATGTCTTACTGTCTTATGTCTTAAGTTATGTCTTGATGTCTGAGAGTGCCGGGCATAGTGCATTTCATTGTATTTTATAATACACATGACAATAAAAGCCTTGAACTTGAATTTGAACTAGGTTGGAAAAGTAATCGGCCAAAAAATACATACAAGAACAGAGCATTTTCGGTGCAAAGACATTATGCTAGCTAGCGAGGTCCCCGAACATGACGTAGAATGACACGGAAGATTTGAATGGCTTGAAGGGACTGTTTTCATTTCGGCTGACCAAAACAAAATGACTGGGTTGTTTCACTTCATACTTTGTGTGTTAGTACTGTAGGCCCATCAGAGACTCAAATGTAGATGCAAAAACAATGACAATGTTAGCTTTGCAAACGTGGACCCCTCTAAGTTAATGATAAATACTTCTTCAAGAAAAAAGATTGTCGGTATCGGATCTGTATTGGCAGATATCCAAATTCTGGTATTGGATTCAGATCAGAACTGAAAAAAGTGGATCGTGCATCTCTAACGGATGTGATATGTGCCGAGAACGACAGTTTGAGTTGGCATCACCACTGTGTTGTCAATGGTGGTGGCTAGGTCGCGATGTGGGCAGCCCTTCCCCGGGAGGAACAGCAGCTCAGTCTTGTCCGGGGGTGAGGTGGTGTGTCGCCATCCACTCTGGGATGTCAGACAAGCATGCAGCTGTAAGTGCCTCCACTTGTGTGTCAGAAGGGGGAAATGACAGGACCAGCTGGGTGTCATCGGCATAGCAGTGATAGGAGAAGCCATGCGAGCGAATGACAACCTAGATATGTAGAGGCAAAAAGAAGAGGACCCAGGACAGGCCCTTGTGGAACCCCTGTAGTCAGACTATATGGTTCCGACCCATAGTCTGACTCCATGTCACCTAGTAGGAGTGACTAGGTAAGTAGGATGCAAGCAAGGAGAGTACAGAGC
The DNA here is from genome assembly GCF_949987555.1 of Borostomias antarcticus. Lineage (NCBI taxonomy): Eukaryota > Metazoa > Chordata > Actinopteri > Stomiiformes > Stomiidae > Borostomias > Borostomias antarcticus. Next base: position 50,584,010 of record NC_140234.1, on the reverse strand, counting down.
CTGTGATGCCTATCTCCTCGAGGGTGGAGAAGAGGATTTGGTGGTCTAGGGGCCCAAGAGGTTGTTCTGGTGGCAGTTGGTTAAAGCACGTTCAAGTGTTTTTAATTGAAAGGATACCGGCAGGAAACCGGTCAGTCGTTTTTAATGTCAGAGGGGTCAAGTGGGGTCAAGTGATTTTCAGGAGGGGGGTGACTTTGGCAGCCTTGGAAGCAGAGGGAAAGCATCCTGATACAAGAGATGTGTTGATGGGCGCAATAGACTGAAGGAGGGAGGAGGGGATAGGGTCTAGGGAGAACTTGAATTAGTGTTCCATCACCTCCATTATCTTAAGGCTGATTTAGAGTGTCTTTTCTATTGAGCTTGATTGTGCTTTGCTGGAACAAACACTCAAGAAATCATAAGCAAATCAAAAACATTCCTCTCTAGGGCTGCCTTAGAGCAGCCATTCTCAACCAGAGGCAGTGGAAGCCTACTGCCAAATAGTTAGGAAAAAATAAAGTTTGGTAATTTACTAAGCTAGTTATTTTTATGTCTAACACACTCTAGTGTACTCAAGAATTAACATATAAATAAAGAATGCCAAATTAATGCATAATTTATGCATAATTTCAATGATCAATTACATCTGAATATCACCACACCAACCACAGCCGTTGGTGTTGAGACCTTTTTTTTGTCATGTACCTGTATTTGGGAAGGTGGTAATTCTGAATTTTTGTAACAATCAAAAGTAGCCCTTAAGTTACAAAAGGTTGAGAACCCCTGCCTTAGAGTAATTGATAATACTTGTGCTTGGCAATTCCATTCCTATTTAATGTCGCACACATAGCTCCAAACAAACCTTTGTGAAAGTCAAGCAGTCAAATTAACTAGGCGTGAAAGTAGCCTACTCTCAAAGAATTATTACGTTTGCGAATTCATAAATGTGGTTTTATAAATGACATCCTTGCTGGTTAACAGTGATTGAACTTCATACTTTTGTAATTTTTTATGTAGCAAAACTTTTTTGCACTTGAATAAGCTTAAAGGATGTATTTGACTTTGCAAATTGTCTAGCTTTGGCTTGGGCCTCTGGCATGTAATGTGCTGTTGTATTGGATTGCTTTTATAATAAGATTAAAATGCTGCAGCCATTCATCACCATCCAAAGTGAAATCAATCACTCTCAGACCATAATTCTGGTCACTTCTGGGACATTCATTAGTGTAAATGTTGAGTGGGCATGCATAAGAAGCACTGAAATTAATGTCATTGTAGATTTCTGTGTCTCAAGACTGATTTGGACAGATTTTTACAAATTTGGCAAACACATAGATTTTATGGCATCTAGGTAGATATAATAAGAGCTGGTATTTTTTTGTCTTTGTTTTGTTTGTTTGTTTTTTGTATGTATTGTTATATGTATGATGATGGTTATTATTATTTTCCTTATGTCTTTTCTGTACTGTTATCGTTATAGTGTTTGAATGAATGTGCGGGTGCGAAGCAATTATGGGTGTAGGGTGGTTTAGTGTGCGTATCGGGAGGGTGAGTGTTGATGCTTCGGTGGGAGCGTCTGTGGCTGTATGGATTGGGGGGGCAGAGAACAAACTGATTTCCAATTGATTAATTTACTAATTTTCATTATTATTTCCCTTAGCATGGGGAGGGAAGGGGGGGAGAAAAGGGGGTCAAAAATGTGCATGTTTGATTTGTTAGACATTGATTTACTTTGTCGAAACATGTCATTGTAAAATGTAATGTTATGATTAATAACACAATAAAAATAAAGACTGATTTGGGCACCAGTGTGAATATGCTATGTTTACGTTTGAAGTACTGTAACCTACAAAACATGTGACTCTCAGAGGCAAGCAAGTAGGCCTATTCCATCTTCAGAGATTAATAGAGTTATTTCTGCCCCACCATATGTTAAAAAGTATAGTATCTGTCTGCCTGTATCCCTCTGAGTCTATTTCGGAGGCTGACAAAGTTACTTATTCGCGTGCTTGAGCGGAAGAAGAAAACTTTTCCTCACATCAATTCCTTCCTCACCCCCACCCCCCTGCACCCCTTACAGTTTGACATGCAGCGCATCACACTGGAGGAGCTTAAGCACATCCTGTTCCACGCCTTCCGGGACCACCTGACGATGAAGGATATCGAGAACATCATCATCAACGAGGAGGAGAGTCTCAATGACAACTCTGGGAACTGCCAGGCAGAGTTTGAGGGAGGTGAGTGGAGTATCAGACTGAAGTGGTCTCTGTGTAGAGAAAGAGGGAAAAAGTGTGTGTGTACGAGAGAGAGAAGGAGAGAGCTTATTGATTGAATGTGTTTGTGGGGCTTGAGGTCATGTGGTCTGGTAACCCATGCTGCATCACTGATGAAATATGAATAAAGATGGCTCTGCTGGATTAATCCACAGAGATGTATGCATATCATAGTTGCTGAGGGTGTCTTAATCTTTTTTTTACTTGGTTGGGTTTGGAGTTTTTAATATTTCTGTCTGCAAATTTAACCATGTATAATGTAAGCAAGAGCCAAAATGGACACCCAGAGGTTACCCAGAGGCCAGAGGTCTTTTTTTAATCTCACGCTGTGGCAGATACACCTTGTGACACTGGCTTTCTAGACGGTGTGACTCAAAGAGCCACAATGTTTCAATTTACAGCGGTGCGTGTGGCTACAGCAGGGTTGAGAATGGATTGGAAGGTGTTTTATCGGGGTATTGAGGTGGACTGAGATTACGATGTGTCCTTTATGGGATGTGTCACCCGCTCTCCTATTGGCTATGTGTATGCTTGTGCCTAGGGCTGTCACACATCAGTGACACATCCTGCTGTATCATCCCCAAGGTCTTTGAGAGGCACATGTGCAATAGCGGAAGACTTGAATGTGTTCAGCCATGCAGAAATCAATACCTGAGTATCGAACATGATCCATCATGTTACTGTACATACTGGCCCTTAATACTGATGTGATACATCACGTTAGATTGTTGGACGATATGCTCTGTCACATAGCAGCTACACTGAGAAAAATAAAGATGATACATGATACTGCCACATGATGTAGCCCATAGCCTAAACAGTACCACTTGATTTCCCTGTAGAACACATTTATTGTATCGATATGTATTTATCACACAAAAAACTATTTGTGTTGTTGTAAATATAAAGAGCAACAAACTGTCCCATGTCACAATTTATTTGGCCCATGGAACATGGATTTCCTCTTTCTGTGGAGATGCAACAGCTACAGATTGTGGAGAGTGAGCTTCCATATTAAATCTGCCGGCAGCCCGTTTCAGGAATGCATGTTCATGGAATGTTCAGTGATTGTCCATGTTCTATTTGTCAACAGTTGCTCTGAGCCATGAATATGAAATCAGAATTTGAGAGATCAGGTGCGACATTGGCCTTGGCTGGTTATGAGTCTGAGATATATATTTGCAGATGGCTATTGTGTGTGTGTGTGTGTGTGTGTGCGTGCGTGCGTGCGTCTGTGTGTGTGCGTGCACATGCGTGTGTGCATGAATTTATTTGTACATGGCATGCCTTTCTGTGTGCATTTTGCCGATATCAGTATAGTGAGTATCGCGCTATCATGTGTTTGTCTGCATGTGTGTGTGTGTGCGTGCCTGTGTCTTTGGTTGTATGCCCATGTGTATGTGTGCATGCCTTGTGGTGTTTACACATAATGTATGTACCATCAGGGGTGCCAGCAGGCTCCGCTGGGCAGTGCCATGACCACTCGCTCCCCTCACTTCCTCTCTTACAGCCCACCTCAGTACCAGCAGCAGAACAGATGTCCCCAGCACTGACACCATGCTCAACGCCAGGGAGCTATGCATGAATTATATATCACTGAATCTCACAGCACCTGAGTGTACTGTTGCTTATATACTAGTGGAGTCAGTTACTGTACCAGGACACAGTGTTTTCTACTCTGTACACTGCATCCTTACATGTTGTGCAGATATTAGTGTGATTATTTTACTGTCAATGAGGGGAGCTCCGTTCATCTGGAAAATAAATGGGATGAAATACCTGGGAATCCATATTATATCGCCAATTACAAAGATTCTTAGTCTTAATGGCCCAGGTATCACCTAATCAATCAAGGATGATATTGATAGATGGATGGCTCTACCGTTGTCTTTATGGGGGAGAGCGGAGATATTAAAAATGAATGTTTTACCAAGGCTCATATTATAGCTTATCGCAATTGGGGATACTGTACTGTCTGAAATTAATTAATTGATGCAGTAGAGGTTCTGGTGCCTGCCCCACCCCCCCCCCCCATTTATGTTTGATGTTGTTATTGTTTTTATAGGGCTTGTGCTGTTTATATTGTCTTTGTGTCTGGTCCTATTTTGTTGTGGTGTTGTTATGTTAAGAGTATGTCCTGTATTGCATTGTCTGTGTTTGTATTGTGATTTATGTTTCTTTAGAGGTGGGGGCGACTCAGGGTGCGGGTATCTTACACGTGTTCACCAAAGCCCGCTCCACAGGGGAGGGTCTGGGTATGGGAGCTGAACATGCAGCAACCCGGACCCTTCACTGTCGGGGTGGGTGTAGGTGGGCACGTGTGAGTGGTTGAGTGCCTGCATCCACGAGTTGCTCTCAACTTACTTTATTTTTATTTTTTTTAAAGAGTATGTCCATGTCCATTGTTGTGGAAAACTACGGAGCCCCTAAAGTGACATGGGGGGGAAAAAAAAATGATGGTGGAGGAAAAAAAATAAAAAAAACATGGGGGAAAAAAAACAATCATGGTGGAGAAAAAGAAAAAAAACAACATGGGGGAAAAAAAATGATGGTGGAGGAAAAAAAACAAAAAAAACATGGGGGAAAAAAAACAATCATGGTGGAGAAAAAGAAAAAAAACAACATGGGGGAAAAAAAATGATGGTGGAGAAAAAAAAAACATGGTTGAAAAATATATACTTAAGTCTCCCTATCTCCCTCCCCTGCCTCCCTGCCTCCCTTCCCCTGTCTCCTTTTCTCTCTCCCCCAGTCTCCTCTCCCTGTCTCCCTCCCCCTGTCTCCTTCTCTGCCTGTCTCCCTCCCCCTCCCTATCTCTCCCTCCCTCTCTCTCTGTCTCCCTCCTCCTCTCTCCCAATCTCCCTCTCCCTGTCTTTCTCTTTCGGGTCTCCCTCCCCCTCTCTCCCTCCCAGTCTCCCTCCCCTTGTCTCTGTGCCCGTCCAGTAACCCTGGGTGATGGTGATTGCTACACACGCCCTGGTCTGGTGTAGGCTAACCAGCGCACAATAACCATAGCCTACTACAGAAAGATAATAAAGGAGTAATAAGGACACAATACAGTTAGGCCTACTGCAATTAGGAGAAGTGGGCTTACTTTAACACAGAAGCAACCACATCAAAATAGACTAATTTTACACATTACACAGAGAAAATGCACAACCAAAATAGGATTTATTGTTAATATTTTCGAGACCCCCCAAAATTTCACAAATCATGTTTTCAGGGGTGCTCATGTCTCATTTAGCGCAGCCATAGCTCCCCTGACTCCCCGCACAGTAGTCTTACTGACACAGGTAGAAACAGAGAGTTAAGGCTATAGGGTCAGGGCTGAACCAACAGACAGAAACAAGATCCCTCTCTGAATTATTGAGGGGTAAATGTTGTGCTTAACCATAGCTAAACAGTGTCAGTGGTCCCTGCTCTGACCTGGAAGTAGCCTACACCTGGAAGTAGGCTACATTTCAAAGTTGATGGGTAAATGTTGATGAGTAAGTTTTGCGAGATCTCGCAAAAGGTTTTGCGAGATCTCGCAAAAACTATTGCGAGATCTCGCAAAAACTATTGCGAGATCTCGCAAAACCTTTTGCGAGATCTCGCAAAACTTACTCATCAACATTTACCCATCAACTTTGAAATGTACAGATGACAAGAACCCCCCAACCCTGTCATTAAGAACCTCTGAAGCAACTGCACCATGAATAAAGCCAGGCTGGATAAAACAAACACAATCAACAAGTCAGTTATTTTCAATATATAGGCCAGTACCGTCTTTCTGGGGACCTTTATTTTTAAACAACCGCCAAACCGGAGGTCCGTCCGCTAGCTACCTAACAGTTAGCTCGCTAGCTGTTATTCAATGATAAATGACGTCAAGCACTGACCAGACTGATGATTCAGATGATCAGAATGATTATATTACTTATGTTTTAGCTTGCTAGCTAAATAATATGAACTAGCTACTGGCAGTAGCTAGCAAAATCTCTGTATCCAGAGATTCGAGCTAGCCTGCTCGACGTGAAGTCACGTTAGCCAGAAGCTAGCTTGTAGCTAGCCACTAGCCAAAACCGTAACATGCAAGGTAACATAACACACCTAGACTAGATACAAAGCCCAAAACGGACAATAATAAAGGCATTTCTATGGAAATTAGTCATGTCGAGGTCCAATTGGTTATTAGACAGTTAACTCAACGTTAGTGTACCTTACGGCGGTGGCTTGTTCTTCTGACTCATGCAATGCTCCAGCCTGAAAGCGATATAAACATGCAAATACTAGTGTTACGCTAGATAACCATTATGGCTAGGTATGTAGAAAAACACAGAGCACAAAACGGATAAAGCCTACCGTTTGCAGCAGGCAAACATGTTTCCTCATACTTCCCAGCAGGAAGACAAAAATGATACTGTGTTTATTCTCTTTCCACGACGATCATGTGAACGGTTGTGGAAGTTCATAACACCAGTGACTTCCCCCCCTTCTGTGAAATCAACGTTCAGTGATGATTCATTCATTCATTCCATTCATCATTCAAGTGAATGATAGCTAAACTCAGTGGTCTTGCAGTACATTTGTAGGTACATTTCAATGTTGATGGGTAAATGTTGATGAGTAAGTTTTGCGAGATCTCGCAATAGTTTTTGCGAGATCTCGTAATAGTTTTTGCGAGATCTCGCAAAACTTACTCATCAACATTTACCCATCAACTTTGAAATGTAGCCTACTTCCAGGTGTAGGCTACTTCCAGGTCAGAGCAGGGACCACTGACACTGTTTAGCTATGGTTAAGCACAACATTTACCCCTCAATAATTCAGAGAGGGATCTTGTTTCTGTCTGTTGGTTCAGCCCTGACCCTATAGCCTTAACTCTCTGTGTCTGTTTCTACCTGTGTCAGTAAGACTACTGTGCGGGGAGTCGGGGGGTCTCGAAAATATTAACAATAAATCCTATTTTGGTTGTGCATTTTATTAATTTGCTATATCATCATCATCATCATGTGTAATGTGTAAAATTAGTCTATTTTGATGTGGTTGCTTCTGTGTTAAAGTAAGCCAACTTCTCCTAATTGCAGTAGGCCTAACTGTATTGTGTCCTTATTATTTATTTATTATCTTTCTGTAGTAGGCTATGGTTATTGTGCGCTGGTTAGCCTACACCAGACCAGGGCGTGTGTAGCAATCACCATCACCCAGGGTTACTGGACGGGCACAGAGACAAGGGGAGGGAGACTGGGAGGGAAAGAGGGGGAGGGAGACCCGAAAGAGAAAGACAGGGAGAGGGAGATTGGGAGAGAGGGGGAGGGAGACAGAGAGAGAGGGAGGGAGAGATAGGGAGGGGGAGGGAGACAGGCAGAGAAGGAGACAGGGGGAGGGAGACTGGGGGAGAGAGAAAAGGAGACAGGGGAAGGGAGGCAGGGGAGGGAGATAGGGAGACTTAAGTATATATTTTTCAACATGTTTTTTTTTTTTTTTCTTCACCATAATTTTTTTTTTTTTCCCATGTCACTTTAGGGGCTCCGTAGAAAACAATAAAAGAAAATGTTTAAAAAGAAAAAATATATATACTGTCAATGAGATAGTTGAGTAGTTGATGAGTTACTTTGGTTAGTTTCCAGCTTCTCGCTCCAGAAATGGTTGAATTAGCATACCATTTCTATGACATACATCCTACTTTGCATGTGAGATTTTATGGGAAAACTGTCAAGAACACTGTCAAGACATTTTTCATCTATAAAGTGACATTACCAGTACTGACTGGATTGAACAACAAAAACAGAAAGAAGGGGCGAGTGACATTTAAAGTGGAGTCAGCAGCATGGTACCTGCAGGTCATTTGACCCTTCTCACTAAATTACCAAATCCTCTTAACCCACGTCGCCATTTCCAGTCCACCGATTGGCCAGCGGGGATGAGACTTGCTGACTTACCACTTTCACGGTGGAGAATGATTGAACTGGGAAATTATATAATGCGAGAAGGCTGGTTGGCAAGCTGTGCGTTTGTGTGTGTGTGTGTGTGTGTGTGTGTGTGTGTGTGTGTTTGCCTTGTGCAAAATAATGTATGTGATTTATACTGGATGTGCAACTGGATGTGCACCTAATGCACCCCATACCTATCTGTGTTAATTCTGAATATGAACCCAACAATACATTTCTATTCCTCACACACATCCCCTACTGTGGACACAATTAGAGCGTGTGACGTGGGTGGAGCCACAGCTGCTGGGATTGAGTCTCACTCAGCCACTCACTGCCCAACAACAGAGCTCATTTACCCAGCCTAAATCAGCTGCCAACTCCATTAGAGCCAAGGTGCTGGGGCTCCATCCACAGTCATTTGTCCCCAGTAACACTGATGAAAAAGACTCACCACTTTCCTTCAAGGCCCCTCTTTAATGCAGGATAACAAAAATGGGAAACGTGTTTTGTGCCAACTTTAAATGTTTTATAATCTCAACGTCTTTCTTACTGTTCCTCCCTCCCTTTCTTCTTTCTCTGCCTTCCTCCTTCTCTTTTCCTCTCTAAGTCCATTCTTCAAAGAAGAACCGGCAGACGTGTGTGAGGAAGAGTCTGATTTGCGCCTTCGCCATGGCCTTCATCATCAGTGTCATGCTAATTGCAGCTAATCAGATGTTACGAAATGGCATGGAGTAGCCACACCCACTGTGAGCGGGGGGATAAACACACCTGCATGTGCATGCCAATGGGTCAGGTAATATCCTGTTTAGTAGAAAAAAGAAGTACGGAAATGCCTCACTTAAGGTGACAAAAAAACAAGTTCTTTATGATTTATTTTCCGAGTGAGTGACACTCCCGATATCCAATGAGACTGAGAAGCCAGCATGAGGAGTCTGCAGGAGACTCCCCCACTTAACTCTGGCAAGGACATTCAAGGGCTGACTTTTGCATAATTCTGCTGTCTCTGTTCCTGAAACGCAATAACACCCCCAAGTACAGGAGTTCAGACTGTCGTCTCTTTACCCACCTAGAGTCAGAGTATCTGCAGATCGGTCTCCTGCAGAGAGTCTGATGAGCTAGCTTGAGCTGCAGTCCGGTTTGGGAGAGGGAACTAATTGGGCTCTTATTATAGTTTCCAGAGGGAAGGTGGATGCAGCATTCCGGTCACTAATTCAAAACAATAATCTGATCAGTTATTCTGTGTTCAAATGACTGACACACAACATAGAATTCCCATGTCTCCAGTCTCTATAAAATGTGTTTAATAATATGGCTGAGGTAAGAGCAGTCCTGAGGTATATGATGAGAAGCCTGGGCTTTGCTTTCTTACTTCCCCTTGCTCACATAGACATTTACTTGAGTGCCACAGAGCCCTTGCACTGTCTCATCAAAAACTAAGAAGGGTTTAGAATGAGGAAAGATGGAGACCTTTGACGTATATAGATTGTTGCACTGTGTATGCAAATAATGAATTTGGCCTTACTGATTTGGATTTGGACAGACTTATTCCAACACATGCACAAGCCTTGCTCATGACCCCTCTCTTGACATGTTTCTGAACTCCTGTATTGACTCATGGTAAATCATTAAAAACCACCTTCAGTTTTCTGAGGACTGCTTATAATATCTACTGCATGTGATCAAGTCAGCGTCTGTAAATAATGTAACCCACGTCTTGTCTACATGTTCTATGATGTACTACTGTATGTGCATGATTGTCAGTACACTCTGCTCAAACAGGTTCAGAGGTATGGGGCAGGAGCACTGCCAACCAGACAGAGGCAACTGCTGCACCACAACACACAATGGTAGAATGCTCTCTGGCTGTGTCTCCCCCAAACCCTCTGACCAAAGCCATAGAATTTAGCAGAGATGCGCTGAAGAACACAAATTTGTTTGTTTTTTGTCTGTTACACAATCAAATGAGAACACACATATTTTTCGGCAGGAACAGTCTATCAATGTTTATCAGTTTCATTATTTTTTCCACTAGACCTACACTTTCTATCCATCCCAATGAACTGATGGGGAGAATAACAACTCAGACTTGTGCAAGTTGCACAAGAGCTCCACTTAGGGGATATATTGAGAAAGGCTACTCTTCACAATGTATGTGCTTGTAGTCTCACACAGTGTCAGTTTTGTCAGTAGCGATGTGAAGTCAGCTGAATGTCACATTCTATTCAAAATGGCTGATCATTCAATGTTTCATTGTATTCTTATTCTTAAAGATTCTTATTTATCTTATCTGTATAAAGGTTGAGTGTTCAACCAAATTGTAGGTGGAATTGCACTGTTTGTGAAAACATATTTAAACAAAGTGTATTTATTGGAATATACTTGCCTATGGCAGAAAATCTCCCTTTGACCTGGAAGAGGTTATATTTAACATCATTATTCAACCTCATTTTTGCACCTCGATGACATTTCTTTGTTCTATGATAAAAATGAGAGCATCTTTTGCAATAGTATCTTTAAAATGTGATGTACACTGGATGAATATAACGGTCACCAATTTAGTTTGATTGGTGGGGAAATTAAAACTTAATTCATAATGATTCTAATGAACTGTGCTGGAACTGGAATAGAAATGTGAATGAGTACTTTATATCCGTAATACATGCGTTCAGAGTTCTAAGTGATGGAACTGTACCTGCCCTCACAGAAGCAAAACATGCCTTGAAATGATTGAGATGATTTAAACTGGGTAAATTTGGAGTGGAACAATCACAGTCTGACTGAGGTAGCATGGTGGTTGAATCACCCATGTCTGTGCTGTATAACACTGTACATAGCTAATATTTAAACAAAATACATAAATACTGTATACACACATGAAACACATACATATATAAACTGCATGCACAACATTTAAACATGTAGACTATCAGGCAATATTTTAAGTTGTACTAATAATAATGATAGAATGAATGACGGATCTGTAAATATTGAAATCTGTACTAAAGTGAATGGGAAAGCATTTATGCAATAAATTATCTTTTTGTAAACCACATTGTTAATAACTGATCTCTTTGTAAACAGCATGGTTGATAATTGCCTTTGGTTTGGAAATGTCTATATCCAACATTCCAAGTGCCTCTTCCATTATATGGCCACAAGATGGAGATATAACTCAGCGGTTCAGTTTTATTGCAAATTATGTTATAACATACAGTTTGGTTAAATCTCAGTGTTTCTTATACCCGTGCATCCTTTCTAGTCTCCATGTGAACATGCATTGAAGGAGACAACATGAGGTTCCTCCCCTCTAATCCTTTCCTCCAACACAATTTGAAAAATAATTAAGTAGACTTTTGAGATGCACCCATCCCTTTTCCCTGTTCAAGTCAACTGTTTTTACCAGTTATGCCATTTATATGGTAAATGGACTGCACTTATATACTTATATACTTTAAAATGGCCTCTCATTAACCCATTCACACACCAATGGCAGAAGCTGCCATGCAAGGTGCTAGCCTGCTCATTGGGAGCAATTTGGGGTTCAGTGTCTTGCTCAAGGACACTGACATATGGACAGGAGGAGGCGGGATTTGAACCGCTGACCCTGCAGTCATTGGATGACCGCTCTACCTCCTGAGCCATAGCCGTCCCCTAAATGCACTTAATTTGTCTGAATTGATTAAACACAAATACCACAACGATTCAAGAGGGAATATGGAAATCACCTCCTTAGACTGGTAAATCCCAAATCCTCAAAATTACCACTGCAAATCATATCCTGTATGGTCTATGCTATACATAGTATAGGAAAAATTGCCTACCACTGAACAATAAAACAATCTGTCTGTTCTGTGATTGTGACTGTAGTTTATCAGCAGTGAACAGTGACACAGCAGCCTGCAGGAGCTGTGCCTCCCAGTGCCCTGTTTAAATGACTGATTAGCATTCAGTGTTAGCATGCAGTCTATGCCCTCCACAGCCAGACCTTCCTCTGTGTCCTTCCTGGTAAAAGGCCTCGTGTGTGAGGAGATGGAGGGTCTGCTCAGCTGCCTCCTTGTGCCTAATGGATGACTTTTTTCCCCTCATATTACCACATTTACTGAATTCATCCATTGCCTGAATCCACATGGGTGATGGTAGCTTCAGATGCTGGTCAGCTGAAGTAATGCTGAATGAGGGGGTAATAATACAATATATGGGATTATTATAAATACATATATGGGAAATATTTTTGCGAGGTCAAATTAGCAGGCAGTTGTTTGGTATGAAAAAGATCATATTTTAGACTTATGGCTAACTAATGAGTTCTAATGTGGTTTTTGGCAGGATGCTGAAATTTTTTTTAGTTCACATCTAGTTTCCCCTATGATTTTACAACTTAATAATTCTGTTTAAAGTTTTGATAATCTGACAACCCCAACGGTTATAAAATTGATAGGGTATATGGAAGACATTTCCTACATTTTTATTTTCCAGAGGTCGCCTACACATGAAATGTATCACCTCCCTTAAGTGTAATAAAATCCTCAAACACAGATTTAGTCCAGCAGTTTATTGGAAGACCGTTCTGGGAGATGAAATCCAACTGATAATACTAGCCTAATAAATATGAATATATGACACCTAATACAATTCAATACAAGGAGCAATGACCTATACCTTTGTGTGATTTTTCATCCACTATCATTGCCTGCTCTTCCATGTGAATGTTAAAAAGTGCCTCAGGTTGCTGCTTGTTTGTTAAGCTTTTTTGTAATAATATGCTAACAAGGTCACTTAATTGGTTGTGGGGGAAATAGCAAAAAAAAATCACTTATAATTGCATTTCCGGTCATGCTATTGGACTTGGATCTGGTGCTACAGATTTCTTTCTAAAGTGTGCTTCAAGTAATTTACCCTATCACTTGTTGAAAATTTAAATCAAAATAGTACAAATCCTATGAATCCATAACCAATCAAAATGTAGGCTTACAGTCAAATAAATTATGAATGTATTCAGACCTGTAATATTACCAAATCCTATTTTGCTGATACTCGATCGTGATTAAAAAGCAATTCCATGACACATTATCTTGAAAAGTTTGTGATTTCAAGTCTCAGTTCTACCTGTTTCACCAATACCCATGAGGAATGGAGGCAGTAGTTAATAATAGACAATAACAGTAGCGACTAACTCACATGCCAAATCAGAGCATTATTAAATTTGGAAGATTTCGTACAATAAATCTAAGCACCAGCTATTCCACTCCCTTTTCAAAGATTAGTTGGCTACAGGGACCATTTCCAAAACTCTCCCATATCTTCCCGTAAACACTTGTGATTTTATGATTTGCTGATATTGGAGGTGACCATAATATGAATGGATATTCCCTCAAAAAAAGTGGACACACTTTTCAAAACCTTTCAGCTCACTTGACACTTGAATGTGATAGTATAATAATTTGCAATAATTGTACATTGATAAAACCTGACAATATAATAATAACATTGGGGAAAATAGTATCACATCCTTTTCACTTATTTGACGATCCAGCAATTACATTATCCAGCCTTCACAAATTAAATGTAATTTGTAAGTAAATAATTAATTTTAATAATGTTTTAATTACATTGCAATTTATTCTGTTATCCAAAGTTTCAGCAGTCCCCAAAGGCGAACAAGTTGGTCAATTGTGGCTGTACTGTTTCACAGTATTCTTTATGGTCCATTTCTGTCCGGAACAGGTCTGGAGAACCAGCTGGTAACCGAAGTAGACGTTGGACTTCACCACCTCCAGACAGCGCCCCGTGGCTCTGTTAATAATCGGCTCATTCTGAACAGCAGAGGAAAAGAACGTTCAGGCTTTAATAGGCTTGGCAAGGTGGTCATGTACCACACCCATATAGAGAGGGATAGATAAGATGTAGGTAGTGGGCATGGTCATCTTATTTAATATGCCGGTTGTAGCTTTTTAGAAATATATGCACAGATTACAAAATTAAGCAATGACATAGAAACCGCTGATACAGTAGCTTATCTCAATGTCAAACCTGTCAGACCTACCAAAATGTAACATCTCTGCAGGAGACTACTATGTACTATGCATACTATACTATGAAATACTACGGTAATGTTGCAAGCCAACATCAGAAGGGTCACTTCATTGGATTCACACCTGGGAGAAGTGCCAGGCCTTCTGCTTGACATTGAAGACCGTCTCACAGTTGACAAGCTGCGGGAAGCTGCTGACCTTATCGTCCATCAGACAGCGTGTGTCCTCCCCTGTGCTGCCCAGGGAACCCAGAAAGAACTCCCCAGTCTTAACATAGCGCCCCAACTAGCAGGGAACAGAGAGAGAAAGAGAAACACAATAACTATGCTGTGATTTAAAAAAATAAAAGGTGTTGACGCAGGGGAAAAAAGACACTGATGTAGTTGGAACCCCCTATTCTTCAGGAAGTTAAAGGGCATATACAGTACAATTCATTTTTAGCAAATTTATATTTGAAAAAAACAACATCACATTTGCAAGTATTCAGATCCTTTGCTTTGACACTCAAAATTTAGCTCCAGTACATCTTGTTTCCATTGATCATCCTTGAGACGTTTAAATAACTTGATTGTTTCTAAAGATGCTGCACTGTCATAAACATCTTACTTAGCTTGTTTTGACTCTTGTTGCACTATAATTTTCCTAACCAGAAGTGAGTTACATAAACCACACATCATTGTGCTCGAGGACATGGCCTTTTTCTATTCATTGATAGAAATTTGTTGAATGGAATTTTGATATGATTCCTATCACGTCTCATTTAAAGAGTGGTTGATGCCAGTGACAAACGTCTCCGTTTAGCAGACATTCATTGTACTTTCAACCTCTCCGTCGTCTCTGGTAAGCTCCCTCTTGAGTGGAAATCTGCTAGGGTGATTCCGCTACATAAGGGAGGTGATAAGGATAAGTTGGATAATTATAGACCTATCTCTAGGTTACCCTGCCTGGCAAAAGTACTTGAGACTTTAGTAAATAATCAACTTAAATCCTTTCTCTCTATCAATTCAGTACTCAGTCCTCATCAGTCTGGCTTTAGAGCCCAGCATAGTATAACCTCGGCGATTACCTTGGTTGTGAATGATATTACTTCAGCCTTAGATAAGAAAAAACACTGTGCAGCCCTATTTATAGACCTTTCGAAAGCGTTTGACACAGTTGATCATTCACTGCTACTGAATAGACTAGCTAGCATTGGTCTAGATGAAGGTGCCCTCAGCTGGTTCCAGGATTATCTATCAACTAGGCACCAATGTGTGAGAGTTGGTCATGCCCGGTCTGAGTTCCTGTCCTTAACCAAAGGAGTCCCTCAGGGTTCAGTGCTGGGTCCTGTCCTTTTTACAATCTACATAAACAATATTGTATCTGCATTGAATGGGTCATGTCAAGCACATCTTTATGCTGACGATACAGTTATCTATTGTTCTGCAGATTCTGTGCAGTCAGCCACTGAAAAGCTGCAGCTTTCCTTTATTGCATTGCAAGAGGTCCTTTTTCATCTTAAACTCGTTCTCAACGCTAGCAAAACAAAGTTTATGTTATTTTCAAGGGCTAAAAATATTGATTATGATAAATTACAGATATCATAAAAAAATGGCATTCAAATAGAGAGAGTCACAGAGTATATAAATACCATGTTGAGAATCTTGCTTCTAAGCTGCGATCATCAATATTTTTATCTGTTCTTGATTATGGTGACTTAATTTATCGGCACGCCGCAGCCTCTACATTGAAACCTCTGGACTCTGTGTACCACTCTGCACTTAGATTCATTACAGAAGACAAGCATGATACACATCATTGTATTCTGTATAGTAAAGTTGGTTGGTCATCCCTAGCAGATCGGCGTGACCATCACTGGTATCTGTATATCTTTAAGGCAGTTATCGGTAGACTACCCCCTTATATTGCCGCCCTACTGGACTGGAACATTCCTTCCTATCAGACTCGTTCCAGTAACTGGCTTGTCAAGGTCCCTCGAGCTAATACAGAGCTTGGCAGGACAGCGTTCTCATATGCTGCTCCAAAGTCTTGGAATGACCTTCAGACTTGGTTGAAGATGGAGGTTCTCCCTTCAATTACAGAGTTTAAAAACATGATCTCTGTCTTTGGTGATTCGAGCTGTAATTGTTGTTTTATTTGATGTGTGATGTGACGTTTATTTGATGTGTGCATTGTTCACACGGTGACACTGTAAATGAGGTGCATGCACCTCAGTGTCCTTTCGAGTTTAAATAAAGGTTTGAAATGAAATGAGACTTTGACTGGGGCCACTGCTGGTATCGGCTTTGTCATCTAAAGAAGCGCTGCACAGTACTTTCTGGTACCACCAGTGTAGCTTGTGCTTGTCCTTTCATCTGGAAAACAGGTCATGGACTTCTCTAAATATACATCAATATAATTTATATACATAGACCTATTGTATCAAAGAAAGCAATATAGATACAGTATGACATTCACTGAAACTGTATCTGTATTTTGTTTTTATAGAACTTGACCCAAGAGAACACAAGTCTGTATGCATGTAGCAGCCACCTGAGGTGCCAGTCCATGACAGGGGTGCAGTATGGCCGTGTGGTTCTCCTTCTCTCCCTGGTCCAAACACAGGTGTGTGGCGTTCTCATTACGCACCTACAGAAACACAAACAGAGAGCGAAAGAGTGGGAGGAAAATGGAAAGATGAGCTGCATTTATAAAAAATGTTGTAGGTTGAAGTTGTCACTAGATACTGATCTTGAGTCTCTTAATGGTTAAGTTTAGCATTTACAGAGCATAAATTGTTCTTTAGATCAGTACACAATAACATAATTGTTACAACATTTTGTGGGTGTCCCCCTATAGATACCATATCTATAATACCTGAACAAAATTCAACTATCAAACCAGTTGATAGTTTGTTGATGGTATGAGAGTAGCATCATCTCAGTACAGTACTGTAGTGCTACCAATTCTTAAACTTGACATGCATTTTCTGAAACCTTACCTGTATGTCCAACCACTGACTCACCTCCCCATAGTAGAGTGTGTTGTTGTACCTTCTCATCTCTGGATAGACGTTGTCCAAGTACCACTCAAAGTTTTTACACTGCAGTCTTTTCCTCAACTCAATCCTCTGGGAGATGTCTCCAATGTCTATCCCATGGTTCTGCATGAATATATCCAGGGTTACAGAGACCAAGTCTCAACACAACACTGGTCATATCGAGTAAGTTACTGTAGTTCTATGGTCAAGGAGTTTTACAGTCTGAAAATAAACAGATATCGGCACTTAAGGGTCTTTTAAATAATAACAACTCAGAAATCAAGTGGTCTATGCTGAAAATTATATACTGTATGCTCCAAGCTGTTTTATCTTTAAGCAATCATTCTCTACAGTACTGTGCAAATCAATTCTAGAAACAATTCAGAACAATGCTAACTTCACAGTTGATCTTGAGTGGCTAATGACAGAAACAGTCCCCTCTCCTCATTCACCTGCATTGGTATGTTCCAGGCCATGTAGACGGCGGACTTGAAGTCGTCCAGCCAGACCTCTGCCACGCGTAGGGCGTTGCGGCGTGTGTGGAGGGCCAGGTTGCTGAGGTAGGGCTTCTTGGTCCTGGCGATGTGAGCCACTCTGGAGCAGGGGAGCACTTCCATGCTGCCCCCACACAGCCACACCTGGAGGCCAGTAGTGAAGAAGGTCCACACATACACACACACACACACACACACACACACAAAGAAGTGCATTTGGATTATCACATCTTTAGCAACACATCTTTACAAACCCAGTACAACGGAATACACAATGCATTCTTAGACAATTCACCATGCACACAGTCACACTTTGCTCCCTGGCCAAGTCCACAACAGCATTCAGCCTTCTCCTCCACCTGTACGTATTCATCTTCATCCCCCCTCCACACAGTCAAAAGACACTTTCACACTTTATCCTCTAGGGCTCCTAAATGGTGGTTCATTTATCAGTAGTGCCACAATGTGGCGACCCATGCTCCATTTAAAAGAGGGGAGAGGTGAAATTGAAAATGGGTGACACACAAACCCTGATCCCCAGCTCTATATTCTCCCCTCCGTAGACGTCCATGCCAGAGTCCAGCAGTCCCAGCTCCCCAAAGAACTCCCGGTTGGCCACGAAGGAACAGCCAATCATTGCAGGGGTCCTGGTGGGGGCATGAGTGAATGGTGGAATTATTTTTTTAGAGAACCGTTTGCTTATTGCATTGTGTGAGGGATACAAGCAATCACTGTGTGGGTGTGGGCTTGAAAATGGGACAATTACCCAGTAAAAATAGCATGCTAGCAAGCTAAGCCCTAGAACAAACCAATTAGCTGCAATGCCAACATTATAAAATAGTTTATTTTTGTTATTACTATAGTATTGTTTATGTTACTCTGTGTGTGTGTCCATGTAGTATATGGACCTAATTGGGGCGGAGGTATCTCCGTCATCCCACCACTTCTTGGGCGGGCTGATGTACATGCACCACAGCTCCCAGTTGTAGCCGTGGCCAGAGTTCTCGTAGCGCTCCAGCTCGAACGACTCATGCTTGATGTTATCGATGGAGGGCAAGATGATCCTCCGGTGGTCTGCTTTGATTCTGGTCAGAACCGGCTCAGCCCTGGCAGAGAGAGACAAGACAGATGAACTTCTCTTATTCTCTCTCTTTCTCTCTTTTCATTTATCTTTCTCTCTCTCTCTCTCTCTCTCTCTCTTTCTCTCTCTAAGTTAGTCCCTTTTGGTTCCTCCAAGCTGGACTTCTTAGGTGTCCTTTACGAATCGACTCAGGGGGTCAGTCCACAGAGAGAAGCTTTGGAAAGCTCTGGGCCGTGTTTCTTGAGTTTCAATGTACCTTAGCGCTCTAAGAAGGTTTCTAAGGTGCAATGTGTGTGCCATATACAAGTCAACCCTGGTCTACATTACATATTACGTTCTAATGGGACACTCCATGGTAGACCTACTTCATGCAGTCATGAGCATGTCTGTTCATGTCTGCAGTTTTAAATGTTGGTTTATGATGACAAGAATTCAAGATTCAAGATCCGTTTTATTAGCCATGTACTGTATATGCTTCACACACTAGGAATTTGACTAGTGTTAGGCATACGCTATTGCAGACGACATTGGATAGGGTGCAGGACAGTGCAAATGCAATACAAAACAAAAAACTGTGCAAATACAACATACAGTGCAAACAATATACAGTGCAATATACAAAATACGATATACTGTTAAAAAAGGGAGGAACAAATGCAATTTACATACTACATACAGAATGGAGTGTGGTGAGTCTGTACAGTGTGTGTGCAAAGTGTACTGTGATAGATGAGCAATGTTATATGTATACAGTGTGTGCTATGTGTGTGCTGTTGAGGTATATGGAACAATCAAAGGTCGTGTGCAAGTGGTGCTGTGCAGGGGGCTACAAGCGTTGTTAAGGAGTCTGATGGCCATGGGACAGAAGTTGTTTTTGTGGCGTATGGACCCAATCCCGATTGACTGCAGTCTCCTGCCAGAGGGGAGTGGGTCAAAGAGACCGTGACAGGGATGGGAGGGGTCGGCAGGGGCGGCGCATGCGCTTGGCATACAAGGCAATTGCCTATGGCGCCGAGCCACTAGGGGCCCCACAGGTCACAGGTTAATGAAGAAAACAATAGAAAACAAACAAAAATTGCAGAGAAACAATTCAACCGAAAAAAGAGAGAAACTGTTCGAGAAAACAACACCCAAATGAAACGGTCAAAACCTAGTGGTGCACAACACTCAGACGCTGTGCACTTGAAAAGACACAGGCCTTCGAATTGTATCCAAAATTAACATCGTTTTTCACGAGTCAGAGTGGCTCTGCGCGCGCCGGCGGCGATTCTACACCTGTTGTTGCCAGGGATGGCGGCGAAATGGAGCAGGATGAGTAGCGTTTCGGGTACAGTTTCGATCAATGTGCGTGAGAGAGGGAGAGAGAGAGAGAGAGCCAACTGCGCTGCGCATGAGAAGAAAGATAGACAGTATTATTATGGTGACTTAAACACTTGCCTTACTGTTTAAGCTGTGAAATAAATGTATTATCTCATTTTCAAACAGTTGTCTGGCATTGCTATTTAGCATTTGAGTGATATCCCTAATAATAATAATAATAATAATAGCTGCCTGCTATGGGCTTATGGCATCATGTCCTTGTATGCGGACAGCAACGTGGGGGGCGGGGGCGCACTGTTGTTATTTTGCCTAGGGCGGTCAATTGCCTCCCGGGGGGTCGGACACAATCTTTCTGGCCTGTTTTAGGGACCTGGAGGCATGCAGGTCCTGCAGAGGCAGATCATCCTCTCATCGGAGGAGATTATGTGCTGCAGTCTGCCCTTGTTGCTGTTGAGAACCAGATGGTGATGGAAGAGGTGAGGATGGACTCCATGATGGAGGTGTAGAAGAGTGCCATCATTGCCTGGCATGTTGAATTTCTTCAGCTGTCTCAGGAAGGACACTCTCTGCTGTGCTATTTGGTGAGGGAGCTGATGTACAGCTCCCATTTGAGGTCCCAGGAGATGGTGGTGCCCAGGAAGTGGAAGGACTCAACAGTGGTCACTGGGTTGAGCACAGCCTTGGTGGGAGCCTGTGCTGATGGTCCTGGAGATGTGCTTGCCTAGTTTCATGTGCTGCTTCCTGCCAGAAAGGAAGTCTGTGATCCACCTGTAGGTGGGGTCGGGCATGCGCATCTGGGAGAGCACGCCCTCCAGAGTGAACGGGATGATGGTGTTGAAAGCAGAGCTGAAGTCCACAGACAGCATAGGTGCCTGCGGACTTCAGATACTGGAGAATGAAGTGAGGGGCCATGTTAACTGTGTCGTCCACTGACCTGTTGGCTCTGTAGGCGAACTGCAGGGGGTCCAGGAGAGGGTCTGTGATTGATTTGAGATACCCCAGAGCAAGGCACTCAAAAACCTTAATTCCTACAGGGGTCAGGGTGACGGTTCTGTAGTTGTTGAAGGAGGTGATCCTTGCTTTCTTGGGGACGGGGATGATGGTTGAGGTCTTGAAGCAGGCTGGAACATAGCATGTCTTTAGTGAGGTGTTGAAGATGTCAGTGTACACTGGGGACAGCTGATCAGCACAGTACCTCAGCATGGAGGGGGAGACGGAGTCCGGTCCTGCCGCTGTCTGGGGGTTCTGTCTCTTGAACAGGCAGTTCACGTCCTTCTCTAGGATGGTGAGAGGCTGTGTTGCAATGGGGGGGCAGCAGCTGTGGAGAGGTCCGGGCCACTGCTGGGGTGGGGCTGGGTTGATGTGGCTGTTGAGTGTGGGGGGTGCCGAGGGGACCCATTGCTTTTCAAACCTGGTTGGCTGTATTGTTGTATTTTATCTTGGTGCGGGTTGGAATGCATACGTTCTTGACAAAGCTGATGTGTGATGACACAGTGTATGTGTACTCGGCCTGGTTGTGAGTGCCTGCGCAGTCAATGTAGCCCTGATCATGGCCTGTCCACTCTAGCCGGGGCGTATGATTTCTCCTGAGCCTCATTGGTCCACCCCTTTTATGTCCTCACGACAGGCTTGGAGAGTTTCAGTTTCTGCCTATATTCAGGGATCAAGTGGACGATGGCGTGGTCAGAGTGGCCCAGCGCAAAATGAGAGATGACGTGGTAGGCGTTGGTTAGTGTGGTGGTGTGATGGCAGTATTTGGGGGAGTTCATGGCTGAGATTAGTTCTGTTGAAGTCACCTAGGACAATAACAAAGGCGTCCAGGTACTTACGCTCCACACCGAGAACAGTGCTGCTGTATCACTGTCACGTCCCTATAACATGAGTTATTCACATAAAAGTCCCTCCGCCTTTTCTCCTGCCGGAGAGGCCTGGGTCGTGGTCAGCTCTGAACAGTTTGAATCCGTCTAGCTGTACTGCGGGATCCTGAGTTGACTCATTCAACCAGGTCTCGGTAAAGGTCAGGATAGCAGATTAGGAAAGTCCTTGTTATTCGCTACTAGCAGCTGGAGTTTGTCCTTTTTACTGCATAGAGAGCATACATTTGGTAGGAAAATACCTGGTAGTGCTGTGCAAGTTCCGCCTTAGACAAACGAGAGCCCCCGCTCTTTTTCCTCTTTGTCTACGCCTTCGTTGAATGGACAATACACAGTGTCTTTGACCACAATATCCAATAGTTCCATGGTAGGGATGAGAAAGTTGGGTATTAAATCTGCATGGGTTGATTCCCTTATGCTCATAGGGTTGATTCCCTTATGCTCTTAAGTTCCTCTCTGATGAGGGAACTGCTGGTTCTATCGCAAAACACGAAATTACACAAAAAGACAACAGAAAACAGCGTGGACCAAAACACCGGGGCTGCCATTGTGGCACCTGCGCAGTTGGACCTATCTAGGAACTGAGCCAACTCCTATGAGGATGTCATGAGTTTTCAAGACATAAGGCAACATATTTCTGTTGCCTTGTGAGACCATCATGATCTTGCGAGCTCACATTCTGTTTGTCACACAGATGAGGCTGGCCAGGCTAAACAAAAATCCATTTGTACTTCGAGTAAATTTTACTTGGGCAATAAATTTTACTTAGTAACTCCTAATATTCATATTCAAGTACAAGTCTATTTTGGGTCTGTTTTTTGTTTTAATTACACAATATTGCTATAAGGATACTTCATTGAGTATATTGAATAAACTGAAAATTAAAACATTCATTTAGTAGACATAGACCACTTCAGTGTGACGAGGCAGCGATGGACTCACCAGGTAGGTGTGAACTCAACATGAGCGTCAAAGAAGCCCGTCACCTCGCCACTGGCCACCTTCCAGCCCTCGATACGTGCACGGATAAGCCCCTCCCTCCTCTGGTTCCTCACAATCTTCACCAGGCCTGGGTAACGCTTGTTCACATAGTCCTCCAGAGGGCCTTTCAGTTGCTCTGTGAAGCACAGGATGGGTAGAGTTACACGCACGCACGCACGCGTGTGCGCACACACACCACAAATACCAAGACATCCCCATGTCAAAAAACAAACACCAAAGAGAGTTTAGCACTTCCTGTGTTCTACCTCTTGATCTTTCGCTCAAGTGATCAGCCTCCCACTTGACACACCCAGCATCACACAAACACATGACCCATGCACAATGCTCCCTCACTTCACACCATGCACACACACACACACACACACACACACCTCTTTCCCTCTCTCTTTTCCATACACCCACGCTATCTTCTCAGGCCATATTTTTTCCCGGTGGAAGCAGCCACACCTCAGTGCATGGCTGAGAGCAGAGCAGAGAGTTTTGTGGACAGTAAGAGAGTGTGTATTAATTGTTTGCATGCCTCTCCACCTCCCCGTAATAGATGGCTGGCCCCATGCCATCCAGCCATGCCTAGAAAAGGGCAGAATTGAACTGTCTGCAGCACATACCACATATTCTAGCCTTGTAACTTTCCCCACTCCCAGTATCCCCATTTCACTCCTCCATTTGTCTGCCCTCTCTAATTCCCTCAGCCTCTCCACCTATTTTCTACTGGCCTATCTCCCTCCTTCGTTCTCTCTCTCTCTCTCTCTCTCCCTGCTCTTTGTCCATTGCAAAGGACAGAGAATGAGGACAGAGAAGGGGCAAAACAGGATGGGCAATGGGTGAAGAGTGCAATGGGCATTACACTCTTCACCCATTGCCCGTCCTGTTTTGCCCCTTCTGTCCTCATGTCTTCCCCCTCCCTCCCTCCCTCCCTCCCTCCCTCCCTCCCTCTCTCCCTCTCCATCCCCCCACAACACAGCACAGCAGGCCCCAATAAATGAAACCCAAGACATCTTATTGTGGTGCTCCATCTCAACGCTGACATCATCTGTCCCCAGCCTCAGTAACACAGACATGAATTCTGTCAAGGAGACTCGCTGGCTGCCTGTCAACTTGTTGCCAGGTCACTATACTGTAGTTCAGCTGTGGGTGGTGACATGGTCGTGCCATGTGTCAGGGCTGCTTTATTTTGTTTATACTGACCCCCCTCCCCCCCTCCCAAGGCCAATTGTCTTCTGCTCTTCTATCTCAACCATCAGTTGAGTCTAGCACATGTCAGCCAATATGGCCGGTGGTCTTAAATGTTGTGAGCTAGCGTTGGGGTTAAGTGCCTCAAGTGCCACACAATGGTGGGCAGCGCTTCAAGCATCTGTTAAGATCCCACCTTGTCAAGTGGCCTGGCACAGTCTTGAACCAGCAACCTTTTGGTTACTAGTCTCATGCTCTAACCACACCAACCTTTCCAGATGAGACAGAATGTAAACTAATGTGTGTAAAAAATGCACATAAGTTATGCAAACCATAAGTACAGGTATGCAGGACATGTACAGGAGTGGAATGTGTCTACTGTCTACATGGCTGGACATACACTACAGTATGGCTTTTAATCAGTGTACTCTTTGTGGGAGACTTGAGAACTTGTTAGCTCCCAAAATGAATGAATACATGTGCTTTAGCTCACTGGCTAATGCAATCTTTTACTAACCGTCATCGCTGTTGTCGTCCACCAGGATGATTTCCTTGAGCACGTGGGCTGGTGTGTGATTGACAGCTGAGTGAACGGAGCGCAGGATCACCGACAAAGCTTCATTGACAAAGATGAAGATGAGGGAGATTGTGGGAAGGTCCCTGGGGTAGATAGCCTTTTTACACCTGACACACACACATACACACACACACACACATCAAATTACGCCCCAAAATCGGCTTATACAGTATTATTGGAAAGTCACACTCATGGAAGGACACAGTGGGTCCAAGTCAACTGTGCCGCACATTCTTTTGTCATGTTTTTCCATACATTGACAGTATGTACATGCACATGCATTTCCACTTAAGAGGTTAACCTTGGATAGACCTACAAAGAATCAGAGCAACGAGACGTGGGTAAGTCATCATATAATCGCATCAAGTGGGTACAATCATTGCATGAAACCTGCCCCATATTAGATAAACGGTTGTGATTGGCTCAGGGATTGAACGGGAGGGTTTCCAGACTGATGCCTGGAGAAAAACAGAATGTGAGCTCATGTGATCAGTATGGCGATGCCAGGCTAAGTCTGATTGGCTGCCAGTCTGTTCACAGAGATGAAAGGGAATCATGTGCCTCTTCCTGTTTACCACCGTCACACTTAAAAAATAAAAATAAAATAAAAATTCCAGCCCAATCACAGTGTAGCACATGAGGCAGAGCTAAGAAAGCTATTTTTACTGCAGTCTTTTGTTTTAAGACTCGCTAATGAGAAGAAGGGCCAGTCAGTCAACTAGCAGGAGAGAAAATTGGATACGTGAAGTGAAGAGAGGCATAAGCAGAGAAAAGGGAGACAAATTAGAGTAGTGGGAAGATAAATCTGTAGAGGATTAGGCACTGTTAAGTCTAGCTTGAAGCTTCCTGTGCCACGGGTCATAGAGCTACACACACCCCAGAGAGAGAGTGAGAGAGAGACCAGAGGCATAGAGCCCAGAGATACCCTTGTCTCGTGCTGCTTTGATCTCTCCTGGAACACAGGAGCTAAAATAACAAATGACTGTCGGGGTTCCTGTTCCCCCACTGATGAGGCACAGCTAGTGACACCGTCAGGATGAGGGGCTTCTCATCACTGGCTTTCAGATAGTTGCTTTCTTCAAGATTGATAAAATTGATAAGAGGAAGTTTTTTACCACAAACGATTTGGATATTTTGCATTTGAATCTAACTTATTGAATTGACCAAATTGAAATGGGATAGACCCCAACCCTGTCCATATACTGTATATGGACACATGGCTATACTAAATATAGGTTCAAGCACAAACGCGTCATACCCAGCAGTGTGTGTGTGTGTGTGTGTGCAGGGGCGGAGTTTCCCGGTGGCCTGCCCCCCCCCCCCTGTCAACAAATCGCACGACTATCAGAATTGCCTGTCAGCAAAATGAAACTGAAAGTGTTCCATCGCAACGCATTGGCTCGTGGCCTGACTGGGGCTACATTTCCCGGCCTGAATTATTTCCCCAGTCCGCCCCTGTGTGTGTGCGTGTGTGTGTGTGTGTGTGTGTGTGTGTGTGTGTGTGTGTGTGTGTGTGTGCGCGTGCGTGTGAGCGTGTGTGGGCATCTCTATCCACATTTATACTACGAATTCGTCAGAAAGAAGTCAATGAAAGACCCAGAGCCTTCTTAGGCTAAAGCTGCATGTACACTGTGCGATAAAACCCACAATTCATACAAAGAGGTTGTAAGGTGGTCGTGGGTTGTCGCAGACAATCGTAGCTCATCGTATGCAAAATCAGGACTGCGTGAGAAGGTGTATGATCTGCGATTCATTGCTACGACGTTCTACGATGAGGCTATGACCTCCCGACAAAATATCTGGCATGTCAGATATTTTTGTCGTAGATCGCAGATCATATAGAAGTTTAGCCAAGATGAATCGTGGACATAATCGTGGCTGACAGAAATCATAGTGTGAATACAAATCGCATTGTGTGAATACGCACGTCGTATGTTCGTATGGTCTTAAGACGACTTATGGACTTATGTCGTACAGTGTACAGAAGGCTTTAAAAGCGTCATAGATCACCAAGGTACATTGTATCTGGGAAACGCGGCCCTGGTCTGTTCGACCACGAAGCAAGAGATGACAAAAACACTGAACATCTACTGCTGTCTTTGATCAGAGTCTGACAGGGGACACATCTATATCAATAGTAGCATGCAGAATTGCCACCACAACACATTAGAGATATGCTTTTTGTGTTATGGCACAACTGGATTTGCCTTTGACAGTCCATTTCTGACTACACACTTAGTCAGCTGAGGCAACACTCACTTGTTGGGGCGGTAGTCTGGAATGGTCCTGTCCAGTGAGATTTTGTCACTGAGGTAGGCATTGTAGCCGTACTTCTCTCTCAGGACTTTGGCACTGCTCTGCTCGGCTGGGGACAGGGTGGCAGGCAGGCCTCCTCTCCCTCGTCCCCCGAATCCCTCAATAAGCCCCAGTGACTTGGACAGACCTGGGAAAAGTGAAGCATCCATGTTAGCTACTACTTTTGCATCCATATATCCTCCCTTGAGGAGATAAAAGATAATTATATGCCACCAGGGACAGACATTAAGAAGTAGCTGTACAATAAAGGACTTTTATAATAGATGCAATATTTTGTGGCTTAATATGCTAAACTAAACATGAATGTAGCCATACCATTTAGCTGTCTGTAGACCACATCCTCCAATGACCCCAGTCTCTTCAGCAACACCTCATGGCTAATGCTGGAGCCTTGATTTGTGCTATTGGTCCACAATCTCTTCCGATCTCCTGATGGGTTCAGACCAGTGCCTTTGACATTGCTTGTATTGCATCTGGCCCAAAAAGTCATGAACCCTGCGACCACAATCACGTTGAGCACCAAGAACACTCTCCATCTTCTGAACACAGAAGCCATTAAACTCACTGCTGTCCGGGATCCGAGGAGCACAATCCTTGAAGAAATGCTACAGGGGTCCCTGTGTTTCGATGCATAATAAACTACAAGAAGATAAAGATAATAAGATAAGACAGAAAAAACAGTGGGCATGCCCTGGCCATAATGCTGCATCTGACTGGGTTGTGGTCGATAATGACCGGCTACAGGTTGTCTGGCTAGAGACTAGCTGGATGCAGATGTCAAGTTTTATAATTTACAGTATTTGATACACACAAACACACACACACACACACACAGGTGGTAATGAATGAGCCTTAGGAAATGTGGTTCCTGAACAGAGAACATTAGTGAACATGTATAGCCTTAGCCTACAGCCTACACAAATTGACTCTTTGGCGATATAGTGATGTGATATTGTCATAGAAATTATAGTTTCATCACCTCCTTTTCTAATTCACCACCTCCCTCAACCTTTCACATAGCTGTGCTAACCTAATTCATGACAGGATGACCTCTAGGAGGTCAACACACCTAGACGTCTACTCCAGAATAGCCATCCTTTGTCCCTTTGTCTCTTCAAGAAATTACCGCCTTTTCTCATGTCACATGTCTGTATTCTCGACCACTGTTGATGACGCCTGCCATTTAATATGACGTACAATGGGTTAGCCAATCACATCCTGGAAGCGCCATACCTGTGTATTGCTTGAATATAAGGCAGCGCAAGACCAGGAGGCGGGACTTCTTTGGATAAACCACTCATGTGCGTTGCGCTCGTATGTTTTCTCAATAAACCAGATTTAACCTCTTTGAGCGAATCTTGATAAATCCTTTTTGACTAGATCAGTTAAAATCCATTACAATATGCAGTTATAGACTATCCTGAGAATACTTTTGGGCCGAGAGAGAGACAACCTAGCTAGCTAGCTAGAAACCAGCCACTGTGGTGCTGTCAGTCATTCTCAAGTGGCATGTGGACATGCAGCAGAAGAATGTAGAAATTTCTAGATCGTGTAGCCGCGCTTCTCAGTTACAACAACATAGCTAATTGTGTAAACTATTAAAGGTCCCCTATTATACTGGTACTCCTTTTCAACAAGTTAAAGGAATAGTAAAGGGAAAATGAATGTTTAGCACTGTTATAAGGTTACTTATGATCATATACAATGGTTCAGATCAAAACGTTGACAAAGCTAGCATTTTCGAGAAAGCTGATAATTGCTCTACCACCGTTTTGGTCATACAATGGATGTGGATGGGCATATTGAAAAATCATTCAAAAACATGTTAAACTCTCGATTTCAATGACAAGAATTAGTTAGTTTCAGTATTAGTTTTATTTATTTTTTCTTCTGCGCTATCCTTGTGAGACTATCCTGATCTCACGGGTTCACATTGTTTCACTCCGTGTGAAACAAACCATCGGGCGCATGTCAGGTTACTCCTGCTCAGGGACACAGCTTCTCTCCATGCCCCACTTTATCCCACTTTTCTCCCCTCTCCCCCAACGAGGTCCTCAACCTTGTAACATCTAACCTCCCCCCCACGTGTTCCCTAGACCCTGTTCCCTCGACTATCCTTCAGTCTGTTGCACCCAAACTCCTTCCCTTCCTAACCCACCTCATCAATGCATCTCTTGTACCAGGATGCTTTCCCTCCGCTTTCAAGACTGCCAGTCACCCCCCTCCCAAAGAAACCATCTCTCGACCCCTCTGATGTCAAAAACTACAGACCGGTTTCCCTTCTATCCTTTCTATCCAAAACACTTGAACGTGCTATCTTTAACCAACTGTCTTCATACCTCCACCAGAACGCCCTCCTAGACCCCCACCAGTCTGGGTTCAAGGCTGGCCACTCAACAGAGACCGCTCTCCTTGCAGTGACGGAGTCACTCCATGCTGCAAGAGCGAACTCTCTCTCCTCCGTCCTGATACTCCTAGACTTGTCAGCAGCATTTGATACGGTAGACCACCAGATCCCCCTTTCCACCCTCGAGGAGAAAGGCATCGCTGGCTCTGCACACTCCCTGTTTGCATCCTACCTGACAGGCCGCTCCTACCAGGTGACATGGAGAGGGTCAACGTCGAAACCGCGTAGTCTGACTACGTGGGTTCCACAAGGGTCTGTCCTGGGTCCTCTCCTGTTTTCCGTCTACACTACATCTCTGGGCTCTGTCCTTCGCTCCCATGGCTTCTCCTATCACTGCTATGCCGATGACACCAAACTGGTCCTGTCATTTCCCCCTTCTGATACACAAGTGGAGACACGCATAGCTGGGTGCTTGGCTGACATCTCGGAGTGGATGATGACATGATCACCTCAAGCTCAATCTGAACAAGACTGAGCTGCTGTTCTTCCCGGGGAAGGGCTGCCTGCACCGGGACCTGGCCATCACCATTGAAGACATTCAGTGGTGACCCCAACTCGGACTGCGAGGAATCTGGGTGTGACCCTGGATGACCAACTGTCGTTTTCCGCACATATCACATCCATCACACGCTCCTGCAGATTCATGCTCTACAACATTAGGAGGATTCGCCCTTTCCTTACTGATGAAATGGCACAGGTCCTCATCCAGGCCCTGGTCATCTCCCGCCTGGACTACTGCAACTCCCTCCTCGCTGGGGCCCCGGCGTCAGCCATTAAACCCCTGGAACTTGTCCAGAAAGCTGCTGCACGCCTGGTGTTCAACCACCCAAGTTCTCCCACACAACTTCCCTTCTCCTTTCCCTACACTGGCTCCCTGTAGCGGCTCGCATCCAGTTTAAAACTCTGGCGCTAACCTACAGGGCAATGAAAGGAACAGCCCCCTCCTACCTCCAGGCCATGGTCAAACCCTACACCCCCTACCGAACGCTACGCTCTGCTACCTCGGGGCGACTGGTTGTGCCGTCACTCAGAGGCCCCTGCAGTCAATCAACACGGTCACAGCTCATCTCTGTCCTGGCCCCACAGTGGTGGAACAAACTGCCCACTGATGTCAGGACAGCAAAGTCGCTGCCCATCTTTCGTCGCAGGCTCAAAACTCATCTCTTCAAGAAGTACTACAACAATCCTCCCTCCTAAGCACTTATTGTTTTTATTGCATTGTTTTGTATTGTATTTTAGATTAATATTCTTGCACTTTGCCTTCAGCACTAGATTATGCTCTTAGTCACTTGTTTTAGAAAGAAGATGCACTTGTGAGTTTTGGCAAGTAGTAGTACATTCATTGGCTTTTCCTAGTTAAATGCAATTATTGTTAGTCGCCTTGGATAAAAGCGTCTGCTAAATTAATGTAATGTAATGTAAAAGCCTGGCATTTAAAATTTAAATAGTTCAAATTATTTTAAATCCTATTTTAAATCTGTCCTTTCAGACTGTTTTTTGTGTTTTGTTTTACTTAGCGATTGCCCTCTCTGGCCTCGTGGAAATAAGATATGTTAATAACTCAATTTAATTCTGTAAAATAGGCCTATACTATAGGCTACTTAATCTACGTATATATACATTTTCAGGGCTCTCTACCCTGCCAATTACTTATTACAACGGGGATCAATAAACAGGCCTATTATTGTGCATTGCCACTGCCAGATGTGTGTGCGCTGGCATGGAACCTGGGAATATAGGAATATAGACTGATACCAGGATGTATTAGCTTTGTGTGACTAACTGATCAATTGATAGCCTGCTAATCACTAAAAGAAATATCAAGAGACCATCAGGGACTGTCTCTGACCAGTTGTAATGCTATATTGCGCATCAAGGCTTTTTGTTGTATTAATTGGTAATTTTTTCTGCATGTCTTTATTAAATTAAGCATAGAGGCGCGTGCACGACAGGTGCAGTGTTTTGTCACCTGAGAGGAAAAGGCTTCTGGATAGAGTCCTTGATGACACCCAACTCTCTCTCATTCTTTTAGTCCTCTTAAGGCAATCTCTCACAGTGATACAACCCATGTTTTATGTTACTGTACATATAGGCCTACTGTATGTCCATCGCCTTAGGCAAAATTCAAAAAAAAAAATTGGGGCATAGCAGATTACCGGTGTGATCTCTAGCCTATTGGCTGACCGAGTACAAAAGACAATATACACAATCCGTCGTCTTAAATAGCCTAATTATAACATTAGCATAGCAAATTGAACCACTTACCATTTCGCATTGGAGAGGTTAGGTTGCGTCCCTCCACTGGACAAAATTGGGAGCTTGGTCATGGGTTTTCATCCGTGTCTCCACTGTAGTCTTTTTTTTTAAGATCATGCGAGGATAATGCTTAGACAAGTAGACCACCGTATATTAGGATGGCCATGACATGGAAGAATCCTTAGGCTTTTCTTAAATATTTCAAGAGTAAGAAGGGGGTCTCAATTCTATCCTGTGCGTCCAGCAGACGTCGGCGATATTTAGGGCTGCTTGCAAGCATCACTGCGCCGATGCTGACCGCGGATCTGGAAAATCATATAGCAAAGAAATAATCACATCGAACACATTGCCCATGCCTTAAAGCGGTTGCTGTTCTGTTTCAGCCCCCCACATGCATGATCATGGCTGGAAGATTATTTAAGCGTTGCATTGCACGAGAATAGTCAATTTAAAAAAATAGCCTAATGGTCTGCAGAGGCAGCCTGCCCAATCAAACACAGATACAGCATCAGCATGCGGCTGAAATTATGATAACAGCAACAGGGTTTCTTTTTCGCATCAACATAACAGAAACGCGCATTTCCCCCCTGTCATTCTGGCTGTTTTGTGTTCCGTTATTTCCTTTCAATGTGCGAAATTGCGCTTAATAAAGGCGCAGCAGAAAACACGGAGCGGAATTCACTGGAGAGAATCATCGTTGGAACAGTGCATTCAGTTCATGTTTCTATCAGCCTATATCTTTTTTATATTATGGTATAGTTAGATTAATTGTATTATTTAGCCTATGTAATATGTTAGACAGACATATATGACTGATGTCCACAATGTCTGTGAAATGGCATAAAACTGACTCAATAATTATTAACAAGAGTTATATTGCCCCATTATTGTGTCTTCCAAAGACTTTCAAAGAACACAATACTTCAGAATTTCACATAACAAGCTTTCATCCTGGTGTGTGGATATAGTGAAATCTTTCGAGGTGCTATTTGAACAAAATTACAGCAGAGAGGCAGCAAGGAGAGACAACTTTAATGATAACCAGACAGCCATACATTCTCCCTCTAGACTGAAGTGGATGGGTTGGTATGAAACAGAATAAGTATCATGATGATAATTTACTTTGTTACTATCAACCCATGAGTTTGAGCAGAAATGGGTTCACCTATATAGCTCGGAGGAATCAAGTAGCTTGGAAACCAAGCAGTTCAGTGAGAGACATGCATGCCATCTCTGATCACCACAAGCACTCCAGCAGGAGAGGGAGGGAGGGAGAGAGGGGCGGTGGAACAGGAGAGCAGAGACTGGAGAGGAAGGATAGAAATGGAGGATAGATTCAGCATGGAAGAGAACAGAGAGAAAACATATGGAGTGAGCTAAAAAGACTGTGCAGCCTAGCCGTTTCCTCTCTGCCCCAAGCAGGTTCTATACAGGAGTACAATCCTTAAAGGGATATTACAGATATGAGTCCTTTATTTAGGATGATGACTAACATTATAGAGCTAGAAAGTACATTTCCTGTATGTAAAAGCTACTGCTAGTACTACTATGGACCAGGCAATCTCCATGCACCCACAAGTGAAGACCGTGTGTCTCTAGCCCACTCAGGGGCTGAATTGTGGCATCCGTGGCGTGGACAGTGGTGTGGTGGCGAGACTCCGCCCCCTCAGGTCAGAGCTGGTCAGGGACAGTGTACCCCTCTCCTGGCCACCTACCCACCCGCACCGGTGAAGACCATGTGTCTCTAGCCCACTCAGGGGCTGAGTTGTGGGGCCCGTGGTGTGGTGGTGAGACTCCGGCCCCTCAGGTCAGAGCTGGTCGGGGGCAGTGCAATGACCTCTGGGCAATCTCTATGCACCCACCGGGGAAGACCGTGTGTCTCTAGTCCACTCAAGGGGCCTGTGGCGTGGATAGTGGTGTGGTGGTGAGACTCCACCCCCTCAGGTCAGAGCCGGTCGGGGGCAGTGCAATGACCTCCGGGCAATCTCCATGCACCCACCGGCAAAGACTGTGTCTCTAGCCCACTCAGGGACTTAGTTGTGGGTTCCATGGCGTGGTTGGGAGACTCCCTAGCTCACTGAAAGACTGAGTTGACGGGTCCGTGGCGTGGTTAGTGATGTGATGGCGAGACTCCGCCCCCTCATGTCATAGCAGGTCACGGGACAGTATAGCCCTCTCTGGGCCACCCACCTGCCTTCATCAGTGAAGACTGTGTGTCTCTACCACACTCAGGGGAGGTGTGTGGTCTGTGGTGTGATGCTACCACTGTAGTCATAAAAGTGTGCCTGTACCTTTAAGAGATCCTGCTTCTGTCCCCAAATTCAAATCCCAACTGACACAGTAAGCAGCCCAATCAATTTTGGTGCACACAGAGTCACAAAATGCATTCAGGAGCAGAGGTTTGCACTCTCTGAGCACCATTTCTAGTTTTGTTTTCATTTAGGCTATATGTTTTATTTATTACAGCGACAGCTGGGCAAGCAGTAATGTTTTCAGTGGTGCGTGTACATCCGTATGTCTGTCAGCAGGATTACGCAAAAACTATTACACCGATTTTCTCGAAACTCGGTGGAAATGTTTAGCATGGGCCACTTTAGAACCAATTAAATTCTGGAACAGATCCAAATCACGGGGCGGGTCCACAAGCCACCCAAACACAGTGGGTTGGACATTCACTGCCATTCTTTTTTTTTAATACTTGGATTATACAAAAACTACCAGACCGCTTTTCATGAACCTCTGTGGAGTAGACTAGGGGGAAAGCCTGGTTTCTATCTACAGTCTGCTGGTATGCTGTTACACATATGCCGAATTGAGCAGCCTAGTCTCGATAGTCGCTATGAATGAAAATGAAATATGAACATACCAAACGAAATACCCTATTCCAGAATAAGTTCTTGCCGCATTGCATCATAGGTTTTTTGGATAGGCCTGCTTTTGGAAAGGGGGATCACTATTCCGCCATACTGTGGAGGGGTGTAGCATGGGCCAATTTAGAACCCATTAAATTGTGGCGCACACAGAGCCACGAAATGCATTCAGGGGAGGAGGTCTGTGTTCGGAGCACTATTTCTAGTATGTTTAATTTTTTTCTCTCTCTCAATTCAATCGAAATGATACCTCAGAAATCTGCATGCCCATTTGGTCGCGAATATTTACTGTAGCAATTTATTATTTCCTCATCACAAACCTATAGTGAGGCCTGTGTTGAGCAGGGTCATAGATATCTTCTCAGGCCTTGTTTACACGTAGCCGGGGATCTGGGAAAACGGTGATATTTATCTGCGTTTGTACCTGTCATTTACACGTAAACAGAGGTTTTAACCCACTGAAAACGAATGTTTTAAAAACTCCGGCCAAAGTGGAGATTTACGAAAACTCAATTTTTTCGTTTGCATGTAAACAGAGGAGGACAAAGATTTACGTCATGTATGCGACAGCAAATGCATTGCGTCAGGTGTACGACCTTTGTTTACACGTGCTCTAATAATCATGGATGCTAAAGCGATGTTCGTTTTATGTTAGTCCAAAGTCTGTTGGTGTGTTTGCATTTGCAAATACAACTGCTTTATTATGATAACGTGTCTTCGTGCTTCTCGTTACACTGCCGCCTACAGGCATAGAGTGCTCTTGGTGGTGTATTTATGTGGGTGGCGGCATATTAATGTGGGTTCGTGTGCACGATTTTATTTTTTTAAACGGAGAGGGAGAAATATACGGGAGAGTGGGGTCAAGTGTAACACGGGGTCAAGTGTAACACCTCAATTTCACCCAATCAGAAACGAGCTATTGTTATGTAACTCACTTTGCACATGCTCAGTTACGTCCTCTGTCTGCCTGGAAGAAATCAGCTCATTTTTTGACGATCTTCAGATTTTTTGACAAAAAGTCTGTTTTGAGGTAAGAAAGTTACTTTTTAAATTTTGGGTATTTTTTAACTACTGCCCTGAGTTTTTATTCGCATTAACCTAAAGTTATATCATTTTGATGCCTATTTTGTTAGCTAACAGCCAATATGACTATAAGAAATATTTATTGCTAACTCCTGCTAGCACAAGGAGGTTTTGTCAGGCTGACAGCCGTGGGGTCAAGTGTAACAGGCTTTCAGCTATTCACAGCTTTCAGCCTATGCCCTTTTTTTTATGAACCAAACATTATCAATGTTTTTGTAATTGGTCATTTAGACTGTATGGAGTAGCTAGGCTAAAAATCACCTCAGAAATGTGTAATAACAGTGTAATAACAAATGTATATGTTTGATTTGGTGTTCCACTTGATTACATGTTTACATTTCACATTTTAAATGTTTGTCTATGTTAAAAAGGCTAATAAATTATTAATTAAGGTATGAAAGATGTTTAATGATGATAACTTAATACAATGTATTAATTATCTTATTTGTGGTTGTTTTGTAATATGTTACACTTGACCCCACACCATGTTACACTTGACCATACCCGTGGGGTTAACTGTAACATCTGACTTCTCAAAAATAACTCAATATTGTACTCTTTATGTAATTTATGCAGGCTTTTACATGATATGACAAATTAAAAGACATGTGTAACTATAATATAGCAAAACATGACTAATCTAGTTGAATTAGTCTCAAAGTAATCTGGAAAAGAGTAAAAAGTGTTACACTTGACCCCACTCTCCCCTACGTTTATACCCGTGTGTGTAAATGAAGCCTCAAAGTGCAGGGTAGCCTGTATTCATGTTGACAAACGTTACGTCATTGTCTTGTCTTGGGGCGGGGACTTGCAGGAGGCTTCGGAGGAAGGTAGTGGCTAGCTACTAAAGACGCGTTTGTTCCGTTTTCTACCAATCTTGATATTTAGCTAGCTACCAGGTTTATTAGCCAACTCATAGCAACACCAAAAAATATTGCACACCTGTGTGGAATTATTCAGAAGAAGATGGGTGCCTGTCTAACAGTCGGACCAAATGAAGCCCTGGTTGTTTCTGGTAGGTGTTTCCCTGTTTCATGGATCAGACTGGACTAGTTGGAACGAAAGCAAGCATAGACGGCAAAACGAATCAAATAATTGTGAATATCACAATTAGATATCAGGCTGTGTTGCTTTTTTGCTTTCAGTCACGAAATATTTGATGCTTTAAACTACAACATTGTGTACCCAACGTTAAGGACGTTAGCTAACGTTTGTCACAGCAAGTAGACAGAGCCTCTTAGCTAGTGCTAAGGATGCTGTTGCTCTCGGGTTGCCATGATTACTCTGCTAGGTACTGTACTAGATACGAAGTTGTCAGTAATCCTGTTCATGCATGTATGCAGTGAGCCGAATTATGATAGCGCTAGCTAGCCTAGTGATTAGTTACAACCTAGCGATTAGTTACAGCTATATTTACTCCGTGCAACCTAGCGTTAGTTGTGTTACTACTGCTAGCTAGCTTAGCAGTTTAATACTGGATTATGATTGATTGTGGCGGTACATTAGCTTCCTTGCTAACAAATCCTTGCGTGAGACGTGGGGTCTGCTAACTGTGCATCAAGAAGTTACAGTATGCGATGGCCATATCCCTGGCCAATCGCGATGATTCTGAATTAATATTTCTAGCTTACGTTATGTTTAGATTTGAAAGGAAGTTCGCCCCCATTGATATCGTGTTCATACTGGCCATCAGATCACCCCCGCCTCTACGAGATGTAGGTCCTACCACAGCTCACCAATGGGGGTACTAACCACAGTTCATTTTCCCAATTGCCAATAGCCTACTAATTGTTTTTTACATAATAAAAACCCAACAAAAAACATTGTCTCAGGGGCCCTTGCTGTTTGACCGTTGTAGTACTGTCTACTACCAGTTGGCTGCATTATGATGTTAGGATAGGTTAGTGTAGAGGTTAGGTGCATTGTGTGTAGAATTGCCAATAATAATAATGATAATTCATTATATTTATAAAGCACTTTTCAATAAGAGACAATCTCAAAGTGCTGAAAAACGGCTTAGCTACGTTGTCTCAGTCCTTCCCAAATGCATTAGTATTGTTAACATTACATCCATTCCTGAACTTAGTTTATCTTAACCTAACCCATCTTAACGTTAGCCTAACCTAATTTAGCTAAACCTAGCTTCTGTAAACTATAACTTAGCTTCTGTATAGTTGTATTTCACAAGTGTCATAGCTCAGGTGTCTGTGGGTGCGCTGTTGTGATCCCTATACCATCCAGCTCTATGCTCCTTTGCTCGGGTTCACTGGCGCACGTACCTGTGCACGACGTAACAAAGTTTTGGGCAATGGTGTCAAATAAGCAGCATTAATGTAGGAGGTGGTAAAATATTTTCTCATGTAAATCTTGTGATGTTCACGTCAGCTGTATGACTCTCTTCAGGTGGATGCTGTGGCTCAGATGAGAAGACCTACATGGTGGGGGGCTGGGCTTGGGCGTGGTGTCTCATCTCCAACACTCAAAGGTGAGGATGTTGGTAATGTCAGTGATGATAGACTGGAAAATCATCCTTATCTGATATTTGAGGTTGTTTTCAATAAGTGTTTTCTTCCTTGTTCAAATGGTCCATTAATTAAATCAAACAAGCCCACACACAACATTTGGTTAAAAGGTCTGAGGTTTGAAATTCACAGTGATTCTTTGTAGATCAAGTTCAGATCTAATGACACATTTTGACACACTATTTTATTCCCACTAACATTGTGTGTTCCACTAGAATGTTTATGATGGAAACAATGCAAATGCCACTTGGCCCACATGCACACATTCCCTGAGCTGTTTAGTTAGGGTGCTGGCATCTGTTTACTCATTGACAAGGTGTCACAAGACAAGATCACCTACCAACATTACTTAGCACCTACAGTACTATGTTTTGTGTTGCCCTTTTGAATACTGTTTGCTTTGCAGCATTTTTCTACAATCAGTTACCAAAAGATTGTAAGTATGTGCAGGAGGTTGTACAACAGTAGTAGTAGTAGGCTAAAGGCCTAGAACAAGTTTCTCAAAGGAAACATACCATGACAGGAATGTCTGCATTGTTAAATTCATCATGTGACTGTGACTTATCAGTGTTGTTTAGATAACATAAATACACTCCAGTGAAGATTCACAAATATTACGTAGGCCTACATCTGAGATGTTTTTTTTAATGATTTAACCTTTATTCTACCAGGGCAGAGAAGTCCTGTTGGCATTGTGATCTATTTTACTAAGGAGCCCTGGCCAAGACAGCCACAACGTTTCAAGTAACATCCAGTACAGCAAACAACAACAGTAATAACATTTCAAACAATATAAGCAACGTTAAAATCGCATACAGGAACACTGGTGATATCCCCTATTCACACTGTTCCAGCAATAAAAGAAAGCCCATCTGGTTAATTGTGTGAAGCAATAAGCCTACATTTTTCACACGTCTCAAGATGTACACATATATTGTGTTCCACTGTTCTTATTTGGTTGGAACACCAGATCATAATATTAAAATCATATTGCAATCGCAATATGGTGATGTTGTTCCATTGTTGTCTGCATTAATGTCATCAGAAAGTGAAAAGTGTATTTCCTGTCCCAATTAATCTGATTACCGAGAAGCATTTGCTTACAAATGTTGGTTATCTTAACACAGGACCATGTGAACGCTAACCAGACCTAATGAAAAATACAACAAAAGTACTTTGGTGCGAACTTTCAGGTGTGAAAGTGCCCCCAGTCTCTTCCTTTTTGTATCACCTAAAAGGCTTCTCTCTCAAATGTATCTTCTCTATCTCTCTCTCTCTCTCTCTCTCTCTCGATCTGCAGGATTACACTAGAGATTATGACGCTCCAGCCCAAGTGTGAGGATGTTGAAACCGCTGAGGGGGTTGCCATCACTGTGACTGGAGTGGCACAGGTATAACTGCAACCCCCCACCACCACCTTGCACTAGTGGATCACTCTCACTTTCCAAATGTTATGTGGTTATATGTACCCTTACCTATCCAGATAATATAAACCTGCTAATAAACCACTAACAACAGGTTAAGATTTGTTTACTACGTTCATACGACTATTACTGTACAATTATATTGGAAAATATGGAATGTCCTAGTCATAATTGATTTAATGTTGCAGTCAACAATGTAATGGACTGCTGATTTTGCAGCTCTAATACCCATGAGCTCAGTTTTCTCTCCCTATCACTATCACAGCTTAGGTCTTATTCAGATCAATCAAAATACCCTTCTGTAACCTACTCCTATAGAGGAAGCACAGTGATTCACTGTATAAAAAGTCTGTAATTTTCCACTCTTGTCTCTCCAGGTCAAAGTCATGACTGAGCATGACTTGCTGGCAATTGCTTGTGAACAATTTTTGGGTAAATCTGTCATGGAGATCAAGGCAGTGGTTTTGCAAACGTTGGAGGGACATTTGCGCTCGATTCTTGGTAAGACAATTATCTTGCTTATTAATCTAGATCATTGATATTTTTTGTTGTCATACATCCTTGGTTTTTGCTGATGTTTCCCTTATTTTTTAAAAGTAACTACTGAGGCCACATACATGAGGTCATATGAAGTCTGCATGCTTCACAGTGTTGCTGATTACATAGTACATACATAGTATAAGTGCTGACTCAGTCTGTCCCGTGCAGGTACCCTGACAGTGGAGCAGATCTATCAGGACAGAGACCAGTTTGCCCAACTGGTGAGGGAAGTGGCTGCGCCTGACGTGGGCAGAATGGGCATTGAGATCCTCAGCTTCACTATCAAGGTGAGTCAGAGGCGCCATGAGTTGCCTCCTTACATTAGTGTACTAGTAGTACTATATGGCTGCATTGTCTTGGTGGAACATGTCCTTTGTCGGGATTGACCATCAGAGCCAGCAGCACATAGTCATCCGTCAAGGGCCATTTGGTGCTGTTCTGGACTCAATGGCCTAATTGATGATTGTCATTGATTGGCATAAGACTCCACGTAGACAGGGTTGGAAGTTGGTCATTTTAGGGGCAGTGTCGTTCAGCTTTTTAGGGAACAAAGGCCATTGAGTGAAATAAGAGGATTTGGAGCCTATGAATAAATAACTTCACATTAAAGTTTTTATATTTGGGTTAGGCCTACTATTTGACAAGAATCTTGTCATAAGTCATGCAATCTTGGTTGAAACATTTCAATAACAGTAGCCACTAACAACTTTATAACCCACTGTTTGGAAAAATCATTTTGTAGCATGTAGCAGAATCTTGTAGATGTTTCAGTCGCGATATTCTGGAAAGGCAAGGCAATCGTAGTAGTGAAGTTTAGCTATAGCTAGAACCAGCCAAGAGTAATCAGATTCTAACCAGCTATGTTGGCTAGCTAACTAGCTAGGTAGTAGGGCTGTCAACAAACAAAAACATAAGGTTTGATTCAGTTAAGCACTCAGTAGATCACCCATCGATGCTGGCTGTAAGTAATCAAGTAACATTAGCTAACTAACTAAGCTGCCTGTGGTCTATGGAGCTAGCTAGAATAATAATAGTTGGCTATCACCAGGCACAAAGACTTTCTCTGCTCTGGAAATTATTTTGTTGAAAACAAAGCACAGTTGCGCAATGGCATTTTGAAACATGTCATAGTTTATTAGCTAGCTACCTTGCTTGTTTGCGCTCCCTTTTTGAACCAGGACTGCAGCGTACGGAGCTTGAGGCAAAAATGGCGAAAATGCATAGGCCTATTAATATCGAATGGAAATTAGCCTATGCACATTGTAAGTTCTTACACTTTATTTAAGTAGGCTATATTTATTTTCAAAGAGTTTTGTTCTATTTTAGCCTATCTGATAAAAGGCTGAAATTAGGCTATAGGCCTAGCCTATGAATTCCAATCAGCGCAGCCGTAGGCCTTAAATTAAAATGTTAGGCCCTACGAGAAGCCTACATGTTGCCTAAGCCTCTTGCACTTTTAAATAAAAATGTTATATATCTAGACATGCATTGTGGCATTTATTTATTTATCCCAGCCCGCCTATCAGTTGTTTCTCAACAGTCATGTCCTCCTCATCCTCATAGCCTACTGCGATGTCCGTGGTTATAATGACGCTGTTTTATTGATAAAAATGGTAGGCTAAAACTGGAAAGAGAAATTAGTAAACACATATTACTGTCGCGAATCCCAAACCAATTAGCCTACATGCTCAGATCCGAATCATGCAATTGAAATAAACATTCATGTTCTAGCCTATAGTCGCAATTCAAAGGTGAATATTTTTGTGGCTGTGCAATTGCATATAAGCCTAGCGCATGGAATCATTACAGCCCATCACACATTTAATCATACGGATGTGAAATGAGACTATAAATGGCATATATAAGCACACAACGGCCAATCACCGCGACAAACACCTATAATAGGCCTAATATTATAATATAATATAATGACTGGAATTTCTCCAGTTTGTCCGGAAAAGTCTAA
This sequence comes from Borostomias antarcticus, assembly GCF_949987555.1. Classification (NCBI taxonomy): domain Eukaryota; kingdom Metazoa; phylum Chordata; class Actinopteri; order Stomiiformes; family Stomiidae; genus Borostomias; species Borostomias antarcticus. The sequence goes on along the minus strand of NC_140234.1, from coordinate 50,541,890 downwards.
TCTTCCCGGACACATTGACCGGTACCGATTTTCTCTAACGGAAACCCTGACTTACAGTGGTTAATTCATTAGACTAGTAGTAACGTACTGCAGCTAGCCAGCTATACCTAAAGTTAGCTACCGTTAGCTTCCTAGCTCGGTGCAGTGACGTTACGTTACTGGGCACAATTAGTGAATGAATGAATGACCCACTGTAGTCTAAGTTATACTACAACGTTTTTGTAGCCTTTAGCAAGCGGATGACAGAAGAAGACATCTAGATTTAAGGACTGTCAATGTCAACGTAAAATAGCCTAATACTGTATAGCATAGCACCTTATATATTGTATACTGTAGTGAGCGGGACAGAGTGGGAGAGAGGGAGATGGAGAGAGAGGGAGGGAAGGAGGGAGAGAGGGAAGAAGGGGATGGAAAGAGGGAGGGAGATTGTCCCTCTAATACTGTTTAGTTAAGAGCAGCCATTTGTTATGTAATGGTGTGTTATGTTGTTATGTAAAGCATAGACTATAGGCTACTTTACTTAATTTATATGCAGTGTAATTTATTTTTTGTCTTTTCACGTTACGCCCTGTGCATCAGTAGTGTCACAAATTAACAATACCAATTCAGTTCTTTTAAGAATTTATAGTTGTCTTGTCGTTCCTTCAAATAGTAGAAAAGTAGGGTATCGATAGTGGGATCTATAAAGACTTGAATCTTTAAGCAGTCTCAATAATGGTATCAGTATGGATAAAAATTAACGAGACCTACAGTGTCCTGAAATGTAACAAAGCACAGGTATTTTCTCTAGTAAATTTTGGTTCGGCTACATTACTTAAATTTAAATGTGAATACCATGTATTGTTACCTCTGTATCCTGTATAACTGTTGCACATTTTCACATTCTGTGAAACAGCACTGTAAACATTTCCTGATGAATAATGTTATGCTGATGCTTTGAGCTCTTAAACTACAAGTGTGATAATCAATGTAAATACTTTTGATGATGGAGGGGCTATTGATGTTTTAGTACCCACAAGTGCCTCAGGCTTGTTTGTATGGTAATCTTTGTGTGTGTGTATGTGTGCGTGTTGCAGGATGTGTACGATAAACTGGACTACCTGAGCTCACTTGGGAAGACGCAGACTGCTGCTGTGCAGAGGGATGCAGACATTGGTGTTGCAGAGGCAGAAAGGGATGCTGGGATAAGGGTGAGAGGGCCTCAGTTTGTCTGCCTTAAAGTCCTCATCCTCAATTTTCCAGACATTTGTAATGGATGTCTGTGGGGTTTTTTACTTTCGCTCCACCCTCACTTTTCACTTCTGTTCATTTTGTTGTTCATGTATCAACTCTCCTCCTGTATCCTCACCCCCTCCCTCTCTCCTGCTCTCTCTCTCCCTTTCTGTATCTAGGAGGCCGAGTGCAAGAAGGAGATGATGGATATTAAGTTCCAGGCAGACACTAAAATGGCAGACTCAAAACGAGAACTGGAACTGCAGAAGGCTTCTTTCAATCAAGAAATAAACACTAAGGTTTGTATCTCCCACTCATAGCAAACCAAAATCCTGTGAAATCAATGTAGCCCACTCATGCTAGATCCTTAAAGGTATACTTAGTAGGATTTTCCTAAACCAGGCCAGATCCAGCCTGGCTTATGTGCGTTGCTGGCTTGTTTCTGTTCAGGACTGGTAGGATGGGATCTAGTCATGCCACTGAAATAGCTGTTTATGATAAATTAAGATAGGTCTTGTCGCCTGGACACATCAGTTACGATGCTTCCAATGCTAATAATAAGCACAATAAGAGCGGGATAGCCAGTTAGCTCATGAACTCACAACAACTAGCAACAGCAACTAAAGCAGTTACACTGATGATTCCTGTAACGCTAGCTATTTTGCTGCAGTTGGTTCAACTTCTGTTTCTGGACAAAGGTAAAGCCAGATAACACAAGGCTAGCGGTCCTACAGCGGGTCCCCGATTGGACGAGTTGGCGGACCTCTGGCGGAATATAACACAAGGCTAGCGGACCTACAGTGGGTCCCCAATGGACGAGCTGGCGGACCTCTGGCGGATTATTTGCGTCAGAGACAGCGGCCCACTAGTAATCTGAAATGCTCCCGCTATTGCACCATTCCACCATTTATTGTCTATATCCTAGGCCCATTGGCTGTAGGCTTATGGATTTCTATTGCTAAATTAACTTACTCTAAACATTGTTTTGGTAACCGTTCCTTTCATAGTCCCCTAATTACTAAACATTTACCTGGTAAATACATGCAAAGTATAGCCTAATATATAATGGGTGATTACTGAGACACCTATACTGTAGGTAAAATTTCAAAACAGGAGTATTTCACATGTTTAATTACTGCACATTCATTCAATAACTGATATAGCACCACCAGGTAACCACATTTTTACATAACTTCTGTAACATCCAGTGACAAACACAAATTACAAATCACAATGCTCTTATTTATTAAAATGCTTTGAATTATATTCATTATAACTGGATCCACTCAGGAATCTGGGAGTGGGACCGAGAACAGGAGGAGCAGAAAACAAAACACAGAGTTGCGTACACAGAGAAACATAACAGTAAGCACAAGTCCAGTATATCAATGGGACTTGTAATTGGTCACTTAATTGGTCAGCCAATTTCTGCAATCAGTTTGACACAGTTAATTAATCTGCAAAAAAGACTGTACATTTCCTTCAAATAAAAATAAACTTGCAGACTTGTTTTACATCACAGTCAGCCCAGTGTCTGAGGCCATGGAACCAGGTGCTCCTAAATAGTTCAGTATTTTGAGTTGCTGTGGGGCTAGGAGTGATTCTGCTAGCCTCTTGCGCTGCCTCCAGCCACCCTCCCTGTCTGACACCCCCTTCAGGTACTTTATAGCCTCCTGCTGCAGTGCCTCCTCAGTGATTCCCCTCGTGACAGGGTTTTTCCGCGTAGCCCCTAAAAGGGATTAAAAAGATATTCGCTCAGAAACACTTTTGCTTTATTGGCACAGCGACAGTAGAAAAGGACAGTAAAGTTGGGAGAGGAGGGGACTGACACCTTCATGCTCCGAGGTACCCATTAATTCGGGGCATACATTAAATTCTAAACATGATTTATTTACAACAGACTATTACATTACACCAATGATTCTCAACCTTTTGTAAGGCCCACTTCTGATTGTTAAAATTCTGAGGACCTAATTGAAGCAGATCCTGATCCACCCCATGGTGAAATTGTCACTGTTTACTCCATTACCTAGACATTGAAAGAAAAAAACAACACTACCTCTGCACTTGTTTTATTCCAGATAACAGGAATATAGTGGTCGATGATCAACCCAGACAGGAATGAAGGTCACATGTGGGAAAAGACAAAAGACACAACCCATGCATTATCAATTTTGTTAGACTCACTGACATGAAAAGTAGACACTACCATTGCTTAAAAATATGTAAACTGTATGAACTTGTGATCATGATCATGATGCTGAGCCCAGTTTCTTAAGTGAGAGGAGAGCATACTTGCGCTCGTTGTACGCAAGCATTCCTCAGTATTGTGACAATATTACTACTTTTTAACCCATTAATAAGCATTATTTGACATTTCAATTCTCTTCACTTACATAAACAGACAATGAGTGTGTGGTCTCTGAAATAATAAAGAAATATAATATATAACTAACAGAAATACTTACACACATAACTAAATAGCCTAACTCAAATACTCACTGAATTGCTGAAACGGAACAAGGCGCACAGTCTATCTAAGCCTGTTGCTGCCCTCCTGTGGCTGAATGCAGTCTATCACCGGTAATGTTTTTAGCCAATTAACAAGAATGTGGACTAAATCATACTTAGACAACAGAACGTAATGAACATAAAAATCAAACAAAGGGACAGGGGAGGGCGTGCCATGCAAGGGGAATTCCGACGGTATCCTAACAGAGGTCCACATGAGTTTTAACATCAGAAAAGCGACAGGGTAGGGCATCAGCGCGTGCGAATGCGAGTGGAATCCGCTCGGAGACCACTACCAACTTGCCAGTAGAAATGCTCCAGCTGTTTAACACGGTACCCCTCTAGACACCCCCCAGTAGAAATTTTATAATTATTTTGGTGTGTTGGGACTAACAGAGAAATGCAGTCAACATTGACCGGAGGGAGGGAGGGAGTGATAACCGGACAAACGCTATCCTAGGTGCGCTGGCTTACAGCCACGCACAAAAATAAAGTATAGATTCATACAAAAATAATTCTTCCCAATGATCACTTAGGCCTCACTAGAATGTGTGATGGTGTGTTTATCTGCAAAGGCCCCTCCGTCTGGCTGTATTTGGTTGTTGTTCATTCCTCAGGACATTTCTGGGTGTCAACTTTTGGGCTGTGGGGGTGGTGTTGGGGGGAAGTAGGGTGGGGGTACCCCTCAACCAACAATGTGGGTGACTGAGCCGTCAATAGAAAGTTGCCATATCTGTGGAGAGTGCAATCCAACTGAATCAAAGTGAGAAGCTAAGATAATGGCAGAGGCAGAACCTAAGGACTAGAAGAGAGGAGACGCCGCACACTCTGGCAGGTCCGATGCAAGCAATTTATTACAAGACTAAAAAAAATGTATGAAGGCTCACGCCGAAACGTTGCTACATCTTCTTTGTTTTAGTTTCGTAATGGTGTACTGGAGAAAACTGTCAGGGGTCACAAATGCGGATATCTCCGAGGCACGAGGGGTCAACGGAACCTGCCACTAGCCTGCAAGTCTAACTTGCTAACAAACTTAGGAGACCCTATGGTGTCGATACAGTCATCTAGGCGAGGCAGTGGGAAAGAATCTGGCACCGTGACGGCATTTATTTTCCGGTAGTCGGTGCAGAACAGACCACGACATTATAACCAGGGACGACAGACAACGTGGTAAAATGCAATAACCAAAAGTGGGGTTTATTGCAGCCAACTAATAATAATAATAATAAATAATAATAACAACAATAGAAATAAAGAATAGTGACAAACAAACCCAACTGAGGCAAGACAAACCTCGGAGAGACTAAGGGGAGGACCGAGGACGCCAAAAAAGATGGGACCAAAAGAATAAACAAAACACAATTCCTGCCCTAGATCTACATCCCTATCGCTTCCGTACACTCGGCATTCAGTCCCGTGTTTGCTGACTCTGCAATAGTATTTATTGGCTCCAGCTCCGATTGGCAGTGATGCAAACACGAATCTCCGGGTAGACCTGCGGAGGCAAATTGCATAGTAGATATTCCTTTGTTGTTCAAATTAGCAATTCTGCCTCCTACTACTTGTAGATTGTAAGCTTGCTAGATTGCTTAGCTTTTTAGCTGAGTATTTGTTCATGATTTGTGGGTTTATTTTATCATGCTTAGGACTGCTATAACAATGCCAACCTTACTTTCGTTTTGCATAGGCTTGAGCTGCTGACAAGTCTACTTTAAATTTAAAGTTCTAACAAAGGCTACATCCATAAACTCTTGAAAACCACTTAAGATTCGGTTTTCTAAAAACCAAAAATGTTTTAAAAAATGTGTTGGGCTGTTTGCTACCAAATGTAGCCTAGTCCAGCATAACAAGCCAATGCTTGCTCGAACTATCACCCCACCAACGTGCTTGTGATGTCAGACATGACGCACCAGAAAAACAACGGGAAGGCGCCATAATGGGAATGGTCTTAATCGCCTATTTGTCTTCCTGGTGGTCCCACGTTTACAACGCCCGTTTATAGACTCTAATCTTGGTGGGAAAATTATATTAGAGGTAGTGGAACAACTTGCCACACCCTAAGCCGGCTCACTCCCGCTAGAGCTCACCCCAGAACCCTCTAGCCCACAAAATGGGCGGTGCTCCTCCTAAGCAGTTAATAAGCCTCTCCCAGCTTTTCTAACAATCCATTACAAATTAACAGTCCTTGGTTTCTTAATGTATCAGTATCTCAGTGTCAGTTCATACAGGGTCATTTTTGAAAGCTTTGTGATAACCAACAAGTATTAGTAAGGAATTCTTGTACATGTACATCTCACTATGACATAAGTTAATCTCCCAAAATGGAGGAGGATAATCTCTCTCTCTCTCTCTCTCTCTCAATCACTCACTCACTCACACACACACACACACACACACACACACACACACACAACCACACACACACACACACACACACACACACACACACACACACACACACACAGAAAGCGGAGGCCCAGCTGGCCTATGAGCTCCAGGCAGCCAAGGAGCAGCAGAAGATCCGCCTGGAGGAGATCGAGATCGAGGTTGTGCAGAGGAAAAAGCAAATCACCATTGAGGAGAAGGAGATTGACCGCACAGACAAGGAGCTAATCGCCACAGTGAAGAGGCCTGCTGAGGCCGAAGCCTACAAGATACAGCAGCTAGCTGAAGGACAGAAGTGAGTCATGAGTCCCATGAAGCTCATTTCTCATACTCTACCTGCATGGCATGGCTCCAAATCAATAATACAATGATTCAGTAGTGATCACCTAGATTTATGACCTCTCTTCTGCATGTTGTTGACTTTCTTGTGCCTATAGGAACCTTTGGTATCATAACTGTATGCAAACACTTTTGCTTGCTTTTCCAGTTGGGTCTCATGTGACAGAATCAACACCTCTTATCAACATATATATATTAACTAGGGCTATCAACGTTAACGCTTGCGATTAATCTGAAAACTTTAACGCGTTAAAGAGAATTAACGCAAATGAATCATATTACCAAAATCGACCCCTAGTTCCTCCCGTAATTCCAAGTGCGAGTGTTTACAAGTGAAAGGCATGTGAAACCCAGATAAATCTCCGTTTCACATGCAGTAATTCAGCCAGGTAAACACTTGTGTAAACACACGCTGGGCAGGTTGTGCTGAGATAACACGATTGTCCAAGGTAAAGTTGGACATTCAACAGATATGCACATTTGGCATGGTGAATTTCGTTTCAAAAAGCTTCCAGATGGAAATTTTGATAAAACTAGTTCTGCAAGTACATATTGCAGTGATGTCTTTCCACCGAAGCAAGCTAAGTAAAAAAAACAACTCTGATTACTCTTAACAAGCCTGGCTCCAGATGCTGAATGTGTTTGTCAGGCTACTAATTTGTCATGCATTTCTTTATTCTAACACCACATGTGTAAGCTATTTCATCTCCACCCCAAAATACAAGTAAATACTAGTATTTTATACTTTTGATTAATCATGATTAATCACAGCCTATTATTGTGATTAACTGGATTACATTTTTAAATAAATTGACAGCCCTAATATTAATTTATAGAGATTAAGACAGACCGGCTTCCAGTGGTTTGAAAAGTGTGTGTGTGCGTGTGTGTTTGTTTTTCAGGATGAAGAAGGTTCTGATCGCCCAGGCGGAGGCAGAGAAGATCCGGAAGATAGGAGAGGCTGAGGCTCTTTCCATAGAGGCGGTTGGGAAAGCAGAGGCTGAGAAGATGAGGCTGAAGGCTGAGGCCTACCAGCAGTACGGAGAGGCAGCCAAGATTGCCCTGGTCCTGGATGCCCTGCCTAAGGTAAAACACTTCTCTACACTCAGCAGAGCCCAGGATAAAAAAAATTTTGCCTGATGTTTGGTGTTACTGGACAGGTTGGGGGGAAAATAAAGTGCTAAATCATGAAGTTCAACTCCCCTTTGGCCAGATTTGAGCTTCTGTTTTCTCAGACACACAGCCATGTAGCGGGAGTCTGGGGCAGCAGAGGCTGACTGTGTAACCTCTTATCATGGTTCTTGAAACTGAGCAAAGTACTTTCCTGGCAATCACATTGTTAAATTTACAACACTCATAGTGGCAGTGACTCAGAAAAACATAATTTGATATGATGCATCCATAACACATCACATGTGCAAACCTAAAATCATATCATTACCACATCTGCACAGATTGCAGGCAAGGTGGCAGCCCCATTAGCCAGGACCAATGAGATCGTCATCCTGAGTGGGGAGGGAAGCCGTGTGACTGGGGAAGTGAACCGCCTCCTGGCTGAACTTCCTGTGTCTGTCAACGCCCTCACTGGAATTGACCTAACCAAGGTAAGAGTGTCTGGGGGAGCAGACATTTCATAGGATTCTAGGTGTACTCCTACTGTAGCATGTGATTGACCTGCCACATCTCATATATTGGCATGGGTATAACTATTTCTATACCTACTCAACAGATCCCTTTACTGCAGAAGATGACCGGTGTTCAAGTCTGAAAACAATCAACTCCACTCTCCGATATCTGTTTTATGCACTCTCATAAGGCCCTGCCTTCAGTACACTTGAAAATGATTTTTGTTCTTTAATATGTATATGAACAAGTAGATATTTTGAAACCTCTGGTGCCTTAATTTCTACAGGACCAGAATATCTGCACGTACTGCTGCTCAATTACATATCCTTGAGTTCGATCTTTATTTAATCCTGGATGCCACTGAAAACCATTTGATTCAGATGTGAAGGAAAGGCATGTATTTTTACCTTTTCATGAGCATGTTAGGCTGTTTTGTTTGTTAACTTATGCCTCTTCCTATGTTTCCATAGTATGGCTGAACAACAACCTCACCAAAGCTATCTTTCTCCACACAATTGCTCTGTTATTGCCACCTGTCTCCCGTCTCTATCTTGGATTTTTTTTTCTTTTTTTAGTTATTCGAATCTCACTCACTATACATATAACGTAATGATTCAACTGAATTCTGTGGGAGATGTAGTTCAGGTTAGGGCGACTCATGTAAAACAAGGTGCTCACCACTCTCAAACAAGTTCTGTTCTTGGAAAACTACCATGCTCCATGTCTGTGTGCTAGAAAGTATAATTTGCCTCAGGCTGTTGTTTTTCAGGCAAGATTATTTGTTAACAATATCATAAGTCAAATTGGTAATAATAATTTGATATTCAATGTTAAAAATAGGAAAACGGAGAGATACTGATTGAGTAATAAGACTTTACTGTAAAAGGTTTAACCCTACCCCATACCAATGCATACTGTAACTGTACAGTAACCCGGTCTGAGAGTTTATTATAGCTAGGTCTCTATTCAACCTGAACTAATGACCAATATTCCAGAAGTAAGATAGGATATAGTTTGAGGGAAAGAAGAATACTGTTGCAGGCATTATGCTGTTGGCTAATTTAGAGCTCAGTTTAGCAAAATATGTGAGAATGGCTTAGGTGCGCTCAAAGTACTTTGTTAGTCAGGAATGCGAAATGGCCATTAAGCGGCCATACATTTTTCGGAAAAGGAATTGTCGTAGAAACATATAGCTCTGCATAAACACCTTCTTGATTCAGTCTTTTGTATATGGTTTGATTTCAAATTGTGTGACAAGTTTATAACATCACCTTTTTAATATAACTTTGTATAGTATATAAATAAATTGTAAGCCATGTTCGACATTCCTTCCTGGTCTGTCTACAAAGGAATCTTTGCTAAAGATACTTTTTACTCGCATATCTTACACTTGTGTGAGAGGGACATATCTCATGTTAAGGTGACGCTGGTACAGTAGATGTCTTTTGTGATTTATCTTGTTCTAAATGATGTGAAATCAGTTATATATGCTGTTACACTGTTGCTGTACATTACTTCCCATGTTCTTTTGCTTTTTGGTTTGGTGAAAAGAGAGACATGATTTCAGGATTGATATTCAAACTTTTTTTGTGTTTGTGTTGTGATGAGTTATTGTATTCTACTGTTTGATTCTTTTGGTTTTATACAGCCATTTAAATTGAACATTTAGGCAGAACAGATACAGCAGTGAAAAAGTAAAGCTGTTTCATTTAGTTTTTGTCTTTTGGTAGTGACATCACTAATTTCCTAGCACTACTAAATGTAAAATAATACAAATTAGCAACGCTACAGAGAAGAGTAGCTATGTTGGGATATGCTTTATGACAGCTAAGGCACTGTAGCCTACTGCATACTGTGACCCTTTTCCAGTGTGCCAGGGCTGTACTGTACTTTGCTGGTTTAAAAAACAAATGTTTTATTAGATGAAGTGGTAATTGCGAGATGTTTTTATTCTTGTGAAAACAACCTTCACTTATGTCAGGTGTCAAACATTCCCCCACCAACTTTATAAATACTATTTCTACGGGTTGTTTTTTTGGGTGTCTCAACTGGCCATGACTGACCCTGCATGTTTGTGCATGTTATCCATGTGTACTTAACATCATATTACATGGTCATTTTTCTGTTATTCTAATAAATTAAATCAAATAAGTGTGCTCTTTTTTGGTCAGGTGCCAATATGTACTGAGAAGGAAACCCGTTCTTATGATGACAACTGACATGAATTGTTGTAATGACACATCAGTGCTATGTTAAAGAAGTTATTTTATCAAAGAAGTGTGTTTATGTACAGATACTTGACATGAATCTGTCATGCTTATATTTGATTCAATCAGGAATGGAAATTAAGATTTTCTATTGCTGTAGAATGTTACATTTGTCACATTTAACCTATTGTCATTCAACCAAACTAGTATCAGTTCTTTAATTTATCTAAGTAAAATAATAAACCCCTACCGTGTTTCTTAAAGTCGCACAGAAACCTTAATACATCCATGACATAAACGGACGTTTGAGATCATCTAACTAAAGTAGTTTGACGTATTTCCGACGCAAACAAGCTATGAGGGTGGGACATATGTTTAGAGGAATTTGATTGGAACATTGACAAGTGGACGGGTTTTGAGAACTTTAGACAAATTCGATAGAAGGATAGCGTTGATTGACTGGTGGATGTCGAGAGATTATTGGCCTAAAATCTAAGGTACCTGTTGTCATTGCACGTGACCTACCGTTTTCCAGGAAGTAAGAAATTATATATTTTGATATAAGATTACAACAAAAGTAGAATTTTGTATTTTTGGGGGATATATCGTTGAATAGGTGAACACTACGACCAATTATGTGAACCAAAATGGGACAGAATGCTTTTTTCATTTCAGTGCGACTTTAACAATGATTTCTAGACAGGCATTGAGGCGGAGCCCCTGAATGCAAATTATGTACATGAGGTCCTCAACTCTAGTATCGCGCATGCGTCCCAAAAGTTGCTGCCGCAGAAAGCAGCACAAAAAGGATCGGGGGCTCCTTCTAAATAATGAAAATATCGATGGTTTATCAGTTCGCCAAAATGATGTTTTCTTGAATTCCTCTCAATTCCTCCGAGTTCCTGGGGAGTAAGTATTGCGTTCATCACGACTTTACAGTGTTTCCTGCCTGTTATTTCTGTCTATGTAGAACCGTTTTGAGAGCTGAGTAACGTTAGCTAGACTAGCTAGTGCTAGCTAGCAGCACTGGCACAAAGAAGTGCCCAATGCTTTGTGGTGCTATGCTCGAGGTGTTTAATGCTAACGTGTTAGCTAGCTAACGTTACCATTGATTCACTATTCCTGCTATCAATTTCACTAGCTAGCTAGTTAGCTTACACACAGTTGGCTCGATCGCTCACTCGCTGCTTCCTTGGACCCTGTCGACATAGTTATTAGCTAGCTTAGTTAGCTTGGTTACATATAATCAAGTTTACATAAAACTGCCAATGCGAGTGATAGTATCCAACAAATTGTAATTGTTTACATCGTTATTAGCGTTACCTAAATAGTTCCCAAGGCCCAACCTACCTTCTTGTTCTTGATTGGTGATCAGTTTGTATTTTGAAGCTGAATGTGCCAGTCCTCCATTTTCTGATAAGGTTATTTTTATATGTATGTTGCTGAAGTAGTTTGTGTTGTGCCATATAAGCTCAGTGTCGAACCACATATATTCCTGGTAAGTGAGAACATCTCCCTGGCCCTAGGGCTGCCAATTGATTGACACTTTTCAAGGACATTTTCCCCCTTTATATTCTGACGCTTAGCTTTGCTAAACACATAGTGCTTTGAATGACAACTAAACACCATTACATAACTGCTTAGCCTGTTGTGCTCAAAGGGATTTTTGTCTGCATTGTTGTGAATCACTACACAACCCTCTTTGAGATCTGTGATATTGAACAAGCCAGCTGGTGGGCCTGTAGCCTGCCATCAGGCAGTCTGTGCCCCGCTGTGTGTTCTGTGATGGAAAGGAAGGGGTTTACATCTCTAGCTTCACTCTCACTGGATCTGTTTGTTGTATGGCAGGCTAGAGCGAGCCTAGATGCCAAGTGATTACTGGCTGCCATTTTAAAAAGGTCACACAGTAATGCACATGAAAGAAATGAGTGCCAGTCATTTCACGCAGTCATTAGTGCATTGGGTGCTGACTTGTGCCTCTTTTCCCCGTGCCTCTATCTTAGCATGGTGAGGAGAGTGTATTCCATGTTTCAGTAGTGGAAGTGTGACATGCTGGCCTGTCTGCCAGCATCAGGTGATCCTACCACCCGACTTCTCTCCCACCCGCAGATGAACACTGGACTTCAAAAATGTAAGTGTTTTCTTTTGAGTCACTCCCCTCTGTTAATGTCACATCCCTTAACATCATTCTTAGAGTGCAACTACGATGATAGTGTTGTCTTCCTCATTTTTTTACCCTTCTCTAAGTGTGATACCATTTCATTGAATAATTCCATTGCAGTCGCTATTTCCATTTTAAATGAGTCAATTTTCCTGACTAGTCCTGTGTTTGCTCAACATGTCCTGCTTTTGTCTCATCATTCTCATTTTAGGGGAAACTACACAGAAGATGAGATCTGTCAACTATCCTACCCCAGCGGAATTGGATGCCTATGCTAAAAAAGTAGCAAACAACCCGCTGACCATAAAGATATTTCCGAACAGTGTCAAAGTACCACAGAGAAAGCACATTCGCCGCACAGTCAACGGGCTTGACACCTCCACCAATAGCCAGCGCCACAGCCCCTACCCGTCTCAGGTCAGCGCCAAAGCAGGCCTCTTGGCCGTCCTCCGAGCGCCCGCTAAAAGTATTGTCAAAGAAGCTGACGGAAGCCGGGCCCGTCTGCTCTCCAAAGCAGCCATGGACCCCCACAGTGGGCCATACGTCACCCAGAGCACTTTAAACCTCCCCCAGCCTGGCCCTCACCTACAAGGTCTATCTCAGCCTCAGACCTTGTCTGCTCAGAAACAGGGCCTTCCTCACCCACAGGCTTTTCAGCAGCAGCAGGGCATGGCTCATCCCATGACTTTACAACAACCACAAACTATTCCTCGCCCTCAAACTATTCAGCAGAACATGGCTCACCCGCAAGCTTTACAGCGGCAACAGAGCCTATCCCAGCTGCAAAACTTACAGCAGCAACAAAGCCTGGCCCATTCACAAAGCATACAGCGACAGCAGAGCTTAACCCACACCCAGACTTTACAGCAACAGCAAAGCCAGCCTCGGCCACAAACCTTGCAACAACAACAACAACAGCAGCAGCAGCATCTTGCTCATCCACAGACTTTGCAGCAGCATCAGACGCTTCCACTTCAGCAAGCTTTGCTGCAGCAACAGGGATTGGCCCAGGGCATGAGGCACCTGTCTGAAGCGGCCCAGCAGCCGAGCCTGCAGAACTCCCAGGGCTTGCCCCCGTCGCAGCCACTCCCCCAGGCCACTGGCGCTGGACCTCCCCCCGCCCCCAATGCCCTGCCTCAACAGCAACCCCTGCCAGGCCCCTACGGGCCGAGGAAGCTGCCGGACACTGACGCACCACCAAACGTAACCGTATCTACCTCCACCATCCCTCTGTCCATGGCGGCCAGCCTGCACCAGAACAGGCCTAGTGACCTGAGCAGCATCGTGCACCAGATCAACCAGTTCTGCCAGGCGCGGGCTGGCATGGGTGGGACCTCTGTGTGCGAGGGACAGATCGCCAACCCCAGTCCTATCAGCCGTAACCTGCTCATCAGCGCCAGCTCCAGGGTGTCCACGCACAACCCTGCCCTGGGGCCCCTCCCTTCCTGTCTGCTGAGTGGCCCGCCTAACAAAACCCTTCCTCAGGCCCCGGCCAGTGCTGTCCCACCACAGCCCAACATGGCTGCCATGAACAGAATGCCTGCTTTCCACTCAGACCTGGAGCAGCGACAAATACAGCAGCAGATACAACAACAGCAGCAGCAACTACAGCAACAGCAGTTACAACAACAGTTACAGCAACAACAATTACAGTTACAACAGCTTCAACAGCAGCGCTCCTGGAACCAACACCAACTGGCTCACATGCAGCAACAACCAGAGGGTGCTCACCCTTGCAAGAACCCCAGGATAGAGGCTCCCATCGGGCCCGGTTTCCCAACCAAAAATCTCAACTATCCCCACAAGCTGTGTGCTCCCCAATCCTTCCCTCTAAGACGTGCTGCAGACAAACCAACGTCCTCGCCCCCTGTCAAGGGACCCACGGGTGACATGCCCTTCACTAACGGGCACTACATGCCGCCACAGTGGGGCAGGGTCCAGCCAGGGGCTAATAACAATGGATCAGGCTCTCAGGATGTCCCCTTGCCTTTCCAGGGAGGACAAGGAGGAGCTCCCTTGGACTGTGCACCTGGGCAACAATACAGGGGAGCCCCCCCTGCCCAGACCAAGCTAATGCAGAATGTGGATTACCTAGGTGGGGACTTCCAGGCGCCCTGCTTCCGTGAGCAAAACCTGGGTGTGATGGTGAAGATGCAAAGGCCTCCTATGGGTAGGGCCCCAGAGCCTAGTAACGGTAGAAATGCCCATGCTCATCACCCAGGCTATAGATAAATCTTGAAGTCATTTAACGGTCTATATTTTTAGTTGGGCGTCTCCCAAGGCAAGTCTCCCGTTCAAGTACCCCTATGTTTGTTTGAGAACATCTTGCAAGTGATCAATTGAATGTTCTCCACAGTTTATTTCCCCAGCTCTTGATCGCCAGGTCCCAGGTTTTGTTATGAAACAGTCCTCAGGTCTAAAGGTAACTGTAATCTTTGTTCCCGATGAACTATGAAGCAGTTCACTCATCTAGTTAGAGAACCTTTTATTGCCTCTCGATGGTTAGCAGAACTATGCCCTGCTTGGAGCAACTAACTTTTACAATATTTGTGGCCTTACAACTTCCCACTGGCTGGATCTTGGGGTCTTTTACTTTTCCTGTGTTTACATGTAAACTTATGAATCTATACAATTTTCATAGTACACAAACAAGATGGAGAATATATACTTGTATGCACCTAATGACTGTTGTTGAAGGGGTATTTTTGTATGTTAATAATCGTGTTCATATCCTACACGGTCTCTGAAGGTAGAAGAAAAGCAAATGATACACACTTCGCATTCTGAAGAGAACCACCCGCCCCTGCAATCTCTCACCATTTACGTTAACATGCTAGAGCCACATGTGTCTTGTCTTGTGTGTTGTAAGACCTTAAGTCAAACTTTGGAAGTAGTCTATGCTTTTTGTCTTCATACTTTAGTTGAATTGTCACTACTTGAATTTCAGGTGAGGTGGGCTCCAAGGTGTGAGGACCTGGAGAATGGAAATGTTAGGATCAACATTTCTCTAAAGACACATGTTGGCATTCAATGTCTTTAAATATGTTTATGTTAAATGGATTAGTATACAGACATTTGCCAAAATAATTTTGAACATGTGTGTGAAGACCAAATTGATCACTTGCAAGCATGCAAGTACAACAGATAATGCAAGAAAATCCTCCCTCTATATATTTAAATACACTGTTTTTCATCACTGTACTACTGTAAGAAAAAAATGATTCCTTATGGATGTCGCTTATCTGTGTGCGCATTGTGGTAAGCTGTTCCTCCAGAAGACCTACTCCTGTGTTGTCTTAGTACTACCTATAATGGGGAACATGGGTCTAGTCCAGTGATTGATGCAGGAGTGCTAGGTGGGTCTAGCATGTAACAGCTGCATCTCCCCTCTGTCTTGGATGACACCTTAAGTGTTGTGTAGGGGTGCTCATTGTCTATGTTCTCTTTTAGCCTTTGAAAATAGCCTCACATTTGAGTTACTCTCTCTATACCTTAAATGTTAATTTACTCCCTACACTAAGCTTTGAAAGCAAGCATCGTGTAGAACTTGATACAGAAAGTAGTTATAATATTAGCAACTATTACTGCATATGTCTTTACCTAAAGTCACTGTTTAATTGCAATGTAAACTGTAGTGTTTTAAAGGGTAAAATATGAATAGTATTTAGCAGAGTTTTATAGGTGTGTAGCACTGGGTTGTAATAATGGTCCTCATGGTTTCTTTAGTTGTTTTACTTGACAGATGGCCTGATTTTGTTAATTTATTTTATGGACCACTGCATCCTGAAGCCATAGGTGTTTTTCTTCCCTCATCGGTGCCATAGATAAAGCATATCAGACACGAGAACAATGCAAACTAATGTCTCAAAACTGTCTGCACTCAACGAGAGTTGCAAATAGCACAGTTTGTAACCATACCTTTATGAATTGGGCTTTCTTTCTTGAGGGCTGTAGATATTGTGAATCTCTTATTGTGTCGCTGATGTGCCTGGCCCTTGAAGCTGCTATTGAATTCCAGTCTAAACACACTAGTGTGATTTATGTGTTTAGTAATGACGTGTGGGCTGTACTAGTAGAATAAAAGTTCATATTTATGGGGTGAGTGTCTTACCTTTTTGAAATGTGAGAATATTTATGGAGGAATGGACCAACAGTTGGTGCAGCAAACCAAGCAATTTACCTGATATACCCGTTTTCTGTTTTGTTTCTACTGCCATGTTCCAGCCCGAGAAAGTCAGGTTCTAATGTGTGTTTCATATGAAGTGCCTCCGCTGGGCTTAATACTGGGCACAAAATGTGTATGTTTGCAAGAGAACTTGTGAGGCACAGGTACTTGCATACAGGTGTGTACACACACACTAGTGCACTATCTATTGTTTGGGGACCAAGCTACACACTGTAACTACTGATATTGTGTCATGGACTTAAGTCCTGAAGTGTGCCACAATTTCCAGACACTGTAGGGAGTCTAAAATGTTGCTGCTGAAATCCCTGACCAAAGTGACCAAACCTCCCCCATCATGTACCACCCTGGTCTCAAGCCTAGACACACATGGTTTGTGGGTGACAGCAAAGGAGCAGCTGCCCTCCTCTGGACAGTTATAGGTAAAGCATGCAAGACTGTTACACTGTATTGTGAGTTTTAACCATCTTTAGTCTTCAGTGGTCCAAATGTGGTGTGAATGGCAGTGGGGGAGCTCACTTTCTCTACTTCTGTAGGAACGTGTTATTCCAGTTTGCCGATCCTTCAGGAAACATTGTCTTGCACAAACATTCTCCCCCTAACCAAAATAAAGTTTGCAATGTCAAAAGGTGTTCCCCTTGACTCATGTTTATTTTCTAGAATATTTCTGGAACATTTTCCAGTTTCTGGAATGTGTCTGAAGCTAATGTTATTTGATTACACATGGTGTTTTACATATCAACATAGTACATTCAAAATACTAATGTAAAGTATTTAATTTAAAAACATGTTGCAACATCAGTGTAATGACAACAAAAATATGATTCAATCATTCTCAAATAGCAGTCCACTAGAACTTGCAAGATCTTAGTGAGAATAGCTTATAGTCCTTTTAACTGTATGCTACTTTTTTAACAGCAAATATACAGGTTGGTGCATTCAAGTGTTTTGGCTCAGCTCATAAACTCCAGAGAAATCTGTTTATTCATAGCGCAGAGTGACATCAGTTGTGGTGGTGCCTTGTCCATTTTGTCCCTGATGGCGCCTCAAGATGAACCTCCTCAGGAAAGGGCTTAAACGGACACCACCGCCTACAAATAAATTGGTGTGACTATTTATATGGTACATATTCCTTTGGAAAAAGTTTGAACTAGGGAAGATTTGATTCTCCAAGAACAGAAATAGTTTATATATCTCTAGAAAGGGCCACAAGTATGAAATTACATAATTTACCATACCTTGATGAGAGTGTGATTTGTGAACGTCATAATTGCCAGGGTCTTCATTTATAATTCCCAGGTTTGTCCGCCATTTCTTCCAATCGACCTCTTCTACTCTGGAATTTATCAAGAAATGTTTTCATATTAAAGGGTATATTGCAGTTTAGAGACCCCAGTGATTCAATGTGTAGGAAAGTGATGTAGGAACTCGATTTTCATTTTAAAAAAAAATATATATACACTAGTGACTTTGATCATTTTTGTTACTTCCGCATTTTAAAAATCGCTAAACCGGAAGTGACGTAGACTGGGGGAGTCCGCTCATTTCAAATACATTAGAAAGACGAGACAAGGAAGAGGAGGTAAATGTTTATGGCATTTATCAACAATGCGCACAGCGCACGCCAGATATTCGTATATAGTTCACATGAATGAAGCTAGGTAAAAGCCTGTCTGAACAGGTGAGTCTTTAGCTTCGATTTTCAGAACCGCAGAATGTCTATCCACAACAATAAACTGAGAGCACTTAGTATAATAATAAATAGCATGAATGTGTTACTTGTAAACTATTACCTATGCACTCTAAGCACTGTTTATTTTTGAGGGGATTGTACTATAAACAGTTGTTTTGTCATAGAGTGCACACCAAACTAAACAGCAAGGGGAGTCGATACCTAACCATAACTGAAATTAATGTGCAACCATCAGTCTATCATGTAGTCTAATCTAATCTATTCTAATGTAACTCCACGCATTGACAGGAGCCTGCACGCCATTCTGCATTAGCCAGGTGTTTCAGCAGGGGGGTGTCCAGTTTCCACGCTTTGTTTGATAGTTGCTTGTGTGGGAAGTGCCAGGCCATGCCCTCAGCTGTGGAGAGCATGTGCTGCAGGGAGGTCGATTCCTTCTGGACCCTGGTGGACAATCTGGCCCCCAGACCCGTCCGTCCTATCTCCATGTCCGTCCCTGAAAACAGGGTCTAATTTATCATCACTGTTTACTGGACTGGGCAGTGGCGTTGAGGTCTTTTTCTCCAACATTGTCTGAGTCCCCACACTGACCATCTTGGGCTGTACCTGGGTGGCTACAGTAAGATAAAGAGGTCTATGTTATACAATTGTACAACATCATATTGTGTGGCCACAATAGATACAAGTACAATCTAGCCAAAACCAATCAAATACGACGGTTTTGCTGCCAAATCTATCCTTATTCAGTCTGAGATGTTAATTCAGTTATATTGTAATTAAGGATGACAGTTAGGGTTTAAGTTGTACCCACCTATATCATACTATGGTGTGTAATAAATTATCATCCTACATGATGCTATTTAATGAGAAGGGGCTGAATCCAATACTGTCGTCTGGTCCCCGCCGCTAGGGACCACTTGTCCGCGCGCAGGGACCACTGCCCTTGCGGTTGATTCATGCAAATTAATATTGTGTAGGTTATAGGTTATGCAACATTGTCTTCTAATACAGCTTTTATGATAGTATAGGTGTACTGTCACATTTAGCCGAAATGTAGGCTAGTTCTGGCCTCCATGTCATGCGCTCCAATTTATATGACAGCAAAAATTAGGCTAAATCATGTTACAGTAGGCATAGCCTACATTGGCATAGATTACAAATCAATGTTGCAGAACATAACCTGTAGCCTACAGAATATTTACATGCCTAGCTGTCGTAGCCTATAGTAAAGAAGTGCATGAATACGTGGAGCACCGGAACTATAGATAGATAAAAGCTGTATTAGAAGACACTGTTGCATAACCTATAACCTAAACAATATTAATTTGCATGAATCAACCGCGGGGGCAGTGGTCCCTAGCGGCGGGGATCACGGTCCCTAGCGGCGGGGACCAGACCACAGTTTTGGATTCAACCCCTGTTGTATTTAATGCAGTGTGGCATGTACAAAGAGTATAGTTTCATTACCTGATGAACGATGGAATGGTTTGATGTTACACTGAGTTTGCACAGATGGTTGAGGAGCCAATGGAAAGGTCTCTTGGTCCGGGTGGTCAAGGACTGCAGGCGGTGCATCTGTCCCTTCACTTGTTGCAGCATCTCCCAAAACCTTATAATACACCAACATGACACCACATTAATACATTAGAAATGTATTGGCTGGCTAGCTGTGCTAACAAAATCACCAAGCTGTACACTTCAGCTAATAATTGCTAAAACCTCTGGTGGCACAGCTGATATGGACGGCAACACCAACTGCATCTCGTTTCCCTGATAGTGGTGGCGAGTGAAATAATGCCTCGTGCACTACCGCGCTAATTTCTGCATGTATACCACGGACACCGTACAGGCTACAGGCGTTTACCAGTCCGTAACATAATGTAAGCAAACTATGGTGAACAATTACGCCTTACAACAATTAGTAATGTCACATTATGCTGACAATTTGGAAGTTTGCAAACGTTGGAAAACAACTCACTCGGCACAGTTCCCGCTTTCGTTGAGCTGAAACTCGGTGTCCTAGACTAGGCGGGGTTGGCCGAGCTGATGGTGGAGCCGACGAAGCTGCTGCATGCAGCGAGGGAACTGAACCCACTGTCAGTCTCACCCGGTTCTGGTGGCGAAATCCCTTCTCACACTCCTTCATATCACCGGGAATATATCCTCCGGTGTAAAGTGCGCGCCGCAAACAACCACGTTCTTCGTTGCTGATGCTCCGGTGAAGTCCCGTCTCCTCACTGGGACAAAACGCACCCACGCACGGAAAGTGCACGGACTTTTCCTATTCTTGGGAAAAGTATGAACTCTATGTCCAGATAGACTAGAGTTTGTGCAGCCTCCATAAACGCAATACTTCACCATGATGGACAGAAGGCAGACACAATTAATTAAAAAGGAAAGCTAAGGAAAGCCCTAGCTCGTTAGCTAGCTAACAGTTAGCTAGCTAGCTAGCTAAGAACCGCCAGCCGCCCGACCGACTTGCTGACTAAAACTACTAGCTGACTGACCTAATGTCACTGATTACTAACAGACTATTAACTGACCTACTGGATACTGACTAACCTATTGACCACTTACTAATTACTAATTTACTAACTTGACAACTGACTAAAGACTACTGGCTAACTACTCTGCTGTACCGCCAAACTACTACTGCGCAGTTCGCTGTGACTAGCCTGCAGGGTCAGAGGACTCCCCCATGAAACGTCATTGCTGAAATATGAAAAAAATACAGTTTTTGGCGCGCGTCTTAGAAAAGCACCTTTTTCACCATGTTTTTGCCGTTTTTATATATAAAGATGGATTTTTAAAATTATTTTTTTGTTACAGTTTGCCTAATCATAAGCTCAGAAATGTAAATTCATAAAAAACTCAAAATTCAACCTGCAATATACACTTTAAGACATTAAAGTTAACTCAAACCAAGTTCTGCTAGTCTTCAGCATTGCTGAAAATAGGCAAGGTGTATCTACAACTAACTCTTGTGGTAAAGCCAAAAACACATTTCCAATTCTAGATGTAAGTTAACATTACAGTAAATTAAATGTATTTTCTTCCTTTGTTTTTTCTTCTGCTCCAGAATATAGATGGTTTACCTGAAAAACCTGCGACGGGACTCTCCAGCCGTAAGACCAAGCTCTTTCACCACTCCTGAATGCAGTTTTTTCCTCAGGCACCTGGGCAGGCTTCTCTCCAAGCTCAATATGGTAAGGGCCCTCTGTGAATCCATACCACAATCCAGAGATACTTTTCAGCCATAGCTATACTACACTGAACTTTTCAGCTAGTGGAGCTGTAACTTAGCAACTTTACCTGTAATTTCCAGATGCTTTCACTGTCTTTGGAGATCTTCTGAACAGTCTCACCCATGAGGGCAATGAGCATGTTAAGCAGCAGGATATAGGTGAGCACAATATAGGAGATGAGAAGTATGTAGAACACCTCCTTGTATTGGACCTGGTCAGTAAACTCCAGGTCGCCCATACCGATGGTGAATTTGAACAACTCCAGGGTAGTGAATCGGATGTTGTTGTAGGTTGGTCTTTTGCAGATTTCTGAACGGACCTCCACCTTCCTTGACAGGACCGGTGGGTTCTCCTCAATAAGGGCCACCACAGCTATAAAAAGATGGGAATTGTTAGAAATTTTTATTTTGTTATCACAGGGTCCCTGGTTCAATCCCAGCTCCCGGCATTGTGTTGAAGATTCCCTGAGCAAGACACTGAATCCCCAAATCGCTGAATACTCTCGCCTCACAGCAATAAGGTCACCAGGCCTTTCTGTGCAGAGTTTGCATGTTCTCCTCATGTTTGCAAGGGTTACTTTCCAAAGAACCCAATATGAAAAACATGCAGAAGAACAGATGCTTTTCAGTCTGGTCCCTGACCAGGACTTGGACTGAGCAGTTGGTCCCCGGGCACCAAGAACGATGGCTGCCCACTGCTCCTGGCTGCCCCTGGAGAAGGACGGCTGGGATGGGAGAAATGCGGGGAACAATTTCCTCCGGCAACCCGCGAAAGTTATGTGCTGTGTGCCATGTCGCCTCTCACTTTATGGAATATGTGTGATCACTGTGTGCCCAAATAAAAACCACCCTCGGGTCCAGTGATTGAAAAAAAAAAAAAACATAACTTTCTGTTTACCTGCAGAAAATCCAAAAAGAAAGACCATGTAGACAAAAAGAAAGCGTACAATGTCACCCAGGATCATCTGTGAGAAATAGAATATTGGCACATTATCAGGTTATTATTACACTTACTATGCTGGTATTCCCAGTATTTTCACTGAATTTAGTGAAGCCTACTTATGCTAACTCTTACCCTTTGAATCATGACACTGTACATGCCCATGTGCCTGGAGCCTCTGGTGAAGTACAGGAGATTGATCCAGGAGAGAGCGAGTGAGAGCACCAGAGGTCCCACATACCCTCTCTGCCCACAGATGTTTAACAGTACACAGACCAGAAGAAGCACTGCCTGCAGGAAACTAAAGAAGAGGCACGAATATTGTATGCATATGTACTGCATAGAAAATGAGGTTCCTCACTTTTTAGATTTCTTGGGTACTCACAATAGAATATCGCAAAATCCATCGAGGTACAGAGTTTGGAGACTCGGGGGTTTCCTCTTTAAATCAATTATCTGTGTGGGCATCAATTAGAAATGTTAGATTTTAATTTTAATTTGGAGAAATGACTAGGCTTATATAGCATAGCATATTCTCACCCCTTTACAGAAGAAGTAGATTGCGCCTATGACACTGATCAGCTCGCCAGTGGTACGGAGGTAGTCAAGTGGTGTGTCTTCCACAGGAAATGGTGGCTGCAATTGACACAGATCACATTTCAGCTCTGTAAGTATAATGGAGACTACTGATTCTATTGATGCCACTCGAGAATTTTCTTTTGGAGATCATTGTCAGTATGAGAGATGACTCACCTGTCCTTCCTTTCTGTAAAAGGCCACTGCTGTGAAAATCCCCAGGTATAGGATGTAAACCAGGAAATTCCCTAAGAATATCTTACTGGCAAACATGTCCCATTTCTCCTCCAGAAGTTTGTGTAGAGGCTCTGTTTCCAGCATATCATGGCGATTCTATGACAAGATTCATGAGTTTAAAACAAAACAAGCTCAGTGTTAGAATGTTGAAGTCTACTTATATCTTAACTACTAAAACATCTAGTCCAATATATCTCCTTTATGGCACACATTATGGCATCAAATTCAGGCTACACTTTTGTTCCACATCTGTCACCTTTGATTTTAAGGTATTATTGATATTACTGAGGATGTCTTCATACCGGGATCTCGCTGCCAAATACAATGATCTCTAACACTGAGTTCTTCTCATAGGTGTCGAGGGAGTCCAGGTCATACAGGGATGAGTAAACAGGCCCGTAGGCCCACTCTGTGAACTTCCTAGAGAGGGCCCTGGTCTCTTCATCTGTGAACTCACGTTGCAGTGTGTGTCTGAAGAGCTGACCAATGAGATATAGGAAAGGCTGCATTATCCATACCCAACACAGGTGTGTGAACATTAAATCTTCATAAAGCATTTCCGCCTATGTTTTTTTCTGTGATTAACTTACAAATATGTGATATGTGGTTAGATGGCAATCTCACTCTGAGTTGATGTGTGTAAACAATTCATCATTATGTACAGTAAACCTGATCATGCATAGCCAACTTTGTGCCAGGTGGCACTTCCTAAATAATAACACCTACTGTAGCTACAGAAGACAGACCAGTTTACTGATTTAACATTGAATATAGAAAGAACACTTCATTAATCAAGGCACACGTCATACACCAGAGACATTTGTGTGTTTGCAAACATACCCCAATTTTGCCGGTCTTTGCTGCTAACTTTAAAGGGGTCAGGCCCTGATTGTTTGCAATGTCCTCCAGTTTGACCTTAGTCTTGAATTTAGCATCCCTTTTGATGTCCCTCTCCTTCATACGTTGGATATCCCTAATAATAATCTCATCGTACATCCTGGTGACAAAGTCAGTGTTTTCTGGAGTGTTGTCTGCTATGGTGACCAGTGCATGTAGGACAGTGTTTCCTTGAGAGTCTCTGTCAGTCAGGTCAACACTATTGTATGGGTTCTCCAAGAGGTAGAACACTATGTCCAGCTGATTGGTGCAGGCTGCCAGAGACAGAGGAAGCTCACCTATTGGACAAAAAAAGGGAATAAACATGAGCATTACCAAGTGATGTTGAAACTAGTTTCAAAAGTAGTGTAACCAAGTTGAAAATTCACTCTTGAGTATACACCGCCCCCACCCACACCATCGAATTGTTAGCTTTGTTTTGAGAGGCGTATCTGGCTAAAGGTGGTTGTGCGTTGGCAAGTCAGAGGACCTGAGATTGAACCCAGCGTGGGCAAGTGAGGGTGAAAGCAAAACTGACAAGCAACACGATGACATCAGTGACATGTTACACAAACAGAAATGTTTAAGGGAGATCAAATACCCTTTTAATCTCACTTTTATCATGTAGCTTTATTTATATTTCAATCCTCTTGCTTTTAAACAGTTTTTTCTTTAAACTTGTTGTAGCCAATTGTGATTATTTATGTTTCTGTGTGCTATTGCTTACGTCTGTGTGGTGTTTGTTGTTGTCACGTTTGGTGGATGGAAGGGCATGAATGACGCCGTGGAAAAAGTAGGTTAATTGATTGGGGTGGTTTACTTAGATGAGTCAGGGCCACACAGGTGCAGGGAATAAGGCACTGGGAAGCAACATAGTTTTCTAACTGTAGTGGTGTTGCGGTGCTCGCAGTTTTAATCTGTTATTATTGCGTGTCTTGAAGTATATATTTTAACGATTGAAGATGAATTACCTCGCGGACATCCCTACCTGAAGGACATTACGCGTTGGAAAGTTGCAAACTCAAAGTTGAAAATCAAATCGCTTATTCTCTCTAGCGGCAATACTGGTGGACCGATTGCAGCTACACTTGTATTGTCTGTCTTTACAATGTACTGTTTCTCTTATTTTGTTTGGCTTTTGTTTTTATTACTATTTACTCTGTACTGTTTTATTTATCTTTTTTTATTCTGTAAGGAACTGTTACATTTATTTATACTGTATGAACATGTTATACAGGTGCTGTATAAATAAACTTGACTTTGTTCCATTGATGTCAATAAAGCCACTGATTATACTTGCCCACTTTATGTAATTTACTTAGTATGGCAATAAATAACTCACCAAAATAGAAACCAGGTTTCGCATGAGGCTGGAAAAACTTTCCACAGGCTTTGACCTGCACCTCAGCACCTTTCTCAACCAGCAGTTTCACTGAGTCAAAGCTTCGCCTCTCAATGGCAACATGCAGGGCAGTCTGACCTGCAACACAGGAACATGTCAGGCATGGTTAGAGATATAAACATGGTGTATTGTAATCAATATTAACCCTTCTCCATTTTGACCAGGAGCAGGTCAAACGTGTCCAAAAAACGTGTTTGCTTTTCAATTGTTTTTTAAATTTACCCACCTTCATAATAAATGTCTGTGTAGGGAGCATTGACAAAGTCTTTTAAACCCTGTGAACCTCCAGTCCTCTCTGCAATGTCAAGGAGAGCTTCAATGGTATCATTTTTGCCATCTTTCAGATTCAAGAGGGCTTTCAGAAGAGCCGTTTTCCCGTTAGTTGAATCTAAAAGCATGCACAGTATTTCATATTAGTTATAAGTTGGAGGCAGCTTAGGCAATATGACAAAATCAAACACAATGGTGTGACTTCCGACCTGCTCATAAATAATGGCAAATCAAATTCCTGACATCATGGGTTCTTTCTCCTTCAAGCACACCATGTGTATTTGCGTACATATGCCTCATAACACAGGCACTGTGATATGAGGCAGACTCAAAACCAGTCATGGGGAGAGCCAGTGACTCAAGCGCACATTTGATTTCTGTGGATCATCATACTCCTTCATCTACTGTACCTGTCAACACAAATTCCAAAAAGATATCACCTTTAAACTCTCTGTCTGTGAGATGTTTCTGTGTGAGTTGGAGATACTCCAGTAGTCCATTTAGCAGACTGGTGTCTCCTTTTGCTGCTGCCCCAAACAAACGGTCCATGTCAAATCTTTCTTGTCTCTGGTGGTTACTGACAAGTACATTTTCTCTGTAATGTGGGAACCAAAATATCCAGCTTTACATGAGGTAACCTTGATACACCATGGGTTAATCATATGAATAATGCAAAGTAAATGGTGGGAACTTGAGTGTCATGGTGTCATGCTATGAGGGTCAGGTCATCTCTTGTCCCAGTAACCTGACACTGTTTGCTCAAAGCCCACATACCACAGGCACTGATATACAAAGCCTATGTTCAAGAGTACATCAACTTACCTGCAAGACACTTGTATAGGAGTATCCATAGGAGGCCGGCTTACGTCAATGCCCCCTGCACCAAGCAGTCTCCTATCAATGGTCTCAACTCCGTCTTCCCCTTCACCCTCTGTGTCTTCAGTGTTGGGGATAACACATAGGATTTTGTCAAGAGGGTCCCCATCTCGCTTGTGATGGTTAAAGTTCATTACGTGTGAATCTTGAATGATAAGTTCTTGAACGAACAGAAAGACAAGTCCTCTTCTATTGAGCTGAGAATGAGTGTCAGTGTTGTTGTATGTGAGAGAGTAAAGGGGAGTGACAATAGGGATAGACGTTTCCATGGTCACGCTCCTCCCACTCACCCAGGGGTATTTTGTCTTGGAACAAGATTTGCCAGTTGTCATGTATGTATGCATGCCTAATAAATACACAAATAATAAATACAAAGATGATTGGTTTGCCAAACAAAAGCATATCACACATATTTTATAAAAACACCTGAAAATACTACCTACTGATCGTCCTCTACTTCTAGGACCTACTTGTATGTAAAAAGAACATCCTGATGTTATCACCCACCATGCAAATATGTCACGAGATACCATCTGGATGCTCACTGACTACATACAGTACTACACTAACAACAATATGTAAATGAGATAAGATGATTTAAAAAATTGGGGATGGCATTTAAAATGCTACCAGGTGAATAAAGTTTTAAAAAAAACAACTATATTTTGGATGGTATTATTTTTTCTGTGTTGATGCTGTAATAGAGAAATTCAAATCTTTCTCCATTATTTTTTCAAGACATACCCTGGCTATCTTTCCTCTGTCTGGTTTCCCTCCTGTGTGGACAAAATGGTGTTTTGTGTGGGTCATGTCATGTTGACTCAGAGTTTTCACCACCCTCTACCAAAGATGGGACTGTTTTTCTCTTGTCATCTGATACTGTTTAACGGTGTGTATGCCTGTCCTTTAAATGTAAAACAGTTAATTTGAATAAGTTCTAGTTTTATATTCTGCAAAGACCTTCAATAAAGCTCCAGCTCTGAGGATGATGAAGAACCAAGGCATTTGCTCTTAATTGTTAATAGTTAAGAATAAAAATCAAAAAAACAATTCTATAGAAACCTATTCTTGAATAATACTGGTCGAAGCCCACGTTTGATAACTTAAAGTATATTTCTAGGTGCCTTTCTAATGGCAGTCTCTGGTCTGGTGGACATATGACAACTTGTCATGTACAGTATCTCTGTACCAATGGCTGTGAATGGCATTTCATCACAATGTCAGACATTTACCAGTAGTTTTATTGGTCACAATATGAATTTGATAAGATATAATACTTGGATGCTGCAGTACAGAATATTTACATTCATTTACAGTACATTGTATCAGCCCTCAAAACAAACCGTACATCTGCATAATGTGCATTGATAGAACATCATCCTTCAAATTAACCTAACAGTTTCTGATTGGGCAGTGTTTTCTTTTATTTATTTAAGGATGCTAGAACACAAACCTGAATATTACCCACCAGGACATGCACGCCTCCAGGGCCCGAAGCAGGCAGAAAAGATTGTAGCTGACCCCTCCCACCCTGGTCACAAACTATTTGAATCACTTCCCTCCGGCAGGAGGCTGTGGACCATCACAACCAAAACCTCATGGAACAAAAAACGTTTCTTCCCAACTGCAACTGCCCTCATCAAGGCACGAGACCCCCACTCACATTCTATTTTGTACATTTCTGTAGATTGTATTGTAGTATTGTATTTGCCACTTCGTAATTGTATTTTGCACTTGCCTGTCTTTTCTTGCACCGTTTATTGTCGTGCGCAGTACGTTTACTGTAAATTTAACAGTAAATACTCAATCATTCCCTTTTTGTCCAAAGGCCTTCTTCTTCTCCTCCAAAAGGTGAAGTTAGCATGTTGAAAAGCTCCTCAATGGCATTATAAAGTTTAATCAAACTAGCTCACCATTTCAGTCAGATTTGTTTATAGAAAGCAACTCACTCCCTTTTATGGGATTGTAGCCAGTGTTAGTTTATTCCTCTGAAAGGATGACCAAGAAGAGCTGCTGCCATACAAATAATTAGGACAGTGAGCAGACGCCATGGTGTAGAAGTATCTGCTCATCAGTTATATTTTATTATATTCTATGCCTTTTTGCCTTATTTTATTACGCAAAGTTGAGTCGGCTCTGAGTCTAAGATTTGCATTACTGATAATGATGCTGCATTGTTATTGAGTATATAACAAATTAACTTGAAACAGTTGGTATACTTCTACTATGACAACTGGAGATAGGTCAGTGAGCAGATGACATAGTGATCAAAGTCTGATGATAGGCTACTGCCTTGGTGCTGCTACTGTACAGTAAGACGGCAAGTTGATAATTATGTCTCTGGTGACAGGTCAGAGATGGTGATTATGGCTCTGGTGACAGTCAGGTCAGAGACAGGTCATGGTGATTATGGCTCTGGTGATACGTCAGTGAGCTGTTGCTGTTCCAGTGTCTGTTTTGTGTCCTCCGTTTTGCTGAGGTTTCTCTTGTGATTGCTGTGGAAGGGAACAGAGCAAATAATTGATTTTCACATATTCCAAAAACATCAAAAGAATATTCAAAACATCTACATATCAACGTGTGATGTTATACCTAGCCACTTCAAACTTTGTCTCTCTGTAGAAGTCACTCTTCTTCATGAGGTAGAGCAGAACCATGTCACAGAGGAATGCCCCCTGTAAAGTCCTAGAATACTCACTCACTCAACTTAAATCCAAGAAGTAACCAATGTGTTTACATGCATAGTATTTAAAGGTAGTTGTCAGTAGGTGCTGTGTAATTGTTAAGAAGGTACGCAATGTCCTATATCTGTCAGGACTGTATTTACTTGTACATACTTGTGTAATAACACTTTAACGGCCAGGCACCTTAATTGGTTTCGTGATATTTGCCATTTACCATCATAGTCCATAAAAATGCATATGAGAAATACTTTTTCGATTCAGGTCTGGAGTAGAAAATAGTGGTGTTGAATAATACTTACAGCACCCATCAAAGCAAGACCTGAGCCTATGTTGATAACTGTAGGAATTATGTTGAACTTCCCAGCCTGTACAAAACAGCAGGAGTACAATAAATTACAAGTATCCAAAAACACCAGGAAACAAAATGGTCACAACCTGATACCTTACTTGTTTATTCATCCCTTGAAAAGAGCAAATAACAGTGGTAAAGGTGTAAATTTCAAGTTTAGTTCAAAGTTTAGAATTCCCTATGTGTAAGCAAGAGCAGCTTCAGCATACAGTAAGTACTATGATTATATCTACCACTAAAACATAATAGGGTTAAACACTATTTCCTC
The DNA here is from genome assembly GCF_949987555.1 of Borostomias antarcticus. Taxonomy (NCBI): domain Eukaryota; kingdom Metazoa; phylum Chordata; class Actinopteri; order Stomiiformes; family Stomiidae; genus Borostomias; species Borostomias antarcticus. Next base: position 50,511,854 of record NC_140234.1, on the reverse strand, counting down.
ATACCTTTCCATGCACCATGATATCCAGGCGAATGCCGTACACTTTGAATAGGGTTCGGTAGCTTTCCCCCACAGCATTTTTGTAATAGCGAGCATGTCTGTGATGACAGAACAAAGAAATGTCAGACTTAAAGCAATACATCGCGATATTTGGACCTTTACAAACATGTCTGGTGCTAATTCTCCAATTAGATTCACTAAAAGTAAGCTGAATCGTCAAAACTGTCTACTCAGAAAGATAATACTTTGATATTTATTACCTTTTAAAACTTGCGCCCCCAGGACGCAGCATTCAGTCGAAGTGCGCATGCGCAACGTTGTGCTTAAACAACACAGTAGTAGCTAACAATTCCGGCGTCTATGGATATCATGCGTTTTTTAGCTCAATGATATCATGGCGGAGGTGAGAAAACCGAAGCGAAACATCACAGAGGAAGCCAGAAAAAGAAAAGACAATCTGATAACTTTACGACAGTACAACAGTGCACTTACTCGCAGAGCCTGTGGGGGCGCAGTTCCGAGAAAACCAGAGAAAATGCTATGTATTGCTTTAAGGGTCATAAAAGTTAAATCCTTGAACTTTACTTTAGCATTGAAAAGGAAAATCTTTCATATCAAGTATTGCAGAATGGAGAACGTTCATATACAACTGGGTATTTTGCACTGAGTTAAGTTGCTATGAGCTGAAATGTTTTGTTGTCTTGCTGTTTGGATGAGAGGCATGTCATGACGCTGATTAATGGCTCCTCTCCCCAGCCAGTAAGTGGTGCGAGGATGGGATGCACCTACTGTATGCAGGTCTGATCAGCCCGTTGAAGAGGTGCGAGTAATCTACCTCACAGATATCCTTAGACTGAAATCTCTCTTTGCTCGATAGTTTCTTTACTCCTGGACTTTTATTTAACATGTATATTTAAGTTTTAAGCTATAAGAGCTTCCTAGTGGGTAGTGCTGCTGAATGGCATTGCCTTTCCCAAACCCATTTTTCTTTTGTTGAAACTTTTGTTTGTTTGATTCAGCGTGTAGCTTTCTGTGTTTGTTCCCTTTTGAGCGACAGCATTGGGTGGGGAATATAACAATGGTGTTTCTGTCTGGTTTCTTGGTTTAAATCGCCTGGGTTGGGTTGGTTTTAATAGTCGCTCTGTTTGCTTGCACTCAGGTTGAGTTTTAGCCATGAGGAAAGGAATAGAGGGAAATATTTTGTTGTTTGGAAAGTTGCACAAACAACCCAATACATTACCACAATATGTCTGACAAATTTCATTGACTCATCCAGTTGGAAAGATATACAGATAAGGCATATCTGATCACAATTGTGGAGAAAGCCTTCAGGTCACCTCCGCCACTGTAAAGAAATACATTTTTGTCATGCTCACAGCTTTGTTGGTGGGAAAGTTAATTGTTCCTGAGGAGAAGGAGAAACATTCTGTCTGCAACAGCCTCACAGCCTCCCGGCTCGACCAAATTATGTATGCATGAGCTGGAGTGGCAGTTGGCAACTGAACAATTGGCAGCTGCAGAAAGAGAAAAAGTCAGCATGAATGTGAACAGGATAAAAAAAGATCAAAACAAAACGAGGCAAAAATGCAAATAGATTTAAAAAGAAGCAAATTAGAGCTAGACCGGGAGAAAATGAGACTAGAACATGGAACATGAGGCTGGAACATGAGACTGGAAATTTTTTTATTTTATTGATTTATTTGTCAGGGACAATGCACATTAAAAGACAATAAATCATGGGTACAATAAATCATAAATGAGCCAGAATTAGCTAAGATGCTAGTTTTCATCTGCTGTCCCTGGCCAGATGTTAAAAAGACAACCTGAACTAGGGCTGCGAGCAGCAGTGAGCCCCCCTGCCCCCCCTATAAAATCGCCCATGTATGTAGGAGTTATGAGGACTTCCTGTAAGCAGTAGGTGGCGCTATAAGTATGACTCAATGCTGACACACAGATGTGTTCAGGATGCAACCTTCATGAAGCGTGAGCAATTTGGTTTAAATTGGATAATGTATGTAGGAGTTATGAGGACTAACTGTAAGCAGTAGGTGGCGCTATAAGTATGACTCAATCCTGACGCACAGATGTGTTCAGGATGCGACCTTCAATCAACCCTGAGCAATTTGGAGTAAATGGGATAACGTAGGTAGGAGTTATGAGTACTTCCTTTTTCACCAGTAAGTGTGACTGAATACCGACACATAGATGTGTTCAGAATGCGACCTTCATGAAGCGTCAGCAATTTGGTGCAAATCGGATCGGATCGCAAAAAACGTATATCATCAAAGGGGGGAAATACTACAAATATGCAAAAACATTTGGCCACACAGCATGCGATAACTTTGCAGGAATGTCCCATTTTTGATGCGCTCCGGAGTGACGACAGCAGCGCAGCTAACGTTAGTGTAGTCGAAGGTAAACTCCTCCAGAGTCCCTGTCTATTGTGTTAGTGCCATTTATTTAATTGTGTAAACCAGCTTTCACTATATGAATAATCTCCATTTCCATCCATGTAATTTAGATGATAACGTTCAGAGTCAGGCTCGTGGTAGTCGGTCTGGGTCAGAAGCTACTTCTTGTAGAAGTAGTAGAATTGTTAATTCTCCATACAGTTGATGGTTGCAGACCTACTCAGGTCCATTTGGACTTCACTTGATTGTATCTGTTGCCAGTTGCCGCTGCTAGTTTTATTTTTGTCAGCTCAGCTCATATACCCTTTTTAATTGGAAGGAGCATTGTAATTTCTACTAGTAACATGTTAAGACTGTTATTGGATTTAAAATTCCACAGAATAATTCGTTTTATTTATCTTTTTGTATAGAAAAATACTGATTTGTTTGTCAGTTTTATTTTTTGTTCAATGTGAATACACCTAAAAAAAACAGCACTGTAATTGGCATGTTCAAAGTATATATAAAATAAAATTAATGTTCCCTGTACTCTTTTGCCCAATGAGAATCGATAAGAGAATCGATAAGGAATTGGATCGATAAGCAGAATCGAAAATGGAATCGGAATCGCTAAAATCTTATCAATATCCATCCCTAGACAGGACAAACGATTATGACAGGACAAAACAGTTGACATGATGGCAATAGGAGTATCAACTGTATTGTGGTGTACATGTTTGATTATTGTTGATGAGCCATGATTTCAGGTGTGCATGGAACATGGAACATGGAACAAGAGACTGGAACATGGAACAAGAGACTGGAACATGGAACATGAGGCTAGAACATGAGACTGGAACATGGAACATGAGACTGGCACATGGAACATGAGGCTGGAACATGGAACATGAGACTGGAACATGGAACATGAGGCCACAAGGGTAAAGAGAACAGAAGATAAAGCATGCCATTATCAGCCCACACAGAGGCTGAGTTTTGGGATCTGTGGCGTGGATAGTGGCGTGGTGGCAAGACTCTGCCCCCTCGACGGGGGCTGTGGACCCCTCTATAAACCCTTTATACACATTTGAATTCTCTTCACTTACATAAACAGACAGTGAGTGTGTGGTCTCTGAAATAATAAAGAAATATAATGTATAACTAACAGCAATACTTACACAAATAAACTAAAATAATAAAGAAATATAATGTATAACTAACAGCAATACTTACACAAATAAACTAAATAGCCTAACTCAAATACTCATTGAATTGCTGAAACTGAACAAGGAACAGTCTATCTAAGCCTGTTGCTGCCCACTGAACAAGGAACACTATCTAAGCCTGTTGCTGCCCTCCTGTGGCCGAAAACGGTAAATGCTCTTGTGGTAGCAACATAGAACTGCAGGTTCTCGGACCACTGCCTCTTCTGGTAGCAACATAGAACTGCAGGTCAACCCCAGGACAAAGGCATTGACGACTACTGGGCATTTGCTATTCTAGCTGCGAGGCTGGCCAGCCACGCACAAAAAGTTGCAAATTGACGAAAAGATTTGGCTATACCTAAGAATCTCTCTCCCCACCCTCCAGCCTGTGGGCCCTCATCTGAATTTGACTAAGGTTGGAATAACAGACTCATACTAACCTGACACGCACACAGCTGTCTGGGAAAGCTTAGTTGGAAGCCGAAAATGGCAGGCAATTTCGAAAATACTTGACAGGTGATTGGATGAACTATCCATCTGTCACCGTCTATTACAGCCAACTTCAACCAATCAGATCAACAAACTGTCGTGCCTGTGCCTGCTGTGGGGGGAATGTAGGTGCCCGCTGGTGCCACGGACTAGAGCCCCCAAGGGATATAAGGGTCCTTTCTGTTGTGGCCTGCGCTTGGGTCAGAGTTCAGTGTATAGAGCCCGCCGCATAGTTGTGGATAATCTATTGGACCAGTGTGATATTTATGGTTTACAACATAGGCTACTTGGTGTTGACAGGTGCATCACAATTTATTTTAACCATAATGACAAGGATTTTATTGTCCTAAATGTGTACACACCCTATGAGTCTTGTGATCATGAGGATGAATATCTTAATAGGCTTGCATATATCCATGCCTTTATACAAGATAATACTTCCTCTAGTGTGTATTTCATTGGTTCCCTTTTGAGTAGGGTTGTGTATCGTTTCAATTGTATCGATTCCAATTCCAATTCTCCTTATCGAATCCGGTTCTTATCGAATCTCGGTTCTGATTCCAAAATTTTTGGGAGAGAAAAACTATTTAAAGAAAAAAAAATTGCCTTCTTATATTGGCAGTATAATCAGTCAACTGTCAAGACAGGAAGGTTTCCTTTGCCCGTCATTTATTTAAAAAAAATATCACATCACACTTCACACTTTTAAGGAATGATATCACACTTATAAGGAATGATCAACAAAAACAATATAACAAAAACAAAACAAACAAAAATATATTAGAAGACATCTGTTATAGGCCTAGCCTGTCCCTTTTAAGGAGGGGGTTTTGTGGGTATCCTAGGCGTAGCCTACGTTGTGACATTACTAAGCCCACCGGTGTTTTTGAGGATGGTGGCGCGCGAATGTCACCAAGAAGAAGAGCTGCATTTTCGAGTCCGAGAAAAAGTGACAGTCCAAATAATTATAGCTACAGCTCATGAGTTCCATGCCTGTGCACAATTCTGTGGAGGATAATAAAGCTGTGTTCAAGAAAACGCCAACTTTGCCCCCGGTATTCGGGGGCATTTCCCTCAATGGAGTTATCAGTCACTTTAGCTAGTTAGCAATGAGCCATGTCAGTGCTCCTAGCTAAGGCTTGGAGCTAGCAAGCTGAAAGGTAACACATAATTCGTTTCCCTTCAATATAAAAGGCGAATGTCAGGACACCTCAATTCATTGGTATTTTGTAGCCTAACGTTGCCTACCTGAGCGCCTTGGGAGCAGTGTAGCGTTACTGCTGCTGCTAGCTGATCTATCTGGGGCATGTTGGCTGGGAGAGGGAGACCTCAACACATCAAACACGGTGCATTCTTTGATATTCACCCCGTGTTGTGTGAGTAAATGCTTCGCCATGTTGGATGTGCTTCCTCCTTTGCAAGAGATAGGTTTACTGCAGGTGTTGCATTTTGCTGTATCCGTATCTTTTTTTTTTGTATAGCTCAGCCACACTTTGGAACGTTTACTGCGGTCAGCCATGGTGGTGTCTCCTCTTATGTGCTCGACTACTGCGCGTAACAAATGACTTTCCTGTAAAATGACTCGAGTCGGGAGAAATGCATATGTCTTATCGAATCCACGGTTCTTGGAAATTTAGAAACAGTTCCAAATTGAAACCGGTTCTCGATACCCAACCCTACTTTTGAGTGTCAATATTGGTATCTGCCTCTGGCGTTTAGGTTACCTGAAGTAAAATCCTGATAAGATGGAATTGTTGGCATTGATGTCCAGGCGAGTGAAGCGGTACTGTGGATGGCATTTAGAGTAGCCCCTGTCAAGGTCACAGTTCCACTCTATCAGAATTCCAACTGAACCACCCTGAGAGAGAGTACAGATGAGAGTGTTGTCTAAACTAGATTTTAATATAAATGATCAGTAATCAGACAAAAGTGGTAATTCTACATTAGATTGATCTTGAACTATGTTTAACACTGTAATAAGTGTAGAAACATTAGAGGTAGTGGGCGAAACTCACCATCACGGCCATGTCTTGGAAGCTGTGTCCAGCTCGGCTAGTAATGTCTCCCAGACGAAATATAGGGCAGTAGGGGTGGAGGTCCTCATCATACAGGCATGTCTTCAGATAGGAGTCATTAGATGTGTCCAGAACATTGGATCTGAGAATCACAAACAGCATATTAGAACACCATTGTAGATCATCTATACATATGTGTGTGTATATACTTTATTTACTTTGAGAAAGAAAATTTGGGAAAACTGATGAAATTCTTGATGAAAATAGTGAAGTTCTCAGCTTTTCTTAATATGGGCCCCCTGTAATAAAATAAACAATATTAATGAATATCCTAACACACACACACACACACACACACACACACAAACAGAAACATATTGAACTACATGTTGTTTCAAGTAGTCTACTAGGATTTGATGATTTAATTAAGTGAGTATATGTAGTGAGCATTTGAGTGAGAGTGAGAGTGAGTGAGTGAGTGAGTGAGTGAGTGAGTGAGTGAGTGAGTGAGTGAGTGAGTGAGTGAGTGAGCGAGTGTGTGTGCGTGCGTGTACAATATGTATTTGATTGTGTTTCCTTACTGTGTTATGGAACTTCTCTCTACAGGACACCAGCCATATATTTCACACGTACCAGTCGAGTTCCTATCCTTTTTCAAGCACCGGCCACTCATAACTCCTGCAGCATTGTAAAAAAGGTCTCAGTCAATGTGGAAGACTTAAAGACGCAACCCGCAGTCCCAATTCTTGTAGAAATGACCATTGTCCCAGCAGGGCGGCATGGAAGGGTATGTCTTATAGTACTGGGCTTAATTATCTCAAACTACTTATTTTGGAATATGTTTATGTCATAGAGGACTACTTTTTAAACATCTTATCCTGTGGCCACAGTGGACAAACTGGTCAGACTGCTACTTTATTTCGATATAATTTCATTTAGATTTTTAAAATCAAATTCAATATGTGTTTCCTACCATGGCCAGCCACCACCACCTCTCCCTCCTCACAGTCCTCATTCCCTCTGCATTGGCCATCCAACACCTTGGAGCTCTGAGGACAAACACCATACCAGCTGTGGTTAAATACTGAGACTTTGACCTTGTTCAGTAGGTGAGTTGTAAGACATGTTGGACCTTGACCTAGTAAAACCACAATAATAAGGTAATAGAGAGAGAGAAATATCACAATGGCTACTCAAGTGTAAACAACAACATGAACATTGTTCTGTATTGAAACAGCAGGCCTTGTTCGGGGTTGTCAGTCAAAGTGGGACTGTTTACATATCAGGGAGCTCCTGTATGAGGAGTTATATAATGTGACTGATGGAACACGCACTATGAGAGGGAATCGATTCGAGTATGCTTCTTGTGGCACATTTCGATTACATAACAATTGTCCCCTAATACCATCACATACATGAAGTCTTATCTTGAAGGTAGAACTCAGAGAGTAAGGGCAAATGGTGAGCTATCCTCTGCCCTTAGCTGTGGTTTTGGTGTCCCCCAGGGATCTATATTGGGACCGCTGTTGTTAAATCTCTATATTAATGATCTTCCGTCTGTATGCAATGAGTCTGACATCCAGATGTATGCGGATGATACGGTCATTTACTGTATGTTCATGCAGCAACCAAGCAGCAAGCTGCAAACAAGTTAACAGCGGCGATGACATCGGCCACTGAATGGTTGACTAACTCATGTCTGCATTTAAACACCAAGAAAACTGTTTGCATGTTTTTCACAAAGCGGTTGATGAATACCGTATCACCTGATGATTATGTCACAGAAGAAAAGTTGACAGTCGTGTCCGAATATAAATATCTCGGAATAAAAATGGACTCCAATCTTACATTTAAAAAACAAATCAAGTCAATAGTAAACACCGCAAAGTTTCACTTATCAAACTTGTCACATGTCACATCAGAAACTCACTGTCAACAAAAGCAGCAGCGCTGTATTTTAATGCTATTATGATGTCACATCTGTCATACTGTCTGACTAGCTGGACACAAGCCTCCTGTACAACACCAAGATCTGTACAGGTAGTTTACCCTCAGGCTGTGAAAGTACTAGACAGGAAAACAAACAACCATCATCATTGTCATAGCATAACAAATTAGAATCTACTGAGCTGGGACAATTTTGTTGAATTCAAAGATGCCTGCCTTACCTATAAGATCCTACATGGCTTGGCTCCTCCCCCCTTTGTACTTTTATAAAACAGAAAGCATCTACTGACAGACATACCCGGTCTGTTGGTAGAGGGGACTGTGTAGTTCCAAACAGGAGGTCTGCTTTTGGTCAGGCAGCCTTTTCTGTGAGAGCAGCCCACACCTGGAACAGTCTGCCAACACGGCTCAGGGAGTATGAAAGATACATTTCTTTTAAAATAAACTTAAAATCTTGGTTGAGAGATGGTCAAGTGTGCGACCATTTTCACTGAGGGGTTGTAATGTATTTTAATGTATTGTAATGTATTTTATCAGCAGGCTTAGTAACCTACTGCTTCATACTGTGTTTTAATTATTGTAGTGCTCATGACACCTGCCCCAGAGACTATGTTTGAAAATTAGCCAATCTGGCTAAACTGGCATATTTACAGAAATGTTCCTTAATACAGTATGCACTGTCTCTGTATTTTAAACCAATGAACTAAACTAAACTTGATTCTCGTAGATTCTATAGATTTTTAGTGACTTGGTCCCATTTTACTGAAGTAACAGTAAATGATAGAGATTTGAAACATTTAATGATTACCAAAATTTGTACTTGGGGGAGAAGCTGGAATCCTTTCCCCTGGGACCCACATCCTCTGATGTGTGTCTCGCCATCTTCTCCTCCAGCAGTCTTAAAGCTGCAGTATGTAAGTTCTGCGCTATGAGTCCAGCGGTGACCAGAAACACACACACACACACAAAGATGAAATTTGATCTCTGCCTTTGACCCATCCATGATGTCCTCCAAGGGCAGCCAGGAGCAGTCCAAGTGCTCAGTCCAAGTCCTGGTGAGAGACAGGACTGAAGACCATCTGTTCTCCTGCATGTTTTTCATATTTTTCTATGTGAAGGGAAACTGAGTGAGCAAGGGGAGAACAACTCCACACAGAAAGGCCCGGGAGATAGCCCATGCTGCAATCAAACTAAGGACCTTATTGCTGTGAGGCGACAATGTAGCGCACTGAGCTGTGCCACCCATGAGCAATTTGGGGTTCAGTGTATTGCTGAAAGACACTTCGACACCGTGCTGGGAGCTGGGATCAAACCAGGGACCTTCCGATCCCCAGCTGGCTGCTCTACCTCCAGAGCTACGTGCCGCCCCAATCTCAGGCTTTATGGGTTTTGTTACCGATAAGCCATAGAGGAATGCCCCGTGTTGCTGATTCGCTGTCGCTGCTCAGCACGCGTGCATACTTTGAACCAAGTGTGGCCACACCTCCAAGCTTTCTCCTCCCCAATCCTCTGGGGTAGGGATAGACCGATTATTGGCCTGGCCGATATCATCAGCCAATATTCAGCATCGGTATATTTTCAATCCAGTTGCCAATAAAATTAAATCATTTTGAAATGCGCTACTTTGACTTCTGTCTGTATTCACCACTCTGTGCTCTCATGCCATTTCCTTCCCACAGCACTATCTGACCAGCACAGGCTACATTTCTAGTCTAAAGGGCATTTCAACAAAGCATGTCGGAGTTTGTGTTATTCTAAACTTTGACAAGAATTTAATTTTCTCTGCAAATGTATATCGGTTCCAAATATGGATTTTCGGTCACCATGATTACTAATAATCGGTATTGGCCCTGAAAAAGTCATATTGGTCGACCCCTACTCTGGGGTCGACCCAACACCAAATTAGCAGTCTTCGAAGATGGTTTACACAGAGGAACTCAATCACCTATCTGTCTTGATTTATAATTGCAATATAGCAATATTTAAATGTGAACTTCTTACATACTGCAGCTTTAAGAGGTGAGTCACGAAAATATTAATTCAACTGCTATCTCATTGGGTGAAGGATGAGGTGGGAGTATCCTTCCAATACTGTGAACGTGTTCTTACCTCAGCACAGTAGCCCAACTTTTGGTTTGGCGTCTCTATAAAATTGGTTACAATGAAAAGAACTGCATCGCCCTAGAAAAAAGACATCTGTGTGAGACAACTGACATTTGTATAAGCAGCAGGTGCTTCTCAGTGCAGAGAGATACCTTACTGACACTATAATGGCTTTAGGTCTTATAGAACAGTGTTACAGTTAAAATCACACGTCAGTCTAATCTCACATGTGGTGGGATGACGTAGTCCTCAGGACCCCACACAAGCAGTCCAGACTGTGTGGTGTTAGTGATGGACACGCCCTTCAGTTTGGTAATCACAGAACTCTGGACAGATTCCTCCGTTTCTTGGTAGCCCTTCTTGGTCAAGAAAACCCACCTTTGAAAAACAGGGTGAGAATAAGAGCAATTTCCTCTTATGAGTCAGGAAATGTGGGTGTTCATCACACGTTAAATTCAATTCATGAATGCATTTGGACTCATTTAAAGAAGTTAGCGTCCAGAATGTGAGGCCCGCTCCTTAAAGTTACATTTATAAAATGCATTTATATAGTTGACAAATCAGTTTCGAGTCACTTACCCAATAATGTATCCAATGATGAATAATTGCACAAGTCTGTATAAAACACCAACTGTCTTATTCTTGGCGATTATATATTTTTCGGTCTTATAGTCAAATGAGGAAAGAAACAAGCCTTTCCAGTCAATCCCGGCCATTTTACCGCAGCGATATGGGTAAACTAACTGCAGACAGGTTATGCAGCGACGGTAATCTTCGGACCCATCTGCAGACACTGCGAGAACGAGTGCGTCGCAGCAATCCGGTGTCAGCACTGGTGCCCAAACGACCACTGAATGGCCGGGCATTGATTAATCACGCTGTCACCGATTTCGCCGTCATTATAAAGAGTAGCAATAATTGAAGGCCACTTGAACTTTTCATAACCTAGCCTAATCAAACTCCTCTAATTCAAATATGCCAACTCTGCATCTGACCGGCTGCTGTCACCCTCGGAAGCTTCCCCAAACCTGATTTAAGCGCGTGCGCGCTGTCTCAAATTAAGATTGCTGCCCTCTGCTGCTCATTGCAAGTTAATATAATTATAACATGGAATATGGAATGAAATAACACATTTTCAAGTCGTATTACTGTCAGCCAATAACTTTTGTCTGCGCCTCTCCAATATCGTTGGGAGGTGTGTCCTATTCATAGCCATTTCTGGGAGGTGTGTCCTATTCATAGCCATTTCTAGCCAACTGCTAATTAAAGGCCCACTGCAAGCCTACCTTAGAAGATGATTTGAAAATTACATGTCAAAATTTTGTTCAGACACTGAGAATTACAATACTCAACTTATGCTGAGGACAGAGGCCACCTGTGGTGATGCAATGGCAGGCTAATAGAATACAAAAAATGACAAAGTGTCATCTGTCATTTTATAATGAAAGCTGGGTAATTGGACAACTTGACAGTAGTTAGTGACATTAGAGGACTGTATTGCTACGTAAATTGAGGCTCCTCTTCGGCCTAAACATAGGCTAGGCTATTGGGTGCATGTGTAGCTCCACGTCGTATTTCTTCACTGTATTTTTTAGATAACATTACATATTTATCACACTTCAACTATATTTTTTACTTGTCCGATCAGACAACTACATGAGGCACTTGCGGGAGTTTACTGGTCCATGGGGAGCAATAGGCTAGCCTACCTGACTGATCTCAACATCATTCTACTTTCTGTTCCTCTTCAAATATTGCCATCTGGAAAATGTAGGCTTTAGGATCCGTCAGTTGTTATCAGCGAATGATAGACCAAATGGGCCAGAGATGGGCAGGAGCTGTGAGATGCTTCTGGCTGCAGACAAAATGGCCGACCTCCGCAAGAGGCGCCTCCGCAGTTGACAGGAAATCACGTGACCTCTGCAGTTGACAGGAAATCCGTTCTGTGTTTTGTGAGCATGCGCAAGAGGCACCTCCACAATTGACAGGAAATCACGTGACCGCCACAGTTGACAGGAAGGTCGTCTTCTTGTAGTTTTTTCGTGAATGACAGTGTGCTGTCAGATAAGAGAAGATATTTGTTGTTTGCGAGCTGCCATTAATTCCAGTGAAGAAGAAGATAAGATATTCTTTATTTATTCTTTATTAGTCCACTTGTTGCCGAGAAGCCTCTGATACTGCGACAAGGTAAGATACTTTAAAAGGTTTGTTGTCTTTTCTAAGGTTTTATTCGCAAAATGTGGGAAAATGACAAAAGAAAAGACAGTGGAGTGTCACAGGGCTATCACCAAGTTTATTGTCAAAGATTTACAGCCCTTCACAACAGTGGAGTCCAAGTGGTTTAGGTAAGGTAGGCAGACTTAGCATAGTATAAATCAAAATAGCTAATGGCTAGGTAACATTGCGCATTATGTTGCCTCTGGGTATGAAATGCACTATACAAATAAAGCTTTGATTGATTGATTGATTGATTGATTATTATTGATTACTGTGCGATGTAAGCTCAAGGACTCTGAGAATTTCATGCTCATTTTCTTGAATAAAAACTGTTAAGGGCTGTGTTTATCTCCCTTTAAGGAATATTTACAACCACAAGAAAAAACAATACAAAATTAGTTTGTTTATCACTGCTAATGTTCCCCAGCAGTTAGCAATTTATAAGCTTTTTATCTTTTTTTCTGTTAGCTTCTAAGAAGCTCAAGGACTAGGTCTTTTTTTTTTGTACCGTAAGTTTACCTTCTATTGAAGCAGCATTAAGGCACATCACCAACACCATGGTGTTTTTGTTTGTCATGTCATATTCAGTTTCTTGTAGCCTATGCTGTGTGGGTAGAACACACTTCAAGGGTAGGAGTAGGTTGCTGTTTGTGTAGCAAACACTGTAAGCCTGGCTCATGTTAGAAAATAAGTGTTTCATGAAATGACTGGTATTACCCCCAAAATATTACCGCTCCAATTTAATCCTCAGTCATCATATACAGTGCCTTATTGTTCAAATAAGTAATAAAAAGAGCTTATTTTTTCCACATCGCATGTCATGTCTTTATATTTTACACCAAATGAATGAGGGTAGTATCGATAAGCAGTATTGATGAGCACCAGTATCGATAAGCAGTACCGGTATCGGTATCAATAAAATCCTAAACGTTGACAATACCCATCCCTAGCCCCAGGGTTCGGTATTGGGTCCTGTCCTTTTCACCATCTATATTAATGATATTGTCTTGATGTAAATTGATTCAGTTCCAGACAGATGTTTCCAGAAGACGTCATGGACGCTGGTGTTTATTAGACAAAGCATTCTAAAGGTACAATAGCCTAGCTTCAGACTAGGCAAAATACATTACAATTGTTGCGTGGCAGAGTAGTCTAATAGCTAGAGCGCAGAGAAGCATCAGGAAAGAGCACGTGCCAGGAAGAGAGCAGGAAGAAGCGCTCCATGGCATACAGTATTCGCTCTTATATATGACTTGACTAAGTCATAAAACAGATCAGGTGTGGGTGTTAGGTTATGGAAACCTGCAATCGTGCTCAATATGGTCATCTGGTTAAACGGCCAGGTCAAGATTAGACCGTTGCCTGGAGTGGCAGCACCATCTAATTATGAACCACAATGTTAATAGCCTTCTTGTTGTGATAGTCATTGATGAAATCACCCAACACGGGATTGGAAGCGGCGACAGATGACAGATTTATTGTACATTGTAGAATCACATGGAACACTGGGATGTTTCCCTAGTCTCTCTCTCTCTCTGCTTCTCTGCTGGCTGCGGCGCGAAGTCAAGGCCTTAGACTTCCCTCCCTGCATGGTGTTATCAGAGACGTTAAATAGTGCTCTCTCGGCCCACCCCCCACGCCTAAGCCTGCCCGTTTAGGTGAAGCTAGATTGGTGGAGGACTGACCATACAGATGTGTCGCCTGTCACCCTAACATTATATCTTAATCACCATTGGTTGTCAGTCTAGGTTGTGTCTGTTTATAGTGTCCCATAGAGATGTCATTAATACCCCAGAGGAGAGGCCCCCCCTGTGGCCTAAGTGTGACCTCTTGACACCCACTACCGCGTACGGCCACAGCAGCATCAGCTGTCTCCCTCACTCTATCGACTACAGTGTCCACGTGAAAACAATCAAACACATTAAATCAAATACATAGCAGTAATACTCTGTAGATGTTAGATACATTTCTCCCTAGATTCTTCAACTTCCCTCCGGCAGGAGGCTGTGGCCCATCACAACCAAAACCTCAAGGAACAAAAACTGTTTCTTCTCAACTGCAACTGCCCTCATTAACAAGGACGAGAGCCCCACTGACCATCTATTTTGTACATTTATGTAGATTGTATTGTATAGTATTGTATTTGCCACTTCGTCATTGTATTTTGCACTGTCCTGTCTTTTCTTGCACTGTTTATTGTCGTGCGCCGACAGACCAAGGCAAATTCCTCATAGGCGTAAACCTTCTTGGCAAAAGTAAATCTTGATTTTGATTCTAAAGTGAACAGGAAATAATCAGTCCCTTTTTTCCTAAGGTTATTGAAAAGCTCCTCAATGGCATTATAAAGTTTCATCAAACTCAATATGCTTCTGCTATGACAACTGGAGATACAGTAGGTCAGTGTGCAGATGACATAGTGATCAAAGTCTCTGATGATAGGCTACTGCCTTGGTGCTGCTACTGTAAAGTAGGTCGCTGAGTTGATAATTATGTCTCTGATGACAGGTCAGAGATGGTGACAGTCAGGTCAGAGACAGGTTATGGTGATTATGGCTCTGGTGATATGTCAGTGAGCTGTTGCTGTTCCAGTGTCTGTTTTGTGTCCTCCGTTTTGCTGAGGTTTCCCTTGTGATTGCTGTGGAAGGGAATAGAGCAAATAATTGATTTTTACATATTCCAGAAAACTCAAAAGAATATCCAAAACATCTACGTATCAACTTGTGATGTTATACCTAGCCACTTCAAACTTTGTCCCTCTGTAGAAGTCACTCTTCTTCATGAAGTACAGCAGAACCATGTCACAGAGGAATGCCCCCTGTAAAGTCCTAGAATACTCACTCACTCAACTTACATCCAAGAAGTAACCAATGTGTTTACATGCATAGTATTTAAAGGTATTTGTCAGTAGGTGCTGTGTAATTACTAAGAAGGTACGCAATGTCCTATAGAGCTTGTAAGTCAAATACGTCACAAACCACGGCCATCGTTTTCCCGCCGATTTGTCTATGGGGAAATGAATGGGGAAATCTTCAACAAGCGATAACTTTAGTTAGAAGTCGGGAACCAGCCACCTAATTGGCGTCTCGTAATTGTGTTATATATTACTCACAAAATATAGCATTAGCAATACGACTTATCGATGATAAGTAAAAGGTACAACGTTGTAGTACAACAGTGTACAATAAGAACTACTCTTCCCTGCTGTCCTTCCTGCCCACGGTCCCACAGTTATTACGTCACATTACTTTCACCCCTAAAGCCCTATTCGCACGGGACTAGTATTACCTGGGGACCTCGGTGATTTAGAAATTATCCCCTAACGTCTGCATTTCGTTATGGCACATTCGCACTGAATAAGCAAAGTCTGTGTTTTACTTGAATTTACAGACATTATCTCCCGGTTATGATGTCACTGCCCACTCTTTTTATGAAATAAAATCTACACATTATTAAGCCTATCAGATGTTATTCATTATCATTTTGGCTTCCGTATGTACAAAAAAGATGAGATTGTGAGCCTCAAGTTAGGCCTACTCCACTGCACAGCAGCGCAGGCATTTGGAAATGTACAGAGGTTGTACATTTGTACCAAATATTTCAAAGACTCAACCAAATGATCTGTCTGTAGTTGGCTGATAACAGCTGAAGTGAACATTTGGCAGATGGTGCGTGGAAATGTAGGCTACAGACATGTCAGGGAGCGTTCCGCTATTGGTTCCTGCAGAGCACGGCACGGCCCAGCATGGGCATGCACCCCGGGCGCACGGATATGAACGAATCGCAAATCACAGGATGTCCATTCGCACGGGATTCATATTATCAGATGACCTCTGTGTTTGGCGAAATATGGTAGGTAATTTGCGGTGGAATAAGTACTTAACAAATCACGGACATGGCAGATTCGCACGGGATTAAGAACACAGACGACCTCCGTAATAATTAGAAATCACCTAAGGTCCCCTGGTAATACTAGTCCCGTGCGAATAGGGCTTTAAAGGACGATGCTCGTTTTTGACAACCTGGACCTTATTTACGACATATTATAAGACGTTTGACTCACCGAGATCACTTTGGTGTAGTTCGGAGGCATGTAGAAGAAATTTAAAATCCAGCGCGAGCCAGTATATCCATGTAATGGCGGTGGTCGGGGCACTTAGAATGCAGTTTCTAAAAACTATTTCTAAAAATCTATTTTCTGCCGCGAAACGGTTGTTTTCATCAATCTGTCTTGATGAATCGCTAGTTGTGCTTACATAGAACATAGGCCTGTTGTGGTTTTCACATGCCATGATGTTTAGAAACGTCTTTCGAAACGAAATAGCTTCCTCACTTGCTCCAGCACGCATACGCACAGCGCGCAATCATTGCTCCAGCACGCTGTGCGCATGCGTGCTGGAGCAAGTGAGGAAGCTATTTCGTGTCTAAAGACGTTTCTAAAGATCATATTACAGAGGCATGTGAAAAACCACAACAGGCCTATATGCTCTATGTAAGCACAACTAGCTTACAGAGCAAGACAGATTGATGAAAACAACCGTTTCGCGGCAGAAAATAGATTTTTAGAAACTGCATTCTAAGTGCCCCGATGCGCCATTACATGGATATACTGGCTCGCGCTGGATTTTAAATTTCTTCTACATGCCTCCGAACTACACCAAAGTGATCTCGGTGAGTCAAACGTCTTATAATATGTCGTAAATAAGGTCCAGGTTGTCAAAAACGAGCATTGTCCTTTAATAAATCCATGTTTCACCCTAACGTTATGCTGACTGCACCTGTCCTTCTACCTTGCCTACTCACCGAAACTTTATATAGGATATCTTTCATGCTGGCCCTGACAGATCCGGTTATATGCCCGTGGCTATACATGACCTGCTCTACATGGTTGGAATTATTTTCTCCTTTTCTCACACTATTTTCTTCGCTACTGAAAAACTGCACGATGTTGGTAAGTGATACGGCCATTGTCACCGTTCACTGCTGACCGCGCTGAGTGGCGCCACCCGCTCGCCATAGCAACGATGACGTGCACTATGACGTATTTTATGCGACATGTAGTTCTAAGCGATCTTTTGTCGATGTAAAACCGTTTTTTTCTGTCCAGATTGAAATAAATTGAACCAAGCACGTGGTACAGCAGAGAATGGCGGTCCCAAAACAACAAATAAACTAGGTATCCATAAACACCATGGATATTTCACAATCAACTTTTTTTTTTTTTTAAGTCAATGGGATTTTTACATTGGGCTGTGACGTAAGGAACCAAATGCCCCCTGGTGGCAATTTGACTTACAAGCTCTATATCTGTCAGGACTGGATTTACTGTACTTGTACATTTTTGTGTCATCACACTTTAATGGCCAAGCACCTTGACTGGTTTAGTAATATTTGCTATTTACCATCATAGCCCATAGAAATGCATATGAGAAATTATTTTATGATTAAAATTATTTTATCAGATCTGGAGTAGAAAAAAGTGTTGAAAAATACTTACAGCACCCATCAAACCAAGTCCTGAGCCTATGTTGATAACTGTAGGAATTATGTTGAATTTCCCAGCCTGTAAAAAACAGCAGGAGTACAATAAATTACAAGTATCCAAAAACAGCAGGAAACAAAAGGGTCATAACTTGATACCTTGCTTGTTTATTCATCCTTTGAAAAGAGCAAATAACAGTGGTAAAGGTGTGCGTTTCAAGTTTAATTCAAAGGTTAGAATTCCCTCTGTGTAAGCAAGAGCAGCTTCAATATAAGTTGTATTATTATATCTACCACTAAAGCATAGTAATAGGGTTAAAGACAATTTCCTCATACCTTTCCATGCACCATGATATCCAGGCGAATGCCGTATACTTTGAATAGGGTTCGGTAGCTTTCCCCCGCAGCATTTTTGTAATAGCGAGCATGTCTGTGATGACAGAACAAAGAAATGAGAGAACTTTCTTTAAGCATTGAAAAGGAAAATCTTTCATATCAAGTATTGCAGAATGGAGAATGTTCATATTCAACTGGGTATTGAGTTACGCCAGTCAGTGGTGCGAGGATGGGATGCATCTTTTATATTTTTTAAAGGACAATGTTTGTTTTTGACAACCTGGACCTTATTTACGGCATATTTAAGACGTTTGACTCACCGAGATAACTTAGGTGTAATTCGGAGGCCTGTAGAAGAAATTTAAAATCCAGCGCGAGCCAAGTATATCGATGTAATGGCGGCGGATGGGGCACTGAGAATGCAGTTTCTAAAAATCTATTTTCTGCTGCGAAACGGTTGTTTTCATCAATCTGTTTTTATGAATCGCTAGTTGTGCTTACATAGAGCGAGGGCTTGTTGTGGTTTTCACATGCCTCTGTGATATGATCTTTAGAAACGTGTTTAGAAACGAAATATAGCTTCCCCACTTGCTCCAGCACGCATGCGCACAGCGAGTCAATAATAAAAAATGATGATTTTCTAATTCATTTTCCCTAATCGAAAGAATGTAGGGAATTTGTTTAGAAAGGAGGTGCACTTGTGCTATTAGTAGTAGTGAGTAGAGTGTTACTACAGTCACTTTGGATAAAGTCAGTCCTGCTTGTGAATTTGCTGGCATAATTTAAAAGGGGAATGCGCACCAGCCATGTAACGCAAACGGAGATGGAAATGTATTTATTGGTTACAGTAGGCTACATGGACCGCTGTGCTCATTGGAGAGCGCGCTGCGCTCAGAACAAAGTTGGATGGACTTATATTGGAATCCTGGAAAATGTTGATTGTGCTCCAAAAACATGAAAGCATAAAGGTAAAAATGCAGCAACACAAAGTAGCCTAGATGAGATGGTGGTTTAAATGAATGGCAACACGTAAAGGAAAGTCCTCACATGAGCATCAATTGAGGCTTGTGATAAATGCTGATAATCTACCTGGCTGAGTTCATGGTTACAACCATTCATCCCTTACACATAGGCCTACACAATACTTGCACAATACTTTGGATGTTAAATCCATCCATCTATCAATCAAACTAGCGAATTCAGCCCAACACCTGCAGCATACCGGCAAAAAATTTAAATGGAATGAAGTGGTCATGGCCACAAAGCACCCGCAAACGTACCCCCCTCCCCCACAATCCATTAGCCAACTGAAGATTGATGGGGCTAGGAAACACGTCCATCCACTTTATTTGAATCTAAAAGAATTTGTAGCAGGGGGAGTAGTGCTGCAATAGTCTAATCCAGGTTCGTTGCTGGCAAGTGGAGAACAATGTAATTCCAAATTCCAAAGTAATTTATTCGTTTTGATGCATATTTTGCTTATCAAAATAACTATATAATTATTATATAATATAATGTTTTAAGTCAAAAAACAATCCTATCAGAAAAATATAGGCCCTATCTTTTCACAATGAAAGTCATTCAACCAACAGAAACAAGTCAAAGTTACTTACAAACTTATTGTATTTTGTGTGTGACACATCATTCTCACCAGGGCCCGTTGTTGATCACTGCATGTTAGGCTATTTCAGTAGGCCTATTTCTTGTCAGATGGCGCATGCATGTGTGGACACTGTATTCTGTAAAACTTAAAGAATAAAAGTACATTCAACATTCATTGGAGTGGTCCAGCTGGATAGGCTACCCTAATATAAATAAACTGAAGACCTGTATTTTCAGTGTTTGCTGGTCGTGAATGCGACAGAAAGACAGGGAGGAAAGGGTTAGCGATGATTTGATTGTTCAATGAATATCATTCGGTTCTCGGTCGCGAAAAGACTATTAGATAACACTACTCCACTAGGCTAGCTATCCGAAATAGCACTCTAAATGTCTTGCTTTTGAAACAGTAGGAAAATAAAAGCATCACAATGTAATAGGCTACATTTTAAGAAATCCTATTTTAGCAAAATTGAAAGTAGGCTGTAGGCTATACCAGTAGCGAAAGAAAGACAGAGGTACAGTACAGTCTACTGTAGTTAGCAAAATACATTGATTGGTTAGCTTACTGTAGATGTCTGAATACATTTACAGTGACTTTTTTTTTATCTAGCTAGCTAACCTAGCTAGTGGTAGTAGTAACCTAGCTAAAAGATGCATAGCCCGAATATCCACAGAATGTTTCCTCTCCACCGAAGTGGAGGGGAGAACGTGAGGCAGGGAATCCCTTCTAGTACAAGACTGTCAAACCTGCTGCTCTGCAAGCTCTATATGCACAAGATAGTTAATGTCTGGATATAATTGGAAATAATGAGTGATCTTGGCGACTATGCCAATTTTGTATGGATCCACACCTCCGATCAAACTTATATTTTCTTTGTATCGTGACGAAACCTTACTGCACTCAACTACACTAGCTGGTGCCCCGTCTTCAAATTTACTTCCAGGGTTTACGAATTTGTATCGGAGCTCGGGATTTGGTGCCCGGGACGGCATCACATCCCAGTTAAATGCGTTCCAGAAACAAAATGCAAAATCCTCACTTTCGCCCAATCTTTGTAGTTCTAGGCGAGTTCGCTATTATTAGCTATTGTTAGCAATACTGTTATTTTGCGCATTTGACTTAACAGACACCACGTCTTGACCCGACATTAGTTACTGAGATAGATACTGATAGATATGTTCGTAATAATTAAATTACATCCAGATGGAGAAAGAATGTGTTTGAGAACAAGGTAATAATAACAATAAAACATTATTTTCATACAGATAAATTCAGCTCAAAGTGCTTTACAACAGAGCATTTAAATTAAAGAATGTGAAATTTTATGATGCAATGATCAGGCTTGTCTTCATTTGTAGACTTTAGGAGAAATACACTGTGAGCCTGGCGGTGGTGCTTCACTAAAATGAAATAACACCCGTCTGAAATCCCACAAGATTTCCGACGGGATTTCCCTGTCAAATACTGCAATGGTGAAATGCCGCGGGATAGATCATTTCTAACTACCCCCAACTGTAAGTATTTGTTAATAATTGATCTACCTATAGTTGGGCCCCATCTGGCTTTCCATCAGGGGACCCATCTAAACACAGATTAATACATGTTTGCAAGTGAGTAACCAATTATTTTGTAAAGGTTAGTAAATATATTTGTTAAGTTGCAACTTTAGAATAACGTCCCAATACGGTCTATGAACTATTGACATGGTCTTAAACAAATATACTTACTAACCTTAACATAATGATTTGTTACTCACCCCTAAATATTAATTATTTTGTATTTAGATAGGTCCCCTGATGGTAGTAACCTGATGTGCCAGATGGTTTGCTTTGCATAACCATCTGGGAACTCTACATTGGAAACCTGTTTGGAAAAGGCCAGGCACTTTCAAAAATACTTGACTGAAAACGTCTATCACACACTAACTTAAACCGCTCCTCGCAGTCATGAACCCGCCCAGTGTAGCTGTCTGTATTTCAAATTCCTCAGAACCAACACTGATCAGAAGATCATTTTCCGATCAGGCTCAAAATGTTCTCTATCAAGATTAAATCCAGACTGATTTGAGAGTAACAACGTGAGCTCACGACATCACAATGGTCTCACAAGTCTATGTTGGAAGGCCAGATGGGGCCAACTGTGGGTGGGTCAACTATTAACAAATACTTAACAAGTCATAAGTAAGTAGTTCACTAATCACGTGTTCATGATCTATTAACTATGTATAAGGGGTAGTTGTAAATCATTGACTGACTATTAACAAACATTTAACACATAATTAATAACTCATTAACTGTTTGTAACAGTTTGTAGATGATCTATTAAATATTTATAAGGGATAGTTATTCTAAAGTGTTACTGAAATTTCTCTAGTTAGAAATTCAATCGTTTCTTTACAACAAGCTCTAACTGATGTGTACTGGGTCTAGGCTATAAGGCTAATGGCACTCATGACTCTTTCCAGGACAAGCCGGGGCCCAATGTGCTGGTATCTTCCTCAATTCCTGTCTTGATAGGTAATAGAAAATGAATGGTGAATATACTAAGTAACAGGAAACATAACTGGTTCTGCAAATTTATCAAATTAAGCATCCATTCCTTGTCAGCCACAAATTATCACAGAAAACTGGGCAGATAATACCTTTAGCACACTAAATTTAGCTTCATTAAATGTCAGGTGTCTAGCAGGAAAGACATTTTTAATCAATTATCAAGCACAATCTTGATTTCATGTTTCTAAATTAAACTTGGTTAGACCAAGGTAACAGTGTAGCTGTTCTTATCGAGTCAACCCCTCCCAACTTAAGCTTTATGTGTGAGGCTAGAGTGCATAAGAAATGAGGTGGAGTTGCCATTTTGTTTAATGACTCCCTCCAATATAAGCAGATGTGTTACAGAAATGTTGGTTCCTTTGAATATGTGGCTCTTCAGTTGAATTCCTCTTCTAGAGCCATATTTCTAAACATCTACAGGCCACCTAAATACTGTCCACACTTTTTGATGACTTTGCTGGACTGGTGTCTATTATCTTTATTTACTTTGACTGTGTGGTTATTGTTGGTGATTTTAACATCCGTGTTGACAACCCTCAGGGTAGAGGGGCCAAATAACTGTGTTGTGTCCTTGATAACTATGGACTGACTCAACATGTGACGGAGCCCACACACAACAAGGGGCACACTCTGGACTTGATCATCACCAAAGGTCTGAATATTTCTAAGGTTGGGGTGTCTGATGTTGCGCTT
The DNA here is from genome assembly GCF_949987555.1 of Borostomias antarcticus. NCBI lineage: Eukaryota > Metazoa > Chordata > Actinopteri > Stomiiformes > Stomiidae > Borostomias > Borostomias antarcticus. The sequence goes on along the minus strand of NC_140234.1, from coordinate 50,488,826 downwards.
TCTGATCATTCCTGTGTTTTCGTTGAGAGTACTATCTCCATGCACACAAATGTTCAAACAGAGGTAATCACAAAACGGTACATCACTGAAAACACCAGTGAAATATTTACTCAGGCTTTCTCGTCCACACCTGCCCTCTATTGGGTCTCAGTCCATGAGCTTGTAGATAATTAAAATTCTAAAATTACAAATATCATTGATGCCATTGCGCCCACTAAGGTGAAGGTGGTCTCTGGTAAGAAATGATCTCGATGGAGAAACGCCATGCTGGTCAGAATAGAAAAAAGAGTGTTGAAAAGCTGAACGCAGGTGGCAAAAAACATATCTCCATGGTCATTATGACATCTATAAAGAGAGACTTCGCATTTATTATTTGGAGCTGAAAAATGCACGGAAATCCTTCTTTTCTGACATCATCACCAAAACAATAATAGTGCACATGCTTTAATTGCCACTGTCAATAGGCTAACAAACCCTCCTGTGTCAGAAACCTCTGAACTGAGCAAAATGCAACGAGAATTAGAAAGAAGCAAATTAGAGCCAGACCGGGCGGACATGAGGCTGGAACATGGAACATGAGACTGGAACATGAAACATGATGCCATAATGGTAAAGATAACAGGAGATGGAGCATTCATTTAAAAGAGTTGGAAACAGCTGAAAAGATAGAATTGGTGAAACTTGAAAATCTGTCTCCCCACCATCCAGTCCATGGACCCCCATCTGAATTTGACGTCGGAATAGTAGACTCATACTTATCTGAGCTTAGCTTAGTTGGAAACCGTTAGGAAAAGGGCAGGCACTTTCAAAAATACTTGGCAGGTGATAGGATGAACTATCTGTCGGTCACTGTCTATCACGGTTAACTTCAACCAATCAGATCAACAAACCATATATCGCTTCTCACTGTCGTCACACACCATGCCCGCAGCTTCCTGATGGGACACTGACTGGCCCGAGTAAATTACAGATTCATTGAGCTTTTCCATATTGATGAGCGTGAGAAACAGAATGTGAGTAGGAGTCAGGATGGTCTCATCAGGCTAGACTCATAACGCCTTTTAATAAAAAAGACTTATCCCAGATTTGGAAGCATCCACCTCCACGATAAACCGCATGGATGGGTCGGGGTGGATGAGGACCGGAGCTGAAGAAAACAGGCCCTTGAGCCTGATGAAAGTCACCTCCACCTCAGGGGTCCAGGTGAAAGTTATGAGGGGGAGGTAAGAGCATTGAGGGGGGCGGCCATTGGCTGAACCTCTTGATGAATTGCTGGACGAAGTCTGCAAACCCCAGGAAGCGCCGGAGCTGGGTCAGTGGGGCACGGCCACTCCATCACCGCCTTCACTTTGTCTGGGTCGGCGCGCATCTGTCCATCCTCCACCACATTGCCGAGATATGTCACAGAGTTGGTGTGAAATACACATTTCTCAGCCTTGACGTATAGTTTGTTCTCCAACAGACGCTGGAGAACCAAGCGGACATGCTAGCGGTGTTCCTCCATGGACCTGGAGAAGACCAGGATGTCATCCAGTTACACCACCACAAACATGTTCAACATGTCTCTCAGCACGTCATTGACTAGGGCTTGGAAGATGGCGGGAGCGTTAGTAAGGCCAAATGGCATCACTAAGTATTCAAAATGGCCGAGATGGGTGTTGAATGCCGTCTTGCATTTGTCACTGTCTTTGATCCAAACTGAGTGACAGGCGTTGTAGAGGTCTAACTTAGTGAACACCTGGGTGTGTGAGTGACTCTAAAGTGGAACTAATAAGGGGGACTGGATACTTATTCTTCACCGTGATGTCATTAAGCTTGCGATAGTCAATACAGTGCCTCAGGCCGCCATCCTTTTTAGCCACGAAAAAGAAGCCAGCCTCGAGGGGTGAACACGATGGCCTACTTACACCTGCGAGGGATTCTGAGATGTAATCGGCACCACCTCCTTCTCTGGGAGCCCCAGGAAGGAGGTCAATGGGACCATCATAAGGCCGGTGAGGGGGAAGTGAAAGGGCTCTGTCCTTACTACACACCGGGGCAAGGTCGTGATACTCAGGAGGGACACCAGTGAGATGGGGCAGAGAGAACCGAGGCCTGGGACCGCTAGACAGGGTCAGGGCAGAGCGCAGGCAGGTAGCATGACAGGCTACACTCCAAATCAATATACCAGTCCCTCCAGAAAAACGCGGGCAAAAATCCTTGATTATGCAGGCAAAAATCCTTGATTATGCAGGCAAAAATCCTTGATTATGTAATGGAATATGCAGGGTTTTTATGTGTTTTTATGCGTTGAAAATGCGGGGATTTTCTGAAGTTGAAGTAAACTTTAACTTCATAAAAGTATAGGCTCTGTGCACCAGCTCCACTACTTCCTGAAAGTCACTTGGCATCTTTATTTCCTGTCCTATATGATTGGCTTAAGTGATTAATCAGGTGTGCGGCAGACCCAGCGCACACCTGATTAATCACTTAATCCAATCATATTGGACAGGAAATAAAGATGCCAAGTGACTTTCAGGAAATAGTGAAGCTGGTGCACAGAGCCTATTAGGTTGAGTACATTAGAAAAGTATAGATAGACCTATAGACTAAATGTCTAAAATATTCAGTGTAAGGTTCACATGTTATAAATTATGGTATAATTAAAGCAATAGTTACTGTAAGAAGGAAACTGTAACATGAACACAGTAAAATCTCTTTGTACAATTATAGAAATGCCCATATATCAAACTCTTCAGATATATGGGCATTGAAAAAGTGGACAGACCACCCCGCAGTGAAGACCACGAGAAGTTGTTGTTACAACGTGAACTGTACTTGTACCGTTTCTATAATTGTACAAGTCCGTTTTAGATTTTACTGTTGCCCATGCTACACCCCTCCATCGAGTTTCATGAAAATTGGTCAGGTAGTTTTTGCGTAATCCTGGTTCAAACAATGAATGGAGGTGAATGGCCGGCCGTGTTTGGGCGCCCCATGGACCCGACCCGTGCTTCGGATGTGCTCCGAAATTCAATAGGTTCTAAGTTTGACCATGTGGTGAAAATCGGTCCAGCAGTTTTCGTGTAATTCTGCTAAGAGACAAACACACGCACACATGCACGCCACCGAAAACATTACCTCTCGCCCTGCGCTGTTGCTGGAGCAGAGGTAAGAAAACTTACAACAAAGCCAGCTACCTGTGTGAGGGTACTAGAGACATGGGGTTTGGACTGGGTTGTGTGGAAGGAGAGCCCAGAGTGCACTTCATTGCCCGCGGGCTGTGACCCGAGGGGTGCGCCACAGATCTGGCCAAATATAGCCACCCATTCACCTCCAGTCATTTTTTGGACTAGGATAACACAAAAAGAAAAGAAAACGTAGAATGAAGCCAGCTACCTGTGTGACAGCACAGGGCAAGAGGTAATGTTATCGGTGGCATGTCTGTGTGTTTTGTGTCTGTTACACAAAAACTACCAGACACATTTTCATGAAACTTGGCAGCTGCTCCAACTTAGAGCCCACTAGAGAGTGAATCTAAGTGACCTTAGAGTGATTCCGAATCACGGGTCGGGTCCACACACAGCTGGCCATTCACCTCCATTCATTTTTTATACCAGGTTTAGGGGAAAACTACCAGACTGATTTTCATGAAACTCGGTAGAGGGGTGTAGCATGGGTCATCTAACAAACCATTAAACTTTGGGGTGGATCCGAATCTCGGGTCGGGTCCACAAACACGGCCCGGAGGGCCTTTCACTTCCATTCATATAGGATTATGCAAAAACTACCAGACTGCTTTTCATGAAACTCGGTGGAGGAGTGTAGCAGGGCCAATTTAGAAACCATTCAATTGTGGCTTGCACAGAGCCACAAAATGCATTCAGGGGCAGAGGTCTGTGTTTTCTGAGCAAACTTTCTAGTTGAAGCTTTGTTTGGTTCAGAGAGTGGTTTTCTGTGTTAGTTCCCTTTTGAGTGTCAATATTGGTATCTGCCTCTGGCGTTTAGGTTACCTGAAGTTAAATCCTGATGAGATGGAATTGCTGACATTGATGTCCAGGCGAGTGAAGCGGTACTGTGGATGGCATTTAGAGTAGCCCTTGTCAAGGTCACAGTTCCACTCTATCAGAATTCCAACTGAACCACCCTGAGAGAGAGTACAGATGAGTGTTCTCACATACTACATTTTAATATAAATGATGAAAAGTGGTAATTCTACATTAGATTGATCTTGAACTATGTTTAACACTGTAATAGGCCTAAGTGTAGAAATATTAGATGTAGCCTACAGTATGTCAAGTACCAATTCATTTCTGGTTCAGCAAGGTAATGAAACACTTAGCCTATCAGCAGTGGGTGAAACTCACCATCACGGCCATGTCTTGGAAGCTGTGTCCAGCTCGGCTAGTAATGTCTCCCAGACGAAATATAGGGCAGTAGGGGTGGAGGTCCTCATCATACAGGCATGTCTTCAGATAGGAGTCATTAGATGTGTCCAGAACATTGGATCTGAGAATCAGACAGCATATTTGAAAACCATTCTAGATCATCTATAGATATGTGGGTGAATATAATTTATTTACTTTGAGAAAGAAAATTTGGTAAAACTGATGAAATTCTTGATGTAAATCGTGAAGTTCTCCGCTTTTCTTAAAATGGGGCCCCTGTAATAAAATAAAACATTATTAATGAATATCCTAACATCTACACACACACACAGGCACACAGAAACATGTTGAACTACATGTTGTTACAAGCAGTCTACTAGTATTTGATGATTCCATTAAGTGAGTACATAAGCTGTATACCTATCAGTGTGCATTTGAGTGATTGAGTGTGCGTGTGTGTGTGTGTGTGTGTGTGTGCACAGTATGTATTTGATTGTGTGTTTCCTTACTGTGTTCTGGAACGTCTCTCTACAGGACACCAGCCATATATTTCACACGTACCAGTTGAGTTCCTATCCTTTTTCAAGCACCGGCCACTCATAACTCCTGCAGCATTGTAAAAAAGGTCTCAGTCAATGTGGAAGACTTAAAGAAGCAACCCACAGTCCCAATTCCTGTAGAAATGACCATTGTCCCAGCAGGGCGGCATATGAGAATAAGATAATGTCCAATAGTGCTGGGCTTAAATCAATTATCTTAAACTATTTATTTTGGAAAATGTAATGTCATAGAGGACTACTTTTTGCACATATTATCCTGTGGCCACAGTGGACAAACTGGTCACAGATTACAACTTTCTTTCGATATGATTTCATTTAGATTTTTAAAATCAAATTCAATTTGTGTTTCCTACCATGGCCAGCTACCACCGTCTCTCCCTCCTCACAGTCCTCATTCCCTCTGCATTGGCCATCCAACACCTTGGAGCTCTGAGGACAAACACCATACACAATGTTGGACCTTGACCTAGTAAAACCACAGTAATAAGGTAGTAGAGAGAGAGAAATATCACAATGGCTACTCAAGTGTAAACCACAACATGAACATTGTTCTGTATTGAAACAGCAGGCCTTGTTCGGGGTTGTCAGTCATTTGGGTCAGAGGTTGGTATAAAGTAGGTCTAATGACGGGCAGAGTCAGAGTGGGACTGTTTACATATCAGGGAGCTACTGTATGAGGAGTTATATAATGTGACTGATGGAACACGCACTATGAGAGGGAATCGATTCGAGTATGCTTCTTGTGGCGCTTTTTCATTACATAACAATTCTCGATTCTAGTAGATTCTATACTGTAGGTTGCGATTCTTAGTGACTTTTGGTCCTATTTTACTGCAGTAACAGTAAATTATAGAGATTTGAAACATTTCATGATTCAATACCAAAAGTTGTACTTGGGGGAGAAGCTGGAATTATTTCCCCTGGGACCCACATCCTCCGATGTGTGTCTCGCCATCTTCTCCTCCTGCGATCTTAAAGGGTATATTGCAGGCTAGAGACCCCAGTGATTCAATGTGTAGGAAAGTGATGTAGGAACTCAATTTTCATAAAAAAAAAAAAAAAAAAAAAATATATATATATATACACTACAGTGAGTTTGGTGATCGTTTTTGTTACTTCCGCATTTTAAAAATCGCTAAACCGGAAGTGACGTAGACGGGGGAGTCCGCTAATGTCCAAATACATTAGAGAGACGAGACGTGGCTAGTTTTGACAATGAAGAGGAGGTAAATGTTTATGCAGGAACCTATGACGGACCACAACCTTATAGTTTTGAGCCAGCCAGAAGGCAAAGAGAGCAGGAGCCTAGGGTTAGAAGGAGGATTGATGGTCAGAGGAGAGAAATTGAGCTGTGGTGTACGGAGAACCAGTGGAGAACTGGGCAGGTGTCTTGGTGAGAGACCGGTGTAAGGTATCTAGCTAGCTAGCGAGTGTTCACATTTTAACAATCAAACAGAGGCCACACATAACATTGACCATTTATATTAACAATGGAAGCAAATAATATCATAAGGCAGATAATCCATATATTCAACAACAATGTAATTACCGTTTCATGTGCCTGATCACCGGCGCCTGAGCATGCGTGCAGCTTAACATTATTAAACTTCATGGCTCAAATGTGTTTTTGCATCCCCACTTTTTTTGATCAGTGAAATTTGAGCTACTTGTCCTTTCCCCTCCTTTTTATAATACCTTGGGAAACGTCTATTGCTAGTGCGTCTATTGCTAGTGTGCGCGGACTGTTACCATTGCACGCTTTCGTACACAAGTCACTAAAGATTAGTCTGCCGCATGCAGTTTACCAATATGAGAAGACTGAGACAAACTGGTGTGAATGGGGTGACAGTGCAGACTCATGGCGAGGTGACGTTCTGGCAGAGCGCTCCGAGTGCGGCGGTGACACACGTTCCGAGTCCCGTAACACAAATGATCGGTTTACCCGATCAGGAAGGCTACATAATATGCCTATGGTTGAAACTGGGTAGCCTATATGTGCAGACATGGAAACAATGCGCACAGCGGACGCCAAATATTCGTATATAGTTCACATGAATTTCCCTCGGGGATCAATAAAATCTAGGGATATATTGAGCAGGTTTGAATACACAATCTTTATGCTAGGCCACTCTGTAAAGTGAGAGTAGTTTCTTCTAATTGATCATACGCACAGCAATGGTAAATGGACTGCACTTATATAGCGCTTTTCCACCTTAGCGGCACTCAAATAGAGACCCGACTCCCGCGGTCTCCCCTCAGCCTAACTTTAGACGTATGGGAAAAAGCGAGGAACGAATCCTCAAATCTCTGGTTTGAATAGACAAATCTGATTTGACTCACAAAATTCTGAGTCGGGGACAGCCCTAGAACTGTGAACGTGTCCTTACCTCAGCACAGTAGCCCAACTTTTGGTTTGGCGTCTCTATAAAATTGGTTACAATGAAAAGAACTGCATCGCCCTAGAAAAAAGACACCTGTGTGAGACAACTGACCTTTGTAGGCCTATAAGCAGCAGTTTAGTGCAGTCTCAGTGCAGACAGTAACCTTACTGACACTATAATTGCTTTAGGTCTAGCACAGTGTTATAGTTAAAATCACTCGTCAGTCTATAGTCTCACATGTGGTGGGATGACGTAGTCCTCAGGACCCCACACAAGCAGTCCAGACTGTGTGGTGTTAGTGATGGACACGCCCTTCAGTTTGGTAATCACAGAACTCTGGACAGATTCCTCTGTTTCTTGGTAGCCCTTCTTGGTCAAGAAAACCCACCTTTGAAAAACAGGGAGAGAATAATAGGAATTTCTTAAAGGAGTAGTAAAGGGAAAAATCATTAGCCCTGTTTTAAGGCTTATGATCATATACAATGGTTCAGATCAAAAAGGTTCAGACTTGAGAAAGTCTGATAATTGCTCTACCACTGTTTTGTTCATCCAATGGATGTGGGTGGGCACCGTGAAAAATCATTCAAAAAACATGTTAAACTCTCAATTTCAAAGACAAGAAACTCACCGAGGTGTTTTGGCGCATTCCAGGCAACCCGTAACCCGTGTTTTTCCAACCTTCTACACATGAAAATGCACAGGAATGGCAGACAAACCCATAACTTCCCACCCGTGAACTTGTACCAGACCGATGTACTCCCAGTTGTGCTCTCTGACGTCACACAGCCCTCTAAACAAGATGGCAGCCCACATGGGTCCGGCGACAAAGATAACTTTAGGGCAACGTAAAGTAAATTTGTACGTTGTAATCAAAATAATACAAACAATTATGCACTACAATCTGCTATGTGTATGTAATGATGCCCAAATATGTTGACGACAAGAGATAGCTTGTGCGAGCTAGCGCTAGCTAGCTAACGTTAAGGTAAACCTGAACTTGACCATGCAAACGGCAAAAAGTCAATGATGTCAATAAATAAAATTATGTAACGTATGATTTCTTAGCATAGCGAAATTAGGCACACAATGTTTAGCTTGCCAGCTCTGACAGTGTCAAATCTCAAGCTTTTGCCATATTGGCTTGTTTACATTTACAGAATTCCACACACTGAAAGTTTGCCTGGAACGCTATGAAGTCGTGAGTCGTGACTTGAAGTCGTAACTTACGGGCTCAAAATCCTATCTGGAACGCGACATTAGTTGGCGTTCTGACATATAATTCACCATAAAGTAAGATTTGAGTTCATCTGGAAAGGCATTTTAAAATATTTAGCATAGAACTATTTAGTCGCAGCACATACATGTGTAAACTTCCGCAAACTAGGTAGCCTAGCAACATAAACAATAACAATAGCTACCGTAAGTAGTTCCGCTTCCTGAATCCCCTCTGCGGATTGATCGACACATCTACAATGGTCGCGTCAATACAAGTCAATGGATTTCATAAAATGATCAATAAAACCCTACAGGATTCATACTTTGTGGCAAATTTGATGTCAGAACACCAACGGACACCAATTACCCACTCGGTGAGCTTCTTGTCTTTGAAATCGAGAGTTTAACATGTTTTTGAATGATTTTTCAAGGTGCCCACCCACATCCATTGTATGACCTAAACGGTAGTAGAGCAATTATCAACTTTCTCAAAAGTGCTGGTTTTGTCAACTTTTTTATCTGAACCATTGTATATGATCATAAGTAACCTTAAAACAGGGCTAAACATGATTTTTCCCTTTACTACTCCTTTAAGAGTCAGGGTGTTCATCATAAGTTCAATTCATGAATGCATATGGACTCATTTAAAGAAGTTAGTGACCATATTGTGAGACCCGCTCGCTTAAGTTACATTTATAAAATGCATTTAGATAGTTGACAAATCAGTTTCAAGTCACTTACCCAATAATGTATCCAATGATAGATAATTGCACAAGTCTGTATAAAACACCGACTCTCTTACTCTTTGCGATCATATATTTTTGGGTTTTATAGTCAAATAAGGAAAGAAACACGCCTTTCCAGTGAGTCCCGGACATTTCACCGTAACAATACGGTAAACTAGCTGCAGACAGGTTATGCAGTGACGGTAATCTTTGGACCAGTGTTGCCAACTCCTCTGTAAGGGAAGTAGCTGTTGGCTCTCCCAAAATTTGCTTGAAATAGCTGGATGACGTAATCAACTAATTAGCATAATATCCAATTCTGAAAGAGGCACAATGAATAGAAAAGGCTGGCCAAGTACAAACTAATTAAATATTTACAAACATATTTTTTGTTGCCATATAACTATAATGTTTTTTTTTCTTAACTTTTTTACAGATATGCAGTGGCCTAATGAATGGAGACCTACAAACTATTTACATATTTACTGCAGGGCTGCTATCTAGACAGACTGGCTGTGTGAGTGTTGTGTGAGTGGTGAGGAGGAGACGGCAGCAGTGCTGCCAACTTGTCGACTGTTGCTATATCTGGCGACTTTCCAGACCCCCTTGGCCACTTAATTAGTTGAAAGCGACTAGAAACAACTCTAGCGAGTTTTTCTGGTGCTGAGTCGCAGCAATGATTGTGTTGACAAAGAGCAAAAGCATCTAACATATCCCTTGCCACGGTTCATGTTACAACCGAGCTCACATTATTGCCTTTTTAATTAATTGCAGCTTTAACTAAATGCCCCATTGTGGCTTTTTAGTTTCTGAGTTTGAGGAATAGTAAGCCTAAGAAAGAATGATAGCCTACTTGAGTCAGTAACCTTCACTCTAGCCTTACATTTTTATTAAAGGAGTAGTAAAGGGAAAAATCATGTTTAGCCCCGTTTTAAGGTTACTTATGATCATATACAATGGTTCAGATCAAAAAGTTGACAAAACTAGCACTTTTGAGAAAGTTGATAATTGCTCTACCACTGTTTAGTTTATACAATGGATGTGGGTGGGCACAGTGAAAAATCATTCAAAAACATGTTAAACTCTCCTGTAGGGTTTTATTGATCATTTTATGAAAACCATTGACTTGTATTGACGCGACCGTTGTAGATGTGTAGATCAATCCGCAGAGGGGATTCAGGAAGCGGAACTACTTATGGTACAGGTAGCTATTGGTTGTGTCCGAAATGCCTGCTACCTGCTACATAGCAGGCGAGAAGTAGCATGCTATATAGTACCTACTACTCCACAAAAACAATATAGCAGGCGAGAAAAATGTAGCATGCTACTTGAGTCAGGTGACGGGAATGCATGGGTTACGTCGTTACGCTGAGGCGAAAAGGCGCTCAGTTACGCAGACCTCGAACCTGTGGTTAGTTTTCTGTGGTAATTTCTGTGGTATTTTTGTCGTGTATCATCGATCAAAATGCCTTTTCCTCTCATCCTGCGTGCGGCTGCTGCCGCAAGGAGAAGACGACGTGTTCGTGCTGCCAGGAGAGCCAGATTTGTTCTCGCCATGCTCGAAGTTGAGGTAAATATTGAACGTTAGCTAGCCAACTAGCTGACAACAGATGCCAGCAATTGCGGGGCTAGCTAATACTGTAGCTAGCCTCGCAATTGCCGGTATCTGTCGGCATATTATATTGTTACAGAAATGATATGCCATAAGCAGGATTTTTTTCTGCTTTGTTTGAAGTTTGCCTCAATAATATTCACAATAGGCTCGCATGGAAGAGAGAGGTCCTTACACGCAAGTCAACATCCACGTCCCCCTGTTGAGGGCCTATTTGGATGGCGCGGACACCAGGAGGGACTTCAGATTGTCAAGACCGACACTGAGGAACCTCATTGCTACCCTCGAGGATGGTCTGGGAGGATGGGGCAAGACCATGGAGGTGCTAATAGTTAATAATAATAATAATAATAATAATTCATTGCATTTACACAGAGCTTTTCTCAGTAACCACACTTTACAATGGTCTTGTCATTCACACAGGTGCTTGTCTTTGTGTACTGGCTGGCCAGTGCAACCTCCTACCGGGTTGTGTCAGAGGCCTTTGACATGCCCCGGTCGACCGTCTGTGATGTGGTCCATAGAGTCAGCAGGGGTATTCAGCGCATCATAAGCCGCGTGATACGCTACCCCACGGAGGCAGAGCTGGAGGAGGTCGGTGCCGGGTTTGCCCGCCTGGCCAGATCTCAAGCCTTCAGGAGTGTGGCCGGAGCCATCGACGGCACTCATGTCCGCTTCATCCCCCCAGTGGCAGAGCAGCAAAGCTACTTCAACCGAAAGCTCTACCACTCCATCCAGATGCAGGCTGTCTGTGACCACGAGGGGCGGTTTGTCAACATCTTTGTTGGCTTTCCGGGATCAGCCCATGACACACGTGTTCTGAAGCACTCGGACATGTTTGTCCACCGGCAGTACCCGCCGGAGGGCCGTTTCCTCCTCGGGGACGGAGGCTACCCCTGCCTGGATGCACCCATCGCCCTCATCACGCCGTACAGGTATTCTTACAGGAAGGCTTGTTTCTTTCTTTTTTTTGTAACAGTAATTCTGGTTTATGTTCTTGTTTTCATAATCATGTATGTGTGCGCTATTTTATCTTGATCTTAAAGCACGTATACAATTACTATTATTATTATATTTCAGAGAGCCAGTGCAGGGACCGGTGCGGCAGCACTTCAACGCCCTGCATGCCAGAGCCCGGTGCATCATAGAGAGGGCGTTCGGGATGATGAAGACCAAGTGGAGGGGGATCTTCCTGAAGTCTCTGGAGGTAATAATAAATTATATTAATAATTTTAACACACTTTTACATTTGAAACCAAACTCAAAGTGCAAAACTGTGCTTTTAGGTGAAGTTGCCCTTGGCTGTCGAGGTGATCGCTGCGTGTGCTGTCCTGCACAACCTCTGCCTGGAGAACGACGACATCATGGAGCCAGAGGAGGTAACATTACATTAGTCATTTAGCAGGCCTAATTGCATTTAACCATTTAAAGGTTGATGACCTTGACGGTGGCCATGGTCCTGCTGCTGATCATCAGAACCACCCTGGACATGGCCTCAGAGACCGTCTCGCAGCGGCAGCATCAGCACCAGCTGCCTGCATCCCTGCTCTTGGTGAGCATGACTACCCCGCCCTGGCATAAGTACCCAGTGCATTAGTTTGCTTTGCTTGAGGCTTTAACCATGAATCAGTTCCTTACAGATAGCCTTGAGGCTTTAACCATGAATCAGTTTCTTACAGATAGCCTTGAGCCTTTTGCTTAAATGTATTTCCATTGTTTAAATGTATTTGCATTGTTTAAATGTATTTCGTTCATTGTGCATTGTATATAATGTAACCTGTTTTTGTGGGAGACAACAGATCAGCGTTCTCGCCGCGTCTCCTGTTAGTACCTTTTGTGAGGGAAGCTAATGATCTGACCAAATCTAAACAAGGCAGTATATTTCTGTAGACTATTGTGTAATAAAAAATATTAAGAAAAAATGTTTATTGTTGTGCTTTTTCCATATACCGTTATACATGTAAAGGTTACCTCTTTATATATAGCATTTCAACTAAATGTGTGGTATCTACTTATACTGTGCTTACATATTGAGGGCAAAAGACACGTTTGTCCATAGAGATATGTCTACATGTCATGTAAACTGGAGGGTCTTGTCTTATCACTCAACGTGCAGCTAAGCAAATAGTCATTATTCCTTTAATCATATCTGAAAGTGAAATGATGCAGTGATGCTTTTGAGAGTAACTCTCTGAATAATTACAATGAAGCATTGTGAACCAACGTGTGTTCTGTTAATGCCCAACTGCAAACTACAATGTGCATTAGGAATGTTACTTTTTTAATCTAATGGCAGATTTTTGGAATAGTGACATTTGTTCTCCTTTGACTGGGAACAAGGAATGAGACAGACCAATGTAATTTCAAAAAACAAACATTTTAATTAAGAAATTATTTTTGTAACAAAGTTTTTATCAGCTCCATAAGCCGGTCCTCCCTCTCCCTTGCCTGCTGCCGCTCCGCCCTCCTGTCTTCCTCAACCCTCTCTCTCTCCTTCTGCCACATTTCCCTTTCTGCCTTTCTTTCTTCCACCATTTCCGCTTTCTCCCTCGCCCACCTTGCTCTCTCTTTTTCCCTCTCTCTCCCATTCCTTCCTCTCTTTTTCCATCTTCTCCCTCTCTGCCTTAACCTCCGCCCTACACTCTGCCTCCTTCCTCTTCCTCCCTTCATCTCTCCAGTTTGTCCTTCTTCTCATCTTCCTCCCTTTCTCGCTCAAACATCCTCCACATCTCGTCCAGCTCTCTCTTCCTCTTCTCTCCTCTCCCTGGCCTCTCCTTACTCTTTCCTTCTGCAGGTGGGGTCAGCACCGAGGGTGGGGAGGCCACAGCCGATGGAGGGCACGGGGAGGATGAGGAGATGAGGACCGGCGGTGTAACCACATGGTTGGTCCCCAACACCTCATCCAAGGCCCCGTACCACCTCCAGGAAGCGGCCGTGGTCTCCCCTCCCTCTGTGCTGACCCCAGTTCTGGGGCTCTTGAGATCCGACGAAGGGAGGTTAGAAAATTGTTTTCTAGTCATACAAGCTCTAAATCCCTATTAATATCTTTGCTAACATCTATCCTGGCATGGAATAGAGGTAAACAGTTGGACAGTGAAATGTTAGTCCATCACCTAAGAGGAATATGATGGAGTTGTATCTTACACCAAAATCACCTTGTATTTGGCCACCAGATTCTCCCACTTTCTTTTGACCCAGGCTGCCTACACCTTCCCCTTCAGCCCCACATCCTGGATATATGCCCTACATGAATCAATATCCAAAGTAAACAGAAAGGTAGGCTACAAATAATGTTACAGCTCTGGATTGCTTCTGAACAACAATGCATACATTAGTTAACTTACTCAAAACCTTTGATTGCTGCGTTCCTCTTCCACGTGAAAAGGGAAGAGTTGCTGGCCCGCCACTCAATCAACCCCCGTGTGTTTTCCTCAGTCCCTGTAATACATCCGAAAGTGTTATGAGACATATTATACATGAATTGTTCGTCTATTTGTCTTGATTTTAGCCATCTATATGCCCAAGAATAATTTTTGAGCTAGAGCCGTGTGAACACAACCGCTCCACTGGCTGGCTAATTTAGCCGGTAACGTTGCGTTTCAATGGCTACAGGGCTACTAGTTAGCTACGACATCGTGAATTCTCGAAATCTAATCTTTACCTCACATCAACACAAAACTGCATTTATAGCTCTGTGGCGTTATAACTACACTATCTATTAAAAAAAAAAACATTTCCATGGACAAATTTAGCCAATACTTACATTTAAAAACTCTGTCGCTCTGCCCCGCCTGAACGTCTCCGGCGTCCGCCATGACAGCTGTCCTGAAATTTTCGCTGAACAGTGACGTAACATCCGGAATAGCATGCTCTGGACTTTGCTACGTTTTTCGCAGTTTTCTTCGAAAATAAAGCAGGCGAGGTAGCAGGCGAGAATAGCAGGCGAGAGGTAGCAGGCACATTTTTGAAGTAGCATGCTACTTCTCGCCTGCTATATAGCAAGTAGCAGGCATTTCGGACACGGCCATTGTATTGTAGCTATTGTTTATGTTGCTAGGCTACCTAGTTTGTGGAAGTTTACACATGTATGTGCTGCGACTAAATAGTTATATGCTAAATATTTAAGAAAGCCTTTCCAGATGAACTAGAATCTTACTTTATGGTGAATTATATGTCAGAACGCCAACTAACACCTCGGTGAGTTTCTTGTCTTTGAAATTGAGAGTTTAACATGTTTTTTGAATGATTCTTCACGGTGCCCACCCACATACATTGTATGACCAAAACGGTGGTAGAGCAATTATCAGACTTTCTCAAAAGTGCTAGTTTTGACCAAAGACCGAATGAAAAATCAACCAATCAAATTAGCCCATACATACAAAACCACGAAAAATGTCGTCATCGGTCGAAATGTAACCTAATCTGTAATTTGTCAAAATGCTTAAAAGTGGGTGTAGGGTAAGCCAGTTCTCGAAATGCTTACATATGAATTCCCATTGACATTTTAACATTGGGACGGGTTATCCAATCAAAACTTGTCACGACTGTCCCGTCATTCACATCATCTGTCAATCACGTTACCAACTTTAGCTATCTAGCTACTGGCAGCATCAATGAACATGGAAAATGGAGATCTTGAGTATTTGTTGAAAGTTGATTCCAAAATGAAGTGGATTAAACAAGTTTGGGTTTAATATAGGGTCTTTTGTGAATGAATGAATTATTTATTTTTAAGACAGGGACAATGTACAAATAACATTAACCTTGTAAAACAAGGAGAGATGTTTTGCACCAGGTTTTAGCAGATTGCCTGGTTCCGCCCATAGTCCCTTTTGTAATTCATCACCTCCCCCAAATATTCACATAGCCGTGCTAACATACAAAATGGCTTCCAGGAGGCCATCTGTCTACAACAGAATAACCATCCTTTGTCATCCTTTGTCCCCAATTGCCGCCTTTTTCTCATGTCACATGTCTGTACTCTTGGCCACGCCTGCCATTTCATATGACGTACAATGGAGTAGCCAATCACATCCTGGAAGCACCATACCTGTGTTTGACTGCATATATGGCACAGCAAAAGACAGAGCCGGCACTTCGCTGGATACCACCCTTGTTGCGTTGTTCAGGAAGTCCTTGCGCTCGTATGCTTTTCACAATAAACCAGACTAAACCTTTTGAGCGAATCTTGGTAAATCCTTTTTTGACTAGATCAGTTAAATTTCTATTACAGTTGGCGACGCGGATGAAAAGGGAGGACTACCTGCGTGTTGCTTCGGGATTCCAGTGGATGAACTGGTCGGCAGACGTGTCGGTCCATAATAGTGGGCTTGGAAAGTCAATCTTCTCTCTTGCGCCAGAGCGCACGCTGAGATTATTTCCTCAGTTCTTCCACTGGATTCTTGAACTCACAGGTACGTTTAAACGAACCCTCTTATGGTTCTGAGTTGTATTTGCCTTGATTTAGTTTCGGATTGTGTTGGTCTGGCGTGTTCTGAAAACAGAAACCCCCGGGGTGGGTTTAGTAACTATCTAAGGAGTTGTGAACAACGGTAGATATAATGTATTGTTCTTTGACTTCGTCCTTGTTTCGTTACTAGGGTATATGCCTTTCAGAAGAAGTGTGAGTTTGGTCTAATACGCCAAAGCTGGCACAGAACGGGCTTCCCTTTGGCCGGTCGCAGGAGTTGTACCGTTGAATGTTTTTCTCAGCGAAGGTTGTACCGTTGAATGTTTTTCTCAGCGAAGGTTGTACCGTTGAATGTTTTTTCTCAGCGAAGGTTGTACCGTTGAATGTTTTTCTCAGCGAAGGTTGTACCGTTGTATTTTTTCTCAGCGAAGGTAGCTACGGGGAGTGGTTTGGTAGTGGTTCCGACCCGCGTTTCTGGTAGAAGCGTTTGTCCCTTTTATCCCGGGTGGTTGGGTAGCTTCCAACCAAGAGGGCTGGGGGTCAGCCGAGTGTTGTAACATGGGCCTGTGTTCGTCCTGTGTTCGTCCCCTTTGTTCGTCTTTTGTGTTCTGTGTCCCTGCACGGGGTTGTTCGGTTTGTTGTTTACTGTTTGAGCTTCGGCTCTTGCCTTGTATTGTTTATTAAGCGCGCCTATTATCCAGGTAAGTATTGTAAGTATTTTGTACACTGTTTAGACTGTTAAATTCGTAACTGCTAGATTTCCAGTAGGCTAGCTGGTTGTCTGGGAGACAAAAGGAAACAACAACTACTACTCCGCTCTCCCGATGAACCGCCATCGAGCCAGAGGGAGAAAAAAGGACCAGTTGCTGGGTGAGATAATTAGCGGTTTAATGTGTGTCTGTTTCTTTCGAAATTGTATTCTTTCCCGCCGTGAGTTAACTATAAGGTTTCCTTTCATTGCTGTTTTGGGGTTTTAGGCTGCGTCGTGTTTATTAGGGATCCTACTGCTAGCTTGCAATTTGTCTAGCCCTGATGAGATTGTTGCGCTGAAGCATTATTCTGCGAGCGTTTGTTGGCAGATTTCGTTATGCGCTAAAGCATTTTCGATTTCTTACATCCCCATCTGACATTTAGTGTTAAATTTTTAGCTAAGATTCGGGCTCAGCTAGAGGTGTTTGAGATGTCTAGGTTAAGGGAAAAGCCTGTTAATTCTATAGACTGGTCTGCTTTTAAGATTTGGGAGAGAGTAGCACGAGAGGGTTTTTTAGATCAGGAACGAAAGATAAGGAGGTTCAGCAGACGGTCTCTCCGCCATTTCCCCAGCAGAATAACTGATTTAAAATTAAATCTGTCCCCCTCGACTCGTTGCTCCGTGCTCACACCCAACCAGGCTGTTCTTCCCCCTTTTCATGCTCCCGCCATTAGCCACGTCCCTTCTCTCTCCCCTCTACAATACGAGTTAAGCGCGCCCCTTTCTACGAGGTATTCGTCCGAACAAGAACAGGTCAGGAAGGAAGAATTGGCTAGAGCTATATCTGAGTTTAATTTGAAACAACAGCTAATGAATAACACTCTTTCTTCTTTGTCCGACCAAGTTAGGTTGACGTGCCACATCTGGGAGTCAACTTCTCTCGCGGAAATTGTTGACCATTTCCGCTATGCGGAATGTCTCCGTGATCACATTCAACAACGTGATTTGCAAGAGGCGAGAGCGTGTGTAGCAAAATTGCAAGCTGCTCAGTTACGACAGCTGGACAATCAAACTGCTAGTGCGAGGTGGAACCAACAACGACCAGAGGGGCGACAGAGAAACAATAGGAAGCGTTCTGGTAGGGTTAGGCGAGGAAAAAGGTATAATCGAAGTGAAGTCAGAGACGATTCATGTTTTCATTGTGGTAAAACTGGTCACTGGATCAGGAACTGTCGCAGTTACCGCAGGCGAAATGAGAGAAAGAATCCTGCAACCTGGGGTTCGGCGCCACCTGCTGGAATTTCCCTGAACAACCCACAACAGTCATGACTAGGCCAGGAACAGACAGAGAGGTTTGCTGAGGGACCGTCAGATAGTACAGCTGTACAGGATAAAGAGAAGGTTGTTCATATTTGTCAATACCTTAATCTGCATACAACACCGTCCGAGCTTCCAGTCGTAACTTTAGAAGTTAATGGAGAGCAACTTATGTTTTTAGCTGACACCGGCGCACACTCATCAGTCCTAAGCTCCTCAAAGATTAATGTTGTTCCTATACTGACAAATGAAGTTGCAAAAACCATTGGTGCAGCAGGTATTGAAAAATCTGAGAGAATGACTACATCACTTCCTGTTGTGTTGGATGATGCTGAATTCCAACACCAATTTATCTATTCTCATTGTTGTCCTGTTAACCTAATGGGGAGAGATCTGCTTTGCAAACTAGGGTTTCAGATGTGCTGTGACTCAAATGGGGTCACCATTATCCGGCCTAAACAGGTAACACCACTGCGCGACCTCATGTTTATAGAACATATGACAAGTTGGACATATTCCTGGAACATTGAAAATAATGATCAGATGTCCCTCCAACGTTCTAAGCTGTTCTCAAAAATTAACTCCTGTTATTCATATGACACCCCTCTCACACCACAGACTACATTACACTGCACTGCAAATGTATCCCCACTACAACAAGATCATGATTTTGAGAAAGTCTGGTTACAACCACAAAGTAGTGAGGTTCTTGAATGTGCTATGCTGTATGTAGATCCTGATCATGCAGCTCTCTCTGTGTGTCTGACAGAGACACAGAAACAGCTGTATGAGGAAAAACAAGGTGTCCCACACATTTCACTTGGTGTCTCTGAGTTTGTTAACAAGGAGGAGACAGGCACGTGGCTGCAGACGGCAATGGAAGCTACTGACTGGGTTGGAGATCCACACCAAGTAAGACACTCTCCAACGACAGGGGTAAGCTGCTTCCCTTTTAGATGGGTGACACCTGTGGTTCGTGGAATGCAGGGTCAACGCCTCAACCCCACGTTTGTCCAAATTCCTTCTGACAGCATAGAAAATCCATCTGTGTTGCAGGGGTGCCCGACTCATTGTGGGCCAGAGATAAGTTTGATATAGGCAGGATTAAGAATGTCAACCCAGTAGTCGTCAGCCCAAAGGGAACATTCCGTCCAAGACGTGCCCAGTATCCTCTGAGTACAGAGGCAGAGGAGGGGATTGCTAAGGTTCACGCCTCTTTATTAGAAAGAGGTGCTATTGTTGAGATTGACAGCTCACCTTGCAACACCCCTATTCTGCCTGTGAGGAAGGCTTCAGGTGAATGGAGATTTGTTCAAGATTTGAGAATTGTTAATGAAGCTGTCCATGCTAGAACAGCCCTTGTTCCAAACCCTGTTACCATTCTGTCATCCATACCTGCCACAGCTACACATTTTAGTGTTATTGATTTGAGTAATGCGTTTTTCTCTATCCCTGTTCACCCTGACTCCAGAGAGTGGTTCGCGTTCACCTTTCAAGGACGGAGTTATACCTGGTGTGTAATGCCTCAAGGATATGTGGACTCTCCAACCATCTTTAATGTCGAGTTGGCACGGAACCTAGAAGGGTTCATCCCGCCAAAAGGCAGTACTCTCATTCAATACATGGATGACCTACTTCTTGCCAGTAGAAACAAGGAGTCATGTATTGAGGATACAAGAGCGCTGTTGTTTTTCCTTGCAGAAAATGGCCACAAGGTTTCTAGAAACAAGATCCAGTTAGTATGTGAGCAGGTCAGATACCTTGGTCACTTAATAACAAAAGATGGCAAGACACTGGGGACTGACCGTGTTAAAGTAATTCTTACACTTCCCCTGCCCACAACCAAAAAACAGATGATGTCACTGCTTGGGACTGTAGGTTACTGCCGAGCTTGGATTCCTGACTTTGCAGAGATAACACAGCCACTACACCCAGCAAGATTGTTGCATTACCAGAATTTACTGTTGACTATGTCTAATCTTACACTTCAAAGATGCACTATACTTAACCCTGCAACTCTGCTTCCGACTCCAGAAGACGGGGAACCGCATGACTGTGTGGCTATAGTAGAGGAGGTCAATAAGCCACGCTCGGACCTCACTGATGTTCCTCTCTCTAACCCTGATTTTGAGCTTTTTGTGGACGGATCAGCCCAGCGGTCGACAACAGGTCAACCACTTGTCGCATATGCAGTCACAACATTAGATGGAGTTTTAGAATCAGCAAAACTCCCACAACACCTTTCAGCGCAAGCAGCTGAATTGTTCGCTCTGACCAGAGCTTGTATAATAGCAAGTGGCAAGTCTGCAACCATTTACACAGACAGTAGTTATGCTTTTGGAGTTGTGCATGATTTCAGCTCCCTTTGGCGAAACCGTGGGTTCCTCACGTCAACTGGTAAACCTATTGCACACCATGTGTTGATCAACAACCTTCTAGAAGCTATGCTTTTACCATCTAGCCTAGCAGTGTGTAAATGCCAAGCTCATGTTAAAAGCTCTGATCCTGTCTCTGTCGGTAACTCGACTGCTGACCTCGCTGCAAAAGCTGCGGCTGTCTCTGCTTCCTCCCCTGTGCTTTCTATGCTCTCTGTACCATCCACAGACCCTGACAAGACTCCTCCACTGTCCCTGGCAGACATTTCTGACCTACAAGCATCTGCTCCACCTGCGGAGAAAAAGAAATGAAGGAATAAGTGCACATTCCACAACCAAACTAACCTGTATCTAGGGCCTAATGACAAACCTGTACTACCTCGTTCATGTTTTCATTATGCTTTCAAGCTAGCCCACGGGCCAGATCATGTTTCAAAAACAGGGGTGGCGGAGGATGTTAACAGGTATTGGTATGCACCAGGGTTCACGGTTTTTGCAGAACAAAGCTGTGCCAAATGCATCATATGCATGCAAAACAATGTTGGAAAAGGGATAAAAATGGAACTGTCAGCACATCCTCAGCCAAGTGGGCCATGGGAACATGTTATGATGGATTTTATTGAACTCTCTCCATGCCAGGGGTACAAATATTGCCTAGTGTTAACTGATGTTTTCTCCAAATGGACTGAGGTATTTCCTTGCAGGCATGCCTCAGCGTGGTCAGTGGCAAAGAGTCTCCTGAGAGAGATCATTCCGAGATGGGGCCTGCCAACCAAACTCTTCAGATCGAGGGAGCCATTTTGTAAATAGTGTCATTCAGGAAATCTGCAATAGCCTACAGATTGACCTTAGAACGCATTGTAGCTATCATCCAGCAAGTGCTGGAATAGTGGAGAGAGCTAATCAAACTCTGAAAGTAAAGCTCACCAAGCTGATGGCAGAAACAGGTCTGTCATGGATGAAAGTTCTACCTCTGGCACTCATGTACATGAGAGGGAGACCGCACCAGACCACAGGGCTGGCTCCATATGAATACCTTACTGGTCGACCTATGAAAATGACTAACACACCGTTTCCCCAAAATAAGATTAGTCTCATGTCATGTGAAGATGATATGATACAATATTGTCTTGCACTGAATAACATTCTAAAAGATGTCTTCGACAGAGTGAGGACCGCCATTCCTGAGGCTAAGGAGGGGTTCCTGCATCACATCTCTCCTGGGGATTGGGTCCTGGTCCGCGACCACAGACGAAGGAGCTGGAACTCACCGAGGTGGCTCGGGCCGTACCAGGTTCTACTCACCACGCAGACGGCGATCAAAGTAGCTGAGAGAACTTCGTGGATCCATGCAAGCCATTGCCGACGGGTCCAAGCAGCAGAGGACGGTCCACCAGGGGATCGCCAACACCAGGAGTTCAAGGATGCAGCTGAACCAGAGGGCTCAGAGGCCAAAGCCATGGGCCGCCACACTGTCCTCTCCTCTGATGAGCAATCGGAGACTGACCTTGACAGTCACCGCCACACTGTCCTCTCCTCTGATGAGCAATCGGAGACTGACCTTGCCGGTCACCTCCTTCTCGTGGTTGTGGTATGACAACGTGGACAATCTCAACAGCAATGACTGCACCTCTAACCGCACACACTGGAACCTACATTAAACATTCAGAGACGCAAACATGGAAGCTATGATCCAGAGGAAATTACATGCGATTATTCACAACAAGAGTGAATGAACTTTGAAATTATCTTGAAAAAATATCATATTTGTTTGCAATTGAGTTACAATGGTTGAAACATAAGTTGATAAATAAGTTTGGGTTCTTCCTCTAAATTGACCAAGAGGTTTTTTGCCCTTCTTACACTAATAACCATTCATCTTTTTGCCCTGTTCAAACTTTAAAATCAAGGTTTTTGGTGAATGGTTGTCCACTTTTAGACTATAAATAGTATAATCATGTCATCTTTTTTACCTTGTTTCCTGTCATATTTCTGAAACAAGGGGTTTTGGTGCGTGATTTTGCACATGGAAAGAAAATAATCTATTTTTTGTTAAATATTTCACAATAAAATAAAACATTTTTTTCTTTTTTTTGCTCCACCTAGTGTTGAGATAATTTCTTTTCCACATGTTCTATATATACAGACAAACCGTTTAACTTGGCCAGGCTGCAGTTGGCCACCTTGTTCTCCATCTGCTTCTCGAACATCTTCAGGTTGTATTCCAGCTCCATGGCCAGCAGCTCATCATGCAAAGAACTCCTTGACCTCATTTTAAAATCTCTAGGCCAACAAAAGACGTGTTCTTTATTATAAGAGACCAGACTAAACATGACACAGCACTTCCAGGCATCAACTGCAGTTATGTAGTCACCAGTAGGCCTAGTATGTGCTAGAACTCCACAACAAATAGTATAGCCATACTAATGTACTGTAAGACAAATCACTAGGCTCAATAGGCTATACGGTATTTTCACTCAATTCGCTCAGAGGCAACAGGTCATGGTAAAAGCCTAATAGTCCAATGTAGGCTACTCAAAAAATGTGTTTAACACAAAGTAGGCTATTCTTGGAATGTGTAGACTATCTGAACTGTGTTCTTCTTTTCTTCATCCTCGCAAATGTCTCAATTAGGCCTACATTGCTTAAGTCCACCCTCTGTCATTTCTCTCAATAAAACGCAGTGGATATACACCGAGTCTGACTAATGCCCCACAATATATTAAAACATAGTAGTCCTAGTAGTTTTGTTACCCAAAAAAATCAAAACAGGATATTTTAATTCCCTACTAACTAATGACCCTGATAGCTCGCCTCAGCTGGACTGGACACGATGAATAGCAGCCGACTGGCGTTACCTCAGACAAGCAGCAGACACGTTCCAACAGTGTCGTTATATGTGTATGACTATGACCAAGAGACAGCTTAACTATCAAAAAAGTGAAAATATAGAGGCTGAAGAGTGTCCCGTAACACAAGGTGCAGAGATTAATCTAGAGAGGAGAGAAAGAATTTGCTTAGTGACACTTTACAAGCTAAGGAGCTGCAGGTGTTGGCTCAACTTGGCCGATCTTAACTCAAGCAGTGGACAAACGCCGAGTCTGACTCATGCCCCACAATATTAAAACAGTAGTCCTAGTTCTGTTACCAAAAAAATCAATCAATTCCCTACTAACTAATTACTAACTCGCCTCACAGTGGACTGGACACGAGAAATAACAGCTGACTGGTGTTACCTCAGACAAACTCGTACTGCGACTGACTGAGGCAGAGAGAATCGTGTGAGGGATTTAGTGCGAAACTGTTCTCTGAAAAAGTCTGGAAAACCTAAACCCAAATTTACTAAAACACAAGCATGTCTGTGATTGGTTGTAAGCTGCGCAGCCTGCGCATGCGTGATTTCATTTACTGGAAGCTCCAGACAGAGCGCGTGCAGCAGCAGACTGCCTCGCTGGGGCGACTTTCAAAGTCAGACTGAGACTCGGCTCTCGCTGTACTCGGCTCTCGTGATCTCGCTTGTAAACAGAGGAACTGGTTATGTTAGATCTTTTGTGAACACAATCATTCCCCCCAAATGACCAGAAAAACTCACAAGAACGATTAATGGTCACCTTTATCTAATATAAGTCAACACGAGGCACACAGCAAGTCAGCGTCAACATGCTGTCATAACGTTCGCTCGTGCTACTGTAGCTACCACATCACTGCAGCCAAGATTGTTTGCTGCAAGCATGGGCATCATAAATAAATGCGAATCAAAACATGGTTTACGACTGTTGTGCGCTAGCTCACTTTACATTGTATGCTGTTTTCATTCATTATATTGCTCTCGTTCAGTTGTAGAAAAGCCAGCTATTTCTATTGCTAGCTAGCTAACCTATATAACGTCAGTGAGACAGCAGCCTCTCTGGAAGAACATACCGGTAGATGGGGTAACAGTTAGTCTAACGTTAGAGAAAGCAATTTACTAAGATGTTTTCACTCATGAGATTAAGCGACGATGCCTTGTTTAGTTGTAGGCTAACCAGCTATTTCTAGTTAACGTTACAGGCAGTCAGTGTTGATCCAAGACTGCAGCATCAGCCTCAGTTAAGACGAATAACTAGTCTAACAGCCTATGACACACTTTCCAATCGTATAGTATGGATAAATCAAATTAAACAGACGTATACTGAAATTAAAATGTATGTAGAAAAAACACAATTTTGACTGTAGTGTCTCCCCTTAAAGCACATCTTGTTTAATTTCAAATCCATTGTGGTGGTATAAATGGTTGCCACAATGAACCAACACAGTGTATTACTCTCCCATTCCTTCATGGTTTCAGGGCCGACTGCTGGCATAAACACTAGTTCATGTTGTAGCTGTTAACCTACAGATTATATATTGATGGACTCATCCCTAGAGTGCCTAAGTGGAAACAGGAAGATTGGCCAGCCGGTGATTATCTAAAAAGAATGCAGCCACAACCAAACACCTAATTAGCAGGCATATCTCAGAATCAAAATATCCCACACAAGGTTTTGGTTAATGTCAGCTAGCTAATATTAGCTAACTTGCGAGTTAACAGAGATCAGTAAAATTTATGTTTTAGATTGACAAACACATGTTGTGGTCATGGCACAATTAAAACGGGATCAAAAAATTATTTGTCATCCACCGTTCACTACCATCCTTTTTTCCAATTTAAAGGACAATGCTCGTTTTTGACAACCTGGACCTTATTTACGACATATTATAATACGTTTGACTCACCGAGATCACTTTGGCGTAGTTCGGAGGCATGTAGAAGAAATTAAAAATCCAGCGCGAGCCAGTATATCCATGTAATGGCGGTGGTCGGGGCACTTAGAATGCAGTTTCTAAAAATCTATTTTCTGCCGCGAAACGGTTGTTTTCATCAATCTGTCTTGATGAATCGCTAGTTGTGCTTACATAGAGCATAGGCCTGTTGTGGTTTTCACATGCCATGATCTTTAGAAACGTCTTTCGAAACGAAATAGCTTCCTCACCAAGGCTCCGAACCGGTTCAAGGAACGGAAACGAAAACCGAAAACGAACGGTATTTTACGAGGAACAGAAACAGGAACGAAAACGAAATGGTCTTTAATTGTTCCAGAACAGAAACGTTAATTTGAAATATTTAAAACCGGTTAATAACGTTATTTTTTCGTTCTTTGTAGTAGGCCTATATAACTTAAAAAATATTTAAAAAAAGAAGAAAGCTGAGCCTTTTATGGCCGAATAGGCTAAATTAAATGTATTAAATTTGTAGCCTACATCTTGTCCCGTTTTTGTAATGTAGCCTAGGCCACTAAATCTGTTAGGCTATTTCACAGTCAGGATCTTAAATGCTTGCTTAGCGAAATGAAGAGATTTAGATATTACAACAACACACCATAGCCTAGTTCAGACTAGGGATGTGCGCAGCGACTATTTTCACTGACGACTAGACGGTGGTTTTGTAACCGATTACATGACTAGTCTAAAAACAGGATTCCCAAGTTTCTACAACAAGTGCTATTTAGAAAAATTGAGGATGTTTCTCAAACTCTGCAAGCTAAGATGCATGGCTATTCTTGATGTTTCCCAACCACTCAGCGGCAGCCAATTTGCACGCGTTGCGCAGGGCTGTCACACACTCTCCTTTGTTTGCCAGTGCAAAACAGTAGTTCAGCCTGTCCTTACAGCTTATTACTTAGCAAAGATATCAATGTGATTTATTTGGTTTAATTGAAGAAGAGTAGGCTAGCCTGTAATGTTTCAGTAGGCTAAAACTAGATTTCACATAAAAACCACGGATGTCAGAGTGGGCAATAACGTTCGAAGGCAAATTTATTCCAACATTGGTCCACAAAGAATGATGCAAATAATAAAGTGAAAGAAATAATAGCCTACTGTGCAAATATAATGTTTTATATGGACCTGCCTACTGTGCAAATATAATGTTTTATATGGACCTGCGGGTCTGCAATAAAGTTCCTCTATCTTTATAACCAACATTCAGCGGAAGCCAATTTTCACTCGTAGCGCATCTCGCTCCAAGTATGGTTTGGCTATTTAAAACACGGAGTACTTTGTGACAGTTGCTTGGATGTATACTAGTATCTATACTAGGATGCATAAACCTATGTTTTGCGAATTTAATGGTCTACCTCCTTCAGAGTTCTACTCGGCAATTAGGCTGTGAAAGCGAGCGCGCCTCTTGGAATCTAGTCATAGCCTATTGTTGCACAGGTTTCCGTCACGTCTTGACTTTCACAAACCAAATGATTAGGCTACATTAATTAATATGAGCACACTTTAGTGACAATGTGCCGTGCAACCCTGATCATTGAATAGCATAAGTTAAATTATTTTAATATTAAAGACCGCGGATGCCAGACGATAGGCTACGTATTAGGTGTATAGGCGCCAAATCCGGAGCTCCCATACAAAAGGAACGCAGCATAAACAATAGGGATTTCGCAGATGAATGAATGAGGTGACTAATTATTTATAAATAACATAAAACATAAAAAGAAATAATAAACAAACAATAGGCCTACAGGCGCAGAATAAAATAGCTTGCAGCAACAGTAGCCTACAAGAAAATATTTTTAAAAGGATGATGAGCTATGATGATGATTTAAGATAGACCTGTGCATAGTTTACGGTGTGGATTAAGGGCATACGGGAATAGGACTAATGTTGCGTATTTCTTGTAAAATAATCAACAAGGCTACACTACAGCACACATCACCAAGGCTAATATTGTTGGCAATAAGGCCACCACACACCACAACCCTAGACTTGTTGATTAGGTTATAGCCTACCTTACAAGAAATACTGTAGGCCTATAGAGTCTTAATAGGCTACCCCCGGAACGGTGAACGGAATGTTATTTTTCGTTCTTAACCGGTTCAGGAACGCTATGTTGGTGGCGGAACACGAGAACGGAAACGTTAAATATGCTGGTTCTGCTCGGAGCGAACCGATTGAAAAATAATTTCGTTTTTAAGCCCTGTTCCTCACTTGCTCCAGCACGAATTCGCACAGCGCGCAATCGTTGCTCCAGCACGCTGTGCGCATGCGTGCTGGAGCAAGTGAGGAAGCTATTTCGTGTCTAAAGACGTTTCTAAAGATCATATTACAGAGGCATGTGAAAAACAACACAACAGGACTATGCTCTATGTAAGCACAACTAGCGATTCATCAAGACAGATTGATAAAAACAACTGTTTCGCGGCAGAAAATCGATTTTTAGAAACTGCATTCTAAGTGCCCCGACCACCGCCATTACATGGATATACTGGCTCGCGCTGGATTTTAAATTTCTTCTACATGCCTCCGAACTACACCAAAGTGATCTCGGTGAGTCAAACGTCTTATAATATGTCGTAAATAAGGTCCAGGTTGTCAAAAACGAGCATTGTCCTTTAAGGTCCCATGGGGGTTTTCACTTCCTGCTTCCGCTTAGCACTCTATTGGTGGAGAGCACCCTCTACCTGCACGAAATGTTTGTTTTTTCTATCAAAGCATATATAAAGTAAATGTTGGTTGCATTCCGAATCGCATATCTCTACCTTTTACTACCAGTACGTACTACAGCTGCCCATTGAAAGTACGTACTTTGCATGCAATACGCATGCAATTGGGATATACTACCTTGTCATAACATTACGTCTTGGAATTTCACCACATCCGTCGCTGTCCATGAAGTGACATTTGTCCACAGCTGGGATTCATCAAAACGCCTCCGGCATGACTCGCACATGTGACATAATTCCCGCTGAGCACAGGATGACAGTGCAGGTGATTGCACTGGGCTGTTACTCTCTGCAGGTGCACTGTTGACTGAAGGACAGTTCTCCAGGTCTAGAGGGTGTGCTTGTAAAAAAGTAATTTATCTGGTCTTTAGCAGGTGTCACAGATTTCTCTTGGAGATGTTTCCGTCAGGTGTACTACAACAATCCCCCCGCCTAAGCACTTATTGTATTTTATTGTATTATATTATATTGCACTGTACTTTAGATTGCTATTCTTGCACTTTGCCTTCAGCACTAGATTATGCTCTTAGTCACTTGTTTTAGAGGGAAGATGCACTTGTGAGTTCTGGCAAGTAGTAGTACATTGGCTCTTCCTACGTTAAATGCAATTATTGTTAGTCGCTATGGATAAAAGCGTCTGCTTAAAGACTGTAATGTAGTGTAATGTAAATGTGTCTGCTGAAACTTGTCATATTTCTGCTGGCCACCCTGTCTGGATCACTTCACATGGCCATCTGCACTCATCGGCTGTTGCAGTTCTCGTGTTCAGCTTCTCTTTTGAGATTAATAGATGAGCTGATAGTAGATGTACTAGTAAATCGGCTCGTCTAGGCTCGGCTCAGCATGTCTGCGGTGTACAGCTCTTTACCAGGCTTGTAACTGACATGCAGATTGTAGGACTGTAGTCTCATCATTGTCCTCTTGGAGGAGCTTTTTGGAGAGATTTCTTAAACAGTGTTTCAAGGGACTTGTGATTCGTCTTCACTTGTACTGTCTTACAGTAGATGTATTGCTGGAATTTATTACATCCATAAACAATTGCCAACAACTCTTGTTCTATATGAGCGTACCTTTTCTCACAGTGAGAGACCTCGAGCCGTACGCAACTGGCTGTTCATCTTGCAGTATCACTGCTCCCAGGCATTGCGTCCACTGCCAGTATTACTTCTTTGTTAACATCGCAGTACTTTAATACTGGGACACTTCTCAAAAGAAGCTTCATAATTTCTAAGCTCTTCTGTTGCTCTGACTCCCAATGCCAATGCGTTCCCTCTTTATGGCTTTGTTAAGACCTTGTGGATCGATGCAGATTCTGAGTTTCTTGGGCTTCACTTCTGTTACCATACTGTTAACCCGGTGCGCTCTGTTTCACAATGACTCCAAGATCCTCCATTCTTTTCAGTTCAGTTTTAATTGTCCTTCAGTGCTACATGTACTGTACTTTCCATGGTGCATGAATAACTGAAGCAATGAGCAAGAGCTGGATATGGTGCAGTCCTGGTACACATTCTCCTCCAATAGGGAACAAACGGTTACCGGTTAGTATTACCATCTCAAAATTAAATTAGCATTAAAACCGTGTTTGACTTATAAACCACGGTAAATACTGTCCACAGTCAACGTGGATTTGTTGTTGTGTTGTTGTGATTTGTTCACAAGTATGGGGGAAGGCAGAGCAGTGGAGATGTTTCAACCTAGACGGCTACGTCTGAAGTTAACTTGCATGTGGGGACTTTAGAAAGGATGGAAAATATCATGGTTTCTCTAACTTGCTAGTAGCTTATGTCAATAATGTAAACTGAAGCTTTCAGTGTAACCTATTTTTGTAAAACACTACACATTCTGCTGCTGTAGGCTAGTCATGCACATTTAGTTTCACTTTCATTTTTTTATAAAGAAGATCAATGGAGAAAACGTGTATGTGTGTGTGTGCATGAGTGATTGAGTAAATGATTGAAAAAGAATAATAATGATAATGATGTCTGTGTATCAGTACCTTTCGAGCATTTTCAGCATATTTTAACAATACCGTGATAATACTGATAACCGTGGTAATTTTGGTCACTATAACCGTGATATGAAATTTTCAAACCGTTACATCCCTACTAATAAACAAATCTTGGTATTGGCACAGTAGCTCTACTAATTCCCAGAGCCCTCATGAAGAATATTGGCCTCATAAAACTGAATGTTCTACTGCAGCTCAGTATGAACTTTTCTTTGAGCGCTTCCAGATCGTCCTCTTGTTGTCAAAGGGAAAAAAAAATTGCAGTTCACTATAGATCCAATGGAGATCTATAACAGGCATATAGTACCATATAGGCGAAAACAGGCATATAGTACCATAAACATTGTAAAATAAACACTGTTAGATAAAGATTGTAAAATAAATGAATCCAACGGCCATTAATGTAGGTAGGCTACATCTGAATAACCTAAATAGCCTAAATAGCCTAATAATGAACATGGACACGGGTTGTCTTGTGACATAAGCCTTACCTAGCCTATACTCTCTCAGGTTGTGTGCCAAGAGGACGAGTTTTTCCACTGTCAGGGAGAAGGGAATTCCTTGTCTGGTTATATCCAGCCTTGAATATGCGCTCCAATATTTCCACGGATTTCTTTGCAGTTGTCAGCGTGCATCAACGCATGTTGCGTGTGCTTTTTTATTGTATCATATGCTGAGGTTATCTAGGCTTAATAGGCTAACCTATCCTAAAAGAATCCACGGAATTCTGAACTGAGAAACACATTCTGAAAATTGCGAACTTTGACTTTTGAATGTTCCGGGCCAGCCCTAGCTCTTAAAAAAAACCTGCTGGACTGGCGCTCATGGGAATAATGTTGCAGATGGATAAAATAACACAGGATGAAGGTATGTGATTGTTGAATCTGAAACTTTATTCATAAGAACATGCTTGTTTTTTTTTGCATTCTAGCTAACCTGAGTAGGATTGTAACACGTTGCTTGTTAGCTAGCTAGTTACCAGTTTTCTTGCAACATTACAGATGTCTTTTGATTTTGTAAGCTAGCTAACAGTTTTCTTGCAACAATAAAGTTGTGCTATGATTGAATTAAACTGAACAGAGCCTGTCATTTTAATGTGACAAGCTGGCTAGAAAGTAATTAATGCATAATTAATTTTAGCTGAAACATTTTACATGCTAGCTAATATGAGTAGGACTGCATAATAGTATAACATTTTAAATGTCCAAATTGCCCTAATAGTTTCAGGCTAACAAACAATTTGCTCTCTAGCCATGTAAATTGTTGAATTGTATTTTTCGAGATGTGCACATACTGGACATATTTCGATAGCTGGATAATTTACATATTTCGATAACATTGTCTTTATGTATTTAATAAATAGGCCTGATGATACGTCTAAAGTATAACTATGTACTGTCTTGGTGAGCCTATATTTAATTATCCTAATCTAATGTCTCTTATCTTTTCACAATATCCCTACTAGGATCATCTACCTGGTCATGCTGATGGAACATCATCACACTCAATCTATTTAATAAACATTGTTCTCAAATTAACTAAGAGATTTGTTGCTCATTCATTTGTCCATCTCTAGTGTGTTTGTGTGTGTGGGGGGGGGGGGACATGGAAGTGTTTCTCAGAGGTGAATGATGCTTTCAATGAGCTATGCATACCAAGCGAGGTCCATGAACAATCAGTTACTGCTGGAGAGATTTGTGGTGCTGATGTACAAACCAACAAGTGAGTAGTACGGCATGAATGATGTCTTGAAACAGCTATCCACACAGAAGTCTGGAACTAGAGAACATTACTCCAGCCCAGGTAGTACTCGAGCAGAACATTAAAACACTTGCTACGTTAATTTGACCTTGACCTTGATCCTTGGGTTCTGGCAGGCTCAAAAGAATGTATACTGTACATCCCCAATTTTGTTGGATATGACACCTTATATGTTTTTCTACACTGGTTCCAAAATTGAGCGTGTTTGGAAATTAGACCCAAGGCACTAGCGGCCATCTTGGATTTTACCTCTCACGGTCCTCAGGGGTCAGGTGGCTTCCCTCCACATCTGATAAAATTATGGTATAGGCCATTCAAACTAGAAATGTCATGCAATTTCTTATAACATGCACAATTGTTTCACCGGTACCCAATTTCAAGTCAAAAAAATACATTTTTCAAAAACACTGCCTGCACAATGGTCTCAGCATCAGCAGAGATCCCGACCACAGCCTATTCTCCAACCTGCTGAACTATCCACACCAATCCAATACGACCTGTTCTCCAACCTGCTGAACTCTACACATCACCCCAACCACTGCCTGTTCGTAACCCCCTGATGAAATCTCCACACCACCCCAACTACGGCCTGTTCTCCAACTTGCTGAGCTCTCCACACCACCCCAATGATGGCCTGTTCTCCAACCTGCTGAAATCTTCATATCACCCCAATAATTGCCTGTGCTCCAACCTGCTGAACTCTCCACACCACCCTGAACACAGCAAGTTCTCCAACCTGTTGAACTCTGCACACCATCGTGACCATGGCCTGTTCTCCAACCTGCTGAATTCACCACACCAACCTGACCACAGCCTGTCCTCCAACCTGATGAACTCTCCACAGCATCCCAACCACGGCAAGTTCTCCAACCTGCTGAACTCTCCACACCATCTTGACCACAGCCTGTTTT
The DNA here is from genome assembly GCF_949987555.1 of Borostomias antarcticus. NCBI lineage: Eukaryota > Metazoa > Chordata > Actinopteri > Stomiiformes > Stomiidae > Borostomias > Borostomias antarcticus. The sequence continues at coordinate 50,455,964 of NC_140234.1, read as the reverse complement.
CCAACCTGCTGAATTCTCCACACCACCCCAATGACAGCCTGTTCTCCAACCTGCTGAACTCTCCACACCACCCTGAACACCGCAAGTTCTCCAAGCTGCTGAACTCTCCACACCATCGTGACCATGGCCTGTTCTCCAACCTGCTGAACTCTCCACACCACCCTGAACATAGCCTGTTCGCCAATCTGCTGAACTCTTCACACCACCCCAATGATGACCTGTTCTCCAACCTGCTGATCTCTCCAAATCATCCTGGCTACGGCCTGTTCTCCAACCTACTGAACTCTCCACAGCACCTCAACCATGGCCTGTTCTCAACCTGGGGAACTCTCCACACGACCCCGACCACAGCAAGTTCTTCATCCTGCTAAACTCTCCACACCACCCCAATGACAGCCTGTTCTCCAACCAGCTGAACTCTCCACAGCATCCCAACCATGGCCTGTTCTCCAACCTGCTGAACTCTCCACACCTCCCCAATGACAGCCTGTTCTCCATCATGCTGAACTCTCCACACCTCCCCAATGACAGCCTGTTCTCCAACCTGCTGAACTCTCCACACCACCCTAAACACGGCAAGTTCTCCAACCTGCTGAACTCTCCACACCACTGTGACCATGGCCTGTTCTCCTACCTGCGGAACTCCACATCTGGTAAATGATGGTATAGGATATACTAACTAGAAATGTCATGCTTTTCTTATAAAATACACATTTGTTGCACCGGTACCCAATTTGAAGCTAAAAAATATAATTTTTCATTCAGGTTGCAGAGATCTCACCCACCCTGACCACAGCCTGTTCTCCAACCTGCTGAACTCTCTACACCAACCCAATGAGGGCCTGTTCTCCAACATGCTGAACTCTCCACACCACCTTGACCACGGTCTGTTCTCCTACCTGCGGAACTCCACATCTGGTAAATGATGGTATAGGATATACTAACTAGAAATGTCATGCTTTTCTTATAAAATACACATTTGTTGCACCCAATTTCAAGCTAAAAAATAAAATTTTCATTCAGGTTGCAGAGATCTCACCCACCCCGACCACAGACTGTTCTCCAACATGCTGAACTCTCCACGGCACCACAAATGACAGCCTGTTCTTCAGCCTGCTGAACTCTCTACACCACCCTGACAACAGCAAATTCTCCAACCTGCTAAACTCTCCACACCACTGTGACCAGGGCCTGTACTCCAACCTGCTGATCTCTCCACAACGCCGCAATGATGGCCTGTTCTCCAACCTGCTGAACTCTCCACACCACTGTGACCACGGCCTGTTCTCCAACCTGCTGAACTCCACCTACACCATCCATTGTCATCCGCTTATCCGGGGTCAGGTCGCGGAGGCAGCAGTTCCAGCAGGGGGCCCCAGACATCCCTTTCCCTAGCAGCATCAACCAGCTCTGTCTGGGGAATCTTTAGCCGCTCACAGGCCAGTATGGAGATGTAGTCCCGCCACCTGGTCCTGGGTCTACCCCGCGGCCTCCTCCCAGCCAGACACGCCTGGAACACCTCTCTAGGGAGGCGCCCAGGAGGCATCCTCACTAGATGCCCGAACCACCTCAACTGGCTCCTTTCGATGCAAAGGAGCAGCGGCTCTACTCCGAGTCTCTCCCGGATGACTGAACTTCTCACCCGATCTCTCAGGGAGACCCCAGCCACCCTCTGGAGAAAACTCATTGGCAGGCCAATCACAACTCTAATGTGAGTCGGGTTTGATACAACAACTGTACCTACTTGATACAATGATATGACGACTAACCCACTTTACGATGCTCGTGATTGTTTGTAGGTCTATCCAATTGCATCCAGAGGCATTTTGGTCTGCCACCATTGATAACGGCCCTTGAAATTCAAAAATAAACTTAGCAGCTCTGCACACATCGTCCCCCCACCAGTGTGCGGCCGGTTGCAATGCCTTCTCCCTGCTCTCCTCCCTGCAGCTGCACTGCCATCTCCACGACGATCTCCGTGACGACGATGATGAGGATGACGACGCCCCCCTTGCGAACTGTGCTGATCCGTGTCTCGCCAGCGTGGCGGCGACGGAAGCGGTGACATCCGACCCCGAGGGCCCCCGCGACAAGTCGCCGATGCCGCCTGCGCCCCCTGCCGACGGACATTCAGCCAGAAGCAGGTGCTGCTCCGCCACCAGCAGTCCAGCTGCAGTGATCTGTAAAACCCTGACAATGACAATAGCCCTCTTGCTCTCGACTCGCCCACTCCCGGCTTTGAGGCCGTGTGGTCCCCCGCCTCGGATGCCTCCAACAGCCCCGACGCCACCACAGACGGCCCCGACCCCCGCCTGCTGCACCGTACCCATGCTCGTACTACGGTAAGAACTTCCACTCTCCTGCGGGCCTCAAGAGCCACCAGAGGACCTATCACGTCAAGGAGTGGCTCCTGGAAAAGAGGACTAGGCCCGCTGAAGTCAGACAAGGAGGAGGAAGAGGAGGAGGAAGGCCGCCTCTGACGAACAATGGCAACACCAAGCAGAAGGTTCTGGCGTACGGCTCCTGCGACATGGAGTTCCCGAGCACGGCCAAGCTCTACCTGCACCACAAGAAGAAGCACAGCCAGGAGAAGGACATCCATCGGGGCGATGGCACCCGGCCGCTGATCAACAAGCGGCGAAAGGGCGAGACGTACCCCTGCCAGGTCAGGCACGCCAATCACAACTGTTTATCTAACATGGGTCGGGTTTGATACAACGACTGTACCTACTTGATATGACGATACGACGACTAACCCACCTTTCGTTGCTTGTGATTGTTTGTAGGTTTCTCCAATTGCGTCCAGAGGCATTTTGGTCTGCCACCAGGTCTGCGGCAAGGTCTTTCTGCACCACCTGTCCCTCCTGGCCCACACCAAGCTGCACAACGCCCAGAGTCAGTGCCAGGCGGCGGGGGTGGTGTCATCAGGGGTGGAGAAGGTCCCCAGAGGGCCCGCCAAGCTGGCAGAGAAGAAACCCAAAAAATCTTAAGCGAAACTGTTGTTGGATGGAGACGGGGGTGGCGGTGAGGCCGGGGGCCCGGGAGGCCCAGAAAGGAGACAGGAGGAGAAGGGTGAGTTCCTGTGCGCGGAGGTGTTCCCGCCATAGTGGTCTGCAGCGTCTGCAGCCCGGACATGGATGTTGTCTCCAAGGGGCCCGGGGGCCAAGCAGCAGAGGCTGCACCACTGTGGGCCCTGCCCCCTTCCTGGACGCCTTCCTGCAGCACTGCAAGGTGCCCCTGCTCGCCAAGTCTGAGAGCTCATGACTAATGTCATTACTTTGATTGCCTTATTCCTTATTATTTTCTTTGCTTTAACATAACCAGACTTAGCTGCAAATTGATTGTGGTTCATTTTCATTGTATATGAGTTGCAAATAAAGATTGTTTTCAAGAAATATGTGGCCCAACATGCATCAAATCCCATAAATGGGATTCAGAAGGTGGGATACCTCATGAGCTCACAACAACTATCAGCAGCTTACATAACATTAATGGTAGCGGTCAGTGGCTAAAGCAGTTACACTGATGATTCCTGTAACGTTAGCTATTTTGCTGCAATAGGTTCAACTTCTGATTCTGGACAAAGGTAAGGGATAAACCCAGATAACACAAGGCTAGCGGACCTACAGCGGGTCCCCGATGGATGCTCCACCACCATTCCACCGGTAGTTTATTGTCTATATCCTAGGCCCATTGGCCCAAGGCTTATGGATTTCTATTGCTAAATTAACTGACTGAACATTTTTTTGGTAACCCTTCCTTTCATAGTCCACAATTACTAAACATTTACCTGGTAAATACATGCAAGTATAGCCTAATATATAATGGGTAATTACTGAGACACCTATACTGTAGGTATAATTTAAAAACAGGAGTATTTCAGATGTTCAATTACTGCACATAAATTCAATAACTGACATAGCACCACCAGGTGACCACATTTTTACGTAGCTTATAACATCCAGTGACAGTCTATCTATGCAGTCTATCTGCCTCTTGTGGTAGCAACATAGAACTGCAGGTTCTGGGACCACTGCCTCTTGTGGTGGCAACATAGAACTGCAGGTCAACAACACAATGGAGGAAGCCAGGGAGGAAGCTAGAGAGGGAGGGAGTGACAACTGGACATTTGCTATCATTGGTGCGCTGGCTTACAGCCACGCACAAAAACAAGGCTTTCAGTTGTCTTTCACAACGGCTGCACACGAATGAGAACAGTCCACAAGACAAACAACACATACGACCCCTACTGGTGGCCACAGGTATTAATGTTATTATTTACTAATAAAAGAAGAAAATAAACAGAAAATGTGACAATACATTGAGTGCATAACATGTGTAAAAAAAAAAAAAATCAAACAATTTTCACAATATACAGCACATCACATTTGTTTTTGTTACACTTTGTTACTTTGTTTACAAAGATAAAAAATCATCCATTATAAAGATAGACAAATGGACATTATGATCAATAAAAAAACAGCCTACAGTATGTCTATATATACAGACAAACCGTTTACCTTGGCCAGGCTGTAGTCGGCCACCTTGTTCTCCATCTGCTTCTCGAACATCTTCAGGTTGTATTCCAGCTCCAAGGCCAGCAGCTCATCATGCAAAGAACTCCTTGACCTCATTTTAAAATCTCTAGGCCTACTTCACAAATGAAAAACGCCTAGCCTCTATGGAAATGGGATGGTGAACTTGATAGTGAGAGTCCATGGTGTGGATAGTGAACTTGATAGTGAGAGACCATGGTGTGGATAGTGAACTTGATAGTGAGAGACCATGGTGTGGATAGTGAACTTGATAGTGAGAGACCATGGTGTGTATAGTGAGCTTGATAGTGAGAGACCATGGTGTGGATAGTGAACTTGATAGTGAGAGACCATGGTGTGGATAGTGAACTTGATAGTGAGAGACCATGGTGTGGATAGTGAACTTGATAGTGAGAGACCATGGTGTGTATAGTGAGCTTGATAGTGAGAGACCATGGTGTGGATAGTGAACTTGATAGTGAGAGACCATGGTGTGGATAGTGAACTTGATAGTGAGAGTCCATGGTGTGTATAGTGAACTTGATAGTGAGAGATAATGGTGTGTATAGTGAACTTGATAGTGAGAGACCATGGTCTGGTGAATTTGATAGTGAGAGACCATGGTGTTGATAGTGAGCTTGATAGTGAGAGACCATGGTGTGGATAGTGAACTTGATAGTGAAATATCATAGGGTGTATAGTGAACTTGATAGTGAAATATCATAGTGTGTAGTGTGTATAGTGAACTTGATAGTGAGAGACCATGGTGTGGATAGTGAACTTGATAGTGATAGACCATGGTGTGGATAGTGAACTCGATAGTGAGAGACCATGGTGTGAATAGTGAACTCGATAGTGAGAGACCATGGTGTGGATAGTGAACTTGATAGTGAGAGACCATGGTGTGGATAGTGAGCTTGATAGTGAGAGACCATGGTGTGGATATTGAACTTGATAGTGAGAGACCATGGTGTGGATAGTGAACTTGATAGTGAGAGACCATGGTGTGGATAGTGAACTTGATAGTGAGAGACAATGGTGTAGAGGAAAACCCAATCTAACACCTGGAGGTAGATCATGGGGCGGCTGTAGTTCACAAGGTAGAGCGGGTTGTCCAATGATCGTAGGGTCAGTGGTTCGAATCCCACCTCCTCCTGTCCACATGTCGAAGTGTCCTTGGGCAAGACACTGAACCCCAAATTGCTCCCAATGAGCAGACTAGCACCTTGCATGGCAGCTGCCGTGAATGGGTGTGTGCAGGGCTGAAAATTAACACCTGCCACCGGCCAAACGCAGGTAAAATTTCCAATTGGCGACTAGATTTCGGAAGCCTATCTGAAAAATATATACTTTGGCAGGTGACTCACAGTGAGCCAAAAAGTTAATTTTCACCCCTGGGTGTGTGAATGGGTGAATGAGAGGATAAAAGCGCAATATAAGTGCAGTCCATTTACCATCTACCATCATGAGGTCCTTCAGGACTGGCGAGCGCTTCTGTTCCAGCAGACTCTTCAGGGCGATGATGATGGAGATTATCATCAACACCTTCTGGACCTGAGGACAGATGGATGATTGAGGATGCTGCCCTCTAGTGGTGCTATAGCTTCATCTCATAATTTCATAAATATTTCTTGTGGAAAGTGTTTTAAGAAGTTGGACTATGGAGTAAATGTAATTTAAGACGAATAATAAAACGAGAAATGGTGCTCAGAGAGCACAGACCTCCGCCCATGAATGCATTTTGTGGCTCTGTGTGTGTGCATGCGAGGAGGACGTTTGGGTTCAAATAAACTTGCCTTGCCTTTGTGCCAGTCCAAACCCCATGTCTAAAAATTCATCAGAACGAAGGAAATTAAGTGTTTGATGCTCAACAACCTCCTTCTCCCTCTAATGTGTCCCTCCTGGGTTTTACCACGAAAAAAATGCATCTATGGGAAACACTGCCTTCATTATAAGGCTCAAATGTTTCACCGCTCCCATCAGATTTTTTATTATTTTTTTGTCCAAAAATGTTTCTTTTGATAGGTTGCTGATCTCTGGTATATATTCATGTTTTAATGACAGAAGTGACAACTTATCCAGACACATCACAGTGTATCAGTCATGGCTAGACATGCATGTGCCATGTGCAGGTGTACAGTGGTGAGTGGAGCAGAATGGCGCATGTTTGATGGAGCCTCTCCTGCCCTCTACTGGTCAAATAAGCTCTTTGCACAAGCTCCATTACTTCCTGAAATTCTACAGGCATCCTTATTTCCTGTCCTATACTATTGGATGGAAGTGATTTATCAGGTGTGCGGCACACCTGATCACACCTGATTAATCACTTCCATCCAATGGTATAGGACAGGAAATAAATATGCCTGTAGAATTTCAGGAAGTGGTCGAGATTGTGCAAAGAGCCTATTCTTTACTGACATCTTGTGAGGATCAAGCCAAGTTGATAGGATTTTATAAATTGTAATTGTTTTTTCTGTGTAAATTCAGCTACTAAAATCAGCTACTCTAGAATTATTTTGCCGTTAGACAGTCATATATGTCTCAGTATGTATGTAAATGGCAAATAAATTGAACCTAGGTAGATAGATAGACAGACAGACAGACAGACAGACAGACAGACAGACAGACAGACAGACAGACAGACAGACAGACAGAGGGAGAGAGGGTGGGTAGGTAACTAGATAGATTGATACTGTAGATAGATAGATAGATAGATAGATAGATAGATAGATAGATAGATAGATAGATAGATAGATAGACAGACGGATAGATGGATAGATGGATAGATGGATAGATAGACTGATACTGTAGATAGATAGATAGATAGATAGATAGATAGATAGATAGATAGATAGATAGATAGATAGATAGATAGATAGATATAGCACACATGCACACCTCTACAACACTCAGGCACTGTTAAAGAGCCTGATGGCCGCTGCCATAAAGGAACGTCTGAACCGCTCCTTATTGCACCTGGGTGGGATAAGCCTGTAGCTGAACTTGAACTTGACAATGGGATCCCTGGGTACATTTGAGGGTGACAGATGCCCAGCAGCACTGGAAACGCATGCAGAGAGCAGCAGCGGAGGCCGACACAAATGTGCTGATGAAATATAAATGGATACATGAATATTCCCAGTGTTGCTGATTTCAGATTGTGTCGCTCGTCAGTATAGCTTCCACCAGCACTTTGCCCACACTGGGTTCAAACTTGGGTCCTCATTTACGACACTCACGTGACCACTTCTTGTAAACACCGCTACTAAACACACCTCCGAAAAGCTAGCGGTTTGATGCCACTGGTGGGCGGTATTTAAACTGAGAAGTGAGTTAACCAATTCCACTCTGTTACACCAGTACATGTACAGAAGGCAAGGAGATACCAGGACGTGGGAGTTGGGATAGATACATTCCTCATTTCTATGAGTTGAGGGTTGAGTAGGAAAACAGCCCACATTTCTACTGCTGATGCCACGTTACCTGCATGCGTGCTGAGGTATCTACATTGAGAACAAGGACTCAAGCTGCCAGCATGTAGAAATAGTAACTAGTAGTGATTCTGGTGAGCGTGTTCAACATGTGCAGTGCTTATAGCTCTGTAACACACTTTTCCTTTAGGGGGCGCTGTAATGAGAATAGGACTTAATTCAGAATCTTTGTTACCAGATTAGTTTGTGTGTGTGTGTGTGCGTGCGTGCGTGTGTGTGTGTGTGTGTGAGTGTGTGTGTGTGTGTGTGTGTGTGTGTGTGTGCAGACAGAGAACACAGTACCTGATCCCTCCAGGGGTGTGAAGCTTGTGTGGGCCACTGGTCTGCTGTGTCCCTCTAGCGGACAGCGATGGACACCTGGCTTCAAACAAACACGATACACACAGTCGGACACAAGACACACACAGTCTCTGTTACACTCACCCAGTCAAAATAGACGTGAGGGAGGAATAGTAGCTAATAGCGGTGCTAACTTGTCGTAGTAGGGGCAAGGGGAGGGGATGCTGTAATACCAGGCCAGCATCTGTTTATTAGATTAGAAAGCGACTATTTAGCTCTATTTGAAACTGGCATGCACGACAAGCAGATAGTAGATTGATTTTGCATGTGTTACACTTCCCAGGCACAGGGTTGGGTGTAGCAGGTCTATTTAAGATGGACAGAAAAGGTAGACGATGCTGTTAGTATCTTTCACAACAGCTGCTCTCAGACGAATCAGTTTGATTAAGCAATAGGCTCACTCCAGTATGGGTCTGTCTTAATTCTGTCTTTCTTCTCTCTATAGAAATGCTTTTTCTAATGGATATAGCTTATGAATACTTTTTCTAAAATATAAATATATATCCAAACTAGAATGCGTGCAGGACATGTTTGGTAATGCTGCATTTGTTAGGTCGAGAGCTTTGTGCCAATCAAAACTGCTAACAACCAACTAATAAAGCAACCAATAAACTTATGCTACCAAAAACATTAACCTCTCACCCTGGGCTGTCAGCTAGGTAATAATTACAAATAAACTCACTATTCCTATTCTATAGAACCCCAAACTCACATTTCCCTACAAACAATATTCATGTTGTTTACATGCAACTAGTATACCTATTTGTATATGTTGAGCATTGTCCCCTTATTAATGTAAAGTAAGACTGAACTGTTACTGCTACATGAAAAGCAGATTACACAAATTATAACACCGTTGAGAACTACATGACCGCCAAAACTATGCACGCGCTGACTAATTTAATGACACAATAAAGGCTACCGTTAGGCTTAAGTAAACTGACTCATATTTCGTTCATACATTACAAAATATAGTGCCATACAAACATTCAATAATCAGGGTTCGAGTATACAGGAGCATTCCTCAAGGTGAGCTTTGCTTTTTATTAAAATAAATGTTGTAGGATCTTAAAATAACATCTAGACTAGCCTGACGGCTACGTTACTAATCCGCTAGCTATCACTGCGAATAACTAGCTAGCTAATCTAACTGCTATTAAACATATTGTTACACATAGCTACTACTTTATTACACTTTCAAACACTTAGCCTACACATTCAAATCAACGTTATGATGTAATTCTCGCAGTTTACATGTTTGTACATTAATACCAACCGAGGGCACCGCATATGCTGTTTTTACCTTCCTAAAATCGGTTTCTGGGGTCTCAGAAAAGTGAATTTTAATGTCCTATGCAGATAAAAACTCACATTTCGCCAAGACACTGTAAGACACGGGCTGTATTATAAAATGTTACATACAGAACAAGAGAGATTAATCTACATAGCGAGGAAGCACGGGGTCTGTGCATCATGGGAACTGTAGTCAGTTTACACCCAGCGTTCCAAAACCTGCTGTAAAACGTTTTATTATTCTGTCTTTAACTGCACACATATAATCATAATCCATCACCGATGACTCAATGTAAGTGTCTTAGAAACGATGTGAATAATTACTCAATGCAGCTCAAAATATATTTTTTTCTAAAGACCACTAGAGGGCGCGTCATCACTTTACATCTCCTCTTGCTTTTATGACGTCAGAGTAGACGTTACTGAGGCAGACACTTAAATAGTCAGTGATCCGATTCCACCTCATCAGAGTAGCTAGTGACTTCTGGATTTGACACACTAATTTAGAGAAAACAAGTAAGTCCATAATAGGGATAGAATTTAGAGTTGGAATTTTCTTAAATTATTCTGTATTGCTGTCTTTGACAAAAACACCTCCAATTGAAGACAGAATACAGAACATTTCTCTCAGAACTTTGTTTAACCAGGTTAGAAATTATGTCCAGGTTGAGAGCGATACTGGTTGATTACAGGACTAACAGTGATGTGTCTGGGTAATATGAGTTCCTGGGTGAACCTCCTCTTAATTAGTGAATCAATAATAATAATAACAATAATGATAATAATAATTTTATATTGTTTTGCTTGCTGTTTTGTAAAGTGTTATCTAGCTACAGTAGGCCTACTGTGCTGTGTTGTAAAATCATGTATATCCAAATATAGGCTGTAGTATTGCTGTAATATAAAGTGGTATATTAACCTATTGAAGGAGCATGGTACTGTATTGCCCTGCTATTCATGCAGTAGCCAGTGCACTGTGGCATCTTGTAAAACTGAAGTTACTGTATGTGTAGGATTACTGTACCATGATAGGAGTAGCCTGTGCACTGTGCATCTTGTAGCCTACCTTTTAGCCATATTATCATCCTACTGCTCAAATGTAGCATGCTCAATCAAGTTAGTAGTCAAGTGGAAATGAAATAAGACCTATTAGGGGACTGGAGAGGGCATGCAGTGTATGCTGTGACAGAAATCATCAGCACTAGCCTACTATCTAGCCAACTATCTAGCCTACTATTTTCCCTGTAGCGTACCAGATAGCTACAGACACTCAAAACTGATCAGCAGACTGGTAGCTTTGACCAGCAACTTTGCTACCTTCTCATCCTGTTCCTTTCTCTCCTCTTTTCTTGCTGCTGCCTTTATGTTTGCAATACATGATGACGGTTCACTCTGCGTGCAGCTTGTTAGTCTCTTGATGCTCAGACGCTTTGCACCTAAACTACCTGTATACAGTAGCTAGGTATGGGCCCACTGTTCTGTGTTGTAAAGTGCTGTATGACTACAGTATGCTTGCTGTAATGTAAATTGGTACATAACCTATTAGGAGCAGTACTGTACTGTGATGTATTGTACTGCTCTGCTATTAATAGCAGTAGCCAGTTCACTGTGACATCTTGCAACACTGAAGCTATGTATAATCGTACTGTGCCATGCTAGGAGTAGCCAATGCACTGTGATATCTTATGATCACTGTACTACAGTGTATTGACTGCATGAATGTGACCCCGGTGTGACTGACTGGTTGTCCCTGTGCCCCCCTGACCCCCATAGCCTTTAGGAATGACAAAGCCCTGCGAGACTGTCTGGGTGGAGGAGCAGCTGCAGAACGTGGCCAGAGACATGGGCCGCCGGATGGCCAAGATGAAGAGGGAGTTGAGGGAGGAAGACGAGCGGAGGAGGAGGCAGGAGAAGGAGATGAGGAGGAGCGAGACAGCCAGGATGGTAGAGGAATACCTGAAGGACAGAGAGACGCAGAGCCAGGAGAGGGAGAGGGACCTCGTCGGCTCACAGATGCCCAGATTGAGGAGGCAGGCGTGGGTGGAAGATGAGGGGAGGGGGAGGCAGGAGGAGGAGAAGAGGAGACCCGGGAAGTCGGAGGAGATGGAGCGCATTCAGGTCCTCCTGACGAGATCGATGGATGACCGGATGACCGCGTTGAGGGTCGAGTTGAGGGAGGAAGATGAGGGGAGGAGGAGTAAGGAAGAGGAGAGGAGTAGGAACGAGATAGCCAAGATGGTTAATAAATGCCTGGAGGAGAGAGGGGAAAGGAGCCAGGAGAGAGAGAAGGACCTCCTGATCAGGGAGTTGGACCAGCGGATGTCCAGGTTGAATGTGGAGTTGAGGGAGGAAGAAAAGGGGAGGAGGATTGAGACGGCCAGGATGATGAAGGAGAGAGAGGTAAAGAGCCAGAAAATGGAGCAGATGCAACTGGAGAACATGATGGCCGTCATGATCAGGGAGTTGGACCAGAGGGTGAAAAGGTTGAGGACGGAGTTGAGGGAGGAAGATGAGGGGAGGAGGGGGGAGACAGCCAAGATGTCTGATATTGCTGTTCAGTGTCCCTCTAGGGAGCTGGCGACCAGTGACCAGCGGCCATCTCAGACATCTGGGGGCATCTTTGCTCGCCTGAAAAAGATGTGGAGTGAATTTAAGATGAGACAGCAGGAAAAGAAAGAGAAGAGGAAGGCCAGGCAAGAGGAGGAGAAACAGAAAAAGAAAGAGGAGAAAGATAGAAAGCAGAAAGAAAAGGAACAGAAAGAGATGAAGCCTCTAGAGAAGCACCGGAAGAAAAACGAGAACTTCCTGACCTTCATGAAGTACATGGACATGGTGGACAGCAAAGAGAAAGAGGAGAAGGATAGAAGGGAAATGGAAAAGCATAAAGGGAAGATGGCTGTAAAGTACCGGGAGAAAACCGAGGACATGAAAAAGTGGAAAGAAGAGGAGGAGATGAAGAAGGCCAGGGGAGAGGAGGAGAAAGAGAAACAGAAAGAGGAGAAAGAGAAAGATGACGAAAAGGGAGAAACAGGAAAAGAAGGGAGAAACAGTAAAATAAGACGCAGGATCTGCTGGTAGAGGAAAAAGAACAACCATTGCAAAGGTTAGAGTATAGCCACATAGTATACATTAGCATCACCTGTGTTTTCTTCACAGTATTTGAAAACACACAAGCAAAATCAGTGACTGACAATATACTGTGGATATGTGAATGTATTTGTAATGACAGTCACTGACCCAGACGTCTGTGTCTTTGTCCTCTTGCAGATTTTTCGATATTTTCAAAAATATCAGAGACCAACACCCTCAGACAGACAGACAGACAGACAGACATCACAACAATTGTGCAATGTTCTATAATACTTACCATAAGGTTTATTTTCAGATGTGGGGGTAAGTGAGAGTCAACCTCAAATTTTCAAACATGCTTAATTTTGGAACCATTGTAGAAAAACATTTAAGGTGTAATTTCCAACAAAATTGGAGATGCACACTCATTTAGTGATACTTTTAAGAATGCCAGAACCAAGGATCAAGGTCACGGTCAAATTACGTAGCATGTACTCTTTATGTTCTGCTTGAGTGCCACCTGGGTTGGAAGAATGTTCTCTAGTTCCAGACTTGTGCGGAGAGCTCTTTCCTGGCATCTTTTATGTCCTTGCTGCTCACTTGTTGGGGTGATATATCAGCACCACACATCTCTGCAGCAGTAACACTGATTCTTCACTGACCTCACTTGGCATAGCGGTTCATTGAAAGCATCATTGACCAATGGGGAGTCTTTCGTCGTTTCCCAGGCAGTCTTCTACTGTCCTCCACCAACCAATACTGAATGCGACAGTGTTGGGTTCATTGTGGCAAGAACCATTGGTATACAGTTAGGTCCATAAATATTTGGACATTGACACAATTTTCATCATATTGGCTCTGTACACTACCACAATGGATTTTAAATGAAACATTAAATATGTGCTTTAAATGCAGAATTTCAACTTTAATTCTGGTATTTACATCCAAATCAGGTGTAGGAATTACAACAAATTTTATATGTACCCAACCTCCCTTTTAAAGGACAAAAGTAGTTGGACAAACTAACCAAATTATGAATCAAATTGCCATGTTTAATATTTGGTTGCAAATCATTTACAGTCAAATCCAGCCTGAAGTCTGGAACCACAGACATCACCAGACGCAGGGTTTCATCCCTGGTGATGCTCTGCCAGGCCTCTACTGCAACTGTCTTCACTTCCTGCTTGTTCTTTGGGCCGTTTCCCTTCAGTTTTGTCCTCAGGAAGTGAAATGCATGCTCAGTTGGATTCAGGTCAGGTGTTTGACTTGGCCATTGCAGAACATTGCACTTCTTTGCCTTGAAAAACTCTTGTCTTGCTTTCGCAGTATGCTTTGGGTCATTGTCAGGGGCATAGATTCACTTTTATTCCCATGGGTTTTTTTCACCTCAAAGGGGCCCCTAGCCTGTCTGTCAATCAAAAATGTTTCTAATAATATATTCATTAAAATAGCCTATTGAATTTATCTTAATTTGTACCAGCTGAAACATATAGCTGTGATATACTGGAGCTATATAAACTTATTTCTACATAAGAACGAGGACCGGGGATAACAAAAGACGTGTTCTTTATTATAAGAGACCAGACTAAACATGACACAGCACTTCCAGGCATCAACTGCAGTTACGTAGTCACCAGTAGGCCTAGTATGTGCTAGAACTCCACAACAAATAGTATAGCCATACTAATGTACTGTAAGACAAATCACTAGGCTCAATAGGCTATACGGTATTTTCACTCAATTCGCTCAGAGGCAACAGGTCATGGTAAAAGCCTAATAGTCCAATGTAGGCTACTCAAAAAATTTGTTTAACACATGAAAATGACAAAAAATATTTAAAAGTAGGCTATTCTTGGAATGTGTAGACTATCTGAACTGTGTTCTTCTTTTCTTCATCCTCGCAAATGTCTCAATTAGGCCTACATTGCTTAAGTCCACCCTCTGTCATTTCTCTCAATAAAACGCAGTGGATATACACCGAGACTGACTAATGCCCCACAATATATTAAAACATAGTAGTCCTAGTAGTTTTGTTACCAAAAAAAATCAAAACAGGATATTTCAATTCCCTACTAACTAATGACCCTGATAGCTCGCCTCAGACAGTGGACTGGACACGATGAATAGCAGCCGACTGGCGTTACCTCAGACAAGCAGCAGACACGTGCCAACAGTTTCGTTATATGTGTATGACTATGACCAAGAGACAGCTTAACTATCAAAAAAGTGAAAATATAGAGATGGAAGATAAAAGAAAATACTGCAGTGCCATTCCTTACACGCTGATGAGCTGGCAAGTTAGCCTACTAGCTAGCGTCCAGGTGAGGCTGAAGAGTGTCCCGTAACACAAGGTGCACAGTTTCATCTAGAGAGGAGAGAAAGAATTTGCTTAGTGACACCTTACAAGCTAAGGAGCTGCAGGTGTTGGCTCAACTTGGCCGATGTTAACTCAAGCAGTGGACATACGCCGAGTCTGACTCATGCCCCACAATATTAAAACAGTAGTCCTAGTTCTGTTACCAAAAAAATCAATCAATTCCCTACTAACTAATGAGCCTGATAACTCGCCTCAGACAGTGGACTGGACACGAGAAATAACAGCTGACTGGTGTTACCTCAGACAAACTCGTACTGCGACTGACTGAGGCAGAGAGAATCGTGTGAGGGATTTAGTGCGAAACTGTTCTCTGAAAAAGTCTGGAAAACCTAAACCCAAATTTACTAAAACACAAGCATGTCTGTGATTGGTTGTAAGCTGCGCAGCCTGCGCATGCGTGGTTTCATTTAGTGGAAGCTCCAGACAGAGCGCGTGCAGCAGCAGACTGCCTCGCTGGGGCGACTTTCAAAGTCAGACTGAGACTCGGCTCTCGCTGTACTCGGCTCTCGTGATCTCGCTTGTAAACAGAGGAACTGGTTATGTTAGATCTTTTGTGAACACAATCATCCCCCCCAAATGACCAGAAAAACTCACAAGATCGATTAATGGTCACCTTTATCTAATATAAGTCAACACGAGGCACACAGCAAGTCAGCGTCAACATGCTGTCATAACGTTCGCTCGTGCTACTGTAGCTACCACGTCACTGCAGCCAAGATTGTTTGCTGCAAGCATGGGCATCATAAATAAATGCTAATCAAAACATGGTTTACGACTGTTGTGCGCTAGCTCACTTTACATTGTATGCTGCTTTCATTCATTATATTGCTCTCGTTCAGTTGTAGAAAAGCCATATATTTCTATTGCTAGCCAGCTAACCTATATAACGTCAGTGAGACAGCAGCCTCTCTGTCAGAACATACCGGTAGATGGGGTAACAGTTAGTCTAACGTTAGAGAATGCAATTTACGAAGATGTTTTCACTCATGAGATTAAGCAACGATGCCCTGTTTAGTTGTAGGCTAGCCAGCTATTTCTAGTTAACGTTACAGGCAGTCAGTGTTGATCCAAGACTGCAGCATCAGCCTCAGTTAAGACGAATAACTAGTCTAACAGCCTATGGCACACTTTCCAATCATATAGTATGGATAAATCAAATTAAACAGACGTATACTGAAATTAAAATGTATGTAGAAAATTTTGACTGTAGTGTCTCCCCTTAAAGCACATCTTGTTTAATTTCAAATCCATTGTGGTGGTATAAATGGTTGCCACAATGAACCCAACACAGTGTATTACTCTCCCATTCCTTCATGGTTTCAGGGCCGACTGCTGGCATAAACACTAGTTCATGTTGTAGCTGGTAACCTACAGATTATATATTGATGGACTCATCCCTATAGAGTGCCTAAGTGGAAACAGGAAGATTGGCCAGCCGGTGATTATCTAAAAAGAATGCAGCCACAACCAAACACCTAATTAGCAGGCATATCTCAGAATCAAAATATCCCACACAAGGTTTTGGTTAATGTCAGCTAGCTAATATTAGCTAACTTGCGAGTTAACAGAGATCAGTAAAATTTATGTTTTAGATTGACAAACACATGTTGTGGTCATGGCACAATTAAAACGGGATCAAAAAATTATTTGTCATCCACCGTTCACTACCATCCATATTTTTTCCAATTTAAAGGACAATGCTCGTTTTTGACAACCTGGACCTTATTTACGACATATTATAAGACGTTTGACTCACCGAGATCACTTTGGCGTAGTTCGGAGGCATGTAGAAGAAATTAAAAATCCAGCGCGAGCCAGTATATCCATGTAATGGCGGTGGTCGGGGCACTTAGAATGCAGTTTCTAAAAATCTATTTTCTGCCGCGAAACGGTTGTTTTCATCAATCTGTCTTGATGAATCGCTAGTTGTGCTTACATAGAGCATAGGCCTGTTGTGGTTTTCACATGCCATGATCTTTAGAAACGTCTTTCGAAACGAAATAGCTTCCTCACCAAGGCTCCGAACCGGTTAAAGGAACGGAAACGAAAACCGAAAACGAACGGTATTTTACGAGGAACAGAAACACGAACGAAAACGAAATGGTCTTTAATTGTTCCAGAACAGAAACGTTAATTTGAAATCTTTAAAACCGGTTAATAACGTTATTTTTTCGTTCTTTGTAGTAGGCCTATATAACTTAAAAAATATTTAAAAAAAGAAGAAAGCTGAGCCTTTTATGGCCGAATAGGCTAAATTAAATTTATTAAATTTGTAGCCTACATCTTGTCCCGTTTTTGTAATGTAGCCTAGGCCACTAAATCTGTTAGGCTATTTCACAGTCAGGATCTTAAATGCTTGCTTAGCGAAATGAGATTTAGATATTACAACAACACACCATAGCCTAGTTCAGACTAGGGATGTGCGCAGCGACTATTTTCACTGACGACTAGACGGTGGTTTTGTAACGATTACATGACTAGTCTAAAAACAGGATTCCCAAGTTTCTACAACAAGTGCTATTTAGAAAAATTGAGGATGTTTCTCAAACTCTGCAAGCTAAGATGCATGGCTATTCTTGATGTTTCCCAACCACTCAGCGGCAGCCAATTTGCACGCGTTGCGCAGGGCTGTCACACACTCTCCTTTGTTTGCCAGTGCAAAACAGTAGTTCAGCCTGTCCTTACAGCTTATTACTTAGCAAAGATATCAATGTGATTTATTTGGTTTAATTGAAGAAGAGTAGGCTAGCCTGTAATGTTTCAGTAGGCTAAAACTAGATTTCACATAAAGACCGCGGATGTCAGAGTGGGCAATAACGTTCAAAGGCAAATTTATTCCAACATTGGTCCACAAAGAATGATGCAAATAATAAAGTGAAAGAAATAATAGCCTACTGTGCAAATATAATGTTTTATATGGACCTGCCTACTGTGCAAATATAATGTTTTATATGGACCTGCGTGTCTGCAATAAAGTTCCTCTATCTTTATAACCAACATTCAGCGGAAGCCAATTTTCACTCGTAGCGCATCTCGCTCCAAGTATGGTTTGGCTATTTAAAACACGGAGTACTTTGTGACAGTTGCTTGGATGTATACTAGTATCTATACTAGGATGCATAAACCAGGATGCATAAACCTATGTTTTGCAAATTTAATGGTCTACCTCCTTCAGAGTTCTACTCGGCAATTAGGCTGTGAAAGCGAGCGCGCCTCTTGGAATCTAGTCATAGCCTATTGTTGCACAGGTTTCCGTCACGTCTTGACTTTCACAAACCAAATGATTAGGCTACATTAATTAATATGAGCACACTTTAGTGACAATGTGCCGTGCAACCCTGATCATTGAATAGCATAAGTTAAATTATTTTAATATTAAAGACCGCGGATGCCAGACGATAGGCTACGTATTAGGTGTATAGGCGCCAAATCCGGAGCTCCCATACAAAAGGAACGCAGCATAAACAATAGGGATTGCGCAGATGAATGAATGAGGTGACTAATTATTTATAAATAACATAAAACATAAAACGAAATAATAAACAAACAATAGGCCTACAGGCGCAGAATAAAATAGCTTGCAGCAACAGTAGCCTACAAGAAAATATTTTTAAAAGGATGATGAGCTATGATGATGATTTAAGATAGACCTGTGCATAGTTTACGGTGTGGATTAAGGGCATACGGGAATAGGACTAATGTTGCGTATTTCTTGTAAAATAATCAACAAGGCTACACTACAGCACACATCACCAAGGCTAATATTGTTGGCAATAAGGCCACCACACACCACAACCCTAGACTTGTTGATTAGGTTATAGCCTACCTTACAAGAAATACTGTAGGCCTATAGAGTCTTAATAGGCTACCCCCGGAACGGTGAACGGAATGTTATTTTTCGTTCTTAACCGGTTCAGGAACGCTATGTTGGTGGCGGAACACGAGAACGGAAACGTTAAATATGCTGGTTCTGCTCGGAGCGAACCGATTGAAAAATAATTTCGTTTTTAAGCCCTGTTCCTCACTTGCTCCAGCACGAATTCGCACAGCGCGCAATCGTTGCTCCAGCACGCTGTGCGCATGCGTGCTGGAGCAAGTGAGGAAGCTATTTCGTGTCTAAAGACGTTTCTAAAGATCATATTACAGAGGCATGTGAAAAACAACACAACAGGACTATGCTCTATGTAAGCACAACTAGCGATTCATCAAGACAGATTGATAAAAACAACTGTTTCGCGGCAGAAAATCGATTTTTAGAAACTGCATTCTAAGTGCCCCGACCACCGCCATTACATGGATATACTGGCTCGCGCTGGATTTTAAATTTCTTCTACATGCCTCCGAACTACACCAAAGTGATCTCGGTGAGTCAAACGTCTTATAATATGTCGTAAATAAGGTCCAGGTTGTCAAAAACGAGCATTGTCCTTTAAGGTCCCATGGTGGTTTTCACTTCCTGCTTCCGCTTAGCACTCTATTGGTGGAGAGCACCCTCTACCTGCATGAAATGTTTGTTTTTTCTATCAAAGCATATATAAAGTAAATGTTGGTTGCATTCCGAATCGCATATCTCTACCTTTTACTACCAGTACGTACTACAGCTGCCCATTGAAAGTACGTACTTTGCATGCAATACACATGCAATTGGGATATACTACCTTGTCATAACACTGCGTCTTGGAATTTCACCACATCCGTCGCTGTCCATGAAGTGACATTTGTCCACAGCTGGGATTCATCAAAACGCCTCCGGCATGACTCGCACATGTGACATAATTCCCGCTGAGCACAGGATGACAGTGCAGGTGATTGCACTGGACTGTTACTCTCTGCAGGTGCACTGTTGACTGAAGGACAGTTCTCCAGGTCTAGAGGGTGTGCTTGTAAAAAAGTAATTTATCTGGTCTTCAGCAGGTTTCACAGATTTCTCTTGGAGATGTTTCCGTCAGGTGTACTACAACAATCCCCCCGCCTAAGCACTTATTGTATTTTATTGTATTATATTATATTGCACTGTACTTTAGATTGCTATTCTTGCACTTTGCCTTCAGCACTAGATTATGCTCGTAGTCACTTGTTTTAGAGGGAAGATGCACTTGTGAGTTCTGGCAAGTAGTAGTACATTGGCTCTTCCTACGTTAAATGCAATTATTGTTAGTCGCTATGGATAAAAGTGTCTGCTTAAAGACTGTAATGTAGTGTAATGTAAATGTGTCTGCTGAAACTTGTCATATTTCTACTGGCCACCCTGTCTGGATCACTTCACATGGCCATCTGCACTTATCGGCTGTTGCGTGTTCAGCTTCTCTTTTGAGATTAGTAGATGAGCTGATAGTAGATGTACTAGTAAATCGGCTCGTCTAGGCTCGGCTCAGCATGTCTGTGGTGTACAGCCCTTTACCAGGCTTGTAACTGACATGCAGATTGTAGGACTGTAGTCTCATCATTGTCCTCTTGGAGGAGCTTTTTGGAGAGATTTCTTAAACAGTGTTTCAAGGGACTTGTGATCCGTCTTCACTTGTACTGTCTTACAGTAGATGTATTGCTGGAATTTATTACATCCATAAACAATCGCCAACAACTCTTGTTCTATATGAGCGTACCTTTTCTCACAGTGAGAGACCTCGAGCCGTACGCAACTGGCTGTTCATCTTGCAGTATCACTGCTCCCAGGCATTGCGTCCACTGCCAGTGTTACTTATTTGTTAACATCGCAGTACTTTAACACTGGGACACTTCTCACAAGAAGCTTCATAATTTCTAAGCTCTTCTGTTGCTCTGACTCCCAATGCCAATGCGTTTCCTCTTTATGGCTTTGTTAAGACCTTGTGGATCGATGCAGATTCTGAGTTTCTTGGGCTTCACTTCTGTTACCATACTGTTAACCCGGTGCGCTCTGTTTCACAATGACTCCAAGATCCTCCATTCTTTTCAGTTCAGTTTTAATTGTCCTTCAGTGCTACATGTACTGTACTTTCCATGGTGCATGAATAACTGAAGCAATGAGCAAGAGCTGGATATGGTGCAGTCCTGGTACACATTCTCCTCCAATAGGGAACAAACGGTTACCGGTTAGTATTACCATCTCAAAATTAAATTAGCATTAAAACCGTGTTTGACTTATAAACCACGGTAAATACTGTCCACAGTCAACGTGGATTTGTTGTTGTGTTGTTGTGATTTGTTCACAAGTATGGGGGAAGGCAGAGCAGTGGAGATGTTTCAACCTAGACGGCTACGTCTGAAGTTAACTTGCATGTGGGGACTTTAGAAAGGATGGAAAATATCATGGTTTCTCTAACTTGCTAGTAGCTTATGTCAATAATGTAAACTGAAGCTTTCAGTGTAACCTATTTTTGTAAAACACTACACATTCTGCAGCTGTAGGCTAGTCGTGCACATTTAGTTTCACTTTCATTTTTGTATAAAGAAGATCAATGGAGAAAACGTGTATGTGTGTGTGTGTGCATGAGTGATTGAGTTAATGATTGAAAAAGAATAATAATGATAATGATGTCTGTGTATCAGTACCTTTCGAGCATTTTCTGCATATTTTAACAATACCGTGATAATACTGATAACCGTGGTAATTTTGGTCACTATAACCGTGATATGAAATGTTCATACCGTTACATCCCTACTAATAAACAAATCTTGGTATTGGCACAGTAGCTCTACTAATTCCCAGAGCCCTCATGAAGAATATTGGCCTCATAAAACTGAATGTTCTACTGCAGCTCAGTATGAACTTTTCTTTGAGCGCTTCCAGATGGTCCTCTTGTTGTCAAAGAGAAAAAAAAAATGCAGTTCACTATAGATCCAATGGAGGGCGACATTATAGTCAAGCTGAGCATGATACAATCAGACACTGTTGGACAAGCTCTCTGGCAAATAAACATTTATTATCAAATCGAAAACAGGCATATAGTACCATAAACATTGTAAAATAAATGAATCCAAAGGCCATTAATGTAGGTAGGCTACATCTGAATAACCTAAGAATGAAATGAGGATATTACAACCACCGACCAAATAAATAGCCTAATAATGAACATGGACACGGGTTGTCTTGTGAAATAAGCCTTACCTAGCCTATACTCTCTCAGGTTGTGTGCCAAGAGGACCAGTTTTTCCACTGTCAAGGAGAAGGGAATTCCTTGTCTGGTTATATCCAGCCTTGAATATGCGCTCCAATATTTCCACGGATTTCTTTGCAGTCGTCATCGTGCATCAACGCATGTTGCGTGTGCTTTTTTATTTTATCATATGCTGAGGTTATCTAGGCTTAATAGGCTAACCTATCCTAAAAGAATCCACGTAATTCTGAACTGAGAAACACATTCTGAAAATTGCGAATTTTGAATGTTCCGGGCCAGCCCTAGCTCTTAAAAAAAACCTGCTGGACTGGCGCTCATGGGAATAATGTTGCAGATGGATAAAATAACACAGGATGAAGGTATGTGATTGTTGAATCTGAAACTTTATTCATAAGAACATGCTTGTTTTTTTTTGCATTCTAGCTAACCTGAGTAGGATTGTAAGACGTTGCTTGTTAGCTAGCTAGTTACCAGTTTTCTTGCAACATTACAGATGTCTTTTGATTTTGTAAGCTAGCTAACAGTTTTCTTGCAACAATAAAGTTGTGCTATGATTGAATTAAACTGAACAGAGCCTGTAATTTTAATGTGACAAGCTGGCTAGAAAGTAATTAATGCATAATTAATTTTAGCTGAAACATTTTACATGCTAGCTAATATGAGTAGGACTGCATAATAGTATAACATTTTAGATGTCCAAATTGCCCTAATAGTTTCAGGCTAACAAACAATTTGCTCTCTAGCCATGTAAATTGTTGAATTGTATTTTTCGAGATGTGGACATACTGGACATATTTCGATAGCTGGATAATTTACATATTTCGATAACATTGTCTTTATGTATTTAATAAATAGGCCTGATGATACGTCTAAAGTATAACTATGTACTGTCTTTGTGAGCCTATATTTAATCATCCTAATCTAATGTCTCTTATCTTTTCACGATATCCCTACTAGGATCATCTACCTGGTCATGCTGATGGAACATCATCACACTCAATCTATTTAATAAACATTGTTCTCAAATTAACTAAGAGATTTGTTGCTCATTCATTTGTCCATCTCTAGTGTGTTTGTGCGTGTGTGTGTGTGGGGGGGGGGGGACATGGAAGTCTTTCTCAGAGGTGAATGATGCTTTCAATGAGCTATGCATACCAAGCGAGGTCCATGAACAATCAGTTACTGCTGGAGAGATTTGTGGTGCTGATGTACAAACCAACAAGTGAGTAGTACGGCATGAATGATGTCTTGAAACAGCTATCCACACAGAAGTCTGGAACTAGAGAACATTACTCCAGCCCAGGTAGTACTCGAGCAGAACATTAAAACACTTGCTACGTTAATTTGACCTTGACCTTGATCCTTGGGTTCTGGCAGGCTCAAAAGAATGTATACTGTACATCCCCAATTTTGTTGGATATGACACCTTATATGTTTTTCTACACTGGTTCCAAAATTGAGCGTGTTTGGAAATTAGACCCAAGGCACTAGCGGCCATCTTGGATTTTACCTCTCACGGTCCTCAGGGGTCAGGTGGCTTCCCTCCACATCTGATAAAATTATGGTATAGGCCATTCAAACTAGAAATGTCATGCAATTTCTTATAACATGCACAATTGTTTCACCGGTACCCAATTTCAAGTCAAAAAAATACATTTTTCAAAAACACTGCCTGCACAATGGTCTCAGCATCAGCAGAGATCCCGACCACAGCCTATTCTCCAACCTGCTGAACTATCCACACCAATCCAATACGACCTGTTCTCCAACCTGCTGAACTCTACACATCACCCCAACCACTGCCTGTTCTCCAACCTGCTGAAATCTCCACACCACCCCAACTACGGCCTGTTCTCCAACTTGCTGAGCTCTCCACACCACCCCAATGATGGCCTGTTCTCCAACCTGCTGAAATCTTCATATCACCCCAATAATTGCCTGTGCTCCAACCTGCTGAACTCTCCACACCACCCTAAACACAGCAAGTTCTCCAACCTGTTGAACTCTGCACACCATCGTGACCATGGCCTGTTCTCCAACCTGCTGAATTCACCACACCAACCTGACCACAGCCTGTCCTCCAACCTGATGAACTCTCCACAGCATCCCAACCACGGCAAGTTCTCCAACCTGCTGAACTCTCCACACCATCTTGACCACAGCCTGTTTTCCAACCTGCTGAATTCTCCACACCACCCCAATGACAGCCTGTTCTCCAACCTGCTGAACTCTCCACACCACCCTGAACACCGCAAGTTCTCCAAGCTGCTGAACTCTCCACACCACCCTGAACATAGCCTGTTCGCCAATCTGCTGAACTCTTCACACCACCCCAATGATGACCTGTTCTCCAACCTGCTGATCTCTCCAAATCATCCTGGCTACGGCCTGTTCTCCAACCTACTGAACTCTCCACAGCACCTCAACCATGGCCTGTTCTCAACCTGGGGAACTCTCCACACGACCCCGACCACAGCAAGTTCTTCATCCTGCTAAACTCTCCACACCACCCCAATGACAGTCTGTTCTCCAACCTGGTGAACTCTCCACACCACCCCAATGACAGCCTGTTCTCCAAGATGCTGAACTCTCTACAACACCCCAATGACGGCCAGCTCTTCAACCTGGTGATCTCTCCATGCCACCCCAACCATGGCCTGCTCTCCAGCCTACTGCTCTCTCCACACAGCCTGTTCTGTCACCAGCTGTTCTCTCCACACTGCCCCAATGACGGCCAGCTCTTCAACCTGCTGAACTCTCCACACCAACCCAATACGACCTGTTCTCAAACCTGCTGAACTCTCCACATCACCCCAACCACTGCCTGTTCTCCAACCTGTTGAACTCTCCACACCACCTCAACTACGGCCTGTGCTCCAACCTGCTGAACTCTCCACACCACCCTGAATAGGGCAAGTTCTCCAACCTGCTGAACTCTCCACACCACCCCAATGATGACCTTTTCTCCAACCTGCTGAACTCTACACACCACCCCAACCAAGGCCTGTTCTCCAACCTGCTGAACTCTCCACACTACCCAAACTACAGCCTGTTCTCCAACTTGCTGAGCTCCCCACACCATCCCAATGATGGCCTGTTCTCCAAACTGCTAAACAATCTACACCACCACGACCACGGCCTGTTCTCCAACCTCTCATCTCTCCACAATGCCGCAATGGCGGCCTGTTCTCCAACCAGCTGAACTCTCCACAGCATCCCAACCATGGCCTGTTCTCCATCATGCTGAACTCTCCACACCTCCCCAATGACAGCCTGTTCTCCAACGAGCTGAACTCTCCACACCACCCTAAACACGGCAAGTTCTCCAACCGGCTGAACTCTCCACACCACTGTGACCATGGCCTGTTCTCCTACCTGCGGAACTCCACATCTGGTAAATGATGGTATAGGATATACTAACTAGAAATTTCATGCTTTACTTATAAAATACACATTTGTTGCACCGGTACCCAATTTGAAGCTAAAAAATAAATTTTTAAGTCAGGTTGCAGAGATCTCACCCACCCTGACCACAGCCTGTTCTCCAACATGCTGAACTCTCCACACCACGTTGACCACGGCCTGTTCTCCAACCTGCTGAACTCCACATCTGGTAAGTGATGGTATAGGATATACTAACTAGAAATGTCATGCTTTTCCTATAAAATACACATTTCAAGCTAAAAAATAAATTTTTCATTCAGGTTGCAGAGATCTCACCCACCCCGACCACAGCCTGTTCTCCAACATGTTGAACTCTCCACGGCACCACAATGACGGCTTGTTCTTCAGCCTGCTGAACTCTCTACACCACCCTGACAACAGAAAATTCTCCAACCTGCTAAACTCTCCACACCACCGTGACCAGGGCCTGTACTCCAACCTGCTGATCTCTCCACAACGCCGCAATGATGGCCTGTTCTCCAACCTGCTGAACTCTCCACACCACTGTGACCACGGCCTGTTCTCCAACCTGCTGAACTCCACCAACACCATCCATTGTCATCCGCTTATCCGGGGTCAGGTCGCGGAGGCAGCACTTCCAGCAGGGGGCCCCAGACATCCCTTTCCCTAGCAGCATCAACCAGCTCTGTCTAGGGAATCCTGGGTCTACCCCGCGGCCTCACCCTAGCCAGACACGCCTGGAACACCTCCCTAGGGAGGCGCCCAGGAGGCATCCTCACTAGATGCCCGAACCACCTCAACTGGCTTCTTTCGATGCAAAGGAGCAGCGGCTCTACTCCGAGTCTCTCCCGGATGACTGAACTTCTCACCCGATCTCTCAGGGAGACCCCAGCCACCCTCTGGAGAAAACTCATTGGCAGGCCAATCACAACTCTAATGTGAGTCGGGTTTGATACAACAACTGTACCTACTTGATACAATGATATGACGACTAACCCACTTTTCGATGCTCGTGATTGTTTGTAGGTCTATCCAATTGCATCCAGAGGCATTTTGGTCTGCCACCATTGATAACGCCCCTTGAAATTCAAAAATAAACTTTTCACTTCGCCCCCCCACCAGTGTGCGGCCGGTTGCAATGCCTTCTCCCTGCTCTCCTCCCTGCAGCTGCACTGCCATCTCCACGACGATCTCCGTGACGACGATGATGAGGATGACGACGCCCCCCTTGCGAACTGTGCTGATCCGTGTCTCGGCAGCGTGGCGGCGATGGAAGCGGTGACCTCCGACCCCGAGGGCCCCCGCGACAAGTCGCCGATGCCGCCTGCGCCCCCTGCCGACGGACATTCAGCCAGAAGCAGGTGCTGCTCCGCCACCAGCAGTCCAGCTGCAGTGATCTGTAAAACCCTGACAATGACAATAGCCCTCTTGCTCTCGACTCGCCCACTCCCAGCTTTGAGGCCATGTGGTCCCCCGCCTCGGATGCCTCCAACAGCCCCGACAACACCACAGACGGCCCCGGCCCCCGCCTGCTGCACCGTACCCATGCTCGTACTACGGTAAGAACTTCCACTCTCCTGCGGGCCTCAACAGCCACCAGAGGACCTACCACGTCAAGGAGTGGCTCCTGGAAAAGAGGACTAGGCCCACTGAAGTCAGACAAGGAGGAGGAAGAGGAGCAGGAAGGCCGCCTCTGACGAACAATGGCAACGCCAAGCAGAAGGTCCTGGCGTGTGGCTCCTGCGACATGGACTTCCCGAGCACGGCCAAGCTCTACCTGCACCACAAGAAGAAGCACAGCCAGGAGAAGGACATCCGTCGGGGCGATGGCACCCGGCCGCTGATCAACAAGCGGCGAAAGGGCGAGACGTACCCCTGCCAGGTCAGGCACGCCAATCACAACTGTTTATCTAACATGGGTCGGGTTTGATACGACTGTACCTACTTGATACGACGACTAACCCACCTTTCGTTGCTCGTGATTGTTTGTAGGTTTCTCCAATTGCGTCCAGATGCATTTTGGTCTGCCACCAGGTCTGCGGCAAGGTCTTTCTGCACCACCTGTCCCTCCTGGCCCACACCAAGCTGCACAACGCCCAGAGTCAGTGCCAGGCGGCGGGGGTGGTGTCATCAGGGGTGGAGAAGGTCCCCAGTGGGCCCGCCAAGCTGGCAGAGAAGGCGGTGAGGCCGGGGGCCTGGGAGGCCCAGAAAGGAGACAGGAGGAGAAGGGTGAGTTCCTGTGCGCGGAGGTGTTCCCGCCGTAGTGGTCTGCAGCGTCTGCAGCCCGGACATGGACGTTGTCTCCAAGGAGCCCGGGGGCCAAGCGGCAGAGGCTGCACCACTGTGGGCCCTGCCCTCTTCCTGGACGCCTTCCTGCAGCACTGCCAGGTGCACCTGCTCGCCAAGTCTGAGAGCTCATGAGTAATGTCATCACTTTGATTGCCTTATTCCTTATTATTTTCTTTGCTTTAACATAACCAGACTTAGCTGCAAATTGATTGTGGTTCATTTTCATTGTAATATGAGTTGCAAATAAAGATTGTTTTCAAGAAATATGTGGCCCAACATGCATCAAATCCCATAAATAGGATTCAGAAGGTGGGATAGCTCATGAGCTCACAACAACTATCAGCAGCTTACATATCATTAATGGTAGCGGTCAGTGGCTAAAGCAGTTACACTGATGATTCCTGTAACTTTAGCTATTTTGCTGCAATTGGTTCAACTTCTGTTTCTGGACAAAGGTAAGGGATAAACCCAGATAACACAAGGCTAGCGGACCTACAGCAAGTCCCCGATGGATGCTCCACCACAATTCCACCGGTAGTTTATTGTCTATATCCTAGGCCCATTGGCCCTAGGCTTA
Organism: Borostomias antarcticus; assembly: GCF_949987555.1. Classification (NCBI taxonomy): domain Eukaryota; kingdom Metazoa; phylum Chordata; class Actinopteri; order Stomiiformes; family Stomiidae; genus Borostomias; species Borostomias antarcticus. The sequence goes on along the minus strand of NC_140234.1, from coordinate 50,427,492 downwards.
TGGATTTCTATTGCTAAATTAACTGACTGAACATTTTTTTGGTAACCCTTTCATAGTCCACAATTACTAAACATTTACCTGGTAAATACATGCAAGTATAGCCTAATATATAATGGGTAATTACTGAAACACCTATACTGTAGGTATAATTTAAAAACAGGAGTATTTCAGATGTTCAATTACTGCACATAAATTCAATAACTGACATAGCACCACCAGGGGCCTCATTTATCATTGAGGTACGCCTTCTTTTACACGGTCTTTTTCGCGAGTTCAGGCGTACGCCATTTGCCCCCCCCACATTGCGATTTATCAAGCCGTAAGGGCGAAAATTTAGTCGCCTTTCTCCGCGCTTTTGTAGGACACCTCTCAGCTTGTCCTACCGATTTACACGGTGTTCTACGCCCTTCTTGAACACAGGGGGAACTGGCGACGCAGGTGGTGCGTCGGTGAATTACTATGTTTGACGGAGAGAATAAGAGCGACAGTTCATGAACGCACAATCATGTAGGCTACTAGGCCAATTCAGCACAAACATATATCGCAATGCAAGATTAGACGTGTCCTCTAACCGGCTCATTCATGGTTCGATATGGATTTGTTCCCCAAACTGTACCTATGCGCTGTCCCAAACCCTTCCGCGCTATATGTCACACACTTAATGCAGGCACTCCATCAAACGCAAATCATTGACCAATTAGATTGTCATTAATATGTGATCATGTGGACCTGTTTGCTGTTTGGTAAGCATATAAATGACAGTCCTCCTGTGCGTAATGCGAGCCTAAATGAATCCGGCGCTACTCGGCCTACTGGCCGAGATAGAACTCCAAAGAGGTGACGGCGATGGCGACTGCACCCACATAAGGGCACCATCAGTGAATGAATACGTCTATGTGAATCGCAAAAATGTGCACACTATAAATACCCAAATCATATGTGACGCCGACATGCTCATCACAAGTGTAGTGGCACGGTGGCCTGGCTCCACGCATGACTCATTCATCCTGGCGCACAGCAGGGTAGGGCTAGACTGGAGGCAGGCGCTGCGCGTGACGGCTGGCTTGGTGTGTGCATAGCCAAGATACATATTCTTTGTCTTTTTTACTTTAATCTTTATTAGCATTTTCCATCCATACAACGACAATACCATAAAACATAAAAACTTACAATAACAGCTTATGGGTACTTCCATCCATGCAGCTTTTTTTTCTTACTCAAATATGACAATTTTAATACTAGTGGTATCATCACACTTCCTTCTATAATCCATCCATTTTTCCCATCTCCCTTCAAACTTTCCTTCCTGCATCCTCAATGCATAAATAAATCTCATAAATCTCCTCCACAACACCCACCACTGCTCCTTGGTTGGGGGTTCCACCTTATACCAAGCCCTCATTATTGTCTTTTTACTAGCAACCAATAGTAATTTCACTAGGTATCTGTCCCCTCCTTGTACATCATTCTGTTATGTTTGCCAAGATGTATATTCAAAGCTGAAAAGAATGAGAACCAGTCAAGACCCCACCACAAAATGAGGACCCAAGCCCTCAGCCCCCTCCCCGTCATGAGGTTTACCAGCGGGGCCAAAGGGCCCACACTGAGGTCATGCGCCAGCTATGAAGACACAAACAAGTAAGGTTCACATTTCTACCATTTTATTGTCTGTTGGTGGGTGACTGTGTGAGGTGTGTGAGTGCGTTTGTGAGTGAATGTGTGAGGTCCGTGAGTGTGGTAGTGAGTGACTGTGTGAGGTCCTTGAGTGTGGTAGTGAGTGACTGTGTGAGGTCCGTGAGTGTGGTAGTGAGTGACAGTGTGAGGTCCGTGACAGCATGTGTGAGGGAATGAAGTGCAGTGAGGATGTCCTGTTGGCTCTGGTGGTGTAGTGTGGTGACCTCCACCAACTGCTGCACAACTGCCCCACAACTGCCCCAATCCCTTCTGCCATTTCCCTCTGGGCCTCTAGGGTCATGAGCCTCCAGCACAGCGTCTGATAGGAAGCCCAGCCCTCAGGGAACCTTGAGGCAGGGACGCTGGCAGCCGGAGGTGGAGGCGTGGGCGGTGGAGACGGAGACGGAGGCGCTGGAGATGGCACTGGAGGTGGAGGCCGGTGCGCTGGATGTAGAGGCTGCAACCGGCGGGGGCACGACCGTCAGGTCAAGGACCACTGCAGACTCCCCCTCCTCTGAGTCCCACCCCACGTCAGAGTCTGGAGAAACAATTTCAGTCATTTTCTTTGAGTTTGTCTGTTAACTTGATTATGCATTAAACATTTTATTGTGTAGCCATATTCAATTGATATGTTTTTCTGTTGGCAGCCAAATAAATGCTTAAGTGTGATTTCCCGGGTGATTTAGATGAGAGTCTAAATTTCCCAGAGGGGAAAATGTTTCATGTGGTCTAACATTATGAAGTGGTCATCTGTGTTATCGTTCCCTGTTTTTGGTCCTAAATCATTCATAGCCTACCACAGAATGTGTGGAATGTTTGCTTTCCTCACACATAATACAGCATGTCCGTGTAGCCTACGCCAAATACAGGATGCACCAAACATACAGTAGGCTACCTAAACTAGGAGCAATCAGACAAATGTAGGCTCGTACAAATAGCTTACCTTCCGAAGATGATTTTCTTTCCTCGCGTGGACCTCACCAACAAGCACATGCACCTCCGTCTCCGAAAGGTTTCTCTTCTTTCCGCGTTTTTCCATAAACGTATTTATCTGTCCCTATGCTCCACGCTATATTATGTCGGTTCCTTCCGGGGTATCCCCGTTGTGCCGTCATAGTTTTGACCATATATGGTTGGATTTGGGCGTGGAGAGGGCGGAACACGGGGCGCGTACGCTCTCTTCCCCGCCCGTCTCGGATTTCTCGTGCAGAAAAGGGCATACGACTTTTTTGATAGATCCGAAAAGCGTGTAAATATTCTCGTCGTACGCTACATTGTGCATTTTCCGCGTTTTCGTCGTACGCCCTCTTTTACACCTGAATTTACACGCTCTTTGATAAATGAGGCCCCAGGTAACCACATTTTTACATAGCTTATAACATCCAGTGACAAACAAGGAACACAGTCTATCTAAGCCTGTTGCCCTCTCGTGGCCGAAAACAGTAAATGCAGTCTATCTGCCTCTATTGCTGAAACTGAACAAGGAACGTCTATCTAAGCCTGTTGCTACCCTCCCGTGGCTGAAAATGGTAAATGCAGTCTATCTGCCTCTTGTGGTAGCAACATAGAACTGCAGGTTCTGGGACCACTGCCTCTTGTGGTAGCAACATAGAACTGCGGGTCAACAACACGACGGAGGAACCCAGGGAGGAAGCTAGGGAAGGAGGGAGTGACAACTGGACATTTGCTATCATTGGTGCGCTGGCTTACAGCCACGCACAAAAACAAGGCTTTCAGTTGTCTTTCACAACGGCTGCACACGAATGAGAACAGTCCACAAGACAAACAACACATACGACCCCTACTGGTAGCCACAGGTATTAATGTTATTATTTAATAATAAAAGAAGAAAATAAACAGAAAATGTGACAATACATTGAGTGCATAACATGTTTAAAAAAATATATTTGCAAACAATTTTCACAAAATACAGCACATCACATTTGTTTTTGTTACACTTTGTTACTTTGTTTACAAAGACAAAAAATCATCCATTATAAAGATAGACAAATGGACATTATGATCAATAAAAAACAGCCTACAGTATGTCTATATATACAGACAAACCGTTTAACTTGGCCAGGCTGCAGTCGGCCACCTTGTTCTCCATCTGCTTCTCGAACATCTTCAGGTTGTATTCCAGCTCCATGGCCAGCAGCTCATCATGCAAAGAACTCCTTGACCCCATTTTAAAATCTCTAGGCCTATTTCACAAATGAAAAACACCTAGCCTCTATGGAAATGGGATGGTGAACTTGATAGTGAGAGACCATGGTGTGTATAGTGAACTTGATAGTGAGAGACCATGGTGTGGATAGTGAACTTGATAGTGAGAGACCATGGTGTGGATAGTGAACTTGATAGTGAGATACCATGGTGTGGTGAATTTGATAGTGAGAGACCATGGTGTGGATAGTGAGCTTGATAGTGAGAGACCATGGTGTGGATAGTGAACTTGATAGTGAAATGTCATAGTGTGGATAGTGAACTTGATAGTGAGAGACAATGGTGTGTATAGTGAACTTGATAGTGAGAGACCATGGTGTGGATAGTGAACTTGATAGTGAGAGACCATGGTGTGGATAGTGAACTTGATAGTGAGAGACCATGGTGTGGATAGTGAACTTGATAGTGAGAGACCATGGTGTGGATAGTGAACTTGATAGTGAGAGACCATGGTGTGGATAGTGAACTTGATAGTGAGAGACCATGGTGTGGATAGTGAACTTGATAGTGAGAGACCATGGTGTGGATAGTGAACTTGATAGTTTGAGACCATGGTGTGTATAGTGAACTTGATAGTGAGAGACAATGGTGTGGATAGTGAACTTGATAATGAGAGACAATGGTGTGGATAGTGAACTTGATAGTGAGAGACAATGGTGTGGATAGTGAACTTGATAGTGAGAGACCATGGTGTAGAGGAAAACCCAGTCTAACACCTGGAGGTAGATCATGGGGCGGCTGTAGTTCACAAGGTAGAGCGGGTTGTCCAATGATCGTAGGGTCAGTGGTTCGAATCCCACCTCCTCCTGTCCACATGTCGAAGTGTCCTTGGGCAAGACACTGAACCCCAAATTGCTCCCAATTAGCAGACTAGCACCTTGCATGGCAGCTGCCATGAATGGGTGTGTGCAGGGCTGAAAATTAACACCTGCCACCGGCCAAACGCAGGTAAAATTTCCAATTGGTGACTAGATTTCGGAAGCCTATCTGAAAAATATATATATACTTGGCCGGTAGATTTTTTCATCTATAGTCCCCTTGGCAGGTGACTCACCGTGAGCCAAAAAGTTAATTTTCACCCCTGGGTGTGTGGATGGGTGAATGAGAGGATAAAAGCGCAATATAAGTGCAGTCCATTTACCATCTACCATCATGAGGTCCTTCAGGACTGGAGAGCGCTTCTGTTCCAGCAGACTCTTCAGGGCGATGATGATGGAGATTATCATCAACACCTTCTGGACCTGAGGACAGATGGATGATTGAGGATGGTGCCCTCTAGTGGTGCTATAGCTTAATCTCAATTTCATAAATATTTCTTGTGGAAAGTGTCTCAAGAAGTTGGACTACGGAGTAAATGTAATTTAAGACGAATAATAAAACGAGATACAAGATACACGGATACAAACGGCCGAAATGAGTTTTCTCCGGAGGGTGGCTGGAGTCTCCCTGAGAGATCGGGTGAGAAGTTCAATCATCCGGGAGAGACTCGGAGTAGAGCCGCTGCTCCTTTGCGTCGAAAGTTGCCAGTTGAGGTGGTTCGGGCATCTAGTGAGGATGCCTCCTGGGCGCCTCCCTAGGGAGGTGTTCCAGGCGTGTCCGGCTGGGAGGAGGCCGCGGGGTAGACCCAGGACTAGGTGGCGGGACTACATCTCCGCACTGGCCTGTGAGCGGCTAAAGATTCCCCAGGCAGAGCTGGTTGATGCTGCTAGGGAAAGGGATGTCTGGGGCCCCCTGCTGGAGCTGCTGCCTCCGTGACCCGACCCCGGATAAGCGGATGAAGATGGATGGATGGATGGAATAAAACGAGAAATGGTGCTCAGAGAGCACAGACCTCCGCCCATGAATGCATTTTGTGGCTCTGTGTGTGTGCATGCGAGGAGGACGTTTGGGTTCAAATAAACTTGCCTTGCCTTTGTGCCAGTCCAAACCCCATGTCTAAAAATTCATCAGAACGAAGGAAATTAAGTGTTTGATGCTCAACAACCCCCTTCTCCCTCTAATGTGTCCCTCCTGGGTGCTACCACGAAAAAAAAAGCATCTATGGGAAACACTGCCTTCATTATAAGGCTCAAATGTTTCACTGCTCCCATCAGAATTTTTATTATTTTTTTGTCCAAAAATGTTTCTTTTGATAGGTTGCTGATCTCTGATCTCTGGTATATATTCATGTTTTAATGAGAGAAGTGACAACTTATCCAGACACATCACAGTGTATCAGTCATGGCTAGACATGCATGTGTCATGTACAGGTGTAAAGTGGTGAGTGGAGCAGAATGGCGCATGTTTGATGGAGCCTCTCCTGCCCTCTACTGGTCAAATAAGCTCTTTGCACAAGCTCCACTACTTCCTGAAATTCTACAGGCATCCTTATTTCCTGTCCTATACTATTGGATGGAAGTGATTTATCAGGTGTGCGGCACACCTGATCACACCTGATTAATCACTTCCATCCAATGGTATAGGACAGGAAATAAATATGCCTGTAGAATTTCAGGAAGTAGTGGAGCTTGTGCAAAGAGCCTATTCTTTACTGACATCTTGTGAGGATCAAGCCAAGTTGATAGGATTTTATAAATTGTAATTGTTTTTTCTGTGTAAATTCAGCTACTAAAATCAGCTACTCTAGAATTATTTTGCCGTTAGACAGTCATATATGTCTCAGTATGTATGTAAATGGCAAATAAATTGAACCTAGGTAGATAGATAGACAGACAGACAGACAGAGGGAGAGAGGGTGGGTAGGTAACTAGATAGATTGATACTGTAGATAGATAGATAGATAGATAGATAGATAGATAGATAGATAGATAGATAGATAGATAGATAGATAGATAGATAGATAGACAGACGGATAGATGGATAGATGGATAGATAGACTGATACTGTAGATAGATAGATAGATAGATAGATAGATAGATAGATAGATAGATAGATAGATATAGCACACATGCACACCTCTACAACACTCAGGCACTGTTAAAGAGCCTGATGGCCGCTGCCATAAAGGAACGTCTGAACCGCTCCGTATTGCACCTGGGTGGGATAAGCCTGTAGCTGAACTTGAACTTGACAATGGGATCCCTGGGTACATTTGAGGGTGACAGATGCCCAGCAGCACTGGAAACGCATGCAGAGAGCAGCAGCGGAGGCCGACACAAATGTGCTGATGAAATATAAATGGATACATGAATATTCCCAGTGTTGCTGATTTCAGATTGTGTCGCTCGTCAGTATAGCTTCCACCAGCACTTTGCCCACACTGGGTTCAAACTTGGGTCCTCATTTACGACACTCACGTGACCACTTCTTGTAAACACCGCTACTAAACACACCACCGAAAAGCTAGCGGTTTGATGCCACTGGTGGGCGGTATTTAAACTGAGAAGTGAGTTAACCAATTCAACTCTGTTACACCAGTACATGTACAGAAGGCAAGAAGATACCAGGACCTGGGAGTTGGGATAGATACATTCCTCATTTCTATGAGTTGAGGGTTGAGTAGGAAAACAGCCCACATTTCTACTGCTGATGCCACGTTACCTGCATGCGTGCTGAGGTATCTACATTGAGAGCAAGGACTCAAGCTGCCAGCATGTAGAAATAGTAACTAGTAGTGATTCTGGTGAGCGTGTTCAACATGTGGAGTGCTTATAGCTCTGTAACACACTTTTCCTTTAGGGGGCGCTGTAATGAGAATAGGACTTTTCATTCAGAATCTTTGTTACCTGATTAGTTAGTGTGTGTGTGTGTGTGTGTGTGTGTGTGTGTGTGTGTGTGTGTGTGTGTGAGTGTGTGTGCAGACAGAGAACACAGTACCTGATCCCTCCAGGGGTGTGAAGCTTGTGTGGGCCACTGGTCTGCTGTGTCCCTCTAGCGGACAGCGATGGACACCTGGCTTCAAACAAACACGATACACACAGTCGGACACAAGACACACAGTCTCTGTTACACTCACCCAGTCAAAATAGACGTGAGGGAGGAATAGTAGCTAATAGCGGTGCTAACTTGTCGTAGTAGGGGCAAGGGGAGGGAATGCTGTAATACCAGACCAGCATCTGTTTATTAGATTAGAAAGCGACTTTTTAGCTCTATTTGAAACTGGCATGCACGACAAGCAGATAGTAGATTGATTTTGCATGTGTTACACTTCCCAGGCACAGGGTTGGGTGTAGCAGGTCTATTTAAGATGGACAGAAAAAGTAGACGATGCTGTCAGTATCTTTCACAACAGCTGCTCTCAGACGAATCAGTTTGATTAAGCAATAGGCTCACTCCAGTATGGGTCTGTCTTAATTCTGTCTTTCTTCTCTCTATAGAAATGCTTTTTCTAATGGATATAGCTTATACTTTTTCTAAAATATAAATTATATCCAAACTAGAATGCGTGCAGGACATGTTTGGTAATGCTGCATTTGTTAGGTCGAGAGCTTTGTGCCAATCAAAACTGCTAACAACCAACTAATAAAGCAACCAATAAACTTATGCTACCAAAAACATTAATCTCTCACACTGGGCTGTCGCTGGGGCCTAGGTAATAATTACAAATAAACTCACTATTCCTATTCTATAGAACCCCAAACTCACATTTCCCTACAAACACTATTCATGTTGTTTACATGCAACTAGTATACCTATTTGTATATGTTGAGCATTGTCCCCTTATTAATGTAAAGTAAGACTGAACTGTTACTGCTACATGAAAAGCAGATTACACAAATTATAACACCGTTGAGAACTACATGACCGCCAAAACTATGCACGCGCTGACTAATTTAATGACACAATAAACCAGGCTAATTAGGCTATAGGTAAACTGACTCATATTTCGTTCATACATTACAAAATATAGTGCCATACAAACATTCAATAATCAGGGTTCGAGTATACAGGAGCATTCCTCAAGTTGAGCTTTGCTTTTTATTAAAATAAATGTAGGATCTTAAAATAACAGACTAGCCTAACGGCTACGTTACTAATCCGCTAGCTATCACTGCGAATTGCTAATCTAACTGCTATTAAACATATTGTAACACATAGCTACTACTTTATTACACACTTTCAAACACTTAGCCTACACATTCAAATCAACATTATGATGAAATTCTCGCAGTTTACATGTTTGTACATTAATACTGTAATAAACCTTTGTAGAAAGGGTCCTGGGGATTATACCCGATAGCTGTAGCTGCCACCACCTTTGTTTACCGGTATGGTCCGTTGCCAAACCCCAGAGAACCACCACAACGACAGGGTAGAAAAGGAATAATATTTTATTAATTCAGCATTTAAAAAGGAGCCAGGGAAACAAGGCCAGCCTACTCCACTACTACTGGCCAGCTGTGGCCAACAAAAAGCCGCACAAATCTATAGGCTGGGTATGAAAACCGTGATAATAAACCACACACACGCGTAACACTGGTGCCACACTTAAGACTCGCAAGAGCTTTACACTGCACGCCTCCACTACACCGCACGGCACACACAGAAGCTGGGGGTTCACACCACCGCCAGACAACCACTACAATCTTAGAACATGATACCCCACACAGGCCTATACACAGAGCTCCCTCTAGCCCCACAGCTCACCAAACGCGTCGGACTGCCCCTGACCTCCCGCTCCTAACTAATTTCATGGATAGCCTACAAAATAGGCATTAAAAACTATACCGCTAGCTAGGGATGTATGGAAAGACACACACAAGACATGCATTAAACATTAAACATTAACAAATAGGCATTGATTAAAGACTAAAACTAACTCTCGCGAGTTGGTGCGACCCCCCCCCCAGGGTCTAGGCTTTGCGCACCGCGCCGACCAATTCAGTCCAGGCAAGGGGGGAAAGGACGTCGGTGCGGTGAGGCAGACAGGGACTCGCGGCGACAGGCCGGGTGTCCCAACTCGACCAGGGAGCAGGTAGGCAGACCAGACAGTAGGCACTCCTAACAAACCCGTCCCTCACGCTGGCTGTCCCCTGCCCACTCTGGCTCACTATCTTCCCCGTCGGTGGCCCTAACCAGCCACGAACGGATCCCTCCCCCCGCGAATGCAATAACAAATATACAATATACTGATATGGTCCACACAGGGCCGGACTGGCCATGTGGCGTACCGGGCAAATGCCCGGTGGGCCGGACCTACTTGTGGGCCGATCTAAAAAAAAAAAAAAAAGAGCTAACGAACGGCCCATAGAGCAGGGACAGCGGCCCATTGGTCCATCCTCTATAGTGACACTGGGCTGGCCCAATCATATGTAGGCCCCACCCCTCCCTCTGTTAGTTTCAGGTGTCAAGAAATCGCGCAGCACCCCCTCCCCCCACCCCGTCAACAAATCGCGCAGCACCTACCCCCCCCCCGTCAACAAAACGAAACTGAAGGTGTTCCATCTCACCGCGTCGGCTCGGCTAGTGGCCTGACTGGGGCTACATTTCCCGGCAGGAAATATTCACCCAGTCCAGCCCTGTGGGCCGGTCTGGGCCAAAAATGCCAGGGCCGATTTTTTGTCCCAGTCCTACTCCCGGGCACACCCTCACACTCCCGGCTCTGTTCCTTATAGAGTCCCTGCTAGAGCGTGAGTCACAGGTGATCAGTGTTAACATCAATTAGCCCCACTCGGCCAGGTGATCAGCGTTAAGTCAATGCTGGTGGGCAAAGCTCCACCACAATACCAACCGAGGGCACCGCATATGCTGTTTTTACCTTCCTAAAATCGGTTTCTGGGGTCTCAGAAAAGTGAATTTTAATGTCCTATGCTGATAAAAACTCACATTTCGCCAAGACACTGTAAGACACGGGCTGTATTATAAAATGTTACATACAGAACAAGAGAGATGAATCTACATAGCGAGGAAGCACGGGGTCTGTGCATCATGGGAACTGTAGTCAGTTTACACCCAGCGTTCCAAAACCTGCTGTAAAACGTTTTATTATTCTGTCGTTAACTGCACACATATAATCATAATCCATCACCGATGACTCAATGTAAGTGTCTTAGAAACGATGTGAATAATTACTCAATGCAGCTCAAAATATATGTTTTATTAAAGACCACTAGAGGGCGCGTCATCACTTTACATCTCCTCTTGCTTTTATGACGTCAGAGTAGACGTCACGAGGGGCAGACACTTAAATAGTCAGTGATCGATTCCACCTCATCAGAGTAGCTAGTGACTTCTGGATTTGACACACGAATTTAGAGAAAACAAGTAAGTCCATAATAGGGATAGAATTTTGAGTTGGAATTTTCTACAATTATTCTGTATTGCTGTCATTGACAAAAACACCTCTAATTGAAGACAGAATACAGAACATTTCTCTCAGAAGTTTGTTTAACCAGGTTAGAAATTATTTCCAGGTTGAGAGCGATACTGGTTGATTACAGGACTAGCTGTGATCAGTGATCTGGGTAATATGAGTTCTTGGGTGAACCTCCTCTTCATCAGTGATTTAATACTAACAATAATGATACTAATAATAATTTTAGATTATTTTGCTTGCTGTTTTGTAAAGTGTTATCTAAATATAGGCCAACTGTGCTGCTAGGCTACTGTAGGTATACTAAAGGCCGAACTGTTCTAGCTAGAAGTTTGGCCTACAGTAGCTAGGTTGTTGTAAAGTGTTCTACAGCTATAGGTGTGCTGTGTTGTAAAGTACTTGTATGTTGTAAGGTTCTGTACAGCTAGATATAGGCCTAATGTTCTGTGATGTAAAGTGCTGTATAGCTACAGTATGCGTACTGTAATATAAAGTGGTATATAACCTATTGAAGGAGCACGGTAGCCTACTGTATTGCTCTGCTATTGATGCAGTAGCCAGTAGGGGTGTGCCCGAACGGTATTCGGATGAGTACAAATAGTAGCTTTTCCCCGAATAGTAAATTCGTACGAATATTGTAAAAAAAAATATTCGGGAGGGGGAGAACAGTCAAATACTGTATGAGCGAGCGGTGCGCGCACGTTCTGTCTGCTTGTTGACATGACACGAAGAGGGAGAGAGAGAGAGAGGGAGAGAGAGAGAGAGAGAGAGAGAGAGAGAGAGATCTCGCACCTGCTGTCTGTCTAGACGTCTAGACAACGCGGAGAGGGAGAGAAAGCTTGGAGCGCGCTGATAGTAGCACTAGGCAGCAACGAACGTAAGCAGCACCGAGGGCGTTTGTCCTTAGTTCACTGGTTTATTGAGACAGTTATTGGATTTTGTTTTCTTTTCGTAGTTTACCTGCTGCAATAGCCTATGTGAACTGGACCGGTAGCTGTTAGCTCAGTGTAGTATATCTAGCTAACGCTCGCTATTTCAGCTACGCATGCTCAGCCTCTCACTAGCCTATACAATGTCCGGCGATTTTGAAATATGAAATAACCTAATTATGAAAGTATATTTTAACAACTGAAACACAAATGATCAAATGTTTGATCCATGTCGTTCAGTTATCAGCACAACAGAGTAGTCTAGTGTAGGCCTAGGATAGGCTATTATCAAAGTCCTTATCTCTGATATAACAATAATGAACTATTTAAAGAGATAAAAAAATAAAAAATAAGAATAAGAATAATTTCACTACAATACCAAACTTACCCATGGTTTAAGCACTGTTGAAACTTGAGTATATCCTCGGCTTATTAGCCTAGGCTACATTTAATTTGGCTTTGTCATATTTGCTGTGCAAATGCATGATTGGTTGAATATGTAGCTTATCAATTGAATATCTGGGTTGTTGGAATATTGTTTATTGAACATTTGTAATGTTATTTTCGTCCATAGGTCCTAGCGCATAGGCCCGAACGCTTTTTTTAACCATTTAGGCCTACGCTTTATTGTAGTGGCTCACACATCCTAATTTGCATAGACCTATATAATTTGTGTTTAATGGTTGTGCTGAAGCAGTGACATGATATGACCCCTCCGATTTGTTTGGAAAAGGACATAGAAAGCAGAAACTTTGGATTACGGACTCGAGGATCCTGACAACTTTCTGAGTTATTTCTGGGTTAACAAGCACAGTGTTTAAAAAGCCTTTAATCCATCGGGCTATATAGGCCTACAATAAAAACACCGACATGTTTCGGTTTTTATTGTAGCCTACATATGGATTAAAGGCTTTTTAACCACTTTTCCACCCAATAAGTTAATCAATTTGACCGAGCGCGTTCTCACGTTCCGCAGATAAAATGCAACCGGGCCAAACTAACACAAACCCTACAACATAGGCATGTATTAGTTTAGAGTTTAGTTTATTGGTATAAAATGTTTATCTTTTCAATTATATTTATAGTAATACATGTTTATTGCTGGGTTTGTGAAAACCATACTAGTACATCACGCTGCCTGTGTCACATGGTTGCAGATAATATATTAGATATTATGACACGGGAGAAATAGCGCTACTATAGCTGTTCTAGCAAAGTTGCTATGAGGACTTATATTTTGATTTAGAAAAATGTTTTTCAGTTTCTAACTAAATGTAGAATGTCCCCCAGTGGTGGTGGTGGGGTTGTGACACTTCATAGTTTGTTAAAATAAAAACATACAGGATGATGAGGAGGAATTATACTTCATAATTAATGATAATAATAATATATAAACAGCAATTCAATTGCAATGCCAATTAATATTAGGCTAAAGAAATGACGTTTCCCCTCAGTTTAAACCGTTTTGAACCGACTTCCGGTTTAAGACCCGCCCACTTCCGAATCCGAATAATTAGTTGTCAAATACAGATAATACAAATAGTGGGCTCCCGGCACACCCCTAGTAGCCAGTGCACTGTGGCATCTTGTAAAATTGAATTTACTGTATGTGTAGGAGTACTGTACCATGATAGGAGTAGCCAGTGCACTGTGACATCTTGTAGCCTACCTTTTAGCCATATTATCATCCTACTGCTCAAATGTAGCATGCAAGTTCCATCTGAATGAGCTTGGTTTGACTTAGCAAACTAGCTAGCTAGCTACTATTGTGCACAATGGTAGGGTGGACAATAGAACGTGACCAATCTGACCAAATTTGCAGGACAGAACGGTAACGCTTCATAATACAGCCGGTGTCTTACCCGTGTCTTACAGTGTCATACCAGTGTCTTACCAGAGTCTTACCAGTGTCATACCAGTGTCTTACCCGTGTCTTACCAGTGTCATACCAGAGTCTTACCAGTGTCTTACCAGAGTCTTACCAGTGTCTTACCAGTGTCATACCAGTGTCTTACCAGTGTCTTACCAGAGTCTTACCAGAGTCTTACCAGTGTCTTACCAGAGTCTTACCAGTGTCATACCAGTGTCTTACCAGAGTCTTACCAGTGTCTTACCAGTGTCATACCAGAGTCTTACCAGTGTCTTACCAGTGTCTTACCAGAGTCTTACCAGTGTCATACCAGTGTCCTATCCGTGTCTTACCAGTGTCATACCAGAGTCTTACCCGTGTCTTACCCGTGTCTTACCAGTGTCTTACCAGTGTCATACCAGAGTCTTACCAGTGTCGTACCAGTGTCTTACCAGTGTCTTACCAGTGTCATACCAGAGTCTTACCAGTGTCATACCAGTGTCTTACCCGTGTCTTACCAGTGTCTTACCAGTGTCTTACCTGTGTCTTACCCGTGTCTTACCTGTGTCTTACCCGTGTCTTCCAGTGTCTCTTCCGTGTCTTACTGGATACTTACATGTAGGTACGGGGTACTTACCGGGTACTTACATGTAGGTACGGGGTACTTTCTGGGTACTTACATGTAGGTACGGGTTACTTACCGGTACGTACATGGCGTGCACAGTAGCATAGGTATTTTTACTTACAGGTAGGTACGGGGTTCTTACAGGTAGGTTTGGAGTACTTACATGTAAGTACCCGGTAAGTAGGCTACCCCATAACTACCTGTAAGTACCCGGTACCCCGCACTTACATGTAAGTACTCGGTATGGGTAAGACACTGGTAAGAGAGTGTAAGACACAGGTATTACACTGGTAAGACACAGGCTGTATTATAAAGCGTTACCGACAGAACGAGACAGATTAATCTATTGACATAGCGAGGAAGCACGGGGTGTGTGCATCATATGAACTGTAGTCAGTTTACACCCAGTGTTCCAAAACCTATTGTAAAGCCTTTTATTATGTCTTTAAACTGCAACATATAATCAAAATCAATAAACAGTGACTCAATGTGTCTCAGAAACTATGTGAATAATAACTCAATGCAGCCCAAAACATTTTTTATTTTATTTATTACTAATAAGAACCACTAGAGGGCGTTTCGTCACTCCCCTTGCTTTTATGACGTCATAGTAGACGTTACTGAGGCAGACACTTAAATAGTCAGTGATCCGTTTCCACCTCATCAGAGTAGCTAGTGACTTCTGGATTTGACACACTAATTTAGAGAAAACAAGTAAGTCCATAATAGGGATAGAATTTAGAGTTGGAATTTTCTAAAATCATTCTGTATTGCTGTCTTTGACAAAAACACCTCCAATTGAAGACAGAATACAGAACATTTCTCTCAGAACTTTGTTTAACCAGGTTAGAAATTATGTCCAGGTTGAGAGCGATACTGGTTGATTACAGGACTAACAGTGATGTGTCTGGGTAATATGAGTTCCTGGGTGAACCTCCTCTTCATTAGTGATTTAATAATAATAACAATAATGATAATAATAATTTTAGATTGTTTTGCTTGCTGTTTTGTAAAGTGTTATCTAGTTACAGTAGGCCTACTGTGCTGTGTTGTAAAATCCTGTATATCCAAATATAGGCTGTAGTATTGCTGTAATATAAAGTGGTATATTAACCTTTTGAAGGAGCATGGTACTGTATTGCCCTGCTATTCATGCAGTAGCCAGTGCACTGTGGCATCTTGTAAAACTGAAGTTACTGTATGTGTAGGAGTACTGTACCATGATAGGAGTAGCCTGTGCACTGTGCATCTTGTAGCCTACCTTTTAGCCATATTATCATCCTACTGCTCAAATGTAGCATGCTCAATCAAGTTAGTAGTCAAGTGGAAATGAAATAAGACCTATTAGGGGACTGGAGAGGGCATGCAGTGTATGCTGTGACAGAAATCATCAGCACTAGCCTACTATCTAGCCAACTATCTAGCCTACTATTTTCCCTGTAGCGTACCAGATAGCTACAGACACTCAAAACTGATCAGCAGACTGGTAGCTTTGACCAGCAACTTTGCTACCTTCTCATCCTGTTCCTTTCTCTCCTCTTTTCTTGCTGCTGCCTTTATGTTTGCAATACATGATGACGGTTCACTCTGCGTGCAGCTTGTTAGTCTCTTGATGCTCAGACGCTTTGCACCTAAACTACCTGTATACAGTAGCTAGGTATGGGCCCACTGTTCTGTGTTGTAAAGTGCTGTATGACTACAGTATGCTTGCTGTAGTGTAAATTGGTACATAACCTATTAGGAGCAGTACTGTACTGTGATGTATTGTATTGCTCTGCTATTAATAGCAGTAGCTAGTTCACTGTGACATCTTGCAACACTGAAGCTATGTATAATCGTACTGTGCCATGCTAGGAGTAGCCAATGCACTGTGATATCTTATGATCACTGTACTACAGTGTATTGACTGCATGAATGTGACCCCGGTGTGACTGACTGGTTGTCCCTGTGCCCCCCTGACCCCCATAGCCTTTAGGAATGACAAAGCCCTGCGAGACTGTCTGGGTGGAGGAGCAGCTGCAGAACGTGGCCAGAGACATGGGCCGCCGGATGGCCAAGATGAAGAGGGAGTTGAGGGAGGAAGACGAGCGGAGGAGGAGGCAGGAGAAGGAGATGAGGAGGAGCGAGACAGCCAGGATGGTAGAGGAATACCTGAAGGACAGAGAGACGCAGAGCCAGGAGAGGGACCTCGTCGGCTCACAGATGCCCAGATTGAGGAGGCAGGCGTGGGTGGAAGATGAGGGGAGGGGGAGGCAGGAGGAGGAGAAGAGGAGACCCGGGAAGTCGGAGGAGATGGAGCGCATTCAGGTCCTCCTGACGAGATCGATGGATGACCGGATGACTGCGTTGAGGGTCGAGTTGAGGGAGGAAGATGAGGGGAGGAGGAGTAAGGAAGAGGAGAGGAGTAGGAACGAGATAGCCAAGATGGTTAATAAATGCCTGGAGGAGAGAGGGGAAAGGAGCCAGGAGAGAGAGAAGTACCTCCTGATCAGGGAGTTGGACCAGCGGATGTCCAGGTTTGATGTGGAGTTGAGGGAGGAAGAAAAGGGGAGGAGGATTGAGACGGCCAGGATGATGAAGGAGAGAGAGGTAAAGAGCCAGAAAATGGAGCAGATGCAACTGGAGAACATGATGGCCGTCATGATCAGGGAGTTGGACCAGAGGGTGAAAAGGTTGAGGACGGAGTTGAGGGAGGAAGATGAGGGGAGGAGGGGGGAGACAGCCAAGATGTCTGATATTGCTGTTCAGTGTCCCTCTAGGGAGCTGGCGACCAGTGACCAGCGGCCATCTCAGACATCTGGGGGCATCTTTGCTCGCCTGAAAAAGATGTGGAGTGAATTTAAGATGAGACAGCAGGAAAAGAAAGAGAAGAGGAAGGCCAGGCAAGAGGAGGAGAAACAGAAAAAGAAAGAGGAGAAAGATAGAAAGCAGAAAGAAAAGGAACTGAAAGAGATGAAGCCTCTAGAGAAGCACCGGAAGAAAAACAAGAACTTCCTGACCTTCATAAGGTACATGGAAATGGTGGACAGCAAAGAGAAAGAGGAGAAGGATAGAAGGGAAATGGAAAAGCAGAAAGAGAAGATGGCTGTAAAGTACCGGGAGGAAACCGAGGACATGAAAAAGTGGAAAGAAGAGGAGGAGATGAAGAAGGCCAGGGGAGAGGAGGAGAAAGAGAAACAGAAAGAGGAGAAAGAGAAAGATGACGAAAAGGGAGAAACAGGAAAAGAAGGGAGAAACAGTAAAATAAGACGCAGGATCTGCTGGTAGAGGAAAAAGAACAACCATTGCAAAGGTGAGAGTATAGCCACATAGTATACCTTTAGCATCACCTGTGTTTTCTTCACAGTATTTGAAAACACACAAGCAAAATCAGTGACTGACAATATACTGTGGATATGTGAATGTATTTGTAATGACAGTCACTGACCCAGACGTCTGTGTCTTTGTCCTCTTGCAGATTTTTAGATATTTTCAAAAATATCAGAGACCAACACCCTCAGACAGACAGACAGACATCACAACAATTGTGCAATGTTCTATAATACTTACCATAAGGTT
The DNA here is from genome assembly GCF_949987555.1 of Borostomias antarcticus. Lineage (NCBI taxonomy): Eukaryota > Metazoa > Chordata > Actinopteri > Stomiiformes > Stomiidae > Borostomias > Borostomias antarcticus. The sequence goes on along the minus strand of NC_140234.1, from coordinate 50,409,379 downwards.
TATTTTCAGATGTGGGGGTAAGTGAGAGTCAACCTCAAATTTTCAAACATGCTTAATTTTGGAACCATTGTAGAAAAACATTTAAGGTGTAATTTCCAACAAAATTGGAGATGCACACTCATTTAGTGATACTTTTAAGAATGCCAGAACCAAGGATCAAGGTCACGGTCAAATTACGTAGCATGTACTCTTTATGTTCTGCTTGAGTGCCACCTGGGTTGGAAGAATGTTCTCTAGTTCCAGACTTGTGCGGAGAGCTCTTTCCTGGCATCTTTTATGTCCTTGCTGCTCACTTGTTGGGGTGATATATCAGCACCACACATCTCTGCAGCAGTAACACTGATTCTTCACTGACCTCACTTGGCATAGCGGTTCATTGAAAGCATCATTGACCAATGGGGAGTCTTTCGTCGTTTCCCATGCAGTCTTCTACTGTCCTCCACCAACCAATACTGAATGCGACAGTGTTGGGTTCATTGTGGCAAGAACCATTGGTATACAGTTAGGTCCATAAATATTTGGACATTGACACAATTTTCATCATATTGGCTCTGTACACTACCACAATGGATTTTAAATGAAAGATTAAATATGTGCTTTAAATGCAGAATTTCAACTTTAATTCTGGTATTTACATCCAAATCAGGTGTAGGAATTACAACAAATTTTATATGTACCCAACCTCCCTTTTAAAGGACAAAAGTAGTTGGACAAACTAACAAAATTATGAATCAAATTGCCATGTTTAATATTTGGTTGCAAATCATTTACAGTCAACTCCAGCCTGAAGTCTGGAACCACAGACATCACCAGACGCAGGGTTTCATCCCTGGTGATGCTCTGCCAGGCCTCTACTGCAACTGTCTTCACTTCCTGCTTGTTCTTTGGGCCGTTTCCCTTCAGTTTTGTCCTCAGGAAGTGAAATGCATGCTCAGTTGGATTCAGGTCAGGTGTTTGACTTGGCCATTGCAGAACATTGCACTTCTTTGCCTTGAAAAACTCTTGTCTTGCTTTCGCAGTATGCTTTGGGTCATTGTCAGGGGCATAGATTCACTTTTATTCCCATGGGTTTTTTTCACCTCAAGGGGGCCCCTAGCCTGTCTGTCAATCAAAAATATGTTTCTAATAATATATTCATTAAAATAGCCTATTGAATTTATCTTAATTTGTACCAGCTGAAACATATAGCTGTGATATACTGGAGCTATATAAACTTATTTCTACATAAGAACGAGGACCGGGGATAACAAAAGACGTGTTCTTTATTATAAGAGACCAGACTAAACATGACACAGCACTTCCAGGCATCAACTGCAGTTACGTAGTCACCAGTAGGCCTAGTATGTGCTAGAACTCCACAACAAATAGTATAGCCATACTAATGTACTGTAAGACAAATCACTAGGCTCAATAGGCTATACGGTATTTTCACTCAATTCGCTCAGAGGCAACAGGTCATGGTAAAAGCCTAATAGTCCAATGTAGGCTACTCAAAAAATGTGTTTAACACATGAAAATGACAAAAAATATTTAAAAGTAGGCTATTCTTGGAATGTGTAGACTATCTGAACTGTGTTCTTCTTTTCTTCATCCTCGCAAATGTCTCAATTAGGCCTACATTGCTTAAGTCCACCCTCTGTCATTTCTCTCAATAAAACGCAGTGGATATACACCGAGACTGACTAATGCCCCACAATATATTAAAACATAGTAGTCCTAGTAGTTTTGTTACCAAAAAAAATCTAAACAGGATATTTCAATTCCCTACTAACTAATGACCCTGATAGCTCGCCTCAGACAGTGGACTGGACACGATGAATAGCAGCCGACTGGCGTTACCTCAGACAAGCAGCAGACACGTGCCAACAGTTTCGTTATATGTGTATGACTATGACCAAGAGACAGCTTAACTATCAAAAAAGTGAAAATATAGAGATGGAAGATAAAAGAAAATACTGCAGTGCCATTCCTTACACGCTGATGAGCTGGCAAGTTAGCCTACTAGCTAGCGTCCAGGTGAGGCTGAAGAGTGTCCCGTAACACAAGGTGCACAGTTTCATCTAGAGAGGAGAGAAAGAATTTGCTTAGTGACACCTTACAAGCTAAGGAGCTGCAGGTGTTGGCTCAACTTGGCCGATGTTAACTCAAGCAGTGGACATACGCCGAGTCTGACTCATGCCCCACAATATTAAAACAGTAGTCCTAGTTCTGTTACCAAAAAAATCAATCAATTCCCTACTAACTAATGAGCCTGATATCTCGCCTCAGACAGTGGACTGGACACGAGAAATAACAGCTGACTGGTGTTACCTCACACAAACTCGTACTGCGACTGACTGAGGCGGAGAGAATCGTGTGAGGGATTTAGTGCGAAACTGTTCTCTGAAAAAGTCTGGAAAACCTAAACCCAAATTTACTAAAATACAAGCATGTCTGTGATTGGTTGTAAGCTGCGCAGCCTGCGCATGCGTGGTTTCATTTACTGGAAGCTCCAGACAGAGCGCGTGCAGCAGCAGACTGCCTCGCTGGGGCGACTTTCAAAGTCAGACTGAGACTCCGCGGCTCTCGCTGTACTCGGCTCTCGTGATCTCGCTTGTAAACAGAGGAACTGGTTATGTTAGATCTTTTGTGGACACAATCATTCCCCCCAAATGACCAGAAAAACTCACAAGATCGATTAATGGTCACCTTGATCTGATATAAGTCAACACGAGGCACACAGCAAGTCAGCGTCAACATGCTGTCATAACGTTCGCTCGTGCTACTGTAGCTACCACATCACTGCAGCCAAGATTGTTTGCTGCAAGCATGGGCATCATAAATAAATGCTAATCAAAACATGGTTTACGACTGTTGTGCGCTAGCTCACTTTACATTGTATGCTGTTTTCATTCAATATATTGGTCTCGTTCAGTTGTAGAAAAGCCAGCTATTTCTATTGCTAGCTAGCTAACCTATATAACGTCAGTGAGACAGCAGCCTCTCTGGCAGAACATACCGGTAGATGGGGTAACAGTTAGTCTAACGTTAGAGAAAGCAATTTACTAAGATGTTTTCACTCATGAGATTAAGCGACGATGCCCTGTAGTTGTAGGCTAACCAGCTATTTCTAGTTAACGTTACAGGCAGTCAGTGTTGATCCAAGACTGCAGCATCAGCCTCAGTTAAGACGAATAACTAGTCTAACAGCCTATGGCACACTTTCCAATCATATAGTATGGATAAATCAAATTAAACAGACGTATACTGAAATTAAAATGTATGTAGAAAAAACACAATTTTGACTGTAGTGTCTCCCCTTAAAGCACATCTTGTTTAATTTCAAATCCATTGTGGTGGTATAAATGGTTGCCACAATGAACCCAACACAGTGTATTACTCTCCCATTCCTTCATGGTTTCAGGGCCGACTGCTGGCATAAACACTAGTTCATGTTGTAGCTGGTAACCTACAGATTATATATTGATGGACTCATCCCTATAGAGTGCCAAAGTGGAAACAGGAAGATTGGCCAGCCGGTGATTATCTAAAAAGAATGCAGCCACAACCAAACACCTAATTAGCAGGCATATCTCAGAATCAAAATATCCCACACAAGGTTTTGGTTAATGTCAGCTAGCTAATATTAGCTAACTTGCGAGTTAACAGAGATCAGTAAAATTTATGTTTTAAATTGACAAACACATGTTGTGGTCATGGCACAATTAAAACGGGATCAAAAAAGTATTTGTCATCCACCGTTCACTACCATCCATATTTTTTCCAATTTAAAGGACAATGCTCGTTTTTGACAACCTGGACCTTATTTACGACATATTATAAGACGTTTGACTCACCGAGATCACTTTGGCGTAGTTCGGAGGCATGTAGAAGAAATAAAAAATCCAGCGCGAGCCAGTATATCCATGTAATGGCGGTGGTCGGGGCACTTAGAATGCAGTTTCTAAAAATCTATTTTCTGCCGCGAAACGGTTGTTTTCATCAATCTGTCTTGATGAATCGCTAGTTGTGCTTACATAGAGCATAGGCCTGTTGTGGTTTTCACATGCCATGATCTTTAGAAATGTCTTTCGAAACGAAATAGCTTCCTCACCAAGGCTCCGAACCGGTTCAAGGAACGGAAACGAAAACCGAAAACGAACGGTATTTTACGAGGAACAGAAACACGAACGAAAACGAAATGGTCTTTAATTGTTCCAGAACAGAAACGTTAATTTGAAATCTTTAAAACCGGTTAATAACGTTATTTTTTTCGTTCTTTGTAGTAGGCCTATATAACTTAAAAAATATTTTAAAAAAGAAGAAAGCTGAGCCTTTTATGGCCGAATAGGCTAAATTAAATTTATTAAATTTGTAGCCTACATCTTGTCCCGTTTTTGTAATGTAGCCTAGGCCACTAAATCTGTTAGGCTATTTCACAGTCAGGATCTTAAATGCTTGCTTAGCGAAATGAAGAGATTTAGATATTACAACAACACACCATAGCCTAGTTCAGACTAGGGATGTCCGCAGCGACTATTTTCACTGACGACTAGACGGTGGTTTTGTAACCGATTACATGACTAGTCTAAAAACAGGATTCCCAAGTTTCTACAACAAGTGCTATTTAGAAAAATTGAGGATGTTTCTCAAACTCTGCAAGCTGAGATGCATGGCTATTCTTGATGTTTCCCAACCACTCAGCGGCAGCCAATTTGCACGCGTTGCGCAGGGCTGTCACACACTCTCCTTTGTTTGCCAGTGCAAAACAGTAGTTCAGCCTGTCCTTACAGCTTATTACTTAGCAAAGATATCAATGTGATTTATTTGGTTTAATTGAAGAAGAGTAGGCTAGCCTGTAATGTTTCAGTAGGCTAAAACTAGATTTCACATAAAAACCACGGATGTCAGAGTGGGCAATAACGTTCGAAGGCAAATTTATTCCAACATTGGTCCACAAAGAATGATGCAAATAATAAAGTGAAAGAAATAATAGCCTACTGTGCAAATATAATGTTTTATATGGACTTGCCTACTGTGCAAATATAATGTTTTATATAGACCTGCGTGTCTGCAATAAAGTTCCTCTATCTTTATAACCAACATTCAGCGGAAGCCAATTTTCACTCGTTGCGCATCTCGCTCCAAGTATGGTTTGGCTATTTAAAACGGAGTACTTTGTGACAGTTGCTTGGATGTATACTAGTATGCATAAACCTATGTTTTGCGAATTTAATGGTCTACCTCCTTCAGAGTTCTACTCGGCAATTAGGCTGTGAAAGCGAGCGCGCCTCTTGGAATCTAGTCATAGCCTATTGTTGCACAGGTTTCCGTAACGTCTTGACTTTCACAAACCAAATGATTAGGCTACATTAATTAATATGAGCACACTTTAGTGACAATGTGCCGTGCAACCCTGATCATTGAATAGCATAAGTTAAATTATTTTAATATTAAAGACCGCGGATGCCAGACGATAGGCTACGTATTAGGTGTATAGGCGCCAAATCCGGAGCTCCCATACAAAAGGAACGCAGCATAAACAATAGGGATTGCGCAGATGAATGAATGAGGTGACTAATTATTTATAAATAACATAAAACATAAAACGAAATAATAAACAAACAATAGGCCTACAGGCGCAGAATAAAATAGCTTGCAGCAACAGTAGCCTACAAGAAAATATTTTTAAAAGGATGATGAGCTACGATGATGATTTAAGATAGACCTGTGCATAGTTTACGGTGTGGATTAAGGGCATACGGGAATAGGACTAATGTTGCGTATTTCTTGTAAAATAATCAACAAGGCTACACTACAGCACACATCACCAAGGCTAATATTGTTGGCAATAAGGCCACCACACACCACAACCCTAGACTTGTTGATTAGGTTATAGCATACCTTACAAGAAATACTGTAGGCCTATAGAGTCTTAATAGGCTACCCCCGGAACGGTGAACGGAACGTTATTTTTCGTTCTTAACCGGTTCAGGAACGCTATGTTGGTGGCGGAACACGAGAACGGAAACGTTAAATATGCTGGTTCTGCTCGGAGCGAACCGATTGAAAAATAATTTCGTTTTTAAGCCCTGTTCCTCACTTGCTCCAGCACGAATTCGCACAGCGCGCAATCGTTGCTCCAGCACGCTGTGCGCATGCGTGCTGGAGCAAGTGAGGAAGCTATTTCGTGTCTAAAGACGTTTCTAAAGATCATATTACAGAGGCATGTGAAAAACAACACAACAGGACTATGCTCTATGTAAGCACAACTAGCGATTCATCAAGACAGATTGATAAAAACAACTGTTTCGCGGCAGAAAATCGATTTTTAGAAACTGCATTCTAAGTGCCCCGACCACCGCCATTACATGGATATACTGGCTCGCGCTGGATTTTAAATTTCTTCTACATGCCTCCGAACTACACCAAAGTGATCTCGGTGAGTCAAACGTCTTATAATATGTCGTAAATAAGGTCCAGGTTGTCAAAAACGAGCATTGTCCTTTAAGGTCCCATGGTGGTTTTCACTTCCTGCTTCCGCTTAGCACTCTATTGGTGGAGAGCACCCTCTACCTGCATGAAATGTTTGTTTTTTCTATCAAAGCATATATAAAGTAAATGTTGGTTGCATTCCGAATCGCATATCTCTACCTTTTACTACCAGTACGTACTACAGCTTCCCATTGAAAGTGCGTACTTTGCATGCAATACACATGCAATTGGGATATACTACCTTGTCATAACACTGCGTCTTGGAATTTCACCACATCCGTCGCTGTCCATGAAGTGACATTTGTCCACAGCTGGGATTCATCAAAATGCCTCCGGCATGACTCGCACATGTGACATAATTCCCGCTGAGCACAGGATGACAGTGCAGGTGATTGCACTGGGCTGTTACTCTCTGCAGGTGCACTGTTGACTGAAGGACAGTTCTCCAGGTCTAGAGGGTGTGCTTGTAAAAAAGTAATTTATCTGGTCTTTAGCAGGTGTCACAGATTTCTCTTGGAGATGTTTCCGTCAGGTGTACTACAACAATCCCCCCGCCTAAGCACTTATTGTATTTTATTGTATTATATTATATTGCACTGTACTTTAGATTGCTATTCTTGCACTTTGCCTTCAGCACTAGATTATGCTCTTAGTCACTTGTTTTAGAGGGAAGATGCACTTGTGAGTTCTGGCAAGTAGTAGTACATTGGCTCTTCCTACGTTAAATGCAATTATTGTTAGTCGCTTTGGATAAAAGCGTCTGCTAAATGACTGTAATGTAATGTAAATGTCTGCTGAAACTTGTCATATTTCTGCTGGCCACCCTGTCTGGATCACTTCACATGGCCATCTGCACTCATCGGCTGTTGCAGTTCTCGTGTTCAGCTTCTCTTTTGAGATTAGTAGATGAGCTGATAGTAGATGTACTAGTAAATCGGCTCGTCTAGGCTCGGCTCAGCATGTCTGCGGTGTACAGCTCTTTACCAGGCTTGTAACTGACATGCAGATTGTAGGACTGTAGTCTCATCATTGTCCTCTTGGAGGAGCTTTTTGGAGAGATTTCTTAAACAGTGTTTCAAGGGACTTGTGATCCGTCTTCACTTGTACTGTCTTACAGTAGATGTATTGCTGGAATTTATTACATCCATAAACAATCGCCAACAACTCTTGTTCTATATGAGCGTACCTTTTCTCACAGTGAGAGACCTCGAGCCGTACGCAACTGGCTGTTCATCTTGCAGTATCACTGCTCCCAGGCATTGCGTCCACTGCCAGTATTACTTCTTTGTTAACATCGCAGTACTTTAACACTGGGACACTTCTCACAAGAAGCTTCATAATTTCTAAGCTCTTCTGTTGCTCTGACTCCCAATGCCAATGCGTTCCCTCTTTATGGCTCTGTTAAGACCTTGTGGATCGATGCAGATTTTGAGTTTCTTGGGCTTCACTTCTGTTACCATACTGTTAACCCGGTGCGCTCTGTTTCACAATGACTCCAAGATCCTCCATTCTTTTCAGTTCAGTTTTAATTGTCCTTCAGTGCTACATGTACTGTACTTTCCATGGTGCATGAATAACTGAAGCAATGAGCAAGAGCTGGATATGGTGCAGTCCTGGTACACATTCTCCTCCAATAGGGAACAAACGGTTACCGGTTAGTATTACCATCTCAAAATTTAATTATCATTAAAACCGTGTTTGACTTATAAACCACGGTAAATACTGTCCACAGTCAACGTGGATTTGTTGTTGTTGTGTTGTTGTGATTTGTTCACAAGTATGGGGGAAGGCAGAGCAGTGGAGATGTTTCCACCTAGACGGCTACGTCTGAAGTTAACTTGCATGTGGGGACTTAAGAAAGGATGGAAAATATCATGGTTTCTCTAACTTGCTAGTAGCTTATGTCAATAATGTAAACTGAAGCTTTCAGTGTAACCTATTTTTGTAAAACACTAAACATTTTGCTGCTGTAGGCTAGTCGTGCACATTTAGTTTCACTTTCATTTTTGTATGAAGAAGATCAATGGAGAAAATGTGTGTGTGTGTGCATGAGTGATTGAGTAAATGATTGAAAAAGAATAATAATGATAATGATGTCTGTGTATCAGTACCTTTCGAGCATTTTCAGCATATTTTAACAATACCGTGATAATACTGATAACCGTGGTAATTTTGGTCACTATAACCGTGATATGAAATTTTCAAACCGTTACATCCCTACTAATAAACAAATCTTGGTATTGGTACAGTAGCTCTACTAATTCCCAGAGCCCTCATGAAGAATATTGGCCTCATAAAACTGAATGTTCTACTGCAGCTCAGTATGAACTTGTCTTTGAGTGCTTCCAGATCGTCCTCTTGTTGTCAAAGAGAAAAAAAAATTGCAGTTCACTATAGATCCAATGGAGATCTTGACAGGCATATAGTACCATATAGGCGAAAACAGGCATATAGTACCATAAACATTGTAAAATAAACACTGTAAGATAAAGATTGTAAAATAAATGAATCCAAAGGCCATTAATGTAGGTAGGCTACATCTGAATAACCTAAATAGCCTAAATAGCCTAATAATGAACATGGACACGGGTTGTCTTGTGACATAAGCCTTACCTAGCCTATACTCTCTCAGGTTGTGTGCCAAGAGGACGAGTTTTTCCACTGTCAGGGAGAAGGGAATTCCTTGTCTGGTTATATCCAGCCTTGAATATGCGCTCCAATATTTCCACGGATTTCTTTGCAGTCGCCATCGTGCATCAACGCATGTTGCGTGTGCTTTTTTATTTTATCATATGCTGAGGTTATCTAGGCTTAATAGGCTAACCTATCCTAAAAGAATCCACGTAATTCTGAACTGAGAAACACATTCTGAAAATTGCGAACTTTGAATTTTGAATGTTCCGGGCCAGCCCTAGCTCTTAAAAAAAACCTGCTGGACTGGCGCTCATGGGAATAATGTTGCAGATGGATAAAATAACACAGGATGAAGGTATGTGATTGTTGAGTCTGAAACTTTATTCATAAGAACATGCTTGTTTTTTTTTGCATTCTAGCTAACCTGAGTAGGATTGTAAGACGTTGCTTGTTAGCTAGCTAGTTACCAGTTTTCTTGCAACATTACAGATGTCTTTTGATTTTGTAAGCTAGCTAACAGTTTTCTTGCAACAATAAAGTTGTGCTATGATTGAATTAAACTGAACAGAGCCTGTAATTTTAATGTGACAAGCTGGCTAGAAAGTAATTAATGCATAATTAATTTTAGCTGAAACATTTTACATGCTAGCTAATATGAGTAGGACTGCATAATAGTATAACATTTTAAATGTCCAAATTGCCCTAATAGTTTCAGGCTAACAAACAATTTGCTCTCTAGCCATGTAAATTGTTGAATTGTATTTTTCGAGATGTGGACATACTGGACATATTTCGATAGCTGGATAATTTACATATTTCGATAACATTGTCTTTATGTATTTAATAAATAGGCCTGATGATACGTCTAAAGTATAACTATGTACTGTCTTGGTGAGCCTATATTTAATCATCCTAATCTAATGTCTCTTATCTTTTCACGATATCCCTACTAGGATCATCTACCTGGTCATGCTGATGGAACATCATCACACTCAATCTATTTAATAAACATTGTTCTCAAATTAACTAAGAGATTTGTTGCTCATTCATTTGTCCATCTCTAGTGTGTTTGTGCGTGTGTGTGTGTGGGGGGGGGGACATGGAAGTCTTTCTCAGAGGTGAATGATGCTTTCAATGAGCTATGCATACCAAGCGAGGTCCATGAACAATCAGTTACTGCTGGAGAGATTTGTGGTGCTGATGTACAAACCAACAAGTGAGTAGTACGGCATGAATGATGTCTTGAAACAGCTATCCACACAGAAGTCTGGAACTAGAGAACATTACTCCAGCCCAGGTAGTACTCGAGCAGAACATTAAAACACTTGCTACGTTAATTTGACCTTGACCTTGATCCTTGGGTTCTGGCAGGCTCAAAATAATGTATACTGTACATCCCCAATTTTGTTGGATATGACACCTTATATGTTTTTCTACACTGGTTCCAAAATTGAGCTTGTTTGAAAATTAGACCCAAGGCACTAGCGGCCATCTTGGATTTTACCTCTGACGGTCCTGTAATGGACAGTCCTCAGGGGTCAGGTGGCTTCCCTCCACATCTGATAAAATTATGGTATAGGCCATTCTAACTAGAAATGTCATGCAATTTCTTATAACATGCACAATTGTTTCACCGGTACCCAATTTCAAGTCAAAAAAATACATTTTTCAAAAACACTGCCTGCACAATGGTCTCAGCATCAGCAGAGATCCCGACCACAGCCTATTCTCCAATCTGCTGAACTATCCACACCAATCCAATACGACCTGTTCTCCAACCTGCTGAACTCTACACATCACCCCAACCACTGCCTGTTCTCCAACCTGCTGAAATCTCCACACCACCCCAACTACGACCTGTTCTCCAACTTGCTGAGCTCTCCACACCACCCCAATGATGGCCTGTTCTCCAACCTGCTGAAATCTTCATACCACCCCAATAATTGCCTGTGCTCCAACCTGCTGAACTCTCCACACCACCCTGAACACAGCAAGTTCTCCAACCTGTTGAACTCTTCACACCATCGTGACCATGGCCTGTTCTCCAACCTGCTGAATTCACCACACCAACCTGACCACAGCCTGTCCTCCAACCTGATGAACTCTCCACAGCATCCCAACCACGGCCTGTTTTCCAACCTGCTTAATTCTCCACACCACCCCAATGACAGCCTGTTCTCCAACATGCTGAACTCTCCACGGCACCACAGTGACGGCCTGTTCTCCAACCTGCTGAACTCTCCACACCACCCTGAACACCGCAAGTTCGCCAATCTGCTTATCTCTCCAAATCATCCTGACTACGGCCTGTTCTCCAACCTACTGAACTCTCCACAGCACCTCAACCATGGCCTGTTCTCAACCTGCTGAACTCTCCACACCAACCCAATACGACCTGTTCTCAAACCTGCTGAACTCTCCACATCACCCCAACCACTGCCTGTTCTCCAACCTGTTGAACTCTCCACACCACCTCAACTACGGCCTGTGCTCCAACCTGCTGAACTCTCCACACCACCCTGAATAGGGCAAGTTCTCCAACCTGCTGAACTCTCCACACCACCCCAATGATGACCTTTTCTCCAACCTGCTGAACTCTACACATCACCCCAACCAAGGCCTGTTCTCCAACCTGCTGAACTCTCCACACTACCCAAACTACAGCCTGTTCTCCAACTTGCTGAGCTCCCCACACCATCCCAATGATGGCCTGTTCTCCAAACTGCTAAACAATCTACACCACCACGACCACGGCCTGTTCTCCAACCTCTCATCTCTCCACAATGCCGCAATGGCGGCCTGTTCTCCAACCAGCTGAACTCTCCACAGCATCCCAACCATGGCCTGTTCTCCATCATGCTGAACTCTCCACACCTCCCCAATGACAGCCTGTTCTCCAACGAGCTGAACTTTCCACACTGCCCCAATGACGGCCTGTTCTCCAACCGGCTGAACTCTCAACACCACTGTGACCACGGCCTGTTCTCCTACCTGCAGAACTCCACATCTGGTAAATGATGGTATAGGATATACTAACTAGAAATTTCATGCTTTACTTATAAAATACACATTTGTTGCACCGGTACCCAATTTGAAGCTAAAAAATAAATTTTTCATTCAGGTTGCAGAGATCTCACCCACCCTGACCACAGCCTGTTCTCCAACCTGCTGAACTCTCTACACCAACCCAATGAGGGCCTGTTCTCCAACATGCTGAACTCTCTACACCAACCCAATGAGGGCCTGTTCTCCAACATGCTGAACTCTCCACACCACCTTGACCACGGCCTGTTCTCCAACCTGCTGAACTCCACATCTGGTAAATAATGGTATAGGATATACTAACTAGAAATGTCATGCTTTTCTTATAAAATACACATTTGTTGCACCGGTACCCAATTTCAAGCTAAAAAATAAAATTTTCATTCAGGTTGCAGAGATCTCACCCACCCCGACCACAGACTGTTCTCCAACATGCTGAACTCTCCACGGCACCACAATGACGGCCTGTTCTTCAGCCTGCTGAACTCTCTACACCACCCTGACAACAGCAAGTTCTCCAACATGCTGAACTCTCCACACCACTGTGACCACGGCCTGTTCTCCAACCTGCTGAACTCCACCTACACCATCCATTGTCATCCGCTTATCCGGGGTCAGGTCGCGGAGGCAGCAGCTCCAGCAGGGGGCCCCAGACATCCCTTTCCCTAGCAGCATCAACCAGCTCTGTCTGGGAAATCTTTAGCCGCTCACAGGCCAGTACGGAGATGTAGTCCCGCCACCTGGTCCTGGGTCTACCCAGCGGCCTCCTCCCAGCCCAGGAGGCATCCTCACTAGATGCCAGAACCACCTCAAATGGCTCCTTTCGATGCAAAGGAGCAGCGGCTCTACTCCGAGTCTCTCCTGGATGACTGAACTTCTCACCCGATCTCTCAGGGAGACCCCAGCCACCCTCTGGAGAAAACTCATTGGATGGCCAATCACAACTCTAATGTGAGTCGGGTTTGATACAACAACTGTACCTACTTGATACAATGATATGACGACTAACCCACTTTTCGATGCTCGTGATTGTTTGTAGGTCTATCCAATTGCATCCAGGGCATTTTGGTCTGCCACCATTGATAACGCCCCTTGAAATTCAAAAATAAACTTAGCAGCTCTGGACACTTCGCCCCCCCACCAGTGTGCGGCCGGTTGCAATGCCTTCTCCCTGCTCTCCTCCCTGCAGCTGCACTGCCATCTCCACGACGATCTCCGTGACGACGATGATGAGGATGACGACGCCCCCCTTGCGAACTGTGCTGATCCGTGTCTCGGCAGCGTGGGAGCGACGGAAGCGGTGGCCAACTTCCAACCCCGAGGGCCCCCGCGACAAGTCGCCGATGTCGCCTGTGCCCCCTGCCGACGGACATTCAGCCAGAAGCAGGTGCTGCTCCGCCACCAGCAGTCCAGCTGCAGTGATCTGTAAAACCCTGACAATGACAATAGCCCTCTTGCTCTCGACTCGCCCACTCCCGGCTTTGAGGCCGTGTGGTCCCCCGCCTCGGATGCCTCCAACAGCCCCGACGCCACCACAGACGGCCCCGACCCCCGCCTGCTGCACCGTACCCATGCTCGTACTACGGTAAGAACTTCCACTCTCCTGCGGGCCTCAACAGCCACCAGAGGACCTACCACGTCAAGGAGTGGCTCCTGGAAAAGAGGACTAGGCCCGCTGAAGTCAGACAAGGAGGAGGAAGAGGAGGAGGAAGGCCGCCTCTGACGAACAATGGCGACACCAAGCAGAAGGTTCTGGCGTACGGCTCCTGCGACATGGAGTTCCCGAGCACGGCCAAGCTCTACCTGCACCGCAAGAAGAAGCACAGCCAGGAGAAGGACATCCGTCGGGGCGATGGCACCCGGCCGCTGATCAACAAGCGCCTAAAGGGCGAGACGTACCCCTGCCAGGTCAGGCACGCCAATCACAACTGTTTATCTAACATGGGTCGGGTTTGATACAACGACTGTACCTACTTGATACGACGATACGACGACTAACCCACCTTTCGTTGCTCGTGATTGTTTGTAGGTTTCTCCAATTGCGTCCAGAGGCATTTTGGTCTGCCACCAGGTCTGCGGCAAGGTCTTTCTGCACCACCTGTCCCTCCTGGCCCACACCAAGCTGCACAACGCCCAGAGTCAGTGCCAGGCGGCGGGGGTGGTGTCATCAGGGGTGGAGAAGGTCCCCAGTGGGCCCGCCAAGCTGGCAGAGAAGGCGGTGAGGCCGGGGGCCCGGGAGGCCCAGAAAGGAGACAGGAGGAGAAGGGTGAGTTCCTGTGCGCGGAGGTGTTCCCGCCGTAGTGGTCTGCAGCGTCTGCAGCCCGGACATGGACATTGTCTCCAAGGGGCCCGGGGGCCAAGCGGCAGAGGCTGCACCACTGTGGGCCCTGCCCCCTTCCTGGACGCCTTCCTGCAGCACTGCCAGGTGCACCTGCTCGCCAAGTCTGAGAGCTCATGAGTAATGTCATCACTTTGATTGCCTTATTCCTTATTATTTTCTTGCTTTAACATAACCAGACTTAGCTGCAAATTGATTGTGGTTCATTTTCATTGTAATATGAGTTGCAAATAAAGATTGTTTTCAAGAAATATGTGGCCCAACATGCATCAAATCCCATAAATAGGATTCAGAAGGTGGGATAGCTCATGAGCTCACAACAACTATCAGCAGCTTACATAACATTAATGGTAGCGGTCAGTGGCTAAAGCAGTTACACTGATGATTCCTGTAACTTTAGCTATTTTGCTGCAATTGGTTCAACTTCTGTTTCTGGACAAAGGTAAGGGATAAACCCAGATAACACAAGGCTAGCGGACCTACAGCGAGTCCCCGATGGATGCTCCACCACCATTCCACCGGTAGTTTATTGTCTATCCTAGGCCCATTGGCCCTAGGCTTATGGATTTCTATTGCTAAATTAACTGACTGAACATTTTTTTGGTAACCCTTTCATAGTCCACAATTACTAAACATTTACCTGGTAAATACATGCAAGTATAGCCTAATATATAATGGGTAATTACTGAGACACCTATACTGTAGGTATAATTTAAAAACAGGAGTATTTCAGATGTTCAATTACTGCACATAAATTCAATAACTGACATAGCACCACCAGGTAACCTCTATCTAAGCCTGTTGCCCTCTCGTGGCCGAAAATGGTAAATGCAGTCTATCTGCCTCTATTGCTGAAACTGAACAAGGAACGTCTATCTAAGCCTGTTGCTGCCCTCCCGTGGCTGAAAATGGTAAATGCAGTCTATCTGCCTCTTGTGGTAGCAACATAGAACTGCAGGTTCTGGGACCACTGCCTCTTGTGGTAGCAACATAGAACTGCGGGTCAACAACACGACGGAGGAAACCAGGGAGGAAGCTAGGGAGGGAGGGAGTGACAACTGGACATTTGCTATCATTGGTGCGCTGGCTTACAGCCACGCACAAAAACAAGGCTTTCAGTTGTCTTTCACAACGGCTGCACACGAATGAGAACAGTCCACAAGACAAACAACACATACGACCCCTACTGGTAGCCACAGGTATTAATGTTATTATTTAATAATAAAAGAAGAAAATAAACAGAAAATGTGACAATACATTGAGTGCATAACATATGTGTAAAAAAAAATATTTGCAAACAATTTTCACAAAATACAGCACATCACATTTGTTTTTGTTACACTTTGTTACTTTGTTTACAAAGACAAAAAATCATCCATTATAAAGATAGACAAATGGACATTATGATCAATAAAAAACAGCCTACAGTATAGCATAGCTGAATGTTTACACTTTGTGTTTGGATTTTATATTTTATTTTTGTGTACCTGTTCAGGCACAAATGGGGGATTGTTGAGGAATTTACATCCAAACACCTTAAACCTTTGTCCTCTCTCTCTCCTTTTGTAATTCATCACCTCCCCCAAATATTCACATAGCCGTGCTAACATACAAAATGGCTTCCAGGAGGCCATCTGTCTACAACAGAATAACCATCCTTTGTCATCCTTTGTCCCCAATTGCCGCCTTTTTCTCATGTCACATGTCTGTACTCTTGGCCACGCCTGCCATTTCATATGACGTACAATGGAGTAGCCAATCACATCCTGGAAGCACCATACCTGTGTTTGACTGCATATAAGGCACAGCAAAAGACAGAGCCGGCACTTCGCTGGATACCACCCTTGTTGCGTTGTTCAGGAAGTCCTTGCGCTCGTATGCTTTTCACAATAAACCAGACTAAACCTTTTGAGCGAATCTTGGTAAATCCTTTTTTGACTAGATCAGTTAAATTTCTATTACATTATCACAAGAAAACGGTGGGGAAAAATGTATGAATGCATGGTCGCTTAGGGCTTCCATACATTACGGCCAAGCTACACCAAGCCATTTCACGCGCGTCTCGTGCGTGGAACTCGCACGCGCGTACTTCGCGTTTGGAAAGATTCAATTGATGTCAACGATACCGGCTTCATCGAGAACGTGGACAGCGCGGACCCCGCGTACGCATGTATGTTGTACGCGTGTAGGCCTATATTGTGTCCAGAAATGCAAAGTTGGTGTCTCTTTCAATTGTCATAGTATAAATGTAGTCTACTAAATACTAAATATGTCTCCCATGACCATATTTTTTCAGGCACTGTTTGTCCACCTGTAGCCTACGGGTCCTAGTGGGTCCTAATACATAGGAAGCCTGTGGAAAACCTATATACCCACGTTCTTCTTATAACCTCCTTGATACCCACACCTGTGTTTCTTTCATATACAGAACTGTACAATAGATGGCCAGCACAAACCTATGGTGTTTCTCGGAATCCAACTGGATCTCTGCTACCAGATTGTGGTAGTGCCCTTGCTCTCTCCTCCTCTGGTTCAGAGGGTGAACCCACCATCTACGGGTCCCCCTGCGTGTCTGCAGCTGCAGTCTCCGCAAGAGAAACAGCAACCCAAGAGCCTTTCTGCGATTCACAGCAGATATACAATACAATATTCAATATACCCACCCATATTGATGAATTGAAAAGTGAAGTGAAAATCGATGAGCTGATGTCAGTAGCCGACAGTAGGCTAGCATGGACACAGGCTACGCACGCAACACTACGCTCGCTCTACACTTCCTGGTAGCTTCCGGGCCCTAGCTCAGACAATTCCCGCGTGGGATTATTTTCACGGACTGCGCGTGCGTATCTTGGTGTAGCTCGGCCGTTTTCAGAAATCAGTTTCAGCTCATTCATCACGCCAGCCAGGTCAGGATTAGCGCACTGCTTCTCCTTCGATTTGACCGAACGTAATTCCCAGTCCTTTCCGTCTTCCTTACTACCCATATTGGTGGTGTAGAAGGTGCCCCTTTTGTTTGTCAAACACAGTCTCCAATCAAACGCGTGCCAGTCCACGCACTGAACCAGAGCTACCAGTCCTACCACTGAACCAGAGCTCAGTCTAATGTAATCAGTCTACAGTACATTCTAGTAAGGCTCTGCCAACTATATAAATAAAACACCAAAGAATTGTAAGTTCTGCAAAACATTCTGAAAGTTGTGTCACACTTGCACCTCGCGTCAGCGCCCCTATCAGTTCTTGTGAAATAGCATTTGCGCTCGCGTACAATTAAATTAAATTAAATTTTGGCATGACACGTTGCTACGCAAAGACGTGTCAACGTCACCTTGCTTAGCCTTGCATAGCTCGCTCTAGAGTAGCCTAGCTTGCGTAGAGTATGAATGGGCCTTAATCTTTATAATGTTTGGAGGTTAAAAGATCATGCAACATCTTACGTTTCTTATATTAAGGACTTTGTAAATGCCTGTACATGTCCTGGTGTCTAGGTAACTATGGTTATGAACAACAAATGTGTGGAAGTTGGGGCCGCGGCCTGTCAATCATTTCTGACTGACACGCCATCTTTGACACGCCCACAAAACGAGGTGAGCTTGGAGAGGGGGAAATTTGGGCATATACAAAGGAGATTTATAGTATTTCTTTGAAATACTTTGAGTATTTATAGTACCTATACATTATTCTTTGAGTTTTATAGTACTTAAAAATGACGGAATAATAACACTTATGGACATTTTACCTAAAGATAGCTGGCATGTGTGGTGTTCAACCACTGTGTTATTCCTTTAAGTGCATGTCTCAAATGAAGATTGCTGCCCTCTGCTGCTCATTGCAAGTTAACATGGAGGTCTTATTACTATGGGCCAAGAGCCATGGGGCCAAATTGATATCATAGGCAGGCGTGTCATGCCCTTCAGATGTATAAGTGACAAGACACATTAACTCATATGCATTATTTATTCATAGCCATTTCAAGCCAACTGGTACTTAAAGGCCCACTGCCACGGTATTCAAGCCTACCTTAGAAGATGATTTGAAAATGACATGTCAAACGTTTGTACACACTGAGAATTACAATACTCAACCTATACTAACAGAACCCACCTGTGGTGATGTAATGGCAGGCTAATAGAATACAAAAAATGACAAAGTGTCATCTGTCTTTTTACAATGAAAACGGGGTAATTTGACAACTTGACAGTAGTAATGGTGACATTAGAGGATTGTATTGCTATGAAGCATGTCAGCGAGCCTAAATGAATAGGCTGCTTATGGTGAATATTCCATTGTTTTTACATAGGCTGCTTATGGTGAGCATTCCATTATCCACTTACATTCATTCCTCTTCAAATCAGCAATGCACATTGAATGAGTATTAAATTCTTTACATGGTTTTCAGTGATAACATAATAAATTTACCCAAACTCCCTGACTCACATAATCAACAGCTTTCTGGTTTGAACACAGGAGGGCGTAGTACAGTAGCATTCTAACACAAGTTAGATTAGCCTCGGTAATAGGGATCATGAAAGACCTCTGACAGGTCTAATAAACTAGTTTCTTTTTTTAAGTGTATACGCAAACATTGAAAAAGGGCAACAATATTAGATTTATAGCAGTAGAATGGATTGATATTATAATTATTATTGTATTAAAATAATGATAACAAAAACACTAAGCAGTCACTAAATCATCAAGTTATGAAAAGGTATACATAACACTTGGAAAAAAGCAAATTATTAATCACAATTCAAACAATTTATTCCATGAAAACCCATGATATTTAAAAAAAATAAAAAAAATAAATCTAAACAATAACATGAAACCCCATCCCAAGCCAACAATGCCGGAACAGTAAATGACATGGATGCAGAGCAGAGCAGCATCAGAACAGCTGAATAAACATTAACTCAATCATTGATGTCTTGTCTAGCTGGCGTTGGACCGCTGGGAAGGTCTCTGTCCCACCTCATGACGTCGTTTGAAAAAGCCACACTAAAAGCAACATTTTGAATATTTATACCTAGTTTATAGGTGATGCTCGACGAATGTATGATACATTTGATGTGCATTACTATGCAATGAGACCTCAAGCATACCTTGATAAGCAAGAAGATGATGAGAGCCAGGAAGAGAAAGCCTCCTATGGACCCCCCGATGATGGCTCCCATTGATTTCTCCACTGCCAGCTTCCTCATTGTCACAACCTGAGGAACAAAGAAGAGAATGTTGTCGAAAGGTTCCAAAATTCATTTAACCATAGGTAAATGTAGAAAATGTGAAAAATAAAAGATGAAACTGTACAGAACGAAAATGTAAAGACAATCTTACCAGCTCCATGGGTTTCACTTCCAGAGCTTCATATCGATCCTTGTCGAATCCCAGAGTAGCTTCAGCTGTAATCTTTTCAGTTGCATCCTGGAAGGAGGAAAACATAGATAACAGTAGCATGGATTAAGTAGATGGAATATACATACTGTATATATCCTACTATTAACTATACTAACACTAAGCCTGCTTAGTTTGATACTACTCATCTTACAGTGTAATCTTTCATTTGATTTTTATTCAACTTGGCAAATGAACAGCCACTTTCAGATGTTGCTCAGGAATCTAGTGAAGGTATACCCACCTGAACATCTCTGATTGTAGCCTCAGCCTTAATGACAAATTCCTGCAGATCTGTCACTGCACACTGGATGAGATACTCTCCATGTGGCTGGAAAAATAGCTCAAGTTACCATTAAAAAACAATCTCCAATCAAAAACAATGAAAGTAGCAAATTACAGTATTTCATGATAAAGTATACTCACTTGAACTTCTGTACTTGCAGGGACCACACATTTATCCTGTAAACACAGTCATTTACTAGATTAAGTACTGTAATACCATGTTAAACCACAGTTGAAAACAAACAATTGAAGTTGTTTGTTTTTGACATGCCTTGGGTGTGGTGCTGATCATCTTCAAGTCGGTGTGACGAGTCTGCAATGTTATGCTAATATTCATGTGTATAGTGGCGTTGTGGCTGTTGTCACCAAGAAGCTATAAAAAAGAAGATTTTAGAGGAATGCAAGTGTAGCATACAAAACAATGTTTACTATTCAGTTATTTAACAGAGACTTTTATCCAAAGCGACTTCAACTGTTTTGTGCTAATGTTCCTTCAGTAAACCTTGCTCAAGGGCACAACAGTAGGCAATGATTGTCAAGTGGCCCAGGACCACCTTGAACCAATGGCCTTTCAGTCATGCTTTAACCACTGAGCTACCTACCTTTTCAGGTAAGGAAATGGCACATACAGTAGCAAACATACCTGAAATTTGAAGGTCAGCTGTGCTTTCTCAGTTGTATCAATGAATTTCACCATATTCGGCGTAACATCCCTGGAAGTACATGGTAGCATAAAGGTAGTATTCAAGAATAGAAGTTCAATCTTAAACTGTATTTTGGTTTATACTCACCCGGTCAGTTGGACCTTCAAAGCATTCTTTATTCCAAACATGTACTCCTTACTATCCAGCACATGGGTGTCTCTATTCTCACTGTAACACAAAACCACTCAGTTGTATCATAAGGACCTTGAAAGCCTTTCTTATCACTTAAGCAAATACATAAATGACGAGAAGGTGACTACCATAGGGATCAAAATTAAAGCCTTGAACATATGGATTTCACTCAACGTTATTGTATTATTTTTTGTATGCGTCATAAAAGGATTATGAACATTTTAAACCGTATAAGTCATAACTTTTATAACCTTATAAGCCATTTTAAGTTTTAATATGCTTTCAATGGAATTGAAGGTGTCAAACCATGTTAAGATGGCGATGATAGAAGCATTTTGCATCTCTGATTTCTTGTTGACCAGCTGCCAGTAGATGGAGAAATTCATCTGGAAGTATGAATAGGATATCTCAAGTTAGTCAGAAGACGTTTGGACTGAATAATGCCATAGGGCTGTGTCACTTAAGGTAATTTTATTAATTTTTATTAATTACCGTATTGTAACCCTACCTGAGCATTTCTTCTGAAGACCGGATGTAAAAGATGACACTTCAACTGAGAATTCTTGGCTTTGACCTCACAAACAACAGACCCCTTCATTTTCTGCGAATGCTGAACAATACATCATTTAGTTATTTGGGTAGCACTTTTCAGTCTCAAAATTAATTTCTATGTTTGATTTAAGATAAATTACTGTAGTAGAGATGTAGAGAAGAATGTTGGGGTATGTCAGAACAAGTGTTGTCATGTAGGCACCATCCCCACGGTTGGTCAGGTTGAAGGATATCGACACATTCTGGTCAGATCCAATGACGATTCTGTCACGGCTGATACACAGACATCAGCATGGAAGAGTGTGAAACAAAACAGGTAAGACGGAGAGCACTTTTTTACACTACAGTATGTATTTGCCAAATGGGGTAGTGGATTGTGCTAAATAGGATTGCATATTTCTAATAATGTAATAGTAGCTCAGTTGGTAGAGCGGGTCGTTCACTGATCGAAGGGTCAGTGGTTCGAATCCCAGCTCCGACTGTCCACATGTCAAAGTGTCCTTGAGCAAGACACCTAACCCCAAATTGCTCCCAATGAGCAGGTTAGCACCTTGCATGGCAGCTACCGCCATTGGTGTGTGAATGTATGTGTGAATGGGTGAATGAGAGGCCATTGTAAAGCGCTTTGAGTGCCGCTAAGGTGGAAAAGCGCTATATACAGTAAGTGCAGTCCATTTATCATTTACATTATTTTAAGAATGTCTCTTTGAAGAAATGGACTTACTCTGATCTTGAATCAGACAGGGATATGTCTTCAACACATTTATTTAAGCAATCCTTTTGAAATTCAATCTGAATGTTTAAACAGAAGACACAATGGGATTCATGTTTGCTTTAATCTAGATTAAGTTATGAGTGTACTGACACATTTGTTAAGGGTTATAGAATAACATGATTTGTTTTTCAATAACTTTGACTTTGAATATGATGAGTTAAACAAATGCATTAACCTTTTCAGTGACTTCTGTAGGAGTGAAAGCGTCCAAAATCCGTAGAGGTCTTTCAGCGGTGTTTGAGGGTAAGGTGAAGCTAAGCTTGACCTCGATGGGTGAGAAACAGTCATAGCAGCCCTGAGAAAGAGGAAAACACTTACAGTGTTAGAGAAGTGTCAAATGCTCAAATTACAATGCAGTAATTGATATATCTTCACCAGCGTTGTAGTGTATAGGGAATGGGTGGCTCTAAAACCTACCTTGAAGAGTAGCTTGACAGGGTCCAAACATTCTATTTCCGATAGTAATGTGAAGTTTCCCTCCCTGACTGTTTCGTTTTTGAAAAACAGACGTCTTTTGTTTTGTCCTGCGTCCAGATGAATGTTGTAGGATATGACAAGTTTTTCACCAGCTGATAAAAAAAAGAAGAGGATATGACAAGTTTTTCACCAGTTCATTTAAAAAAGTCATAATAACACTGCAATATCTACCGAAGCAAAAATGTATACATACTCTTAAGTTTTTCCTTTTCTGAGTTGAAGCAAATCTTCAAAGTGACCTGTGTGGATTTTGTATTTGTTTGCTCAGAAAGAGAGATGTTGTTAGGTGTTATGTTCATCCTTGGTTTGAAGGCAATGACAGGGAGGGTTCTGGGAGAAATTAAACATGATTTATAGCAGGAAAAACTATAACAATTAATTTGATATTGCAGGTTCTTCTCCAATCTCAAACCTTTTTGACCACCTTGTTGTCGTAACTTACTCCAGTACGGTGACGTAGCCTTGGCTCCCAACACTGATGTATGCTTGTCTCCGAGTGTCTGCTTGATAAGAGAAGGCACTGACAGACTGACCGAAATGGCGGAGTTTCATCTCCTCTGGGAAATCTCCAGCTGGGATTCTCTGCATGACAGAAAAACGCAAGATGTGATATAACATTATTGTGAACATTTCTACTATTTTACAATTCATCACCTTAAGTTCACATATAACATTTCATGATTAAATAACTGAATTAATGTAACTAAACTGTCTCTTTCAATCTATTGTATACTGTACATTTTATGAAAAGACAACTGTAAAACATTTGTAACTTTATAATGTCAAAGTAACTGAGCAGCTGCCATTTTGTCAGCTACTTGTTCTAAACGGGAGTCACCTGTGAGAAGTGACTGCATATCCCTTCAGGGACTCCGTTGTAAATGTAGATGCTTCCGGAACATCCAGATTTGTCATCCTCCTCCAGAGGAGCCCCCACAGCCACATCATTGTATTTATTCCCATCCAGGTCTCCCACAGCAGCAATGGCCGACCCGAACCTGGCAAATTCATATTTGTCCGCACCCTGCCACTCCCAATCCTCCTTTAGAAACATTCCCTAGTAACACAACAGAATTCCAATTAAAAAACAAAACCATGTTACAAGAAATGTGTCCCGGTACCATTAATGTTTTATTTTTTATTTTCATCGGGCACCTGACACATAGCTACAGGATATAACACAATAACATTGAAAAATATGCATATGTACAGTAAAAAAAAAAAGGAATGCTGCTGGACTACCATACCGCACAGTGAAAACTATGATAAAGTGTGATAAAACCTTGTTAACCTGATTTGTTGTTAACCTGATTTGATTTATCTTCGCACTTAGCACTGTGACTGCTAGTTGCACTTATTAATACAATAGTTTTATTGACAATGACTGTACAGTCGTTCACTTACTCTAGACAGAGTAGCCTACTTATTTGAAGTAGCTTTGGATAAAAGCATCTGCTAAATGACTAAAATTATACTCCTCTCAACTTACCTCATGAAGACTGTATACATACACTTTGCCCTCCTCCCCCTTCTGATGGAAGTGTGGGGCTCCTATGAGCAGGTAGTCTGTCTGGCCATCCTTATCGGTGTCTAGGGCACATAGCACTGACCCAAAGTATGAGCCAACCTACGAGCATGGAGAAATGGGTCAGGTTGATATACTTAGTGAAACTATTAATGGAAGTGTTAATGAAATTAGTAATTATAGACACACGCTGTATGTAGGTTCACAAATAATCACAGGCAGTAGAATATTGAAATAAACATTTTATGGTCTATATTACCCATGAGATGGTCACTCCCACCATTGGTCCATATCAGCAAGAGTAGCTGTTTTAGTGACTGAATAAGCCTACCTATAGCTTTAAATTTTTTAATTTTGATTACTTGTTATCATGTCAGTAGCATGGCATTGATTGATCGATTGATTGGTTGATTGATTGGTTGGTGTAAGATTAATTTTGATTTCTTTTTAAGACTTGCAAGGCTGCATAGTCTAATAAGTAGGCTATCTCAAAATGAAAGTGAAATTACTCTTACATCAAAAACCTGTTTACTCTGTTAATTGCAAACCATTTTTGGTATGGATATATGACACAGTCGGCCTTTACAAAACAGAATATTTAGCCATGGTAGCCTACATATTTTTAAGTGATAAATATCTGGCTACGCTTAGAATCAGTCATATGATAATTCTCAAACTTGCGTACACGAGCTCAGACTTGACGTGAGATTTGATCGCAGCCTCCGCTCACCTCCAATTTGATAAATGTCGAACTTGGTGTGGAAATTACCATACACCCAGTTTTCTATCGCATGATCACCAGTAAATGAGGGCCAATACTGTATCTGCACATCACAAAGTAGGCTACATTTAGTTACTAACCTGATCACCCTGAAGTATTGCGAGCTGCTTGTGTGAGGCTGCATTGAAGACAAAGACCCCGCCTGTCAGGTGGTAGCGAGGAGCCCCTGAGATGTATAAGGTTCCAAAGGAGCCCACCGCTGACACCACACTGTAGCCTATCACACACACACACACACACACACAAATATATGTTCATGGCCTAGGAAGGGATGTAGAAGTGAAACTAAACAACAGCAGGATATAGACTTTTCAATGTTCCTACCCAGGTAGGCGAACCCTGGTCCTGACGAAGACTCATTTAGGAAGGTCACACTCTTCCCGCCGGGGTGTCTTACAATCAACCCCCCACTCCATTCATTGGCCCCTACAGCTCCAAACAAGATGGACCCCTGGAAAAGAGAGAACAATGCTTGAGACTAACTTCAAGGTATTAGAATGTTCTTGCTGAGGTACATTATGTAGATTTGAATGCATAGGTGTCGATTATCACTACATCCATTGATATGGTGGCCAGTTTAAAGGAACAGTACACCAAAATAATGAAGTTACTTCATTGTATGGAGACTATTACTGTATAAGCCCATGAAATAGCAGTTGGCTTAAAAACATGCTTGTTTGTTTTTGCACAAGAATCTTACATCAGGTGCCATGTGGTTGCTGAATCCAGCCTCAGCGAGTTGAAATTGAAAGCCGTCCCCCTGCTTTATGCCTAGTTTGTAAATCCAACATAAACACGTTAGACTAAAATTCACACTCACTCGCGCGCACACATTTTGTGAGTATATCATGAAGATAATTAGAATTGCAATGTACTCTGCATTGGCAAAGAATATCTTCAGTGTTACCTTCAATTCCTTTGATGATGCTTGTCTCTAACCTAGACAGAATGCTGTCCAAGGCTTTGTAGTCATCAACCAAAAAAAGGTTATCCTCATTTGAAGTGATCTTCTTCATCTCTTCAATTGCAGTTTTTGAGTGTTTTATTTCATCTCCAACCTGAGCAATGAATCTTCATTATTATACTATATACTTGTATTATTATTGTTATTATTAATTACTATGCATTATTATTATTATTATTATTATTATTGTTATACATCAGATTCAAATCAAGGTTATCACATTGTAGATTATGCAGTGAAGATGCAGTTTCAAGAAAGAATGCTTACACCAATAGCAAAGCTTGTAATATTTCTAGTCTCAAGCCGATTCAGAGCTTTTTCTTCATTCTTTTTTTTGTCGAAAAGGGAGATCTCCCCATCTGACAACACAATCATTATTTTCTTAGAGTCCTTTTTTGACCCGTTCTCAGCCACAAAGATGTGATCACTGAAAATACATATTCAAACAAATGTCAAAGTCAAGAAGACATTGTATTTTGTGTTGTGTAATTTGTGTAATGATTTAGAATTGAGGTACATTCTATATATCCCATTGCACATACCACAAATAGATTATGGCGGAAGCAGTCTTTGTTACTCCTTTGATCTGTTTAATGTTGTTGACCATCTCAAGAGCCTTAGTGCTGTTGCTGATACTCTCTTCTATCAGGAGTTCAGCATTTAGATCTGTCCCAAACTGAAGTACTGCAAAGTCACACTGTGAAAAGAGTTTTTCATCACAATATAAATGTAATACCTCTGTTATTCAAACTCAGCAACTATAAATAGCATGCGGGTGAGTACTAGTGCATTAATAAGGTCACTCAGTGTTTTTGTTGATGTGCACTGTGAGGCTGATCTGTACTCACATTGAGGCATTTCTCCCAAACTTTTCTCATCACAGTGGAGATGAACCGCTTTGCTCGTTCAAAGTCAGTTATGTCAATACTTCCAGAACCATCGAGTAAAAATGCAATCTCAGTCCCAGGATCTAGTAACAAACAGCCAACACAGTAAGAACTCACTAAGACTTGAAATTAAATAATGTATGAAATGAAATTACTCTCAGTCTCTCAGTCTTAAATTACAAATACTGTATGTTTGATTAGGCTCAAAATCAGGCTTTGATATATCAAATGTTCATTCACTGCTGATTGAAGACATGACTATACAGTTGTTTAACATACATTATACTCAAAAACTGTTTGTGTGCTGCAGCTACACCACACTGATCCACATAATATTTATAGGATGACCTTACCTTCCACATCATTCTCATCATAATTGTTGTTATTGTTGTTTTTGTTGTTTATGCCATGCTGTGGCTGATGGATGGACTCATCTGAAATAAAGTACATAGAATATTGCAGTCTCCCCATAGTCTGTTGCTTTCATTAACTATAAACAATCATTTTATTTAATAGACACTTTTTACCTGGAAATTCCATGGATTTGTCTCTGTTGTTGTTGTTGTTGTTTCGACTGTGTTGACTGATGGATACATTTCTTTCCAGTTGTGTTACAACTTAAATTCAGAAAATAGGTACAGTATGAGGCATCATTGTTTTCTTACTACTATTCTTATACCATTTTAGTTTAAATGTGCTTTTCCAAGAGGGGAAGCACAGGGTGTAATCTTATCAGTCTCAGTATGCTCTCCTGTGAAATGTATCACAATCCAAATATTTGTACATGTTTGACATGACTTGGAAATAAGCATTCCCCTGGCGCTTGTTTTCACTGCTCCCACAGAGGACTACTATATGTGCAAGTCATGCCAAACAACTTAAAATACTCAGAATGCAATATATTTCACAAGAGAGATATACTGAGACTGGTAAGATTACACCCTGTGCTTCCCGTCTTGGAAAAGCACAGTACAGTAAGAACTCAGTCAGAACCTAAAATGAAATACTGTATAGAAATAGTTTTTCCAACACATTTACAGGTGCCCCATTGACTTCCATTGTAGCCCAGTGAGAACCTGCATAAAAACTGCAGCTAGCTCAATAATGGAACGATCAGTGAAATTATGGTCTCTAGGTTTCAGGTTCATGGTAGACAAACCCCAAATAGGGCTAAATGTCCAACAGAGCACACTATCCCTTGTATTATGGTTGTAGTGTGCTTGTATTATAGGGCCCTGACACATAATTCGTCCTTATTTATTAATTGAGCTACATAGGGATGCCTACCCAGTACAGCAGGGTTGATCGCTTCCAGCTTATGAGCACTGATAATAGCACAGTTCCCATTGAGATCCTCATTCATGTTCTTCTCCTTCCTCACCTGTTGACAGACCTGGTGGGAGAAGGTGCTAATGATCCAAATATGATCTGCTTTAGGCCTTTAGGTGACAATAATTGACAATGTAAAAAGCTTGTTGGATGATCACTGGCCAAAGATAAAGATGACCAACCACCTGATCTTCCTTTTCTTTTATTAATCTTTTCGACAGTAAAACATATGCTGTTTGGTGGTGTCGCTAAAAATATAATGCAAGATACATGTAAGAGCCATTTCAAATAGCACTGCGGGGTTCCCGTAAACTCAAAATGGAGAAATGTGGAGCAATGTGACTGTCTTATCTGACCCAATTGTGGCTACATGCTGAGCGAAGAGAGCATGACTCACATTAGCAACTGAGATTGTTTCTCAATTCTACTTATAGAGATTTAGAAAACATTTATTTGTATGTTCAACAAATGAGTGATCTGATCAATTAAAGTTGATTAAAGTTAAAGAAACAGAAAAAGTGAGAGATGTTTTGTGTTAAGAGTCACAGGTTTTGCAGACAGGGAGGAACATCAGATGCCACCACAAGAGGAAACTGTGGTTTTGTCAACAGACATGTTGAGCAGATACTAGTGATTAAGCTGCTACTCTTGCAACTGCAAAATTTTGCACAGAAATGTAACAATGCTCTCACACCAAACTTACCATATGCTTCTGGGCTTCTTTAGTCAAACTATTGGAAGTTGACACAATAGGCCTGAGTCCTTTAACTGCCTCAACTACAGAAGACAATTACACAATTACAAACAGCAAGTGCTTAGTAAAACATCCCTGGATATTACAATTTTGATTATAAAAGTGGTATACTTCACCTGAAATATTCACTTCAGAACACATGTCCTTGAGGGTACAACTTAATAACACTGGGGGTCTAGAATTTGGGGATGTGACCAAAACCCTGTAGAAGTAGATCAGTACACTTTGATGTACTGTGTGTAAATTATTTGTGATAATTCACTGAACATATTGTACTGTACAAGATACAGTAGATAGAGAAACTTACCCATCTTTGGACTGAACAGTGCTTTGTCCAAAGAGACCATCGTTCTTATGAA
Source organism: Borostomias antarcticus (assembly GCF_949987555.1). Classification (NCBI taxonomy): domain Eukaryota; kingdom Metazoa; phylum Chordata; class Actinopteri; order Stomiiformes; family Stomiidae; genus Borostomias; species Borostomias antarcticus. The sequence goes on along the minus strand of NC_140234.1, from coordinate 50,379,982 downwards.
AATTCTTCAGAGGCTTTGTAAAAATGTTGAACCCTGCTGCTGTGCATATAACTGTAACACAAAAAAGCTGTATGTAGGGGAGTGTATCCAGATTTATAATAGCGTACATTGCACATATGCCACCCAACCACAAATTATGTTGAAATGCTTGGGAAAAAACAATTTGACAAGATATTACATATATAACATGTTTTGGAATTTATCAAAAACGAAATATTACATTACATTACATTACAGTCATTTAGCAGACGCTTTTATCCAAAGCGACTAACAATAATTGCATTTAACGTAGGAAGAGCCAATGTACTACTACTTGCCAGAACTCACAAGTGCATCTTCTCTCTAAAACAAGTGACTAAGAGCATAATCTAGTGCTGAAGGCAAAGTGCAAGAATAGCAATCTAAAGTACAGTGCAATATAATATAATACAATAAAATACAATAAGTGCTTAGGCGGGAGGAAAATAGACTAAATAACCTTACAGATCAGTTCTCTACGCAAATAATTGACCCACACCAAGGACTACTGCTGTTTAATTTGAAAAGCAATGTAGAAACATTCGTCAGTACATACCTGTCAGCAATAAAAGTATCCGAATCATGTTTCTTCACAAGGCTTTACACAGCACAGAGAAACAGAAACTACTCAGCACATATTTGAATCATATTGATTCTAATTTGTTAAACTTTCTTTCATTCTTTTAAACTTCTTTTGTTCTCTGTCTACTGCACATGGAAGTGAAAGTTAAACTGCAGTCAGACAGTGAACCTCTTGTGGCCGTGGGTAATGACATCACAACAGATAATTTACTGTACAGTAGTACTGTAGGTTGTCCACCAATTTAGCCCAACACACTACAATATGTGAATAAGAATGTAGTCATGGACAGAAATATTTGCGCCCTTGCCATGATACTATGATCTATGATCTTCATGCACCTTTCTACTCACTTTTCTTTAAAGGTATAATATGTTATATGTGGATTAAAATAAATAAATAAAAAATAAAAAAACATCCATAGGGCTTTGTGAAGGCTGCAGAGTAAATGTATTGCTTTTCCATAAAAAATGATAGTTTGTCTGAAATTATTACATTATGAAAATTTGACGGCCCGACAATGACACTCTGTTGATATCATACCAGCCAATAGTATTACAGCGTTGGTACTGCGTGCTGGGTTGCCAAGTACTATTCTAGCTTCACCACTATGAGATTAGCAGTAGCCAGCAAACGTTATACTTCCATGAATTAGCAGCATTATAGATGTTGGTTAGCATCAAGTGTGTGTGCGACTATAAAACCGTAGCTTTTCCGTCCACTTCTGCTCACTCTTTCCAGCAAAACGTTTGGTAAAATGGTCGAGTTTTGTCATCCTGCTTCTCTGCCTGAGCCCCGGCGAACCGTGCGATACAAATCTCAAAAGCTCAGTGACCGAAGAAGGAGCAAAAGTCAGATAAATATCGGGCCAGCCTTTGCTCATTGGATGGAGTTTATGGAGTTTCATGGGATAAAGTTGCATGGTGACATGGCTACTGTAGAAGATTTTTAACTGATCTGGTCAAAAAGGATTTGCCAAGATTCGCTCAAAGAGGTCAAGTCTGGTTTATTGAGAAAACATACGAGCGCAAGGACTTCAGGACAACGCACGTGAGTGGTTCATCCAACAGAAGTGCCGCAGTCTGGTCTTGCGCGGCCTTATATTCAAGCAATACACAGGTATGATGCTTCCAGGGATGTGATTGGCTAACCCATTGTGCACGTCATATTAAATGGCAGGCATCATCAACAGTGGTCGAGAATACAGACACATGAGAAAAGGCGGTAATTCTTGCAGGGAAAATGGGACAAAGGATGGTTATTCTGGAGCAGATAACGTCTAGGTGTGTTGACCTCCTGGAGGTCATCCTGTCATAAATTAGATTAGCACAGCTATGTGAAAGGTTGAGGGAGGTGGTGAGGTGGTGAAACTACAATTTCTATGACACTACTTTTCTACTAGACTGGTAAGCTAGCTAACTAGGTATCGTTATCTTTCTTGGAATCTGCATAGACAGACCTAACGTTATCTCCACACTACAGCATCTAACGTAACTTATTACATGGCACCCTGAAATACTTGATTGTGATTCCTCATTAGTGTAATGTTATGTTCGTATCGGAGTGAAGATCTTATCACAGTATGACTGAAACAGTGCATTCTCTGGCATTTTGGCAACCAATACGTTGTGTTGTTGCAGTTCTTATCTTTAGACACTAGATGGGGGAAATAATCCACATACTACATATTATACCTTTAATATAATTATTTCCTCTAAAAATAAATTGGAATTGCCAAAACTATTTGATCTCCACAATGTTTTAATTCACTGTCAAATTACAGAACATTTATTTTCCATTCAGAGCTTAATGTTCTTTTCAAACAGAAAATATAAAGAAATGGCATTGACAGAATTATTGACACCGTAGCCAAGGATGAGCTTCATGCACCAGACCCGTTGTCAGGGCTCAGTCTTAAAGGACAATGCTCGTTTTTGACAACCTGGACCTTATTTACGACATATTATAAGACGTTTGACTCACCGAGATCACTTTGGTGTAGTTCGGAGGCATGTAGAAGAAATTTAAAATCCAGCGCGAGCCAGTATATCCATGTAATGGCGGTGGTCGGGGCACTTAGAATGCAGTTTCTTTTCTGCAGCGAAACGGTTGTTTTCATCAATCTGTCTTGATGAATCGCTAGTTGTGCTTACATAGAGCATAGGCCTGTTGTGGTTAAACTGCATGAGGGGGCACAATTATTATATTAAATATTTTCAATAATACAATATGCTATTGTATTTGTGCAGCACTGACATATACTCATTATACTGAGCTCTCTGTCTGACTGACACAAAATGTAGGGCAGTAAAGTTATCTCTGTCCCTTCTTGTATATGTACTGTGTTTCTGGCCCATTCCAGCCTGTTGTCCAGGTACACTCCTAAATACTTGTATGACTGGACCACATGAACATCAACATATTTAAACTGACTGAATGAGTAATTTTTATATATTCCAGGCACCTGTTACTCACCACTGATGAAGTACATTCCGAAGCATAAGTAAATCTCCTGCATGTAATCAAATTATTTCTAACAACCTTTAAAAGTTGACATTTTAAGATTTATACAGTTTGTAGAATAAACAAAGTATTATTTTGTCTTCTTTTTGTTCCTTTTTAATTTCTTAATTATTAGCTTTTTTGTTTTGTTCCACTACCAAAGAAATATATATGTGGACACCAAAATATCTTTCAATTTCAAAAAATTTCTGGAAGAAATTGTGAAATATTTTAGTCTACAACTGTATTTTCATTTCAGTTTTATTTGGAAATATTTTTTCTTGAACCAGGCTTCTAGGCCACAGATACAGTTAACCAAACCAGAAGTGAAACTGGTGTGATGTTTGTTCGTCCTACATAACTGCAGTGACAAGCTGGGGCAGCATGTCGAGCTGTGGGGTGAAGGGATGACCATTCTCTGACAATCAGCATAGGGGTGGAAAAACCCATGACATCATCAGAACCATCTCTTTGACCAAAGTACTACCTGATCTTTTCCCTGCCTACCAATCTGACAGAGTGTGGTTTACCTCAGCTCTTCTCAGTCTGTCGACTGCAAGGCCCCGTTCTCTGAAAACCTTTTCCAACAGGAAGTTTCTGTGAGCTTCAGAAAAGGCAGTTCATTAGCTACTAAACAGCTCATCTAACATCTACTTTGCTCTATTTGTAACTACTAAAATAAAGTGAGATAGTTTCTCATAAGGAATATAGCAAAGGCTACGAAGTCTACGTACAGTATTTTCTCTATCGTTAACATTTAGTGTCAGCGTTTTAAAATTCTCTCCCTTTCAACTTTTCCAACAATGATCAGACACCTCTGTTTTGTCCTGGTTTAGCTAGAATACGTTCTGTGACATCCACACATTTATATCAGCAATGCACTCTACTAGGGCTGTACCAGACTGAATTTTGTGTCGAATCAGATTCGCCTATTCAAACCAGAGATTCAACAATTCTTTCCTCCTTTTTTCCCCCCATATGACTAGGCTGAGGGGAGACCGTGATAGCAAGGGCGGACTTACCCATGAGGCCAAGGTAGGCAATTGCCTTGGGCCCCCAAACTACAAAGGCCCTATAAACACGTCATTACGCAAGTGCCAATCACGGTTCACCAGCCCCCTTGAAATTATGTGGCATTGAGAAAATCACTCCTCCCCCAGAGGTTACATTATCAATGCACTACTCAGATGGGAGTTTCTGGATTTCCGAACTAAATTCAATAGAACCTTGCTTTCTATAGTAGTAGCTTGAAACCTACAGAGGCCTAGATAACATGTCTTTTAATAATGTGTTTTGTACCTATAGGACTGTTTTATATCAATAATGCTCTTTAATATTGTATGCCTAAACATTATGTCTTTTTGATACACGTTCTAGACATTTGCTCATAGATGCCGGCTGAGACCGATTTGATAACATGTTATTTGACCTTTCGTAGCCAGGTATAATGTTACATGCACAATATTTGGAATGGTGTTGGTTGTTTTGGGTACCTCTTGTTTATATTTGTATGTAGGTGTCGATTTATTGGGATGATAATCCCCTACTCTTTATATTTGTGTATATTTTTGTGGTAGACTTCTGGATACGAGTTGACTGCATGGGCTCCTCCCCTTTATCTCTACACCAATGAGCAATGGGCTCTAACCAGAAGTGGAGTATATAAGAGCTGTCAAACTCATTCACACCTATCACCTTGAAAAAGACGCAAGTCGAAACGTTGGTGAAATCGCACCAAATAAAGTGTATAATTAAAAGGTGGCGCGTGTGCTCCAAGACTCCCTCTTTTCATACAGTGTGGTATATTTGGGTTAGTGTTGGTTAGGTTTAGAAGCAGAATTTCCCAAAACAAGATGTAGCGCCAGTGATTGTGAAGCCGCAGGGCACCATAAGAATAGCAAAACTCACCTCTTCAAGAGTACCCGGACCTTAACCTTAAGCACCTATTGTATTTATTTTGCTGTTCGCACTTTCGCTTTAGCACTAGATTATGCTCTTAGACACTTGAAATGCAATTATTGTAAGTCGCTTTGGATAAAAGTGTCTGCTAAATGACAAATTTAATGAATGTTGGCCAGCTGATATAGTGTTACTTACGTTAGCTAACTGCATTTCCAATTTAATGAGTGATAAACATTATCTAACTAAAGCTGGCTATATAAAATACCATTTGTAAATTGAAGAGAGGTTTGCGAATGTGTTAAAATGTCAAAAAATGCAGTAATTTCATCGATTTACCAGAGAGTGCCCCGGAAACATTGAAAATGAACAGGCTTCCACTCTGGAACTAATGGTGCATTCATTTGTGGTCGGAGGTGGCAAGTCGCAAGTGGCAAAATACCTACCTCCGACCTGTGTGCATTCGAGCTATATACCATTATATCACAGTTACCTAGTTATAGCTAGTGCATTCGAGCAACTGGGGGCTGAGAAACATATCCGAATTTGCGTCGAGGAAGTGCGAGTTCATGCGGCGTTTTATTTAATAATTCCTAGTAGCAAGTCGCAATTTGCCACCTCCCAGTTATAAACGAACGCACCGTAATACAGTAGTGTTTTGGAACTTACGTAGCCTCATGACACATGTTACTTCCGCATTCCACGATTACAATAGAAGTCTATGGAAGTGACTCTCTCTCTCAATGGTTATGTGTTTTCTGTGTCATTCACTCTCACTCGACGAGTCAATAACAGTCGCTACGTCTAGCCCACGCTCTGCTGAGTCTAGAAGCTAAGTAGGCTAGCTAGCCTAGAATCTCCATTGTACTCACGGATGCCCAACTTGTTGGTACCAGGAGTTCGTATGGGGTTAGATCTGTTTCAATACTTGTCAATATACACCACGTTTAACAAATATATTTTGGTGATTCACAAATACATTTGTGTGGTTCACAAATAAATTCTTGTTTCACAAATGTTTTTTGGTGATTCACAAATAAATTCTTGTTTCACAAATGTATTTTTGTGGTTCACAAATATATTTCAAACTCACAAACTTGTATTTACTTGCACCTCAGACACGAACCATTCTGGCGAGAGAGACACAAACCATGAAACTGCTGACACAAATCAAAATTGATTTTGAAACAGATCTACCGTCAACCCTATGGTAGTTATTTTTCATAATGTTTGCAAATATATTTATGTGATTCACAAATACATTTGTGTGATTCACAAATAAATTCTTGTTTCACAAATGTATTTTTGTGGTTCACAAATATATTTCAAACTCACAAACATGTGCACCGCTTGTATTTACTTGCACCGCTTGTATTTACTGGCACCTGGGCGCTTGTATTTACTGGCACCTGGGCGCTTGTATTTACTGGCACCAAAAAACATTTGTGAAACATGTGGTGTATATTGACAAGTATTGAAACAGATCTAACCCCATAAGTTCGAGTCTGGAGGTGTTTGCCTCCCACTCCGCATGCCAAATGTAGTCTGGCCATAATGCCTCACTGATGTTAAGATCTCTGCATTGCTGCAGGAGATCCCATGCGGCAGGCACAAAAGGGTGTCTCGACTTGAAATACCGGGGAGGCTCCGCTGTTGCAGTGAGCCTATCGTGGAGCAGGTGGTTAAGCTCCACGGCCCGACAGGTGAGACGTGCTGCGGTTCCTGTGCGGCGGAGGCCAGCGGGCTGGATGCCTGCAAGGATGGGAAGGTTTCCACAGGAGTGGTCACGATGCGCAAGGCTTCATTGATAGGCAGGTCGATGAGGCGGGTGTGAGCGCTACGACACCAAACCGGTGCGCAATATTCACTGGTCAAGTAAACCAGGGCTAGGGCTACCGTATGCAGTGTTTTTGCGCCGGCGCACCAGCCTGATCGGACCAGCAAGCTCTAGGGCTACCGTATGCAGTGTTTTTGCGCCGGCGCACCAGCCTGATCGGACCAGCAAGCTCTAGGGCTACCGTATGCAGTGTTTTTGCGCCGGCGCACCAGCCTGATCGGACCAGCAAGCTCTAGGGCTACCGTATGCAGTGTTTTTGCGCCGGCGCACCAGCCTGATCGGACCAGCAAGCTCCACCAGTTGCTCTCCCCGCCTTTGGCAGCCCAGTTGGTGGCCCTCAGTGGTATGAACTTGTTTGCACTGGTTGACACAGAGATACTGAGCAAAGGTGTGTCACAACTTAAGTCATCTACATACCCTCTCAATCGTATTCCAACAAGGGCATAGGTTTGCGTATGGACATGTCCCTACCAACATTTTGGGAGGCCCAAATTGTCCCTACCAACTTTTAAGCAACCTTGTTCACATTATTTTTGGAGTGCAGTTATATTAGATAATTTAGATGGCCTTCTCATAGTTTGGAAGGACAGAATTGACCATACCATTTTGAGTGAGTTATTTTGCATTATGTTCCGAGTTAGATATTACACCGTTAGCCTACCCTTTTCCTCCACGTGGATGTGCCATCCCAGTATCCTTTATTTATTTTTAATTTTTTTAAACTGACGTATGATTGGCTCATTTGGCTGAGATAGATCGTTGCATTTTTCAAATTTTCGCTTGATCTGAAGACCAACAGCCTTACAGACAGACGCTGTCAGCAAGCCATACAGTTGTGATTCTGACAGCCATTTAGGTACATCCACCACAATGTCGCCTCCCCCTCCGAAGAGGATGAGGGATATCAGGAGCTTTTTCTCCGCAACTGTAAGTAACGTTAGCGTTAGCTAGGTTAGCTAGCTACTGGTAAACTAAGTAGCTAACGTTAGGCAGTAGCCACATGAAAACCAGCTAGGTTGGTGCTAGCTAATGTTACCTAAACTAACATCAGTTGTCTTTCCAATATCAACTGGTGATATAAACTGGATAGCTAGCGAACTGTTAAGATGGCTTCTTTCATCCTTTAACATTAGGATAGCAGCAGCCATTACATTATTATACATTAGCTGCCCACCAGAGATTTAATTGAATAGGACATCACAGCGTCCTCACAACTAACGACCGTAAGTGTCCGCAATGAATACTAGCCGATGGACTATTAGCTATAGCTTTGTCAAACCGAGTCTGTGTTAGACGTGATGCTAATTTTCGCTATATTAAACTCCCATTAACTTATGCTAAAAACGTCAGTGAAATTAAAGTCGTAAGTTTTGATATAAAAATAAATACATTGTTTTAGCCAGACAGGGGTTCTTGTTACAATTATAGGGGAAACTGAATACTCATACGGTTATCTAGAGGTTAGCCAGCCATTAACGTTACTTTTATGAGGGCTCAGGTCTGTTTTTCTTTATACAAGCCCGTCCCTGTGTAGCCTGTTTTCTTACAGTTATCTATTAGAATAGATTTTAAGATTATTTTATTAGTTTATATAATGCTCTCCATAGTAATGCACCTGAATACATGTCAGGCATGCTTTTCCAAGTAGGTCCCTGAGATCCTCTGGCACTGAACCTTTAATGATTCCTGGAGCCAGGGACAAGAGACATGGGGAGGTAACCCAGTTTTTATGCCCCCAGCCTTTGGAATACCCTCCCAGAAAACCTAAGAATGGCTGAGACTGTGGGAACTTTTAGCAAGATCTTAAGACATATCTTTTTAATCTTGATTTTATCATGTAGCTTTACGTTTTAAATAAAGAATGTATCTTTTCACTTTTCATTTTTTTTACTGTTTCCTCTCTTTTACCATATATGATCTGTCCTGTTTTATTTTCTTATTTTTATCTATTTTAACTGTTTTTATTTATTCTATACAGCTCTGTGTGCTACATTTACTTGTATGAATAGTGCTATATAAATAAAGTTGATTTCGACTTTGACTCATCTTTAGGTAGATTGATCATGCTAGATCAGAGATACGCCCACATGGCTTCTCCTATCACTGCTATGCTGATGACACCCAACTGGTCCTGTAATTTCCCCCTTCTGACACACAAGTGGAGCCACGCATAGCTGTGTGCTTGGCTAACATCTCGGAGTGGATGGTGACACACCACCTTAAGCTCAACCTGGATAAGACTGAGCTGCTGTTCCTCCCGGGGAAGGGCTGCCTGCACCGCGACCTGGCCATTGCCATTGAAGATACAGTGGTGACACCAACTTGGACTGTGAGGAATCTGGGTGTGACCCTGGAAGACCAACTGTTGTTCTCCACACATATCACATCCATTACATGCTCTTGCAGATTCCTGCTCTTCAACATCAGGAGGATTTGCCCTTTCCTCACTGACGAAATGGCACAGGTGCTTATCGAGTCCCTTGTCATCTTCCGCCTGGAATACTGCAATTCCCTCCTTGCCGTCAACCCGGGGTCAGACACTAAACCCCTGGAACTTGTCCAGAAAGCTACTGCTCACCTGGTGTTCAACCACCCCAAGTTCTCCCACACAACTTCCCTTCTCCATTCTCTACACTGGCTCCCTGTAGCAGCACACGTCCAGTTTAAAACTATGGTACTAGCCTACAGGGCAATGAAAGGAATAGCTCCCTCAACCTCCAGGCCATGGTCAAACCTGATACCCCCTCCCGACCACTACACTCTGCTACCTCAGGTCGACTGGTTGCCCCGTCCCTCTGAGGCCTCTGCGGTCGAACGACACGGGTCACGGCTCTTCTCTGTCCTAGCCCCGCAATGGTGGAATGAACTGCCCACTAACGTCAGGACAGCAGAGCGGAGAAAATGAGAAAATTATAGCCGCTGCGCAGAACTGGATTGGGGCTGGGCGTTTTGTGGAGGAGGAGGAAGGAGGAGACAAATGACAAAATACATGAGGGTCTATGCCCAGACCCTAATTATTTAAGACTTCTTAAATTAAAAAATATCTTAAGAATCGTATGCCTGAAATCCAAACAGTAAAATATCAGAGTAGGCATGAGCTTGTTCATTCTGCATCACCTGGGGCTTGAACTCACAACCATAGACACCTAGGGAAGGTCATGTTCTTGTTCAGCCAAGTGAGAAGCTGGAAATTTGACCTGAAAAAGAATAAATGTCACAGCTAGATATTTACACCATAGGAATCCTGGATAAACATAATTAGTAGGCCTACATACTGTGATGGGAATGAGTTGTGGGACTCTGGACTGAGCATGGATTCTCTGATTGGATAGATTGGATTGAACACTGGTGGGACTGAATGAGATGTAAGCAGAAAAAAGACTGGTCAGTTGAAGGGATGCAACCAAGATGAAGAAACAATTTACAAATTAAAAAAAATAATAATGTCACACAACACAATGCCTGAGTATGCATTAGCATTTTAATTCTACATCCCCCTGGGATTGAACTCTTGTTGAGCTACCTGCAATTTGAGAAGCCATAAATGGCACAAGGGTTGCATGTAAATGTCACAGGTGCATGTAACATGGGGGTTTCATCAGTTTCCACAAAATATTTGTTGAAATAAAGGCACCACAAGGGGGGGAAAAAACAAAACCAAAGACTAAACCATAAAACCAAGGTATACACTCAACAAGTGAAGAACAAAAGACAGTACAAAATGGCACAGGAAACAGTGGGGATAATGAACAGCTACAGCAAATAATGATTAGACAAAGAACAAAACAGGAGTTACATGTAGGCTTTATATACACAGATTAACAAGACAGGTGGAAACCAATCAAACAACTAGAACAACTAGCAAAGACCTCCGCCTTGAATGCATTTCCTGGCTCTGTGCACGCCAAAATTGAATGGGTTCTAAATTGGCCCATGCTACACCCCTCCACTGAGTTTCTTGAATGGCAGTCTGGTAGTTTTTGTGTAATCCTAGTCCAAAAAATGAATGGACGTGATAGGCTGTCTGGGCCGAGGTTGGGCTGCTCGTGGACCTGCCCTGTAATTTGCTGGGGTGGAGGTAAAAATGACTGGAGGTGAATGGGTGGCTGTATTTGGCCGGCTCTGTGGCACCCTCCTTGCGTCACAGCCAGCGGTGCAATGTGGTGCACTCCGGGCCCTCCCCCTGCACACCCCAGTCCAAATCCCGTATGTCTAGCACCCCCACACAGGGAGCTGGCTTCGTTCTGAGTTTTGTTTTCATTTGTGGATCCGGCCCGTGCTTCAGATCTGCTTCAACATTGAATGGGTTCTAAGGTGGACCATGCTACCTTCCACCAAGTTTCGTGAAAATCAGTCCAGTAGTTTTTGCATAATCCTACTAACAGATAAACACACTCATGCTCACACACCACCAAAAACATTACCTCTCATCCTGCACAGTCGCTGGGGCTGAGGTAATCAGTAGCACAGGTCTCCTTTCAATCAGAGTCAATTTAGCCAGTTGTAGTACTATGGTCCACTATTGGGGAAGGGTTACCAACAATGTCTCTGATTGGTGGAGACATTGCTGTTGCACTGTAGGATTGTGGGTAGTGTATTTTTTCCTGTATGAACAGCAGTAGTTTGAGGTGACAAAAAGAGGACAGACTTCAAAATACTGTCAAAAATGCCTTTTCTAAGATAAAATTCTGAAACATTTCACACTTCATGTCCATGAAAATTGTGTCATCTTATTGAGTGAGAACTTGCAGTAACTGCATACAGCACTATTTACAGTAAAACAGTTTGATGTACTGTGGGCTCAATTTTTTATATTTCAAAAATCTGTGAAGATCTTTGTGGAGGACAGTCTGAAGATGCAGTGTATTAATTGGGGTGTCAGTTGACCAAACAATGTGGGAGATAGGTGTGATAGGTTTACAGTTTTTGAGAAAAACAGAGTGATGGACTTCATAATTTATGAATGAAAAATCTTACTTGGTTCAGTTTACGGTTTGCAAAGCGGACTCTGAAAACAGGAAGTGCTTCCTCAGTCAGAGTGGTGTTTCTGACTCGGCAGAACCATGGAGGTATAATATAACTGGAGACGGCATTGAAAATGGCTGCCTATTCATTTCAATGAAAGTTGCTCACCGGCGCATGAAGCCATTTGACGTAGTGGCCAAAGCCCGGTATTGCAAGTCACCTCACGGCATGCGGCCCAAGAACCTTATTTCCCATGTTAGTGGATGATGATAGATAGGGCTAGAAAAGGAAAACAAAATTTTTCTCGGTATCATTCAGCATCAGAGACCAATCTAATCAATATAAACTTTTAATTCAATGGGGTTTTGTTTGTTTTTGAAGCCACCAATACCTGTATCGAGCCATTTGAAACATGTGCTGTGCACGAGCCTCGGGGACGCTGGTCGCGCGTTCGTGAGTCCTGCGAGCTCGGGAAAGCACGTCACCATAGGAAGACCCGCCCTACTCTGCCTCTGATTGGATAGGAAGTCATGTAATGACGTCGGCTAACATGCTAAGCTTTTAGCAATGAAGCTGCTACGATGATGCTAATCATAGATATGAACGTATGTCTATGATGCAAATGATCATGACATGTGGTTACTTTAGGACATCGTTGGAAAAGATCTAGAGGGTAAGTGGGTCAATGTTGAATAACTTAGCTAACATTATCTAATGTTACATTTCTTTATATTAACATCAACTATATTGATAGGCTAGGGAGCTATGCTAACGGTAGCTAATGCTAACGGCTTAGGGTTAACGTTAGTTAATGCTAACGTTACGTTCGGAGGTCTCAGATGTATTTCAATTTTAACATAATGTTGAGCATGATCAATGTGACATTGTTCATACATTGATTACAGTCTGTAATCTTGTCTGGCATTATTTAGCTATAGTGGGCTGATGCTACTATAGCATTTGCCACATTATACATCAAATTAATCAAGCATAGTTAGTGTTATTACCTGAAGGCATTATTACCATTCAAGTAAGCATGCCATGTATATGCCATGCCTGGAAATCAAATTAATAGTGTAATTCCTCCACATCATAGCTCATTGTACACTGATATAATCATTCTCCTTGCCTTTGCTAATACTCATCTCTTTTATCAAACTGATGATGTCACTAAATCCCACTGTGATTGCTTTTTCAGTCAGTGAACAGGAAGCAGAGCAACCCCTCTCTGTTCGATCACCTGATAGAAGAACCTCCTAGGTGAGACCACACTACAGTACGTTGCTCCAGTAAACATATGAAGACCCAGCCGTATTTAAGCTGTCTTGTCTAATTTGAGCTGTCTTGTGAAGTCCCTGTTTTTCACATACTCCCCCCAACCCCCCCCCACCTACAGATGTGTAGTGCTCTGATCTACAGTCCCCCAAGTACAGGCAAGACCCCAGTGGCGCGGGTGCAGACTAACGAGTGTAGGCAGGGAAACACAAAGGTGTCTATAAGGAAAGGAGCTGACTGCCTTAGAAAGTGGGTTGGTGAATCAGAACACATAATCAGCTCTGCCTTCTCTTTGACCAGGTTAGCCAATGGGGCAACTGTGGCGGTTGGGGGAGGGGGGTATAATTATTGGACAGGACACCTGACCATCATCCTCAGTGTTGACTGAGAGTTTGTGATGGCTGTTTGTTGGTCTCTTCCCAGGTCAACCTAATGAGACCCTCCTTCATCTTCTTCCACAAGATAGACCGGCTGGCCCCAGTACGCTCCAGCAGACAGGACCAGATACACAGGTGAGGCCTGTCTGTCACGGAGCCACCGCCTCGCTCCGCCTCTGGTGTAACTCGGTTCTTCAGCTTGGCTGCGTACTTGATTGATGTTGCACATGGGCGATTGGAACTAAACTAACCTTGCGTTGCATTTGTCTTTCTCTCTCTGGCTCTATCGTGTCCACTCTGCTGGCGCTGATGGATGGGTTGGACAGTCAAGGGGAGCCAGTGGTCCAGTTCCTGTTCATGCTTGGTTGTTGCCTACTCACCTTCCCATCTCCTGCATCACCTGCCACCTGTCTCCACTCTGCCCAGCTGCACCTCATCCCTCATTACTCTTAGCATTAATACCAGTCAATTTCCCTTGGTTCTCTGTAAGATCATCCAGTCATCTACCAAGTCTGCTCAGCTCTTCTGTCTGCCATATTTTAAGTTGTTTATTGAAATTGAGTTAAAGTAGTTTGTATGGGTCAAGCATCCTCCAGTTTGTATGACTCAAGATCTGTTTACTGCCATGTATATGGTTCACACATACTAGAAATTTGACTAGGGTTAAGGCATACACTGGTGACATGTTTTTAATTGTTTTGTGATCACTGTCTTTGTGATATTTTCTGATGACCAAGCCTTTGATCTAAGCAGAGCCTTAGCACATTATGGAGGAACCATGTCCCTTTCTTTTACCGATCCCTGAGAGCAAGACCTGTGAATGTCCTGAACAGTGTGGTGGCCACATTTGTTGGGAATTTGGGTGGAAATAGTGTTGAACATCATTGCATAGTTTGACTGCAATTTCATACCAACATTAAGAGAAAGTGGAGAAGTAGGCTATACCTAGAAAATACTATAGGTGTGCAATTCGTTTGTACAGTCTGGTAGTTAAATGGTTAAAAATGGGCAAGCAATAACATTGGAGGGAAATGTATACTGACACTGATGATTGTTTCAGAAATGGTCTGAGACAAAATAATGAAATGTTATACATCAGTATTGTGAAACACTGAACATATTTTAATGACTGACAAGGAGAGAGGAAACAGTCCAAGTTAATCAATAATAACTAGGCTCACTATGAACAGTGTATTATTGGCTCTGTTCTGACATCAGTGCACAGTTCATTCCACCACTGTGAGGCCAGGACAGAAAAGAGCCATGGCCACGCCAATCTGCCGTAGGGGGGCTTGGAGCAACTGGGGAACCAATCACCTCAAGGCAGCAGAGCTTGACCACAGCCTGGAGGTCGGAGGGAGCTGTTCATTTGCCCTGTAGGCTTGCATCACAGTCCTAAACTGGATGGGACAGCGCAGGGAGCCAGTGCAGAGAACGGAGTAGGGAAGTTTTGTGGAAGAGCATGGGCCCGTTGAACACCAGGTCAGCAGCAGCTTTCTCCAGGAGTCTGATGGCCAACGCTGCAGGATGGCAGCAAGTAGGGAGTTGCAGGAGTCCAGGCGGGAGATGACAACAGCCTGGATGAGCACTAGCGACGAATCACAGCCAGATTTCTTTCCTAGCACAAAGTTTGATAAAAGAGATGAGTATTAGCAAAGGCAAGGAGAATGATTATATCAGTGTACAAGGAGCTATGATGGGGAAGAATTACACTATTAATTTGATTTCCAGGCATGGCATATACATGGCATGCTTACTTGCAATGGTAATAATGCCTTCAGGTAATAACACTAACTATGCTTGATTAATTTGATGTATAATGTGGCAAATGCTATAGTAGCATCAGCCCACTATAGCTAAATAATGCCAGACAAGATTACAGACTGTAATCAATGTATGAACAATGTCACATTGATCATGCTCAACATTATGTTAAAATTGAAATACATCTGAGACCTCCGAACGTAACGTTAGCATTAACTAACGTTAACCCTAAGCCGTTAGCATTAGCTACCGTTAGCATAGCTCCCTAGCCTATCAATATAGTTGATGTTAATATAAAGAAATGTAACATTAGATAATGTTAGCTAAGTTATTCAACATTGACCCACTTACCCTCTAGATCTTTTCCAACGATGTCCTAAAGTAACCACATGTCATGATCATTTGCATCATAGACATACGTTCATATCTATGATTAGCATCATCGTAGCAGCTTCATTGCTAAAAGCTTAGCATGTTAGCCGACGTCATTACATGACTTCCTATCCAATCAGAGGCAGAGTAGGGCGGGTCTTCCTATGGTGACGTGTTTTCCGCCGAGCTCGCAGGACTCACGAACGCGCGACCAGCGTCCCCGAGGCTCGTGCACAGTTTCAAATGGGCTCGTTACAGGTATTGGTGGCTTCAAAAACAAACAAAACCCCATTGAATTAAAAGTTTATATTGATTAGATTGGTCTCTGATGCTGAATGATACCGAGAAAAATTTTGTTTTCCTTTTCTAGCCCTATCTATCATCATCCACTAACATGGGAAATAAGGTTCTTGGGCCGCATGCCGTGACGTGCCTTGCAATACCGGGCTTGGCCTGAAAGCCCATGGTGGCTTCAATGCGCCAAGCTGATCCTGGGGGCTTGGGCAGAACGCCTTATAACGTGAGAAAGGAAGTGACATGCAGTTTCAGGATGAAGAGGACAGGGAAGTGATGTCACACAGAAACAATTTGTAGTTTTAACAGACTGATTCTAGGGGAACGAACTACAAAGTTAGAACAGTCAGGTAGGAAAACAGAAAAGAACAAAATGATGTAGGTGACATTGGTGAGACTGAAATTCCATTAACAAATTCCTACCAGCTCAAAGCATATGGATGTTTCTACTCACCTGGGCCTACATTTCAGTGGTGGTTGCAAAGTGATAGCACGTAAGGCTGATTCCTAATGATTTTTAAATGTTTTCAACTTTAAATGGTTGCTGTAGCGCCACCATCAGGATAATTGGCCCATAATGTCAGTTGAGGTCTTTTGGCATAGGACTGGACATATGTGCAAAGTTTTATGATTTTTAATGCATGGGAAGTCAGACTTCCTAGGAACAATAAGAAGATTCAGAACCTCAGCAAACAAGAGGGACCGGCAGCTGCCCGGCCCCTAATAAATCCATTCTTGACTTAGTTGTATCCTCTGAGGAGTCCAAGATAGGGATGAATTGTACATTATGTACTAAATCTCCAAGAACTGGTTTAATTTATGAGCCACTTGATGGTTTTAGATGTAGACATAGGCCTACACTTTGGAGGGGGTGGGGGTTGTGTACAACTACTAAGGAAATGAACCATCCTTGGTCTCCACTCTAAACTGATTTTGCCCATGACGTTGCATGCTGACTAGATAGACCACTTAGATGGTTTCACTTAAGCTACTCTTCTGTCACCAAGCTGTTGTACATCATATGAGAAAATGCTCTTGGCTCTCAAAGCAAAATACTGGATCATCTGTATAGTCATATGCTATGCGTTTGTAACTACAAATGGTAAGTGCTCAAGATAATTGAGTTGTAACTTTTTGCAACTAGTTGATGAACAATTGTACAGAGTTGGAAATTAACATGAGACACTGTCTGGTGTTTCTTATTGTAATTCATTTTAGTCCTGCTGCTCTTACTGTACATGTCAAAAGATTTTTAGACACCAGTCAGTCGGTGTGCATAGTTACCTTTAAATGGGCTAACATGTTTGTTTAGCCTGATTCAAATGATCCACAACCAGTTACCCCTTTTAATCTCCAATGGCATCATAAAGGTTTGTGTGTCTATGCGTATACACAAACTATCAATTGCCTGGATACAAGGTTAAGGTTAAGTTTAGTGAATTTATAGACCACCATGCCATTACAGTATGTCAGGCACAGTCGGGGTGGATTCAGTTTCAGTTCAGTCTATTCAGAATTAATAAATCCATCATTTTTCAAATGTTTTGTATAAGATTGATAAGTAGAAGAGTTTTTTTGCATCAAACACTCATATGTTTATATATTTAATCTTATCTCACTTATTGTATTGACTGAATTGGAACGGAATTGATCCTAACCTTGGTGTAAGGAGTTATACTGTCTGTAATGTTTCACATTCTGAACATGCCTTACTTCACCCATCTCTAGGGTGCCAGGATATTTGTAACAAATCAACTATCAAGGCTTCACTGGGCTCCAACGTGCTCCTCCCATGCAGCTTTAAAAATACTGTGCTAGGAAACAGCTCCAGTCAGGAGTGGGTGTTGTGGGAAAAAAGTCCTGATCGGAGACTGGTCAATATCACATCCAAGGGGCGGATCAACTTCCTGGACCCCAGACAGGGCAGGGTAAAGGCCTTCCCTTACCAAGGTAACCTATGGAACTACTCCATCCGCATTGACACACTTCAGGACTCCGACCTGGGCTGGTACTGCTGTGCGCAGAGTGATAGATGCCATAGGGTGGAGGTTGTATTTCAGGAAGGTATGTAAATGGTTCCTGCATGATTCTAGTATCGCAAAATGTTGGTCAAATATGTTGTTTCAGACAGAAACTGACTTTGGACGTTGTTGAGTGGTATTGCTGTATGTGTTGAACAAACTTTGCGACATACTGTATGGAACTACTTCTATTCTATGTTACCATAGAAAATTAGGAAGTGACACATTAGGAAACATGGCTACTATTATTAGTGTCTGGGGCTTGAGTCAAAAATAATTGGTATACAGTAGGCTGCAGGAAGTGCACTTTGCATACTGCACATTGTCTGGTCTGTACCTTTTTCCGTTGTCACTTTTTTGTCAAGATCAATGCATCTTTAGAGGGTTGGAGCTGCCTTGTTAGCATAGTATTTCCTGTAATACATAGCCTACATCTAAATAAAAACATCATTTCCTGTTCTAGGTCTAGGTGCATGGAACAGAAATGTGAAGCTTCTGTTCTGCATTTCCGGTGGGGTGGTCCTCCTCATCTTGTTTCTGAGTAGCTGCTGTGTCTGCTATATGAAATTCACACGTGAGAATCTCCATGTACTCTATATCACTACCTGAGTGGTGGCACTTTATTTTACAGCACTGTTACTTACCTCCCCTGGTAGAGCAGTCCTAGGTAGGTACTTTAGGTAGTATGTTGTAACAACATGTACAAAACATTCTGGAGCTTCCCTGAAAGGGGAGTACCAAGAGGTGTTTGCTATTGAGAATTGCAATCAAACCTCGTAAACAAATAAACCTGTTCTATAGTTCTTACTGTGTAATAATTATTTTGTGAAAACACACGTCATACTTTTTATATCATCAAATACATCACTGTCATTACTGGTCCAATCCTATGATGATGTTATTACCTCAATTTAATACTTTTTTTCTGTTTCAGGACATTATGAAGGAAGTCCACCAGACTACGAAAACATCAACTTCAAGACAGGTTGTAACTCCAGGCTCTTGAATTTAATTATTGAAGCCTTATAGTGCTTGGGGTAAATTGCCTCATAACCCCCATCAAAAACACACAACATTCCATTCAATATGACAAACATACGGAAGAGCATTAAGGCCAACAGCAGTTTAAAGTCAGAAATTCTGACTTTTTTTCTCAGAAATTCTGACTTTAATCTCAGAAATTCTGACTTTAATCTCAGAAGTTATGTCTGACTTTTTTCTCAGAAATTCTGACTTTAAAGTCAGAAATTCTGACTTTTTTCTCAGAAATTCTGACTTTAAACTCAGAAGCTTAAAAAAATATAAACTCAGTTGTTGGCCCTAATGCTCTTCCGTACAAACAGCACAAACAGAAACCACATCCGTTAGTGAGTGATTCTGAACACTAAGGTACTATTCTCTATCAGATACTAGTGCCAGTGCCCCTCCTCCTGAGCTCATTGCATGTGATGAGAACGATCGGAGAGGTGAGGAGCAGGAGAGAGGTAATTAACCACACACGCACACACACACACACACACACACACACACACACACACACACACACACACACACTTCCTTAAATATATACTGTATGTTTTGAGCATATAGGGGGCAGCAATGACCAAGCAATTTATGGTGAGTAATGAACTATTTATATTTATTTAATACAGTGCTGTACAGTAGTTCATGCTTAATTGTATTGTCTAACTTTAGGATTAGTATTGTGCCTATAAAAATGCCTGGCAACATTTTTTATTTGTTAATTTAACAGAAAACAATGAGCATGACACAACTATAAATCAGCCACAAGACCTAACCAGAAATGACTCAGTAAGAAATGAAAGTCAGAGAAGACAACTTGGATTCCACAGGGGTAAACCACCATACAAATTACACCCTGTATAACACGCACATTAGTTTTGTTTGTATGCAAAACATTGAATTGATGACTTACTGAAACTTTTGTTCCTTCTCTAGAACTCATTAGCAGACTACGTCAATCAAGTCTTGGACGACGTTACTATGGTTAATCAACATCCTCAATTAGTATTTTACAGCATCAGCATTTGACACTTTTGACAGCATTTATTCTTCTTTTAAGAATAATTCACTTATTTTTATGATGACCCTTACAGTGAACCAAGCAGAGTTGAGCCAACAAGGAAGGTCTCCACTGGGAAACAGCCAAAGAGGTGACAAATGTTTTTATTGGAAAAATGGATGTCATATGAGTAACACTTGATGTTGATGTATTGCCCCCTTACCAATGCAGCAAGTTTTTGGAGAAAGAGAGCTAAACTGGGTTTACTTTATGTGTCTCAAATGTATAGTAGGCTAGTCATGCCAGTAACCCAAGTAAATCATCACAGAAATGTTGCTTCTTTTCCAGAAGGTGACTATGTAAACCCTATCTACAGCAACAGCACGGGCCAACTCAACAAATTGTAGAAGGAAGGTGCAGTGGAGATCATGTCTCACATGCTGAAACTTTGCGTGTTTTGGGGTATTGATTGATGTCACATTTTCAAATGAATGCTTGAAACAGTGCACAGCAGATAGCATTTTTTAAAAGCTTTTATTTAACTAGACGGTTAGACTTTTTGCAGCAATGTATTTCTGTATTTTAGAAGTGGAAAGCCATATGGGTTGCACAGCAGCAAAATGTTAATCTTGCTTGTATCATTAACAGCCATGCTTCATTCCTTTTGTCATTTGTCTGTTGCAGTCGCAGCTGACTTTATGTGACATTATAATGAGAACCATAATTTATGAGAGCCATACTTTATGTGAGCAAGCCATTATGACTCGTAATGCTCATGATTGCTGTGTTAATAAACTGCTTTCACATTTAATGATTATGAATTGTTATAGTTCATTTGACTGTCATGAGAAATAAATGATTAGAATAATAATCAGGCCAATTATACTAAATAGTCATCAGCTGTGCCCGCTTTCCTCTCACAGTAGTCTCTTACAATCAAAGACGAAGAGCTATACTTATGTTGTAATGTCTACTCTGTAATGTCATGGCCGACTGGGATTTAGGAATGAAAAGGAGCCCATAACAGCTAACATTGAATTGTCATCTTTTTTGTTGAACCTCCATTATAATGGCTGCCTTCCAAAGGTGCTAATATTGTTCCATGGCGGCCCCTAGCGGCAGTGGTGGATAGAATAGGATAATACAGAACACAGGATCTCCTTTTGGTAAGTGTAATACTTATACACATAGCCTAGCAAATAAGTAACAGTGAGCAGCAGGCAAACATATGCCGGCCATCAACAAAGTTAAAGTTAAATAGAATATCTTAAATATTGACTAGAGAAACTCCTGGTCTCAAAATCAGATCAATCAATCAATCAATCAAAGCTTTATTTGTATAGCGCATTTCTTACCCAGTGGCAACACAATGCGCTTTACAGAGAACAAGGGAGGTGGGCATACGACCCACCCCTACATATTCCAGCGGGAAGCAAAAAAACAGTATCACCCGGGGGCCAGATAAGTGAGCTGTAAAAATTCTTCCCTAACCCCTCTCAACAAGGCGATCGAGCAAGCTCCTGGAGTATGTTTGTCTACCGGCTAAGAACATTTATAAAGCAATACATTATATTAAATTACATTTTCAGAGTAAGAGAGGCTAAAAACATCATAGGAGAGATATGGCAAATACTGGTGTGTGTTTGCCATGGCCCAGGCCATAAAGCCGGAAGTGGGCTGGTGTATGTCTATGTGTACGTGTGTGTGTGTTAACTAAATGCTACGACATCCACAGCAGACACAGGGGTATCTATCGGACTCAGGGTGGTCTGCTGGTGACAGTGGGGCATCCACTGGACCTGGTTAGAAGATAGGAGGGAGAGAGAGAGGCACAAGGGAGAGGGAAGGCAGAACAGGGTTAGTAGCACACAGAGCCATAAAAGCAACATGGATATTAAAACAGGCAACCTGGAGCAAGCTCCTGGAATATATTTGTCTAACGGCTAAGAACATTTATAGAGCAATAAATAACATTAAATTACATTTTCAAAGCAAGTAAAGCTAAGAGCATCAGGTCCAGGCCTAAGCCGGATGTGGACTGATGTGTGTCTGTGTGTACGTGTGTGTGTGTGTGTGTTAACTAAATACTACAACATCCACAGATAAACTAAGCAAACAGACATCTCCTGGAAATAAAAGTTTGTACTGAATATCTCTTATCCTACAGTCATAAACCATAGCCCAAAATCATTTGTGAAGAAAAGATTTGGAAAAGTAGATCACACAAGAACATTTCCATATTACAATAATCTCAGTTTTACGATCAAAGATGGTTTGAAGAAAAAGTCAGTCACACTTTCTCTTGAGTCTGTTTGGAAAACACACCTCTGAAGAGACAGTCCTTTAAAGAACACACTTAATTTCAACAGTCTCTTTGATATAGCATCGTGGTTGATCTTCCTGCTCGGGAGAAAAGTTGAGGAACACTGAGTGTGAGAGCTGTGAGTGTGTGATTCGCAGATATCCGATGAAGCCATGTTTTCTCTATCAAGGTTACCTCTACAACAAGTATGGCATCTCCTTGTGGAGTGATGGAAATGTTCAATCCCCTCTCTGGGGCATGAAACCACCTGTTTTGGCCTAGATGGTTCTGTAACCTCATAGTGGTTGAGATGACCGTCTCCTACTGAAAGAAAAGCTAGGGATCCAGCAGCCATGGCCAACATGGACCATAAGTCCTTCAACAGACACCTGTAGTCTCAAGGAAGATCTACTGTACCCTGCTACCTGGGTGTGATGCTAACTGCTCACATACAGGTATCAGAACCACCCAATTACCATCTCTCCTTGAATACCATAAGATTTCAAATTGTTTTGAGGTTGCCATGAAACCGACAGTGATGAAAGGCAACCAGATCTTGAAGCTGAAGACCAGCCAGTCACTGGAACATCTGCAGTGCCAGGGCAACTGGTTGGGGGTGTGATGGGTCACCCCGGAACGCCGGCAGTCCAGCCCTGTAGAAGACCAGGGAGCTGGGGATGTTGGCGCTGGAACACTCTGGAGTGAAAGAACAAAATACATACAAATCAAGTCATGATTCAACATATTGCTATATCTATTACAAATTAATATATTTCAAGTGAATTGAATGATAGCACAAACAGCAGGGACTGAGCTGAATAGCCATGCAATAGAGGATCCTCAGGGTGATAATCTTACTGTAAGTTTTAGTTGTCAAGACATGGCACTCCTCTCACCTGATATCCTGGATAGCTTCTCCGGGCTGCAGCTGAGTGCTCTCCCCTGACCACCCAGATTCATACTCTCAGGTTTGCTAGAGGGGTGTTGGAACAGTCAATCAGCTCTTCTTGATGGGTATAAAGCACATTGTGTTTTATGTTTTTGTGTTTTCATCATTGTATATAGTGTATGGTGTAAAAAAGTAACTTCTCCATCAAAGTATCCTAGAAGTACAGAGGTACCAAATATACAGTACCTTACCATGAACACCCAGGTTGTCAGTATCTGACTGGTCCATTGGCTCCTCCACCTGGTCTAAGGCAACTCTACCATCAGAAGTTTTCCTAGCATAGCGGTGCTTGTCCCTGACAAGCTCAGTGTTGATGACGACCCGGTTACTCTCCTAGGAGGTGTATGTGCTGAGCTGTCAAGGTATATGTGCTGACTGTGTAAAGGTCCTCCTCACAGTTGTCCTTGTCCGAGTTGTTGAACATCAGACCAGCAGCCACAGCCCGGTACTCACACTCTAACTTAACAGAATCAGAGCTGTCACAGTGACCACCATGACTTGAAAATCACACAAACAAAATGAAATAGGCCTATGGGTGAAAGAAAAGACTGAGCAGTGTCATCTGAGACCATCTGGGATCAATTTATACACGTTTGTGAACATGATAAACAAACAAGTACCTGTCAGTCTTCATGTTGACCTGGATGAATTTGCCAGCAGATGACAGTCCATAATTGCGGAAACGCTACGCGAGCGCCCTCTTCAGGCAGGTGACAAACTGTCACATAAGTGTCCCCTCTTGGCATTCCAATCCATACTCTTTGGTTTGGGTTTATCAAGCGGAGGTCACACGATCACAGATTTGACCAATGAAAGCGCAAAATGCGTTCTATTGCGGAAGTAACTTAATTCGTTTTGTTGACGAAAACGTGTGGGAAAGGAACAGCTATCCAAACGCCTGAAAAGTCAAATTTAACACTTAGCTAGCCAACTGCTGAATTGTGTTTGTACATAATTATTCTAGGTTACAACTATTCAGCCCTTACCCGCTAGCTGACTTTCTCATAAAAGGTTTCACTGATATTTATTTAGCTAACGCTAACATGTCTAAGCGGACCAGGTGGGACACCAAGGAAGAATCAATCAATGAATCGAAGAACTTGCCTATTTATCAACACAAGTCTAAACTCATACAAGCTGTTAAAAACAGTTCTTTCTTGGTTGTCACTGGTGAGACTGGCAGTGGGAAAACCACGCAACTTCCACAGTACTTGCATCAGGGTGGTAAGTTCAGTTCCTTTCCTTGTATTTAACAAATTTTACAAAGTATACACAGGCTGTGACAATTTCATAATTGTACAATAGTTTTAATAGGCTATCAATCACACATCCACCAGCTCGGCATGCTAAACCATATCCTACTGGAATACAGGTTTGAATTATGTGTAATGTGTGTTACTGCTACTACTTTTCTTTGATGTGTAGGATTCTGGAGGGATGGTAAAATTGGCGTAACCCAGCCCAGGAGGGTGGCGGCCATCACTGTGGCCCAGAGGGTAGCCCAGGAGATGCAATGCAGTCTGGGTAGAGAGGTCGGTTACCAAGTGCGCTTTGACGACTGCACGTCACAGGTGAGAGACTTAAGGAAAATGTGCATGAACTGCAGTGATTATAAGGTGTGTGAGGTGAGAAACTAGTGTATCCCTAAAATTAGCGGTGTGTTTGTGTGTTAGGACACAGTGGTGAAATACATGACGGACGGCTGTCTGTTGAGGGAGATCCTGGCAAACCCTGGCCTGTCTCAGTACAGCGTTGTGATCCTCGACGAGATCCATGAGAGGAGTCTGAACACGGTCAGTATCAGCCGTCACAGGATAGCCTCAAAATGGGAAGCATACAACCCAATTAATGAACAATAACTAGGACTGAGTGCAAGCAGTAGTTTGATGACTAAGACATGTAAGGTAGCGCTGACTGCAGTTATCTTAGTGTTTACTAATTTTACTTGTTAGGTAGTGTTGCAGAAGGCATTTTACAAACTAGGCTTGTTTTTTTTTTGCTGAGAAAACTCCTTCAATGGGATACACAGTGCAACTTGTCCCACTACAATTAAGCAGATGTGTGTTGTGCGCTGCAGGATATATTGCTGGGTCTTTTGAAGAAGACCTTCTCCCACCCTAAAGAGGCCTCCAAAGGTCGGTCCGTCCCTCTGAAGGTTGTAGTGATGTCAGCCACCCTCGAGACGGATAAGCTATCTGACTTCCTAGGTGGATGCCCTGTCTTTACCATCCCAGGAAGAACCTTCCCTGTCATCTCCACGTTTGGCTGTGCCATTGGCCCAAAAGACACTGAAAGCTCTGTCTTTGTGAAAGAGGTGGGTAGGGCCTTTCTTTTCAGCTGACCTAAGGTGGATATTGTAAGCATTTTTTTCATGAGAGATTCCAGCTTTAAGGGATTTTTCTAAGGGACCGTTTGAAATTTATGGAAGGGGGGTCGCTGGAGAACTTGAGAGTGCTTGGAAATAAAAATGCATGATCCTCCCTCTGACAGAAACATATTTTTCTTTGACCCTCCCCGAGATACTGAAAAAAAAGATTGGCCCTCCCCCACCAAATAGGCAATATTCATTTTCTTCTTCTGCTTCATGTGGGTTTCGATGTTTCTCTCCCCCCCAGGCTCGGGGCCGAGGGGCTATCCTTTTATCACCCCGAGCCTGGGTGAGGGGTCACCCGGGCTACAGATATATCCGGGCACACCTCTAGGAGCCATGTCACCGTTTCGTCATCCACAACTGTCAGGCCATGCATTCCATTGGGTGTCCGACATATCGGACAGTCCTGGATGACGTGTTCTGCACGCCACGCAGGATACCAATATTCATTTTAATATGATGTTACTCGAAATAAGAAGACAACATGTCTTCCATTTTTGAATCACCACAGGTTCAAAGTGGCCCTTGCTTATTATACTAATTATGTCATAGGCTACATGTTACTGTAATGTCAGTAGTAAATGAAAGAAGTGAAAGCACGCAGCAACAGCGAAATGCCCTGCACTGAAAACAGATGTCGGTATCTATTCGTTCTTTACGCAAGTAGCTAAATCTTCCCTGTCATCACCAGTAGAGCGCCAGTAAAGCTAAATAAACTTTTATTTTTATGGATTCAAATTTGTATGACCCTCCCCTGGACTAAAAAACAGTAACCCTCCCATGGACTAAAATATAAAAAACATGACCCTCCCTAGTTTTTGTCCAGTGACCCCCTCACATCAATTTTGAACAGTCCCTAACGAGGTTCAACCTTCCATCAACACTGCTAATTTTTTAATACTACTAGTCAAAAAAAATAATGTCTCTGTTGTTGCAGGTTGTAAAGATGGCACTGGATGTGCATACCAGTGAGATGGCCGGAGATATCCTCGTGTTCCTGACAGGTATGGACTAGTAATATATCTGAAATTGAAAATCAGTTTCCACTGGTAATCTCTGTAAGGAGAGATTTCTCATCTAACTTTTTTGTCCAATTGCAGGGCAGTTTGAGATTGAGAAAGCCTGTGACCTGCTGTTTGAGAAGGCTGAGTCTATAGACTACCGCTACGACGTACAGGACAACACAGTAGAAGGACTGCTCATCCTGCCTCTCTATGGATCCATGCCCACCGGTAACTGATGAAGGACTAGCTCAACAACCCTGAGTTGTATAGAGAAATGAGAAACTGACTGTAATACCTACAGTATGTGGAGGCTGGAGCATGCTTTATTTACACCGCTCTGAAGGGTTTGCTTTCAGTTGTATTTCCAATTAGTAATTTGATGACATGGTTTTCTCACGTCACAGATCAACAGAGGCAGATATTTCAGCCTTCCCCACCAGGCATTAGGAAGTGTGTGGTGGCCACCAACATTGCAGCAACATCCCTTACCATCAATGGAATAAAGTAAGTAGGCAGCATTTAGTTCCATATATACTTCACCATTTTATTATATACAAAAGTTGTATGAATATAATGTTCAATAGCAGTGTCAATTTTCCTGCAGGTACATAGTTGACAGTGGGTTTGTGAAGCAACTCAACCACAACTCGAGGGTTGGCATGGATATTCTGGAAGTTGTGCCTATTTCAAAGTAAGTTTTGTAAAAGTTCTAAAGTGACGGTCTACAGGTTGCTGGAAGATGGGACCATAGATGACAGAGTTTATATTCAGTTAAATCAAATTAGAATGATTATTATGGTTCTGTATTACCAAATCAATGCAACTCACTACTGTTATAAAGAATTGCAGTAGGAAACTTGACTTGCGTTTGATGTGTAGGAGTGAGGCCCAACAGAGGGCGGGTAGGGCTGGGAGGACCTCTGCTGGGAAATGCTTCCGGATCTACAGCAAGGAATTCTGGGAGAAGTGCATGCTGGAGTACACAGTCCCAGAAATCCAGAGGACCAGTCTCACTGCTGTCATCCTCACCCTCAAGTGCCTGGGAGTCCATGATGTCATCAGGTGATGCCATCAGCCAGGTTCATCACAGCGCTTCTTTGTTCATTAGAAGCCATTTAAATTGAGTCAGTTTTAAAGGTGCAATAGTCAAGATTTCGATGTAGACCATCATAAAAATAACAAAAACTCTTAACAATGCGAACCAATAGTATTGGGACTCCTGATCGCTTCCGTCTCCCGGCATACTGTGTGGTACTAAAGTCATAAAACGATTGGCTCACAAGCCTTGTTAGAGGTCGGAAACGAACCTCAGACGAGTTCGTCAAAAATGTTCGTCAAAAATGTTACATTATAAATCATAATCAATTTTATTTTGGGGGAAAATTTATTTTTATTCTGCACCTTTCTAAAAGCCCAGTGGATGTATTACATTAGTAATTTAGCTGATGCTTTTATCCAAAGCGACTTACAATAATTGCATTTAACACAGGAAAAGCAGATGTACTACTACTTGCCAGAACTCACAAGTGCATCTCTAGTGCTGAAGGCAAAGTGCAAGAAGAGCAATCTAAAAATACAATAGGTGCTTAAGAGGGAGGATTGTGGTAGTACTTCTTGAAGAGATTAGTTTTGAGCCTACGGAGAAAGATGGGCAGCAACTCTGCTGTCCTGACGTAAGTGGGCAGTTCATTCCATCACTGCGGGGCCAGGACAGAGAAGAGCCGTGACCGTGTCTATCGACCGCCGGGGCCTCTGAGTGATGGTAGCAGAGCATAGCAGTCGGGAGGGGGTATAGGGTTTGATCATGGCCTGGAGGTAGGAGGGAGATGTTCCTTTCATTGCCCTGTAGACTAGTACCAGAGTTTTAAACGATGCGAGCTGCTACAGGGAGCCAGTGTAGGGAACGGAGAAGGGAAGTTGTGTGGGAGAACTTAGGGTGGTTGAACACCAGGCGAGCAGCAACTTTCTGGACAAGTCCCAGGTGTTTAATGGCTGACGCCGGGGCCCCAGCAAGGAGGGAGTTGCAGTAGTGGGAGATGACAAGGGCCATTTCATCAGTGAGGAAAGGGTGAATCCTCCTGATGTTGTAGAGCAGGAATCTGCAAGAGTGTGTGACGGATGTGATATGTGCGGAGAATGACAGTTGGTTGTCCAGGGTCACACCCAGATTCCGCGCAGTCCGAGTCGGGGTCACCACTGTGTCTTCAATGGTGATGGCCAGGTCCCGGTGCAGGCAGCCCTTCCCCGGGAGGAACAGCAGCTCAGTCTTGTCCAGGTTGAGCTTGGTGGTTGTTACATGCCTATCGATAGCCCCCAAGGATGTAACATATGAAAACAACAACAAACTATAAAACAACCGGGTAACAAAGGGGAGTCAGAGAAAAGAGCTGGTCGAATAAACAAATAATTTATTAATGACCGTAATAACAAAAAAGAATGTCATAAATGAGAATAGCAACAAAACAAAACTAGGAAGCAACAAACAGAGAGCAGCCCAAAACAGAAAGAGCAAATAAACTCCTTAACTTAATCACCTCATGTTCCCAAGGAACTATAGCCCACCTGGCTACACACACAACACTAAAGGCTGTAATCAAACACACAGCACTAGGCTGTAATTCAGCAACACACAGCTGGGTTGTAGAATGGCACACCGGCCCTGTCTGACAGGTCCAGCTCCCTCTTATGCCTCTGGGGGGTGACGAGCGCAGTTGCGGCCACTCAGCATCAGCAAGTGCTGTCAATCAGGTCATGAGCCTGGGCAGAGGGAAGATGGCACCCCAGACAACACAAACCCAACCATAACAGTGGTGTTTCGCCATCCACTCCGATGTCAGCCGAGCACCCAGCTATGTGTGTCTCCACTTGTGTGTCAGAAGGGGGAAATGACAGGACCAGTTGGGTGTCATCGGCATAGCAGTGATAGGTGAAGCCATGCAAGCGAATGACAACCCAGAGATGTAGTGTAGGGGGAAAAAAGGAAAGGACCCAGATCAAACCCATGTGGAACCCCCATAGTCAGACTACGCAGTTCCGACATCGACCCTCTTCATGTCGTCTGGTAGGAGCAGCCCATCAGGTAGGATGAAAACAAGGAACGTGCAGAGCCAGTGACCCCTTTCTCCTCGAGGGTGTAGAAGAGGTGGTCTACTGTATCAAATGCTGCTGACGGGTCTAGGAGTATCAGGACAGATAAAGAGAGAGAGTTCGATCACTGCAAGTAGGGCGGTATCTGTCGACTGGCCAGCCTTGAACCCGGACTGGTGGGGGTCTAGGTTATTATTATTATTAGTAGTAGTAGTAGTAGTAGTGGTACTATTATGAATTATTAGTCTACATTGGAATCTTGACTACTGCACCTTTAAAGTAAGGTACTGTCGTAACCAGTTGTTGGTGTGTCTCAGGTTCCCTTACCTGGACCATCCAGAGGAGAGGTTTATCCTGGAAGCACTCAAACAGCTTTACCAGTGTGACGCTATCGACAGGTGAGTTACAGAATTATTGAACATATTTCATTATTCAGTTTCACATGTAGACAAAACTACAGGCACTCAACTACTTACAAAAGATATAGACAGTGCCTCTGCAGACTTGCTTTTTCTTTATTACATTTCTCTGCTAACCAGGATGCTCTCAAACCATCCTTTTCCTCTTTGTGGGCTATAGGAGAGGTCAGGTGACTCCACTGGGGAAGTTGATGGTTGAGTTCCCCCTGCCCCCAGGATTGACACGTGCCTTGCTCAAAGCTGCCTCTCTGGGTTGCGAGGATTTCCTACTGCCTGTGGCAGCCATGTTGTCTGTGGAGAACATCTTCATCCGACCAGGTGATTGAACATTACTCCCATATGCACAAATATAATAGACACTGTATTTACAGCAATATGCATTGTGTTTATAGCACAGTAATTATGTGGTGAAGTTACAGATGCATGTACTCATTAACACATCTCCAGCTTCTATATACTTTGTGACACTATTCAATTCAGGTCAGGATTCCTGTTGTTAATGGTTGTGGTGTTGCGCCCCCTGCAGGTCACCCGGAGAAGCAGATGGAGGCTGATATGAAGCATAGGGTGTTAGGAGCCAAGGCAGGCAGCTGCAACGACTTCACCATGCTTCTCAGTGTGTTTGAGCAGTGCAAGGCCAGGTATGTTACACAGAAACCGTTTCCCCCCTCAGTACTGGTGCAATGGGTCAGGAGGGTATTTTTGTATGTTGCCTTTGTGTATGAGATGCATTATAATTTATAGAAATAAAATGTGATTTGTAGGCAGCTCTGGACGGAAGACAGACTTTGAGATAAAACAATGCTATGCAAAAGTAGTTTCTTCCCATCGGTGCTGATGAAGGCCACTTTTGCTCACTACTCCTGAGCAAGCTCATCTTATCCTGATTGATTATGCGGTGTTAATCATTTCACCCTTCATAAATAATTATGCTACCTTCATGTTGGTCCTCACATTGCAGTGAAAACCCCTCAGCCTGGTGCAAAGATCACTGGATCCACTGGAGGGCACTCAAGTCAGCCTTCAGTGTAGAGAACCAGCTAAGAGAGATCCTCCACAGGCTCCAACAGGTAACCAGGTTCTTGGTGGTGGAGGACTAAATGTCTTTTCCCTCACAGTGCTGTAGATAGAACTTTTTGTTTTGGAGATCGCTGTAGTCCTGTCCATGGAAAACGTTGTTTTTTGGCCTCTTGCATTGGCCTGTTGCATTAGAGATATAATAACAAACACTATTCTTATTACAGTATATGGTAACAACGCTCAACACATTTAGACATTTAGCAACAGCTCAGTAATACACTGAGGCCCAATTAGTTTAAATTAAACCCACTGTAGATTGGTCCTTGGGTCCCTCTGATGTTTGTGCTCACTATTCTCTTGATTAAATGTTTCTCTATGTTTAAACACATGGAACTTGAAAATGAGTGAATTAATGTGTTGTGCATGTTGCTTTTTGTCTAGAAAAGAGACTTCCCTGTGGAGAAGTTTGATGGTAATAAGAGTGAGCTCTTCAGGCGATGTCTCTGCACTGGTTATTTCACCAATGTTGCTAGAAGGTATAGTTTACAACCTCCTAGCTTTGATCCAGACTTCAGTTTTACCTCGCACACCAAGATTACCTTGAAAAGATACCAAGATTCAAATACCAAGATTACCTTGAAATTACTATTCTATTATTTTCCCCATGTCGTCCTCCTACTAGGTCTATTGGGAAGGTGTTCTGCACAATGGATGGACATGGATCCATGGTCCACATTCATCCTTCATCATCAGTAAAGAAATTATTTCTTAACGTCATCCTTGAAAAATCGACATTGTAAATGCACTCTGTGATTGCCTTTAATAGTGCACAACTAATAATGCCAAAAACATTTGATAATTCAACTCATCTCCTACTCTTATGTGTTTTGGCTCGTCCCTCTGTGCCACAGCTGTTTGACCAGGAGATGGAGCTAGACTGGGTCATCTTCCATGACGTGCTGGTCACCTCGCGGGTCTACATCAGGACAGTGTGCCCCATTCGCTACGAGTGGGTGAAGGACCTTCTGCCAAAGCTGCACAAGGTGGATGTGTATGAGCTGAGCAGTGTGGCTAGAGAGGAGGTGACCGACGAGGAAATGGCCAAATGGGAGACCAAAGAAGCTGCTAAAAGACAGACCGGTGAGGGATTGTCATGTGGATTGATTTGCTGGTGAAAGGCAACTCAGTCCTTGATTTTACAAAATGCTCTTAATTTACCTAACTTATATTGACATTAAATTTTGGACTATCTTAGGAAAGTGTTGTTTATGGTTAGCTAGCTGATGTAAGCTTGTCCAATTCACTCATCCATTCACTTGTTTCATCTGAAATTTACCAAGTATTTCATGGAACATTTCTGTCTCTTATTAGAGGGATCTGTCGAGGAGGCCTTGAAGAAACTAGAGAAGCGTAACAATGAAGGCTCAGTTAGCGATGCCCGTGCACGCTACTTGCAGCGGAAAAGAGAACGACAGCAAAGCAAAGCACCCTGAGAGATGAAAATGTCCATAGGCTTAAACCCCCTCCTGCCCTCAGCTGGAATGAGGGACACGTTTACAGGAGGGACCACAACAGATTTGAATCTCCTCAGGTTTCACAACCTCTGAACTGCACAGGGATGCTCTAACAGTGTTACAGGAGAGATTAATTTTTAAATTTACCATAATGTTTATCATAAACAATAATTTCCCCCCACACAGGGATTATTAAAGTATATCTTATTTTAAAACATTTTTTCGCATGTTTTTTTGTTTAGGGGTTGTTGTTTATTTGGCAGAGAGAGATTAGCCTACCTCTGCCAATGGGGATTTGCTCCTCCATGCCCAACCTGGACAGTTATCAGAGATGTATGATTAGGCCATGTACATTTGTTTCTAGTTATTATACCACTTTTGTTGACATTCATTTTGTACATTTGTGTCTCAAGAAATACATGTAATTTGGTGGTTTTATTATGCACCTTTTGTCTATATCCCCCTCAAGAAGGGACATAATACCAAATTAAGTGGTTGTACTTGATGTTCTTTTCACAACAAGGTGCTTTGGTCACTTTTTCATGCCAGGGAGGCCCCCAGTGTGACGACGTCATATCCTGTTTGTGCGCGTGCGTGTGAGGTTGCTGTTCTGTCTGGCTCATGGATGTATTAGTTTGACATGGCCTGCTGAAATATCAGAGATACTTTAATAACTATATATATGAAGCTCCAGCCAAGCAAGCGACTAGTGGGATAAATTAGAATAATTAAACGTGAAAGGGTTATATACACACGCATCTCCAAATTCCTGACGATTTGGAGTTTGACTTAACGTTACATTCACGGAACGACCATTTGTTGTGAACTCGACCAACCCGCTAGCCGTTTGGCTAGCTACTGTACTAGCTAGCTCGCTAAAGTGTGCAACAGCACGCCGCGGTTGTGGGAGGAAAAACAACTCGGCGGGCATTTGTTTTTTGGAAGCTGTGTGATCATTGGCAGAGTTCAATACACCAGCTTGGAGGATAAATAGCCACAGGTCTTCAGACTACTTTGTGTTTTATCAAGTGAAAGTATTCAACGTCCCGGGAAGGTATCTGCAGCTAAAAGACAGGCGGAGTAGTCGAGGTAAGGTGCTCGGATGAAGCAGAACTTGCTGCACCAATTATAGCTAGCTGTCTAGAGTAGCGCTAGAGCAGCAGCTAACTAGCTAGAGACACAATGGCATCGCTAGCTATCTAGATAGGGAACATTAGCTGGCTTGCGGTTGCCAAAATCAAATAAGCTACTATAATGCTAGCTAGCCCAGTATTGTTAACGAAGCAGTAAGACGATTTTAGCGACATGAAGCTAGCATGCTAGCTAGCACTAACGTTAGCTACGCCAATGCAATTATGTTTGTTAGCTATCGTTAGCTATGCTGGCTACGTGTCCTAGCTAACGTTAGCTACTCAGAGTTAGTCCGCGCTGCTGTTTCTTTTCAGTTTCACCCATGGATAGTGGTTAGCTAGCTAATATATATTCCTTCATATACAATCATTATCTTCTGGTTAGTTAAGTTATCAAGCTAGCTAGCTAGCGCCATCTGTCTGGACAGCTAGCGCTAATAGCTAGCTATACGTTAGCCCCAGAACATAATACCCAGCACTAGCTAGTTTGTTGTAGTTTACGCGTAACACTAGCTTGAATGGGGCATGTGCATAGCTCGGTAGCTAGATAACTGACGATTTACTACAAGAACTGCCAGTTATTGGCTAGATAACGTTCGCTAGAATTATCCATCTATTAGCATTATTAGCTAGCTAGCCAGCATTAGATGACCGTCCCCGTGGGCTGGGGCGCCAGACAAGCTTGCCAGGTGTACCAAATGACACGTTATGTCAGTTGACAGTTATCACAAAGAATCGTCTATTCATTGTTATTCACATTAAATTCACACGTTCACAAACTGTTCTCGCTTAATCTATACAGCAATCACCTCTGGTGCAGGTGCACACATGGATCATTGGGTCTCTGCAGTGCGTAATGTAAATGAGCTAACAGAAGCTGTACCAGCAGATGTTGGATAGCTAATAATAAAACAATCTCTAAACCAAGTTGGCAATCCCTGATTTGCAATTTGCCAGACAGAGGGGACCTAGACCTATTGATTTTTTAATCTTTATGAACAGACCGTTCAAATGGAAGTAGCAGGCCCACTGCTCTGGAATAGGCCATCAGGTCAGACTGTCATGCCATGTAAGTCTAAATTATTTTTGACACAGTAACTGATGACAAACAACAAACATTTCAACACCATGTACTTAATCAATTCATGTCATAGATTATGGCACTTTCCCACTGTTCACAGGAGCAACATGTCAGACACGGACTGCGGACCGCAGGCAGGTTGCTCAACACTGGGATTATAACATCACCAGCGAGTGCCATATAGCCTACCCCCATATCTGACCATTTTATCTGCCATTGTCATACAAACGTGACCAGATAGTACTGACGCAAGTGGAAAACAGGAGCAGCAGCAGAGGCCCTCTATGGCTCTAACTAGCTGCGAAGTCTGGAATGTTTTGAACCCAGACTTAAGGTCATGGCAGTAATTATGTTTGTCTTGCTCCTTTGGACCTCGCACTTCTATGTGTCCAGGCCAGGAGCTAAGTGAGAGATGAGACAGAGAGAGGGGAGGGGGCTAAATCTCACCTTGTGATGTAGCTGCTGCATCACAAGGTGGGAATTTAGTGCCCACTGCCCAGGATAACCAAGAGTGGTGCCCATGGTGATGATGAGCTTTGCCAGGATCAGTGCAGGCTAGGGAATGGAAAGGTGGACCGGCAGGTTATAGGGTAGACATGGCTGTAGAGCAAAACACCCTATCCCAGAAGATCAGTCACACTAGGGTTAACTTGCCATCAAATCTCAGAAAGCTGTCTATGAGGGGAGATTATATACGTCTCTGTTTTGGGACATGAATTACTCCGTCATACGGTCAACACCTAATAGGTTGGGCCTAGTTGGTACCATCTCAGTGTTTCCCCTACGATTTTTTTCAGGGGGGTGGTATGCCCCCCGATAGGGATGTGCAGAGTTTGTCATTTATCCAACTATAAAGCGCAGCTTCTGCTAGTCATTTAGGAAATATTATGTGGCAAAATTAAAGGAGTAGTAAAGGGAAAATGCATTTTTAGCCCCATTTTAAGGTTACTTATGATCATATACAATGGTTCAGATCAAAACGTTGACAAAACTAGCACTTTTGAGAAAGTCTGATAATTGCTCTACCACCGTTTTGGATCTGAACCATTGTATATGATCATAAGTAACCTTAAAACAGGGCTAAACATGCATTTTCCTTTAATTTGATTTTTTTTTTTAAGAAAAAAGATTGAAATAATTAAAGTGACCTCACTCACAGTCACAGTAGCCTACTCAGTAATGGTTGGGGTTCTCAAGTTCACCCTCTCGAACCTGATTAAATCGAGAGCGGACAGCGTGAATTGACGGTCATATAAGCCTACATTGCAGGGGGGGGGGCACACATTCTTTATGGTATTTTACTATTTGATTTGGATCATTTAGTCTTTTTATATAGGCCTGCTTAGTATGCCACTTTAACAGTTTGCACAAGACTATTTCCAGGTCCAAGAGCCTACGTCCATCCAAATGATTTAAATACATTAAAAATGATTTAAAAAGATCACAACAACAATATATATTTTCAACTTGATGAAAATGTAATGAAAATTGCACAAGTGCCTTCTGCAATAAATTATGGCCAACACAAAATGGGGATGTTTGACCTGATATACTGTAATCTCATATAATTAGGAAACAAGGCGATTTCGTAATCGGAAGAGAGGGGCTGCATGCGCGTCTGTGTGGGAGAGCCCAGCACTTGACAATCCTACAGTCGCACTCTGAGCTATAAAATGTTCTGTGTTTATGTAATGTTAATTCAAAAAGCTCCCTTTTCACCTGCCTATAAGGATTACAGCTAAGCAAGTGGGCATCTGTGCTGTGATATGGCTATTATGAAAACTCGTCCCATCGTTGTGGGCATGATTTCCGTGCGTCCCGGTAGCGAATGGGTCTGGTGCCGGCCCGGTGGTTGGGGACTGCTGCTCTAAATGACTTTTACTTTTCCAAGTGTACATACAACCATAACCACTTAGAAATGTTAGATAGCTAGATAGCTTGTTGATGATAACAGATCCTCCTGGAGAATCCGTTAACGTAATCCTCCCATCATTTCATGACTCAGCTATACTAACAACTCGTAATTAATCACAAAAAGCCTACCTTATCTCGTAACTCAATCCTGTTTAATCCACTTCATTTAAAGGAAAATGCTCGTTTTTGACAACCTGGACCTTATTTACGACATATTATAAGAAGTTTGACTCACCCAGATCACTTTTGTGTTGTTCGGAGGCCTGTAGAAGAAATGTAAAATCCAGCGCGAGCCAGTATATCCATGTAATGGCGGCGCACGGGGCAGAGGGAATGCAGTTTCTCAAAATCCATTTTCGGCCGCTAAACGGTTGTTTTCATCAATCAGATTGCATGAATCGACAGTTGATATTCCTCTACGCGAGCCATTCTTTCGGTTTTCAAATACGTGGTCTGTAGCCTCTGTAATATGATCTTTACACTGGCTATGCTCCCTCACATTCTCTGCGCTACGATCGGATTGTTGCTGACGAATGACGACGACAATATTCTCGGCACCAACTACGATCGTAGCGCAGAGAATGTGAGCCGGAGAATAGCAGGCTGCGCGCTGGCCTGTGCGCATGCGTGCTGGAGCAAGTGGGGGAGAGGCTTGTAAAGATCATATTACAGAGGCTACAGACCACGTATTTGAAAACCGAAAGAATGGCTCGCGTAGAGGAATATCAACTGTCGATTCATGCAATGTGATTGATGAAAACAACCGTTTAGCGGCCGAAAATGGATTTTGAGAAACTGCATTCCCTATGCCCCGTGCGCCGCCATTACATGGATATACTGGCTCGCGCTGGATTTTAAATTTCTTCTACAGGCCTCCGAACAACACAAAAGTGATCTGGGTGAGTCAAACTTCTTATAATATGTCGTAAATAAGGTCCAGGTTGTCAAAAACGAGCATTTTCCTTTAAGATAAGTCCTTCTTGTGCTGTTTTGCAAGTTAAATCAAACCTGCATGTTGTCCAAGTCCTGTGAAACTGTAGCTCCCCAGCCCTGGACTCTAACATTTGTTGCCCTCAAATAAACACAATCGAATGCCTTGTCTCTGATGCATTGGGCCACCATTCCAGCAATCAATCTTCCGAGCTGCCGCTCAAATGGTCATTTTGTGAAATCATTTCAAATCATCATCATTCCAGATCTCCGTTTTCTATGTTGATCGCTGCCAGTAGCTAGCCAGATAGCAAAGGTGATTGTGATTGACTGGCCTCGCGTCATCAGGCTCTCCTCGGGTGATTGACAACCAGATGAATGGCGGGACAATCATAACTAGTTTTGATTGGATAAACGGTCCCAATGTTAAAATGGCAATGGGATTTCTAATATAAGCCACTTGAGAGCAGGCTTACCTTATGCCCACTTTTAAGCATTTTGACAAATCACAGATTAAGTCTGATGAGGACATGTTTTGTATGTGTGAACTAATTTAATTGGTTGATTTTTCATTTGCCTTGATTTCCGTGAGCCAGAAGCCTTTTACCTGACCTACAATGTTAAGTGAACGACGAGCTAGTTAGACTGCTGTCAACGGCCCATAACGTGGACTGTTTATTTTCATGAGATCTGTAGGGGGTGATGGAACACTACCAAAACAGTAAACACAGATGAGAATGAAGCGATATGGCAGAATACAAGGCACAGTTAAGTGAAAGGCACAGTTAAGTCAAAAACAGTGTGGAAGTCAATTTTTGTGCCTTTCGCTGAAAGAAGGCGTAAAAATCTAGTTTTATTTGGATTTGGTATGGGTATGCCAGGCATACCCTGGCATATAGGAGCAATCACCACTGCTCATGAATACGATCAGTAGAATGTATTTTTTCCATGTCAATGTTGCAAGTTTATATTTGAAACATCTTGAAAAGTTGACAGTTTTCATGCTGGCAATAATTTTCAGCTTCCCAATTTTCCATATATATTGCTATGTTTTTCATGACGACAATCAGATGGTCGTTTTGGGCTGTCATGTCAATGAAAATTATGACATTTCCTTTCACTTTACCGTGGGAAGTTACAGGATTCTGGCCTGGTTCTATTTGTCGTTAATATCTTCATATCTCTGGTTTGTCTTCAGGTATCTTCTAAGCACTTTCGTCCCAGACACCCAGCTGACGCTCTCCACCGACAGTCTCAGCTCCCCTTTCCCCCTCTGCTCCCCCCATAGCCCCACCCTAAACCTCTCCAAGCCTCCGGCCCAGCATGAACGAAGTCAGTGTGGTGAGAGAGGGCTGGCTCCAAAAGAGAGGTGAGCTTGTGTGTGTGAGTGTGAGAGTCCACTTAGGATGTGTCAAACACTCATGCTCCCCACCAAATTTTCTCCTCCCCCTCTTGCTCTGTCTTCTGATCATCATTTTCTCTCCCCTGTCCCCTTCTCCCCTTGCTGTCTCTGTGCACAGGAGAGTATATTAAGACATGGAGGCCCAGGTACTTCATTCTGAAGAGTGACGGCTCCTTCATTGGCTATAAAGAGAAGCCAGAGTTGTCCGACCACAGCTCCCCACCCCTCAACAACTTCTCTGTCGCAGGTCTGTCTTTTAAATGGGATCGGGAACTTCTGTAAAGTTGGTTGTGGTAGTAGGTGTGGCCATCTGAGATAAATTATGCTGTGAATCTTTTTTTTCTGTTGTGATACTCAAAGGGATTCCCTATTCAAAAATATTTTTCATGTACTTCCCGTGCAGAGTGTCAACTGATGAAGACAGAACGGCCGAGGCCCAACACGTTCGTCATCCGCTGCCTTCAGTGGACCACAGTCATCGAGAGGACATTCCACGTGGATGGTAACGAGGAGAGGTGAGGACGGCTAGGACAGAGGAGACACGGGTCGACCCTTTAAAAGCCCTGCTTGATTCTGCTCTCCTTGCCTCCTTCTCGGAGGTCATTTGAGAGGAAGGTTTCGGGGGCAGAAACTTGACCTGCTCTTCTAAGAGTGCTCAAAAGGAGGTGAGGAAAGAAGAGCATGAGCGTGGAGAGACTTGAGATTAAAGGATGGAGGAGATTGAAAGGACCTTTGTAGAAGAGAAAGAGGATGTATGATAAACATGTTCTCAGGCTCTGTTCTCCAGTGCGGCTTGTTGGTTCTCTTTGCCAGTGTCCTAAATTAAAGAGGTTTGTAATTGACCTGATAAGTAATCACTTACTTATCACCTAACCCCAACTCAATCCTCCCACAGTCTTGTGTACAAGCTTTGCAAAGTTGCCAACCGGCACAACCACAAATGTCCCAATCCGATAAGTATGCAGTCTCTGTGTCAGTTAGAATTACCCTATAGGAACGCTCAGCCATCATTATGCCCTTAGTGTCAAGATTTAAAGTCTTATGTTGATAATGATAGCTTTCTTCCCTGCTCGTCCAGAGAGGAATGGATGCGGGCAATCCAAGCGGTGGCCAATGGGCTGAAGACGCGGGAGGAGGATGAGCCAATGGACATCAAGTTTGGTACCCTTACCGACAGCAGCGGCATGGAGGAGATGGAGGTGGCCATGTCCAAGTCTCGCTCCAAAGTGGTCAGTTATGTTCTTACCTAAGAGCTCAGGCAACGCTTCTGAGACAAAACTAACCTTACTTTCTGTTGTTTACATGGATGGAGAGTAGAGATGGGGTCGATCTGATCCGGTATTGGGATTGGGCTCTGATACAGACGTGGTTTGAATTTGAATTTATTGGAAGGATAGCCCCTTGAGATGCAACATCTCATTTACGAGGGGGCCCTAAAGTGGTTCACGAATCAGGCAATGGCCTGACATTACATTGCCGATCCACATACCGATCCTGATGAAGTGAAAGGGGTCCGGTATTTATTCATTCAATCATAGGATAAATTTCACATTCCCCTCCAGCGTCTAGTTCACCAAACTAGTCTACCTGTTCAGACCATTCATTTATGTTTGTAAAGGTTTGGTGCAAAAACATTCTGCTGAAAAAAGTTTAAAGGAGTAGTAAAGTGCAAATGCATGTTTAGCCCTGTTTTAAGGTTACTTATGATCATATACAATGGTACAGATCAAAACGTTGACAAAACTAGCACTTTTGAGAGAGTCTGATAATTGCTCTACCACAGTTTTGGTCATACAATGGATGTGGATGGGCACCTAGAAAAATCTTTCAAAAACATGTTAAACTCTCGATTTCAAAGACAAGAAGCTCACTGAGGGGGTAATTGGTGTCCGTTGGTGTTCTGACATCAAATTCGCCGCAAAGTATGAATCCTGTAGGGTTTTATTGATCATTTTATGAAATCCATTGACTTGTATTGACGTGACCGTTGTAGATGTGTAGATCAATCCGCAGAGGGGATTCAGGAAGCGGAACTATTTACGGTAGCTATTGTTATTGTTTATGTTGCTAGGCTACCTAGTTTGCGGAAGTTTACACACGTATGTGCTGCGACTAAATAGTTCTATGCTAAGTATTTAAAAAAGCCTTTCCAGATGAACTAGAATCTTACTTTATGGCGAATTATATGTCAGAACGCCAACTAACATACTAAAATATCACTGATGTAAACAGTAGCGAGACCATGTAAAGCTTTAAAAACGAACAACACTTTAAACTGAATTCTAAAATCTATAGGGAGCCAGTGTAGTGATCTCAGGACAGGGGTAATGTGCTCATATTTTTTGGTGTTTGTGAGAACCCTAGCTGCAGCATTTTGTACCACCCTCAGTCTATTTATTGCTTTACTGGAGAGTCCAGTGAATAGTGAGTTGCAGTAGTCTAGACAACTGGTTATGAAGGCGTGTACTAGTTTCTCTGCATCGCTACGGGAGAGGGAGGGTTTAACTTTAGCAATATTTTTTAAGTGGTAAAAAGCCTTGCCTGTGACATTTCTAATGTGTGCGTCAAAGTTTAGGTTGCTGTCTAGGTTGACACCCAGATGGCATTTCTTAGACTTGGCAAGTACTGCAAAGTTAGGCTCATATGGAGTGAGGGCAATACGCAGACACTGGTGGAGGTGGGCACTTGTAAGGGAGGCACGTGTGTTTGTTTTTATTGCATTCATATGTGAGAAGCTTGACTCGCAGGTATACGTTGTACCAAACATAGTAAGTAGAAAAAGGGCCAACCTTCTGGTGTTTGGGAACTGGACCTGGTTAAGTGTCACCCAAAACTGCTCACATGACAAAGATCTAAACTCCTGCTTTAAATCAGATGATGCTTGGATGTCGATCAGTTCTAACTGCAGGGAGCCCTCATCCAGTGACGGGAGCACCTGCTTGGCTTCAGCTGCAAACTCTCCCCCAGCATCAATAGTAAAGGGGTCCTTCGTAAATCGCACCACTTCTGCGGGTATATTGAAGTTATCAAACCGCGCAGCAAAGTTATCAATCAGTTTATCGATAAATGCTGTCATTGAAGGGGTGATCTGTTCCGATGACGAGTTGTTGATCAAAACGCGCAGTGTTGGGAAGTGCAGCATTTTCATGGGAGTCAGATTGGTGGAAAACAACTCAAGTTCTTTTAAACCCATTCAGTTTGTCCACTACATCGCTCACAGTTTTGTCCCTCCCTTGCAACTGCAGGTTAAGTCCGTTCAAGTGCTGGAAAATGTCACTTAAAAAACAGACATCTGCCATGAACTTCTCGTCTTGCATTTGGGCTAGGAAAGGGGCGGACTTCTTGTGATGGCAGCCGCGGAGAAAGGCAATGATCTCGTGCCTGAGTTCACAAACTCTTGAGAGCGTTACCCTTACTTAGCCATCTAATGTCATTATGTACAAGTAAATCACTGTGCTCGGCTGACATCAGATAAAAGTTTGCGAAACAAACGGTGCTGTAGGCTTGATGTGGCTCTGATGAAATTGATCAAAGACATTATATTGTCCATAGTGCCTTTTAACTCACCACTTAGCTTCCTGCAGAGTACGCTCTGGTGTATCAGACATAGCTTCCCGCAGAGTACGCTCTGGTGTATCAGACAGTGCAGTGGTTTCATCTGTGGCGCGAGGGCAGCAAGACGAGCGGACAGTCCCTGCGCCCGCCCGGATATGGAAGGGGCTCCATCTGTGACTAGCATGCTGACTCGTTGCAAATCTGGTCCATTCTCGTTGAAAAATGAAACGATCTTCTTAAAAACGATTTGACCAGTTGTTTGTCCCTCCAGTGGAATTAAACCCAGCAAATCCTCACGAAAGCACTCACCATCAAAGAATCTCACGTAGAGACATAGCTCTGCTATATCACTGCCATCTGTAGACTCATCAACAGCTAGTGACATTACCTCAGCCGTTTTTAGCTTGTCCAAAAGAGTTTCGAAAATATCCGTTGCTAGTGCTAACACTCTTCTAATTGCAGTTGTATCGGACATAGGTATTTTCGAGTCGATGAAAGGATACTCTTCTTAACCTTTTCATCCGTCACTACGTCGCCTAGAACATCTAGCATACATTCTTTCACAGTATCTGAATCGATGAACAGCTTTTTCTTTTTGGCGAGAATCCATGCTACGCGGAGGGAGGCTGCTGTAGTCCTCTCTTGCTCGGAACACGAACGGGCCATGATAGCTCAGTCCATTCCTGATTGAACTGGTGATTTTCGTTGTCGATCTTCCTCTTTTTTTTTGACTAAACAGCGCCATTTTTTAGCTAATTTGATGATTGTCCTTAGTCTAGCTATAGTAAACGCCGATCAGCTGCGCGTTGAACTCCTGACCTGAGGTCAAGTTAGTGGCTTGCGTGTACATAGGGAACGTTAAGGCGGAACGGCATCTCTCATTGGAGGAAATTGACTGAGCGCGTTCTTGCCGAAAAACAGCATTCAATCAGGAACAGACTTCGGAAATATCTATTTATTCCACTTGGAACAAAGCCAGTATGCTTGCTGTGTAACGAGTCTATCGCATTATAATTTTAATGTTCTAATAATATTAATCAAAGGGCCAGAAAAAATCCTCCTGGCCGCCAATTGACTAGTCCTGCACTAGACCATTGCCATTTCCAGCCCTACCCACTGTTTTGGCAGCTGTTTTGATTAAGCAACGTTTGGATCTCCATGTAAGCTCTTTTGTGTCTGGAGAAGCACACTGCTTACACACCCATACATTTAACTGTTGCTGTCCCCACAGACCATGAGTGACTTTGACTACCTGAAGCTGCTGGGCAAGGGGACCTTTGGAAAAGTCATCTTGGTGAAGGAGAAGGCCACAGGGATGTACTATGCCATGAAGATCCTCCGCAAGGAAGTCATCATAGCCAAGGTGAGCATTAAGAACGTGAATAAATCGTGTTTGTGTTATTGGGTACCATGCACAACCTTTGCCTCTTGAGTCTCATGCTCTACTGACTGAACTAGCTGAGTATAGGGCATGTCGATCCTGCAGTCCTCTAGCTTTCACATTCAGATCTTGGTACTATGGTATGAAGTTGATGCTGTTTTCAGGATGAGGTGGCACACACAGTCACAGAGAGCAGAGTCCTCCAGAACACGAGGCATCCCTTCCTAACAGTGAGTTCTCTTAACTTCCCTTCACTAAGCGTAGCCAACTCAATCATTTCAGTCTTGCGCCGAGCAACTGCTCTTCCATTGAAGTGTACTTGGATTGAAGTGTACTAATTCTTGTCCCCTCACCCCCCAACACAGACACTAAAATATGCGTTCCAAACACATGA
This sequence comes from Borostomias antarcticus, assembly GCF_949987555.1. NCBI lineage: Eukaryota > Metazoa > Chordata > Actinopteri > Stomiiformes > Stomiidae > Borostomias > Borostomias antarcticus. Next base: position 50,335,602 of record NC_140234.1, on the reverse strand, counting down.
CCGGCTATGCTTTGTGATGGAGTATGCAAATGGAGGAGAGGTGAGTTTTACACAGTCTCTCTCTCTCACACACACACACACGTATATGTGCACTCACACAGCCCCGTCTTGTCAGCTTAGTCTGCATAAAACATGTACCCATGTAGTAGCCTGTTACAGTCTATCTCTCTTTCTCTCTCCGTTTTTCTCTCCATCTCCAGCTTTTCTTCCACTTATCCCGGGACCGCGTGTTCACAGAAGACAGGGCGCGCTTCTACGGTGCAGAGATTGTGTCGGCATTGGAGTACCTCCACTCACGTGATGTGGTCTACAGGGACCTCAAGGTAGCACCATCCTTGAATACCAAAATCTGACCCACATCTTCTTCTTTTTTTTTTACAAGGCTTGCATATTTACATATTCATATCGGTTTTGCTTTCAAGAGTCAACAAACTCCTTGTTTGACATTTGTGAGCTAGAATATTAACAATGTTGTTTGGTTGCTGACTAGGCCTTATGTATGGTCACTCTACTTTCCTTCTCATGTTTCTGGTTTAGCTTGAGAACCTCATGCTGGACAAGGATGGACACATAAAGATCACAGACTTTGGACTGTGTAAAGAGGGCATCACAGACGGTGCCACCATGAAGACCTTCTGTGGAACACCAGAGTACCTGGCACCAGAGGTAACCACCCTGCACGAACATCAGTGAGCAGCAGAAAAGTGGACTTTTAGTTTTTTTTTTTACCAACATTGTTCAAATCCCACTGCTAGCTATTCTGGAATTCACTTCTCGTCTGCTTGTCAATAATTTTCTACCCAGGCCAAGAACTGGAGTTTTTTTTTTCCTTTTGGAAAGTAAATGATTATCAACAGGAATAGGCAGACAGTCTGCAAATAGGTCATTGTTTACATTGCAACAGAAGCAGAGTTAGTTACTCAATGCCTTTCATCTCTTTTAATCTATCAAAATGTCTTTCTGTTCCAAGGTTGAATCTCAATAGTCTTTCCTCAATTACCTCACATCCACTCTCCCTGCCTCCTTCTCAAAAAGCGTTGGAAGAGAAAATCCAATGTCCCGCCTGTTTGACCTTTTCCTCTAATGGGTTTTCAGAAGGAGATAGGACAGAACTCAAGGAAGGACTATTGAGACAAGAGATTTTATTCCCAAAATGTGTCATCCAGTACTAGGACACAGCAGAAGGGACACAGTACCATTACAATGCTTTCTCACAAGCTTCCTCTGACCTAACTCTACTCCCTTCTCCCCCAGGTCCTAGAAGACAACGACTACGGTCGAGCAGTAGACTGGTGGGGTTTAGGTGTGGTCATGTACGAGATGATGTGCGGTCGATTACCCTTCTACAACCAGGACCACGAGCGGTTGTTTGAGCTCATCCTGATGGAGGAAATCCGCTTCCCCAGGAACCTGGCCCCAGAGGCCAAGGCACTGCTGGCAGGCCTGCTCAAGAAGGACCCCAAGCAGAGGTGTGTGCGCCTTGTGTGCATTTGTACATGTGTATGTGTGGGGAAGGGGAATTGGCAGTTATGTGTTTGAGTCTACAGACGCTACATGAGTGTGGGCATTTGTTGATCTCTGCAGTATAACATTGACCCCACTAAAGTGAATTATGGTTAGAATATCTATATAAGACAGCAACGCCAACATTTACCATTCCCAGGCTTGGAGGCGGGCCAGACGATGCCAAAGACGTGATGACCCACAAATTCTTCACCTCCATCAACTGGCAGGACGTGGTTGAGAGGAAGGTGAGTGGCTGGTGACAGAACTGTAGATGAGTGACTGACCAACCAGTGGCTGTCACCTCAGTGTTGACCATAATCGTTATTCCGATAGTGGACAGGCTATCACACAATCGCCCCACGTGCTTCCCCTGGGCTATCAGGCCACCAGTAATATTGGACCCTGTAACTGATGCATGTGTTTAGGGACATGAAGGTCATGGATCATGATGACAAGCATGCTGTCTTTGTTCCTCCCACCCCACAGCTGGTCCCTCCCTTCAAGCCCCAGGTGACGTCAGAGACGGACACGCGCTACTTTGACGATGAGTTCACAGCACAAACCATCACTGTCACACCGCCAGACAAGTGTGAGTAGAGATTTGGCTTTGTTTTTTGCTTCATTACAGACAAAAAATTGTCTTAACATGTACTTGTGAAGCAGATTTTTGTAACTTTTTTCTTTGTGTACTGAATTTCCTGAGTTTTCTCCCTCTGTCTTTACTTGCCCCAGACGACAGCTTAGATGCCGAAGACCCTGACCAGCGCACGCACTTCCCTCAGTTCTCCTACTCTGCCAGCATACGGGAGTGACCTGTCTCTCTCTTACACTCTCTCACACATACACACACACACACACGGGCGGGCAGGCTATCACACAATCGCCCTGCTGGGGAATTGGGATGACACATACAACTTACACAAGACACACTCACTCCTCTGTACCCCCCTCCCCCCACACACACACATAAGCGCTGACAGATCAATGTGAAGACATGGATCCTAGAGCATGACACGAAAGCACGCAATGGATGACTGACCTCAGCAGGCCCCATGTGGATAGACTGGCAGCCTCTTGTCTCTCCAATGGAGCTGCCCATAGCCTTGCCTGAAGGACCCCTGCCACACTACACTGGGCACCACATCAAAGCAGTGACTTCACCATAAACGGGTTATGCCAGCAAATACCACACCGCCACCAGCTGAATGCATGCTACACCAACCAACTGATACACACAGACTGACACGAAAACACACCGATCCTCCCATAGACTGCAGATGAAATACCTTCATGGGTAGAGGGGGAAAAAACAAATAAGTAGACTCAAAGTAGAAAAGAAAAAAAGGATTTGGGAAAAGAAGAAAAAAAATATTTTTGAACTAATTTTTCCTTTGATTGTTACGGTTTTAAAAGCCATATTTCTGTGATTTTTTACAAGTGCTCTTTCTGGAACTTGCTGTTACAAATCGTGTTGGGACTGTTCCTACAGAGGGAAAAAGGATGAGGGAGGGGAAAGCGGAGGTATAAAACCTCAAGGAGGGTAGCCATTTCTCTGCTTGCACTGTATGTGAACTTGTGAATACATGTGTGTGGGAGTATGTGTATGTATAAGTGTGCCAGAGAATGTATGAACAACCATTTGAATCTCAACATCTTAGCATGTTTGTCTGTACGAATGCATATGTTTTTGATTCTGCACGTTGGCAAAAAGAGGAGGAGAGAGGGGACACTACATAGCACAGTTAATGAGATTTTAAAGGGAAAAAAGAGCAGAAATGAGAAGTTATAGCTCGAGCAACCAGCTGGTTTTTGAGAGGCTTATTCCCCTAGCGGTTCTAACAGACGGGATGAAGACTAGAACACTCCGTTCCAGATCAACAACCCTTTAGCCTTAAACCCCCGCTATGTGCTTTCCCTTAGGGGATCCCAGTGGACTGGTCGGGGTGTAAGAAATATGATAGGTCTGGCTATGCAAGACTATCTCCACACTTAGTTTTGTGGTGTGCCAGTGCTGGAGAAAGGTCTGGCTGCAACCCATTATCATTCTGGAATGGAGGGTGGGGGGGCGACACAGTGTATTTCTTTAAACCAATCACAATCGTCTTGGGCAGTGCTAAGTTGTTTTTTCCATGGTGCCCTTGCAAAAAAAGTGTCAGGGGATTGAATGTGATTGGCGCTGTTTGAATTGAGTGGCGCCAATGAGAGGCTTATTCCAAAAACCTACATCCTGAGAGTCAGACTAGCAATATGATGGCAATTCCAGTCAAATGGAGAGCAATCTTTGAGCTATATTACCACATTGCTTACACCTGTGAAATCCCCCATGCTGTCCATAGCAGCTAGGCTAGGGGTAGAGCTTGATTTGGGATGAGGCAGAGGAGTGATTAGTCCCCTTTCGGAGACCTGTCTAGATGCCCACAGCCGTTAAAGTTTCCAGTAGCTGTCACTCCCTCCCAGAGCAGGAATATCCTGGAGAATAGCTGTCAATCGTTCGTTCAATCATTCATTACCAATTTTTTTCTCTGTGATGTTTTTGTGATGTTTTTTCTTAAAGATAAGCAATTGAATGTTTCCTGTATTTAAGAATGAAAACGGTTAAATCATGGATCAGTGATTGTGATGAGGCCAAATTTGACTGACTCAGTGGAAATTTTTACACTTAAATTCTTCCACGATCGTTATGTTTTAGGGTCTTTTGGTTAGTATGTGTTTTTTCTTAACCTTTCAATACTTAAGTAATTCGCAAAGTCCTTTGTGAGGACTACATAGGCTAGGACCACCTTTGACCACACCTTGTACTTGAGTGTGTGAGCCCATTCAAGTTAGCAGATAGAGGTTGCACTGAGACAACCATGGTAGTCCACAGCCAAGTGTTCGGACAAAATAATTTTTTGAATCTCCTTTTGAATAGATGCCTCACTCAAGTAACATCGAGACCACCTTATTTTTGTTTTGATCCCTTTTGGTCCACCTATTCCTTAAATATCTGAAGACACATTGTCTCATTTAAGTATATATATTACATAAAAATATATATATTAAAAAAGTTTCAAAACATTGTTTTCCTTTTGCTTTGGTTCTTCATGTAGACCGTGAGTGTGTGTAAGTTATGCCTGTCATTGTGTGTGTGCGCGTGTGTGTGTGTGAAGAAGAGAAAGTGATGCTTACTGCAGCAAGATTGAAGAGGATTACTGCAGACCCACGAGTGGCTTGAGGACTCAACCTGTTGCTAGGCTATAGTAGTCTTCTGAAACGGCTCTTTCCTGAAACCTTCGCTTCACAACGTCTCATCTCTGGCTGCTCACGGCCAACGTTCAGGCCCAGTGTACGAAACGGCAGGACCGGATTTCAAGACGATATTTCTTTGTTGGGACTGACTCTCACGTTGCCTTCAGTCTGCTAGGGGGTGCTGTTAGACATTTTATAAAGTTGGCAGTTAAGCTGTATACTGCACCTGTTGCTGTCCTTTGTCAAGAGTAGGCTATTACACATTTACCAACACCCCTGAACCGCTACTGTAGGACACACAATCAACTAGCACTTCCACATGGACCATCATGTAAATACCAAATAAGGCTTGATGATGAATGCAGCATTTGTAGATGATAAATCGGCAGCTTCGTAGGATCTGATTTGTAGCTTTACCCTGATTACCTTGCTTATTAATTGTATTTTGAATGTGATCAACAGTCACGAATGTCATATCTAAAATGCTGATGTACCAAGAATAATTTGCTTTTGGCCGAGTTGAGGTGGAGATGGGTTGGAGGAAAGCAATCTTTTTTGGGGAAGGCTACGTCCTGGTAGACCGTTTCAGCCTCCCATTTCAAGATTTCCCAATGTAACAGGCGATGCCTGCTACATTATATGGTAGCTTATAATATTTGCAATTACTATAAGCCAGTAAAGATTTTTACTGAATGATGTGGTGTCTCTTTATTATGGTTATTTTTTGAGTTGCTTTCAATGCACTGTATTGGCCAGAATAATACAAATTTGGTACTTAATGATATCCACGTTCTCTAGAGACTTATAAGTAAGCTTACTCTCCTTGCCTCCTCAAAACGAGTAGAGCATTCTCTACCCTTCTGACTGTCTCCAATGCCTTTAGGTGGAGAAAACAGAAAGGGACACCGGGAAAGTTAATTTTGAGATTCGGGCATATCTCAGACACAAAGGCATGCAGACAACGGCAAACTACAGAATTCAAATCTACCAAGATATTACACTCCCAGAAATCTTCTCTCTTGAGGTGCTCTTCGTATAGGATAAAAAGTCATGTAATATTTGAATTATATATAGGTGTCGAGTAATGGCTCAACCTTTAAAGATAAAAGGTAGACAATTAAGTTCAATAACTTCACATTTCTGCTAGATATTACACAACCACGAAGCACACAATTTACTGTAGGCTATAGCCTACCAACCAGTTAGATATTTTAACTAATTCAGATTCAGTTTTTTATTTAGCCAAGTAGGCTTGCACCTACAGTATGAGGAATTTGCCTAGGTCTGTTGGTGCATGACAATAAAATAAAAGCAAAATAAAAAGTGATAGGCCTACAATATTCAAGAAAAATGTACAAACTATAGTGTCAGTGGGGGTCTTGTGCCTTGTTGAAAAGTTCAGTTGCAGTCAAAAATAAACAATTTTTGTGCCTAGAGGTTTTGGTCCTGATGGACCACAGCCTCCAGCTGGAGGGGGTATGTGGTTCAAAGAGTTTGCCATCCCTGCAGGTCCTGGAGGGATGGCATGTTGCAGCCAATCACCCTCTCAGCAGAGCAGATAACATGCTGCTGCAGCTTTTCTCCTTGGAAGTGGCAGCAGCGTACCTGATGGTGATGGATGGACTCGATGGTGGTGTAGAAGTGTACCATCATTGGCTTTGTTTAATTTCTTCAGCTGCCTCAGGAACTATATCCTCTGCTGTGCCTTCTTGGTGAGGGCTGATATTCAGCACCCATTTGAGGTCCTGGGAAATTATGGTTCCCAGGAAGCAGAAGGACTCCAGTCCCCCAGGGTGATGGGGCGGAGGGCTGGGTTCTTTCTGAGGTCCACATCTCTACTGTCTGTGCACATCACGTGAGAGGGTCTCTATTGAAGAGACCATCATCAACCTGACATATCATATCAAACGAATACACATTAGCAGGCCATATTATGGAAAATGTATCTGATGTAACTGATCTGTTCAGACGTTTCATAAAACCGATTGTCACTAATGAAATGAAATCGGAGAACGCCTGTTGAAGTGTGGCGTGCATCCCTCAAAAACAAACGCTTCAGTGACACGTAAATGCAAATTAGGACGTCATCCACACCCTAATTAGCCTACCACGTGTGTAGCCTATATTAGCTGGCATTTTATAATGGCGACATCTCTCGCATTGCCGTTCCTCGTGGATAAGTAGCTGCAGGGCCCGTCGACTGAACTCGCTGTCTCCGGCTCCAAACATGGCCAAGACCGGGTTCTGCGATTCTAAGCCTCTGCTGGACTTACCCAAGAAGGTGAGGAGCTCGAATGAGGCGTTAAGCGTGTCCAGAGAACAAACATTTTAATACGCACAGGCATAGGCGATTTTACCCTCTAAGAGTAGGGGGGGCAACATTTTGACGTGAGAAAAAAAAACAGTTATGCCGTCTCGTCCCATCTATTTACAAAGAATACCAGTTGTGAACAGTATGCTAATAAGAAATCCGTATGACAATTCAATATGTACAACGCATCAAACTTCATCTAGACACCACGAGCATGTCAATATGACTTTATGACCGAGCACTAGGCCATACCCAACATCACAACATCAAACTGCAACTGCCTGCTGGTGCTAGCTTCCTCACCGATGGTGATGTTGCTAGTGCTAGTGCTAGCTCCGATAGTAAATTGTTTTTATAGCTCTTTTTGCCATTGTGAGCAGGTTGGCTAGTTGTAGCTTGTTGAGCACTGAGCAGTACAGTCAGATCTCATTTTTTTCGACGGACGAGTTGTGCCATTAGTGGATTATGAATATATATATATTTTTAAAGGTAGCCTAGTTTAAGTAATAAATTCACTTTTAAAATGAATGATGATCTAACACAAACTAGTACAAACCACAAGTATGAATTTAATAATTGTGTTAATTAGTAAAAAAAAAAAAGCTAGCTTAGCTTTTTTTTCTTTTCTTTTTTTACAGTGCAACCCTAGTAGCCTACATCAGACGTGATGATTATGATGGGCATGGAAAAACAATCAAACTATATTTACTTATTTACAAATTTGTTTTTTTTGTTGCTGTATAACATTAGCTTTTTTTTCTTTTAAACAACGTAGGTCTGTAAACCTAAAGAATAACGGAAAAATAATATAGTCTACAGGGCTTAATTAAAACTTAACCTAACGTCGCAGTATAGGTAAACTAGCCGTTTCTGACAATACGATTGGTTGTTGCGGGAGGGATCCCAGCGCGTGTGGTGTGTGTGTGGGCGAGCGAGGGAGAGAGGACGTGATGGCAGTTAAAAAGGTTTTCTCTCGTCGTGACTCGTGAGCTGAGCTCGCTTCATTGTCAACACAATAATTCCCCAAATGACCAGAAAAAGTAGCTAGATTTGTCGCTAGTCGCTTTTCATTAAATAAGTCGGCAGGGGGGTCTGGAAAGTCGCTAAATCTAACGACAAAGTCGCTAAGTTGGCATCACTGGATGCATCCTATAGGCTACAACTCGCTTCAGAGATGGCTTGCAGAAAATGTAGGCTGCAGTCAGTAGATGGATCCCACGTCTTCTTACTTAGGGAGATGACCATTTGCCTCAACATTCTGTATAGGTTACTTTGCCTTGTCCCTCTAGCCTTGCCTTGTCCCTCTGTTTTTTTTGCTTCCCTCTGGAATATGTAGAGAGTGGGTCGTATGCCCACCTCCCTTGTTCTCTGTAAAGCGCATTGTGTTGCCTCTGGGTATGAAATGCGCTATACAAATAAAGCTTTGATTGATTGATTGATAGCACTATCAAATGCATTCATTTTCTCAAGTGCTTACAGGACAGGAGTCAGGACTTGACCCCCCTATAGATCATTACCTGCACTATCCTCCTCATGTCCAAAGAACATTAATTGAAGTTGAATTTGATTGGAGCCATGTGGCTAAATTATGACTACTGGATGAGCTGACTGTTTGGGAAGATGCTTACTATTTTATTTTCAGGTGGAAGAGAGGCGTGCCCCCCTAAGAACTTGGGCCAACGCCTGCCCGCCAAAAGAGCGCTGGCAACCCTTGGAGGGAGCGGAGCCCAGGGGGGGCCACTGCAAGAGTGAGCCACAACACAGATGGGTACCTAGCCATCCTGCTTCAGCCTGGATTTCTCCCTGCTCCGTTTGCCCTTTCTACTTCTTCCCATTCAAGCTATGATGGCACACATAGTAAATTTATCATAAATACACGTATTTTTATACTGCAATTTTCCATTGTGTGTGCGTGTGTGCTGGTGCAGGCACGGAGGCTACCTGTGTCAACGGATGATGGCATAATCTCCGGCTTCCGTGAGGAGGATGGCCCCACTCGCTCAGGTTATACCTCATCCCCTCTCCACTGTGTAGCAGATCTTTTGCAATGAGCCCACATGTCCTCCCTACTATCACAATGAATGGGTGACATTTCTCATGTCCATTGAATTTATAGTCGGTCAAAATGTGGTCTACTGTTCCTGCTATGATCAGTGGCTATAGAATGCCCCATTACATAGCAATGTTAAATAATCAAGGCCCTGTCCTGTGTGTCAGACGGGTATACAGAAGAGGCTGTGCTGCTCTTCCTGCACGGCCTCCAGGCCCACCACAGCCTGCAGATTCTAATGCCCGGCCTGCTGCGTCACGAGATGGAGCAGGCCATGGTGAAGCTGGGCCTCATATACGACAAGACCTACGCCTGGGACATCTTCTCCCACATGACGGTGACCCTCGCCAAGCGTGCACTGACAGCCCATCGCTAAAGCTGTTCCTCTGTCCTGTGCAGTCGAAAGTCATAGCATGGTTTTTGTTATTTGAAAGACAGTTATTAAGGCATCAGCAACTTGTCACTTTCTGATCAGGTTTTGATTGTTCAAATCATTCCAGAATTAGTGTTTTACACTAGGGATTTGTTATGGTGCCATTGCTTGACTTCCTGTTCTACGTAATGGTTTGTATTCTTTGTCGACTCTGTACTATCCTTCCCCAGCAAAATCAGTTGCGCTATACCTTCCCCAATGCAGACCTGCCACGGCCTTTCACAGACACCACCCGTTCCATCCTGGTTGACTGGCTCATTCAGGTCCATGTGAGTACTCTACTCACTTTCTCGAGGGAGGAGAGGGAATCATTGGGGTTATAGGGCACAGATGTAGAGTGGAAAACATGATCCATCATAGTAGGTTAACGCTAATACTGGATGGCTTTCAATTCAACTAAGTATGGTTTTCAAAACAGAAAGGAAGATCCTAGAGGAAACTACTTATGAGGGCAATTGGTATGCAGATGACTGCTACTCCAATTTTGAGCTACATGGGTTAGGTTGTTTTCATGCTTTTTCTCTCTTCCAGGAGGTCTTCCATTTCTCAGAGGAGACGCTCTACCTGTCCATCCACCTCCTCAACCGTGCTCTCCGCCAGATCAAAGTGTCTACTGCCAACCTGCAGCTCCTGGGCCTGGTTTGCCTCTTCCTGGCAGCCAAGAAGGAAGAGTGTCTTCTCCCTGAGGTACTCTGACCTCCATTTTGTGTTGATAAGATGAGCTTTAAAAATCCCTGAATGGGGGCAAGGTAAACGGCCCGATCATCATAACTGAAGACTGCTGGCACTAATTTGTGAAATGACTTATCTGAAGGTATTTCAGCAGATTGGGATTTTCAGGCTGGTTCTCCTCTTAACATTTTTATTAATTGGTATTTAGGAGTATTCAGCAAATGTCTTACTGTCTGGTCCTCTAGCTGTGTGCTGTCCTCTACTTCTCTTCCTCCAGGTGTCTGAGCTGTGTTTCCTCATGGACAATAGCTACACCAAGCGGCAGCTGCTCCGTATGGAGCGCCGGGTCCTCTGTGAGCTCAAGTTCGACTTGTCACACAGCCCGCCCCTGCACTTCCTCCTCATCTCTGCCTCTGTCGCCCACTGTAGTGCCAAAGTGAGTCAAAGCTCATCTTACCTCCTAACAACACCTACAGAACCCACCCCCCCCCCCCCCCCGCCCTCCCAATAAAGCACTTGGTGATTTTGCACTTCAGCATACACAGCTCTCTCTACTGCTATTGCCCCAGGTGGTGTGGATGGCTCGTTACCTGCTAGAGCTCTCACTGCTGGAGGGCCAGTGTGTGGTGTTCCTACCAGGCCACCTGGCAAGTGCTGCACTCTGTCTGGCCCGCATGGTTCTGCAGGAACCCCCCACCCCAGAAGGCGAGACTGCCTGGTGCATTGCCTCCAGTGTTAACATAGGAAGGTGTGTAAAGTGCTTTAGTCATGAAATTCTGATAAACGGCAAATAGTCATGAAATAACACGTGACTCAATCTGCAGTTGATCGGTCATTGTCTGAAAATGTTGGGTAGCTTTGGCGATTTTTACTTGACAGGTCGTTGCAGATCACGTTTTAAAATGTGCAGGACGGCTGAGCATAGCGGACCCGTGCTTTGACAATGATTATGAAAATATGCACTTCACTTTCACCCTTCATGATTTTGTGTTCTCCTTCATGATTGTGTTCTCCCTTTTGATGTTGTTTCAGTGAGATGGAATTGGCTTTACTTTCTCCCATCTTATTTTGACCCTCATGTTCCCCTCAGTGAGACCGCCCTTCTGAATTTAATGCACATCTTGGCGGGGGCTGCAGCCTGTGCGCACAGCAGAGAGACCCGAGCCACATTCATCAAGTTCTCCACCGCAGAGACCATGCATGTCAGTAGCCACCTAACCCTGCAGAGCGCCCCCTGTCTGCTGGGACTGCCCCCTGCGCACACCTGACAGCCTGATGCTCCACAGGGGTGACTGTACAGGAGGAGGGGGATAGTGGGCTTATGAGGGGCTAGTGCTGAGGGAAGAGACTTCAGTATTGAGAGAGGCACAGTGATTCATATAAACAAGGCTGTCGATGAATGAACTGCAGCCTGAGCCGTTACCATAGGATCTATGTATGCATGGACCCTGATGTACAGAGGTGAGGTGTGAAGTGGATGGAGTGTCTGGTGCTGATCTCCAGTGTTTGGTTCTACATAAATGGCAACCTGTTCTGTACTGGTTGGTGTAACACTATATTTTTATGCTCTTATCATGCTATGGATTTTTTGTATGTATAGAAGAAAGGTTGTTTTACTGTCTAGTCATTTAGTGGGGAGAGAATGTTGCATCTTTCTGTAAATGATTTTAATGTGAAAATAAAATACTAATGTATGTTGCTTAACATTTTCTGGATGGTTGTTAACTTCCACCAAACACTATGACTGAATGGGTGTACTGTAGGTTACTCAAACCTATTTGCTAAAACCACGCCCCTAGTCGTTCCGCTCTTATGCGCTCACCCGTTCATTGTCGGAAGGGCGCCGACAACGTTTTTAGTGATGATACTTTTGTTGCGTTTTGTAGGCGTGTGTTTATAGTTTAGATGTGTTGCCAACTAATGTTTCTTATGGTTCTGGCTTTCTGGTTTATACGTGTAGAATGTGTAGCCTACATATCAGCAGCCTGAGCCTATGTCTTCTACTACCACCGTCCCACGACTAGTGTAACAGGCTATCCGTTGCTCCCCTCTGGTGGTCAGATATAAGTAATTCCTTTATCGCTACATCCCCCTTTCTATTTAAGATGTACAGAACTAAATTAAAACTATAGCCTATGTATCTTGCGTGTGGATCTTTTCAGCACAGGTGATGAGTGCGTCTGCTCAGCTGGTGGTTCAGCGGAGGGGGTGCAGGATGGATCTTCCTCATCTGTCTGCTCTTGCAGTGTCTCTTGTTCTCAGAAAACTCCTTTGATTTTTTTTTTTTGATTTCTCCAGGATGTGACCATCCTCTGCTCTGATGGTGTAGGATCTCAGACTTACTTCCTCCAGAACAGTGGCTTTCTTACTCCAATTGTTGGAATTTTCGAGTCTCACTGTGTCATGGCTTGCCAGTGGCACTAGGCTTCTCGATGACTTGTCATACTGTACTGTAGTTTACGTTTTGTCTCTTCCACAGATGCTTTTGTTTCACCTCTTTGTATTTCTTTTGGTCTTTCTTTTGGTCTTCCTTTTTTCTGCTTTACCGTTCGACTGGGCATACAGAAGGCTTGAAGTCACGTCGAAAGTCAGTCTTCTACGAAGGTCTGAAACTGCAGCTATAGCATGTCACTGTAGACGATCTGGGGGGTTCTTGCAAAGATGGCCTTCATGTGTCTCTACATAAGTACATGTTCATAAGCAGCAATATCTCTGAGTTGTTTGACAGATAGTCAATCTCCAGCAGGTAATTATTTCGTCCCAGGTGGAAGAGGTCCCAACTTTCTGCCATGGCTCGTCTGGTAAGTCTGTGATTGCCATGAGCTCTTTTGGCTGTTTTGAGTGCTACTTCACACAGGTCTCACAGCTTGAGACCATCCTGTCGATGTCTGCATTGATTCCTGGCCAATAAACCACTGATTTTTCCATACCGAGGTGCCCCTCGTGCAACCTTTTCAGCATCTCGGGTCTCAGTGACTGAGGAACAACAATCCTCCCTCCTAAGCACGTATTGTATTGTATTGCACTGTACTTTAGATTGCTATTCTTGCACTTTGCCTTTAGCACTAGATTATGCTCTTAGTCACTTGTTTTAGAAAGAAGATGCACTTGTGAGTTCTGGTAAGTAGTAGTACATCATGCTGTAATGTATACTAGGTGCGCTGGCTTACAGCCACGCACAAAAACACTCCCAAAACATGTTTGACGGTGGGGATGGTGTTCTTGGGGTCATAGTCAGCATTCCTCCTCCTCCAAACACGGCGAGCTGAGTTGACGCCAAAGAGCTTGATTTTTGTCTCATCTGACCACAACACTTTCACCCAGTCCTCTGAATCATTCAGATGTTCATTGGCAAACCTCAGACAGGTCTGTACATGTGCTTTCCTGAGCAGGGGGACCTTGCGGGCGCTGCAGGATTTCAATCCATTACAGCGTGGTGTGTTATCAATTGTTTTCTTGGTGACTGTGGTCCCAGCTGCCTTGAGATCATTGACAAGATCCTCCCATGTAGTTCTGGGCTGATTCCTCACCATTCTCATGATCATTGAAACTCAACGAGGCAAGATCTTGCGTGGAGCCCCAGACCGAGGGAGATTGACAGTTATTTGGTTTCTTCCATTTGCAAATAATCACACCAAGCTGCTTGGCGATGGTCTTGTAGCCCATTCCAGCCTTGTAGAGATCTACAATCTTGTCCCTGACATCCTTGGAGAGCTCTTTGGTGGACAGGTGTCTTTTATACAGGTAAAGAGCTGAGATTAGGAGCACTCTGTTAAAGGGAGAGGACTAATTTGTGTGCCTCGTGGACATAACCAGTCTGTGGGAGCCAGAAATCTTGCTGGTTGATAGGGGATCAAATACTTATTTTACTCGATCAAATGCAAATCAATTTACATAACTTTTTTGAAATGTGCTTTTCTGGATTTTTTTTGTTATTCTGTCGCTCACTCTTAAAATAAACCTATCATTAAAATTATAGACTGATCATTTCTTTGTCAGTGGGCAAACATACAAAATCAGCAGGAGATCAAATAATTATTTCCCTCACTGTAGATCAAGTCCATGGTGTAGAGGCAAAGCCCCCTCAATGCCCTTTTTGGAGTATGTGCATAAACACCACCTAATATTGCACTGTCTCTAATCTGTTTGCACTGTCTCTAATCTGTTTGACAGAATCCTATCTGCAGGCACAGGTTTGTAGACTAACACAAAATTCAGATGATGGCAGTGGGTATGAGTGAACATAGCCAACAGGTTTACACATTTTCTGAGATATTAGTGCTCCCACAAGGACCTGTGTATTTATTTGGACAATCATTGTCTCTTATAAATATAAAGTGCGCTCCCACGCATAATGACGATTGCCTTTCCACTCCATAATGTTCAGGACTCCGTGGTCTTCAATTTGCAATATTCACTTATTACACAGTGCAAACAATTTCTAGCTGTAAATGTCATGGACATTATATGCATGATAAAATAATTATTGTGAAATAAACACAGCTGGACAGAGGGACATAAATAGTATCAATGACTTTATGAAATACACTTGCCAAATTTACAAAATAATTTCGCTAAATACAGGTGCATCTCAGAAAATTTGAATATTGTGTAAAGCTCATTATTTTCCGTAATTTAATTCAAAAAGTGAAACTCATATATTATAGATTCATTACACATGTAGTGAAATATTTCAAGACTGATTGCCTCCATGCCACGCTCCATGTTGATGCAGTAATTTGTTCAAAAGAGACCCCAACCAAGTATTGAGTGTATAAATGAACATAGCCTACTTTACCACCATAAAGATTAAAACAAAAAAGGCTTGAAATATTTCACTTTGTGAAATGGATATAGAATACATGAAAGTTTCACTGTTTGAATTAAATTACGGAAATAATGGACTTTTTCACAATATTCAAATTTTCTGAGGTGCACCTGTAGGCTACATGTGAAATCCTGTACATGTGAAATGTACATGACATCACTAATAAGGACGATACCCAACAATTTGTCAGTGGCCAACTTTTGTGAACTCTCATAAGATTGTGGTTTCCAATACATCAACAAGATAAATGATTAGACATTTTTTGACATCAGTGTTTAGTTGAGCACATCCATTTCTGCTCCTGACATCATCTGCTGGAGCTCAGCCTTCCTCTTCCGGGTCAGTGGGAGGTCAGGGTCAGGCTGACACAGACCCCGGAAACGCTGTGGAGCGTGAGGGAGAAGAGGCTCTATCAGAAAGTCACAAAAGTCATATATTGCTTTATTGTGAATGTTCCCCCCAGCCTCCCCCATATGGCCCCTGCTCCTCCCCACCTCTGTGAGGGTTCCGGGGCCGGACACGAGACAGAGAAGAGCCCACCCAGGCACCAGCAGTATGGAGGATAGGGCCATCAGCCAGCCCATCATGTAACCCCAGGTTGGATACACATACCAGCGGTTGAAGGTCAGGGGCTGGTACTCTACTAAGGAGTAGATGAATGACACCTGGGAGACAGGAAGGTATATCGCACATATTAATCCAATGGAACTGTGGAGGTATTATTATTAAGTAATGCAATAGGGTTTTTGCTCCACATTGCTGCCACCTACTGGACTTGAATTATGTAGGCTATACATGAGTCCCTCCCCGACTTTGTGGGTGGGAAATGAAGCCCTATAAGTGAGCTTGGAATGGTGTGACTTAAGTGCTGATCATTTAATACTTTTCAAACGTAATTAGCACACATTATAATGTAATTGATATCTGCATTGATATAATGACAATATTTTCATTACTTTTCAAACAAAGCTTCTACAATTACTCACCAGTGAGACTAGTGGGGTGAGGTAGAGCCAGCAGAGCTTGAAGAAGGAGTTTGGTCTCACTCCTGTCATGTCCTCTATGATAACACACACCCTCTCGGCCCCTGGAGGGAGGGAGGGATGGAGGGATGATGGATGGATGGATGGATGGATCTTTGCGCAATGGTTTCAGTTTGACTAATATCCTGTTCAGAACCTGACGAAACTGACTAATTGGAGAAATATGACTGGAGTTTTGACCTCTAGACCCTAGACCTATCTAAAACAAGCAGTACATAACAACATAAGCAATACATAATTTATTCAGGATTGGCTGACCTCTCGGACTCACCAAATATCCATCCCAGAGCTAGGGACTCGAACACAGAGAGGAAAAGCAGGCATGTTCCGTTACAGGCGTAGTAGTCAAAGAGCTGGAACACGTACATACCACCCTGAGAACAAGAGAAAAGAGATTGTAATAATAGTACACAGATGACTGGGGGTTCAAAACTACAGTTGGTCACACATACACACACACAGTAGCAGTAACCTCCCCCCTCTCATGTCACACTTTCCGTGGTGACAATATGCTCTGCATAGCCTTTAGAAGTCCTAGATTGTTATCATCTTAATGTTTCACTTCACTGTCTATTCTCGGTAACACTTTCTGTGAAGTCCATGTCTATAACGCATTATAAACATACTTACAATGCGTCATAATCTGCTTATAACACAATATAATTATAGTTATTTGCACTCCTAAATATTCATAATGCTTCATAAAAAGAATCCTAACACATTATAAAGCATTTTATAATGACATAAGGTCAAGTGTCATGAAACTTCATAATTGCTTGTCACTCACTGTTATTTTTTCCTCAAGGATCATAATGTATTATAATTCTCATAGTTATAATACATTATAATCATTTAATAATGCATATAAATTATAAGTTACTCTAAGCGGTCATTTTATGCATTACGTAAAGTGAAAAAAAACATGATATTCACCCTCATTATAATGAATAGCCTACTAACCTACCTCTGATATTTTTTTCACTTTACTTAAAGGTGCTCAGTTAAATTTTTTTGGTCACTAGATGGGGCAGTAGTGCAGCGTATCAGATATAAACAAGTGGGCGTTTTCATTCCATACGGTGCGGTTCAGGGGGTGGGGCTCAGCGCCAGGCCGGCTTCACTCATAATAAAAAGAAATTCTGCATTTGCTCCACAGGCACTACACCGTTGGCTATATTTTCTGTACAGAGAGTCATGACTCCCCTGGACCTATTTATTGCATATATTGGATTTTTTTTTTACAAAAAGTGCAGTAAATTGAACAGAGCACCTTTAGAGCACACAATGACCACTTATATTGACTTATAACCAGCTTGTAATGTATATCTGTCTATACCACAGGGATTTGCCTTACTTTATTTAAAGCACACAATGACCACTTAAAGTAATTTACTGTATAATTACATCATCATTTATTAGACCAGTGATTATAATGCATTCTAAAATGATTATACTGTATTACAGCTATGAGAATTATAATGCACTATAATCCTTTAGGAAAATGCCTGTGAGTGACTAGCAATTATGAAGTATTATGACACTTGACCTTATACAAGTAATTATAAAATGCTTTATAATGTGTTGATTCTTTTTATAAAACATTATGAATATTTCCGAATGCTTGTAACTAAAATTATACAGTGCTATGAGCAGATTATAATGCATTATAAGTATGTTTATAATGTATTGTAGACATGGGCTTTATAGAAAGTGTTAGCAAATTCTCTCTCTCTCACACACACACACACACACACCTCTGTGACCATGATGAGCTGGCAGAGGAAGCAGGTGGAGCAGAAGAGGAGGAGGAGTATTTCTCTGCGCCTGGCTCTGCGCAGCACGGTGGGAAACAGGTCTGTGATCGAAGTCATCACCACCTCCATGCAAACAAACTGGGGAACATAGGGTACAGTACATGCATAGAGTCATAACTAAACTACCCTATGCCCACAGTATTGAGAACAATGTATGAAATGTTGTGATTTCCAGGTTCCCTTTGTTAAGAATAATAACATATCAAATGGTAAATGAACTGGACTTATATAGCGCTTTTATTCAAAGCGCTTTACAACGGCCTCTCATTCACCCATTCACACACCAATGGCGGCCAGCTGCCATGCAAGCCGCCAGCCTGATCATTGGGAGCAATCTGGGGTTCAGTTTCTTACATCCTGAGCCACAGCCGCCCTCCATATCACAATGATATGTATCATATCACAGTTTGGTAGTGTGTAGCATCTTACTCTTCCAGGGTGACTGTACCGTATGTGTGTGTGCAGTGTGTTGTATCATACCTGTGTATCCAGACCTAGAAGGATGATCATGATGAAGAAGCAGACTGCCCATAGCTGGGGCACGGGCATCATGGCTACAGCTTGGGGATAGGCTATAAAAGCCAGCCCAGGGCCTGAGAGTCAAATTAAAGGTGATATCAGCCACTGTATTTGATTAATCTTTACCTAAGTGGTGGTCTTTGTTAAACTATTGTGCAGTACCTGTTGGGTCCCGTGCCCATTCTGCACATGCCCTTGAGGTGCAAATATGAAAAAAATAATCATGCAAGTGTAATGGAGTACATGAAAATGCATTATCCCGATTGTTTGTTTGTTTTTTGTTTTGTTATAGCAGCTGGCAGTAGTTTCCATTTATATGCATTTCATCCATCAAAATAGTCCTGGTTAAAAAAAAAAGCCATTTTCATATTTCTACCTCAATTTTTACTTGATCATTATAAACCATGTGCGTGCATTCCAGGTAGCACAACATGATGTAGCCTACTGTAGCGAAATAACAGGAGTAGTGGCCAGATTCTACCCACTGTCCTACAGTGACTCCGCTCCAGGTCTTGTGTGTGTCGATCATTATAAAAACAAAAGCCATGAGCGCAACATGATTTAGCGAGATAACCGGACTAGTGCCCACATTCTACCCACTCTCCTATAGTGATGGTAGGCAGAGAAGTGAGTTCCATTCTAGTGGTGCTGCAGGTCTTTTGTGAGTCCTGCCCTAGCTCGGCTTGAGAACAGAGTTACAAACTGGGTCCTGGTGTCTATTGGCAGCAGGCTTTCTGGGAACGGGCCGAAATGAGCAGATTTTTTGCAGGGCCGCTGATCCAAACAACTTCACACACACTTGGGTCCTGAGCAATACACCTGCCTCATATCAACTTCATACAGTGGCCAGTTGTCGAGATAATCACGTCACAGACATGCATATGTGCAGGCAAGTAGATTTCCTGGAATAGTAAAGATGTTTAGTTTCATTAATTGAATAAACAGCTACTTTTTGGGTGCAATACCTGACTCGGCCACTTCCTTGATGGGGACGCCCTGTTGATGAGACATGAACCCCAGCACTGAGAAGACCGCAAAGCCAGCCACAATGCTAGTAGCACTGTTCAGCAAACACAGGCACAGGCAGTCTCTTGAAAACACAAACACAGTACACATACTCAGCCAAAAATAGATGCACAGGTGACTGACTTTCTGCACTCCACTCTCACAACAAACACTATGTATTCAAAATCTACCAAACAATGAACCAGTCAAAGTCTCATATCTATCATTTCTGATTCCTATTAAAAAAAAGGCACACAATGCTGACATACTTGTAGCAGTTGTTGTTGTAGGTGTTGTAGCTGCCCAGTACCATTAAGGATCCCACACCAATACTGTAGGAGAAGAAGATCTGGGACCCAGCCTCCATCCAAACCTGCACACACAGCACAGTGATGAGAGCCTGATACACTACCTCTCTGCAATGCCCACTGGATTCAACAATGAGAGACAGAAATAATTTGACATATTATGCATACAGCTTTTCTAATTTACATTTCACTTAGCTTATACTTGATGAGTTCTTGATCTTTTAGAGACTTCAATATTTTTACTGGTCACAGATTTCTTCTGACAGGCTGCTCTAATGTCGTATTTCTGGTGCTACTGTATCACGTGACCAGTTGTGTGTACCTGAGGGTCAGAGAGCCGTGAGGGCTCAGGGTAGAGGTAGAACATCACCCCCTGTAGAGCCCCAGGCAGAGTGAGACCTCGAACCAACAGGATCAACAGCATCACATAGGGGAAAGTTGCTGTGAAGTACACCACCTGGAGAGAGGCCGTTAGAATTGACACACACGCTGTGGTACCCGGAGAGAACACCCTGGTGGCTGCCCTGAAAGCAGTGAATGTCCAGACAAAACAGCCGGGTTAACAGCCCTTCCAAGGGTGTTTATTCACAAAAAGGTTAACAGAAACTGCCTCAACAGCTTTAAGGGGAAAACAATATCACTGGGGTTCCTTCCTGGACGCGGTATGGGTTAGCGGCACAGCCATCCGGGAGCCTCTAGGTCCTCTCTACCAAAAAGCCGACTCCAAGGTCCTGGGTCCTCTCTTTTGAAGGCTCCCCAGCTCGTTTGCTGATAAGCCGCATCTAGTGTCCCCGGCGACTGGGGATCTGACATAACGACCGTCAATTACCTGTCCTAGAGGTCTGAAGGGGCGGGGCTGAGCTCTCGGGGTGCCACAACGCACACGCACACACACACACACACACACATACACACAAATACACACCTTTCCTGTAGATTTAACTCCTTTCCAGATACAAAAGTAGCAGATGACCCACATAGTGATGAGACAGAGTAGGATCTCCCACCGGACACTGCCTATTTCCTCAATCCCCCCCGAGATGGCCAGCACGCGCTGCCTGGACAGGAAGAGAAATCACACTGAATATTGCTATAGGCAGGCCCACCACAGAATAAAAAAATATAGGCTATTGATAACTTGGTTATTACAATAAGCATTTGAGATGGCACATCAAAACTTGCATTTGGAAAATTTTGAGGTGTTTTCCCAAACTGGAAGAGTGAAGAATGTTCATGAACCTACTCCCAGAATTCGGTGGCAGCGGAGGTTGAGTTGGCCTGGTATGTCCAGTTGAACGACAGATTTCGCGAGAAGTCCACACAGTCATCTGATATGATAAAAGACAATGCATTGGTTCTTGCTTGCGATACAGTGAGTTCCATTTATAAATTAATATGTAGCCAGTTGATCATAATATAGAACATGTAGCATGCATTGTCTAAATGTAAAGTGCACCTGCATAGTGGAGCAGAGTCTAAGTAACCAAAATCATACAATTAACTAGAAATGGTGCTCAGAGAGCAGAGACCTGTTGGCTTTTGAGGGTTTTTTCTTCTGTTGCTCTGCGTTGTGTATTTTTTTTGTAAGCCTTAAAGGAGTAGTAAAGAGAAAATGCATGTTTAGCCCTGTTTTAAGGTTACTTATGATCATATACAATGGTTCAGATCAAAACGTTGACAAAGCTAGCATTCTCGAGAAAGTTGATAATTGCTCTACCACCGTTTTGGTCATACAATGGATGTGGATGGGCATCTTGAAAAATCATTCAAAAACATGTTAAACTCTTTACGAGAACGATTTCAAAGACAAGAAACTCATCTAGGTGTTAGTTGGCGTTCTGACATATAATTCGCCATAAAGTAAGATTCTAGTTCATCTGGAAAGGCTTTTTTAAATATTTAGCATAGAACTATTTAGTCGCAGAACATACGTGTGTAAACTTCGGCAAACTAGGTAGCCTAGCAACATAAACAATAACAATAGCTACCGTAAGTAGTTCCACTTCCTGAATCCCCTCTGCGGATTGATCTACACATTTACAACGGTCGCTTCAATACAAGTCAATGGAATTCATAAAATGATCAATAAAACCCTACAGGATTCATACTTTGCGGCAAATTTGATGTCAGAACACCAACGGACACCAATTACACCCTCGGTGAGCTTCTTGTCTTTGAAATTGAGAGTTTAACATGTTTTTGAATGATTTTTCAAGATGCCCATCCACATCCATTGTATGACCAAAACGGTGGTAGAGCAATTATCAACTTTCTCGAAAATGCTAGCTTTGTCAACGTTTTGATCTGAACCATTGTATATGATCATAAGTAACCTTAAAACAGGGCTAAACATGCATTTTCCCTTTACTACTCCTTTAATAAAAGTTGCAGCACCATCTAATTATGAACCACGATGTTAATAGCCTTCTTGTTGTGATAGTCATTGATGAAATCACCCAACACGGGATTGGACGTGGCGACAGATGATAGATTTATTGTACAAAGATATAATTACATGGAACACTCGGATGTTTCCATAGTCTCTCTCTCTCCCTTCTTCTCTGCTGGCTGCGGTGCGAAGTCAAGGCCTTAGACTTCCCTCCCCGCATGGTGTTATCAGCGTGTCTGACTGCTGGGAGCAGCAAATTTGTCCGGCTGAGTCGCCTACCGTTTCCAAATCGAAGTCTCAAGGTTTGGTTGAGACGTTAAATAGTGCTCTCTCGGGCCACCCCACACGCCTAGGCCTGCCCGTTTAGGGCCTAGTGAAGCTAGATTGGTGGAGGAGTGACCATACAGATGTGTCACCTGTCACCCTAACATGATGTCTTAATCACCATTGGTTGTCAGTCTATGTTGTGTCTGGTTATAGTGTCCCATAGAGATGTGTCATTAATATCCCAGAGGAGAGGCCCCCCCTGTGGCCTAAGTGTGACCTCTTGACACCCACTACCCCGAACGGCCACAGCAGCAGCAGCAGCATCAGCTGTCTCCCTCACTCTATCGACTACACAGTGTCCACGTGAAAACAAACAAACACATGAAATCAAATACATAGCAGTAATACAGATGTTAGAGACATTTCTCCCGAGATTCTTCAGACCCTGAATGCAGTTCGTGGCCCCGTGCACACCAAAATTGAATGGGTTCTAAATTTGCCCATGCTACAGTACATGCCTCCACTGAGTTTCATGAAAAGCAGTCTTGTAGTTTTTGTGTAATCCTAGTCCAAAAAATGAGGTGAATGGCCATCCAGGCCGTGTTCAGAGGGCTCGTGATTCACTGGGGCGGAGGAAAAATGATTGGAGGTGAATGGGCGGCCCTCCCTCCGCACACCCCAGTCCAAACCCCGTGTCTCTAGCACCCCCACACAGCGAGCTCACTTCGTTCAAAAAATGAATGTAGATGAATAGCCGGCTGTGTTTGGGTGGTCCATGGACCCGACCCGTGCTTCGGATCTGCTCCAAAATTTGATGGATTCTACGTTGGACCATACTAGACCCTTCCACAGAGTCCAGTAGTTTTTGCGTAATCCTGCTAACAAAAACACACACACACGCATGCCACCGAAAACAACCTCTCGCCCTGGGCTGTCACTGGGGCGGAGATAAAGATGATATTCCCTTATTCTCTAACAGTTATCACGATCACAAACAATGTATCAAGCTGTGGAATATTAGATCAATTGAGTTTTAAATGGTGAACAGGTACCCCGTTTGCCAGTGTTCCAGTGAGTTTAAATTGTGAGCTGCTTCCACATTTATATATACAGTACCAAGATGGGGCGCCACAGAAGGCAACCATTGCGTTTTGGTGCACCCTGTTTTGAAAAATATAGACTTGTCCTCATCTTCTGTTTTGTAGTTTATGGAGACATTTCTCTCACTGCTCTTGTACTGGCCATAGCTGCTCCTCTCTTCCCAGCGACCTGCATCTGATCCTATAATGCCGTCCTCACCACCAGGATGCGTTGGCTGCCTCCACATGAGACAGAAAATCGCCAAGCTGGAAGGTAGAATAGCCATCCTCCATCAAATCAAAGTGGATAAACAACTCATCGTTCTATTTTGTGGAGCTCCGCCCCACAGGGCAAGCTCCTATTGGTTTGGGAAACCTAGCCAGCTACAATTAACTGAAGAATACAAACCCATACTGTACACACACCTGTCTCCAACCATGTCCGGTGCACCACTGTATAAGCAGGCTGCGCCTGCACAACTGCTCCCCAAAACTTTCAGCTCGCAATAAGACTGAGAAGTAAGCAGCGACTCACCGTGGAGCCGGCGACGTCCCTCGGGAATCCGCTACCTAGTCTACCTGAGAGATTCTGCGGTTGCGGCACCCTCAACAGACATCCACTCTGCTTCCTCAGCATGGAGCTGCAGCACGCCACGGCGGGTCTGGTGTCGTCTCCTGACTGCCAGGCCTGCACTCTTCTTGAGCCTATGGAGAGGCTCCTCCAAGCTTACTTCTTCGAGTGTCTGCCACCACAGCTGCCGTGGAACGAAGATCCTGTACCTGCAGAGGGCAGCTCAGTTGGGGGTGATGACATTGGCATGCTCCTCCAACAGCCGGCGCCAATGCTGTCCCTCCCACCGTCTGATGAAGAAGACGATGGCTTTGAGGCAGACAAAGATTCAGCCTCAGAAGCCCCAGCTGCGAGTGGTTCTTCCTCCAGTAGGCCCGGGCATGGGTCCTATGACCGCAACCTTCCCAAGCTGCTGGAGAGAGCCCTGCATCATCATGTTCCCTCCCTGGAGGCTGTAGCTGTGACCGGGCTGCCTCTCTGGAGCTCTGTCTGCTATGGGATGTCCTCCAAGCCTGCACCTTGTCTCCTCCCGGCGATGCCTGACCTGGAGACACTCGTGGAGGCAGAATGGGCCCAGCCTGCTACACTGAGAGCTCTGCTACGTCCCTTTGCGAGAGCTATGAGAGCTGCTTGCTGGAGTGACGTGATGAAGGCTGGCTCTCTGCCACTGGAACCTGACATCGCCGCCATCGTGGTGCCCAGCTCCTCCACCTGGGGTTCAGGCAGAAAACCGCTTATGTCCAACCCCAAGGACAAGACCATTCTGTCCTTGGCGGATAAGAGATACACGCTGGTGGCGCAGGCTGTTGCTGCCACCTCGTCCATTGCCATGCTAGCCATCTACATCAGCCAGCTGGCTAAGGATCAGGCCCCTTCTTTCTTGCAAGCGGAGCGGAGATGGCTGAAGCCACAGGGGCTGTCGCCCAGCTTGTGAGAATCTCCGCCTCCTGCCTGGGGGGAGTGATGGCCTCTTCTGTCATCGAGCAGTGTCATCTGTGGCTATCTTTGACCGGTCTACGAGAGGAGAACAAAGGCTTTCTCCTCAATTCACCAGTGAGCAAAGCGGGGTTGTTTGGTTCGGCTGTGTCTAACATCTTGGAGCAATGGCGCAGCCAGGAGCAAGACCAGCTCCTCCTCGCTCATCACCTGGCCACTCCGGGGAGACACGGTGTGCTGGCATGTCTTTATGCCTTGGCGGCTGCTGTCAAGACCATGAGCAGGCAACGACAGCGGAACAAGCAGAAACAACCTGCTGTGGGGTGTTGAGTGCAGCGGGTAAGGGCCAGTGCTTGGGTTGGGCCTACGTTTGGTATGGTCTCACCTTGGAGCACTGGCTTGTGTCCTGGCTGGCCAGTTTTGTTAACGGGTCCAGAAAGAGTGCTACTGCTTATGCCAATAGGAGGTTGCCCTGTGGGGCGGAGCTCCACGAAGTAGAACATCTGTTACGTATTGTAACTCTAGTTCTATGAGTGGAGCGACAAAGCGATAGAACAAAGGTTACCTACTGTATTGTTTATTATACAGTGGTGCACCAGACCTGGTTGGACACAGGTGCGTGTATTTTTCTTCAGTTAATTGTAGCTGGCTAGGTTTCACAAGCCAATAGAAGCTTGCCTTGTTGGGCTTCGCTCCACTAGAGTTACAATACGTAACCGTCGATTCGTGGATCACCTTGGATGCTGTTCGAGATGCACCTGCTGGAGAACTGGACAATACTGTCCCTCACCAGGATACTAACCTGGCCCTGGCTGAAGACCCCTGGCCCCATCTGGGTGCTATACCCAAAATGCCAGTCAGCTCCATGTCACACCAAGCTGAGCCCTGGCAGAAAATTGTCAGGAGAAAGCACAGCGGGAGGTGTGTCCTCTTTTGTTCATAAGACACACCCCTTTCTGTTGCAAAATAGATATAGCATTTCAAGTGAACAGCCCCCTGACCACAATCACTGTAGTGGTCTGTGGAATGTAGGAGCTGGGAGAAACTCTCCCTCCGGGCACACCCTCCTTACGACCCGGCAACATACAGTTCACCCCTCACCCTTTCCACACCTCTCACCCGTCCCAGGATTAACTCCACAGGAATGTACTATGCACCCCCGCATCTAAGAATGCACAGATCCACTCATAGACCAAAGGGGATATCCATAAACAATGTGATATCTGTGCATATAAACTTATTGTAGTTAAGTTGTATCTGTTATGGTTCGGGCCGGGTCCGCCCCGGCTCACCCCCTGCTCCCAGTCTGGACCCTCATCCCTGCCCCGGACCCCTGGTTCGCTCCGGACCCCTGGTCCACTCTGCTCGCTCACGGTCCAGACCCTCGCCCCTGCCCCGGACCCCTGGTTCGTTCTGCTCGCCTCCTGCTCCCGGTCCAGACCCTCACCCCTGCCCCGGACCCCTGGTTCGTTCTGCTTGCCTTCTGCTCCCGGTCCAGACCCTCGCCCCTGCCACCGGACCCCTGGTTCGCCCTGCTCACCCCCTGCTCCCGGTCCAGACCCTTGCTCCTGCCCCAGACCCCTGGTTCGCCCTGCTCATCCTCTGTTCCCGGCCTGGATTCCTCACCCTGAGCTCCTGTGCCCCCTGGACCTTCCTGGACCCTGAGCACCTCCCCTCCCAGTGACTGCCCCTGCACTACCCCTAGAGACTTTTGTACTCATTGGTCACATTGCCACCTGTTTTGTTCTGTCTCCATGTGTTTGGTCTTATGTTCGTTGTCTTGTCTTCTATGTTCGTTTGCGTCCTCCCTGCCCCTGCTCTAGACACCTGTCCCCTCACTAGTCCCACATCACTCCAGTCCCTCCACTCCTGGCCCTCTAGCTCCCCACTCTAGGTTCTGCCCTGTCCAATTCCCTGTCCCAGCCTCGTTCCCTGTTCCCTTCCCTTGTGTCCTTGTTCCTCTGTCCTTGTGTTGGTGTCTTGTTGGAATCCCTCCATGTCCTTGTCTGGGTGATTGTGTGCACCTGTGTCTTGTTGCACACCTGTACGTTGTTCCTTGATTGTTCTCCCAGAGTATATATGCCCTCCTGTTTCCTTAGTTGTCTGTCAGTTCATTGTTAATGTTAGTGTTTCCTCCCGGTGCTCCCCTGTTTGTTTTTGGACATTAAAACCTATATTTTGAACCTGTGCTGCCTGCCTGCTGTCTGCTATTGGGTCCTACCTCCACCAGCCTCAAATCCTAACAGTATCCACTGTTTCAGAGTGTCCTCCCCTAGAGTCTACATTATTTTTAAAAAATCCAGAGATGGACTTAGGGCGATACACTTAAATGAAAGTCTGGTCCCTAAAATGGACGTTGTTAAGAGTTTAATCGCATAGGCAAATCCTAATATTTTTGTCATTTACTGTACAGTAGATAGAAAAGACAAAGGTGTGTGTGTGGTGTGGCCATCTATGTTAAATCCCGTTTTTCAGTAGCTGTACTTTCCTCAACCTCTGTTCCTAAAGAGTTGCCTGGTGCTTTCGGTAAACCTGGGGACAAATGGTCAGGTGACTGTGATACGGCCCTATAGACCCCTTCAGCCCTTCCCTGTGCTATTGACAACTTAATTGTGTTCCTATTGCCTTGTATTTTGTATGTATTGCATTTTGTATGTCGCTCTTTCTTCCTTTTTATGTGTTATTTGTATTGTAAAGCGCTTTGTGCATTCGTGCTGTGAAAGCGCTATATAAATAAAACTTACTTACTTACTTACTATACAGCTACGGAACTGTTGATTCATGTGTGATTTTAATCTGGATTGGGGAAAACCAATCTCGGATAGTTTCAAGGATTTGTGCAATAACTTAAATTTGACCCATCTCATAACTAAACCAACATGTCCTAATGTGAAATGTAACTGAAAATCCACCCTGATTGACATTTTTCCTTCCAATACACCTCAGAAATATTCCTCAACTGGAGTCCT
Organism: Borostomias antarcticus; assembly: GCF_949987555.1. Taxonomy (NCBI): domain Eukaryota; kingdom Metazoa; phylum Chordata; class Actinopteri; order Stomiiformes; family Stomiidae; genus Borostomias; species Borostomias antarcticus. Next base: position 50,307,674 of record NC_140234.1, on the reverse strand, counting down.
CCCTCAATACTTTAGTGATCACTGTCCTATTGTCTGCATTAGGAATGTTAAATTACCTAGAGCAAAGCCGCATATCCTTTCTAAATGGAATTTTAAGAATTTAGACTCTCAGGGCTTCCTGATTGGTTTAAATAGGAAAGATTTGGACAGTGTGCCCCTCTTTTTTGATCCTGATCTGGATGATTCTGATTTTGGAAAACAAAGGCAATGAAGAATAACCCTGCCCCAGCACTTCCACAGCAGCTACTGTCTGAGTCTGGTCCCCTAATTGACAAGGGGTGCATTTGTAATGCCTTTAATTATCATTTTATTAGTGCGGGTGATATTTTTGATAAACTAAATCAGGTAGATATCGCTAGCTTGTTGAAACATTGAGTGAGTCCTAACGCTGATTCTGATTTACCAGTGTTCCAGTGATTGGTGCAGCTGGCCCAGGGCAGCTGTGGGCTGAAGGAGAAGACCAGGTAGAACAGTGCCCAGGCCAGGATGATGATGTAACACATACAGCTGTACAGGAGAATCACCTGCCCCGCATAGCCGATACCTTGGGAAGAAGTGCATAATCATAAAAATATTTTCTACAGGTATGTATGTACAGTATGTATGTACTGTATGTGTGTATTTTGTTTGTTGAATGGCATGTTAAATCATGAATTTGTTGTTTGTACAAGTCATTTGAAATAAATATATGCCCTAATGAAAAATAACCAGCTTGATATATGGTTTCTCTCCAACATCATCCCAGTGCCTAAATCCAGAAATCTCTCAAAGCTGGACAACTACCGCGGCATCAGCCTGACCTGTATCATTGCAAAGATGTACAACCGCATGATACTTAGCAGGCTGCGGTGCGCCATCAACGCACACTTGAGAGAGAGAGAACCAGAATGGCTTTCAAGAGGGGAGGTCCACAGTAACTCAGATCTTGGCCCTAAGGAGGATCATCAAGGAGGTGAAGGAGAAAATGACAGTCTTAGTCTTCCTTTCTTCTAGATTTCAGTAGGGGAGGATTTTTTTATATTTATTTTGCCTTCATAATGGAGCAAAATTCCTGAGCGGTGCTGTTTTATGGATTTCAAAAGGGCATTTGACTCAATACACAGTGGCATCATGATGAAAATCCTTAGGGCCTATGATATTCCCTGCAATTTACTTCGGGCCATAGGGACAATGAATTCAAACACAAGGGCAAGGATTGTGATGCCGGAAGGCAACAACGAGGACTTTGACTTCATGGCGGCAGTGTTATAAGGAGACACCCTTGCACCCTTTCTCTTTATAATAGTCCTGGATACGCACTGAGGCAGGCAATTCCGGGAAGGTAGGAGGATCTCCTGGACAGATACTACACCAGAATGCTACGTGCAGCACTGGACATTAGTCATAACTCACATCAATATTGAAGATCTGTACAGAGAGAGGCCAAGGGTGAGTGGGAAGATAGCAGCAAGGAGAATGAGGCTGGCTTGGCATTGCTACAGACACTGTGAGCTTCCGGCCAGCAAGCTGGTGTTATGGGAGCCATCTCTATGGCGTGGACGCAAGTCACAAGGACTTCCTACCAAAACATTTGTGGACATATTTAAGATGGATGCGGAAGTAAAGACCACCGATGAGATCTCCAGGTGTATGGCAGACCGGGATAACTGGAGACAAAGATGGGAGGACCGTCTGTGGACGACCCAATGCCAAAGAGGGTTAGAAAGATTACATCATGATAGGAACATGGATCCAAACAAATAACTACCTAAACCATGCAACATTTCTTAACAGACATGACATGAGTCAGAAAGCTAATTTTCCCTTGCGTGTCACACACTACAAGAAGAGCATGCGTGAGAGCAAACAAGCCTAGGGCTCCTAAGTTTAGGAAAAAATACTAACCCATAACATAGTTTCAGAAGCACACTTTGTCGCTCTGTGGGAAAGTATCGCTCCCTACACAGGCAGTGCTATTGTACGCTTATAGATTAACCCCACTGACTTCACTTTTGATAATATCTCCTACATTCATCTCTGGGGTCACAGAAGCTATGCAGCTGTTTTTGTCAATGTTTTCCCACAATACATTGCTCAGTAAAACATGGAAGATAATCTGTTTAAGCAATTTAGTCAAGCATGTGGTTTGAGTTGAGCAAATAATTTAACTTCCCACAGTTGTCCATCTCAATTTTTAGAAAAAGGTCTAAGGAAACCTTTGTCCTGTAGCTCTCTCTGAAATAGGATACAATACAATGTCCCAACTCCTGTCGACATGGCTATACAGTATATCAGTAGGTGATAAGTGTTAAGGTACTCACCTTCTGCCAGCGGGCACAGTTTCTTCCAGCAGGTGATGCCCCCTTCTTGGGTGTACTGGCCGACTGCGGTCTCCAGCAGAAACAGGGGCAAGCCACAGGTCACCACAAACACCAGGTATGGCACCAGAAAGGCCCCTGCATACACAGGAGACTGATGCTAAGAACCAAGGGTTGAATATTCATTTCGGAGCATTAGTGAATTCCACTGAATGGAAGCTCAAATATAAATCTTTTTAACTTCTGTGTCCTACCAAATCATGTTCATCATGCTCATTGACCATGATCTTCTGCAATAGTGGATGTGTGGTGTCAACCAGTTCATAAGTAGGCCTACTTCAACAGAACTAAATCAAACTAAAGTTTAAATGGTATAATGTATCTTAATCATGGCGTGTAAAACCAAACCTGCACCACTCTATTCACTTTGATGGGCTCGAGTATACATACACTCAACAACTACATACACTACCAAAACTATCAACTGCAACTGGTTATATTAAGGTTAGGGTTAGTGTAATGTTAGTTAAATATGTATTGATAATTATTTGAGCCTCTACAGACTATTCCTAAGGGGTTCCTCAAAATAGTGTTACCCTTTATTCTCCAGGGACTCACCTCCACCATTCTTGTAGCAGAGGTATGGAAATCTCCAGACGTTGCCCAGGCCTACAACATTCCCTGCTACTGCAAGGAGAAACTCCACCTTACTGCCCCAGTGGCCCCTCTCCTCCAACTGAATGCCCACGGCTCCCTTCTTCTCTGCATATCCCTTTTTCATTGTCCCAAGCAAAGCTGTGTCTTTAACAGTCCTTTTTCCTCCCTCTATCAAGACCTTTTCACCCATACAATCTCTTGTGTTTGCCGGTCTGTCCACTGTAGGCTATTCCAGTTGGAATGGTGCTGTTCTTCCCAAAGTCAACACAGTCTGACTTAATTAGGAACACACACTCATTGACTCCATCCTGTTATCTATTTGTTCAACTCCATCCTGTTCAACTGCTTTTTGACACTACATCCTGTTCAACTGCTTTTTGACACTACCTCTGTTCCGGAACGTGTAATTTGTCAGCCCCAGGTACAAGCAGGTGTTTGAATGCCTAAAGGTGTTTGTTTTTGATTACTTCAAATTATCTGTATTATAAGATATTCTGGACTTCACTGCAATATAATTGTGGTCACTTTGACACTGTTACGACCCTGTGTGTTTGCTTTGTCTCTCCCACCCTCCCAGGTGTTTGTGATCCGTCAATCTGGCCCCACTAATCATCTGTCAATCAAGTCCACCTGTGTCCCGTTGTGCCCCTGGTCCGGTCGTCCAATCACCTGTCTGCCTGTGTCCTATATATGTGGCTGTTTGTTACATGTGTGGGGGAGAGGGAAAAGGGGTGATGTTTTGATTCTGTTACCTTCTAGTTTTGGTTGTTCATTGTTTAGTCTGTTACACTTTGTTTTAACCTAGTTGTTTGAGTTTGGTGTCTGTACGTGACGTTTGTGGTCCCAGGTTGTTGCCTCGTCTAGGGAGAAGGCTAGGTAAGATACCCTGGGGTTTACACTACATCACGTAGGTAACCATTCTATATATATACACTAGGTTAGAAGCGAGCGGGTGTCATCCCTCTTTTTTTTGTAGCAGATAGGCTAGGTTCCGGGTAGATTAGGTAGCTAGTGTGTAGATTAGTAGATATGCTAGGTTAGTAGATATGCTAGGTTAGAGGTGTAGGGAAGAATAGGACTGTGTTTTTTGGTTGTGACCCTGTTTGCACAGCCTTCTCCCTCCCTTCTCCTACCCTCTGTTAGTCCCCAGTTTAGTTGGTGTTTTCTCCCTGGTTCATGTTTGTTGCTGTTATTGTATGTTGTTGGATGTTGTAAATAAATATGTTATAGTTTAAGGATTCTTTGGTGGTTAGTTTGGCATTTGTTTTCATACCACACCTGTACTGCGGTTGGTTTCCTTGGCATTTGTTTTCATACCACACCTGTACTGCGGTTGGTTTCCTAGGGCTTATATGCAGGCTATGTTGCACTCCTCCCTCCATCCCTAGTCTACCATCTGGGGGAGGTTGTAACAGACACCCATTAGTAGCCTATCTAACACTTTCTATGAAGCCCATATCTTTAATGTGTTATAAAGGCATTAATAATGTCTCATAATGCATGGTATCACCATCAAACTCCCCCAGTAAGGAGCATCTTTTTTGTATTACAAGTTTTTGGAAATCTTATGGATTAATATGCAAATTGGGCATTATATGCGCTAATTTGCATAATTTCGGTACATCAATTTTTTTAATTGGTTCAAGCCAGATTCAAAATTCTTGTTTCATTTTGTTCACATATCCCTATTCAAAACTTTGTCCAAGGGGGATTTTTGATATCTCTTTTCTTCACTTCAGAAATCAGAAAATACTGTCAACAGTCATTAAAAGACCAATTTTCGCCATGTTTTAGGGATAAACTGTTATATAAATCAGGCTATGAATGAAATTTAAAAAATCCCCCTTGGCCAAACCCTTCAGAATATGGATTGGAACAAAACTGGAAAGTTAGGTGTATGTAGGTGCTACTCAAGTGGTGGTTTAGATGTCCCAAAGATGAGAAATAACTCATTTTGAGAAAACGGGCTTTGAAAATTTGTATTGTAAAAAAACATACATTTGTATTGGAAACCAATATTTACAAACAATATCCAATCACATTAATAATAACATTACACAACATCTGAAAACACACAGAAACTCAATCTGAATAACACAGCATGTTGTGGATTCAGAATAGTCCAGGAGTAGACATTTTGTATAGAGAAGCAAGACCTGTTTAGTTGGAAGCCCACTCACCACGTCAAGGTACAGCCCACGAGTGGGATGTTAGTAAGACGAGACTAGAGACGAGACGGTGTTAGTAGGGAAGAGAACATTCCCTTTTAGAAAGCTTGTATTATTTTGTTAAACAGATCATGGACAAAGATAGACACATTTGACGAGGACATGCATGAGAAAACAGATTATCTAACTTTTTGGTTTTTTTAAGCGTTTTACATGGAGAAAACATGAATGAATGAACATGAAGAGTAAGCTGATTCATAAATACACAGGACAAGATGTGGTAAACAATGCAGGGTAAACACCAATAGAAGCTAAATATAGATTGCCAAACAAACAAGTGATATAACCATCGTCAAAAGCAACACCATAGGAGACATCAAGCTACGCCGTCATAGGTCTACAGCAGGGGTGCCCACACCTTTTCAGCTTGGGAGCTACTTTTAAAATGACCAAGTCCAAATGATCTACCTACATTAAAAATGCTAAACATATTTTTATATATACACTGAGTATATCTTATGTTGGTATACCTTGCATACCTGCATGAACCCGTATGGCACAATACAACACAACATTTTTGGTCATTAGCCTACCTTACTCTGATGACTTGCACTGAATGGAATCAGCCAGGGTTGCATAGTCCGGGCAGTAGCTGCTGGTAGCCATCCTCAAGCAGGCCTCCAAATGATCATCAGTCATGGTGGAACGGTATTTGGACTTAATAATCTTCATGTGGGAAAAGGCTGACTCACATAAATAAGTGGAGCCAAATAATGCAGTCAAGAAGGTAGCACATTTCCTCATGTTTGGGTACTTTTCCTCTGTGAGTAAGTTCCAGAACTGTCCATGAGCCCTGGCCTTCAGCTGAATGTCAGCTTGTAGTGTCAACATCTCGTCCTCCACTCCAGACGGGTTCAGGTGAAACAGCGTTGCGATTTTTGATGCGAGTGAATCAACCTCAACATCTTCCTGAAATGGGTAGCACATAAATGTAGCGACTGGCTCGAGTACAGCAAAGTCTTGAAAGCGTTTGTCAAACTCTGATACAATTGTCCCAATCTGCTCTGCGAAACGCGCACTGTCAAGTTGCGCACAAGCCTTCTTTTGCATCTCCAACTCTGACGCAAGGTTTTGGAAGTTCGCCAAATCATGGCGCTGCAGTTTTGAGGACACATGTTGCAATTTTCGTTTGAAAGCATTAACTGAGCTAATCATATTGACCACGGTTTTGTCTTTTCCTTGCAGCTCTAAATTAAGATCATTCAACATGTTGGTCAGATCGGTTAAAAATGCCAAGTCTAGCAGCCACTGATCGTCATTTAGTTGGTTGTATTCTGCATGTTTAGTGACAAGGAGAAACTCTTTTATCTCCGGACAGAGCTCTCGGAACCTCTGCAGGAATTTCCCCCTACTAAGCCATCTCACATCAGTGTGTCTCACATCAACTAGGTAGGCTAATCAGCTCGCCGGAGAATTGCAACTGGCGCGCATGCGTGGTGAACCGTGTGTTTGAAAAGATGAGATCTCAGACTGGCATACCTGTACGTCAATCAAGTGGCAAATGCCATAGTGAGGATGGATGATAGGCTAACTTTTTTGGGGGGGCGGGGGATGTTTATTATTTTTTTTCAATGCCATGCGATCTACCCACACTACCTTTGCGATCGACCGGTCGATCGCGATCGACGTATTGGGCACCCCTGGTCTACAGAGTCACTCCTCAGATGGCACCACACTAGCTATCCACAAAACTGTTCTAGGCAGCTGGTTTGTAGAACCCACTCAGCTGCAGTCCACAACTGTCCTAAAACCACAATATGTTCCTGGTGCGCATGGGGTTGTCATCAGTGAAGCAGACTACCCCATATTGCCGCCTTCATGTTGTCCACTGAACGCTGGTTATTGAGAATTATTGTAATAATTCTCAATAACTAATAATTTTGTAACATTTTGCATTTATTGGCAGTCAGCTGACCTACCTCTGGGTCCACATCTGCATATGCCTGCCTTATCTGCTCTCTGCTTCTGTGCAAGGACTCCAGACCTCTCTCTATTTCAGCAACTGAAATTAAAACAGTTTATTTGGTCAGTTTATGGATGCATGTAGAAATGCCACAGGTAGAGAGAGGGAGACTACTGTGCATATGTATAGGCTTCTGATTTTGGCGAGAGAGAGAGAGGGACCACGTTTCAATAGCCTACCTGTCACCCTCTTGTCATGTTTCTGATACGTTTTCAGATGAAGCCCTGGGATCCCTAACACTTTACTAATCTTTTGGAGAGCTGCATACCCCAACCCTAACTCGTGCGCTAAGAGGACCATCCTCACATTGACATCAAATGCAACATCATTCCTAGTTGTATCATGAAGCCGAGTCGATGTGTAGACACTTTTGCGATAGCCATTTCTCACAAAGACTGCACTCTAAGAGCAAAGTACTACAGAACCCACTATTCTGAGGATCTATGTTAATTTTAAGACCAGTCCCTGCACAATTAGGACAAATCAACCCAGTTATCAGCTCATTCAAACGCGCCGCATCTCTCTGCTGCTCACTGGACATGCTAACGCTAGCCTCATCTCCCTGCTGCTCACTGGACATGCTAGCACCGGCTAATGACAACTTGCGCGAATAGGCACTTTATATCTCATAAATGTAAACCTTTCCATTTAGTTTCTCTTGTTTTCTGTTCAACCTTGCGGGCAAACACTGTTGTCGTTGTTGCTTATTACGTTTAGAACGCTTTACCGACGGCATTGTTTGGATTAGATCAGGAAATGGAAACGTGTCACATGACGCGCTGAACCAATCACGTTCTCAGAAATCAACAACAGCCAATGAGATTTCACGCTTAGCATCAAACCCGCCTTTGTATTTCCACGATTGGTTGCTGATACAAATGAAACTATCAGGTTTGGTTGCGATAACATAACGCTCGAGAGCCAGATCTTTCTAATGATATATCACATGACCGGTTCCAAATAACGCCCGCGGTTCGGCTCGTTTCGAAAGAAGGCTAACTTTTGGTGATTTTCGGAAGAAACTACAGACGCAAACGGACTAAATAAAGTAAAATAAACATCTAAATGCATATTTTTTATGTTTTATTTCCACTAGTATGAAAGAAGACATGTTATGGAAGCAAACTAGCACAAAATCTCAAATTTGACCAGGGCGTTGAAAAACGATGTTTTCACCTACCGTGTCTCCCCTTAACATGTTTTTGAATGATTTTTCAAGATGCCCATCCACATCCATTGTATGACCAAAACGGTGGTAGAGCAATTATCAACTTTCTCGAAAATGCTAGCTTTGTCAACGTTTTGATCTGAACCATTGTATATGATCATAAGTAACCTTAAAACAGAGCTAAACATGCATTTTCCCTTTACTACTCCTTTAAGAAAATATCCTTTGGGTAACCTTGGCTAAGGAGGCTCTGGGAAACAGTGCGTCAGCTAAAGGGAGAGCTTACGATGTAAGGTAGAGAACACTGCCCAGGACCCTCTTGAGGGTTCAGTGTCTTTCTCAAGGACACTTCGGCACATTGCCGGGAGCTGGGATCGAACTGGGGACCTTCCGATCCCCATCCGGCCGCTCTACCTCCCAAGAGACGTGCCGCCCCTAAAGAGGAGAGTGCACCGTTCCCAGAGGCGCTGCAAAACCGGGTCGAGTGGACGGAGCAAGACCCCTTTCCGACTCCCTGTCCTAAAAATCTGTTTAATATGTATTCCCCCTATAGAGGACATATCAGATATAAAACTGATAAGAACACTGCACTTGATCTTAGTCAAAAGGCAGAGAAGCGATTTATATCAGTTTTCTTGTCAATATAGCACCAAAGTGTCACTGCTACCGTCAGGAAAAAGGTACAGCAACCACAGGGCGGGCACGGAGAGACTCACGAAGAGTTTCTTCCCCCAGGCCATCCAGCACCTGAATGAGACTAGCTAGTACAGTGTCACTATGTCTAGTGTACATACTGTCAGTATCTAGTATAATAGGCTACATACTGTATAGACCGTTTACCCCCCAACCTTGGATTATTTATAGATATACATAATATACCCATGTCTTTATTTGTATAAATGGTATAACCCCCCGGGATTATTTATATTTATAGTATGCACATAATACTTTTATGTTTTATTTGTATAGTTTTGTGTTATTTGTAATGTTTTAGCATTTGTTTTAGCTGATGTTTGAGCACATCACTGACCCGGCAGTAACACTTCACTGTAAATTGTGCACTATATTAATGTGACAAATAAAATCTGAATCTACTCAGGACAAAAAAAAGGCACAGGTCATAGGAAAAATGTTGGGTCCTAGTCATAATACAAAGCCCAGCCCTGTCAATGCACAGACTGAGACATGAATAGAAAGTCAATCAAAGTTCAAATCTATTCACTGTGAGTAGGCCTATTCAAAGTCATATTTACAGAATGACAACGATATACAACAACCATGGCACTAGAAAACCAAAATAGATGTTTTTGTCTGAGACGTGCTTCTACATTGATACTGTACATTTCAACAGCATTCTACAACATACTTGAGCTTTACCATCCATTCTCCAGGTGAGAAAAAAAAGTGGTTGAAAAATCCTTTGTGACCTAGAGGTTGGGAACTGAGTGTAATGCTTCAGGTAAATTCAGGCCATAAGCTTTGCTTTGAACCAAAAATTATTATTGAAGTCATATCCGCTGAAATGACAAACTCAACAGCAAGAGAAAGCAGCTCGCTAGCATTGTCTCTCCGCTTCCATTGCTCTCTCTGCTCCTCTCTCTTATCCTCCAGGATGTCAGAAGGCAGCGCCTCATATTTGCAGCCCCGTCCCACACCAGGAGCTCAGCCTGGGGTGAGCAGCAGCTGGAGGTGTACCTCACCCATAGGGGCTGCTGGCCTGCCCTCCTGACCCACTCAGACACATTCATAGGGGGGTCACCTTGTTCCAAAGTGGGCCCCCCCAGCTCTGGACCAGCTGTGGGGCTGTGCAGCAAGGTGAGGGTGCCCTGGCCCTGGTGGAGCTGCAGGGATGCAAGGCCAGAGCGCCCCCTGTCTGTGATAGTCAGATCTACACTCCAGCTGGAGCCTGTGCACTGAGGTGGGCAGGTTTGTTCCACGGTCATGGGAGAGCAGGATGGGGGGGACATGTCAAGATCCTGGGGGGTGGAGAAAGACAGGAAGTGATGCCAGAGATAATGCATAGGCAATTACCTTCACAAAGCACATTATTTTGTGAAAGATTAATAAGTTGAACAATGTGTACTGTAATTGTAATTGTTATGTTCTTGTCCTGTTAAATATCTAACGTAGATCTTTTATAATTCATCATGATCAGTTTGTTCTGGTTGAATCCACAGCTAAATTAAAAAAAAGTCCTATATTGTATGCTACTCATTGTATCAACTCTTTAAAGAGCTCAATGTTCTTGCTCTTACTAGAGGAACAACAGTCAAGTGGACCACAGCGTAGTTTGAGTCTGCAGAGTCCAGAGCTTGCACCGTGAAGGTTAGTGTGACTGCTGCTCCTGCTTCTGCTGTTCCTGGGGTGTGGAGGTCCACCTGGTCTTTAAAAGACCCCCTCTCCCCCACATGGAACCTAATGAAACAACCAATGAATTAAATGAGTATTTAGCAACCACTGTCAGAGAACTACAACTCTAAAGACAATACAGTACTATGAAAGCACTTCATCCAGTTTGATATTTGGTATGACTTTCCAAAAACTCACCAATAAACATAGCTCTTACCGAATAGGTAACAGTGCTATATTTCAAATACTTTTTATTTCCATCTACTGTAGTTGTAGTATGACATTTTGGAACTCTTTTTGCCCCCACTCACTTGTGAGGACCCCTCTGGGAGAGGTATCCACGGTCGTCGGTGGCAGTCAGGGAAAAGAGGCGTGCGGGACCGTGGTTCTGTACATCAAAACGTATGGACGTCGTGTGACCAGGGACCAGGCGTGGGGCTGAGAGCACCTGAGAGGGAGGGAGAAAGAGAGTGTTTGAGATTCATTACCTACTACATCTACTAAACTGCTAGCTTCTGAACTGCTGTATAGAACAGCTATGTTTGCCAGTGAAGTGCCAGAGATGATTGCTCTCCAGTTTGTTCCCTACATTATAGCTTTGTTGTGTTTGTTGCTGTGTTTGTTAGTTGGGTGATGCATCTGTTATGACTGTTGGACTCTATACCATCTTTGCTAGTTGGGTGGTTGAGGTACCTGTATTTGTACATGAGTGGCCTGTATCATCTCTGTAGAGACCCTCTGTAGTCTGTTCCCCCTTCTGTCTCTGCCTGACATACGGACACAGAAGGGCTCTCTGGGAACTGAGTCCATCCTGCCCACAAGCTCCTCCCCAGATGCAGAGGAGGAGTTGAGCCACACCGTCTGCAGGCTCTCCCCATTGGCTCCAAGCAGAGACACGTGACTGACAGAGGCCTGCTCATTTAGCCGAAGACCTGTTACGACCAGTACGAGAAACATTGGCACGCCTGAAAAATCAAAACCAGATAATAATAAGAAATTAGTAGACTGCAACACATTTCATATAAAATTATATGTACAGGTGTATCTCAAAAATTAGAATATTGTGTCTATTATTTTCCGTAATTTAATTCAAACAGTGAAACTTTGATGTATTCTAGATCCATTACACAAAGTTAAATATTCCAACCCTTTTTTGTTTTAATCTTTATTATTGTACAGTATGTTCAGTATGTTCATTTATACACTCAATACTTGGTGGGGGCTATTTCAGCCTTGAAATATTTCACTACATGTGTAATGAATATATGAAAGTTTCACTTTTTGAATGAAATTCTGGAAAATAATGAACTTTCCAAAATATTCCAATTTTCTGAGATGCACCTGTAAATGGTGTCGACTGTTCAGTGTATCAAGAGTTGATGACCGTAACAGCCACACCTCCATACCTGCTAAGGGACTACCGTCCACTCTGGCCAGGCCTGGATGTGTTTCATTGGCCTCCACAGCAAAGTAGTACAGGAAGTCCACATTACTGTTACCTATGGGTATGACCATGTCCAATTACAGTTACATTTTGAAATTCAATATGCGGTATACAGAATTAGAATTAGGTTGTCTATTCAAATCTATTACAGTACATCTGGTCAATAAATAAAATGGTCAATAATATTTTTTTAAATATATAAACATAATAATTACTAATTAAAAAAAAGTTGTGGTCATCAAAGTAATGGTCTGGTGGTTTAAAAAGTACAATACCGTGTAATATATAAAATATAAACCATTACGTTTGTTTATATCTCTCTTCTGTGAATGAGACCTTATGGTGTGTTCCAGGCAACCCGTAACCCGTGTTTTTCCAACCTTCTACTTGTGAAAATGCACTGGAATGGCAGTCAAACCCGTAACTTCCCACCCGTGAACTCGTACCAGATCGATGTACTCCCAGTTGCGCTCTCTGACCCATATGAGTACAGTGACATAACTTTAGAGCAACGTAAAGTAAATTTGTACGTTGTAATCAAAATAATACAAACGATTATGCACTACAATCTGCTATGTGTATGTAATTATTCCCAAATATGTTGACGACAAGAGATAGCTAGTGATAGCTAGCTAACGTTAAGGTAAACCTGAATTTGACCATGCGGCGAAAAGTCGATGATGTCAATAAATAAAATTATGTAACGTACGATTTCTTAGCATAGCGAAATTAGGCATACAATGTTTAGCTTGCCAGCTCTGACAGTGTGCCAAATCTCAAGCTTTTGCCATATTGGCTTACATTTATCCAGAATTCCAGACACTCAGACAGTTTGCCTGGAACGCTATGAAGTCGAGTCGTGACTTGAAGTCGTAACTTATGGGCTCAAAATCCTATCTGGAACGCGGCATTAGCCCAGGGGCGCTAGATTCTCAGTCCTTTCCAGTGCATTCAACAAAGCGAGAACATGACAACGGGATAGTAACGGTTAGCCAATCAAAAATATCTTATGGGGCTGAAGATATTGTCGCCCCGAGCCAATCAGCGTTCAATAAATAATATTTCCCCAAGCTGGACTGCATTTTCTCTCACGCCCTCAAACACGGTAAGTTGAGGCTGCTTGATGCCGTCTCACTATTTAGCAATGATGATGAAATAGTACTTGTCGTTGTAAAATAATGTGTTAGTTAGCTACCTTTTCTAAGATTTGTGTAGCTTATTGTCATAAAAACTGTAAGGTTCTTTATTATGATCTCCATGTCTGATAAATGGATGAGCAAGGTGATGCTTGCTCATGTTAGTTAACAAGTGCTAGCTAGTAACATTAGCTATGCTAGTTAGTGCAACACGAAAATCAAGCTATTGGGACTCTGGCTTGACAGTACTCTGTCTTGGTCCGACCTTATTGATATTGTTTGTAGAATGGGTGTAGCAGTAGCTGCGGTGAGAAATGTGCACCATTTCTTCCATCATCTTTGCAAAATCAAATTGTTTGCTCATTGGTTCTCTGTCATCTGGATTATTGCTCAGGGGTGTGGTGGTGATCTGCCTCTAAAAGCCTACTCAGTAAGTTACAAATAATACAAAATAAGGTAGCTTGATTGTGCTGCTCATCTAGGGCTAATGTGGCTGAAATGCATGTAAAACTAAATGACTGAGTGTGGAGAAAAGGTTGCCAGCCAATGTGCTTGTTTTCTTTCATAAGGTCATTCACACCCACACACCTGAATTCATGTTTAAGACAATAAAATACTGTATTGTTCAAATACATACGCATGCTACCAGAGAGGCCACCAGAGGGCAGATGACTACCTAGAACAAACTCTTTGAAAAACAGTCTATTACAGGGCTGTGATGGCATGGAACAGTTTTCGAAGTGGCATCCGTTTAATTAGTGGTAAGGCTTGTTTAAAAAAATAAATAAAAAAAGACAGAGTATTTGAGTTACGTGCAGTCTGACTTCAGAAACTTGTTTTGTCAGGTTTGTTATTCATAGTCATTCTAGTCAAAAAGCTTGTTCAATAACATTCAACATAACAGTTGCAAATTTGCTTTTTCAATTAAATCAAGTTAAATTCAGTTCTCCCACCCCATTTGTCTTTGTAAATAGGGGAATGTATACAGGGAAATGTTGCATTTTTTCTTTATTATTTTCTCAGAATGCACCAGAATGCTTGATTTACATGTGATAATCACAAAAAATATTATGGAGGGGGGGGGGGGGCAGGCCCCCAGACCTCCCTACAGGGGTTTGATTTCAAAACTTTCAGCCCCACCTACTATTTTTTTCACCAGCCGCCACTGTACTGTAGCCTTATCTCTAGGGCTGTCTTCGACTCAGGATTTTGTGATTCGACTCAGACTTGGTGTTCAAAGCGACGCGTCGAATCGTCGATGTGTTTTTTCTCTTTCTCCTGGCTATCAGAAAATCACTTGACATCAAGTTTCCGTGATTATTTTGGTTAGGCCTATATTGGTAGCCTATAGAAACAATCAATTGTTGCCAAGGCACATTTCTGAGTAGGTTAGGGTATTTGAAATCAACGAGAATGACAGTTACATAATTACAGCATTTTAAATAGCTAGAATAGCCTGGCTATCGGTTTGTGGAATAAGATGGAGGGATGCTTCATTTTGTTCAATCTTTTTCTGAACGAACTTTCGTCCATTTAGGTTATGCTTGAATAGCCTTTATTGGGCTATTTTACCTTGATTGGTGTTTATTATTTTCCGTTGAACAAAAAAGTAGAATAAAGTTTCAAAATAAATTATTAGCCTTGCTCATATTTCCGCTCCTCTAAAATCCTCTCCGCTGCCTCCGAATGTGTTTGATAGCTTGTTTCAAGTGCAGCCCATCCCTCTTTCTTGCATTGTCCATAGTTTGGACCACTAATAATCGAGATAATTAATAGACAGGTTATCAATATCTTAAACATTTTGTCTTCATATCCATTTTGTGTCATGTCGGGAGATTCGTTCCCCCCCATATGTCTAGGCTGAGGGGAGACCGCCGGAGTCGGGAGAGCTGTGAAACTTTCAACTCAAAATTGCAGGCTGCACAATAAAATACACCTGTTTTCTTGTTAAACATGAATCATCTAGCATTGTCCATCTACTTCGGATGCCCCATGTTTTTATACAGTTTCACATATCCTACATTAGGGTTGGGCAATTTGACGATAGTCTCCTCAACTGCGCATTTGAATGCTTGCGCGAATCGGCTCATACGTTGGGCAGCAGTCAACAAGGAAATGTTTTGGCTGTCACTAAAGCATTTTCACAGACGTTAGAGCTCAAGCTGTCTATGGGAGACCCTATTTTTACCATTGGATATACAAGAAGATTGATTTAGGAAAGCAGTGTGATATTCCATTTGGGAAATGCACGTGATTGCTGGCGCATAGTAGGCTAGGCTAGCGGAGGGGAGAGGGGCTCCCTGCCTTCTTCCCTCTGCTATATCAGTCTTAACTCTTCTTTTACAGCCCAACAAATAGCTACGGTAATAGCCTAGGTCTAAAACCAATGATTGGCCTGTCCTTGATCTGTCCACCTCCTAGTCCTTGACAGTGGAGCAGAAATCGACTTAAAGAATCTCTGTCGACTTAAGGGTCTCCGACTGATGCTTCGACGCGTCGACTTTCAGGGGGCAGCCCTACTTATCTCACTGTATCTTATCTAGTCCTGCAGCTCTCTATCTGTCTCTTGTGTTTCACCACTGTAGTGACGTGTTTTACCTATGGCATTAAAGGTGACGTGTCCGTCAGCCATAGTGGTGATGTACCACTGGCCTGGGTCAATAGGGGACAGCAGACTGATCCGATACAGACCCTGGAAGCGCTCCAGCTCTGCCAGAGGACCTGGCTGATCCAACAGAGACTGACTACGACCTAGGAAAGAGGGATATGGTGTGACTAGTTTGTTCACATGTTCTGTGTGTGTGTGTGCGTATGTGTGTGTTTAAGGGAGGCAGAGTGTTAAATGCATGGTGTGTGTGTGTGTATGTGTACTGTACATCTCCCTTACTGCACCTGTTGGACTGGTGAGTATACAATCCTTCACAGCTCCAGTGAGGTGCAGGGTCACACTCTTCACTGCACTGTCCACTCTGAAGGAGTAGGGAGATGAGTCACTGTCACTCTCCACATGCAGGAGAGTCACCTGCAGAGGGAGACAGAGAGCCTTATACTACAGTATACCACTTCACAAGCAACAATGGCCACATGTTGGTTATTACTGATAAAAGACATTGTTATTGAAGTGATAAACTGATACTAAGAGTATGCATCTGAACCTAGTTTTCCATAGAAAAGACAGTGTAGAACCTATAAGTGGTCCATAGTTAATATGTGAAATAAGAGTATTGCGTTAGCAGCATGGTAAAAGAAACAGCTCCTATAGCACTACCTTGTCAGCGGCAGTGTTGTCCTCCACTACGGTGGACACTCGGTGAATGTCTAAGTTGGTGGTGAAGATGGTCAGGCCTCCGGACAGGGAGGACAACGAAGAGTAGAGAGAGAAGCGGTCAGGGGACAGGGTCTCCCTCCTCCCCCTGCCCCTCATCATGTGACTGGGGTCTTCGGTGAGGAGGAAGGTCACCTAGGTAGCAGAGCGGAGACAACAGGTAACGCCACAGAAATAGAAAGTCTTCTGCTACTCTATGTCTTGCTTTTTCTTTTAATGCTTTTAATGTCTCATGTAAAGCACCTTGAATTGCCCTGTGGCTGAAATCTGCTATATAAATAAACTTGCCTTGCCTTGCCTTGCCTTACTCATAAGCATTGTGTATGTGGATACATATAAACAATAATGTATTGGAGTGACCACATGACTTATTTGTATACCATGTATGTGACTACATATGAAATTCTCTTCATATCTGTTGATATGTGAACTAGAGAGAGCCTAACCTTGCATTGTTTCTCCAGTGTGAGGGCCTTTACTGCACCATACAGGTGGACATCTTTGGGGGAAGCGTCTGTGAATACAAAGATCTCGGACAGGGGTGGGCTATGAGTGAGGGCCAGCTGGAACAGAAAAACAAACACATTTTTGATGAATAAATAAATTCAAGATGATAAAATATTTTGCACTTTGAGAATCCTCTTGCCGAATGACCTGATGGTTGCAAAGCAATGCAATATTATGTATATATCATGTCTATGCTCCTTTAGCCCTGAAATCGCTTCATACTTGGATGGCAGAGAGGCACATCTCTGGTTCGTCTCCTCCTCCCAGAGCCATCAAGCTCTCCATGTACATCATGAACTGGTCTGGATCCTCTGTCTCAAACACCGGGCCTACCTCTGCAACAACACAGGTAAACCTGGGTCAAAATATTTCTTTCAATTACTTACCTGTGTTTAATAGTTCTTATCGAGCACAAAAAATACAAACTCCACCCATCTGATATGCCAGGCAGACTCAAGCAAACACTAAAGAAATGTAAAGGATTTCAAATCGTATTTTGACCCAGCTAAACACAATTGTCATTCCACACACACTTTATTACTCATACTTCCTTTATAATTATGTAACAAACAAATACAGCATTTGGTGAGTGCATTTAGACAGCAGTTATGACACTCTTAATAAAGAAATAATATGCACTGGCATAGTGACTCGGGCAACTCAGGGTTTCAGCAGTCATGTCCGCCCCCTCACCTGGGTCGTGGAAGGGCACCAGCAGGAAGGTACCAGGCTGCCCAAGGCCAGGGGTCTTGGTACGGGTCTGAATGATGGAGTTTGCACGCAGACGGGCAGCGGTGATCTCCTCAAACATGCTGCCAGTGGTGTCTATGACAAACACCAGAGCTGGGCGCTGCTTCACACTGAAGAGTCTGTCCACATGAGAGCAGAGGTCAGCGGATGGATATTGTTAATTTCCAGTCTCCATAGTATAGAAACAAAGCACTATTCTTATATATTGTTATATTATATATTATATATATATATATATTTTATATATATATTATATATACATAAAATGGCAGCAGCATTCTTACAATACATATTTCTACTATTTATACTCTTACTGGCTATTACAGTTATATTTCCACTATTACTACTGTTATTGGCTTTTACGGCGATATTTCTATTATTTCTTACTGATACTATTCCTTCTTAGTCAGACATTGTGTGTACAGAGACTTTACCGGAGGAAGCCTTTTGGGCCCAAATGGTCTCTGAGGTCTCTCAGCACAGTTATGGTTGCTGCGGTAGCAAGGCGCGTCGCCTCGCCGTGCAGGTAGTGGTGGGGGGAAAAGACGGGGGAGTTGCTGTCCTTGTTGATGCCCCCCCTGGCACCCTGATGGCGACTGCTGTCCAAAATCCCCCCATGACTGCACTTGCCTGGAAAACACAGTACAGTATACAGTAATTAACTAGACTACATGGATGGATTCAAGGCTAGTGAATGTAACATGCCATTTGAATATAACTTACCTCCTTCTGTTATTAATTTTACAAACGGAAAACACAAACTACACTGACATTTATCATATTTCATGATACATAGAATAAGTTAGAACAATAAATGTAATTTATTGTAATTTATAACAATTTTAAAGTCTTGGCCATAGATCAGTACTAAGTAGTGTAACAGGAGGACATGTCTATTAGTCAGCGGGTTTGTTTGTCATATGTGGTTTGTGACATATGACCTTGTGGTTTGGGGGGACTGCTGCTGAAGTAGCCAGTGGTGAGCAGTTGAGAGTGCTGTTGAGCCTGGCTCAGCCTGGGCAGCAGGTTGTCTCTACAGGTAGTGCTGTAGCATTCCATGCAGGTCTGGGTGTCCTCTGTCGGAACAGGAAAGGAAAGGCATCTGTGACTTTAAGCCTGATTCAATTGAATTGAAACCTTTATTGCCCCAGAGGGGGACTTGTTTAGTACACGTCAAGCATACATAAAACATTAAAATGTACGCCCATGACCAACAACGCAATGTCACCAACCACTTGTGGTTGTGGTTGGATTCAACAACATTGTGGAGTGTTCATAAACAAACCATCCTCTTGTATACTGGACTAAAATGTTTAAACATAAACAAATGATTGCTACATTATGCCATCTGAACATGTTGCAATATAACGTATCATAAGCATAATAATTATGACACTTCCAAAGTTTGCAGAAAATTGCAGATATGTAAATGTGGGTCTGGGTGTGGTGAATGTAATTGAAGTGTGAACTGACCTGTGGCTACAGGAAAGGCAGGTTCCTCAGAGTTGAGAAGGTGGCGGTAGGGAGAACGTTGGCCCATCTCCACCCAGTTACTGTGGCTGTAGAAGTCCTGCATCACAAGATGTGATCTTGTTCAGTTAGCGCCAGCCATTTAAGTCTGATTCAACCCATTTAGGTTCTTGATATTTTGATTGGCCACATGGTAGGCTATTTGCATATAACATTTTATTATTTTTTTATTTTTTTATTTTTATCTCATGATTGTATAACCTACTTATCAATCTTTTCCATAGCTTGCTGTACCTGTAGAGAGTGGAAGAGCTGGCCCAGACTATGGCGGGCCCCCTGGTACTCCTTGGCCCGCACTGATAGCAGGGTCTGGGCCCAGAATTGACGCAGCATCATCATGGCGTCATCGACACGCTCCGAGTCAAAATGGTACACCGGGTCAGAGCGCGTGGAGCTCAGGAAGTCCATGGCTGCGTTGGACTTCACTACTTCTCCTACGGCTCGCCAGAATCCACGACCCAGGCCAGACTAAGAGGGAAAAGGTTGACACCATAGTCATCACCATTATAATGTGTGTTTTGAATGTCTGTTTACTAGTGTGCGTGAGTGAGTGTGTGTGTGTGTGTACCTTTTCAGTTTGAGTACATGCAAGCATAATGTATTTGTACTGTAACTGTACATGTGTGTGTGTGCGTGCGTGCGTGCGCGCGCGCGAGTGAGTGAGTAAGTAAACACCTTTACCTGCTCCTGTGTGTGGTCATGCTGGTGAGTGTTGATGCTGCTCATTGTCTCTAGGGTGATGTTTAGGATGGCCTGCTCAGTAATGTACTGATGTGTGTAGGAGTCCCAGGAAAGGGTTAACACACGGGACCAAAAGTTGGGCAGAAATGCCCTACAGTATGGCAGTGCCAGTAGCAGGTAAACCAGTATGTGTAGGTTGATGCCCACCCGAACCCCACTTTTTCCCGTATTCTGTGACATCACTTCCTGGATACAGGTTGGAGAGAGGAGACCATCACCTGTGAAGAGAGGGAGAATTGTTTCCATCAGACTTTAAGCTTTGGTTTTATGGTTTTTGATTTTGTTCATAATACAACAGACATTATATGCATATACTTAAATGCATATACATTTCAAATAATAAAATCAACACATTGAGAATAGCAAGTGCAACAGGCAGTTGGGAGAGGCAGTCACAACTTTGAGACAGAGTAAACTATGTGCAGTCAATTACAGTCCTTGGTTGATGAGGGACGTGAGGAAGGGGATCGGAGATCTCTTATACCGGTCGGTGCGTGCCCGTGGGACGACCAGTTTGTCCCCGTTCCGAGAGTGTCTTCCTGTCACCTCTGCCCTAGTGAGTGGAAGCCAGGACCAGAACTGGGAGGTGAGGAGGGACTTGGCAAAGTCACAGCACAGTTTGGTCCTTCTGTCCTGTAAGGTGCTGAGGGAGAGGGTTTGCAGGGCCTTCTGATATCTGTCATACACCCTCCCAAGAATGATGCGGATGCAGATATACTGTACTGTATCAGTGGAAAAATTAACTCCATATATAATTTAAGATGTTAGCAACAAATAATTCAAACGTCATGGTAATAAAAAATAATAAAAAAAGAATAATAAAAAATTGCAAGTGTGTGTTCCCTTTGCTTCTGTATAAGGTTTTGATTTCATGTGGCAATGACGTTCATAACCCCATAGATACATTAATTATTGTGCTGCAGAGCAAATCTGGTGCACACAGTACAGTACATGTATCTGAGCTGAACATGTGGCTAGATGAGATGAAGAGTTAGTAAACATTCAACCACAAGACCCAAAGATGTCCTCGAGGCTGAGTATACTGTATGTCTTTTTTCTTTCTTTCTTTTTTTTTTTACTACATGCAATGAGTTAGTGTGGAAATGTGTGTGACAATTGGAACAGGAAGATGTGTTACTTGAACCATGTGGTCATTGGTCTGTGGGCCACAAAAACACAATCTGGGCCAGAAAAACAATTATACAATTAAAATTGTCATTGTGTTTCTGGGGCACTGAATGAACTCCTGTGAACATTGTCTAGCTGCAAAGAGTATGAGTGGGAACTAGTTTCATATCTCAAACCCCTCACTGAAATGTTTAAGCTCACTTCCTGAATTGACTACTTAAATCATTAATTTTACTCATGCTACAGCAATAACACTTAAAAATATCAAATCATTTGAACAGTTTAAGGAAATGGACAGAGAATTAGTGAATTGAAAGAAGAAAAATTAAAAATATATAACAATAAAATACTCACATTTCCCCCCAAAAGATGTGCAGTGTCTACAATTTAAATTATGTGGATTGTGGGAGTTGACTAAACTGGATTGTTTTTGGGTAGCCCTTATAGAACTTTACAGTATGTTAACTAAAACTGTTGTCATCATCGTCATAGTAATAATGTAAACATGTTTTTGCTAATATCTGCTCTTACACAGGGTCTTTTAGTATGCTGTTAGTGCTACTGTACAGTAGTACTAGTACTAGTCAGGTATCACACATTAGCTCAGTACCAATATTACACATTTTCTCTCACCTCTGTTCATCCCGAGTGTTTCTGAATCTTTGTTCTGTACTGTGCCTCTTGTTTTTCAGTGACTTTTCTAAGTTTCACATGTCTAATACACGTCTCACGTCTGGCATGCAGATATCAACACGTATATTTTCTCTTCACATGCAGACAAAATCACCACAGACCACAAAACTATTTCCGTTGATTGAGCTCCTCCTTGTCCTTGTCTGTATCACACAAGTATTGTGTCTTCATGTTTTGGTGTCCCTGGGCCCCTTAGCCTCAATAAATCCCTGGCGTGAAAAAAATTGTCACTTGGAGGAGAGTTAGGTTGACACTGAATGGTCCTGGGTGTGTAGTGAAGGGACATGTGTAAGGCTGGAGCTATCCCACCATGCACCCCCGTATCCCCCTCCTTGCGCCCCATTATTGCATGGTGCATTAACTCCCCACAATAAGGCTGCATACATTACCAGCCATGGTGTTCAACCCAAGGCCTACCCCCTCTCTCTCGATCATTCACTCTCTTTTTCTTCAAGTAAGAAAACCGTTGAGGCCGGGCCACTACAATGAACCACCCCCCATCATCACCACCCTTTCTCCTTTTCTAATGACTATAAGTAGAGGAGGGGGTGTGAGTAGGATGGAAGGGGGGAGATGGGGTCAGTTGCTAGCCAACGCTAGGTTCTGCGTTGCACTTCAGTCCGTTGGCCTGATTGTTGTAAGAAGAGATGGGGCAAAAGGGTTCTTAGTTCTAGGGCTTTTGTGTTTTATGGTTTTGACCACCAAAGGAAACAGTGATTAGCTCTGTTCCTCTGGCCCCTTGTGGGTGACATAAGATAATATAGAACAGTTTTTGGGTCAAAGACTACAATACAGTTTTTCTTCCACCAAAAAGATGTGGGAGAGAGGGTGTTTAGTTTGTTTAATTTGCACTCAAACAAAAGGATGAAAGAAAAATGACAGACCCAGAAGGGCAGTACAGATGTAGGTTTGAACTGATAGGGTTTGCTGAATACATCTTTTGACAAGATCACATGCATGTACTCTGATTATGAAAAATTAATTGCATGTGCCAGAACTTTCTTCAACTAAACAAAAATAAAACTGAAGTAACCCAGCTAGCAATCTGCCGCTGCCGATATCAGCCCGCCAGCGGATTCTGGGAGGCATATTGGCGGTGCTATAGCCGTCGGCAGGCCGCCAAGATTTTAACCCCCTCTGAGTAGCACATCAGCGCTGGGCTCATTTGAAGTCTAGCTCAGTAGGCCTAACCATGGTAAATTATGCCATAGAACTAGTCTGCTCCGGAGCAGGTTAACTGTCTTCAAATGATGATCATTCCTCACCACTTTCACTGTCTCCAAAATGAAAGTACATACATACATACATACATAGCAAGGGCGTAGGTTTGCGTATGGACGGTCGGGACATGTCCCTACCAACATTTAGGGAGGCCCAAATTGTCCCTACCAACATTTAAGCAACCTTGTTCGCATTATCTTTGGAGTGCAGATTAGATCATTTAGATGGCCTTCCCATAGTTTGGAAGGATAGAATTGGACGCTGACAGCAAGCCATACAGTTGTGATTCTGACAACCGTTCAGGTACATCCACCACAATGTCGCCTCCCCCTCAAAAGAGGATGAGGGATATCAGGAGCTCTGAAGAGGATGAGGGATATCAGGCCCTCTGAAGAGGATGAGGGATATCAGGAGCTTTTTCTCCGCAACTGTAAGTAACGTTAGCATTAGCTAGTTACTGGTAAACTAAGTATCTAACGTTAGGCATTAGCCACATGAAAACCAGCTAGGTTGGTGCTAGCTAACTTTACCTAAACTAACATCACTTGTCTTTCCATTGTGGCAAATTATCAACTGGTGATATAAGCTGGCTAGCTAGCGAACTGTTGGCTTCTATCATCCTGTAACATTAGGATAGCAGCAGCTATTACATTATTATACATTAGCGGCCCACCAGAGATTTAATTTAATGGGATATCACGGCATCCTCACAACTAATGACCGTTATAACGCTGCAGATAAGTTCATATATGGAAGGTATTGTGCATTTTATGACTAAAGCATGAAACTTTCAGAATATGATCTATACACACCAAGGATTAATTTCAGACGTAGAACCACTTCAGGAGGGACCTTTTACGGCGCTGCCAAAATGGTGGACGCTTCAGTCTATTTTGACTGCAGGGGGCATAAATAGTGGTGCTGTGGTGCTACAAGCATGAACATTGGGTCACTTAACAAGAAGCCACTTTAAATTTCAAGATGGCGACCATTTTTCAAGATGGCCGCCACCTTAGTGGAGTGGCAGATAAGCTCATATATAAGGTAGTTATTGTGCATTTTATGACTAAAGCATGAAACTTTCTCCGGTGTTTCTATACACCATGTTTCTACACACCATGAAGTTTGTTTTCAGATGTGGAACCACTTCAAGAGGGACTTCTGGAACATGTCAGATGTTGAACACATTTGCAAGGTTTTGGGGGGGGCAGCTGTCCTCACATATTTAATATTAATTTTTACCTCCGCCCTGATGGCGGCACGTCCCATGGCCATATCGCCATATCTGGAGATGGGAAGGTCACAGGGACGAAGGGTTCAGAATGATGCTCTCGAGCGCTCAAAAATAACTACAAAATTAATTCATGGGCAGAGGTCTGAGCACCATTTGTAGTTGTACTGTAAGAAACATGACCATTTAAACATTTCCCAAGTTTCATAATTTCTAACCCCTCAACCTACAACAGTTTTGTCCACCAGAGGGATCTGATGAGACCTCATCGTCAACAATGCGGTAAACACACTAGCATGACCCAAGACATGGTTCAATATGTGCAGGTTTATTTGGCGATATTGAAATGTCAACTATTATTTTTTTTTAAATAAGAAAAAATAATTTACAGTCTTCACATACTCGTATTGTTCAGATTTTAACCCGTTTTAATTACATTTCCATGTCAATATTATAAAAATTAAAATAAAATGTAGTCTTTAAATACTCGTGTTGTTCAGATTTTAACACTTTTGAATTTTTACCACTTTTCAAATATATTTATTGCCACAAGAATAATCAAAGATTTCAATAATAATCAAGACTACAAGACTAGATGACATTCATCAACACCGTGGCATAAATCTTACAAGGATAAAAATAACTTAGAATACTGAATAGCAGTAGTGGGATTATACCATCCTGCAACCATTTTTGTTTTACTATGCCATAGGTCTACTGAGCTGAGTGCTCCTTGTTGTACTGGCCTGTGGCCTTCTTTAAGGCCTTGATGAGCACTGGGGAGGGCTCCCACTTGAAGCATGGCTCCAGGATAGCCATCTTGATGGTCATGATTGAGGACAGGGTTCCATCTAGGGCCAGTCTGTTCCTGGTCTTGGTCTTGTTGAGCCCCACCATGGAAAACACTCGCTCTGCGTGTGCATTGGAGTGGGGCAGAACCAGGGCCATCTTTGCGATGCTGCTGAGCCTCTTGAACTGGCTAACCCCCATCACCTTTGAAGATTGAACTGTGTAAATACTCTAGAATAGGCCTTAAAAACAGCAGGCATTTTGAAATATTGAGGTTGTTTCTAATTGGTTCACAGGCAAAAATTGTGTAAGCTCCAAATACTCTTGCACAGTTCCATTTATTTATTTATTTATTTATTATTACCAGTAGAGTCTACCTTTGCTGCCTCTTGGAACAATGATTTTATTTTTGTTAGCTTTGCCCTCTCCTGTTCGGCTTTCACTCTCGTTGTTTTTCTGACCACCGCTTGGGTATTTGCGCTTCATTTTTAGTTTTTACCGGCAACGCAATTTATGTAGGCTACTGAATTTTAAATTAGCAATGCTTCCCGCTTTGTTTTGAATGCTGCCCAGCCTGCCAATGAGCATTTATGATCAGCCGACTAGCCCTATCACAGATGAGCAAATAATTATTAGAATGATAGCCTACACTTGACGGGGTGCCTTGCAACATATAATGGAAGGGGGCTCGCCCTCTGTGTCCTGTCCCCGTTACGACTTTGGAAATCTAAGAGGCTACAAAATGTAAAGAAAAAAAAATCTAGTGGGGCCTCCTAAACTCCGGGGCTCCCCCGCACCGCGGGAGGTGCGGGGGCCTCCGGTACGCCAGTGGTTGTGCAACATATGATGCTGACGCCCGGAGAAAACATTTCTGTTGAAAAGGAGTTTTCACAAGTTGCAGTAGATGTCCTCAAAGATAAGGAAAGGGTAGAGCCAATGAGTAACCTCAACTCCCAACTGAAATCATACGTGCGGTAACCACTACATTGACATAACTTTCTTTTTCAGTACGGCGGCCGTCAAACTAAAAACACACCACTGCATTTATGCCTACAAAGTGAAAAAACGAGTTGATGATGACCCAAATGTGTTCGTCCTCTGACAAGTTTCATAAGTCCCTCTTGAAGTGGTTCCACATCTGAAAACAGACTTCATGATGTGTAGAAACATGGTGTATAGAAACACTGGAGAAAGTTTCATTCTTTAGTCATAAAATGCACAATACTTATCTGCCGCACTATAACTGCTCCACTAAGGTGGCACCCATCTTGAAAAATGGTCGCCATCTTGAAATTTCAAGTTGCTTCTTGTCAAGTGACCGATGGAGACAGCACATCACAATTTTCATGCTTGTATCACCACAGCACCACTATATATGCCCCCTGCAGTCAAAATAGACTGAAGCGCCCACCATTTTGATGGACATTTTGGAAAATGGCTGCAAAACCCGTAAAAGGTCCCTCCTGAAGTGGTTCTACATTTGAAAAGAATCATTGGGGTGTATAGATCATATGCTGAACGTTCATGCTTTAGTCATAAAATGCACAATTGTTTGGTTAACCTGCAGCACTATTAGTGTCAGCATACTAGTCGATGGGCTAGCTAGCTATAGCTTTGTCAAACCCAGTCTGTGCTAGACGTGATGCTAATTTTCGCCATATTAAATTCCCATTAACTTATGTAAAAAAACATAAGTGATATTAAAGTCGGAAGTTTTGATTTAAAAATAAATACATTATTTTAGCCTGACAGGGGTTCTTGTTACAATTATAGGGGAAACTGAGTGCTCATAAGGTAATGTTAGGTTAGCCAGCCCGTGAGAGCCATTAAAGGTATAATATGTTATATGTGGATTATTTCCCCCATCTAGTGTCTAAAGATAAGAACTGCAACAACACAATGTATTGGTTGCCAAAATGCCAGAGAATGCACTGTTTCAGTCATACTGTGATAAGATCTTCACTCCGAGAGGAACATAACATTAGACTAATCAGTAATCACAATCAAGTATTTCAGAGTGCCATGTAATAAGTTACGTTAGATGCTGTAGTGTGGAGATAATGTTAGGTCTGGCTATGCAGATTCCAAGAAAGATAACGATAGCTAGTTAGCTAGATTACCGGTCTAGTAGAAAGGCCCGATATTTGTCCGACTTTTGCTCCTTCTTTGGTCACTGAGCTTTTGAGATTCATATCGCACGGTTCGCCGGGGCTCAGGCAGAGAAGCAGGACGACGAAACTCGGCCATTTTACTTAACGTTTAGCTGAAAAGAGCAAGCGGAAGTGGACAGAAAAGCTGCCGTTTTATAGTCGCGCACACCCTTGATGCTAACCAACATCTATAATGCTGCTTATTCATGGAAGTATAACGTTAGCTGGCTACTGCTAATCTCACAGTGGTGAAGCTAGAATAGTACCTGGCAACCCAGCGTGCAGTACCAACGCTGTAATACTATTGGCTGGTATGATATCAACAGTGTCATTGTCGGCCGTCAAAATTTCATAATGTAATAATTTAAGAGAAAATGGTGTTGGAAAAGCAATACTTTTACTCTGCGGCCTTCGCAAAGCCCTATGGATGTTTTTTTTTTTTTTTTAATGTTCATTTTAATCCACATATAACATATTATACCTTTAACGTTACTTTTATGAGGGCTCAAGTCTGTTTTTCTGTTTTACAAGCCCGTCCCTGTGTAGCCTGTTTTCTTACAGTTTTTAGCTAACGTATACTTGCTAACTAGAATCTCATAATTTTCCTCTCACTATATTGTCCGGAGGGTCTTTTAAATAAAGTAGTGTATGTTGAAGTACATGGGATTTATTTTTTCCAACTATGGTATCGAATTGGGTATCCAGGATTGTGGAATTTCTCAATTGGTATTGCCTACTGAATGTCTGGTATTTTGTGACTCCCCTAATGGACAGATATATCAATTTATGAGTTGAATGTCAGTCTAAAAATCCAATGAAAATCAAAATTTTTATCAAATCATTTTTATATATAAAACACAGCAGCAGTCGAGAGAGAGAGTGGAGGGACGCAGCAGCAACCGAGAGAGAAAGAGAGAGAAAGAGAGTGGAGGGATGCAGCAGCAACGAAGAGAGAGAGAGAGTGTGGAGGGACCAAGCAGCAACCGAGAAAGAGAGAGAGAGAGTGGAGGGACGCAGCAGCATTCGAGAGAGAGAGAGTGGAGGGACGCAGCAGCAACCGAGAGAGAGAGAGAGTGGAGGGACGCAGCAGCAGAAGCAACCCATAAATATATGCATATTTAAAGAAGAAGGCTCTTTTTCGACAACCTGGACCTTATTTACGGCATACTGTATTATAAGATGTTTGACTCACCAAGATCATATTAAAGAGGCATGTGAAAACCACAACAATCCCTCGCCCTATGGAAGCACAACTAGCGATTCATAAAAATAGATTGATGAAAACAACCGTTTCGCAGCAGAAAATACATTTTTTAGAAGCTGCATTCTCGGTACCCCGTCCGCTGCCATCACATGGATATACTTGGCTCGCGCTGTATTTTAAATTTCTTCTACAGGCCTCCAAATTACACCAAAGAGCCTTCTCCTTTCCTCTCCCTCTCCTCGTCCCCAGCAAAAATTGTGTATGCAGACTACACTGTTATATGGTCCCTACCAATGTTGAAACCAAACCTACGCCCTTGATACATAGGCTACATACATACATACATACATACATACATACATACATAGGGCTACATGTACAGAGAAATGTCAGTCATTTGACATTAAAGTCTAAAATATAACATTTTGTGGATTAACATATTTTAACTGATGGGAGTTGATTGTAAGTCGCTTTGGATAAAAGCATCTGCTAAATGACTCATGTAATGTAAAATGTAATGGGACGGCAGTGAGAAATAATAACGACTAGGCTATGCTAAGCGGGAGTTGGTGTTAGTTCAAGTGTGACTTTTTCAAATAAGTCTCGCTTTCTTTAGCGACTGATGAAATAGGCCTACATCAAAGTCGCTAAAGAAAGCGAGACTCATTTGAAAAAGTCACACTTGAAGTAACGCCATCTCCCGCTTAAGCATAAAGTCGTTCCATCAACTTGATTCAGCTGCGTCTATGGCGCTAAACAGGTTTGCAAAGCCAGTGCGCGCGCCCGGGGTTTATAAGAAGCCCTCGCGAGGATGGTCGAAATGGCCGGGAAGCAGAGAGCGGCGTTCTTCAGCCAATCGGAGCAAACACTTCATCTGAAGAATACAAAACAGAAATTACTAGAAAAGGGAACACTGTTGCGATCAATAAAGCTAGGGAGATGGGGTGGCAAAAGATTGCCGACAGACATGCGTGAGTTAAGTCTACATGCATTTCACTAGTATAGCCTAATCGTCTTGCTCTGCCAATCATATCAATTTCCCCAACAGAAGCCGTCTTAGCAGTGAAAAGCGAACATGGCAACAAGTCAAAGTAAAATATAACATTTTCCACAGTGGTAAATAGCCTAATAAAAGTATTAATGCAAGTAATATAATAATATATTAATATTATTAAGTTGAGAGTTGACAGTTGAGAGGCTGACATATGGAGGGAACGTAGTGGACAGGTGGACAATACCTTGTACTATCTCTCCCGGGCCGACATATGGAGGGAACGTAGTGGACAGGTGGACAATACCTTGTACTATCTCTCCCGGGCATCTTGATGTTGGATCTCTGAGGAGGTCCCGCCCTCTAACCCTCAATCACAGGCCGCCTCTTGTTGCAGCTGAGGGCCAGCTCCTCACCAGAGGAGCTGGCCCTCAGCTGCAACAAGAGGCCCGGGAGAGATAGTACAATGTATTGTCCACCTGTCCACTACGTTCCCTCCATATGTCGGCCTCTCAACTGTAGTAATAACGGTAGCCTGCGCCTATATCTTTCAGTGAGCGGTGGTACCATTCAACTTCTGTATCTCCCGACCACAGATGCTGAACCCATTGGCCTACCGGACCCATATGTGAGTAGGCCTATAGGTAATATCACTGCATCTCATGCAGTCCTGTCTTCTCTTGCTTCAATAATTGTAATGTTCCACTCTTCACAGTCAGATGGTCCTGGCACATCCACAGCAGTAGATGGACCCAGTACCAGAGCGGTAGATGGACCTAGCAGAGCCATTGATTAAGAAACGGCATCTGCATACACAGAAATACCAGAGGTAAGCCCAAATGTGGAAGTTTCAGATGTGCCTGCAGTCTAATGAACATGTTTTTAATATTAATAATCAACCACCCTACTGCAGGGCATGACTGAAAACACCCGAACAACAAGGAATGACAGAAATGAAGTAAGTAGTAATTCATATAGACCTTTTTCACAGCAGCCATGTTGAAGTGTCATAGTACGGTAAACACAGGTGTAATTGATCTAATTAATTAAGGTGCCATTCTATTTAGCGCATCAAAGCCATTCCAGTGAGCCAGCATGCCGAATAACAGGCACTGGCTCACCTATATTCTAAATGGAACATGACCATAATTAAGGTTATTAATTACACCTGTGTTTACCCTGCTATGACACCTCAACGTGGCTGCTGGGAAAGGGATCTATTGCCAACTACATACCCAGCTCAGCTACTCTGACACATTTCCCCTGTCACATATACAAGTGCAAGCTGCTTGTGACAATAGAAAGCAAGAAACTGGCTGTGGCAAGCACAAGATTGGACATGGTATATCAGCGGCTACTAATTAAGAAGGTCAAGCTAGAGATAAGAAAGCTGGAACAGGATGAAAGTATAAATTCGAACACAGGGTCATGGTTAGGGCTGCATTTTTATTAATTTCTGTGTTTTCTCTCCACAGCTTGAATGAGTGTAATAAAAACAAATTCAATTGAACTTGAGCATATGTGTTTCTTGAAACGGTACATGAAAGGTATAACACAAAAGGTCACCACAATAAGCCATGAGAACCAATGCTTTCTGAGCCTAGTGGCCTGTAGGGGCAGGAGCCCATGTGTGAGGTGGCTTGATGTACAAGTACACCTCCTGGACATGACACTAGTATGTCGCAGGGACTTACCCAAATCCAATCCTTGATACTGAGTGCCATGCAAGGAGATATCGGGTACCATTTTTAAGTCTTTGGTATGATATGGTTGGGGATCAAACTCACAACTTCCCAATCTCAAGGCAGACACTCACCACAATGAGGTCCAACTGAGTATGTAGGAAAAATTAACACGTCACCACAATGAGGTGTAACTATGTGGGGAAACTAACACAAGGGTCACAGTTTGACACACAGCAATCATATTTAACAGAAATATGTGTCCCTGTAAAGGTTCCTCACTGCCCTCCCATCAGTTAAGATATGTTAATCCGCAAAATGTTATGGTATTTTAGACGTTAATGTCAAATGACCAGCATTTCTCTGTAAACCTATGTATGTACAGTATGTATGTATGTATGTATATGATTCGTTTTGGAGACAGTGAAAGTGGTGAGGAATGATTTTCATGAGCTTTTCATCACATAAGGGTGAAGGTCTTTATTTTATGCCTGCGCCATGCACTAGCCTGGCCGGAGGCATTATGGTTTCGGGTTGTCCGTACATCCGTCCGTCCGTCCGATGTTTGTTAATGCAATATCTCGGGAACGCATTGACGGAATTTCTTCCCCTTTGGTACAAATGTTCACTGGCACTCAAGGATGAACTGCTTAGATCGTGGGGGTCAAAGGTCAAAGTTCAAGGTCACTGTGACCTCACTTATCTGGCCCCCGGGTGATTACTGTTTTTTTGCTTCCCTCTGGAATATGTAGAGAGTGGGTCGTATGCCCACCTCCCTTGTTCTCTGTAAAGCGCATTGTGTTTCCTCTGGGTATGAAATGCGCTATACAAATAAAGCTTTGATTGATTGATTGATTGATTGGGTGGAGGGTGGTGTGATGGTGGGTGGTGTGATGGTAGTGAGGTGGGTGGAGGGTGGTGTGATGGTAGTGAGATGGGTGGAGTGGTGTGATGGTAGTGAGATGGGTGGAGTGTTGTGATGGTAGTGAAATGGGTGGAGGGTGGTGTGATGGTAGTGAGATGGGTGGAGGGTGGTGTGATGGTAGAAAGTGGCATAACTTTTAAAGTAAACAACATACAGAGACAAAATAATACATTTCCATTTGTGGTCATACACACATTTTTGGCCTTTTTTTTTTTGCTGTTTTGGTCCAGAAATAGAGCCAATATGTTGTCAAATGTCGAAAATAACCATTCCATTAAACTCCTGGGGTCAGAATTGTATGGTAAAATGTATTATTTTGTCTCTGTATGTTGTTTACTTCAAAAGTTATGCCACTTTCTATATCATATTTAGATTTAGATTTTTCGGGTTTGGGTTAGGTGCAATAAAGGGTTAAAAATGAAGCCTTTGGGACATTTCAGCTTGTTACCTGGCAGATTCTGAAAATAGACACTTTAAGGATAAAGAAAAATCAGGTGGCATAAAAAAATCCGGGGGTTGCGCATGGACCCCTATTTCCATCTAGACTAGTGTACTGTACAACGCACTGCACTTGCAAAAAGGCTGCCCTCAAGTGTACTGCCCTTTGCTTTTGCTCAGGAGACTGTTAATGTCATTGTATGGTGGGTAAGATGCGGTGGGTTGTATTGTATGTTGGATTAAGATGCCAAGATGACAACGCTGCTTAGTCACACATTGTGTGAAGTCCACTTCATTGAGTTTCTGTGTTTGTGTATGGTGGATGTTTCCCCTATTTGTTCATGCATAAACATAAACACAGTTGATATTTCCTATACTGCTGTCAAAATGTCAGTCTGTTTGCACTTAACAAAGCAATTTTAAGCAATTAAAGCAATTTAAAGACAGTTAGTGCGATCCACAACTCTCCTTTTTGATCTATGATCAACTTGGTTGTGCAACATATGATGCTGACGCCCGGAGAAAACATTTCTGTTGAAAAGGAGTTTTCACTTCCTCAAAGATAGGGAAAGGGTAGAGCCAATGAGTAACCTCGACTTTCACTTTGTCTTGATGCATTTAATGTAGGCTTACGCACTTTGAATTGCCTTGTTGCTGAAATGTGCTAGGCCTATATAATTAATTTCAATTTCCAATTTGGAGACAGTGAAAGTGGTGAGGAATGATTTTCATGAGCTTTTCATCACATAAGGGTGAAGGTCTTTATTTTGGCCGGAGGCATTATGGTTTCGGGTTGTCCGTACATCCGTCCGTCCGTCCGATGTTTGTTAATGCAATATCTCGGGAACGCATTGACGGAATTTCTTCCCCTTTGGTACAAATGTTCACTGGCACTCAAGGATGAACTGCTTAGATCGTGGGGGTCAAAGGTCAAAGTTCAAGGTCACTGTGACCTCACTTATCTGGCCCCCGGGTGATTACTGTTTTTTTGCTTCCCTCTGGAATATGTAGAGAGTGGGTCGTATGCCCACCTCCCTTGTTCTCTGTAAAGCGCATTGTGTTGCCTCTGGGTATGAAATGCGCTATACAAATAAAGCTTTGATTGATTGATTGATTGACAAAATGTGTTTTTGGCATGATGAACACAATATCTCAAAGGCTTAACGGAATTTGTTCATATTTGGGTAAAATGTCCAGTTGGACTCAAGGATTAACTGATTACATTGTGGGGGTCAAAGGCTTGACAGAATTTCTACATATTTGGCCAAATGTCCAGTTGGACTTAATTAGATTAAATGGATTAGATTTTGGTATTCAAAGGTCAAGCTCACCGTGACATCACAAAAGCCACTTTTGAACGCTAACGCTAGCTAGTTAATGCTAATCCTAATGATAATTCTAATGCTAGCTAACGCTAATTCTAACACTAATGCTAGCTTTATGATGGTAGTAAGATGGGTGGAGTGGTTTGATGGTAGTGAGGTGGGTGGAGGGTGGTGTGATGGTACTAAGATGGGTGGAGTGGTTTGATGGTAGTGAGATGGGTGGAGGGTGTGATGGTAGTGAGGTGGGTGGAGGGTGTGATGGTAGTGAGATGGGTGGAGGGTGGTGTGATGGTAGTGATATGGGTGGAGTGGTTTGATGGTAGTGAGGTGGGTGGAGGATGGTTTGATGGTAGTGAGATGGGTGGAGGGTAGTGTGATGGTAGTGAGATGGGTGGAGGGTGGTGTGATGGTAGTGAGATGGGTGGAGGGTAGTGTGATGGTAGTGAGATGGGTGGAGGGTAGTGTGATGGTAGTGAGGTGGGTGGAGGGTGGTGTGATGGTAGTGAGGTGGGTGGAGGGTGGTGTGATGGTAGTGAGATGGGTGGAGGGTGGTGTGATGGTGGGTGGTGTGATGGTAGTGAGGTGGGTGGAGGGTGGTGTGATGGTAGTGAGATGGGTGGAGGGTGGTGTGATGGTAGTGAGATGGGTGGAGGGTAGTGTGATGGTAGTGAGATGGGTGGAGGGTGGTGTGATGGTAGTGAGGTGGGTGGAGGGTGGTGTGATGGTAGTGAGATGGGTGGAGGGTGGTGTGATGGTGGGTGGTGTGATGGTAGTGAGGTGGGTGGAGGGTGGTGTGATGGTAGTGAGATGGGTGGAGTGGTGTGATGGTAGTGAGATGGGTGGAGTGGTGTGATGGTAGTGAAATGGGTGGAGGGTGGTGTGATGGTAGTGAGATGGGTGGAGGGTGGTGTGATGGTAGAAAGTGGCATAACTTTTAAAGTAAACAACATACAGAGACAAAATAATACATTTCCATTTGTGGTCATACACACATTTTTGGCCTTTTTTCTTTCTTTTTTTTTTGCTGTTTTGGTCCAGAAATAGAGCCAATATGTTGTCAAATGTCGAAAATAACCATTCCATTAAACTCCTGGGGTCAGAATTGTATGGTAAAATGTATTATTTTGTCTCTGTATGTTGTTTACTTCAAAAGTTATGCCACTTTCTATATCATATTTAGATTTAGATTTTTCGGGTTTGGGTTAGGTGCAATAAAGGGTTAAAAATGAAGCCTTTGGGACATTTCAGCTTGTTACCTGGCAGATTCTGAAAATAGACACTTTAAGGATAAAGAAAAATCAGGTGGCATAAAAAAATCCGGGGGGTGCGCATGGACCCCTATTTCCATCTAGACTAGTGTACTGTACAACGCACTGCACTTGCAAAAAGGCTGCCCTCAAGTGTACTGCCCTTTGCTAACTGCTCAGGAGACTGTTAATGTCATTGTATGGTGGGTAAGATGCGGTTTGTTGTATTGTATGTTGGATTAAGATGCCAAGATGACAACGCTGCTTAGTCACACATTGTGTGAAGTCCACTTCATTGAGTTTCTGTGTTTGTGTATGGTGGATGTTTCCCCTATTTGTTCATGCATAAACATAAACACAGTTGATATTTCCTATACTTCTGTCAAAATGTCAGTCTGTTTGCACTTAACAAAGCAATTTTAAGCAATTAAAGCAATTTAAAGACAGTTTAGTGCGATCCACAACTCTCCTTTTTGATCTATGATCAACTTGGTTGTGCAACATATGATGCTGACGCCCGGAGAAAACATTTCTGTTGAAAAGGAGTTTTCACTTCCTCAAAGATAAGGAAAGGGTAGAGCCAATGAGTAACCTCGACTCCCAACTGAAATCATATGTGCGGTAACCGCTACACTGGCATAACTTGGTCAGGGTGCAATGTGGCAATTCGTTTTTTCATTAGAATGTCAAAACGGAAAAAGGTTTTTTGGCCCATAATTCTGTTGTTTCATTCCAAATGGAGAAATGAAAACCCACATCCCAGCAAGTACTTAAAACGGCCGTTTTTTCACTGTTGGTCAATTCATTTTCTTCATATTTTGTTTCGGGCCGTGAAACAGAAAGACGAACAGCTGATTCCGTATTTCGTTCTGTCGTTCCAAGGTGTCAGGTAGGGAAAACGAAATCACGTGGTCTGTTAGTCACGTGGTCCAGTCCAGCATCACAGGAAGCGGGGTCATTTAAAAGTCCTTATTGGTCTGAAGCTAGCTAGCTAGGTAAGGTACATTAATGGAGATTAAGTCAGTAGTCGATCGAATTATTGTTATTAAAAGTGGAGAGGGTGTATGATTTTTTTTCCCGATTACCGTCTAAAACAAGCGAAAGGGCGCTGTGGGTACAGCGTCTGAAGAGAGGAGAACGCAGTGGTGTTCTAGCTGCTGGACATGGCCAGGTAACTTATGGGAATCGTCTCCAGGACAGAGTTCGTGGGAAACATTTTGTGAAAAGTAAGTATTCGTTACTCTTGTTATTATTACAATAGACATTCCAGTCTCACCAGACCCTTCCAAGAGGCTTTAATGCATCTGGTTCATGTTTCCTCGCAAGTACGTGTGTGTGTGTGCGCGTGCGTGCGTGTGTGTAACAAGTGCATGCAAATTGTACAGTAATTGTTGAATGAAAGAACACATAATGTACAGTAAACAAAAGTATTTTAATATGTCTATCTCTTCTTAAATATCTTACAGTTTGACTAACAAGATACCATGATACCAATGGTGATGCCCCCGCGCCACCCTCTCCCTCCACCCAGCCATCTCAGAGGGGCTTTCGGACACTGGAACTAGTGCCACCCTCTCCCTCCACCCAGCCATCACAGAGGGGCTTTCGGACACTGGAACTAGTGCCACCCTCTCCCTCCACCCAGCCATCTCAGAGGGGCTTTCGGACACTGGAACTAATGCCACCCTCTCCCTCCACCCAGCCATCTCAGAGGGGCTTTCGGACACTGGAACTAGTGCCACCCTCTCCCTCCACCCAGCCATCTCAGAGGGGCTTTCGGACACTGGAACTAATGCCACCCTCTCCCTCCACCCAGCCATCTCAGAGGGGCTTTCGGACACTAGAACTAGTGCCGCCCTCTCCCTCCACCCAGCCATCACAGAGGGGCTTTCGGACACTGGAACAAGTGCCACCCTTTCCCTCCACCCAGCCATCTCAGAGGGGCTTTCGGACACTGGAACTAATGCCGCCCTCTCCCTCCACCCAGCCATCAAAGAGGGGCTTTCGGACACTGGAACTAATGCCACCCTCTCCCTCCACCCAGCCATCAAAGAGGGGCTTTCGGACACTGGAACAAGTGCCACCCTTTCCCTCCACCCAGCCATCTCAGAGGGGCTTTCGGACACTGGAACTAATGCCGCCCTCTCCCTCCACCCAGCCATCAAAGAGGGGCTTTCGGACACTGGAACTAATGCCACCCTCTCCCTCCACCCAGCCATCAAAGAGGGGCTTTCGGACACTGGAACTAATGCCGCCCTCTCCCTCCACCCAGCCATCAAAGAGGGTCTTTCGGACACTGGAACTAATGCCACCCTCTCCCTCCACCCAGCCATCAAAGAGGGGCTTTCGGACACTGGAACTAGTGCCACCGTCCTCCTCCCAGTCACCTGCCTCTTTGTTATTGTTGTAAACAGTTATTAAAGTGTGTTATATTTGCTTCAATCGCACGGTCGTTCTGCGTTGAATTAGCATGTCGGAAGGACAGCAAGATCTAAGGCGTTATTAAGGTTAACAACTGTCTGATCAAGTGAGTTGGTGTGGCACTAACAGACATATGTGAACATTAATGTATCTTGACATGTTTGTTTCTTG
Source organism: Borostomias antarcticus (assembly GCF_949987555.1). Lineage (NCBI taxonomy): Eukaryota > Metazoa > Chordata > Actinopteri > Stomiiformes > Stomiidae > Borostomias > Borostomias antarcticus. Next base: position 50,269,963 of record NC_140234.1, on the reverse strand, counting down.
GTGTAATGTGCATAGTGTTACCTTTGTGTAGGACATGTGCTTCATTATACAATTTGATTTGATTTACCACAAGAGAACCATTTGACCTAAGAGCGAGGGCACAGCTGGAGGAACTACAAGCATCACCACACTTTAAAAGCTTTAATAAGTATTACACACGAAGGGGCAGTTTCTTATGTATCAAAATGTGGGGATGGAGAATCTCTGACAAGGTGATAATTTCACAATCTGGTTTCTATGCACACATTAAACCAGGTGACCAAATAGAGACTTCAGAGAGACTATCATCAGTCAGGAGTTAGCTACGTAGACATGGTGCTACTTTAGTCATGCCTCCTTCCTCACAGGCAGAGGGAAACTACAAGGACATGCAGTGCAGAGAGCTTGTCAGCTTTTTGCTTTATGTATACAAGTTGCAAGAGCGACTGAAATAATGAAAAGATTTACAATCCTTAAACACACCCTTCCTCTTTCTCTTGTACCATTGCAGAGTGATATTTTAACTGTTTGTGCTTCCCTGAGCAACTTTCAACCTAAGTTCATTAAATTAATACCGGTTATGCAGATCTGATGATGCAAATGAATGTCTCTTTTCATGTGGTGGGATGATAATGATGACAATCTACATAATAGCTCGTTGCAGGCCAAGTTACTGGCTGTTGGCCTTTTGGGTTTGATGTCCATGTATTATGTTTAACCGTTGTATTTGTCAAGCAGAACACACTTAGAACATGTGCTGTAGGAGCCATATTAATATTATTAAATGGTTTTGAGTTTACTTTATTGAATGTATTTATTGATTATTGATTTTCTTGATTAATGTGATATAAATCCCTGATTGCCTGGACAATGGTTTATATATTTTTGAAGCCACAAAATTCTCATACTCAACTCATAAATAATAATAAAAATAATACTCCAATAATGTGTTTGCTTTTTAATTTATGTGATGTGTCTGTGGCCTTCATCAGCCTGTTAGTCATTCTAGAACATACGGACACAAAGGTCTCTTATAGATGTGCCTTCTGAGGTAGTGTGAAAGAACGGAATAGAACAAGGACAAATGTGATATTTTCAAAACAATTTGCGAGGAACTCTTTAAAAACTTTAAAAGTGACTGGTGAGCATGGCTTGGCTGACTCTTGGAAATCATTCAATAAAGGAGAGCAGAGACACTGAAGGCTAATTGAGCTGTTTCATGGTTTAAATCACAGGGCCGTTTTGTTTGCATGTTGCAAGTATTGTTAGAACAGATTATGGTCCAAGGAAATGTGGGTCTGTTACATGTGCATATCGTTGCATCGCCTTCCTCTTCACCACCTGAAATCCAAGCCAACATTGCAAGTATGTGATGGGCCTCCACACATCTTTTGGGAAAAAAGAAAGAAGTTCAACTACTTACTAGTCAACAACTTACTGCCACAATAAATCACCAGTAAAATAAGACACATACCTTTAAGTCTCATTCAAAATGTATGAGATGCACTCCTCATCCTGTGGGACATTAAAGATCAAAATCCCAGGCTTAGTCCAGATGACAAAGTGGCAATCATTGTGTTGTGTGTGTATGTTCCAATAACCAACAGCATTGGTGTTAATTCAAGTCAAACTTTATTGATATAGCACATTTTATACACAGAGGCCACGCAATGCACTTCACAGAAAGCCATGGGGGGTGGGCATAGGGACACCCCCACCCCGACATTCCAGAGGGAAGCATAAAAAACAGTCATCACCTGGGGGCCAGAAAACTGAGCTGTAAAAATGATTACCTGACCTCTCTCAAGGAGACGATCGAGCAAGCTCCTGGAGCATGTTTTCTAATGGCTGAGAACATTTGCAGAACAATACATTAAAACATCTAATTGGCTAAGGAACAATATACAGGGGAATATATTACAATATATTACAATTTACAAAGCAAAAAGGGCTAAATAGTTTATAGGAGAGACATGGTGGATATAGTACATGTGTGTGTGTGTGTGTGTGTGTGTGTGTGTGTGTGTGTGTGTGTGTGTGTGTGTGTGTGAGTGAGTGCGTGTGTGTGCATGTGTTTGTGTACTAGGGCCCAGGTATAGGCAGGGTTGAGGGTTGGCCACAACTACGAGTAACTTGTCATATGGCAATGTCTTGTCTTTTTGTCCTGACTTTTGGAACTGTTAGCAGTTCAGTACCTAACCAGCTTGTCTGAAATGTATATAGGTGCACGGCCGTGGAGAGATATATAGACAAGTAAAAGAATTTTGAAGTCGATTCTAGAACTGACCGGTAACCAGTGTAGTGATTTTAACACAGGTGTGACGTGTGCCCTGGTGTGTCTTCCTTAAACCCTGGCTACCTACCTAGACAGAACATAGGGGCTTTTATTCTGTGGAGCTCTGCTGGAGAGAATTAATTATATTTGTAAGGGCACTTGATCTTGAGCATTGACTCTCCATGGCAGTCACAGCTTATGATTGATTTTTATTTTGGGTAAAACTGAATACATACATCAAAGATGCAAGTATTGCCCAGAGTATGGCACATTCCAGTATTAAGAACACTTATTTCAAATGTGGTCCTTGGTCGTATATAACAATACATCTCCTACCAGCCCCCCGGATACACACCTGGATAGGTTTCTGATAGATAATTTGGACAGGTGTTGAGAAGATTCATCCAGCTTCTAGCAGTTAGTGTTGCGGTTATTGCCTACGGAGGCAAGGATGATATAACCTACCTGTAATGCAGTGCCAGTAAAACAGAGTTTTAAGTTGATAACAAATGTCTTTCTGTAATTGCTCCCATTGCTGATTACACGGTATAATACTGTTGTTCTTAAGTGTAGTTGCTAAAAGAGGAAATACATTTCTCATAACAATATACCTCTCTTGTTAAAGGACCTAGACATATCTAAATGTTAAGCACATGCGTGAACAGGTACACAGTCGGTCATTCACCAACATGTCACCAAATCTATAGCACCTTTTAATCATTGGGCTATTGAATGAACTTCCACTCAAAATGTAAAGTACTTGCTTCAGAAATAGGCAATAGCATTTCTGTCATTGTGAAAGACATAATGGAGACAATGTGATAGTGTGGGAGTAGAATGACAAGGAGACGTGTGACAAAGTCAGGTCAAGTCGATCTTTACTCACACGTCAAATGCAAACAGTTACAGTTACAGTGCTGCAGAGAGACAGCCACTCGTCACTAGCTAACACAGCACAATTAGCAAACATGCTAAACTCCTGCTCGGGGCAGGACGGGTTGGAGCAGAGGCAGAGGGGGAAGGGGCAAGTCGGGGAGAGGTAGACAGGCCCAGGGCAAGCAACTCTGGGGGAAATGGCACTGGAACATTCACTGGACCTGTGGGCCAGACAAGAAAAGGAAAAGATTGTTCACAACCTGTCATTTTTCTACAGGGACTGCAGGGAGTAATGTCCACCAGACACAGAACGAGAGTCTACACAGAATGAGTCTACACTTATGTCCTATTACAGCCCTAACATTATTGTTTTTACCTTGAGCGGTGCTGGGTGCGGTGTCCTGTCTCTCACTACGTGGTTTATACTGATCATCAGCGGTGGCATCCTAGAAGACAAGATCATGTTAGTCACTGCAAATCTCTAGTTCATGAATAAAGATTTGTTGTGGCTAATAAATGGCAAAAAAGCTACAGTGTGCCGACTTGTAAATTCATGGTAGGATTATTGAAGTTGAGTTCCCCTTAGGATTATTGTAGTTGAGTTCCTGTCTCATGTAGAACAACAGCATAGGATGAACAGTGAATCAGGGCCAGGAATACAGCAAACAAAAGTCATGTCAGACAGGGCAGCCAGACAGAGTGAGGCATCATCCCAGATGCATGTCTCGCTACTGGCCACAATCAACCACGGGTTGTCTGGAAAACACTGAACCGTCTGCGGATGCTGCAGGACACCATGGAGAAATGGAAATTCACATCTTCAAATGCTTGTGTGTGCGGTGAACCCCAAACCATGGAACACATCATGAGATGTAGCTATGCTCCACAATGTACCGGAGATGACCTGGCCGAACCAAAGGCCAGTCGCACTCGCCTGCGCCAACTACTGGAAGGACGTGATGTACAAGATGGCCAGACACGAGGAAGAGGACAGGGCAGCAGCTAGCCCTAGCCTATACTGTATGTAATAGCAGTTCAAATGTAAATGATTTACATGTCCTCTGTCACACTCAACAAGGCCCACAAATAAAATGGACTTACTGGGTATGACCTGGTGATCACTCCACAATGTCAGGTCCTCTCTTTATCCAGTCACTGTACACATCTGAGCCAAGGAGGTTTAGATCTGAGCCTGAAGGAATAATGTAGAGAAGGCAAAACTGGGTGGTGAGCATCAGCAATCGGCCTCTCTGTATACAGTTACATGCAAAACACTCATGTAATTCACAGGTTAGCAGTCTAGCTAACGTTAGCTAGCATTCTGGCTCTAGAAATAGGAAAAGCTACAGCAGACCACATTGACTTCATATTGTAATAATAACAAGAGTAACGAATATTTACTTTTCACAAAATGTTTCCCACGAACTCTGTCCTGGAGACGATTCCCATAAGTTACCTGGCCATGTCCAGCAGCTAGAACACCACTGCGTTCTCCTCTCTTCAGACGCTGTACCCACAGCGCCCTTTCGCTTGTTTTAGACGGTAATCGGGAAAAAAAAATCATACACCCTCTCCACTTTTAATAACAATAATTCGATCGACTACTGACTTAATCTCCATTAATGTACCTTACCTAGCTAGCTAGCTTCAGACCAATAAGGACTTTTAAATGACCCCGCTTCCTGTGATGCTGGACTGGACCACGTGACTAACAGACCACGTGATTTCGTTTTCCCTACCTGACACCTTGGAACGACAGAACGAAATACGGAATCAGCTGTTCGTCTTTCTGTTTCACGGCCCGAAACAAAATATGAAGAAAATGAATTGACCAACAGTGAAAAAACGGCCGTTTTTAGTACTTGCTGGGATGTGGGTTTTCATTTCTCCATTTGGAATGAAACAACAGAATTATGGGCCAAAAAACCTTTTTCCGTTTTGACATTCTAATGAAAAAACGAATTGCCACATTGCACCCTGACCATTATGGGCCAAAAAACCTTTTTCCGTTTTGACATTCTAATGAAAAAACGAATTGCCACATTGCACCCTGACCTAACTTCCTTTTTCACTTTGTCTTGATGCATTTAATGTAGGCTTACGCACTTTGAATTGCCTTGTTGCTGAAATGTGCTAGGCCTATATAATTAAATAAACTTGCCTTGCCTTACAGTGGGAAGAGAGAAATGATAGAAAAGACATAGGCATACATTGAAAGTGCAAATGTTATGAACATTGACCACTACACGTGGTTTACTGGTTTTGCTCCTCCCCTCATTTAAAACCAGGAAGACATTCATTACCATAATGAAGTAGGCTGCAGATGAACGTTGCAGTAGTGGTAGACGGATATAAACATTGTACTTTTCAAGCAGTCTTTCCAGTCTGAAAACCAGCCTTTTCAAAAAGGTAATGTTTTTTTAGTAAAGTGTTTTGTGCCATTTAAGAAGCGCATTTGACACTGCATGGCTAAATTACTGTATACTGGATTTACTGGATTGCATGACGTAGGCCAGTGTTTCTCAGGGGTCCACTAGGTTGAAACATAATGATTCTCAACCAGGGGCTCCTCAATCAGGGATCACTCATTCTTGAAATATAATGATTCACAAATGATTCGAACAGATAGCAAATTAAGTGTCATAGAAGCCATAAAATGTGTACAATTTTTACTTCTTGTGGCGCGAAAAAAAAAAAAAAGTGTGGGGGAAAAAAGCTTGAAACGGGCTGAACATTAATGGTAAATATCGTCACCTTCTTAAAATAATGGCGTAAGTCATATTTTCAAGTAAAAAGAAAAGAAACCAGGCCAGGTCACGCCTGGCTTATGTGTGTTGGCTGGCTTGTTTCTGTGCGGGACTGGTAGGACGGTAATGTCCGATAAATAAAGATGGGTCTTCATCAGACCATCAGTTCCAATGCTTCCAATGCTAATCCAGCACAATGAGAGCGGGATAGCCAGTAAGCTCATGGGCTCACAACAACTAGCAGCAGCTTCCATAACATTAATGGTAGTGGTCAGTGGCTAAAGCAGTTACACTGATGATTCCTGTAATGTTAGCTATTTTGCTGCAATGGGTTCAACTTTTGTTTCTGGATAAAGGTCATGACTTGATGTTTTGCACTTCCCTTTAGGTGGTGAATAAGTAGACCCAGGACACAGTGGGTTATTTGGACATCTACTAGGATCTTGATATTATATTGATATGAAGATATGAAAGTAAAGTATTTGCCCTTAGAAGTAAATTGTAATTAAAATGGTTCTTAGCTAAGTAACCTAAGTGTAGGCAGACTTGAAAGGTCTCTCTTCTCCTGCTCTCCTCTCAACAACCTCTATCCTCTCCTCTCACCTGTCCCTCCACTCTGTGCTGGTCCTGTCTTCTCCTACCAAAATCACTGCCTTTTTTTATATAGCTTACATAAATAATAGGCTAGATTAGGCTACGCTTAACTGATATTTCGTTGCATTTGCTGTTGCTTTAACTGGCACTTTTAGGTGGCTGGAGGAACATTAATGCAAGCTAGCGTCGTTAAACTTTAGGTTCAGCCAGCCAAAAAGACGGTCGCTCAATCAGTCAGTCAGGGCAGCGCCTCTGATTCGCATGTTGTAGGTACTCGCGCTTATGGTGTGGGCAGTCTCCTTGACAAATTATGCTTGCTGATGTTGGTAATTTATGATAGTACAAAACTTCACAGGAGACCCAAGTTGTTTCAGCCTTTACGGGTATTTATTACGTAACACACTCAATACAGCTCAGTACAGCTAAGTATTCTGATACAGCCCCCCAGCCCAACTGGGCTCACCATCTTTATATGCAGATCCTCAAAAACAGTGTGTGCGTCACATTTGGCTAATGTTTTGAAACTGACATAAGTAGATATGAATCTTAGAGATATTGTGAAATGGGACATTCCAGTCTAGAATACTCTGACTTGCACAACTCACTAGGGACCTTAACTGAGCTTGCTGCTCTCTTCCTGTTGCTCTCCTCAGCCTATCCAACTTGACCTTACGGCCTTACAATTTCCACAACATAATCCCCCCTTTGATGGACTTGCCCATCATACTGATAATAATAGGAGTGTTTATTAGCATATAACTGTGTACTTGTGGCTGTGCTATACTACTGTATACTATATGATTGAAATATGTGAATGTATGTGAACATAAGGTACTTAAAACACTTGATATGAAACAATACAATTGGCAACATGTGATTACAGAACATACATACAACATTGGCTGTTTATATGCATGTTTATAGCGTCACATATATAAGAGCAAAAAACTATAGGTTACTTACGTAACCCCGGTTCTCTGATAACATGAGTGAGGTGTCTCACCTATGGGATATCGTCTCAACCATGATATACCTGGAAGTCATATTAAAAACATCTGACGTAGTCAGACCTGTCACGTGTGGGCGGGGAGCACCTCCCCCGTATAAAACCACTTGTGACGCGTGGGAACGTCCTTCTTGGCCAAAACTCTTGCCCCGTGAATGCAAGCAGGGCAAATTTGGTGAGACACCTCACTCATGTTATCAGAGAACCGGGGTTACGTAAGTAACCTATAGTTCTCTTTCTAACATTCGTTTCGGTGTCTCACCTATGGGATAGATATAGACTACTCCCGAATTGCAGAATATAGCCAGGGACGCATCGCCGAGCCAACTCAGCCGTCCTAAGAGGACCCTACCGCCAGGACTGTGTGAGCCAAAGAAGGCGCCGTCACATCCAACCGGTAGAACTTAACAAAAGTGTGTGGCGTAGACCAGCTCGCCGCAGCACAGATATTACCCACTGACAGACCTCTGAACAGTGCCCATGAGGTAGCCACGCCCCTGGTAGAATGAGCCCTCAGACTCCCTGGGGGACGTAAACCTCTGCATTCATAAGCCATCGAGATGGCGTCCACAATCCAGTGCGATAAACGCTGACTCGAAATGGGTAACCCTGAACGAGGGGAAGCCCAAGAGACAAAGAGCTGGTCGCTCTTCCTCAGCGCTCTGGTTCTATCCAGATAAACGCGCAACGCGCGCACTGGAAACAGACAGTGGAGACGCCTATCCTCGTCGGAGGAAAAAGGCGGAGGATGGAAAGCCACAAGCTCCAGCGTGGAGACGCAGGAGTCATTAACGACTTTGGGCACAAAAGCAGGGTTAGGCCGTAAAGAAACCTTAGACAACCCAGAGGCAAAATGCATACAAGAAGGATGCACCGACAAGGCACTCAGCTCACTCACGCGCTTCGCTGAAGACAAAGCCAAGAGCAGCGCGGTCTTAAGAGAGAGAATTTTCATCCCCACAACCCCCAGAGGCTCGAACGGCTGCATAGACAGCGCCTCCAAGACCACTGACAAATCCCAGGAGGGAACCAGTGGTTTAGACACGGGGCGAGAACGCCTCGCACCTCTCATAAACCAGCTGACCCATGGGTGCACCCCCACCAAGGAGGACCCAAAACCCTGGTGACGGGCAGAAATAGCAGCCAGGAATAACAGTACTGAAGGCCCTGCCCTTATCCAACAAAAACTGCAGAAAGCAGATGACTTTGGAAGCAGAGCAGCGGGTAGGAGGCACCGACTGCTCAGCACACCACCTCACAAACACATGCCACTTGTTGTCATACAACTTACGTGTGGCAGGCGCCCTAGCACTGAGAAGAGTGTTAATCACAGAGGGTGAGAAATCATCCGTATGAACACTTAACCCTTCACATGCCAAGCCCAGAGGGCCAGGAGGTCTGGCCTGGGGTGGAAAATTTCCCTGTTCGCCTGAGACACCAGGTCCCTGCGTAAAGGAAGAGGCCAAGGCTGGCCGGACAGGAGCGGGGTGATCTCCGCCAGCCACAGTTTCCCCGGCCAATACGGCGCAATGAGTATGAGAGACAGCCTCTGCTCCCTTACTCTGGCTAGAGTGGGGATTATGAGGCTGACCGGGGGAAACGCGTAAAGCAGCGCGTCTGGCCACGGATGAGCCAGCGCGTCCACACCCAAAGGTGCATCCTCTCCCGTCAGGGAAAAGAACAGAGGACACTGCGCGTTTGTTCGCAATGCGAAGAGATCTACGGCAGCTCGGCCGAACATCACCCATATCCCACTCACCACCTGAGGGTGGAGACACCAATCCCCGTACCGGGGATTCCCCCTGGAGAGCAGGTCCGCTCCCACGTTCAATACGCCCGGGACATGGACCGCGCGTAAAGAGGGAAGGAAGCCGCTGCTCCACAGGATCAGCCTGCGCGCGAGCGCGTGCAGGCTCGATGAACGAGTGCCACCCTCGCGATTGATGTAGGCTACTGTAGTCGTGTTGTCTGTCCTGACCAAGACATGGCGACCCCGTATGAGGGGTAGAAAGTGCCGTAGTGCCAGAAACACCGTCAACAGCTCGAGATAGTTTATGTGGGCATGTCGGAGATGTGGGGACCACGTCCCATTCACAATCCTGCCCTCGTGAGTTGCCCCCCAACCCGCGAGAGACGCATCCGTCGAGACCACCGAACGGAGTGAGACTACTCCCAAGGGGGTCCCGGTCTCGAACAGAATTGGGTCTCCCCAGAACCGGAGAGCTCTGACACAGCTGGGAGTCACTGTCACAGTGCGATGCAAATGTCGTCTTGGGCACAGACGAAGGCCTAGCACCCAACGTTGAAAATCCCTCATATGCAGACGACCCAGAGGGACGACTGACAGGGAAGATGCCATGAGTCCGAGCAATCGGTGACAAATTCTGAACTTGACCGACTGACCGCTGCGGAACAGGCTTACGCACTGGTTGAATGAGGCGACGCGAGGGACAGACAGCCTGGCTCGGAGAGACACCGAGTCCAGCCTGAGACCTACATATTCTACAGTCTGAGCTGGCATTAGCGAGCTCTCGGCCGTGTTTATCTTGAAGCCCAGACCCTCTAGGTGGGAAACAAGAAAAAGAGTGTCCCTCATTGCTTGCTCCCGAGAGAGCGAACACAGGAGATAATCGTCTAGGTAGGCTAGAAGTCTGAGCCCCTGACTCCTCAGGGGAAGCAGAGCAGCCTCCACACACTTCGTAAATATCCGAGGCGCTAGGCTCAGCCCGAACGGTACCGATAGATACTCGTAGGCTATGCCTAGATAAGCGAACCTGAGATATTTTCTGTGAACAGGATGTACGCGTATATGGTAATACGCATCCTGTAGGTCCACTGACGTGAACCAGTCGTACAGACGAATGGTACGAGACAGAGCGTTGTGATTGATCATACTGAATCTGTATCGCTTGAGGTGTACGTTTAGAGAGCGCAGGTCCAGAATAGGACGTAGCCCCCCCCTTTCTTTGGAACGAGGAAATACCGAGAGTAGAACCCCTGACGGCTCTCTTCCTCCGGTAGAATTCGTACGACCCCTTTGTCCAAAAAAGACGAGATTTCTCTCTCCAGGACTTGAGCAGACTCCCCCCGAGCCACTGATTCGATCACCCCTCTGAAAGGCGGTGGTTTCGATGCAAACTGAAGCCTGTAACCCTTGGTTACCGTCCTCAGGACCCACGGGGAAGGTGCGCATGCGCGCCATTGCTCCGCGTGAGCAGCGAGAGGACCCTGGGGCCGGGCTCTCACTACAGGTGGTGCAACAGCACCCTCCAGTGGCCTTATGAACCGCCTTATTTTTGGAGTTATTTCCATTGCCCTTGGTTGAAAACCTGGTTGCAATGTTGTGAAACATTTTAATACAGAATGACTGTGTGCTTGGGTGACACTGTTGAACACATCCTGCTGTCTGAACTCCCCCGAACGTGCCCCTCTGGGGCAGCAGGGTGGGAGACGAGACTCGAACATCACCGGGGAACCTGGTGCGACCGTTCCGAGGGCACTGGGGCGTGAGAACACTGGGTGAACCACCATACAACGGAACATGTTGCGGTCCTTCTCCACAACTTGCAGACTTGACCTCAAAGGCGTCAGCGTGGGAGGCAAACACTGGAGCTCGACTTTTGAACGAGTCAGAGCACAGAGAGAGACCGCCCTGCGTTTGGGAACCACAGGGGGGCTGATGGAAGGAGGGGGGCGCACCGTAACACCCCTCCCCGAGAGCGAGCTTGGTAGCTTGGTAGCTGGCACCCCCGCCGCCGCCGTCGCCGCCCTGGCCGCGCCCTGAGGTTTGGGTCCCTTAGGGGCGGGCTGTGCCTTAGGCGCCTGTGCAGGCCTCTGGAAAACCTGAACAGGCCTCGGCACAAACTTGCGAGGGAGACAGAGCTGGAATGCTTCCTCCTCCTTCACGCGGGCGTCGAACTTCTGTCGCCTCGCTGCGATCGATGATCCGAACAGTTCAGTGGGTACAACCGGAGCATCCAGAAGCCCTTTCTTCTCCTTGTCGGAGAGACCGGATAAGTTCAGCCACAGGGAACGCTCCCCGACAACATCCAGGGCCATGGCGCGGCCGGTGCTCTGCACGGCGCCGCGGAGAGCGCGTAGAGTGTAATCACTCACAACACAGATCTCCTCCCATGTCTGGGTGTTGGGCTGTTCCCTGTCCATCTGCGCACCCAAGTCCGCCAGCAGCTCCGCTTGGTAGGCTACCAGCAGAGAGGCGGCGTTTAGAGCGCGGACAGAGAGGGCAGAAGCCCTGTAGCCTCGCTGGAAAACGGAGGCTGTGAAGGCGTCCGCTTTTCCCGGCAGGGAGGGCCCAGAGGAACCAAAAGTGGGTCTCTTCTGGGGGTGGAGATGGTTGGCTACCGAAGGCTCCACCGGAGGAGGGCTGGATAACCCTAATTCCTCCATGCCGTGTACGTCAAGTCCACTGAATCCTGGGACAAGAACCCTATTGGTTAAGGGCTTGTCCCAAAACTTCCTCATCTCCTCCATGCAGGCAGGCACAGCGGGGATGACCTGCTTGGGTGCAGGAGTGGACGTCGGGAGACGTTCCCCGTCATATAGGCTCCGCCTAACCCCTTGCACACCTTGGGTAGGTGGCCACTCGATGTCGAGCCTGTCCGCCGCGCGGCGACAGACGTCGTTCAAGTCCTGGTCCCAGGGGGTGTCACCTCCCTGAGCACTGGAGGAGCGGGAGCCCTGGCCCGACTGAAGGGGGTTGGCTACCCCCTCGTCCTCGGATGAGGGGTTGAGTAACTCCTCATCCTGCTCACAGCCGAGTTCGAGAATGTCCTCCTCCAGGACCTCGAACGGCAGAGAGGGATCCGGGGACACAATCTCCATCTGCTCTGCCCAGGTAGGCACAGGTGCGTCACCAGGGCAGTCGGGGGAAAGGCTATCCCCGGCAGCATGGGGACTGGTGAGGACGTGAGAAAAAGTTAAGTGTTGAAAAGGAGTCTTAAGATTACACACATTGCAGTGAATGTCCTCACAGTTAGGGCAAGGGTAGGCCTATAAACCAGGTTACCCAATCATAATTTTAAATATCCTGAATGTTATATTCATTGCCATTTTGTAAATGTCTACCACTACATGTATCACCAACTGTCAAGTGACAGGTGGCAACTGTAACCTACCTGAGTTTACCACATGAAGTGATTTGAACTGTTTTAAATAGTGGCTCTTCATGGGGATTGAAGTGGGGATGGTAGAATAAGTAGGAATGGACTGCCATGTCAAACAAACATGTCACAAAAGTCATAAACAATGTAAGAAAATAATGGTATGGCAGGGATAGCATCTTACTGTTCCTTTGCAGGTGCCAAAATGGTGAACTGCTGTGGACTGTTGACAAAGAATGAACCAGGTAGGTTTACCCACAAGTGATTTACTGCTTCCTGTCAAGATGCATTAGTCTAATTCTCATTGTTTTAGATCTATGCTGTGCTCTCAAACTGTAGCTCCCTTCTCCCTTAATTTTTAGCAATATTCCGATAGTAAACATCAATAGGGATTGGCAGTATGTTTCAATGTTTTAGAAAACATTAATATAACAGAAGATATAAAAAGACAAGTAAACATCATCCAGTACTCAATGAGAAAAAATATCTACAGGATGGAGAAAAAAATCTACCTAGAATAACAAAATGAAATAGGCTTATTAGTTCAAGTACAGCAAACCTCTATTCTTTTGTTTTCTTCCTCTCCTTCCATCTCAGTGCCTCTGAAGAGTATTGAGGTGGAGGTGCAGGTGAGGGACCATGTGGCTACTGTGAGCTCCTCTATGCAGTATGAGAACCAGGAAGAGGACCCTCTGGAGGCCATCTTCGTCTTCCCTATGCCAGCGGAGGCTGCTGTCTGCCACTTCAGTGCCAAGATCGGAGAGACCGAGGTGGTGGCGCAGGTGCAGGAGAAACAGAAGGTGAAATGAAGGAAATAAACAAGAGTAATACTGAAAACTGGTGTCACACCCACCAGTTTGTTTGTCAAGTTATAGTGCCCTGATGAGAAGTACACATACCACCTGACCTGCCCCTTAGGGTGTGATCTGTGCTGCATCTCACATTGATGATGCGTTACCGTCCCTCAGGCCCGGGAAGAGTACGATGATGCGTTGAGCTCAGGCCAGCAGGCTTTCCTATTGGAGGAAAGCGAGCAGAGCCCGGACGTGTTCCAGTTGAACGTGGGCAGTCTTCCCCCTGGAGAGAGCGCCTCCGTCAGGCTTGAGTACGTCATTGAGCTGGCCGTGCAGGCAGACGATGGGCTGAGGATCTGCCTGCCTGCTGTGCTCAACCCCCGCTATGAACCCTGTGGTAAGCAGGAACTATATACACACACACACACATACAAACACACACACACACACTCACTCACACGCTCACCACACACACAAACACACACACACGGTATATCATGTTTGAAACTTCTGCTATCAACACTAGGGCAATGACCCATTCTCTCTTACTTTCTCTTACGTCTCTTAATGACATTCTCTCTCTCAGGCGTTGACAGTGGAAGTAGCGCTGTGGGCAGTGCCCAGGTGACCTCTGTGCCCGCTGGTGCTGTGCCCTACAGCCTGTCCCTCAATGCTCATGTGTCCTCCCCTCGACCCATCTCTAAAATAGAGTCCAACTGTCCCCTGGACCCTCTCAAGTACCTAAACTCAGAGCAAACCCAAGCCACGGTAATGGGTGTTCTGTGTGTGTGTGTGTGTGTGTGTGTGTGTGTGTTTGTGTGTGTGTGTGTGTGTGTGTGTGTGTGTGTGTGTGTGTGTGTGTGTGTGTGTGTGTGTGTGTGTGAGACTGTGTGTTCGGCCTCATTCATTGAACACTGGTCTGTGTTTGTACTGTTCTGCAGATCAGCTTGGCTGCAGGACACAAGTTTGACCGGGATGTCGAGCTGTTGGTCTATTACAGAGACGCCCACCAGCCCACTGCTGTGGTAGAGGCAGGGCAGGCCTCCGCTAAACCAGGTGAGTGGAGGAGCTAAAAACAACAGTTAGGCAACATCATGCTATAAAATAAGATAATCCTTTATTTCTCACACAAGGGCAAATTGCAGTGATACAGCAGCAAAGGGAATAGAGTAAAAAAAAAACACTCACACACTGTATAAATTAAAGTGCAGTCATTTGTTTGTCAGTTCAGTTCTGGTATGTGTGTGTGGTCTACTGAGAGTAGCGCTGGTTGTACAGTCTGACACTCCATATTAATATATTCATATAGCACCCCATCAACAGGCTACTACCTACCATCATTGTGTTTGCACAGTAGGAAAGAAGATATAAGATATATCCTGTATATTTGCCATTTTATGAGTCTCTTTCTTCTACTGTTTGTCTTTCTCTCTCTCACTCACCCACTCCACCAGGCTCTCTGATGGGTGACTCGGTAGTCATGTTGAGCCTGTACCCAGAGTTCCCTGCAGCTGTGATGTCATCGATGACCTCGTGTGGGGAGTTTATCTTCCTGGTGGATCGCTCTGGCAGCATGTCATGCCCCATGAACAACGGTGCAGGGGAACAGGAACGGATTGGCAGTGCCAGGGTATTGTACCAGAGTCTATCCCCCTTAGAACTCCATGAGGATTGACAGACTGACTGAACGATTGACCGACTGACTGACTGACTGACTGACTGACTGACTGACTGACTGACTGACTGACTGACTGACTGACCGACTGACCGATTGACCAACCGACTGGAAGAGCTTGTATTGAATATTGAAGAGTCACTCTTGAAAGACACCTGTTCAGTATCTCTCCAGACACATGCTCAGTATCTGTCCTTGCAGGACACATTGCTGCTCTTGCTGAAGAGTCTGCCTAAGGGCTGCTACTTTAACATCTATGGTTTTGGCTCCAATTACAAGTCATTCTTCCTGTGAGTACTGTACCTCTCTTTTCACTCATATTTGGCTTTTATGAACTCAATTGTTTTTGCCTTCACTGAATGACTAGTTTTGTTTATAAGAACAATAAACAATAGAAACAATGAATTTACCTCTCCATCTACATGTATTGGGAAGAGGAAAATAAATGCCCGTGGTTTAGGTCTGTCTTTATTGTTTTGTTGACCCATTGAACGTGTGTGTGTGTGTGTGTGTGCATGTGTGTCTACTACTATACACTATACTACTATATATGGTGTCCAGTAAGAGCGTGAAGTATAGTCAAAAGACAATGGATAAAGCTCTGAAAAAGGTGCGGATGATGACAGCTGACATGGGCGGAACAGAGATCCTTCTGCCCCTCAAACATATCTACAGACAACGCTGCCTCCCTAACCAGCCCAGACAGGTACAGTAACACACACTACATGGAGAAAAGTACTGGGACACCTACACATTACACCTATAGCTACACCTACTATTCACAGGCATTAATATGGATTTGGTCGCCCCTTTGCAGCTATCACAGCGTCCACTCTTCTGGGAAGGCTTACTATAAGATTTTGGAGTTTCTGTGGGAATTTTTACACACCTGACTCATCCGACGCTTGGCATTGCACTTGGTGATGTAAGGCCCTCTCGTCCAACATTATCTGACCTCACAAATGCTCTTCTGGATGAATGGGCAAAACTCCAAAAACTTGTAGAAAGCCTTCTCAGAAGAGTAAAAGCGTTTATAGATGCAAAGGGGGAACCAACTCCATATTAATGCCTATGAATTTAGAATGGGATGTCATAAAAACTCCTGTAGGTGTAATGTGTAAGTGTCCCAATACTTTTGTCCATATAGTATACATACTGTACACCATGTGCCTTTTGATTGTGCCTAACCCTAACTCACAAATAAATTATACAACTCATAAACATATATCACACTCCATACAAGTGACTCACCTGACATTAGTTCTGCCAACCTTCTAAGAAAACATTACTTAAACAGCTGAGCAATAGTCCGGTAAGGTTCATGTAAACTGTCTAACCTACTGTATGCTACTTTTAAAAAAACGTATAATGTATAACCTGCTAATGTAAATGTAATGTAAGTAGGCTAATCCGTTAATGTATATGCATTTATGTTAATGTTGTATGTTATGTTTCATTATTACATGTTTGTACCCCAGGAAGACTAGCTCGTCACCTAGGTGGCAGCTAAAGGGGATCCTTTTAATAAATAATAAATAATTAGTTCTGCCACACCTACAGTAGAAGTACTGCAGAAAGGTGCGCCAGTTTTACAGTGAGTTACTAAAGGAATGCTAACACTCAACCAACCAGACTTGTTTGAGTTTGTAGTAGGATTTACCACAACTCAACAACTGGAACAGTTCAGCGCTGAGAACAGTTAATCAGACTGTTTTCTCTACGACAGAGGCTACTGTGCATTCTTAGCATACTGTACAAACATAAGGCTGCACACAAGATTGCTTAACGGTGACAAATCCTCTTCCTACAACTTCAGCTCTTTCTCTTCACTGACGGTGAGGTGGAAAACATCAAACAAGTCGTGGATCTGGTCAAGAAGAATGCAAGCACTCACAGGTGGGGCTTCTCACAAGCAGTGTTGCACCCCTAATATAATTGCTGCTGTACTTTCAAAAATAATCCAGCCTTAGGTTTCAATAGAATATGCTCTGCTAAAATAATATTATGCTAACAGATAATACATTAATCTTGGGCTGTTTGGTATTAGCATGCAGCAATAGCAGTATACTACTTATGATAGTATGATACTCATTCCGCTCTCTGGGCACCATCATCTCCCGGGACCTCAAGTGGGAGCTGAACATCAGCTCTCGCAGCAAAAAGGCACAGCAGAGGATGTCACTGTCATCAGCCTTATCAACAAGGCTCCTGCTTCCCCCCACGACTCCCCCACCCCACTGACTCTATACCCTTTGCACCACTTGCACTCGACCGCCGATTGCTCTACATAGCACAACGGCACACGCATTATATATATAAAACATTGCACATACATTACGCAACACTCTGTGCACACACTGTATATATACATCCATTCTGTGTATATTGTGTAGTTAGCATTTGTACTTTCTTTTTTTGATATTTTATATTTGCACTGTCCTATCTTTGCACTGTCCTGTCCTGCACCCTGTCTAATTTCTCCATCGATCTAAACAAATTCCTAGTATGTGTAAACTACCATGGCAATAAACTGATCTGAATCTGAATAACACAGTTTTAGTGTGATACTGTATCATTACAGTAACACTAACTATTATCTAACTAGCTATCTGTGTTTTTCGTTGTGTTTTTCTTCCAGGTGCTTCTCGTTTGGGATTGGGGAGGGGGCCAGTTCTGCCCTCATCACTGGGGTTGCAAAGGAGGGAGGTGGACACAGCCAGTTCATCACAGGAGCCGAGAGGATGCAGCCCAAAGTAAGAGACAATAAGTTGATTTGAAAGAGGACATGGTGATAAGTTGG
The DNA here is from genome assembly GCF_949987555.1 of Borostomias antarcticus. Classification (NCBI taxonomy): domain Eukaryota; kingdom Metazoa; phylum Chordata; class Actinopteri; order Stomiiformes; family Stomiidae; genus Borostomias; species Borostomias antarcticus. Next base: position 50,252,097 of record NC_140234.1, on the reverse strand, counting down.
ATAAAAAGAGAACATGGTGATAAGTTGGCGTATAATAAGCGTTTGTAACGTCTGATAAGGGAAGAAAAGAAAGAAAGCAGTTTAGGCTGTGAATAGTGATGAATGACTGGGTAGGAGACTGAAAAGGATATTTAAAGTCAAGGATAAGAGTGTACACTGCATAGCCAGGAAGGGATAAGAGTGTACACTGCATAGCCAGGAAGGTCACAGGTCTACTTATCCACTCCTCTTTTCTTTCCTCCCTCCCCCCTTTGCCGGAAATAATGGCGTACTAAAGGGACATATTTGGGCATAGGTTGGTGCTGAGTCGGCATATTAGACACCATTGGATTTGTGCCAAAGTAGGGATGAGGTTTGGAGAGTGGGTTGTGGTCAAGAAAGAGGGGGGATGGTGGCAGACTATTTAAGGGGTAACACAAAGACAAGGGTGTGTCTTTTTCCCGGGAAGCACCGGCTTTACTGCTATTTTGTGTCTGAAAAAGCAATAAAGTCATCGCATTGGACTTCTGCGTGCCTCAACTTGTTTTCTTTTTGGACTCAGAATTTATTTTGAACTTTGAACTATTCTGAACTTAGAACCATTTTGAACTTAGATTTATTTTGAAAATTGACCTAAGACATAGTAAATTATTTTACTCAACACTTCATCCTTCTATTCGTACCTCTGTCCTCATTCAGGTGATGCAGTCGCTCCGGTTTGCCTTGCACCCATCTGTTGTAGACATTTCTGTTAAATGGAAAGTCCCAAAAGGATTGTCTGTCACCACTCTGTCTCCGCCCATCAGTGTGCTCTTTCATGGTCAAAGGTCACTTCTCTATGCCCAGATCACTGGAGAGGTAAGAACACACCACCAACTGGTATATTCAATGCATTACTGGTAGAAACCATAACCTCTAGTTTATTTGTCTGTCCCTTATTACTCCTCTCTCTCTTCTCAGAGCTCCAGAGACACAGAAGGCTCTGTGACAGTGGAGTACAGCTTGGCAAAGCAGCCTGTCAAGAACAAGCTCCGCTTCAGCCTCAAACCCACCGAGGACACTGGGTAAGCAGGTGCAGTTCTTGGTCAGAAATCTGAACTGTGTATCTAGCCATATGACATTTCTCATACCACATCTGATCTATCCCAATCCTCACCTCTTTCTCTCTTTCTTTAGTCTGACTGTCCACAGACTTGGGGCTCGAACCTTGATCCACTCCCTGGAGTTGGAGGAGAGAGATGGGGAGACTGATCAGAAGGCGGAAGGCAAAGTGATAGAGCTCAGTGTCCAATCAGGAGTGAGCAGTGCCTTCACAGCTTTTATCGCTGTCCACAAAGGCAACGGGGAAGCTGTGCAAGGGCCAATACTTCGTAGGAAAATTCCCACACCAAGTTAGTGTCTGTGTACATACTATTGTGCATATGTTGCTGAGTACATGCGTGTACTTAATGTCTCAAAGCACATAGTATTTAACTTGTTTTTCCCTCTTTATCACAGTGGTTCAGGCTTGCAGGATGGGTTTTATGCCTCTGAAATGTGGCCTATGGGGCGGATCTCCACACCGCTCTCGGAGGCCAAAAAAAAAAGGCAAGTCAGCCACTCCAGACACTCCATATTTACCTTAAACTAGCACTAAGTTTGAACATTAAGCACAAAGTCAATTAGGTTTTAATCAGTTAATTTGTTATTCTAGCTAATGATTTGACCATATTTGGGAAACAATTATTTGTTTTTACGATTCTTGGAATGTGATAAAATCCTCAGTGAAGAGTTGGTTTACACTAACTTTGTTTTAGTGTTTAAATTATTTTGTGCTTTGTTAATTTTGTGTCCATTCCAAGATGGCGGAGAAATGGGTACTTCTTTCAAAACAAACCTTGGCCACTAATTTAGAGTGCTTATAACTTTTTACAACAATAATCTAGGGACTTGAAACAGACTGGGCATGAAGTGGGTACTACCAAATTGTGCCATGCCGGATCAGCTGTTGATATCTGAGAAAATATGGAAAGTAGAGGCATTTGAAATTTGACAATTTTTGTGATATGCTAATGTATAAAAAAAATGCTTTAAAAATCATCTCATGGATGCTTTATCTGCTTCAGGCAGCGGTGCACGTGTGTACTCTTGGGTATATTCTACATCAAGGGTGGTCAGAGCAAGTCGGTTGGTGAAAAATGTTGTGATCTGTTGCGTTATAAAGTTAGCACTTGATGCTAATGAACATACATATTTTAAAGTCATATTTCTCTTGAACCGTTAGTTGAATCGTCTCACACACAGGTATGCACATTCTCCACAATCATGTCTAAGAACTATATGACAGAATATCTGCTAGGTTAAAAGATTACCGCAATTCAGGTAGATAGCGCTGTCATGCTGTATAATCAGGTCTGTAACCAGGGCCGACTCTAGCCATTTTGATGTCCTAGGGTGAGATTAGGATTTGAGCCCCCATACCTCCACCCCCTCCACACACACCACCACCACATACTGTACCATTTGCATTTGTTTGTCTTTGGCTTCATTGTTCACTGTCTTACAATGTCTGTGACTGAATAGTTTTTATATAATGTCTGTGATTGAATAGTTTCTGTGGCCATACCAGGCTATGCTTGTAGAATATAGTGTAAGCACATTATAACTAGTCAAGCTACTGTATGTTATCATACAGTAGCATAGTGTATGAGGCGTGCAACTTAACCCCTACTAGGTGAGTGATTCTGTACCATGGCAAGCGGTACAGGCCCGTGTTCATAGGCTACTTCCTATATTCTGACAACTATGGCGCTTGGACTCTTTAGTCCTTTGCCTGATATTTACCAGGTTTGGGCATGTTTGTAGGACACCGTCCTATTGCCGCTTGCGGTTATATTTTAGATTTGTTATCCGTCTCCCTTGCAATCTTGTGTTCTTGAGCAGGTTCTCATTTTCCAGCCGTGATAGGTCATTAAGTCGTTTGCTGAAATGAAATTAGATGTACTGTACTCATATATGCATACTTTGTTTGACCTGATTTTTTTTTTTTGATATCTGCAATGTCTTCTGCACCTCAGCTCCATCTATGAAGATCAACTTTCCTGGTTTGTCATACTTTTTAATGTATTTACTTTTAAATATGTACTTGACTGGGGACTGTGGAGTTTGTGGATCGTGTTGCCTTACAATTGGTGGTTATGGTTGGAAAAGTATACCTACTAGATACAGTAGTAATTTCCTTTCCTTGTGTCTTCTGCAGGGATGCTTTTAAAATGTTACAGCGGTGCTTCCTGCTTGTCAGGTATGCTCAGAAGTAAATGCATGCTTATCTTTTATCCCACATGTTTGCTATGTACTATATCATGTGGTAAATTCAGATTCCAAGGTGGCAAAAGTACATTTCTGAAATGCATTACTTTGCAAATATACTGTTCTCTTTTCTCACAATGTTTATGCTTTGGAGAATAATATTGGTTTATTTGTCAGTGCAAAATTATGCTGGTTTGATTTTAATGTAAATTACATAATAGACTAATAGTTATTAGCTGCGACCAGCTCGCTCTGTCGGTCGGTCGGTCAGTCCACAATAAAAGATTTGCACACCCAGGCTGTGTCTCAAACGGCTAAAATGCTGCCTATTATACTGCCTGCTGAGGTGCCTCCGACTGGTCAGATTTTGAAGGCAGCACAGATGTATCCTTCGTTGGTCAAGATATCCCATAATCCCATGCACCCGCTCCACTGCTCTGACCAAAAGAGCAATTATGTCTCCATGCCTGTTAATATGTCACTTTCTGAAGTTTGAGTATGTTTTCAGGTGAGAAAGTAACCATAGATTCCCAAAATGTGGCCAGTTTATCAAAATAACTTGTTTATATATCTGATCTGACATTTGTTTTCCTTTTCTTTAGGCTAACGTTAGCTAGGCTACATTAGTTAGCTAGGCTACGTTAGTAACATATACCTGCGGAGTTTGACAGAAACGTTGGAACATGGCTGAACAAGTTGTAAAATGATTTGGGGACCAATATCTTTAGCTAGCTAAGTAACGTAGCTAAAGTAACTAGCTTACTATATTATGGTCTTAGCAGTTGTTAAAAGGCTACAGGTAGTCAGATACTAGGCTAATGTATTAGACAAGCATTTACTTGGGAACACTTTAGCTGGCCAGCATAACAACCAGTTGGTTGGCTTTTCGTTTTGACAACTGATAAGTTCTGTTACACAGGAAACACTTTTTCCAGAATAATATTTTAGTGATGATTGACCGACAGGTATTTAACGGCATAACATCATGACGTTGTTACACATTGCGTCCTTGGAAAGGAGTCTCAATCTAGACTCCTTTCAAGGCAACTTCAGACAAAAACACTGCCTCCAAAGGATACTACCTCGCTAGACAGCAAGGCAGCAGGCAGCTGCCTACCGTTTGGGATGCAGCCTACGTCTACATTAACAGTTCGTCTATACCCACACCACAGCTGTTACTAATCCACTAATTAGACAAGAGAGGAGAAGATTCAGTCAGAATGCATGTACGTACATGGCTGCAGCTATTGCATATTTGCTCTTGTTTCATGAATGAGCGCATACATTTTGGGTGATGCTTCTATAAGGCTTTCATTACCTCCGTCCCAGTGACAGCATAGGGCGAGAGGTAATGTTTTCGGTTGCATGTGTTTGTTTGTTTGTTCGTCTGTTAGTAGGATTACGCAAAAACTACAGGACCAATTTTCACGAAACCTGGTGGAAGGGTGTAGCATGGGCCAACTTAGAAACCACTAAATTTTGGAGCGGATCCGAATCATGGGGCGGGTCCACGAGCTGCCCAGACACGGCCGACCATTCACCGCCATTCATTTTTTGGACAAAGGTTACACAAAAACTATCAGACAGATTTTCATGAAACTCGGTGGAGGGGTGAAGTTGATCCAATTTAGAACCCATTCAATTTTGGAGCGAATCCGAATCAAGGGATGGGTCCACGAGCCGCCCAACCATGGCCAGCCATTCACTGCTGTTCATTTTTTGGACTTAGAGAGTGAAAAATTCCCCCCATTCATTGTCAATAGAGGGAATTGAAACAGCCATACTGTATCTCAACATGGGGAGGTAACAGAAACACAGGGTTTGGACGGGCATAAAGCTCTCAACCTAACAAATGCAGAAATACCAAACATGTCCTGCTCATACGCATGTTTGTGCACACAGGCATGAAATGCACTCATGGGCAGAGGTCTGTGCTCTCTGAGCACCATTTTTAGTTTGCAAATATACTGCCCTCTATTCCCCTCACAATGCTTATTCTTTGGAGTATAATCTTGTTTTAATTGTAAGTGCAATATATACTGGTTTTATTTTAATGTAAATAAAATCAATTGATTAATCCTTTTTTTCAGCTGATATGGATTCAGGACTTGAGTGTGGTGAGTACATTTATGGTAATTTATCAATTATGTGCCATCACAGGTAGCCTGGCTATAAGATATGATACGCTGAAGATAGCCGTAAGGCTGAAACGTTCGTCCTGCCTGTCTTGCATATTGCTGTGAAGCAATAAAGCATCCATTCTTTGGAATTTGTGAGTGCTGGTCCCTCTACCACTTTTGAGCCTGACTATAAGAAACACTTTTGAGACACTTTTGTTTTAACTTGCATACTTAAAACCTCAGACCAGATAATAAAAATGGTAAGGCTCTGATTCGCAGACACACATATCAACTACAATTTACAGGTGACCAGTGAAAGAAATCAGAGGACATTTGTCGCAAGACTGATCCAATTTTTTCATTTTTATTGCATTTGTGATTTGCCTATACCCTGGAAAACAGGTCAACTTACCTTAAACCCAAAATCGCTTCAGTTCATTACAAACACAAGTAATTCACATGCAAATTGATCCCACTATTTGAATTAAGCACAACATGTTCTCATTTCATACATGTATGACCATTATTTCTCCATTAGATTCTGTGGAAGATGGAAAATCCATCCCTGAACCTACCAGGGACCCTCTCCTCCAGCTGGTCTCCCTTCAGAAGGCCTCTGGCTCCTGGGCCCTAGAGCCAGCCTTGGTCACAGTGCTGGGGAAAACACTGGAGGATGTGGCCAAGCCCAAGCCTGCCCTGGTGGGTCACTGGCTGACTGTCTCTGATGGTTGTGTGCCATGGACCTTCAGAGCTGTAAAATGTATTGTGTATGGCTGCTGAAACTGAACGTCCCAACCCATACGTCTATACATTACATTAGATTACAGCCATTTAGCTGACACTTTTATCCAAAGCAACTTACAATAATTGCATTTAACGTAGGAAAAGGCAATAAACTACTACTTGCCAGAACTCACAAGTGCATCTCCTTTCTAAAACAAGTGACTGGAGAAAACACTGGAGGATGTGGCCAAGCTGAAGCCTGCCCAGGCTGATTGCATAATCTAGTGCATTACTGCTAAATTGCATAATCTAGTGCAAGAATAGCAAACAAAAATACAATAGGTGTTTAAGAAGGAGGATTGTGGTGGTACTTCTTGAAGAAGTGAGTTTTGAGCATGCGGCGAAAGATGGGCAGCGACTCTGCTGTCATGACGTCAGTGGGCAGCTCATTTCACCACTGCGGGGCCAGGAAAGAGAAGAGCCGTGACCGTGTCGACCGACCGCAGGGGCCTCGGTGTGACGGGGAAACCAATCGCCCCAAGGAAGCAGAGTGTAGTGGTCGGGAGAGGGTGTAGGGCTTGACCATGGCCTGGAGGTAGCAAGGAGCTGCTTCTGTCCATACTAGTAGCTGCCATGTCCTTGTTTCTTTATATGAACCCTTTCTCTCTCTTGCTTCCTCCTTCTCTCCTGCCCCCCCCCCCTCCCTCTCCTGCCCCCTCTCCCTCTCTCTGGGGTCTGGGGAGCCAGGTGGACCAGGAGGTATGGGCCACGGTTCTTGCCCTAATATGGCTCCATGGGTTCAAGACCCAGGACCACGATGAGTGGCAGCTTCTGGCTCTAAAGGCTGTGTCATGGATCCAGGCTCAGAAGGGTACTGTAACTGTTGGCCCAGATGTATATATATCCAACCAGTGCTAGTTGTAACAATCATGTCACAGAGTTATGAAATTATTCTCAGGGAATTATTTGTGTCTGCTTCCCCAGTGCCCTGTGTGCTAGAGTGTGTGGCAGCTGGAAATGACCTGTTGGGTTGCCAGCTTCAGAAGAAGATCCTGGGGCTCTGAGAGGTTGACCCTCTACCCTCCACACTCCTAACACTGAGGAGTGACAGCACCCTGGTCCTCCTCCAAGAAAATATGAAGTCACTATTGGAACCTCTTGCTGAGTATAGGCTGTAACTATGACTTTAGGTTATTTGTTTCAAGTTTCAAGTTGCACATAATTTGTGTATGCAGAGTGCAGACATATTTTCCTGTTGTATCACTTTGAATGAAGTAGGCTGCTTGCCTTATAAAGATAAGTCTACTAAATCTAAAGCGTGTAGTGCTTTCAAAACATATAAGCCTGCTGTTTATTTTTATTTTTAACATAACACTTGAATTATTTTGACTTCATTTCTTGCTCATAATTGCACATACAGTACTGGACCAATATGCCTTTTATCTTGTCAAGTTTTTTTTTCCTAATAAAGCCATACCCTGAAAATGTCTTGGAGGTCTTTTTGTATTTATTTGTAGTTAAAGCAGCCCTGGTGCCCTTGACTTGGCTAACTGCCATAATAATTATTCCAACCTTCCCACTTGTAGATTGATTGGTAGACAGAAGAGTAGCACGCTGTAATGCCACTCCTTCCCTGGTAGTTGCACTATTGGGTCTTGGTCTGGGATCCTTCCTCAAAAATGTAAACCGTGGACCAGACCAACTGTTCCAATGCCACGTAATCTGCGAGTTCAGAAGGGCGCAGGGCAGAGGGCTGTCTGCAGCGCAACAGTCAGTCTGAGTGTGGAACTGAACGAGGTAATACAGAGTGAAGACAAAGTAGCTGAAGGATTCCGTGACAAAAACAGACTAACTTATTTAAATATCAATATTATCCCTAAAGTGGGCAACTCCTGAGCCAGGCCTTGATGAGGTCTGCACCTGCTAGTCTCTGTCTTGCCAACCCCCCCAGCCCCATTCCACGAAACTCCCCCTACATCGGTATCCCCCCAGACAGATAACCCCCCCACACACACACACACGCTTTCACCACTTCTTGGAGCTTCACTATCCCCACCTTCCATTGTGAACCCCTTAATGTCAAATAAGGATTTCCATTTTTGTCTGTTGACTATTTCTCCGATTGTTTTTCACTGCCGTTGTTTTCGCGTTTGGAAATACATCGGAGTGAATGCAGCTGACGGCTAACTATGGCTCATTCACCTCCATGTATTTCCAAACGCAAAAACAACGGCAGTGAAAAACACACAACAATCAGAGTCTGGTAATGATAGGTTTGTAACCCCGATAGTGTATTCAGCCTGTTGCATGTGCAAAATAGTAGTAGCAGCACTCACCACGATATGCAATGTTTAAAACACAGTACTCAGTACTCTAGTATTGATTGTACTCGGCTCGTTACTCAAATATACAATGTGTGACATTGTAATAGCAGCGTTCAGACAAAAGTGTCCAGTGTTTAAGTTCTCAGTACTCAGTACTCATAGTAATGATTGTGCTAGGCTCATTACCCAATAATAACAGTGCTCAGCCTGTTACTCGATACTTATCTCAATGTTCAGTGTTATAAGTGATCAGTATACAGTACTTAGTGCAGTCTATGCAACAGTATGCTACAGGTCACTAGTGTCCTTTGTTCAGTAGCCTGATTGCCTGGTGAAAGAAATTACTCATAACTCTACAACTCTTTGATTACGTCTAGGTCCTCTTTGCAGTCGCTCGAGGAGTCGAGCACCATGGGTTCATCGCTGGGGTCGATCTCTGCCTCCATCATGGCGATCTTGAGGATGTCCAGTGGATGCTAGGTTAAGAGAAAGAAAGAGGGGAAAGAACAGAGAGAGGATAGGATCTGAGTAAACAAGTCCCAAATGTCAAATGCACTTTTTCAAGTTGCCTAGGACTTCCATCATTATACACAAATCAACTTGAACTTGAACACGGTTCCTAATGTCACTGGAGAGAGAGAGTGCTCACCTGGCTTGCTGTCTTGTCTGCAGCCACTGGATGGTGGGCCTGCAGGGGCGGGGGAGCGGTTTACGCGGGGCTTGAGTGTCCTTTCTTGGCATTCCATACTCTTTGCTTTCAGTGGGCGTAGACTACTTGTTGTGGTCGTTACACGTCTGGTTTTGCTCCGCCCCTCGTTTTAAAACCAGGAAGACATTCATCACAGACTATAATATCGAAACTGGGCTGCAGATATAGACTTCGCACCTGTTAAGCTGTCTTTCCAGTCCGAAAACCAGCCTTTCAAAAAGGTAATGTTTGTTTGTTTTTTTTAAGTGTTTTGTAGCGAAGATTAGGCTAGTGGAAGTGTGTACGTTAACGCCCACTCTGAGGCGACAGCGTAACCAATTCTTTACTAAAAACGTAAATGTACAAAACCAGTAATTTTTGGTAATAACACTGTAGATTAATTTGTAACTGAAAATGTCCTCTAAACAATTCCGGTATTCAAATCCAACGGCGTTATGTTGTTTTTTTACTGGGTTGCAAATTTTGACGATAGCCCTGCAATTCCTGGCGCAACAGAATGTGTGGAATAACGCCCTCAGCTAGCCTACCAACTCAGAATAACGTTGGTATATATGGAATTCTCATACAATGACGCGGCGTCGCCAAGCAATATTTTCAGGGCGACACTTCACAGAATTCAAAGTGATGATTTGTAGTCATTTTCTATAACTACATTTGCACATAACAAGTCCAGAAATCAGTCTTGTCACTGCGTTCGGGCGTTATGACCACCACTCCCGAGTGCGGGAGTTAACCACCATATACGCTACCACACCTTATTGTGACAGAACTAAACATAGCAATTTTTTACTGGATTACTTGACGTAATTGATTACAGATGCAGATTTTCATATGCAAACTTGTAGAAGTGGCATCTCACACAGCCTACAATGTAGCTAGGGTATAAACTACTAAGCCTACTACCACTATACATCCATGACTAGGCCTACATATATCTCACCAACTGTTAATATGAGTGATTTGTGCCAACTGTACCTGAGTTTAGCCTACCACATGAAGTGGTTTGAACTGTTTGGAGTGGCTCTTCATGGGGATTTAATTGGGGATGGTAGAATAAGTAGAACTGGACTGCCATATCAAGCAGTCAGGTGTGGCTACCATGCTCAGTTTCTTGTTGTCACAAATAAATTCACTACTTCTATTGAGGAACATTGGACCTCATTCCTGAACGTAGTTAAGAAGACGTTAAGAAGAAATTTCTTCTTAATTTCACTTACGAAGTTCCCGGGACAATTCTGGCATTCCTGAATGGTTTATTATCTGGTATTTGTTCTCATCTAAGAACAGGATTTAAGAACGCGGAAATGCAGTCATAGGTAGGCCAGATTGGAGTGCGCCCATGTTCGCAATTGCTGAATTTATGAGAAATCCGAGGTGATTGCATTCACATCAATTCTACTACGGAAGAGCATTAGGGCCAACAACTGAGGTTTTTTTTTAAGCTTCTGAGTTTAAAGTTAGAAATTCTGACTTTTTTCTTAGAAGTTATTTCTGACTTTTTTCTCAGAAATTCCGAGTTTTTTCTCTCAGAAATTCTGACTTTAATCTCAGAAATTCTGACTTTAATCTCAGACGTTATTTTTGACTTTTTTTCTCAGAAATTCTGACTTTAAAGTCAGAAATTCTGACTAAACTCAGAAGCTAAAAAAAAATAAAATAATCCATTGTTGGCCCTAATGCTCTTCTACGTAGGAGCATTAGGGCCAACAACAGTTTTTTTTTAAGCTTCTGAGTTTAAAGTCAGAAGTTCTGACTTTTTTCTCAGAAGTTATTTCTGACTTTTTTTCTCAGAAATTATGACTTTAATCTCAGAAGTTATTTCTGACATTTCTTCTCTTCTTTCTCAGAAGGGTTGAAATTCTGAATTTAAACTCAGAAGCTTAAAAAAAAAATCTCTGTTGGCCCTAATGCTCTTCCGTAATTCTACAGACATCCTAGGCTTGAAACAAGAATAATAATAGCCTATATACGAGAATATTTGTATCATTTCCAATTACGTTTCATTTATAGTCATGATTCTACGAGGCATCGTGGCTAAAATAAATAAAAGCACTACACAGACACTGCAAATGGCAGTGAATGAATAAATAAGCACTAAACTCAGTCGCTATACTCAGACTCAGGACAACAGCACCTTATATTCTATAGGTTAGCCGTCAGAATGGACACATCTACATTCTGTAAATAAACATGTGAATACCCATAACTACAATATAGGCCTACATAATATAGATAGGGCATATCAGGATCCACAAGTAGCCTACTCATGCATTTAACTAAACTGTACACTTTAATAATCTGCTCTCAGCAAATCCCATCCCTTTCATGTAGGCTATATATTTTGCATTTTGTATTAAAAGTCCATATACCGTCTTGTTTTCTATTGTTATTTTGTATTGTTTTTTTTCACCTTGCTTAAGCTTATGTGCACGTTATAAGAGCCAGCTGAGAAACATCTCACTGCTCATTTTACTGGTAGGCTGTTGCATGTGATTTGCACGTGACCTTGAACATCAATCATGTCAATTGGGAACGTTTAGACTTTTTCCACGCTGTCTGGGGATTTTGTGTGCACACGACCCTGTAGTAAGGAGCTGGCGGGGCGTTTATGTATGCAAATTCAGGTGTATGAGAACGCGCATTCAACTTAAGAACATTTGGCGGTTTAAGAACACATTTCCACGCGTTCATGAATCCGGCGGGGATTTTTCTTAGGGTTGGTCTTACGAAGTTCTTAAGAAGACAAGAAGACACTTAAGAAAATGTTCAGGAATGAGGACCATTGTGCTTCTGCTATAGCTTCCTCGTATTCTAATGCCAAGAATCTGCGGTCAAGCCAGTCGAAAATCACAGTCAAGTGGTCCGCCCTTTATTTCGTTTTGCGTGTCCACTTGCGTTATTGCAGTAAGGAGTTTTTTTCGGCATAACACCATGTTGCCGCCGTCGCTTTCATTTAGGTTACAGTCGAGTTAATTAAAACTACTATGGTTTGATTCAGAAAGTGAAATGACGTTCTGATGTGGCATTTCAAAATAAAATGTCATAGAAAAACTTACCTCAAGTCCCTGTCTGTTTTTGCTCTCTCTGTTCTGTTTGTCTTTGCACCCCCCAGGTGATCGTGAGCTATCATTGCTAATCACCCATCTGTCAAGTCCACCTGTGTAAATAGCACTGTATTATTATTTATTACCTGGCATTAAAGGAGTAGTAAAGGGAAAATGCATGTTTAGCCCTGTTTTAAGGTTACTTATGATCATATACAATGGTTCAGATCAAAACGTTGACAAAACTAGCACTTTTGAGAAAGTCTGATAATTGCTCTACCACCGTATAGGTCATACAATGGATGTGGGTGGGCACCGTGAAAAATCATTCAAAAACATGTTAAACTCTCGATTTCAAAGACAAGAAGCTCACCGAGGGGGTAGTTCTTTTTCAGGTGTCCTGAAAGTTTTTAGTGACACTGAGGTGGTCTGCTATCACTTTGAAGTGGAATTGGTGTTGGATTATGGGAATTTTCCTTTCAATACCAATTTGAAAATTGAGGAAATACAGTCAATATTACAATTTACAGGGCCTTTATTAAATACCATAACATTTTTGAGTAACACTCTGAGGTGGTCTGTTACCACTGGGAAGTGGAATTGGTCTTGGATTATGGGCCGCTTTAAATTCTAATCTGAAAATTAAGGAAATACAACAGATATGACAATGTAGATGGACTTTATTTTGAAATGCCACATCAGAATGTCCTGAAAGTTTCTGAGTGACACTCTGAAGTGTTCTTCTACCACTCTGACGTAGAAGTGTTCTTGAATTATGGCCCGTTTCCTTTAAATATCAATCTGAAATTTGAGATTACACAGCGGATGCCATTTTAGAGGGCCTTTATTTAGAAATGCCATGTCAGATTGTCTTGAAAGTTTCTGAGTGACACTGTATGGTGGTCTGCTTACCACTGTGAAATGGAATTGATCATGGAGTATGGGCCGTTTCCTTTAAATTCTAATCTGAAAATTGAGGAAAAACAGCAGATATGACAGTTTAGAGGGCCTTTATTTTGAAATGCCAAATCAGAATTTCCTGAAAGTTTCTGTGACACTCTGAGGTGGTCTGATACCGCTATGAATTGGAATTGGTCTTGAATTATGGGCGGTTTCCTTTCCAGTGCAGGTGCCAAAATGGTGAACTGCTGTGGACTGGTGACAATCAAGAATGAACCGGGTAGGTTTAACCACAAGTGCTGCTTCCTGTCAAGATGCTAGTCCCGAGTCTTATTCTCATTGTTCTAGATCTATGCTGTGCTCTTAAACTGTAGCTCCCCTCTCCCTTCATTTTCAGCGATATTCTAATAGTAAACATCACCATGGATTGGCACAGTTTTTCACTGTTTAAGAAAACATTATTATAACAGAAGATATACAAAGACCATTAAACATCATCCAGCATTCAATGGGGAAAAAAATATCTGCAAGATGGAGAAAAAAATCTACCAAGAATAACAGAGTGAAATAGGCTTATTAGTCTCAGTACAGCAAAATTATTTTGTTTTCTTTCTCTCCTTCCATCTCAGTGCCTCTGAAGAGTATTGAGGTAGAGGTGCAGGTGAGGGACCATGTGGCTACTGTGAGCTCCTCGATGCAGTATGAGAACCAGGAAGAGGACCCTCTGGAGGCCATCTTCGTCTTCCCTATGCCAGCGGAGGCTGCTGTCTGTCACTTCAGTGCCAAGATCGGCGAGACGGAGGTGGTGGCGCAGGTGCAGGAGAAACAGAAGGTGAAATCAAATCAAACTGTTATTTGTATAGCGCATTTCATACACAGAGGCAACACATTGCACTTTACAGAGAGCATTGAAGGAAATAAACAAGAGTAGTACTGATAACTGGTGTCACACCCACCAGTTTGTTTGTCAAGTTATAGTGCCCTGATGAGAAGTACACATACCACCTGACCTGCCCCTTGGGGTGTGATCTGTGCTGCATCTCACATTGATGATGCGTTACCGTCCCTCAGGCCCGGGAAGAGTACGATGATGCATTGAGCTCAGGCCAGCAGGCTTTCCTATTGGAGGAGAGCGAGCAGAGCCCGGACGTGTTCCAGTTGAACGTGGGCAGTCTTCCCCCTGGAGAGAGCGCCTCCGTCAGGCTTGAGTACGTCACTGAGCTGGCCGTGCAGGCAGACGATGGGCTGAGGATCTGCCTGCCTGCTGTGCTCAACCCCCGCTATGAACCCTGTGGTAAGCAGGAACAATACACACACACTCACACACACATACAAACACACACACAGACACACACACACACACACACACACACATAGACACACACACAAACACACACACACACACGCACACACACACATGCAAACACATATATATCATGTATGAAACTTCTGCTATCAACACTAGGGCAATGACCCATTCTCTCTTACTCTCTCTTACGTCTCTTAATGACATTCTCTCTCTCAGGCGTTGACAGTGGAAGTAGCGCTGTGGGCAGTGCCCAGGTGACCTCTGTGCCCGCTGGTGCTGTGCCCTACAGCCTGTCCCTCAATGCTCATGTGTCCTCCCCTCGGCCCATCTCTAAAATAGAGTCCAACTGTCCCCTGGACACTCTCAAGTACCTCAACTCCGAGCAAACCCAAGCCACGGTAATGGGTGTTCTGTGTGTGTGTGTGTGTGTGTGTGTGTTTGTTTGTGTGAGCCTGTGTCTTCGGCCTCATTCATTGAACACTGGTCTGTGTTTGTACTGTTCTGCAGATCAGCTTGGCTGCAGGACACAAGTTTGACCGGGATGTCGAGCTGTTGGTGTATTACAGAGACGCCCACCAGCCCACTGCTGTGGTAGAGGCAGGGCAGGCCTCCGCTAAACCAGGTGAGTGGAGGAGCTACAAACAACAGTTAGGTAACATTACGCTATATTAATATAGCACCCCATTAACAGGCTTCTACATACCATCGTCTCTGAAGCACTTTGTACACTAGTTTTTGAAAAGTGCTACAGGTTATGATGACGATCAAATCCCAATTTCCACTATTATATTCTGACTCGCGACTTGAATTGCATTCAGTGCGCCCTGGAGATCATTTTCCCCCGCGACGCCCCGACCTGCTGAGGATTACGCCCTAACGGCACAAAACCCTTGAAACTGATATATTTCGAACGTGGGAAGGTCACTAAGACACAGGATTTGGACTGGCATAATGCTCTTGACCTAACGAATGCAGAAATACCAAACATATCCTGCTTGCACGCACGTGCGTGCGCACAGAGCCACAAAATGCAGTCATGGTTGAAGGCCGGTGCTCTCTGAGCACCAGTTATTATTATTATCATTGTGTGAGGACTGTGCAGTGAGAAAGAAGACTTGTACTGTGTGGCAGTTCTATCCTGTATATTTGTCATTTAATGAGTCTCTCATTCTTTCTTCTACTGTATGTCTCTCTCTCTCTCACTCACCCACTCCACCAGGCTCTCTGATGGGTGACTCGGTGGTCATGTTGAGCCTGTACCCAGAGTTCCCTGCAGCTGTGATGTCATCGATGACCTCGTGTGGGGAGTTTATCTTCCTGGTGGATCGCTCTGGCAGCATGTCATGCCCCATGAACAACGGTGCAGGGGAACAGGAACGGATTGGCAGTGCCAGGGTATTGTACCAGAGTATATCCCCCTTAGAACTCCATGAGGACTGACTGACTGACTGACTGACTGACTGACTGACTGACTGACTGACTGACTGACTGACTGACTGACCGACTGACCGACTGACCGATTGACCAACCGACTGGAAGAGCTTGTATTGAATATTGAAGAGTCACTCTTGAAAGACACCTGTTCAGTATCTCTCCAGACACATGCTCAGTATCTGTCCTTGCAGGACACATTGCTGCTCTTGCTGAAGAGTCTGCCTATGGACTGCTACTTTAACATCTATGGTTTTGGCTCCAATTTCGAGTCCTTCTTCCCGTGAGTATTGTTCCTCTCTTTTCACTGACATCTGGCTTTTATGAACTCAATTGATTTTGTCTTCACTGAATGATTCATCAAACAAACAATGAACAAGCAAAGTGGACTTTTACTTCTGCATCTGTGTGATTGGGAAGAGGAAAATAAATGTCTGTGGTTAAGGTCTGTCGTTATTGTTGTATTGAACACTGTGTGTGTGTGTGTGTGTGTGTGTGTGTGTGTGTTTGTGCATGTGTGTGTCTACTACTCTATATCTGGTGTCCAGTAAGAGCGTGAAGTACAGTCAAGAGACAATGGATGAAGCTCTGAAAAAGGTGCAGATGATGACAGCTGACATGGGCGGAACAGAGATCCTTCTGCCCCTCAAACATATCTACAGACAAGACTGCCTCCCTGACCAGCCCAGACAGGTACAGTAACACACACATACATACTGTACTATACATCATGTGCCTTTCGATTGTGCCTAATCCTAAATCACAAATAGATTATACAACTCACAAACATATATTACACCGACATCTTGCTCCATGCAAGTGACTCACCTGACATTAGTTCTGTCACACCTATATTAGAAGTACTTCAGAAAGGTGTGCCAGTTTTACAATGACTAAAGGAATGCTAACACTCAACCAACAAGACTTGTTTGAGTTTGTAGTAGGATTTACCACACCTCAGCAACTGGAACAGTTCAGCACTGAGAACAGTTAATCAGCCTGTTTTCTCTACGATAGAGACTACTGTGCATTCTTAGCATACTGTACAAACATAAGGCTGCACACAAGATTGCTTAACGGTGACAAACCCCCTCTTTCTACAACTTCAGCTCTTTCTCTTCACTGACGGTGAGGTGGCGAACACCAAACAAGTCGTGGATCTGGTCAAGAAGAATGCAAGAACTCACAGGTGGGGCTTCTCACAAGCAGTGTTGCACCCCTAATATAATTGCTGCCGTACATCATTAAACAGTTCAGCTTTAGGTTTCAATAGAGTATGCTAGGGGAATATTATGCCAACAGATAATAAATTAATTTAGGGCTGTTTGGTATTAGCATGCAACAATAGTAGTTAACTACTTAGGATAACACAGCTTTTGTGTGGTACTGTATCAGTACAGTAACCTTTATCATTACAGTAACACTAATTATTACATCCCCTGCTGTCTGTGTTTTTCTGTTTGTTTTTCTACTAGGTGCTTCTCGTTTGGGATTGGGGAAGGGGCCAGTTCTGCCCTCATCACTGGGGTTGCCAAGGAGGGAGGTGGACACAGCCAGTTCATCACAGGAGCCGAGAGGATGCAGCCCAAAGTAAGAGACACAATAAGTTGATTAGAAAGAGAACATGGTGATAAGTTGGATGAAAGAGTTTGTAAAGTCTGATAAGGGAAGAAAACAGTTTAGGCTGTGAAAAGTGAGGAATGACTGGGTAGGAGACAGGCACTGGAATAAGGGGGACACCGGGACTTTTTGTCCCCCCACTTTCAATGAAAAAGTGATCCCTGAACCTCATTTTCAATTAAAGGATTTGGGCGAGAACGCCAACTTCAGGTATAATGGTAATAGAACAACCGCTATATGAGTTGGCTTGTCTTCTTTGCGATCATCAGAACTGTGTAGAAACAACCCCACTACTCGTGTTTTCTCCTGGCGAATAGATCCTAACCACGCCAGGTCCAGCCTGACTTGTGTGTGTGACTGGCTTGTTTCTGTTCAGGACTGGTAGGACAGAAGCTAGTCATGCCACTGAAATAGCTGTGAATTGAAATTAACAAACTATGGTGCGCTGTCTTATGCCGGGTGCAGACTAGAGGATTTTCAAATCTTATAACGATCATCTTAACCGATTTTTAAATATCTTAATCGTAAGAACGCACACTCCATGATTCAGTCAAGACGCTACACGACTTCAGAATGCTGATTCATACCAGGGAAATGCGATCTCATTGGCTATTGTGGGTTTCCGCTCAGCATTCCATCGCTGTCCCAAGGATAAATATCAAACATGTTTGATATTTACGATTCAAAATCGGAGAGACTCCGATCAGTCGGGAATGTTAAGATTAGGTCGGTAAACACCTCACACTACAGGATAATTTGGCCAGATAATCGGTCTTGTTTCGGGATGGGCGTCTTGAAAAATCATTCAAAAACATGTTAAACTCTAGATTTCAAAGACAAGAAGCTCGCCGAAGGTGTTCGCCGCAAAGCATGAATCCTGTAGGGTTTTATTGATCATTTTATGAAATCCATTGACTTATATTGAAGCGACCGTTGTAGATGTGTAGATCAATCCGCAGAGGGGATTCAGGAAGCGGAACTAATTACGGTAGCTATTGTTATTGTTTATGTTGCTAGGCTACCTAGTTTCCGGAAGTTTACACACGTATGTGCTGCGACTAAATAGTTCTATGCTAAATATTTAAAAAAGCCTTTCCAGATGAACTAGAATCTTACTTTATGGCGAATTATATGTCAGAACGCCAACTAACACCTAGGTGAGTTTCTTGTCTTTGAAATCGAGTTTAACATGTTCTTGAATGATTTTTCAAGATGCCCATCCACATCCATTGTATGACCAAAACGGTGGTAGAGCAATTATCAACTTTCTCGAGAATGCTAGCTTTGTCAACGTTTTGATCTGAACCATTGTATATGATCATAAGTAACCTTAAAACAGGGCTAAACATGCAATTCCCCTTTAAAGTTGCTCGACAACTGCTTTATTGGCAATGGCCATGTTCCACACTACACACCCCGCGCAACTCACACACAACTTCCTGTCCCTTCCCAATAAAACCGGACCTACCAGTCCTGAACAGAAACAAGCCAGCCACGCACATAAGCCAGGCTGGACCTGGCCTGGTTTCAGCAACCGCTGTTAAAAACATGTTTGCGCAGCTATGCAAATTAGTGCATACAAATTCACCAGAATGCAGTAAACTCCTGTCTGAAATTCAAATTTTCCTGGGGGAGGACTCCCAGACACCCCGCTTCATAGTGTCCCCGCACTACGTTGTCCAATCCGGCGCGCCTGTTAGGAGACTGAAAAAGAGGATATTTAAAGTCAAGGATAAGGCCTGATTCATAGTCGACGTAAACAACGCAAGCTACGTTGTGAACACAAGCTTCAACATGACTCTAGAGCTTGGGTTCTGTGGTTTCCCTGTCGGAAACACAAGGAATTGCACTATTGCTTGCATCAAGTGACAAATTTCGGCATGACACGCAAGGACGCAACGATATCTTGCGTGGCCTTGCAAAGCTTGCGCTTCCGTAGTTTGCGTCGACTATGAATCCGCCCTAAGAGTGTACACTGCATAGCCAGGAAGGTCCCAGGTCTACGTATCCCCTCCTTTTTTCTTCCCTCCCTCTCTAATAATAATAACAATAATAATACATTTTATTTGTTTCACAATTTTCATTTGAAAAATCTCAAAGTGCTAAGTGCTCTCTGACTGTTCTCTCCTTCCTTCATCCTTCCATTCTTACCTCTGTCCTCATTCAGGTGATGCAGTCGCTCCGGTTTGCCTTGCAGCCATCTGCTGTAGACATTTCTGTTAAATGGAAAGTCCCAAAAGGAGTGTCTGTCACCACTCTGTCTCCGCCCATCAGTGTGCTCTTTCAGGGTCAAAGGTCACTTCTCTACGCTCAGATCACTGGAGAGGTAAGAACAGAGCACCTACTTTTATTCAGTGCATTACTGGTTGATGGATGTTGTACCATTTTTCTTTGAAAATCCCCTCTCTACTTTCAGTGTTCCAGAGACACAGAAGGCTCTGTGACAGTGGAGTACAGCTTGGCGAAGCAGCCTGTCAAGAACAAGCTTGGCTTCAGCCTCAAACCCACAGAGGACTCTGGGTAAGCAAGTGTGTGGCAACAGGTGTAGCCATATCCACACTAACACTCAAAGCATATTTAAAGTCTTTTCAAGTACTTTTAGTCAAGTCAGATTTATTTATATAGCACAATGACAAGGAAATGTAACACAGTATTTTATAGAATGGAAAGAAAAGATCATTAAAAACATAGTAGATAGTAAAAAAAACGAAACAGATAATACATTAAAGCCCCACTATGTTGTTGATTCCATCTTAAAATATCAGTTTCAGTCGATCTATTGGTGTGCTGGATCATTATAGCGAGAACAGCACCTCTTCCATTCCCACAGAGGGGTCCGGCGGCCTGTATTTGCACTATGTAACTTAGCCATAGCCAGTTAGCTCATGAGCTCAGTAGCAGCAGCTTCCATAACATTAATGGTAGCAGTCAGTGGCTAAAGCAGTTACACTGATGATTCCTGTAACGTTAGCTATTTTGCTGCAATTGGTTCAAGTTCTGTTTCTGGACAAAGGTAAGGGATAAAAAGATTGGAGTGAAAGGATGAACGTGTGGAGGTTTGAGGTATAGTTCCATAAAGTCATCCCCACCGGGGCCTTGAACCAACCTCCATCTCCCGGGTGGGAGTCCTATGCTCTCACCACTACTCTACTTGTGCAGCCGAGATCGGCGGGTTGTGTGCAGACGTCGGGGGATAATTTCTAAATCACCGAGGTCCCCAGGTAATACTAGTCCCGTGTGACTAGGGCTTAAGTTAGCCTCATGCTCCCGCGCAAGCTTTAGTTTGCTTGCTAGCTAGCTAACATTTTATGCATGGCCACTTAATATTGCGGCAACGCAGTAGCTAAACATAATATTAATGAAACGTTGATTTCATGTCTTAGGTTGCCCTGCTGCCAAACGCCCTCGTGTTGTGGTCCGAGTATTGAGCCAGTTTTGGCTAACCAGGACATTCCAGTGTCCTTTGTCGTCTGTCTAGTATTATATTATTATTATATATATTAAAGTAGTATAGCTGCTACCTTTCCACTGCCACCACACAATACATAACATTTGGAATTTATATTGGGAAAAATGATTGTAAAAAGACTTCCATAATGGTAAAAACATTTTCAGGTGATTGCATTACAAAATGTGCTTTTATTAGTCTATGTATCGTTTTGGTATCGGTATCGAACGCAAGGTATCGAAAAAGGTATCGTATCAAAAAATTTAGAACGATACCCAGCCCAAAATGTAATATATCTAGACTACATGCATTATGGTATTTCTTTATATAGCCCAGCCTGCCTATCAATTGTTTCTCAATAAACAGTTATGTCATCCTCTGAGTCCGAATAAGTAGGCTAAACCGGCAGCTCTAAATGCCTTCCCAAATGAGACGTGGTTGTAAAAATGATGTTTTATTGATGAAAAGGGTAAAACTGAAAAACATGGAGAGTCATTGCATTGATCGATGCAGTCCGTTCAAATAGGCATCGAAAGATAAAGTAGGCCTATTTAAAATGAAATATAAATATAAAATTACATTATCAAATCTATTATCAAATCCAATTCATGCCGTAAACATCTTAAAGTACCCTACAGCCGTAATTCAAAGTAGCAAAGGTGACAAAATGAAGTGAAAGGCTGCCAACTGGACCACTCCAATGAATGTTGAATGTAGTCTACTTTTATTCTTTAGGTTTTACAGAATAGGCCTACACACATGCATGCGCCATCTGACTAGCTCACCACTTGCCAGCGAACCTGGACTAGACTATTGCAACAACCCCCCCCCCCCCCCCTGCTACAAATTATTTTATATTCAAATAAACTGGATGGACCGGTTTTCTAGCCCTGGATCGTGGGGGGGGGGTAGCCTACGTTAGCGGGTGCTTTGCCATGACCGGCCATTCCGCAGGTGTTAGGTACTGCATTTGTAACGCGCTCCCCATCCAGTTGTTACACTGGCCCGGAGCTGGGTTGGGTTGAATTCGCTAGTTTGATTGATAGATGGATAGATTAAACATCAAAAGTATTGTGCAAGTATTGTATAGGCCTATGTTAAGAGATGAATGGTTGTAACCATGAACTCAGCCAGAGGTAGGCCCTACTGTAGATTATCAGCATTATCACCAGCCTCAATTGATGCTTTCCTCTAGGGCTAGGCTACGTGTTGCCATTCATTTAAACCACCATCTCATCTAGACGAATTCTGTTGCTGTATTTTTACCTTTATGCTTTCATGATTTTAGAGCACAATCAACATTTTCCAGGATTCCATCCATCCATTCAACTTTGTGCTGAGCGCAGTACGTACGTTATGGCTGGTAGCCTACTGTCAAGGATCACGACTGATGCACTCCCTTAATTCCCACGACCCCCCAGACCATCAAGAGAATTTCAATATGGAACACCTTTAAGTGGGATATTCCAGGAAGTAGGCTACTGTAGCAAGTCGTCGGTCTTCATGACGCACTGCTATGCTTATTTGCTGTGTAGATCCAGAAGCGGCCATCTCTTCCTGTTTATACCGGCTGGTCAGTTCACCCCAACAAGAATAGCCAAGCGAAGGACATAAATTAAACCACTAACGTTACTGCTGGTCTTGAAACAACTGTTAGCCTAGTTCCATATGAGAACACTCCTGGGTCCAATTTCGTACAGTAGATCAGCCTGTGACCATGTAGTTGTTAGTTAACTAGTACAGTAGTTAGCTAGCTAGCTGACCCATGACGTCTGACCCCTGTCACGTGGATGGTGTTTGTTTACGTTGCATATGAATACTCTGCTAGCCAGCTAGCTAGCTAGTTAGCCTACTGTATTAGACCTCTACTTGTCCCGATACCTTGTTCCATATGAGTTAACAGATATAGACCCGACGACAGTTACAGAGATAGATACTATAGATAGATAGGCTTTGTTCGTAATAATTAAATTACAACCAGACAGTATTCACATCTGTATAGTCCCATAAAGTCATCCCCACTGAGGCCTTGAACCCCCGTCTCCCGGGTGGGAGTCCTATGCTTTCACCGCTACTCTACTTGTGCAGTGGAGATCAGCAGGTTGATTTTGGTGTCCTTCTTTATTTTGGTGTGCTGGGACTACTGCCTCTTGTGGTGCCAACAGAGAAATGCAGGTCAACATTGACCGGAGGGAGGGAGGGAGTGATAACCAGACAAACGCTATTCTAGCTGTGCTGGCTTACAGCCATTCACAAAAAAACACTGCCTCTTGTCTACGTGCGCTGGCTTACAGCCATGCACAAAAAAACACTGCCTCTTGTCTAGGTGCGCTGGCTTACAGCCATGCACAAAAAAACACTGCCTCTTGTGGTAGCAACATAAAACTGCAGGTCAACAACATGACGGGGGAAGGGAGGGAGGGAGGGAGTGGCAACCGGACATTTGCAATCTTTGGTGCGTCGCCACCATGCACAAAAAAACACTGCCTCTTGTGTGGTAGCAACATAGAACTGCAGGTCAACAACACAAGGGAGGGAAGGAGGGAGGGAGGGAGTGACCGGATAATTGCTATCGTTGGTGCGTCGCCACGCACAAAAACGAAACATTTACCTGGTAAATACATGCAAAGTATAGCCTAATATATAATGGGTAATTACTGAGACACCTATACTGTAGGTATGATTTCAAAACAGGAGTATTTCAAATGTTCAATTACTGCACATAAATTCAATAACTGACATAGCACCACCAGGTAACCACATGTTTACATTCTATAACATCCAGTGACTAAAAAACATCTCCTACACTGGGGCTTGAATGCCTAACCTTTGGCATGGGAGTCAGGCGCTTAACCACTGCACCACTGAGGATCTGGAAAGTGTGCAATGTCATAGTGGTTTTATTTTGGTGTTCTGGGACCACTGCCTCTTGTGGTAAAATAGAAATGCAGGTCATCAACGGGACGGATTGACAACCCGACATTTGCTGTCTCTGGTGCGTGTAGCCACACACAAAAACAGTTTAAAATCAAGATGTGATAGTAATAAACATGCATGGGTCTTTGTGTCAGCCTGGGAGAGAAAGGGTTTCACCTTAGCAATGTTTCTCAAGTGATAAAAAAGATGCCCTCGTCACATTCTTAATATGGGCCTCAGAATTAAGATCTGAATCAAACACCAGACACCTAGGTTTCTGGCCTGTTATTTGGTGTTTAATGTCAGTGTTTTTAAATGCCCAAATAGTCCCTCCCTTTCAACCTTTTCACCAATGATCCACACCTCTGCTTTGTGTTGGTTTAGCTGGAGGAAGTTCTGTGACATCCATACATTTACAGTTAGGTCCATAAATATTTGGACGTCAACACAATTTTCATCATTTTGGCTCTGTACACCCCGCCACAATGGTTTTGAAATGAAACAATCAAGATGTCCTTTAAGTGGGACTTTCAGCTTTAAATTGAGGGTAATATACAGTACATCCAAATCAGGTGAACGGTGTAGGAAGTATAAACAATTTTAGATGTGGTCGTTCCCCTTTTTAAGGGACCAAAAGTAATTGGAGAAACTAACATAATCATAAAATCAAATTGTCATTTTTAATATTTGGTTGCAAATCCTTTGCAGTCAATGACAGCCTGAAGTCTAGAAGCCATAAACATCACCTTGACCAACTCTGTCTCTGTGCTATGATGAGGGCCTTTATGGAGCTTGCCACTGTCAGACATAACCGATATATGACCCTACAGTAGTTCATAGTAGGCACATACAGTATATGACATTTCACACCACATCTGATCTATCCCAATCCTTACCTCTTTCTCTCCTTCTTCAGTCTGACTGTCCACAGACTTGGGGCTCGAACCCTGATCCGCTCTCTGGAGGTGGAGGAGAGAGATTGGGAGACTGAGCGGAAGGCAAAGGGCTTGAAAGACAAAGTGATAGAGCTCAGTGTCCAATCAGGAGTGAGCAGTGCCTTCACAGCTTTTATTGCTGTCCACAAAGGCAACGGGGAAGCTGTGCAAGGGCCAATACTTCGTAGGAAAGTCCCCACACCCAGTAAGTTAGTGTCTGTGTACATAATATTGTGCATATGTTGTGCATAATGTATGTTTCTGAAAAGTACATATGTGACTGTATGTACTTTATGGAGAGTCATGGTCTCAAAGCACAGTATTCAACTTGTGTTTTTCCTTCTTTCTCACAGTGTTTTCGGGGCCGGCTCCCCAGATGTGTCTGAGGATGTGTTCCATGCCTAGGGCCAGGCCAATGATGCTCTGCAAAGCCATGCCAATGCTGGATTCCATACGTACAGGTATGGCCAAGCAGCCCTAGGAAATTGCGTATGTCAAAAAAACTAAAAGGCAAATCAGCCACTCCAGACCTTCATGTTCAGTTTAAACTAGCATAAAGCTTGAACATGTAAGGGATAATCAAGGAGTAGGTGTGCTTTAAACGATTTTAAGGCACGACGTGGAGGCGAAGAACCACCCGACTCGCAGCCTCTGCAAAGTGCCTTAAAACCATTTAACGCACACATATGAGTTGATTATCCCGCTTATACCATGGCCCCACATGCCAAAGACAAATACATTTTTTGTCCGTATATTTTCGTACTTACTTAGCTAAGCAAACTTAGTTACGTGGATTCTACGCAACGTTTATAAATGAGGCCCCAGGCCATGATGTACTGTACCCCCCTCATCTTGCCACAGCCAGTTTATGTATTAACATCCCATATATCTGTTATGTACTGTATCATGTGGTGAATTCAGATGCCAAGGTGTGCAAAAGTACATTTCTAAAAGGCCAATATACTGTCCTCTAATCCACTCACAATGTTTATTCTTTGGAGGATAATATTGGTTTAATTGTCAGTGCAAAATGTATGGAAATCAAATCGATTGATTAATCTTTTCTTTTTCAGTGGATTCAGAGGAGGAAAGTTATGACGACATGGCTTTTGGTGAGTACTTCTAAATATTTTTTTTTTATATATATATATACATACATACATACATATATATTATAATAATATACATTTGCAAATATACTGTTCTCTAATCCCCTCACAATGTTTATCATTTGATTGATAATCTTGTTTTAATTGTCCGTGCAAAATATACTGGTTTAATTTAAATGTTGTTAAAATTTATTGATTAATTTAACTTTTCTTTTTTCTGCAGATATGGATTCAGGACTTCAGTGTGGTGAGTGCATGTATGGTAATTTATGAATGATGTGCCATCACAGGTAGCCTGACATATATACAAACACTTTTGAGACAGACACCTTTGTTTTAACTTCCTTGTTTTAACCTCAGACCAGGCAGTAGATAGATATAAGCCTGTATTTGGACAGGGTGGGACATACTGAGACCAGGTCTCTTTTACAGTGCCCTGCTTATAAACAACATATAATAATTCAGTGATGAGTACAGAAAAATACAAAAAGACAAACAAAAAAACAAAAAAACTGACAGCATGCAGACAGACAACAGTGTACCAACAATGGCAATATACAACAACAATTACAGCAATACAGTAGCACAGTATGGAAATACAAAGTAATGACATAGTACAAGGGGGTAGAGTATAATAATTATTAAGTACAATAAGGAAATTACTAGCATCAATGGCATTTACAAACTACAATCCCATAGGTATCTGTTCAAGGGCGTAGGTTTGGTTTCAACATTGGTAGGGACCATATAACAGTGTAGCTGCATACACAATTTTTGCTGGGGACGAGAGGTTAAACCTCTTAAATATGCATATACTTATGAAATTGAATAATACTAATACAATGTTCTTACCCCGGGCTCACACGCTTGCGTTTGATGCGTCAACATTGACGGATGCCATTCACTTTCAATGGCTGCAGCCGAATGGCATTCTGGTTCCGTTGTTGTCCCGGTGCGTTGCGTTGCCTGCGTTGCTAGCGTCGAAAGTTGAAACATTTTCAACTTTCAGATGCATTGCCGGAGCTGCCGACCAATCAGATGTCTTGACGGAGAAAGACGTCATCGCAAGGCGGGATTTTCACATTTTTCGATACCAAGATGGAGGACAATCGCTGTTTGTTTGCAGGATAGGATGTACCCAATACCTGCGGGCACCACGTTCACGTTGCCTCAACCACAATGCATAGACGATCGCCACACGTTCGACCAGATTAGCATCCATGACAGCACTAAACGAAAAGCCGGGTGGGTTTTCAAAATAGTGCGCGCTAGCAGGTTCGGAGAATCTACTCGGCTGTTGCGAGCGCAGTTTCGGACAATGTGATTCGTTGTTGTTGCGTGCTGGAGCAACGATTGCGCGCTGTGCGAATGCGTGCTGGAGCAAGTGAGGAAGCTATTTAGTTTCGAAAGACGTTTCTAAAGATCATGGCATGTGAAAACCACAGGCCTATGCTCTATGTAAGCACAACTAGCGATTCATCAAGACAGATTGATGAAAACAACCGTTTCGCGGCAGAAAATAGATTTTTAGAAACTGCATTCTAAGTGCCCCGACCACCGCCATTACATGGATATACTGGCTCGCGCTGGATTTTAAATTTCTTCTACATGCCTCCGAACTACACCAAAGTGATCTCGGTGAGTCAAACGTCTTATAATATGTCGTAAATAGGTCCAGGTTGTCAAAAACGAGCATTGTCCTTTAACTTAAACCCAAAACCAGCCCAGGAGTTAATTACAAACACAAGTAATTCACATGCAAATTGATCACACTATTTGAATTAGGCAAATGTACATGTATATGACCATTATTTCTCCATCAGATTCTGTGGAAGCCGGAAACTCCATCCCTGAACCTACCAGGGACCCTCTCCTCCAGCTGGTCTCCCTTCAGAAGGCTTCTGGCTCCTGGGCCCTAGAGCCAGCTTTGGTCACAGTGCTGGGGAAAACACTGGAGGATGTGGCCAAGCCGAAGCCTGCTCAGGTGGGTCACTGGTTGGCTGTCTTTAATGGTTGTGTGCCATGGACCCTCAGAGCTGTGAAATGTATTGTGTATGGCTGCTGAAACTGAATGTCCCAACCCATACTGTCTATAATAGTAGACATATGCCATGTCCTTGATTCCTTATGTGTATTTGTATGTTTCTTAATGGACCATGAGTCTTCTCAATAAAGCTGATTGATTAATTGATTCTCTCTCTCCTCCCTCTCTCTCTCTGGGGAGCCAGGTGGACCAGGAGGTATGGGCCACGGTTCTTGCACTTATATGGCTCCATGGGTTCAAAATCCAGGACCACGATGAGTGGCAGCTTCTGGCTCTGAAGGCTGTGTCATGGATCCAGGCTCAGAAGGGTACTGTAACTGTTGTCCCAGACGTATATATTTGGGCTGTCTCCTGAAAGTCGATGAGTCGAATCATCAGTCTGAGATCCTGGAGTCGACTGAGATTCTTGAAGTCGAGCAGTCGTTTTTTTGCTCCACTGACAAGATACGCTGGTGGGCTAAGACAATTCAACTGCCTTGTGATTTATATAGGACAGGCCAATTATTAGTTTTAGACCGAGGCTATTACTGTAGCTATTTGTTGTGCAGTAAAAAGAGACTCAAGACTGATATAGCGGAGGGAAGAAGGCAGGGAATCCTTCTCCCCTCTGCTGTGTGCCTAGCCTACTGTGTGCCAGCAATCACATGCATTTCTCAGCCGCTGGAATTTTTTTTCCCCCATAGACAAATTGACCTATAACGTCTGCGAAAATGCTTTTGCAACAGCCAAAACCTTTCCTTGTTGACTGCTGCCCAACGCATGCGCCTATTCGTGCATGCTTTCAAATGCACAGTTGAGGAGACTATCGTAAAATTGCCGAACGCCAATGTATGCTTTGGGAAACACTGCATAAAAACATGGGGGCATCTGGAGTAGATGGACAATGTGGGCTAGACGATTCATGTTTAGCAAGAAAAACAGGCGTCTTTTATTGTGCTGCCTGTGAGTTTTAGTCAGTTTGACAGCTGTCACGACTACCGTGGTCTCCCCTCAGCATAACGCAGACATATGGGGAAAAAAGGTGGAATTAATCGTCAAATCTCTGGTTTGAATAGGCGAATCTGATTCGACTCACAAAATTCAGAGTTGGGGACAGCCCTAGAATATATACAACCAGTGCTAGTTGTAATAATCATGTCACAGAGTAATGACATTATTCTCAGGGAATTATTTGTGTCTGCTTCCCCAGTGCCCTGTGTGCCAGAGTGTGTGGCAGCTGGAAATGACCTGTTGGGTTGCCAGGTTCAGAAGAAGACCCTGGGGCTCTGAGAGGTTGACCCTCTACCCTCCACACTCCTAACACTGAGGTGTGACAGCACCCTGGTCCTCCTCCAAGAAAATATGGAGTCACCATTGGCAGACATCATATTGTATCACTTTGAAGTTAGTTTGGCTTAATTAGGGCTACTCCAAAGATTTGTTATAGTCTACTATCTCGAAAGCATAGTGCTTTCAAAACTAGTATGATTCTGAATGTAAGCCTATTGCACCTAATTACTTGTTCATAATTATACATGCCTACTGGACTGCCTTTTATCATGTAATGTTCCATTTATTTTCTGATAAAGCCATACCCTGAAAATGTCATGGTCTTCAAGGTATTTTTGTGCGCGTGGCTGTAAGCCAGCGCGCCTAGTATAGCATTTGTCCGATTACCACTCCCTCCCTCCGTTACTCCTGACAATGTTGGCCTGCATATCTCTGTTGACACCACAAGAGGCAGTAGTCCCAGCACACCAAAATCAACCTGCCGATCTCCACTGCACAAGTAGAGTAGTGGTGAGAGCATTGGACTCCCACCTGGGAGACTGGGGTTCAAGACCTGGTGGGGATGACTTTATGGGACTATACCCCAAACCTCCACATGTTCATCCTTTCACTCTAACCTCAGGGTTTCCGCTATATACATTCTAAATTCCTGGCGCCGCTACTTCAGAATGGTTCTTTATTTTTTTTATTTTACTGCGCAGCGGTAGATACGTCTGTAAGCTCCGCAGAACAAAGGGTCGTCGCTCCGCTCTCTCTCCACTTTGAGGAGGACGAGCAAATGGAACACTGACAGGATGTCAATCAATCGTGAAGTCATAACAACAAAATAAACAAGCACTGAGACTGTGTCTTCAATGGTGATGGCCTGGTCCCGGTGCAGGCAGCCCTTCCCCAGGAGGAACAGCAGCTTGTTGTTGCTCAGCTTGAGGTGATGTGTCGTCATCCACTCCGAGATGTCAGCCAAGCACCCAGCTAGGCGTGTCTCCACTTGTGCATCAGAAGGGGGAAATGACAGGACTAGTTGGGTGTCATCGGCATAACAGTGATAGGAGAAGCCATGCAAGCGAATGACAGAGCCCAGAGATGTAGCGTAGAGGTAAAACAGGAGAGAACCCAGGACAGAAGCTTGTGGAACCCCTGTAGTCAGAATACGCAGTTCCGACATTGACCCTCTCCATGTCACCTGGTTGGAGCGGCCCGTCAGGTCAGATCAGCAAACAGGGAGTATGCAGAGCCAGCGACGCCTTTCTCCTCGAGGGTGGAGAGGAGGATCTGGTGGTCTACCGTATCAAATGCTGCTGACAGGTCTAGGAGTATCAGGACAGAGAAGAGAGAGTTCGCTCTCGTGGCATGGAGTGACTCCGTCACTGCAAGGAGGGCGGTCTCTGTCGAGTGGCCAGCCTTGAACCCGGACTGGTGGGGGTCTAGGAGGGCGTTCTGGTGGAGGTATGAAGACAGTTGGTTAAAGATAGCACGTTCAAGTGTTTTGGATAGAAAGGATAGAAGGGAAACCGGTCTGTACTTTTTGACATCGAGAGGGTCGAGAGATGGTTTCCTTAGGAGGGGGGTGACTCTGGCAGTCTTGAAAGCAGAGGGAAAGCATCCTGATACAAGAGATGCGTTGATGAGGTGGGTTAGGAAGGGAAGGAGTTTGGGTGCAACAGACTGAAGGAGAGTCGAGGGAACAGGGTCTAGGGAGCACGTGGTGGGGCGGTTAGATGTTACAAGATTGAGGACCTCGTTGGGGGAGAGGGGAGAAAAGTGGGATAAGGTGGGGTGTGGAGAGGAGGGGGGGGAGCGGAGATGGAAGAGAGGTTGGGGGTGGGGAGGTGAGGTGAGGTGCACAGCGCGTTGACCGGGGGAGGGGGGAAAGAGGATCTGATATCGTTAACTTTCTTGTCAGTTGGTGAAATCATCAGGGAGAAGAGAGGAGTTGGGAGTAGGAGGTGGGGGCTGGAGTAGTGAAGAGAAGGTTTTTTAGGATTGTAAGAAGAGGTTAGGATTTTAGAGCGGATGAAAGCAGCTTTAGCAGCAGACGGAGGAGGAGAATGTGGAAAGAAGAGATTGGAAACTAAGAAGATCCTCTGGGAGTCTGCCTTCCTCCATTTACGCTCAGCTATTCTCAGGCTACGTCTATCAGTACGCACTGAGTCCGATAGCCATGGAGCAGGTGGAGTTGGGCGTGGAGGTGAGGGGACAGAGATTGTCCAGAGAAGAGGAAAGAGTAGAGAGGAGAAGATCAGCGGCAGTATCAGAGGGTAGGAGAGAGAAGGATTCAGGGGAGGGCAGAGGAAAGGTCAGTAGGGGAGAGCAAGCGGAGATGGCTACGGGTGGTAACCATGTGGGTAGGAGGAGGATGTGGGTAGGAGGAGACAAGTGATTTGGAATGTGTTGATCAAGCACGGTGAGAGTTGTTCTGCCAGAAGAACAAAACAATGGAACACATCCAAGATCCAATCCAGGAACCAGAGAAACGTTCAGATTTAATTTAATGAACATACTGGTGCAGTAAAAGCAAATTGCAGGAGTTATACAAAGAGGGTGGAACCGTGACTCCCATACTGCAGACGGTCAACTGTGAAAGGTATCGGCTCAGTTTGACCAGAGAAACCACTATCTCTAGTTTTTTTCCACCTCAACCCAACATGATTTACAAAAAGAGGGGACAAAAATGGGAATCTCTCCAGCACAAGTTGAGCTTGTGTTTAATACTGATGTAGATGCAACAACAAACAACTCCCTTACCCCTTTGCTGAGTCCTGCATCGATTTTCATTCTACATCTGTCAGCATTACTAGCTTGGATGCAAAGGTCTCTCCCTCTAAGTAACAGCGACTTTAAAGTGACAAATGACAGGCTAGTTTAAGATAATAGAGGACGTGTCGTCTCTTTAGCTCCAGCACCTTGCCAAAGAAAGCAGTTTGTTTTTCTCTCATATATTCGGCTGCTAACGGCATTGCTTCCTGGTTTGCAAATGTTAGGGACACAGTTGGAAATAATCAGACCTCAGAATCAGGTGGGATGTTAGGCAAGAGGGAGCGAGCGGAGATGGCTACAGGTGGTAACCATGTGGGTAGGAGGAGGATGTGGGTAGGAGGAGACAAGTGATTTGGAATGTGTTGATGAAGCACGGTGAGAGTTGTTCTGCCAGAAGAACAAAACAATGGAACACATTCCACCAACGCAAGACTCACTGGTGCAGCACGTGAAGCGAGTTGCCTACCAGTCTGGGATCTGGGCGACGTCTGACCTGGCCCATCAGCCGACACCCAGTCCAGAAGGATGGGGATGAACCTTGGATGGAGAGAACCAGGTCTGGCTTCCTGTGTGGAGTACTCTCCCCATGGCTTCAAAAGCCTGCAGCGAACTGGTGAAGTGCAGCTGCAAAAGCTTGAGTGGGTGTGGTGCAAGGTGCAATTGCAAGAAGGCACAGTGGAATTGTACAGAGCTTTGCAGCTGTAAATGTGAGAGAATTTGATTATTTAGATACATTTCAATCCAATTAATGCATCCTTGTGCCTGACCGCTAACCGAGTTGAAAATTATATAAATTAATTGCTAGAATGAACACATTTATTTGATTTTGGCACAAATAATCATCTGGTGACATCATTCTAATTAGCTTTAATGCATTCCTTGACCCAGAAAATTTATATTTTGACACCAAGATTGACCTTCTAGGTGGCTTGGAACCCGAGATATTGGCACTTATAGGCCCAAACCACCCCCTACCCACTCCCACTCTGCCACCGAGTGTCCCTCCAAATGAAGTGTCACTCGCAGCTGTGGAGGGCACTCTCAATCGAAGTGGAGGGTATATAACTGGAAAGTGTCATAGAATTTACAACTGGCCTCAAGACCTTTCTATTCCAAACACCTTAAACCTTTGTCCTCTCTCTCCTTTTGTAATTCACCACCTCCCTCAACTGTTCACATAGCTGTGCTAACCTACAGGATGACCTCCAGGAGGTCCACACACCTAGAACTCTGTCTACTCCAGAATAACCATCCTTTGTCCCTTTGTCTCCAAGAAATTGCCGCCTTTTCTAATGTCACATGTCTGTATTCTCGGCCACGCCTGCCATTTCATATGACATGCAATAGGTTAGCCAATCACATCCTAAAAGCGCCATACCTGTGTTTTGCTTGAGAATAAAGGCCGCGCTGACCAAGAGGCGCCACTTCTTTTTGGATGAACCACTCATGTGCGTTGTCCGGAAGTCCTTGCGCTCGTATGTTTTCTCAATAAACCAGACTTAACCTGTTTGAACGAATCTTGGTAAATCCTTTTTGACTAGATCAGTTAAAATCCATTACAAAAGCCAAATGTGGGACGGACTCCCCACTCCACCGGAACCGACCGGGACAGGGCTGTCACCATGGCATGTTTAGGTGATTTATGGGAAAATGTTTATGATTTATAATACAAATATAAATCACTATAATTAAATCCATGTATGATGAGAAATGGTCAAAAATCCAAACGCAAATATGTTTTTGCAAATGAACTCTAACTAAATGAATACTATAACACTGTCCCGAGACAGATACATAAATCAATTAATAACTTACTCCCATGCCTCTTTGGCAGCATTCCTTCTTTTGTGAAGAGGCATTTGCATATCGCAGCCTAATCAGCTGCTTTGTCTGTTCCATTGTCCCTGTAAATAATGGAATATATGATGTACTGTAATATATGATGTATTGTTTACACTGGTGGACACAGAAATGTTGAGAAAAGTAGTATCCAAACTCAAATCCTCCACATGCCTGCTGGATCCCATCCACCGATTCTTTTCAAAACAAATTTTGACTGTATCCTATGACATTTTAGCCATTGTTAATGACTCCCTATCTACAGGTGTCTTCCCACCAATACTTAAAACTGCTTTGGTGAGACCCGTGCTGAAGAAAAACAACTTAGACACTTCAGTTCTTAGCAATTTTAGACCAATCTCCAACCTTCCCTTTTTGAGAAAAATTCTGGAAAAGATTGTTTTCAAACAGATTAATGATTTCCTAGATACAAGTTCTACCCTTGACCTTTTCCAGTCCGGCTTCCGCACCCATCATAGCACAGAGACGGCATTAGTCAAAGTTGTAAATGACCTCAGAATTAATGCTGACTCCAAAGAGCTCTCTGTCCTCGTCCTCCTGGACCTGAGTGCAGCCTTTGATACTATAGATCAGGGGTGTCAAATTTGGCCCGCAGTGTAATTATATTTGGCCCGCGAGGCAATACCAAATGACTACTAGAGCTGGCCCGCCAGTATTATACAGCGCATTCACCGCTAATACTACAAATCCCATAAGGCTCTGCTGTTGTTTTGGCGCGTCAATCAAGACAGGACCCAGAAACGCCCTCTCTTCTGTGACAGTAGTCATAGCAATCTCATACTACAACTGTAACCGTGTTAAAAATGGTGAAAAGAAAGGCAGAAAACAGAAGCTTTACGTTATGTAACGTCTCACTGTGATAGAGACACCTGTGTTGACCTAGCCGGCTGCTGTGTTTGCTCTGTTCCTGTTCATTCAATCCTGTCTGCCGTCTTGCCGGCCTGTCTGCCTGCCTGTCTGCCTGGCTGTCTGTCTGCATGCCGGCTGTCTGTCTGTCTGCCTGGCTGTAGGACAGTCAGGGTTTTACAAGCTTCTCTACTGAGCAGATGGAGCACCAACACTTGTGTCTGAGGGTGTATTCACATATGTTAGTGCACACCATTGATGCGCACCAAAAGCGAAGGTGATAAGTGCATATTCAATGTTAAAGCAAAACTTGTCTGGGTCCATATTAAAA
This sequence comes from Borostomias antarcticus, assembly GCF_949987555.1. Taxonomy (NCBI): domain Eukaryota; kingdom Metazoa; phylum Chordata; class Actinopteri; order Stomiiformes; family Stomiidae; genus Borostomias; species Borostomias antarcticus. Next base: position 50,217,135 of record NC_140234.1, on the reverse strand, counting down.
TTTTCATTTGTTCAATGTTGGCCCGCGACTTTGTTCAAGTTTTAAACTTTGGCCCACTGTGTATTTGAGTTTGACACCCCTGCTATAGATCATGCAATCCTCATCAAAAGACTGGAGAAGTGGGTTGGCCTCTCCGGTCCAGTCCTTAATTGGCTTAGGACCTATCTAACCGGTCGTGATTTCTTCGTTGCCCTCAGTGACCATAGCTCAGGAAAGATCTCTATGACCTGTGGGGTGCCCCAAGGATCGATCCTAGGACCTCTACTTTTCAGCCTGTACAGTACATGCTGCCCCTTGGCTGTGTCATTAGGAGGCACAACATTAGCTACCATAGCTACGCAGATGATACCCAACTCTATATTTCTGTAACACCCAGTAACTACAGCTTGATTGACTGCCTTGTCAAGTGTATTACGGATATAAATGTATGGATGTCACATAATTTCCTCCAACTAAACCAGGACAAAACAGAAGTACTGATCATTGGAGAAAAAGATGAAAGAGATCTGCACATTTAAAAACTCTGGAAATTGACACCAAATGCCAGGCTAAAAACCTAGGTGTTATACTTGACTCAGATCTTAATTTCGACAACCACATCAAGAATATTACAAAGACATCTTTTTACCACTTAAGGAACATTGCCAAGGGGCAACCCTTTCTCTCTCAGGCTGACACCGAAAGACTAATGCATGCTTTCATCACAAGCAGGCTGGACTACTGCAATGCTCTACTATCAGGCCCACCAAAGAAAGCAATCTCTAAGCTACAAATGATACAGAATTCTGCTGCACGAGTCCTCACTAAGACTAGACGAAGGGCACACATCACACCAGCCTTAAAATCCCTACACTGGTTACCTGTCAACTCTAGAATAGACTTTAAATTACTATTACTAGTCTATATATCTCTCCACAGTCACGCACCAGAATACATTTCAGACATGCTTGTTAGGTACATGCCCAACAGACCACTCAGATCCTCAGGTACTGAACTCTTAACAGTTCCAAAAGCCAGGACCAAGAAACACGGAGAGGCAGCTTTTAGTTTCTATGCCCCCAACCTCTGGAACACCCTGCCGGAGTGCCTAAGAAGGGCCGAAACAACGGAGGTCTTCAAGCGAGATCTCAAGACGTACCTTTTCGGCCTAGCCTACAATCACTAGCCAGGACCTTGAGACACAGAAAGGCAGCCTCAAACCTACCTGTGAATCCTCTGTATACATTGGTGTATATCCTGCTATGCACTGTATGTATATCAAGTTGTGTACAGAAGCTGGTTGCCCTGAAAGAGGTTTGTTCTGTTCTGACATCTGTTTTGCTTCAATGGCTCAGTGTGCTACTAACCGTTTTCTGCCTCCCCTAGTGCCTCGCTCTCTCCCTCCTACCTTCTAACCAGGTCCAGTGGATGCCCCACTGTCGCCCGCAGACCACCCTGAGTTCGATAGATACCCCCGTGTCAGCTGTGGATGTTGTAGTATTTAGTTAACACACACGTACACACAGACACACATCAGTCCACATCCGGCTTAGGCCTGGACCTGGGCCCAGTCCCCCTTAACCACACCCTAACCCGGGTCCGTATCCTTTTCCCACCCCCACCCTACCCCCGACCCCTGCCTCTACATGGACCCAGGCACACTCACACTCATGCTCACACACACACACACAGACATACTCCAGTCCTGGGCTCGGATCCCCTCACCCTAACCTGGGTCCGTATCCTTTTCCTACCCCCACCCTACCCCAATCCCTGCCTCTATCTTGGCCCAGGCACACTCACGCACACACACACCAGTGTTTGCCATACCTCTCCCATGATGCTCTTAGCCTTTCTTGCACTGAAAATGTAATTTAATGTAATTTATTGCTCTATAAAGGTTGCCTGTTTTAATATCTGTGTTGCTTTTATGGCTCTGTGTGCTACTAACTCTGTTCTGCCTTCCCTCTCCCTAGTGCCTCTCTCTCTCCCTCCTATCTTCTAACCAGGTCCAGTGGATGCCCCACTGTCACCAGCAGACCACCCTGAGTCCGATAGATACCCCTGTGTCTGCTGTGGATGTCGTAGCATTTAGTTAACACACACACACACACAGACATACACACAGACATACATGTCTCTCCTATGATGTTTTTAGCCCCTCTTAATCTGAAAATATAATTTAATGTAATTTATTGCTTTATAAATGTTCTTATCCGGTAGACAAACATACTCCAGGAGCTTGCTCGATCGCCTTGTTGAGAGGGGTCAGGGAAGAATTTTTTACAGCTCACTTATCTGGCCCCCGGGTGATACTGGCTGTTTGCTTCCCTCTGGAATATGTAGGGGTGGGTCGTATGCCCACCTCCCTTGTTCTCTGTAAAGTGCATTGTGTTGCCTCTGGGTATGAAATGCGCTATACAAATAAAGCTTTGATTGATTGATTGATTGATGTACATTTGACGTAGACCTAGGCCTATTTAGATGTATTTTATGTCGGCTATGAACAGGCTTTTAAGAGTTTGCTACAAGTCAAGTGATATAGGGATAAAGTGATGTTCTCCTATTTTTGGTTGTATCTTTTGACACCACATTCTGCAATTTTGTCTGAGGCAGTTAAATCAGTGTGAGAAAAACAAATGTTTGAGTGCTGTAAAATAATCTAAAGAAGGAAGACAGAACTTTATTTATATGCGGTTTCCTGCGGCATCTCTTTGGCATGTGCACTTCCTGCTTCGGCTATCGGGAGCTTGCACCGATGCAGGCTTGCTATTTAAGGGGTTGACAGCCCACTCGCACTCCAAGCGCACTCCGTGCTAATTGGTTTGGGATGGCCCTTAACGTGGCGAAGCTCGGCGTGAACGCGCAAACGGAGGGGGAGTGGATAAGGCGAGGGCTTAGGGGGTGGTTTGAGATTGGGCCATAGATTTTACATGGTCGCCATCTTTGAAATCCAAGATGGCCGCCATCCGACATCTTGATGACGTAGCTCCTATCAAAAATTGAAAGCTATGGTGATAGAGAACCTGTGGAAAAAGTGTGGTGCTTTTGTCCGGCGCGTCCCCATCCTTCTCAAATCTGGTCCTTATTAAGGAAATTACCTCTTGGTTTAGTTTAGATTGTCAAAGAACACGCTGAGTGGTCGATCAAGCTGGTTTTAAACAAAGGCAATAGTTTTATTCTGTTTACGATTCTGCAGTCGGACTCAGCACAGGAAGTGATATCCAGGCAGAGTGAGTTCACTTGAGGACAGGTCTATAGGTTATACAGTGAAAAAGGAAGTGACATAGTTTCAGGATGAAGAGGACAGGGAAGTGATGTCACACAGGGAAGAATTTGTAGTTCTAACAGACTGATCTATGAGAACGAACTACAAAGTTTAGAACAACAGTCAAGGGGGAAAACAGAACACTTTGTTGAGACTTGAAATTCATTCACATCCTAAGCCGCCTGACTAAATATTTTAATGCTCTTACTGGTTGCGTGATCAATAATCTAACGTTACTCATTATTAAATGTAACCATATCAGACTAGACAGGCAGAGGTAGTGGAGGCGTGTGGAGAGCAGAGTGAAGCAGAGAGCATCTAGCCTCTTGCCACTTATATAGGACAGTATTTGTACAGGAAAGTATGTAGCACATTGCCAGTAGCATACTGTATATATGAGTACACACACACATATCCCCCCGCCATGTGGGTTAACGTGAGTACACACACACACACACACATCCCGTCACGTGAGTACACACACACATCCCGTCACTGTGCTTTCCAGTTTGTATTTATGCATTTGACTAAACATTGATATCTTGTTCATGTTTTTATATGTATGTTACGAAACATGAATGAGAAAATGCACAAAATCTCTCTTTGGTCTTGACTAGTGCTCATTTTTGTTTCGGCGATCTAAATGTGGTATAAAGGAGATCTCATCTTGAATTTTCCTTTGGGTATGCTTAAATAAATATGTTCTGAAGTTTATTCTGCAGTAAGTGTAATTCTATTTCATATTTTTAAATTGCTGGTTGATATTCACGCGCGCACACCACCCAGGGTACAACAAAATCCTTTTCCCCTGCTGCTGAAAAAAAATCTAGAGGAAACACTGAACCTTTACCCCTTGCTTTATAGATCAGATCCTGCCCCAACCCTTATTCTAACCCCAACCCACACTAGGGACTGGAAGAAGGACACCAAAACCAACTCTTTGATTTCCACTGCACAAGTAGAGTAGTGGTAAGAGCATTGGACTCCCAACCGGGAGATGGGTTCAAGACTCGGTGGGGATGACTTAAAGTTATCATCAGTGTAAGTACTTAAGCCACTGACCCAAGGGCGTAGTTTTGGTTTCAACATTTGGTAGGGACCATATAACAGTGTAGCCTGCATACACATTTTTTGCTGGGGAAGAGAGGTTAAACCTCTTAAATATGCATATATTTATGAAATTGAATAATACTAATACAGTGTATCACATCCTGCCTGCTGCTGCGTCCCTCCACTCTCTCTTGACTTTTGCTGCTGCTGCATCACTCCACTCTCTCTTTCTCTCTCGGTTGCTGCTGCGTCCCTCCACTCTCTCTCTCTCTCAACTGCTGCTGTGTTTCATATATAAAAATGATTTGATAAAAATTGAGATTTTCATTGGATTTTTAGACTGACATTCAACTCATAAATTCTTGATATATCTGTCCATTAGGGGAGTCACAAAATACCAGAAATTTAGTTGGCAATACCAATTGAGAAATTCCACAATCCTGGATACCCAATTCGATACCATAGTTGGAAAAAATGTACTTCAACATACACTACTTTATCTTACTTTATTCACTTAACAGCCTCCGGCCAATATAGTGAGAGGAAAATTATGGGATTCCAGTTAGCAAGTATAGCCTAAGTTAGCTAATAACTGTAGGCCTAAGAAAACAGGCTACACAGGGTATGAAGAAAAACAGACCTGAGTCCTCATAAAAGTAACTTTAACGGCTCACACGGGCTGGCTAATCTCTAGATAACGTTACCTTATGAGTATTCCGTTTCCCCTATAATTGTAACAAGAACCCCTGTCAGGCTAAAACAATGTATTTATTTTTACATCAAAACTTACGACTTTAATATCACTGACGTTTTTTAGCATAAGTTAATGGGAATTTAATATGGCGAAAATTAGCATCACGTCTAGCACAGACTGGGTTTGACAAAGCTATAGCTAGATAATAGCCCGGCTAGTATGCTGACACTAACGGTTGTTAGTTGTGAGGACGCTGTGATGTCCCACTCAATTAAATCTCTGGTCGGCAGCTAATGTATAATAATGTAATGGCTGCTGCTATCCTAATGTTACAGGATGATAGAAACCGTCTTAACAGTTTGCTAGCTAGCCAGCTATAGGCTATCACCAGTTGATAATTTGCCACAATGTAAAGACAAGTGATGTTAGTTTAGGTAACGTTAGCTAGTGTCACGGGCTGGGGTATATGTGCTGAGTGAATGATGAATGGTGGGTGATTGCATGAGTGGTGATTGTATGAGTGGTGATTGTATGAGTGGAGCCAGGTGTGCAGCCTTCCACAGGTACCAGGTGATTGGCTGGAGGCTGTTTGAAGAGGGGAGAGGACCGGCTGGACCAAAGGAGGACGGACAGTGTACGCGCCGGCAGAGACATACGCCCAACTAAACGAGGACTGGACGGCAGGGTGGACTGATTGGAGTTCGGAGACGGGCCCGTAGGCTACTCAAACAGTCTTCTCACCTAAACCGGACAACGTACCCAAGTGATCCGTGAGGACTACGTACTCAATTTGCCGTTTGTGTTCATTGTTGGATAAGTTAGCCTACCCAAGGAAACCAGCAATCACCCTAGGAGCAGAGGCTAAGCAATTGGATGCGTGCGCAATAGCCACCACACGACAGGGACGTGAGTGACCAGTGATAGCCTACACTTGAGTTTGGGCCACCCGGGAGTGGAGGGAAAATCTCCCGGCCTGGCCCCGGTGTACTTGAACTAAACATTTATCTCCCAAATCTTTGTTCAAGACTGTTCCATAGTCGTTCCCGTTTTATTGGCCTAAAAGGAAGAGGGCATAGTCGGGATTCTGAGGACTACAGACAGATATAGCCTACCTCCAGAGTGGTGACCGCTAGGTCCAACTGCCCCCATACACGAGTGAATGCTTTTGGAGTGCGTCACCGACTTGCTTTCTGTGTAGGCCTAGTAGGCTATTTTACCTTGCATTTAAGGAGGGGGGGGGTAGTATAGGGAGGTGTGACGCTAGACCAAGTGCCCGCTAGAGGACTCAGTGTAGTCTATCCATCCCAGACACCGTTTGTAGTGGAGTAACCTCTAGCATGTGAAATGATAGCCTATTGTAGTGGAGTCACCGTTTGTAGTGGAGTAACCTCAGCATGTGAAATGATAGCCTATTGTAGTGAAGTAACCCAGTCTCCCTGAGCAAGGTATTTAGTGTTAACTGTGTGTAGTGATCCCTGTGTGAGACTTAACATTGAGTGTATTTGATTTTTACTGTCTGTGGAATTCCGGCCCTCTGTAGCGCCCTGGCAGGAGCACTGTAGTGTCCTAGGTCCCCAGACTTACCCCTGTCCCCAGTGTACCATCTTTAGTGTGTTGCCTGCTAGGCCCTTGTTAACTAGGTATTGTGTTTGGAGTGTACTCACCTGTTTGACCAGGGCAGAGATTGTAGTGGGTAGCCACCTCCAGGAGAGGTTGTCTGATGAAGTAGCCTCAGGCCGAGATATAGGCATCCCTTAGGGCCCATATTTTAAATGTGTAATTATGAATTGTATATTTATATTGATGTAATAAAGATCAGAGTTTTATTCACTAATCGTTTGGTCTGCCTGTTGTGTGGTAAAGGGGGATACCTAGTTCACTGGATTCTGGGAGTATTGATGAGAAGTGCTACTTCGGTAGCTGGCCATTGATTCTCCCACTATCACGTGACACTAGCACCAACCTAGCTGGTTTTCATCTGGCTAATGCCTAACGTTAGCTACTTAGTTTACCAGTAGCTAGCTAACCTAGCTAACGCTAACGTTACTTACAGTTGCGGAGAAAAAGCTCCTGATATCCCTCATCCTCTTCGGAGGGGGAGGCGATTGCCTGGCGGAGGCATAAAAAATACTGGGATGGCACATTCACGGTGGAGGAAAGGGGTAGGCGGTCTAATGTAACTCCGAACATAATGCAAAGTAATTAGTTAACTCACTCAAAATGGTACCAATTGGTACCAATTATGTCCTTCCAAACTATGGGAAGGCCATCTAAATGATCTAATATAACTGCACTCCAAAGATAATGCGAACAAGATTGCTTAAAAGTTGGTAGGGACAATTTGGGCCTCCCAAAATGTTGGTAGGGACATGTCCCGACCGTCCATACGCAAACCTACGCCCTTGCACTGACCGCTACCATTAATGTTATGGAAGCTGCTGCTAGTTGTTGTGTGCTCATGAGCTAACTGGCTATCCCGATCTTATTTTGACCTATCTTAATTTATCAGACATTTAATGTAATTTCAATTCACAGCTATTTCAGTGGCATGACTAGCTTCTGTCCTACCAGTCCTGAACAGAAACAAGCCAGCCACACACATAAGCCAGGCTGGACCTGGCCTGGTTTAAAGTTAAAGCAGCCCTGGTGCCCCTTGACTTGGCCAATTGGCATAATATTTACAGCCTTGCCACTTTTTGATTGATAGGTAGAAAGAAATCGCGTTGGAGAGTTACACTTGCTGTAATGCCGCTCCTTCCCTGATAGTCGCACTACACAGGACTGATCGGCAACTTGTTTGTAATGGAGAAAAGGGGGAGTGATACATGTGGGCACTGTGGAGCTAAAGAAAACACTGAACATGTTCTATTGCACTGTCCCAACTATGTGGAAGACAGAGAGAGACCCCGGTATAAAGTCAGAGAAGCAGGACAATGAAATTTGAAGGGTTTATTGGGCACGGAGGGGGTAGGAATCTGCAGGAAGGCTCTATTTACTTTCTTGGGTGACACAAGGTTGTGGGGTAGACTGTAAACACTAGGATGATGACATGATGTTACACACTCTTGTACAGTAGGTGGCGGTATGCATCTGTAAGCTGTTTGCGATCCGCCATAAACCCAAAGAAGAAGAAGATAGTCGCACTGTTGGGTCTTGGTCTGGGATCCTTCCCCAAAAATGTAAACCGTGGACCAGACCAACTGTTCCAATGCCACGTAATCTGCGAGTTCAGAAAGGCGCAGGGCAGAGGGCTGTCTGCAGCGCAACAGTCAGAGTGTGGAACTGAACGAGGGAAAACGGAGCCAAAGTATCTGACGGATTCCCTGGCAAAAACAGACTAAACGTCATTATTGTCGTGAATCGGTATGTAAAAATACTAGCTAACGCTATTTTAACAAACTAAATTATGTAGCTAACCAGGGCTCACCCAGTAAGGCTTGCTGCTGGATATAGGTTAGTGCTAGCATAGCTTAACTAGCACGTTATAGCTAGCCGGGTAAATTTAGGCTAACTAGCTGGTTTACTAATTTAGCTAACTTTAGTTATGTATGCACTGCTCACAAGTCAGAAGGATACACATATCAGGTGTAACGTTAACTTTGAGATTATTTAGGTAAGTAGCTAGCTAGCACTGGCACTAAGATGGTCAGCTACGAACGTATACCTACTCCAGCTAGTTTTCGAACTTTACTGGACTCGGGTAACGTAGCTAAAGTTAGCTAGCTAGCACTAGCTGGTAGTTTTAGCATAGTTAGTGCTAGCTGACGTTGTTAGCTAGTACGTTAACGTTGTCTAGCTACAAGATTCAAGAAGTTGAATTATAAGTGTTGTTCTTTGGTTCTGCGAGAGGATAGTTAAGATGATCCAATCTAGCTAGCTAGCCACCGATCTGATATACCGGGCAAAATAGGTTAACGTTAGCTAACGTTAGAAAAAATATTTAGCAACCATTGACATAGTAGCTAACAATAAATGTATTAACTCTTGACATTTCTTGAAGCAATGTTTGCCTAACGTTACTCACGACGGCTGTTAGCCCCATCTATGTCATTTGAATTTAAACCATACATCCATGATAAACCAGTGACGTTAAAACAGGCATACTGTAGATCCCGACAGCATGATTATTCGGTGTTTTGTCGTGTTAATTAAATACAACAGTATTCATGACCTAGCAATTCGAAGTATAAAAAAATCATATTAAGGCATACTGGATTGCATGTGTTGTTAAAAGGGACCAGTTACCACCAATCACTAGGTGAATCATAGTGTTGCCCAATGCGATTTGAACTAGTACTCCCAGGTCACTTGCCATCCTCAGTTGAGGTGACGTGTGTTTCAATTTGAGGTTAGGGGTAGGATGCTTATGATGGCTTAAAAGCCACTATAGCCTGAAGCAGGGCTGTTAAGAGACATTACTATGGAAATTATGCAAGACCTCACTTCCTTGCTTTCTCCCTGGGAGGGGCGTCTTAAGGATCCAGGCTATATTTAGTCCCATACTGGGGTAAGGAAGGACAGAGTTTTGTAGAATTACTCCACTAAGATCTTGGGTGATAGGTGTTAACATTACAGGCAAAACCTTGGCCTTACTGTGCGTGCGTGCACTGTCAATGATTGCTCAATATCTACATGTAGTAGGCTACACTTTTGAAGATATACACTTAGCTTGATTAACAGGTTGTTGGATGTTTTTCCTGTACACACAGCCTACGGTATATAACCCTGCTCATCTCAATAGAAAAAGAGAAGACACAATGATGGTGTCTTTAGAATAGGTTTCCTGGAGGCACTGGCTAAATACTGTTTAACTACCGGTTGGCTGTTCCAGGATTTGCCCAAGGCAGCCTATCAATCAATCAGTCTCTACTAGTAGGCTAATGTTTGAATACACATGCTTTTCGGCACCTCATTCCTTTTTGACATCATTAGCTAACAAAAAAAAAAAGTGATACCATCCTCAATGCCCTGTACTCAGATACTATGGCGACATTTGGCTTTGTTTCTGAGATTGTCTGGTATAAACGAGCACACTGATGAGTAGGAGAGGTGAGGATATTGTTCCGATGCTTTCATAAGCTTTTAAAATAACTAGCCATCATTATGTTCATATATTTTTGGTTTCCTTTAGTCACATTGGAGACAAATTCATATCTAGACTTGCATTTATACCACTTGTGGAATATAATTATTGTGATCTGTCTTTTTATCAGTGCTAACTCTTCTGACTAAAATCAACTCTTTCCACCCTTCATGTACAAAGGCATCAGCGTGTGGTGCAGGAGTGGACTACCTAACTGAATACCCAGAGGTGCTCCTCTGACCTCACCCACTGATCAGCCAAGCTGAGGGCCTGAGCCCACCACCCTGCAGCTTCCAGAGGCAGGACAGCCAGCCACCATGAGGCAGTTGAAGGGCAAGCCCAAGAAGGAGACGTCCAAGGACAAAAAGGAGCGCAAGGCGGCCATGCAGGAGGCGCGCCAGCAGGTGGCCACAGTGGTGGTGCCCACGCTGGCTGTAGTGGTGCTGCTCATTGTGGTTTTTGTCTACGTGGCCACCAGGCCCGGGGCCATCGAGTAGCTGGCCTTCAACTGGAGACCCAGAGGGGCCTTGTGTACACTACACTCCACCAATGACTACAGGCCTTGTTGGCTGAGAATTAGCTGCACCCAAAAGGATGACCCTAGCATCCATCTCCTGTGCCATCCCTGTCTTCATCCCCCATGGCCATCCTGTGGTCTCTCATACCCATACATTCATCCCTCTTTTTCCCTCTCCATCTCTCTTGTCTTTCTTTCTTTCTATCTCTCTCTCGGTCCACAGCTCAGAGGACCAGTTCACTCGCCATTCGTCTTAAAACAATGCATCCTCCCAAGTGCAGTTTTGCCATGAGAGAGAATTTGAGCAGCAAAACAATCAAAATTGAATGAAGAAGCCCTGTAGTGGCTTCACAGGTGCCTTTAGATGGATGGAGATATGTGGTGATTGTGGCCATTTTGGCTCAAGGGCAGAACTTCCATCCATCCATAATTATTGTAGGATCTCCTTCATTTTCTAATGGCAGTTGGATTTATATTGGCTCTGGTGCTGCTGGTGCTGTCAGAGTTTACCAAAGGACTATAAGTGCACAGTTTGCCAAGTTTGACCAGGGGATGTGTTCAATCAGGTGTTACGGTCAAAGCATTTAATTGTGACATCATTTAATCCATTGCATTGTTGAGCAATGTGATTTAAGATTAAAGTCACAATGTGAGTATTTTTAATCGCATTTACTAGTTTCTCTGGCCAGCGCTTGTTCAAGCCATGCATGTGGAATGTATAGATGTCTTTACGGGTGTCATCTCAACAAAGCTGAGAGCGTGGACGCAGAATCATGAGTGTTACCATTGAAGTGAATAAACAAATATGAAAATTTAGAAACAAGTGACATGAGGCAGTTTTATGGACCTATTATATATATATTGAATAAGGTAATCCAAAATAACGTTATGAACCCCATATCATTTATGTTGTATACCTTCTCTAGAAAATTGTTTAACTCTCTGACTGGTCTGGAATTAGGGATTTGGACTATCCAGCACTCATCTAATTGTCAATGCTCTTTAGCCAATGAATGTGTTCACATGTCAGTATCAGAAATTAAGCCAAACAAAGTTAAACATTTTATATTAGTCTGTATTCTGCTGGTCATATACCTGTACCAAGCAGGTTGGTAGCTACTGTACAACTGCCTGCTAAGGACTACATAGCACTTGTCAATCTGTACCGTCCAAAATAAGCCTAGACATGCGTTTGTGTGTGAGTGCGTCAAGCAGTTGCTTGTACATCTTAAGAGATGTTAATATGAGAAGAGTTTATTGGTCAAAGTTTGCCTTATATCACTGAGCTCTATTAGATCCCACTCTTTTTTGCCTCCATGGTAAATGGACTGCACTTATATAGCGCTTTTATCCAAAGCGCTTTACAATGGCCTCTCATTCACACACACATTCACCAATGGCAACAGCTGCCATGCAAGGTCATTGGGAGCATTTTGGGGTTCAGTGTCTTGCTCAAGGACACTTAGACATATGGACAGGAGAAGGCGGGATTCAAACTGCCGACCCTACAATCATTGCACGACCTTCTCTACCACTGAGCCACAGCTGCCATGCTGTGTGTATCTTGACAAGTACATTTATATACACAAAACAAATGTGTGATTAGAAAATGTACTCTAACATTACAGTTGGTCCTGTCAAAATCCAGTCAAAATGTTGAATGTGACTAGGTAGTGAATCCTTTTTGAATGTGACATACTGTAGGAATGTGTTCAGCAAAGAATGATGCAAATTTGTCACCCCGGGCAGAATGACACCATGTATTACCATCCAATTGCTACACACACTTTGTACAATTAAGTTATTGACAACCTTGACTCTGAATCAATTCTGTGCCGATGTGAAAATGTGCCTTATTACATTTGACAATGTCCCACTTCAGTTAATAAAGACTGAAAGACCATGTGTATGTGAGTCCTCTGTTTGATTCATTTCAAACCTTTATATTTGTGAAGCTCTGAGGTTTCCTTATCTAAAGTGATGAGTTTACACAGAGACACAAATCAACAAAACATGTATAATAATAAGTAAAAACAGTTACAGGTTGAAGTATATAGGTATAGAGCCATGGACTGAAGGAAGGACCTCAAGCTTTAGTATATGGAGCATCATGGAAAAAAGCAGCCCTTCCAAGTTCAGAATGCACTGGAGGAATCCTGAGAACAAGCCAATCATTAGATCGGGTAGCTGCCAAGGCTCCAGTCCAACAGAGATGAGATGTAAGGTGGAAGTTTACCAATAATGGCTTTGAAAATAAACAAATACCCGTGAAAGTTATGCCTTTTATCATCCAACCACAAACAAATATATTTGTACTCACTTACTCTCAATATGCAGGTCATTAGCAGTTGAAAGGTGGAGTCAATTATAATCAATAGTCCTGGCTCTAAAGAACAGAATAAATTAAGATTTGCTAGGATTTGGGACTAGTTTAAAGGAGTAGTGTTATGAAGGCTCAGAAATGATATGGATTAGCCAACTTAGTGTCTTTAAATTTAGTACAGGGCATGTTCCATCAGGTTCGCCTGTTGGAACAGGACAAGCCCCTGATGAGATTCCTATGGAGAGACCGCCCTACCGACGAACACCCTTCTATCTACCAGTGGGAAGTACTCCCCTTTGGTACCACGTGTAGCCCCTGCTGCGCGACCTTCGCACTGCAACGCCACGTCACCGAAGCCAGTGAACCAGGGGAGGATGTCTGCTACAGCGTAGAACGCTGCTTCTATGTAGACAATTGTCTGCAGAGTGTCGCCACGGAAGAGGAAGCCAGGGGACTGGTGATGAAGTTAAGAGCATTACTGGAGAAGGGAGGCTTCGAGCTCCGCCAGTGGGCCAGTAATAACCCCAATGTTCTTCGCCAGCTCCCGCAGGAGGCCAAGTCAGAGAGTAGTGAGACCTGGGTATCGCAGACCTCAGGGCAGGCTCACAAAATGACCTTGGGCCTCATCTGGTGTTTCAAGTCTGACACTCTACACTACAGACACAACCCAGTCGAGCCACGTCAGATAACCATGAGGAGCATTTACAGTACCCTTGCAAGCCAATATGACCCGCTAGGCTACATCTTACCCTTCACCACGACAGCTAAGGTGTTGGTCCGAGAGTTGTGGGCCCAGGAGAGGGGTTGGGATGACCCCCTGCCAGCTTACCTCGCCCAGAAGTGGAAGGAATGGGAGAAGGAACTCTCGCTGCTCCCTCAGATCACACTGAGCCGAAGCTACTTCCCGCCATCCGTCGATCTGAAGACCAGCCTCATCGACCTCCATGTCTTTTGCGACGCCTCTGAGGTAAGTAAGTAAGTAAGTAAGTAAGTAAGTTTTATTTATATAGCGCCTTTCACAGCACGAATGCACAAAGCGCTTTACAATACAAATAACACATAAAAAGGGAAGAAAGAGCGACATACAAAATACAATACATACAAAATACAAGGCAATTACGACATACAAAATACATTACAAGGCAGTTACAAAATACAGTACGAGGCAGTTACAGTTACCAGGGGAGGGGAGGGGGGAGGGAATTACCATACAGGCAGCCAGCCTCGACATGCAGCCATACAATCGGCGCGGCCAATAACCTGACAGCACTGTACTGTAATGAGAGAGGGGGGGGGGGGTGCGAAAGGAGGGGATGGGGTGGGGGAGGGCTGGGGAAGGGGTGGGTGCGTGTGGTGTGGTTTGTGTGTGTGTGTTTCTGAGTCCGTGAGTTCAGTCCATGTGTGTGTGTGTGTATGTGTATGCCTGAAGGCCTCTGGCCGAGGACTCTGACGGAATGTCTTAGCGATAACAGCAGGTTGCTATGGAGACGTCCTCGATCCTCAAGACCAAAAGTCAACAGGGGGAGGGCAGGGAGGAGGGGGGACGGTGCAGCGCCTCTTTAGCCTGTGAATCTTCAGGGGAGTTTGGGCGCAACGGCCTTGACGGCCGGGTGGGAGCCAAAGTAGATTAGATGTTTGGGTTAGGGAGAAGAACAACAGATTCCAATGGTCATTCCTCTCTGTAACGCTTCTCTTTATCGAGCCTGATCTTCAACTCTGCCACGTCGCCTTGCAGGGTATCGATCTTACGGTTCAGTTCAGAAATCACCACAGGTAGATTACTCACTGCTCTGCCCAGCTCCGTTAGCATGACGTGCACCCTTTGGGCTAGAGTGACTGCCGTCTTCCCAATTCTTCGATAGACCAGGGCAAAGCTCAGTCCGAAGAGCAGATGTCCTGTTATCATTAAGGCAAATAGGTAAATGTCTTCAATGTCCTCTATGGAAAGGGGCGCAAGGCACAGAACCTGCCACTTGTCCCACGCGTCCCTGGAGTAGCCCGCGGCAAAGGTCCCGTCTGGGCACATAGGTTCCCCCGGTCCTGAGTTTCTTGTTGAAAAGATTTTGTCGATTGCGTTGAGAGACCAGCTTATCAATTCCATGTTTAGATTCGAAAATCCACAGAAAAAAGAAGAACTACAAAGTAAGGGGAGATAGAAAAAATACAAGAGCAGGAGCAAGCAACAAAAGCGTAGCGTAAGGTGGCTTATGGCTCTGTTGCCTACCTCCGGGCTATGGATAAAGAGGGTGAAGTTCATGTCGTCTTTGTCCTGGCACGCTCCAGAGTGGCCCCAAAGAAGCAGCAATCAATCCCACTTCTGGAGCTCTGTGCGGCGCTCACTGGTGCAGAGTTGGCCAAGATGATCAGAGGGGAAATCACCTTGCCGCTACACGAAACAATCCTGTGGTCAGACTCCACTACGGTGATCACTTGGTTAAAGTCCAACTCCTGCCGATACAAGGTTTTCGTAGGGACTCGAGTCACAGAAATCCAAGATCTGGTGGGAGTGGAAAGCTGGAGGTATGTGGATACCAAGAGTAACCCAGCGGATATCATTACGAGAGGGAGCACCCTGATGGATCTGATACAACCAAATTCCTTCAGTCAAGGTCCGGGGTTCCTTCTGAGGCCTGAAGAGGAGTGGCCGACTCAGCCAACTACACCGGAGGCCCAGGATGAGACAGAACTGAAGAAATCGTTCTTCTGCGCGTTGAATCAAGAACCTGCGCCTGAAGATCCTTGGACCAAGTCCACTCTGGAAGGCTTACAAGAAAAGACCTTCAGACTGCAACATAAGGAGTTTCCCCCTACAAAGGTACTCAGCGCAGAGGACTACTCCGAAGCGGAGGTGCTTGTCCTAAAGAGAGCACAGAAGGAATGCTTCCCAGAAGAAATAGAATGCCTCCAAGCAGGGAAGCCTGTGCCAGCAGACAGTAGACTATTGACATTAGCCCCCGAGCTCGACGCCCAAGGTCTCGTAAGGGTAGGCTGCAGGCTGCGCCGCGCTACGGATCTAGCAGAGGATCTCAAGCACCCTATCGTGCTTGGAACCAAACACCGTGTCACAGAGCTAATTATTCACAAGTATTACAAAACAGTGTGTCACACCGGAGCAGAGAGAGTCTTCGCGGAGATCCGGAGGAGGTATTGGGTTCTCCAAGGGAGAGAGGCTGTGCGTCGGTTCCAGAGGACATGCACCAACTGCCAGAAGTGGAGAGCCCAGCCCACCATGCCAAGAATGGCGGACATACCACCCTGCCGTGTCAGAGTAGGACAGCAGGCGTTCTACTCCACAGGCGTAGACTGTTTCGGACCGTTCTTAGTCAAGAGAGGAAGAGGAACTGAGAAACGGTGGGGAATAGTCTACAAATGCATGACAACCAGAGCCGTGCACATAGAGGTGCTACATCACATGGACACAGATTCCTTCCTTATGTCCTTCAGGAGGTTCCAGTCCCGGAGAGGAACACCTCACACTCTCCTATCTGATCAAGGGACCAACTTTAAAGGAGGAGAATCAGAGTTGAAGGCGAGCTTTGAGGCTATGGCCGAAGAGCTGAAGAACCGTCTAGCCCCTTGCCAGGTGTGCTTCCAGTTTAATCCGCCAAATGCCCCACACTTCGGGGGAACCTGGGAGAAGGAAGTAAGATCTATTAAGACAGCGCTGAACACTACTTTGGGAGCTCAGACTGTGAGGGATGAGGTCTTCTCTACAGTACTCACAGAGATAGAAGCCGTGCTCAACTCTAAGCCCCTTGGCTACGTCTCCACCGATGTAGCAGACGTAGATCCGGTGACCCCAAACTACCTTCTCATGGGGCGGCCAGACCCTACGCTCCCCCAAAGTGTGTACAGCCCCTCAGAGATCCGAAGCAGACGGATGTGGAGACACAGCCAAGTTTTGGCAGATCAGTTCTGGTCTCACTTCATCCTCTACTATCTGCCTTCACCCACGCTAGACAGAAGTGGGTCAAGGACAGAGAGAATCTAACAGCGGGAACAGTGGTCATGATCGTGGATCAGTCATTACCAAGAGCCATGTGGCCTGTAGGTCGTGTGAAGAGGACAATCCCTGGAGTGGACGAAAGAGTGAGGTCAGCGGAGGTTCTGGCTAACGGGAAGACTTACACCAGACCAGTGGCCAGACTAATAGAGTTACCCGCCTTCCCTGACCTCCCTACAGACCCCTGACTTGACAGACTCTGAGCCTAGATAAGGGAGCTGATTAACACAGTGAATCAGGGGGCGGCTGTTATGAAGGCTCAGAAATTATATGGATTAGCCAACTGAGTGTCTTTAAATTTAGTATAGGAGATTGAATTAATTAATAGGAAGTAATATTTCAGTGCCAGTGTCCCTCCCCCCACCCTCTCAGTATTGGTTTGTTATTTTCTATATTACTATTGTTTCATTGGTTGTAAGCGAGACGTCATGTTTAGACGCCGCTGTGTGATTGTATAATTGTAGCGTACATGCAACGTTATTTCTCTTTGCCTGTGGACTTCAGACGTGAACAGAGTCGAGCCAGTAGAGCGCAGCATCGTCTAGCCTACCTAAGGGCCGAGCAGCTTATTATACGGTTATTTTAGAGTTTGAGCTTATAAGATGCCTGTACAGCAATTCGTCAGGTCTGAAGTGAGTTTGTGTGTGTGAGTTTGATCAGTTTAACTCTGAGTTTTTGAGTGGGCGAGGAGACTTTAGCTAGCTGACTAGCATAGTAGCTAGCCAGCTGCAGCATAGCCAGTCGCCCAGCGTGGCAGTTAGAACTGAAAGGACATTGTGCTTACTTAGTTAGCAACACAAACTTCGTCGTGGACCCGCGGTCAGTGACCACAGACCGTAGAGGGCAACCGACGCGGGACTTTCAGAGAAGACCTCCGGCCGTGACTCTGCAGCTCGCCACACCGAGGCAGTTGAGCAGCGCCACGAATTCATCATCATCAACGTCACCTCCCACAATTCGGACTCCCCCCTTTCAAATGAGCTCCAACGTCAACAACTGGTACCATTAGAGTTAGGACAATTTATTTAGGATTTAGGTAGGACAATTTATATAGGACTTGGAATTAGAAACTATTTGTATTGTGATTATTATTAGGCTAGTGAATGTAATAAAACTTTGTTATCATTGTTCCCCTGCCCCAGTTAGTTTGCTGTCCACTTTTAATTGATAAAGCCATAGTAGGGCTGCCTGGTGATGGTGGCTAGCACCTTTAGCTTTAGTTTATACATTTAATATTTTACAGTCTATTCGATTTGGAGCACTCGGCTTCAAGTAGTAAAGGGAAAATGCATGTTTAGCCATGTTTTAAGGTTACTTATGACCATATCCAATGGTTCAGATCAAAACATTGACAAAACTAGTACTTTTGAGAAAGTCTGATAATTGCTCTCAGGGCTGAAAATTAACACCTGCCACCGGCAAAATGCAGGTAAAATTTCCAATTAGCGACTAGATTTCGGAAGGCTTTCTGAAAAAAAAAAAAACTTGATAAACTTATACTTGGATAATTTTTTCATCTACAGTCCCCTTGGCAGGTGACTCACCGAAAGTTAATTTTCACCCCTGATTGCTCTACCACCGTTTTGATCATACAATGGATGTGGGTCGGCACCGTGAAAAATCTTTCAAAAACATGTTAAAATCTTGATTTCAAAGATAAGAAGCTCACCGAGACGGTAATTGGTGTCCGTTGGTGTTCTGACATAAAATCTGCTGCAAAGTATGAATCATGTAGGGGTTTCTTGATCATTTTATGAAATCCATTGACTTGTAATGAAGCCACTGTTGTAGATGTGTAGATCAATCCACAGAGGGGATTCAGGAAGCGGAACTACTTACGGTAGCTATTGTTATTGTTTATGTTGCTAGGCTACCTTGTTTGCGGATGTTTACACACGTATGTGCTGCGACTAAATAGTTCTATGCTAAATATTTTAAAAAGCCTTTCCAGATGAACGAATTATATGTCAGAACGCCAACTAACACCTTGGTGAGTTTCTTGTCTTTGAAATTGAGAGTTTAACATGTTTTTTGAATGATTTTTCACGGTGCCCACCCACATCCATTGTATGACCAAAACGGTGGTAGAGCAATTATCAGACTTTCTCAAAAGTGCTAGTTTTGTCAACGTTTTGATCTGAACCATTGTATATGATCATAAGTAACCTTAAAACAGGGCGAAACATGCATTTTCCCTTTACTACTCCTTTAAGATTGGTGAGAGCTTCTTGTTTTACATTAAAAGCAAGCTGCAGATTAACAATGGCTTCCTGAACAGTATCCGCAATACAGTAGACCACTGTATCATCAGCATATAAATGAACATGATTGGTAAATATAAGGTAGGCAGGTAAATATAACCTGCATTGCAACATTGTCTCTGAAGATTGTATACACTAGACAAGCCTACCATTCATCCACATAAACATGCACTTAAAAATTATATTAATTTAAAATTTGTAATAACGACTAGCATTTGGCCTCCATATGTGATCGAAATTGGAAAAGGAGCAGCTGTATCAATGCAGTACTGGATGTTAGGTACAGTCCAAGCTTTGATCTTTGTGTTATCTGTTAGCCTAGTGTTTAGCCAGTGTCCTGCAGGTGTCCCTATAGAGCTGCTGTATGTAGGATCTGAAAAGGTTATCAAGCCACCTCATTCTCTTGTCCTCTTCTTAGAGAAAGAGTTTGACTATCGTGGGTGCAGGACACTGAGGAAGGAAGGTGGAGAGACTAGAATGATTGTCAGAGGTCGGGACCTGACAGGCCTATGCTAATACAGCCAAACTCATTCAGCAACTGTTGATGATATTAAACAGTATGATCACATTCCTGTCCTACAGTAGTCAATACCAATAGATAGGAGTATTCCTCCATTACTCACCTGCAGTGACTTTTAGTACTTCAGAGAATAATTTAAACTCAAACTCCCATGTAGCCTACCTCAGGTAATAATTCATCTTTCCCCTAGCTGTTGCCATGAGCACTGAGTTGCTAAGATGACATTAAGATGTCTTGTGTCTCTGTTTGCTGCTTTCTGACTGGCTGTGTATTCAATCACAAGAACATCACTACACAAGTAAACACTCAGTGTTTAACATTGGAAAGAGAGCATCTGCATATAGATAATCATTACAAAAGGGTAGCTTGCACATAACATTGGTGTTTTATCTGGGACGATACCAAAATACATAGCTACTGTAGCTATGTATACATTGAAATTGAGATACTTACAGGATCTGTTGTCGCGGGGATAAAGACTGGCGTGTTGGTCTTTCTCAATCATTTCTGTTTCAAACAGAACGGAAGTATACCCCGTCGTCGTCTTCTTCTTCTTCTTCGCTGGGTTTAGTGGCGGATCGCAAACAACTTTAATGTGCATACAGCCACCTACTGTACCAGAGTGTGTAACTTGTTTGTCTAGTTCTTCAATTGTGTCACCTAAGAAAGTTGCCCAATGCCTTGCATTCTTTGTTTTACGTTCACTGCTCAGCGTTGTTTTCTCACATTTAGGTTGCAAAATTAGGATATATTCATAGGCATATTTTTTATCATTATTTTTATTAGGCCTAGACTGCAAATCTTTAGTGTTAATATTAACTGTAAATGAGAAATTACACACAAAACAGACATGCAGGATTTCTCCTCATTATTACAATTCTGTAACTGTATGACTTTTTATTTTAAAACCTAAGTAATTTACAAATGTTCTGACCCACTGTGACACATTTCCAATAAAGTCAGGGTAGGACTGTAATGTAACAGCATTGTCACGTCATTTAATTACATCGTAGTTAGGGGTTTAAGCAGCAGTGACGGCTACGTTCCCTTACAGTCTCCTTGAGGTCGGTTATTTTGGTTATTTTGCGACTGAAAAGGCAAGTGTCAGCTAGGTGTCAGCTAGGTCCGCTGTTGGTACCGTCGCAAATTTACCAAACAACCACCAATGTGTCCCGTCAGCTTTACGTACTGTGTTAGTAGGGAAATCAGTTGGATTGTCGCCGATATTTTGTTGTGTTCTTAGTGTAACATGGTTAATAATGCTTCCACTTGCCATGCTACCAGAGATGTATACAGTATGTGTATTGGAGTGTTACTGTCACTTTAAGGCATTTGCGCGGTTGTCTGTAAGGGAATGACGCGCCCTACGCTCTTCCCATTTCGTGTTTGCTGCTTTGGCTGTAGGTTGACAAGTCCCAAAGCACCACAATTATCGGAGTTTTCTTTACATTCATTTATTTTATAATACTATATTTGAGATACAAATACATTTGTTATCTGTCATTGGTTCTGTTAATTATATCTGACCTATAGTGATGATATCACAAGGCGTGTGCTATGTAGCCCAGAAGCTAACTGTTTAACCTAGCTAGTAATCGCCATGGCTTGTGAGCTAATGTTCATTTATTTGCTTGACAGTGCGCACCATGGTGATTGTATGACAGACTGCGAGTGTGATCGCCATTTTGTATGTCTCGTCTGTCATCAGGTAAATGTTGATTTGCATGTTATTTTGTATTGAATTTCATTTGAGAATTGGTTTTGCCCATTTCGTGTTTGCTGCTTTGGCGTGTGCGCACCATGGTGATTGTATGACAGACTGCGAGTGTGATCGCCATTTTGTATGTCTCGTCTGTCATCATAATCCCGGACCTGAGTGGGAATAAATGCCAGTGAACAGCAATTTGGACTTGTTCAATCTTTCAAACACAACGCAAGATCACATCGGTTACATTAGTCCATAGTGTAAGTGTCTGTAATATTTTGTTATTTTGAGAACTTTTAGTTTGAAGTTTAATATTGTACAAATTTACCAATGTTTGTAGGCTATACTTTATTTTGAAGGACGCTGCCGCTAGAGATGCATGCAGGCAGGTGTGGGTCAGATCAAAGAAGAAGCAACTCTTTCGGTGTGAGAGAATATGATCCCGCTCACTAGAGATTAAGCATAATTAACCTACAGATTCCTGGTTTAGATCTGATAACTCTGATACTAGTTCAGTAGACTGGTGAGCAAGTTTTGGCAAGTGCCTATAGCTACGTCGTTGCTATCACAAAACAGCGTTCCGACATCCTCTTGATAAGCGGAGTGAGGTAGGCTATGGATATTCATGTTGTGTAGCCTACTGTTGTTTGTTTTTCATTTTGTTCATGGTGCATTTCCAGAGATGTATAGGCCTAGATTTTTTAATTTTGTGAAGCTATGAAGTAGTCGGCCTAATTGTTCATTGTATTCTTTATAGTTTTCACGGTGCTTGTCATGGTGCCAATTGAGAATAAATGCACCCGTTGAGACACTCTACTCTTCGTCTTCTTGAAAATATCGAGGGCTGCTACACATAGCATTGCTTATTAATATGGCAACAAAGGGCTACTAAATGGATAAAAAATAATGAAGCCCACTGTCCAAGTGAAAAATTCTTACTTGGGAAGAACAGAGATGTTGAGGATCTCCATGGCCGTTTGCTCCTGTTCCTCCTCCTCAGCCATCTCTGTGGTATTATATGAAGATGTCCTTCATAGCCAGGTGATATACAAAGAAAACTAGAAAAGTGTTCAAATTAAGTTTCTCAATAGACACTCATAGGAGGAATGAACAATATGCTCACACACCAGAGAGCAGTTACAAACTAGGTATGTTGTGGAGCCTCAGGGCCAGGAAAGACTTCTCTAGAAGATGGAACTATAGAAGGAGTACATCTGTACTATAATCAGCACTCATCTACATGGGGCTCATATAAAATAGCCTCTGCAGAGGGCCTTGGAAAATGTGGCCCATTCCTCTTCATTAAGAGAGACCAGTTAAATTGATCTCTTGTCACAACCTTTCCGGTGAAATAGTGGAGATTAAGATGAATCACTCCACATTGTTCTTCCCCCGTCCACACTCAACAACTTGAGCACAAACCTGCAGACTCAATCCTCCATCGACCGTGGTCCTATCTACAGTAACCAGTGGACCATCACCATGGAGAGGGCTCTAATAAGATGTCTGTTCAGATAAATCTGTCTCTTCTCTGTAGTCTAGCCTCTCTTCCCTAACACATGTCCCATTATAGGGAGACAGATGGTAGGGTGTTGGTGGAGCGTGGCTAACTCCATACAGTATGTTGTCTTCTTCTTCTCAATATTTCTTTATCTCTCTTTCTCATGCCCTTAAGGCCAGCTCTCACATCACGACTCTCTCTCCTATCCGCTACCAGAGTAGCCTGGTAAGACCATCCCGAGCTCACATTCTGTTTCACTAACGCAGAACGGTCTGGCCTCCGCCTCCTCCAGAGCGATTATGCCAAAATCCAGACCATACCGGGCCAATCAGGGACTGCTGCAGTGGAAAGCAGCCCCTGATTGGTTCGTGTCCCTGCCGCTTGCTAAACAAACATGGCGGCTCCCGAAGCAACGAGTAGTAACGTTAAAGTTAGAAGAATAAACGCAGCTATAAGTGCAGTTATTGCAGAAATAGACTTAATCACAACACTTAAACAAGAACAAGACTATGCACTAGCAGAGTTTCTCGGTGGAAAATATGTTTTTGCCGTTCTTCCGACTGGATTTGGCAAAAGTGTGCTGAACGCTGATTGGCTGAAGGTGTTTGTCAAGGCAAGTACCCCCGCCCATTTTCTGTTTTTCGGACCATTCTCTGTAAGTCCTAGAGATGGTTGTGTGTGAAAATACAGTAGGTCAGCAGTTTCTGAAATTCCCAGACCAGCCCGTCTGGCACCAACAAACATGCCACGTTCAAAGTCACTTAAATCCCCTTTCTTCCCCATTCTGATGCTCGGTTTGAGGTTCAGCAAGTCATCTTCATCATGTCTACATGCCTAAATGCAATGAGTTGCTGCCATGTGATTGGCTGATTAGCTATTTTACAGGTTTACCTAATAAAGTGGCAGGTGAGTTCTGTATATTTGTTATGGTCCGTACAGCTCGCCCCCTGTTCCCAGGCCGGACCCTCGCCCCTGACCCGGACCCCTGGTTTGCTCTGCTCATCCCTGCCCTAGACCCCTGGTCCGCTCTGCCCCAGGACTCTGAAGCCTTTTTCCCCCCAGCTCAACCCTGTTAGTGTGTTGCTCCCAGTGTTCCTCGGTTTTCTTTTGTATTTTGGGATTATACTTTTTGAACCGCCTTTGCCTGCCTGCCATCTGCTTTTGGATCCTACTCCTGCCTCAAACCCTAACATATATTCACACACCAATGGCAGCAGCTGCCATGTAAATGGTAAATGGACTGCACTTATATAGCGCTTTTCCACCTTAGCGGCACTCAAAGCGCTTTACAGTGGCCTCTCATTCACCCATTCACACACCAATGGCGGCAGCTGACATGCAAGGTGCTAACCTGGTCATTGGGAGCAATTTGGGGTTAGGTGTCTTGCTCAAGGACACTTCGACATGTGGACAGTCGGAGCTGGGATTCGAACCGCTGACCCTTCGATCATTGAACGACCCGCTCTACCAACTGAGCTACAGCCACCCCGAGGACAAGGATGCAAGGTGCTAGCCTGCTCATTGGGAGCAATTTGAGGTTCAGTGTCTTGCCCAAGGACACTTCTACATGTGGACAGGAGGAGTCGGGATGGGTCCGCGGTGGAGTAGCAGTCTAAGCCACGGTTTCCAGTGCAGCTGCCCACCGAGGACCGGGGTTCACGCCAGATCCGAATATGATCGGATCCCACAGGGGAGTGGGATACTGGGCCGCCACTCCCGAGAGTGCTTAGTTGAATTTTGGCTTGGGGGTCCACCGCGCACACAACTCAATCACAGGCCTCGAACTAGGAGTTAGATGACTTCCACAGCAGCGAGAGGGAACAATTGGACAATGTATCGGGTGTGATTGGCTACCAAATTGGGTGAAAATGGGATAAATATCTGAAATGTATTACAAAAAAAAATTAATAAGGAGGAGCCAGGATTCAAACCGCCGACCCTAGAATCATTGGATGATCGGCTCTACCTCCTGATCTACAGCCGCCCCGATGGATAACCTCAGCAAAGATGTTCACTAGAAACCACAGGTATGTTGCAGCCTGGAAGTATAAAGATACTGTAGGATTGGTGAGTCATTTTTTACACAAGAACCTAATTAAATTCTGCCTCTTTTCACAATAGGAGTGAGCAAGTTTTAGACATCTTCCTTGCATTTTCTATAGAAGCAGCCCCCCTTAAGCTCATGTAACCCATGTGATGTGGGCATGGTCTCTCAATATCTCTCTACATTGCCCTACAGCAGTAGATGCTGTGGGCTTTTAATGGCCATTTTAACTGACGGTGGGAGCTTGTTACACTGTTCTTCAGAAGTCCTTAAGGATAATTCGACAGGACCTGGTGAGTTTGTATTTATGGCTGTCTGTTACATGTTAGTGTGTGCATATCATCTCATTCACATGTCACTACATCATGCCACTTAATTATGTCTCTTAACATAGAATAGGGACAGTGCTCAACCAAACTCCTAACACCATCCTAGTACTGTTAAAGTTATAGGGTTAGGATTGTGTACATGTAGTACTGTAGTACTGTAGTCCAATCTGTGTCAAGCTGGACGATGCTCCATAGTTTTAAATGAAGCTACTAGTTGTGTTTAAAATTCAGATGAATGCAGAAATATTAAGGAGACATGAATGTGGTGCCTCATTTTTATTTGTTTTGCCCCCAGCAAGGTGTCATGCTGAATTAAGATCAGCAGAGGACGCCAGAGGATAATGTTTGATCATGGACTACTTTCTCAACATTCCATGGTATCTTCACTGTTCAGGATCTTGATCACCTCAGTCATTATGGTGAAACTGCTAAATGGAATATACCATGATCAATAGGCCTACGGTGTACTCTGGAAGCACTCTCAGATAATGTAATGTGCAACTGAAAAGCATGTGTAACTCAAATACTGATAGCCTACAAAATTGGTCTGACTGTGGCTGGTTTCTTTTCTCAATTCCTTCCTTGTTTCATTAAAGGAGGGCAGAAGAATATAGGGAGGAAGAGGGTATATTGATCAAGCTATTGCACATTCAGAAATAGAGGGATTAACTCTACCGTCTAGGTTTCTTTTGTTGCTTCATATAATTTGGACAGGCCTACACTGTATGTGTTCAGTAATTCATAGTATTGGTTGGGGCATATAATTCTCTCAAGAGTGTCCAGATCGTTCTGTCTTCATAGACAAGCAACATCCTGTCCTAGGACGTTCAGATCAGTGTTGTATAACTGTATGTTGTTGTCTGTGGTCACTATTGATGACGCAAGCCATTTTCAAATTGACTTTTTAGAATGAAGGGACTACAGTACCCACTCTCTGCCTCGGGGAACAAAGCACAATAGTTTTTTGGGGAAGGATATAACAGAGAGGAATGGGTGCTTACAATGGGAGGTGTTGGGAAGATGGGAGGGGGGGGGGGGGGTTAATGGGCAGTATGGGGGTGTCAGAGGATTTCATAACTGACATTTGTGTACTGTGTGGTGTAACCTAAATCTGCCTATACAAAAGAAACCTGTACAGTAGGAAGTCAGTGAGCACACTTCTACTCCCCCAACCAATATGTACACACCTTAGAGCCCTGGCAACAAAACAATGCACACACACACACACACACACACTTTTACACTCACATACAAACAGTTTGCATAAGCTGTGATGCATGTGGAGCATGTGGTTGTGGAGTGGAAGCATGATGTGGAGAGGAGAGGGTAGATGGAGGGGTGGGCATAAGGGAGTGTGGAATATCCTCTGCAGAGGCACAAATTAATCCCTGACAAACCTGCATGTCATATCCTCTCAATTAGACAGCATCGCTAGAAATACTGTAGGCATGGTGTGAAAGTCCTTTTTCCCAAATAGTTCATTAGCTAGTGTAGTAGAAGTTTCGAAAAATAAAGTATTTGCCCAGGTTCGCTCAAAAAGGTTCAGTCAGATTTATTAAGAAAACAATACGATTACAAAAGGACCTCAAGATAAAACACAGAGTGGTTCATCAGAACAGAAGTGAGCTTAAGCTCGCCTAGTACTGCCTTATATGTGCTCAAACAAGGATGTGATGCAGCCGACATTTGGTTGGCTGACTCGTCTATACGTCATAGTAAGGTGACGGATATCAAACAGTGGTCGAGGGATGAAAAGAAAAGCGCGGTACACTTTGAATATAGACAAAGGAACAAAAGGCCTGAGCCAGGACGGGAAGGTTGAGGTGTGAGGCCCTTCCTGTCTTGGAGGATTTGAGGATACAACAATCTTAAAAGAGAAGTGAGGAAGACAGAGGTTCAGGAGGTGTTTGGAATTACAAAAGAGAGAGAGGAACAAAGGTTTAAGGTGTTTGGATGTAAATTCTATAACACTAGGCCACTGTCCAGATTGCATTGTTCAACACTCAGGAACGTTCAAGCATTGTTATAGAGTCTGATGGCCGCTGGCACAAAAGAGCACCTGAACCGCTCAGTTTTACACCTGGGTGGGATGAGCATGTGGTTGAAGGTGCATTACCATTAACACTCCTCTCGGATAATGGAAATTGATTGTATGATAGAGGAAAGATAAGTAGATAGATACAGTAGGTACTTTTGATGAGTGGTACCATTGGCAATTTTCAACACGGGGAAAGAGGAGAACAGTATTTGTCAGTTATGGTAGAGGATAGACTTTTGCTTTTACTGCAGAGGTGAATGATGAGTTGAAGGTCATATTGGGTTATTTAATAGAATACAATAGCTTTGAATGTCTGGAAACATTGAAGGCCAAACCACTCATTACGTTGGAGCCCACATGGCCAGTCAAGGACTTGAAGTCTCAAGTTCAACTGTTTGATGAACACATTCTTGGAATTTCAAAACCTTAATTAATAAATTGACAGAGCACAGTAATATTTGCAAACGTGGATGCTCAAAACTATCTTAAATCATCTCTAATTTATCAAAATATGTCTTCATATTAACTTTTTACTGATTAAGTTCCTTATGGCTGTGTGACGACCCTTTCCCCCCACCCATTGTTGTCTTGCTTTGCTGACAAGTCTCTCTTGCAGGATTGGTGGGTGGGGCTAGGAAGGTCGTCAGAGCAAATGGAGAACACCTGAGCTCAGTGTGTTACAGGCCTAGAAGAAACCTACTGCCTTTCAGTCCTGGCTTCCACTCTCGCCACATGTGGTCAATAACTACCTTTTTATCACTGGAGAAAATTATGGTATGTGTAAATACAGGTATGTTTTACCTGTGGGAATACAAAACACCCCGCCACAGAGGCTATCTTATGTGCACGAGAAGGAGAGCTGATCCATTCTGCAGAGTGAAGGAAACAAGAAGCACCACTATTATCATTGCATCCTGGCGGTCCACCTGAGCCATGGGTAGCCCATCCTACATCTACATCTTAAGCTCTCCTTGGAGCTGACGAGCTGTTTCCTAGAGCCTCCTAAGCCAAGGTTACCCAAAAGATACTTTCTTAAGGACGGTCTGAACCCATCATAAGCTGTCCCTTACCAATGCGCTCCGTTCATCGTGTTATAGTTTTAGCCCGATTAGAGCAAAATTATACTTTTAGAAAGGAGAGTTGCAATATAGCGCACATCTATCTACCCTACCTGCACAAATTACATCATTAGTGTACAATAAAAGGAGAGTTGCAATATAGCGCACATCTACCCTACCTGCGCGTAGCCTACATAACGCATCATGGGAATGTTGTCTTTTAAAATTGTATTGAGACAAATAAAATATAGGGGCTGTCCATAATATAAATTCAACACTTTCTTATGTAAAGCGACAACATTTTCTTATGTAAAGGAGCAATTTGATGGCATATGGCTTTTCCGGCTGTTTGTAGGCTACCCCACCACTATATAGGATACCAAAAGATATTAGGCAAATCCAATGAGGCCTCCTAGACCCATAGTAGGGTAGACACAGGTAATTAATCAAGGTCCCCTTCTATTAAGTGTGTCACAGCCAACTCGTGCTTCGTGTAGGCCTATACATCATGGCTGCATTAAAACAATATTGTGTTTAATTCATGAGTAGCGTATTGTGTCATGTAGGAAATTTTGAAATGCCTATAAGCATTACCTACCTGACAGGATGCACTACCCATGAATTGAACATAACATAATGGGTGGTAGGTCATCCTGAGGAGCAGTCCTGTCTCCAAGCGCAGGCATTTGGGGGAAAAACTTGCATAAATGGGATGAATTATTAATGGATGTCAGAAGATTCAAAACACGTTAAAAAAGGTTGTAATTAGCCTACTAAAATGTTTTTACCAAGACAACTAAGATCCACCCAGGGTTTAAGTTCTCAGGTCACCTCACCTGGCTGGAGAGGAGAGTTGGCTGGTTAAAGGATAAGGACACCGAATTTCATGTTTAGCCCTATTCCTGGCTTCCCTGGCATGTATCTGACTAGTACAGGTTAAAATATTTCTGTTTTGTGCAGTACAGAGTTCTGTGTCAATAACGTCGGTGCGCGCACCCTGGCTCGTTGCTAGCTATGGGCACACTCGAAAAACGATATACAGGTGTTTCTCAGAATAAGGGCCGAATTGGGTTGTTGGAATCTTTTAAATAAAGTTACAAATATGAGTAATTGGTATATATCAACTCAACTGTCCTTTTGAGAGGAATAACATTATTAACTTGGTTGAGACCATAAGTTGAAGGAATTTATTCATTTTGGTTCGTTTTCTGACTGCCAGGAAAATGTCATTACCATCACATCCACTAATTAATGGAGAAACTACGAATTAAATGATAAATCTGTACTTTTAAGACAAGACAGATTCAAATAATGTCTACCTTATCAAGTATTTAATAAAGTTACTGAATTGTAGTTGAAATATGAATTATAGTAACTTTTGCGTCATCCTTCTTGATCAGTTACTCGACCCAGGCGTGAAATATGACTTCATATTGAATAAATGGCGAATATTAAAGGCATTGTAAATGGTAAATGGACTACACTTATATAGTGCTTTTCCATCTTAGCGGCACTCAAAGCGCTTTACAATGGCCTCTCATTCACCCATTCACACACCAATGGCGGTAGCTGCCATGCAAGTAATATAGTGGTCATTCAGACTATCCAACATCTTTAAATAATATAGAATTGTTGCATATTATTGTAATTTACCATAATTTAAGTTAAAATATTGGCAGTGTGATGGTGATGACAATGCCGTTCTGGTAATGACACTTTGTTCTGGTGATGACAAATGCATATGATACTAACCTTTGATCACAATTTGATGTAATTTCTTTCATACCAAGTTTGTAGTAGTATAATTCAAGTTTAAGTGACTTTCAGTCAAAACACCAGCTAGTAATCTGTTCACATTTATTTATTTATTTATTAAGCCCAAGCAGGTCTTCATACCTGTACCAGATAATGTCATCCCTTTCAGATCCCCCCAAAACAGTTGGCACCAATCCTGCTCATTGTTTTAACCTGGACACACTCATCATTGACGTCCTGGATCATAAATGCGATTTTTTTGTCTTTTTCTTTTTAAACAAGTGCATCCCATTCTTTGTGAACAGGATTTGTACATCAGTCAGTCGAACGATTCAAAATCATGAACATCAAATTGATCTCCCATAAAACAAACTCAAAATTCATAGTGTAACCATAACAAGATTCATCTTACCTGTGAACAACAGTTAGTTTATTTGTCAGCCTGAAATTGCAATGTAAAACTATAAGTGCATCCTTAGGGTGAAAATTTACATTTTTCAAAAGTCAGTTAGACACACTACACATCCAACCTCTCTGCCATCATGGATGAAGCTTCATTCCACACAGAAACATCCAGCATCATATACCTCTTAGTGACTGGTTTAGGCTCTGGCATGAGCCCAAGCATGTCTTCATACCTGTACCAGATAATGTTGTCCCTTGCAGGCCAAAAAAAAAAGATTGACACCAATCCTGCTCATTGTTTTAACCTGGACACACTCATCATCGACATCCTGGATCACACCATGGTAAATATTATGAAAGTATTTATATACTTGGTTTAAGGTAGATTTCAAAGAACACGCGATGTGGTCGATTCAAGCTGGTTTCAAACAAAAGACAATAGTTTTATTCTATGTTACGATTTGCAAACCGGACTCTAAACAGGAAGTGTATCCTAGTCAAGAGTGGGGAATCCCACTCGGGATTAATACCTTATAATGGGAAAAAGGAAGTGACACAGTTTCAGGATGAAGAGGACAGGGAAGTGATGTCAGACAGGAACAATTTGTAGTTTTAACAGACTGATTCTATAGGAACGACCTACAAAGTTAGAACAACAGTCAGGTAGGAAAACAAAGAAAATAACAAATTGGGGTAACACATTGGTGAGACTTGAATTTCATTCACAATATCACCATCATAGGAGACCACACACCATTCTCCTACTAAAGCCATTGTAATTCCTTTATCTGTAATAACCATTCGATGGCGTGGCTGTATCTCCAGCACAGGTTTTGCTAATGTGCTTGGCCCTGGGTTGGGTGGAGGCCTGACCACAGAGGGGCCCAAGTGGAGGGGTTCTTCTATGAAGGTAGCATCACCCATCTGAATCTGGGGAAAGCAAATGGGTTTAACATTATGCTGGCCTGGATTCTCCACCAGGTGCGTTTACACCGACTGGTTTTTGACTAACACTACTGATATGGACTGACTGACCTATCACTAATCGCTATAGCCCCAAATGCAATTCTATCTAGAAAGTGTGTGAGGACTCTGAGCAACTTAAAAAAGCAAGGGCTGGAGGAAGTTGCTGAGATGAGATGACCAGTGTGAAATATGGGTGCAAAGGGCTCCCTGAGGATGGTCATGCAACAGCTTACTGGTATGAAAGGGAGCCGGGGGGGCATCAGGGGTGATGATGGGGATCAGGGTGCTCAGTCTTGTGTCCTTCTTCATGTTCTTCCTCTCCTCATGACATTCAACCTGTGGAGGTAGAGGTGAGAGAGTGAGTGTGTGAGTGTGTGTGTGGTCGGTTCCTTTTTTTGTATTGCTGAACAGTTTACCTCTTTGTTGAGAACCACAGATTATGGAGCATAGCAGGTGTAATCTTCAGGAGCCGAGCAGAAACAGCTCAGGATCCTCCATTTTATGTGCCCTGGTTTGGTGGTGGAAATCTACAAGCAGAAAGTCAACAGTCATTATAATTACGCAATTGAGAATCAATTCATTATCAAGGTAAGACTGTCAAAAGACCAATATGTCAAAATAGTGAGGTCTTCACAAGTCCAAGCTTACCTGGTGGATTTTCATCGTCCCACGTACTGTTTCCAGCTGTGCTGGTACACGTGTCCTTTTCTTCTATCTCTCCCTCTAAGATGTAGAACAGCTTGACTTTAGATTCCCCTGTCTGGAGCTCATCATAGAGCACTTTCCCATCTGGTATATCTGTTCCTTTTGCGACAAGCTCATCTGCTCTGCGTTTCAAGGCAGCTGCAACCCCATCAGCTGCTCCTTTGCCATGCCCTGCCTCTAGGAAGTTCCAGGTGACCTTTTGGAATCCGAGATTGAATGGAACAGAGCTGAGAAAGAAGAAGTTTTTCTTTGAACGATATTGCATCGTTGGTCCATCACTGATCATGTGCAGTGTGGTCAGCCTTGGGGAAACCTCTCTGAAGTGGGAGAGCACAGGACTCAGATGTGCCCATATGGCTGATGGGTCGTGTCGCATTGAGGGAGAGAGTGAACAGAAGGACACAGAACCTCTATTGGTATAGGCAACTCCTGTGAGCAGGGATACATGAGAGTCTCCAAAATGGACAGCTTGTATTTCGGATGAATACTTGCACAGATAGTTTTCTGCAAAGTCCACATGGAGGACTTGGGCTATATGATATACACAAAGCTCTGGTGAACCCCACAAAAAGAGAGAACAGTCACAGAATGTCAGTGTAACTAAGCAAAGCTAATAAAAGACAACAGCTTGATTGATTATGTATACGTATTTTTTATTAATGGGGGGAGCTGAAGTTTTTCCATCATTTTTGGTAGTTTGTTTTTTAAAGTGGCCAGCTGATTCAAACTGTCATACATAGAATTCCAATGTGTTGGGCATGGTGTTTTCAACTGTTCTTTTGTCACTTCTGACAGGAGCTCTGTCGTCCTAGACAGCATGCTAGCGTTATTACCATGTTAGCATCGATCGCTAGCTTTGTTAAACACTGGCTATGCTGCACACTAGCCGAGACAGCATACTAGCGTCATCAGCATGTTAGCATCGATCACTAGTTTCAGATTATAATTTACTTTGACAGACAATCCTTTGAATTTGATGATCTGAAGTCGTGAGCAGCGTGGCACTAGTAGTGTGAGTCAATTTGCATCCACGTGAGCATGCCTGTCAAGTCTGAGAGCTGCGCGGTTCACTGTCCACCAACGGTCTAGGTAGCTAAACAGCAGCAAGATAGCTAGCTAATTAACTTGTTCACTGCGCTCAACTTTTTTCAACTGAAAAAAAGGGGAAAAAACCCTAGGGACATGTGCCATAAAACATTATTTATTGTTACATCCAATATTATAAGAATATGTATTCTTTTATTTATTTTTTTATTCATGGAGAAAGTATTTTGAGTATTTTAAATACAAAATTACTCCACTCTAAAATATTTTGTTACAAATTACATTTGATTTTTTATCGGCCTTATCAATTACAAATTACAAAATACTCCAAAGTAATTGAAATACGTATTTCAAATACAAGTAATAGAAATACTGCCCATCCCTGCTTCTGAGACAGCCAAGCAACTCTTTTTTTTATACTTTTCTACCTTTCTCAGGGCATTTTCAAGCTTTTTTTTGACATTTTCCAAGATCATGGTAGACCTTTCTTCTGTTCCTGTTTACTTTTTTACGTCCTCTCTGCTTTGGTGTTGGGAAGGAATCAGGCTCCCTAACTATTTCATTTGGATCATGCCTGTTCTGATTTTGTTGTGGCTGGTCATCAGTTGGAGATTGTGGATGAGTATTATTTAAAATATATCCTTGCAGTTCTCTGTTGCTCTTGTCCCTTGCTCTCTTCCTCTGCTGATTAATTTTCCATCTCTTCTTCTCTTGTCTGTGTTCTCGTGGGCTCATCACAGTAACCGATTTAAATTTTCCTGCATCCCTTCTTTTACGGTATCTTTCTCTCTCTCTCTCTCTCTGAGAGTTCAATTGATTTTTCTCTGGATAATTTTTTATCCGGTCTCTGTTAGCTTTTGCTTTTGCCATGTCACACCTAAACACAAATGTCACTTTATTTAATTAATAAATTAATTTCCCCTCCAAAACAAGCAGCAAACTAGAAACTGGCTAGCTACATATGACTTACACTGAATTACATATAAAAGTGGTAAAACATAATTCACATTCTTTAAGAGGAGACACTACAGTTGAATACAGTTAAACTAATTAAATATGCGTACATTTGTATACATTTTGGTACCTACTATCTAAACAATGAATAAAGTCAGGCTTAAAGTTTTAGTTTTGTTTTGACAATATACTAAAAACTTAAATATTTACAGCTGGGTTTGTGAATACAAGCTTATTTTCAAAAGATATTGAAAAAAGATTGCATACACCCATTAAAAATACTTTTTGGGTGTATTTTTAGACAGGAAATGCAACCTAAAATGAAAAGACAACAAGATATTCACAATTCCAGCTGTAAATATTTGCAGAATACATCTGAGAATCAGTATGTAAAGTTAAGTGAATGCACCTGCCCTGGAAGTTCAGATAGCAGGTACCGAGTGACGTCAGGTACTGAAAAAACGTAATTATAAGAAAATGGCCGATAAAGATAAGAATTATCAATTCATATGCTTGTTTCACAGGTACAACAATTGGAAGATAGCAGTTTTTAATCAAGTCTCGCCATTTCTCTGTTAATGTAGTGATAGTATACATGTTATAGTAGAAGAATCTAAACAAATCTGAAAATTGAAGTTGGGAAGAAAAAACACCATTTTGACTGTAGTGTCTCCCCTTAAATATACAGAACTACAATGTATATGGTAATGACGCCTAATAAGTGTACAAGCCTAAAGCCCCAGACACACTGGAAGAGTCTGACGCTAGCGTTTTGAAGTACACCAATTGTTTTAAATGGCTGATCACGCGTTTTGAGGCGAAAAGCGTTTTGAGGCGAGTCAAACTGCCTTGACGCTTCTACTCAAAAATTTTTACATTTTGGAGCGTCAAATGGGGACAAATCAATCTAAATTAAATCAGCTCCCTATCAAAGCTGACGCCTGCAGTGTGCCATAGGAGCGTCAAATGAGGCGAGTCAAATGAAGCGCGTCAATTGACTCTTCAGCTGAATCCCAATCTGATTGCGCAAACCACCCTTGTGGCCCCTCACACTTGCGGCCTGAGCACTTAATTGACGTCAGCTGGAAGGGCCAGAGGGTGCAGGGCCCTGAATTAAATGGGACAGCACTTCCAGCTGGGCGCCAACCATTCCCAAGCCAGTTTAGCTCAATGCCCCTCCCACTTTGTTTTCATTGGCTGCTGCGTCCCTCCGAGGCAGAGGCTGCTCTGACGCGCTCCTCAGCTCTCCGCTCGGCTCTGCAAATTGACCGACTGACGTCTGTTTTAATTTAATAATAATTATAAAATTATGTTGGGTGGGATATGTTTGCAGCATGTGGATTTCAAGATCAATGTTGTGTTATCGGCAAATGTCATAATTTATGTGTGATGCACTCGGATCATGACTCGGATTCACTCAAGCACTGTGTCACATGAGAAGTGGTGGACTGTGGGTATTTTCTGCTCCTAAGTCCGCGATATTGCGAGTCTGCGGACTTTCGGTAAGTGCGGTTAAAGTGCGCAAAATGGCGGCAGTGGCGCACTTGTGGACCTAGCAATTCCGTTTTGGGACTATCCTGAGCCCTTCTGGACTTAGCGGGAACGCGCATGTAAGGCCACAAGTGCTCTGCACTTTCGCCTAAGTGCGCGATTTGGGATTCAGCTTTCCAGTGCGTTTGAGGCAGACGAGGAGCGATATCCGCGCATTGTAATTCATTTTCAATGAGAGAGGCGAGCGGACAATTTGGGAGCCGCGGACAATCTGAGGCGGAGCGGCAAGCGGGCGCGACCCCGTTAAATTGTCGCGCGCGTGCTCGTTTGGTGCACACGCCCGCCCGCGATAAGAGCTGAATTGTAGTCAGCTTTCCCCGCTGCGCGCAGGACGCGTGCGTCCCCCGCTGATCCGAGCGAGAACGCAGGCGGAATATCGCTCCCCGTCTGAAACGGCCTTTAGACAGCAGTCTTCTTGCTTGACAGCAAAGAGCTCAGCTGAATCCCAAATCGCGCACTTAGGCGAAAGTGCAGAGCACTCGCGGCCTTGTGCCCTTACATGCGCGTTCCCACTAAGTCCACAAGGGCTCAGGGTAGTCCCAAAACGGAATTGCTAGGTCCACAAGTGCGCCACGCCGCCATTTTGCGCACTTTAACCGCACTTACTGAAAGTCCGCAATTTCACGGACTTAGGAGCAGAAAATACCCACAGCCCACCGCGTCTCATGTGACACAGTGCTTGAGTGCATCCGAGTCATGATCCGAGTGCATCACACATAAATTATGACATTTGCAGATAACACAACATTTATCTTGAAATCCACATGCTGCAAACATATCCCACCCAACCTTATTTTTTAATTATTATTAAATTAAAACAGACGTCAATCGGTCAATTTGCAGAGCTGAAGGGAGCGTCAGAGCAGCCTCTGCGTCGGAGGAACGCGGCAGCCAATGAAAACGAAGTGGGAGGGGCATTGAGCGAAACTGGAGTGCTGTCCCATTTAATTCACGGCCCTGCACCCTCTGGCCCTTCCAGCTGACGTCAATTAAGTGCTCAGGCCTCAGGCCACAAGTGCGAGGGGCCGCAAGTGCGGTGTGCGCACTCAGATTGGGATTCAGCTCTCCTCTATGGCGTGCTTTTTTTACCAACAAACTTCTGCCATAACCACGCCCCCGCAAGTTTTCATTGGACACCCTAACCCTAACCCTAACCCAATGAAAACTCGCGGGGGCGTGGTTATGGCAGAAGTTGGTTGGTAAAAAAAATCACGCTCCTCTATGACCTCAGGTTACCATGGTTACCAAATAAACATTTGTTCAAAAAAAAGGCTGTACAGTGCATTATGTACAGCGTGATGGTGATGACGGCGATATTGAGGGACAGGTAGATAATCAACAAAATAAAGTACAAAATGGATATGTATGATTAATGTGTGCATGCAATATATTAGTTTAAGTAACATTGAAGTAATTTATATAAAAAATATATACATTTATAACAAATAATGTGTGAGATATGGCAATACCTTTGAAAAGTCTGGGTTGGGGACAATACCAAAACAGCACATTTTACCACCAAACAAAACATTAAATGTGCTAAAAGTCTAGGTTTGTTTTTGTCTATACTAACTAATGATATGTGAATTTCTTGTGTAAATTGTGTTTTTATTGAAAATACACCCTGGGGACTGAAATTAGCCCGAATTCTGAGAAACACCCATACGTGGATTTCAAGTTCAGGAATTACATGGCTCTGATGTCGTCCTGTAAATACCATAGGTCCTTTCGCCTCTGCATTTCGAAACAACAGTAACTTGTAAACAGTACTAATTTCACCGAACATACAACAGCCATCCCTTCACACTGTAAACCTCCGCGAAATTCATCCGAATCTGAATTTCGCGGAGGTTTACAGCGTGAATCCACCCTCAAATGCGCTCGCAAATTTATACCCCTATTCTATCACGTGTTCCAATGTGAACAACCAATCACAAAACTCTTGAGAACAACCAAGAATGGGAATGGGATGTCACTTAAGTTCATATGCGTGTAAAGGCAGATGAGCGAATACTTTTGGCAATATATCTTCAGACGCCCACTAAGGGATAGTCAGAGAAACACTACGTAGGAAAAACTGTCTCTTCACCAATTAGCCTACAGTATACCTTAAGAAGCGTCGTAGATTGCCAAGGTACATCATATCTGGGAAACGCGGCCCTGGTCTTTTTAAATTCAGCAGACAGCTCATTTGATTTGGCCCATTAGTCGCATCCAGTGCAAACACCAAACATATTCGATGAACACAATCAGAGAACAGCTCAGCTCTTTGGGGAAATTAAATGTTGGATGTGCCGGAAAAGCATTCTGCCCTTATTCTAAGGGTGATTTTGTTAAGAGGACTGTCATGAATGA
Source organism: Borostomias antarcticus (assembly GCF_949987555.1). Lineage (NCBI taxonomy): Eukaryota > Metazoa > Chordata > Actinopteri > Stomiiformes > Stomiidae > Borostomias > Borostomias antarcticus. The sequence goes on along the minus strand of NC_140234.1, from coordinate 50,179,027 downwards.
ATTATAAGGGCAGTGGATTTCAAAGACAGAGGGGAGCAGAGAGATGTGGAAGCCCGGAATGATTGAATCCTTCTGTAAAATAATGGTAAAATAGTAAATGGACTGCACGTATATAGCACTTTTATCCACAGCGCTTTACAATGGCCTCTCATTCACACACCAATGGTGGCAGCTGCCATGCCTGCTCATTGGGAACAGGTTGGGGTTCAGTGTCTTGCCCAAGGACACTTCAACATGTGGACAGGAGGAGCTGGGATTTGAACCGCCAACCCTACGATCACGATCATTGGACAACCCGCTCTAACTCCTGAGCCACAGTTGCCCCCGATATTTTCCAACCAATTTGCCACACATGAGGTAACAATGGGTCTAGCTGCAATCGGTCCACCAGTATTGCTGCTAGAGGGAATAAGTGATTTGATTTTCAACCTTCAGTTTGCAACTTTCCAACACGTAATGTCCTTCAGGAAGGGATGTCTGCCAGGTAATTAATCTTTAAAAAACTTTATTTCCAGTAATCGTACCAGAAATATAGCCTACACTTCAAAACATGCAATAATAACAGATAAAAAAAACACTGAGCACCGCGACACCACTACGGTTAGAAATGTTGCTTCCTAGTGCCTCATTCCCTCCACCTGTGTAACCCTGACTCATCTAAGTAAACCACCCCAATCAATTAGCCTACTTTTCCCACTGCATCATGCCCTTCCATCCCCCAAATGTGACAACATAAACACCACACAGACGTAAGCAATAGCACACAGAAACATAGATCATCACAATTGGCTACAACAATGGGTATTTGACTCAGGTTTTGAAGTGCTTCAAGCCATCCCTCAGTTAATGTCTGTGAGAATAAATGATTTATTATTTTGTATAAAGTTCCTGTTGAAAATGCACTTGCCAGTACAGTATGATAGTACAGTGGCAGTTCTGCACGTTGCTAATCATGCCCGTCGGGGTGTGTAGCTGTTCTGTGTGTGCCAATGCAACTCATTACAAATTTCTTATGGGCCTTGTTTTCTTAAATGCACTAAATAAAATGAATTTACTCATACAATAGGTTACTTGAAACAACCCCCTACAAGTATAAAAATGTTTTGTTTCCATTATCAGAATAAACCAACTCAACTGGGAATCTTAAGATACTGTTGTGATCCCTCACGCTTTTAGCTTAAGTCAATGAAATTGAAGATTAGCATCACGGCTAGCTAACATTCTCTCCCCATATCTGTACAGTAGCTAGCTGACTAACTGGTAGTATTGTAAGGTGCCTTTTGGTATAGGGTTGATGGTAGCACTGGATGGAAGCGTATCATTGTTATGTCCAGTTATACACGGACACTGACTGTGCTTATTGTGGCGTTTATTGTAAGACCCCGCACCGGCGGGAAACAACACACTTTTCAACAGGGCCCTTTCCGGCCTGACGTCACACTGTCGTGACTCCCAACTACAGCCTATGGTGGTATGCTTCATTTACCCCCCCTTCTTCAAGCATCTGAACAACTGCAAGTAGGCTTAGAACATATTAGTGCACAAAACAGTATTATGGCCTAAACAGTCAACCTGACTGGATAAACCGGGTAGACTGCCGGTTTACACGCATAGCCTTGTGGGTTATTCTGCCACATGACAGGCCATGCACTAAACTAAAGTTTTCAAAGGTTTGTAACATAGTCTCTGAGGTAAGGAGGCCTCTGGCGGACCCGAACAGGATGGGGCCCAGGCTGCAGAGGCTCGGCCGGCGCATCTGGTTCAGGGTGATTCCCAGGCTGCAGAGACTCGGCCGGCGCATCTGGTTCAGGGTGATGCCCAGCTGGGGTCCCAGGCCGTGCACCTGGGAAGTCCCAGTCCCCATCTGTGTGACGCTGATCAGCTACAGTTGCCTGGTGCGAGGTGGGCGGTGGCGTCACCTGCCTAAGGCGACTGGCATGCCAACGTGAACCGTCGGACAGGCGAAAGGTGGCTGGTCCCAGCTGTGCCGTAATCTGCTGTGGCGCGGACCAGAACGAGAGCAGCTTGTGGGGCCGACTGGGTTGACGGATTCGGACCCAATCCAACACTGTGAATGCAGGGCGTTTCACACGATGCTTGCTGTCGAACCGCTGTTTCATGCTGCGTTGCCGCTCTGCCACTCTGTCGCCTGGGGAAGGTGTCTCCGCCTGCGTGTCCTCCACTGGAGGGCGTAGACGGTCCAAGGGAAGCTGCAGCTCACGCCCCAGCATCAGGAGGGCTGGAGAGCTGCCAGTCGTGGCGTGCTGTGTTGCTCGGTAATGGAGTAAGGTGCTCTGCAGTGCCGATGAGAATGGTAGGCCGTCTGCCATGTGTGCTCTGAGCCCGTTCTTGAGAGTCTGATTAAACCTCTCCACGCCGCCATTGGCCTGAGGGTGGTATAAGGCGGTTCTGATGTGCTTTATCCCCCTCCCTTCCGTGAAAGCAGCACGGCTTTCAACAAGTCGGCCGAGATGAACTGGGGTCCGTTATCGGTGGTGATGGCGTTGGGCACACCCCAGCGGTCAAACAGGGAGGAGAGGAAGTCGATGACCACCCTAGTGGTGACGGACCCGGTGGGCAGCACCTCGGGCCATTTGGAGTGAAGGTCATAGGCCACAAGGAGGAAGTGCTGATGCTGCGGGGTGCCATAGAGTTCACCGCAGATGTCCACCTGGATGTGGGTCCACGGCGCCTGAGGCCACGGCAGAGGCTGCAAGGGTGGAGACGGGGCGGGCCAGTCTTACCGCTGGTGAGGCAGGCTGCACAGTCTTTCACCATTCTCTCCACGTCTCTGTCGATACCCGGCCACCAGACCAGGCCCCTGCAGCGTTGCTTGACTTTCACAACGCCTAGGTGGCCTTCGTGAACCATGGTCAGGATGCGTTCTCTCAGGGCGCTCGGGATCACTGTGCACAGCCCCCTCGCCACGCAAACATCATTCCAGCAGGAGAGGTCGCTCTTGACTCGGTGGAAGGACACTAGCTCCTCCGGAACTCTGACAGGCCAGCCCTCTCGAATGAAAGTGCGGAGCTGGGTGAGTACAGGGTCCTGCTCAGATGCTGCCTGAAGCTCTGGCAGGGAAACAGCCGCCTGGAGAGGCGTGTGCAGCATGAGGACCAGTTTCGGCTCTGAGGAGTCTCGGGTGGTGTCTGGGGCAGGGCTGGGCGTGGCTCTGGAAAGCAGGTCTGCCACAACGTTCTCCCTGCCGGGCGTGAACTGTGTGGTGAAGTTATATGCCTGCAACCTCTCAGACCACCGGTAAAGGCGCAGCGGCTTGTGTCCCGATCCAGTCGTTGCCAGCAGGGCTGTGAGGGCCTGGTGGTCTGTCCGCAGTGTAAAATGCCGCCCGTACAGGTACATATGCCACCTTTCACATGCCCAGACGCAGGCCAGCGCCTCCCTCTCCCCCACCGAGTACTTCTGCTCAGTTGGGGTAAGTGACCTTGAAGCAAATGCCACTGGGCGCTCGGCCCCATGCTGGAGTTGGGACAGGACCGCGCCGATTGCAGTGTAAGAGGCATCGCAGGTCACCAACGTTGGAGTCGAAGTGGGCGAGCACAGGCGGGGAGGTGAGCTGTGACTTCAGCTGGCTGACTGCAGCGGAGCATGCAGGGGTCCAGGCACAGGGTGCGTCCTGCTTGAGGAGGGCGCGCAGCGGTGCAGTGGTGTCAGAATAGTGGGGAAGGAAGCGCAAATAATACGCAGTCATCCCCAGAAATGACGAGAGCTGCGCGGGGCAGGAGGGCTCAGGCAGGCGCAGGACGGCGTCAACGTTTGATTGGAGCGGGCTCAGGCCGTCGGCAATCAGGCGGAACCCCACGAACTCGATGACGGGCATTGCAAAGATGCATTTCTCCCCGTTCAATGTGAGGTTGTGGCGGGTGAGCACGTCCAGCACCCTGGAGAGGCGGTCGTCGTGCAGTGATGACGTTGCTCCATGCACCACGATGTCATCCAGGTACACGACCACCCCAGGGATGCCAGCAAAGATGGTGGCCATAATCTTCTGGAAGCAGCTCGGGGCAGAGCTGAGGCCAAAGGGCATGCGGGTGTAATGGAAGACCCCCATGTGAGTCACAAAGGCGGTGAGGTTTCGGCTGTCTGGGTGTAGGGGAACCTGCAAATAACCTTGACGAAGGTCGAGCTTTGAGAACACTGTGGAGCCGTGGAACTTGGCAGATAGCTCCTCCACAGTGGGCAGTGGGTATTTGTCGGGGACCACTGCTTCGTTCACCCGCCTGAGGTCAATACAGGGGCGCAGGCCGCCCATCTTCTTCTTCACCACCACCAGATTAGAGATCCAGGGTGAGGCGTCGACTCGCTCGATGATGCCAGCGTCCAGCAGTTTCTGCAGCTCGGCTGTGACATCATCACGCAGGGCGAGGGGCAGCCGGCGGAGAGGTTGGATGACAGGGGACACGGCTGGGTCGATGAGCGGTTGGTGGTTGAAGGCGGTGAGGCAGCCCAGCCCGGTGAAAAGTGATGGCCAGCGCTGCTGCCAGGGCGTGGTCACTGTCAGGATGGTGGCTCCCTTGTTGTCTGTGATGGAGAAGCCAAGGGCGCAGAACAGGTCAAACCCCAGGAGGTTGGCACCACGGCGAGACACTTGGAAGGTGAAAGCTGGGAGGGCTCTCAAACCGTAGCGCACGGAGAAGGTGGCGGTGCCTACCATGCCGATTTTAGTGTGTCCGTAGCCGTACAGCTCCTCCGCGCCCGCCTTGATCGTCTGTCGGGGAAAAAGCAGTCGGACTGTGGACTCACTGAGAAGAGACCTGGAGGCGGCCGTGTCCAGTAGCAGTGGCAAGCATATGCCGTCCAGCTCCACTGTGCACCACGTAAATGGCTTGGCGCCCGAGCCCACAGAGTGGATGGTGGTCAGGCTTGACAGGCGGGACGAGCGGCGTCGGGGTCTTGCGGAGACGGGTGCCGAGCGGCACACTCTGGAGAAGTGATTGAGTCTACCACAGGCATTTCTGTCCCATGACTGGGCAGACCGGCGCGCGAGTGGGGTGAGAGGAAGAGCCACAGTTCCCACAGGACCGGCGTGCCGTTGCGTCCTGGTGTCCCGCTACATTAACCTCAAGTCCGTCGTGAGATGAGGTGGGGCCGGGAAGCTGAGCGACTGGGGCCACTGTCTGTGCCAGTGGAACAGAGTGTGAGGGGGCCGGGTCTGAGGCCGCTAGCTGCGATGCTAACCGGGCAGCTGACTCGAGCTGAAAAGCCATTTCCAACGCCTTGGACAGTGACAGGTCATCCGGCCACATGAACAGTTTCTCCCGCAGCTTGGGGTCTGCCGTGTGCTCGGCTAGCTGGTCTCGAATCATCTCCTCTTCTAACTGGCCAAACTTACAGAGGCTCGCCAAACACCGGAGGTCAGTGACATAATGATGGACAGACTCACCCGGCCGCTGTCGGCGCTGGCGGAAGACAATCCGCCGGACTATAACGCTCTGTGGAGCAGCGAAATGCCCGGCCAATAAGGCAACACAGTCTGCATACTTCTCCGCGGGTCCGAGAGTACGAAAGATGCGTTGTCCCTCGCTGCCCAGGCTGTGGATCAGCATAGCCTTCAGACGCGCGTCGCTAGCGTCCTCGCTAGCTCCAATAGCCATCATAAACGTCTGGAAAGACTCATACCAGCGGGACCACGGGATCGGTGGCTCACCCGGCAGAGCGAGGAACGGAGGCAGAGGTGAGAAATGAAATCCATCCATCTTCGTCGCCAATGTTATGTCCAGTTATACACTGACACTGACTGTGCTTATTGTGGCGTTTATTGTAAGACCCTGCACCAAACTACTTTTTACCGGCACAGTGCCTGCCGAGAACCACCAAAACAACTTCACCAGACACTGCACGGCCTAGGGTCCTGAGCAATACACCTGCTGAATGTCAACTTCATATAGCCTAGTACATCTAATTGTGCCAGAGACAGACACCGTTTCTGTCATTATAGTATGATTATAGTTACTTACTGAATGCTGTCTGAATCATGAGTGTTGTATCAACGCAGATTCTGTATTCAGCTCATTTAGTTCTATGTAAATGAAACTGTTGGAAAAAGTAGGCTAATATTTGGACAAAATGTCAACACAAAAATTGAATCTGAATTGTATTTCTTCATTAGTTGATAGAGATAAGCAAAGTATCTCATGATGTGTTGGCTATTTAGAGATAAACGTAATCGGAACATACAGTAGCCTAAATCAAACGTCTTAAAGGACAATGCTCGTTTTTGACAACCTGGACCTTATTTAAGACATATTATAAGACGTTTGACTCACCGAGATCACTTTGGTGTAGTTCGGAGGCATGTAGAAGAAATTTAAAATCCAGCGCAAGCCAGTATTGGCTTGCGCTGGATATTTCTTCTACATGCCTCCGAACTACACCAAAGTGATCTCGGTGAGTCAAACGTCTTATAATATGTCTTAAATAAGGTCCAGGTTGTCAAAAACGAGCATTGTCGTTTAAACTGCCACAGTTTATCACGTTTATTCTGCACAAACCATGGTTCTGACTGAAACAAAGTGTTCTAAGCTTTTCAAAACACGTTGGAAACCCACTGGCTTTCGTTTCTTGAACGTGCAGCTCCCTCCTCTCACTCTAACACTAAATCATCAGAGCAAGTAGTTACAGTATGTGCAGCACCTCATCTGTCTAAATGACTACTGAGATGCTTACCTTCAAGGGCAAGTCTAATTAGAGAATTCAGTTACACATAGGCGACAATTTGTCGTATTAGAGAGACTGAGATAATCGCTCATCCAGAAATGAATGATGTGTTTGCTCCAACCATCATGAACATTTTGTGGTTTGTATGTGATCAGGGCATCTAGGCTACCTCACAGCTTTATGTTAATGTTTATTTGAACTCTTGTCATTGTATCGTTATGTTCTGCATGGTTTTACACAACAATGCATACTTTGGCCTAGGCTACATTGTGTTAGGCTATAGATGTCATCTTTGGGAGTGGTATGCTATCTGATCCATCATAATACCACTTTATTTTGAGCGTTAAGACAGCCATGTTCCAGTGATAAGACTAGGCTACTGCGTACTGGCAACCAAAATCCAATTACCAAAGACACATGAAAAAAACTTCACAACTTAGAGAGGAATTATAAATATGTGGGCACGTTTCCTTTAAGTGTTACCCCCCGCCTCCGTTAACGTGTGACGTTTTCCACAATTTTCGTCGGCTCAGGACAAGATGCTATCAGACGCTGTCTAAATCCGGATAATTTCAGCATGGAAGTACAATTTCATCTAGGATGACAACTACGAATTCTTAATTTCAATGGAAGTGCCACGGTTACTTAAAGAAACCCAGAACTACAGAACGTCTAAAGTGCCCGCGGTTGCACAGGACACCAGTCAGAGCTTCCTTACGGCTTCCGATCGAGGCACATCCTAGATTGTTTGGTAGGATACCTCACCCTAGACACAACCTCGACACCCCACTGCGATAGACCTACTTCTCTAGCATCAGCAGGAACCACTAAAATTACACTATCTGCAGTTACAATGTTACCAGCACTGATTTATGTAATCTGATAAGCGCACTGATACGTTATGCAAGATTATTCTAAATCACCAGCTAGCTCACCTACTGCTGAAACGGTGGCTGTTTCGAAAAATGCTGGGGGGTGGGTGCAACTAGCCATTATGCCAATGCGTCAAGATGATCAAATTTGGTTGTCGACTTCTTCTGTTTCTTTATCGTGTCAGTATAGGCCAAGTGCTGCTTGCTTCGCGCCCACTCACGGGCTTGACACACAAGCCTGTTTGTGCCGACTGCTGCCCAGATGCCCGGTGGAGGATGGGGACGTCACAACAGCTAGGTAGCTACCCTGTCTGATGACGCTGGGATTTAAAGTTTGTAGGAATAACTCAGAATTAAAGGAAACTTGTGAAAGTTTTGAATGGGAGGGAAGGCAGCGCACATGTCCAGTCGAAGTGTAGGCTAGGCTACTGTTAGTAACCATATAAAGACAGGTCAATTACTCACTTTCTATTTCATGAAATTAATGCTTTTGTTTATAGATTATGATATGATGTTGTAAAGCCCAATAGCCTGCATTCTTATAACTGATAAATTAGAATCAGATTTATTTAGCCAGGTAGATTTTCACACACAGCCTACTGTTGGTGCTTGAAAGTAAATGCACACAGGGCAGTGCAAATAACAATATGCAAAATATAATAGCGCAAGAAGTATGTACATATAGTTTTCCAACATGATTATGATGATTTTCTATTTCCCGATGGCTGATCAGATCAGGTCATGGAAGGTACCTTCTTATTGCTAATGAGCATGTTAAGCGTTATGGACTACGAGGGTTAGATATATCAATAATGATGCATTAGCAGAATGTACTGTAACTGAACAGTCCTCACAAGAGGAGTACATGGAACATTACTTTTTCACTGTGGTCTAGTGGTGAGAACATTGCCTCAAGTCACAAGAAACATAAGATTATGGGCTCCAAATTAGTAATTGTGGGTAAATGCCTCAATAGAGCAGTGTTTAAACACATCAGGTAAGTATCTCTCTTGTCTGAACATGACAGTAGAGTATGCAGTGAGTGAACTTGCTCAAGGCGTTCAGAATTACCATGTGCTACTCTTACCTGCTTGTGTAATGTTCCATTCCTCTAGAGTGGGACGCCAGCACTGGGATTTGATCTTTGGGAATAATGAATACTTTTGGGAGTGGAAATGAGCGAGAAGTAGGAAGATTAGCAGAAAGATACGTTCTGCGACATCTAATGGGGATCCAAAATAAACATAAACATAATTACCCTGTAACCTTCTCCTGAACCCTTTCAGACATGGAGGTGATGACCCCCCTCATCGAGACCCCTGGTCAGGGCTCTGGAGAGAACACTGATGAGGACCAAGATCCAGAGCTGCTGCCTGTCAGACAGTATGAGCTGGGCAACCATCAAGGCATCACGTAAGACAGCTCCCATGTTGCTCTATAATAATAACAACAACAACAGTTGTGAGACAACCACAAAGTGCTGAAGCTTAAGTCATTAAGAAAACAATCAAGCAGAATAATAACACTAATTAATATAATACATATATACACATTATATGCACAATATTTTTCCAAAGAAGCAGGTCTGTAGACCAGTCTTAAAAGAACCCAGAGTCTTGGTGCCCTCAGATTGTCAGGGAGACCATTCCAAAGGCGGAGGGCTGATTTCCCATAGAGTGGAGCTTAGCCCTGGGTGTATGAAGAAGCAGGCTGTGTCCACATTGAATATTGCAGGAGGAGTTTAGTGGAGTGAGGAGTTTTTAAGGTGCATTACCATGGGTGCAATTGAAAGTTTTGGATTGCATGGAAAGTTTTGGGTTTTGAATTGAATCACGTAGGAGACATCAAGTGCAAAGATACAGGGGATAGAGGTGATATGGGTATATTTGTCCTATATCTCTTATCAGGATCCTGGCAGCAGTGTTCTGGATGTACTGGAGCTTTTGGAGGCTCTTGCCAGGGATTCGGTGAACAGTGTATTGCAGTAGTCCAGCCTTGAGGAGACAAAGGCATGGACAAGATTCTCGGCATCAGACAGGGCTAAGTGAGACGGAGTTTGGCAATGTTTTTAAGGTGGTAGAATGAGGTCTTACAGAAATTGATGGGGGGATCGAAGGCCAGGGAGGGATCAAACTTGACAACGAGGTTGGTGATTGAGGAAGAATGTTGTATGTTCACTTCTATGCATGCCCGAAGGGAATCTATCCCTGTGTTACAAACACCTCCAATTCAGTTCCAGACAGTCATTCACCCTGTGTCCTTTAGTCAGAGGAGTTGTTGGACTGAGTGTCATTGTGTTGCTGTCTTGTCTTTAAACCCAATTTCTCTAATGTTCTTTCTTCTTTCACACCCCATGTGTTTTGCTTGTTTTTAATGTAGACCGATACTCTTATAAAGCTCAAGAAAGCACACCAACCAAGTGCAGTATATTCTTATCGACAGCGCTTTGTTGATTTAGTGTTTGCAGGGCAGGCTTCATTCTGCAGTGCATCTGTTCATACGCTGTGTCAGTCAGTGCACTCTCTAATGTGGAGTGTGTTTGTGTGTTGTCAGTGGAGTTGGGCTGTGGAGGGCAAGGCAGAGGGCAAATATATTCACTGTAACGACTAAATTACTGTGCTGCGCTCTGTGTTTTGACAGGTTCAGTCAAGCTCTTATCCATCTACTGAAGGGAAACATTGGGACTGGGCTGCTGGGCCTTCCTCTGGCAGTGTGCAATGCAGGGATCATCGTAAGTGGCTTGTACCCAACCTAGATAACCTGGCTCTCTAGCCTACTACTGTATGTGAGCATAAACCAGAATTTTTTCTCAGCCAGTGTTAATCAAATAAACAAACAAACAAACATCTTTATCCATCACACAGTGAGACACACATGACACGGTGCCGGCGGCAATGCTGAAATACAGTACACACACACAAATGGCTGGAGCGTCCACTGGTGAAAATTGCTCTTAAACTGAACTGCTCTTAAAGGGGTAGTGAGCTATTTTGACCATTTAGCCCTATTTGTTGTCTGTCTACCGTGAACCTGAAACATAGAGACCATAATATCACTGATCGTTCCAGTATTGAGCTAGCTGCAGTTTTTATGCAGGCCAGGCTCTCACTGGGCTGCAATGGAAGTCAATGGGGCATACATAAATGCATTGGAAATATGATGATAAATGTGGTTTTCCAAGACGGGAAGCACAGGGTGTAATCTTACCAGTCTCAGTATGCTCTCCTGTGAAATGTATCACAATCCGAATGTTTTTACATGTTTGACATGGCTTGGACATAAGCATTCCCCTGGCGCTTGTTTTCACTGCTCCCATGGAGGACTATGTGCAAGTCATGCCAAATTGGGGTTGAAACCTACTGACTGCTTGCGTCTGATTTGTTATGGGTTTTTTATGTGTTGTGGTGAGACACGAGGTGTGATGGGAAGCAAAACATTTCAAAATCCCTTAAATGTCAAAAGTCCCAGTAACTCGAGGTAAACTTGAAAAAAGGGGGGTCCAAGGCACATCTGTTCAGTTGCAGTGAATTTATTGTAGGCAAAGAAGCATTGGTTCAGTGGTAGAAAATCATTTTACCCTACTGCTTCCACAGGTAATTGTGTCTAGTACAACAAAAGATAGGTTTGAACCTGGTGGGAAGGATTTGGGGGATTTCACGGTTCAGAGCTTGGATAGCGGTGCTACACAATTCATAAGCTGTGTTATGGCTGTTCACCATGCAATTACGAAGAAGACTTAATGCCACTTATTGATTTTTATAATTAAAGGGCCTCCACATGGGCTTATAATACAATCAAATCAAAGTATGACCAGAACACATCAGTTTAGCCTTAGTAAACACAGTTCATCCCCATACTGCAACTCATAAAACATTAACATATTAACATTAACATATTAAAGTAATACCGGATAGTATACATATAAATAACTGCTCATTTCTGCTTTGACTAGAAAAACCACGTAGCGGCTAAATGCCTCCGCCCAACAATGCAAGTTGCAGTTAACATTCAGTTGACCTTTGACATTTGAATACCAAAATCTAATCCAATTAATCTAATTAAGTCCAACTGGACATTTTGGCCAAATATGTACCAATTCTGTCAAGCCGTTCTTGAGATATCGTGTTCAGCAGGCCAAAAACACCTTTTGTGAGGTCAGTGACCCTTGACCTTTCACCCCCACAATGTAATCAGTTAATCCTTCAGTCCAACTGGACATTCTACCCAAATATGAACAAATTCTGTTAAGCCTTTCTTGAGATATTTTGTTCATCAGGCCAAAAACACATTTTGTGAGGTCACAGTGACCTTGAACCTTGACCACCAAAATCCAATTTCAGTTCTTCATTCAGTTAAACTGGCCATTTTGGCCAAATATGAACACATTCTGTCAAGCCATTCCTGAGATATCATGTTCACTAGGCCAAAAACGCCTTTTGGGAGGTTACAGTGACCCTTGAACTTTGACCCCCACGATCTAAGCAGTTCATCCTTGAGTGCCAGTGAACATTTGTACCAAAGGGGAAGAAATTCCATCAATGCGTTCCCGAGATATTGCATTAACAAATATCGGACGGACGGACGGACAACCCGAAACCATAATGAAAAAGAGAATGCAACAGGTAGTATAGACCAGGGTAGATTTTGTGAAGCATTTGGTGAGTCAGCATACAAGACATCTTATGTGTAGAGTTAGGATCATTATGATGGCAACTTTTTGTGCGTTGGCTGTAAGCTGACGCACCATGAAGAGGGAATGCCTATTTGTTGCTCCCTTTCTCCTCCAGTTGTTGACCTGCAGTTCTATGTTGCTACCACAAGAGGCAGTGGTCCCAGAACATCAAAACAAAAAGACTCCACAGATTTCCCAGGTCAGCGGTGGCTGAGTGGATAGTGCGCTGCCTATCACCGCGAAGATTGTGAGTTCAATCTTTGGTGTGGACATACCAAGGTACCATGACATATTTTGTCACTGAATGTTATAGAAGTTATGTAATGAGCGTGGGTCATATTTGTTAATTATAGACACGTTTACAGCCTAGTCAGCACAAGTATGTGTGCACATTCTTGAAACAGTAGCAGAGGAAGACAGAAAAATTTGCCTGGACTGAGGACATCATCAGAAATGCCCGCGTTTGCGGTAGGGCTGGGACGACGCGTCGACGTAGTCGACGTAATCGACTACGTCAATACGTCGACTTGCGTAATGTGCGTCGATGCGTCGCAAATAAACAACATGGCTGCGACCGGTGGAAACACAAACAAACATGGAGGTCCCCGGAGTAGAGCCTGCAGCTAAAAAACCTCGCCCACGATCGTCCAAAGTGTGGGAGTACTTCAGACAAAAACCGAACAATGTGGTGCTCTGTAAACTGTGCAAAATTGAAATGGCTTATCACAGCAGTACATCTGCAATGAACGAGCACTTGAAGCGAAAGCATCCCGGAGCTCTTTGTGAAGACAGCCGCAAGATAGCACCGTAAGTCACCGCGTTGTATTTCTGTTCACTTTTCCGGCCGTGTACGAGTGAAAAATGGATAGCTACTAGCTAATGTTACACAAGCAATGTAGCTCACCACAGTTTGTATGTCTTCTGGTAGTAACGTTAGCTATGTAGCTGGCTAGCTACGGTAGCCTATTGTCATTATGGTGCTCGCACCTAAATGGCTACGTTAGCATCAATTTAGCAAATCATAACATAGCAGCGAGAGTAACGTTAGCTAGCCATGTAGCTACTAGCTCGCTATGTGTTGTGGTGATGGACAGACTTCTAAATGGCCATGTTGGCATTCAAGTTGGCTAAACATAGCAGTGAGGTGGAAATTAAGGGGCCCACACATGATAAGAAATGTGTGCTGTGCGCGAGGTAGGGCGCAGAGCGTTTTGTTTACAAGCACATGTTGCTAGGCAACAGGGAAGCTACCGGAGCTTTTGAAGAACGGTGTGCTAAAATCTCTGAAAACAGAGGTTATTTGGATAAACTGACCACATATTGGGAATCTACATGGTTACTTTCTCACCTGAGAAAACATTAAAACTAGTCTTATTTTTAAATATGCCACTATTAGCATTAGCTATTTAATTAACTAATGTGCTTAATATTTTCAGGAGGCAAAGCAGTGTGGAGGACTTTTTCCACAAAAAGAACACAACTCCATGCACACCCCAGATGGCTGCTCAGCTTTCTTACTGCATCTTACAGATGATCGTCAAGGACATGAGACCTGTTGCTATTGTGGAGGGTCAAGGCTTCCGTGAGATGATCAACACATTTCACCCAGGGTATACACTTCCCTCCAGGCACCACTTCACAAATTTGATGGAGAAGAAAGAAAGAAAGAGATGTGGACATGCTCACATTCCTCCACAGTAATGCCTAAGGTGGAGGGGGGCGAAGGGAGAGAGGGGGGGAGAGAGCGAAGGGGGGAGGGCGAGAGAGAGGAGGGGGAGAGAGGGGAGCGCACCAGAGGGGGAGGGGGAGAGAGGAGCGCAGGAGAGAAGGGGGAGGGGGAGAGAGGAGCGCAGGAGAGAGGAGGAGGCAGGAGGAGAGAGAAGGGGAGAGGGGAGGAGACGAGGGAGAGGGGGAGAGAGGTGCGCGGGGGAGGGGGAGAGAGAGGGGGAGAGAGGAGTGAGGGGGAGGGGGAGAGAGGAGCGCAGGAGAGAGTAGAGGAGGCAGGAGGAGAGAGAGAAGGGGAGGGGGGGAGAGAGGAGGGGGGGAGAGAGAGGAGCGTGGGAGAGCAGAGAGAGGGGGAGAATGTTATATTGTTACTGAGATCGTTATTGTTACTGAGAGGTATAGTTACGGTATTCCGGTTAGAATTGCACTCGAATTGCACTAATTAGAGGATTTTATGTTGGTATTTATTTTGGTATTCCTCCTGAAAATGACTTGAACTTGCCTACTGCATTACTTGCACTTTTCCTTTTATTTGAAGTTAACTTTTATATTTTATAATATTATATTTTATGTTGGACTGTAAGAGAGAGAGGATTTTTTTTGTTGTGGAATATTGCCCTGCAGTGCAGAAGCATAATTTATATATTTGTACAAGAATAATTGAATAAAATACTGAAATGTTAATAAGATAATTTTTGACATTTATTTGGGGAAAATTAAGTGATATATTAATCGAACAGTAAAAAAATAGTCGTTAGAATAATCGTTAAATTAGTCGTTAGATTAATCGACTAATCGAAAAAATAATCGCTAGATTAATCGTTAGAAAAATAGTCGTTAGGGACAGCCCTAGTTTGCGGTGCCCATTTTATATCAGGTAAGTTATTTTGACTACCTGGTTTCACTGGAATGTCTGGTTGAAATGTAGAGTAATATCTGAAGTAAACAGTAACCCATAACCTGGCTGCACGTCAAGCTAAAGCTAAGTTTAGGAAATGAAGCCCAATGATAGCTAGCTAAAGTTAGCTAGTGCTAGCTAACATGCTAGCTAATTTTAGCTAGCTAACTCAAGGCCCGGGGAGTCGGAGATACTGTGCACTTTCTCTCAAAGTGCTTTAGCTAAGGTTAGCTACTACAAGCTAGCTAGTCCTTGTCACCAACACTTGCCTCACAACGTACATAGCTAAACTATTCACACAGCAAGCAAACTTGTTGTCATCTAAAGCTATGCTACGTCAGCTGACTGGGACTATCTCGTGACTAGCTAATGTAGCTAACCATATTGTGCCAGACATCCAAAACAAGCGTCACATACAGAGGGTTTTCACGCCCGGCCATGTTGGAGGTTTAAGCTTAGGTTTAGCAGGTGTAAGCTCAGGTTTAGGCTTATGACTAGATGGATAGGTAGATAGATAGGTCTATCTACCTGTCTATTCATCTATCTATCTAGCTAGCTATCTACATTCAGTAGCGTCAACCTCCAACATGGCCGACAGATGATGGGCCGTGAAAACCCTCTATACAGAAGGACCCCACTCATCCGAACTTCAGAGATCCGAACCTCCCGGTCTACCGGAAAGGCTTAAAAAACTTTTTTTTAATTTTTAGCCTGCTATCTGGTTACTGGTGGGATTTTCATTACAGTACTGTATCCTACTGTGAATAAAAACAGAACTGTATGTAGACCTACATGTTGCCTGTAGGCTGTAGCCTACTGTCACGTTTCATTTCTTTGTTACTCTAATGTCGAGCACAAAACGCAAACGAGTCTGCTGCGCGAGAGCTGCATTCCTTGGTAGCCAGAAAGCGCGTCAGCAACCGGAAGCAGAGGAGCATCGAGTCATTTTTCGTTCCCAGTTAATGGACTTCAGGAACACAGACGTGTTGTGGGCATGTAGATTAGACTACTAGACCTACTGTATTTGTTAAATAATAGCCTAAAGCCTAGGCCATGTTAGCCTACATCGGTTGTTTTAGAGACTTTCTTTTAGGCTACAATAGCCTAAGTAAGACACGACAACTTGTCTGTCATTTCATTTATTTAATTATTGATTAGCCTATCATTTGCTCTAATTGTTCTAATGTTGGGTTGTTTTTAGGCTATACCATTTTGTTTTGCGAATACAGTAGCCTATCGATGCAGCGTAGGCCTCATTTGAGAATAAAGTAGCCTACTGTATTTGATCAAAGCACGCATTCGAGTGGAAATTCGGTTATGTTATTATAGGATACTGTAGGCCTAGGCTAGGCTGTATGAGTTTAGTTGGCTATTTGATTGCAAATTTGATGCATTTTCAAAAGTAATTAAGGGTATTTATCTGTCTATTATGAGTCTATATGGAACAAGTATACCACTTATTGAATTTGGTGCATTTTAACATAAGTTTCAGTCATCCGGACATTTCAGAGATACGAACGACCTTCGGTCCTGTTGGGTTCGGATAAGTGGGGTCCTACTGTATTTGACATTTTTGGCTAGAATAACCTACAAGACATCTGGCTGGTGAGCTAAAAAGTTAATTTTGACCCCTGCATGTACTGTACCTGTATGTAATTATGTCTTTAGTTTAAAGTGAATGGATTAAGAGAGGATGTTTTTCTCCAGTAGGTATTAAGCAAATCGTAACCCATAACCTACAATTATGATGGGATCTGCAAGTTAGGAATTTCTTGTAATATGGCTTCGATCAGTATTTCTGTTCATTAATTGAGCTTTTTATGTTTAGGTACCATAAAAGCAAGTGAACTACCTGATCGACAAAGGGATGGCGTCAAGAGCAGCAATGCAGTCATCAACTATGTTTCTTTAACAACTATGGAGTTGGAGAAACACATGTGGACCTTCATTGCGACAACTGCAGTGGACAAAACAAGAACAACTTTGTGCTGTGGTACTGTGCCATGCACAAGCTTCACCTGAAGCTGGACCTACACTTCCTGATTGCAGGCCACACCAAGTTTGCCCCTGACTGGTGCTTTGGCTTGATCAAGCAGTGCTATAGGAAGACCAGAGTGGACACTTTTACTGACATTGCTGGGGTGGTGAGAGACAGCGCTCCTGTGAAGAAAGTCAACACCCCACAGCTTGTCAGAGTTGAGGACGGCACAGTGCTTGTTGAAAGCTACAACTGGCACCAGCATCTGAGTAGCTATTTCAAAAAGCTCCCAAACATTAAGAGTTACCAGCACTTCAGGTAATTATCACTGTCATGTATTAGCTATTCCATTTTATGGACATGGTATGGTTGTATTTTATTTGTGGCCAATATTTTAATGCACTATCTCCCTTCTGTTCTGTTGCAGCTTTGATGTTGGGATGCCTGGCGCGGTTGAGGCCAGAAAACACTGATGCAACACCAGTCAGATTTCGGCTGCTGTGCAACGCTGATGTCCAGCCCCCCCAAAGTGACTGCGTTTGATGTTCAGGCTAGAATAAACCTTATTGGATAATACTAACTGGTTAGCTTGGCATAGATATAAGTACAAACTTGGATGCTACAAGCTAAAGTTTATAGAGTGGTGGGTCAATTCAGAACGTGAAATAGTGACTAACCACAGCAGACGAGGGTATAAATACAGATCCTGTTGTTGGATGTAACGTTGCTTGATCTCCAGTTGAATAACGTAAACGTCATGTTAACAGCGTCCAACATCCATTCCAATTGCTCGAGTTTTCTCCAAGGATCTCCTCATACAGCATTTTTTTCATACAGCCCAAATATCTCCAAAGCTGCTGCTGCTAACCACTTGTTAACGAAATCTCTGATCAGCTGTTGTTTTTGCGGTTTAAAATTAGGATGGAGGACACTACTAGTTGCCCCTCAAGCAGAAACGAAACTTATGTCCGGTAGCTTTCTTTCAAGGAAATCCAAAATAAAAGTCACGGAAAACATTTACACAACAAAAAACACAACTGTTTTTTTTTTATTTTTTACTCACTTGGCATTGGTATACTGTATACTGAAGTATGAAGTCTACTGAATCTGATATATACAGAATAATATTTGGAGGGCCTATTCATCAGTTAATAAGTGATAATAATGGGCAACCTTAATCTAAAAATATGCAAGCAAAGACAGTGTCATCATATCGATACAATAATATGGGTAAGACCATTCTAAGAGGAGAAGTCGTTTTTTGTGTGTGTTATTTTATAAATCGGTATCTGCCGATCCTGAGAAAAATAATCTGTGTTCTGTATCGGCCCAAAAAAATCCGATCGGAGCATCCCTAAAAGCTATCATGTCTCCCTGTCTCATTCTTTCCTGCATTTCAGGCAATGGAGGTTGGTTGTCTTTTTTTTGAGAGGCAACAGGGAGAATAATGTGTAAAAAAGTAATTGTTTGGTTGCTTAAGTAAATAACTAACTTTTTATGAGATCTGTTCTCTCTTTTTAGGGAAAAAGAAACATTGAAATTCTGATTAAAATGTTTCAACTGTGAATCTGGATATCTACATAATTGTATTTGGGGTTGTAATTGGGATGGATATACTATGCGCCTCGCAAGAGCCATGTATCTACTCGCACACAGAAATTCTAGTTTCAAAACGCTCCAAAAAGCGTCATTTGCATATTAAAATCACTAAAAATTTCTTCCGGGGGAGAATGCCCCCGGACCCCCCTACCATCACTTGGTTTCCGACCTGTCACCTTTTTCACTCTCAGGAGTTTGCAGGTACATGTTCACTTCTGTTATGAGGCTCAAGACATCACTTGCCCCCTGCCAAAGAGTAGCTCGGAAAAAGCTCCCTGCCAACCAGTAGCTCAGAAGAAGACTGTCCGTTTATAGTACTCTGGTTGTACTATACATAGGCCCTCACTTTAATTATAACAATGGCACACATGCCACCTCCTGGACCAACAAGTGAACACGTGACACCTTGCACCTTGTCTATACAATAGACAACTGACTAGGCTTGTCACGGTACCAGAAATTCAGTAGTCGGTACCGGCACCAGTAAATTTCCACGGTACTCTGTACCAATTTCGGTACCACGGCGTACGCGCATGTGTGTGAGTAATACATGCATGCGTGTAAAGTACAACGTGCATGAGTAAGGGGGGCAAGCAGCAATTCAACTGAACTGTGTAGCGTTCTTGCTCACTCATCACATAGCTTCGACCGAATGACGATGCGTTTATTTAGACAAACCATGTGACAAGTGGGAACAGTGCTACATGCTAGTGCTATCGCTAACTTGCTAGCAAGAGGCTAGCGCAGGTCATAAAAAGGAACAGAGATCCCCATCACGGTTCTTCCCCGAATGGCATCTCCCCAAACTTGGGTCTACTAGCACCGAAACATAAAACATAACATGCTACACGCTGTCACTCCCACAGCCCAAGTGTCAATACACAGTGCCCTACACAATGTCAATCACTTATATTTTCACATTATCATCTAACTTGATTTATCCTTACCAAATGGCTAATAGATGGCATCTCCTACTCGCGTGCTTACCTGTTTCTAGCCGAACTCGCTCGTCATCGTAGTGTTTTGTAGTGACAGCTTTAAGTAATCAATGAGTAATGTAACGTTATTGGGTTGAACTAGCGGTCAGTTGTGTCGGGCTCGGGCGGGATTGACAAGGCGTGGGGGTTGCAGCCTAGATGACTGAAAAAGTCCAGTCATAATTCCACAAGTCTTGCAGCACCTATACTAGGTAGCCCCTCACACGACTGCTAACCGGACTAGCAGTCCCTTATCCCCCCCCATTAGCGAAATCAGGTTCAACGGTCATTCCGCCTGGTTCTGGGATCAAAACTACTCGATACAGAGAAATTTCAAAGATGGGCTACTCACAGAAGCAGGAGGGTTGCGTCTTCAAAAACGCATGGTTTTGAAAGAAATGCGCTGCTAATAAACATGTTCAATCTTACGCTCAAAACCGGCTCATATTTTCACAAAATGAATCACCGGCAAACGCTTGTCTTCTTCTACACTGCTGTCATGGGCGGTGCACTGTGATTGGACAGCAGCACGCAGCAGCGTAGAAGAAGACAAGCGGCAAATTAAATAGAAAACACGGAAAAACGGGTACCGTCAGTACCGCAGCAATGTAAGTACCGAATTAGTACCGAAGTACCGAGTACCATGACAAGCCTACAACTGACTATGCACCACTGTACACTCGAACACTCGAACCAACACCTGACAACACTTGAGCAATTGAACACCTTGTCTATACAATAGAAAACTGACTCTGCACTACTGTATACTACTGTACAGTATACATGACATCTTATGTAATTGCACTGCCTGTATCGTGGACACAGTCACAGCCACCCATGATCAGATGGGATAAGTAGATGAGCGTGATACTGATAGAATGCTAGTTTGCCAGTAAATTGCCTTTAAATGTCTAATTGCGTACCTTCATAGGACTGTAATGAGGAACTGATCAGCACTGATACTGACAGGACAAGTGAAGAAAATAATTCCAATGTACCTGTTTGCGATGCATATTATTGCTATTGTATGTACCTTTACAACTTATGTTTGCATCACTGGATATTATAGAAGGGCAATTGCAGCGTTATGTATGACATCCACACTCAAAATCTGGAACTCTGGAATATGTACTGTAGGGGTGCGTCGTATACCCACCTCCCTTGTTCTCTGTAAAGCGCATTGTGTTGCCTCTGGGTATGAAATGCGCTATACAAATAAAGCTTTGATTGATTGAAAATGACAACCAAAATGTCTCAGTAAAACTAATGTTTTTAAGATTTACATTTGTAATGCATATTCTCAGACCACACAATGGGTAGAACAGATGGTAAAAAAAGAAAAATTCGAAAATATTTTTAAGCCTAAAAAAATTTACTAAAAGGCATGGATGTGACAAAAAAAAGGCAGTCGTTTTCTGGACACTATACTTAACTTTTAAGTCTAATGCAGAAATGTTGATATCCACATGATGAAGGAGTCTTGGCTGAACATGAAAATAGCAGGATTTCAAATATTTAATAATTTATTTAGAATTGTATGAGGAATAAACAGCGTTATGGATGTGATGTTATGCCGTTATGGATGTGACACGTCTGAAATGCACAGAATCAGTTTGGGAAATCAACAATCAAACTATCACAGCACTTTTGTTGACCCCTAAAGTGACTCTGTATGTCAGTTTTGACATGAAGAAAACCATCTTAAATGGCTCTAAAGATTTTCAAGATGGCCGCCAAATAGTATGCTATTGAGGGGATTGTGTCTAAATGCATTTTTGTTAGGATAAGTAACATAATAATTAAAGTTCATAGACTACTAACTGGCTATCTTTTTAATTAGGCCAACCACAATATACAGTAATGTCCAAAGAATATATTGATTGTAGGTATTTATTTCAAGTAAGAGTACAAACTACAGCAACATCTGCAAATGTGATATACTGTAGGCTAGGTAAAATATTTTATAGATTGAGAAACAGTAACAATGTTAACACAATTCACAGTATGAGTCAGCCTATGTCCCATCACTCTGCCACCCCCCCCCCCATCACTCTGCTACCTTCCATCACTATGGAATCAATATTCTTAAAATGTTTTTGGTATAAAAATGTAAATATCATTCATGAGAAGATAAAACTGCAACAACACTTACAATGTGAGTCAATCATTCTTAAAATTTTATTGGTATTAAAACATTTAAACGCTACATGATTGTCATTTGTGTTTGTCACTGGATGTTATAGAAGTTATGTAAAATGTGGTTACCTGGTGGTGATGTCAGTTATTGAATTTATGTGCAGTAATTGAACATTTGAAATACTCCTGTTTTGAAATTATACCTACAGTATAGGTGTCTCGGTAATTATCCATTATATATAGACCGTTTTACTGTTCGTACACAATTAAGTGTGCGTGCCCATTTTTGCAACAAAAGAATGAACTACGGATGCCACCAGGTCCATCGATCAAATACATTGATTCTATTGACTGGTGTCATTATAGCGATGCGTGCGCAATGTCGAAACAGGATGATGACGTTGCACATAAAAGGGTCTATTATGTTACAGATGAAATTTACTGTATTCGGCCATGGATGGCTATTTAGTATGGTTAGGTTATTTAGTATTTAGTATTTGTTAGTTGTCATTATTTCTTTATTATTTCAGAGACCACACACTGTCTGTTTATGTAAGTGAAGAGAATTGAAAGGTAAAATAATGCTTATTAAGGGTTTAACATAATAATACTGTCACAATACTGAGGAAAGTGTGCATGCTCCTCTCACTTAAGAAACTGGGCTGAGAGCACATGCAAAATAACAACTTATGTTTACGTCTGTATGTTTAATAAAGCTTTTAAGAAAAGTTTAAATCAAGACTTGAGTATTACCTATTCTGTTGAGTACTATGGCCGTGTCCGAAATGCCTGCTACTTGCTATATAGCAGGCGAGAAGTAGCATGCTACTTCAAAAATGTGCCTGCTACCTCTCGCCTGCTATTCTCGCCTGCTATATTGTCGAAAAAAACAGCGAAAAATGTAGCAAAGTCCAGAGCAAGCTATTCCGGATGTTACGTCACTGTTCAGCAAAATTTTCAGGACAGCTGTCATGGCCGACGCCAGTAAGCAGTGCATTAGCATTGTTAAGTACCTGCCATCAAATTACGTTTCTGTGAAATATATTGTTTCGAAAAATTATTTCTTTATCCAGGCATCTTAGTTTTAACAGTTTCATTAGAGCGGAGCAGGTTATATTTGCTCGTATGTGGTATTTATTCTGTTCACAACTTCGCGATCGTACAGCCAGGCTACAGAGCTCCAGAAACCGTAGTGAGCTCTTCCTTTCATTGCCCTGTAGGCTAGTTCTAGTGTTTTAAACTGGATGCGAGCTGCTACTTGGAGCCAGTGTAGGGAACTGAGAAGGAAAGTTGTGTGGGAGAACTCGGAGTGGTTGAACACCAGGCGAGCAGCAGCTTTCTGGACAAGTTACAGGGTTTTAATGACTGTTACCGGGTCCCCATCAAGGAGGGAGATGCAGTAGTCCTGGCGGGAGATGACAAAAGCTTAGATGAACACCTGCCCCATTTCATCAGTGAAGAAAAGCCGAATCCTCCTGATGTTGTAGAGCAGGAATCTGCAAGAGCGTGTAACGGATGTGATATGTGCGGAGAACGACAGTTGGTCATCCAGCGTCACACCCAGATTCCTCGCAGTCCGAGTTGGTGTCACCACTGTGTCTTCAATGGTGATGGCCATGTCCGGTGCGGGCAGCCCTTCCCCGGGAGGAACAGCAGCTCACTCTTCTCCAGGTTGAGCTTGAGTTGGTGTGTCGCCATCCACTGCGAGATGTCAGTCAAGCACACAGCTTGAAGGTGAAATTGACAGGACCAGTTGGGTGTCATCGGCATAGCAGTGATAGGAGAAGCCATGCAAGTGAATGACAGAACCCAGAGAGGTAGTGTAGAGGGAAAAATGAGGGGACAGACCCTTCCTTGTGGAACCCCCGTAGTTATGGCGCGTTCCAGGCAACCCGTAACTCGTGTTTTTCCGACCTTCTACACATGAAAATGCACTGCAATGGCAGTCAAACCCGTAACTTCCCACCCGTGAACTCATACCAGATCGATGTACTCCCAGTTTCTTTCTGACGTCACACAGCCCTCTAAGCAAGATGGCAGCCCCCATGGGTATGGCGACAAAGATAACTTTAGGGCAACCTAAAGTAAATTTGTACGTTGTAATCAAAATAATACAAACGATTATGCACTACAATCTGCTATGTGTATGTAATGATGCCCAAATATGTTGACAAGAGATAGCTAGTGCTAGCTAGCTAACATTAAAGTAAACTGAACGTGACCATGCAAATGGTGAAAAGTCGATGTCAATAAATAAAATGTAACGTACGATTTCTTAGCATAGCGAAATTAGGCATACAATGTTTAGCTTGCCAGCTCTGACAATGTGCCAAATCTCAAGCTTTTACCATATCGGCTTGTTTACATTTATCCAGAATGCCACGCATTCAGACAGTTTGCCTGGAACGCTACGAAGTCGTGACTTGAAGTAGTAACTTACGGGCTCAAAATCCATATCTTGAACGCGGCATTAGACTTGGTTCCAACATCGACCCTCTCCATGTCATCCTACTGTCACCCAGTAGGAGCGGCCCGTCAGGTAGGATGCAAACAGGGAGTGTCCAGGGCCAGTGCCTTTTTCCTCAAGCGTGGAGAGGAGGATCTGGTGGTCTGCCGCGTCAAATGCTGCTGACAGGTCTAGGAGTATCAGGACGGAGGAGGGAGAGTTTGCTCTCGCAGCATGGAGTGACACTGTCCCTGCAAGGAGGGTGGTCTGTCGAGTGGCCAACCTTGAACCAGGACTGGTGGGGGTCCAGGAGGTTGTTCTGATGTAGATATGAAGATAGTTGGTTAAAGATGGCACGTTTGAGTGTTTTTGATATAAAGGATAGAAGGAAAATTGGTCTGTAGTTTTTGACGTCAGAGGGGTCAAGAGATGGTTTCTTTAGGAGGGGGGTGACTCTGCAGTCTTGAAAGCAGAGTGAAAGCATCCTGATAACAGATGCGTTGATGAGGTGGGTTAGGAAGGGAAGGAGTTTGGGCACAACAGACTGAAGGAGAGTGGTGTTGACAGGGGATAGGGATCACATACAGTTCAAAGATCACCATTATGATAAGGTTATCGACCATTAGATTTATTAGACTGATGGACAAAGCTAATGAATTACATTTCTATTTCCTGGCCTGTTTTCAAGTTCAGCATGAGCCACAACTTCTGTAGAAATCTCAGCATTTTGATTGGATCTCTCCCCAAATCGTCGTTTTTATTTTTTGACGAAAATGTCTATAGATTTCGTCATAGTTTTTGTCATTATAAATTACTTTTTATTTAGTTATCGTCTCGTGATTATAGCTAAATAAATGTCGTTGACGAATAATTTTCATCATAGTTTTCATTGACAGAATTAACATTGCAGTCAGTGGAGCTTGCCTGTATATTTCAGGGGGAGATGGCCAGGTGGCAGGAGCCCAGAGTTTAGGGATGACACTGATCTGGCCGTGTGAAGGGAGTTGTGATAATGCGGCTTATTGTGTTATTGTCACACATACACACACAAGCACACACAATCTCTGTCTATGGACTTATAGACAAGACTGTGCAAGAGCATGTCGAGGGGAGGAAACACTTGTTTCACACGTGGTGGATAGGTGTTTGCTTGTACAGTCGTCACGAAACAAATGTGTAGTATGCTGTACAGTGAACTGCTTGTGATTGTTGAAGCAAAGGCATAAATTTTTTTGTGTTCAAAACTATTGTTTAGACATATGCAGTCATGTGCATCATTACCATTACCTTTAAGGACAAATTCATTTTTCGTGGCCCATTTATATGTGTGTGTGTGTGTGTGTTTTTCAGGTTGGGCCAATTTGCCTGGTGTTGATGGGTGTGGTGTGTGTTCACTGTATGCATATCCTGGTCCAGTGCAGCCATCATCTGTGTGAGAGGTAACAACCATAGTGCTCTTAAACAGTTTGTGACACATCTGTTTATCTCTCTGTCAGTCAGTCAGTTCCCCCTCCCCCCCCTTCTCTTTCTCACACACACACACACACACACACACACACACACACACACACACTCATTCACTCTCAGATTTTCCCCATCTTGTGGTCAGCACTGGCCTGATATAAATATATATGTCATATAGATATGTCAACTTGTTACACTCCATTGAAATCTTCAGTCTGACATTGCTTTCACTCGACACCGATTTACAATCGGAGGGAGATTCGATTTTCCCTAACCAGTCACTAGAGACAAATGTGTCTGCCTGAATCTAACATCATTGCTGATGCATAGCCATAAATACCATACACAATGTTAACACCATGGATCGAGTTATGAATTCAGTATCCATTTTATTGTCAGATAGTTTTTACACATACCGTACTAGGATTTTGCTTTGGTCCCTGGTGCATAACACTGATGGAAACAAGGACAAACGGGACAGTGCAAATGAGCAATGCAATATACTGTACACAATGGAGTGTGATGTTTGTATATACAGTATGTGTACAATGTGAAACACCCTGTTACTAACGCTACCAATCATCCTCCTCAAGTAATACGGGAGTCGCATTGTCCCAATGCACAGCTAAACAACACTCGTCAACAGCTTGACAACGGCGTTAGTATTGCCTTTGCCGCTGATTGGCCAATCATTAGAACCCGCAGCGCCCATTGGTTGATTATTTTTTACTCAGAGAAACAGTTTATGGAGCAACACCAGACAAAGAATCAGTCAAATTCGGTGGAGTGGGGGAATTTGAATGTCTGGACCGAAGCTAGGTCAGCACCCATCTGGGACTTGAAACCACCTCCAGGGGTGCCCACGACAACGCTTACTGTCAACCTCTCTTATATGTTGAATATAACACATACAGAATCAACCGCGAGAGAGAGCTTTATCTTAATCCCCCCTCATTATCATATATTTATTTATTTTTATTAGTTATTTATTAGTTATTTACTGTTTATTGTATCCAAATCCATCTCAGACGGGTTTACATTGTTAGTACTGAGAGCAGATAGTGAATGACGGACACCCATTGGCATCCTAATGGTGGCTTTAACCCTGTTTGTTTAGCACATAGATGGAGACGGAGGGAGGGAGAGAGAAAGGTACGGGGGGCGGGGGGGCTGGGAGATGAAAGGGAGAATGAGAGAATGAGTAGAAATTAGACACTGAGATAGAGGTGAAAGAGGACAGAGAGATTAATTTACTTTTTCACCCCATTTGATTTCTTATCTCACCTCAGTGTTTAAATTAATATTTCATGGGTTCCCTTGTATTACATTTTTCATACACATTTGTTGAGGATGAGGTGGGTGTAGCGTGCAGCGTGTTATTCAAGAGTGCTGCAATTCTTACCTCTTTTTTTTCATGGTTCTACCCGGTTCTTATGCCTTTGGGATGTTGGGATGTGGCGGAGCCCAAAAGTGGGTCACCCATTGACAGCTGAACGGCATTAAAGGGCACCGCACATGCTAAATCACTTTTTTTTATGTGTTTATCATATACATGTTGGTCTCTGATGGTCCTACCATTGTACAAAAGTTGATATCAAACAACCCAGTCGTTTGTTTATAGTCAGCACACTTTCTCCTGCCCTGGAAGCTCCACCCTTCAGCAAGCCATTGGGATGTTCAGAGTTTTCCGCGTTGTTACTGACGTTTTTGGTGACGTAGATCGAGGAGCGAGAGAAATGCCTGTAATACAATCAACTTAATCCATACCTGGACACAATGTGCTCTGTTTACGACAGCCGTCTCAATCTTGGCCGTCTTTCCCTCCTCCTTTGTCTGTTTCCCTCCATCTATCCACCCCCCTAGACACACGCACGCACTACTCCACACCACTCTCCTCCTCCTCCTCCTCCCCCCCGTCCTTCATTCAGGTGTCGTGTTCTCCCCCGTCTGTCTTCTTTGTCTAACCTGTCCCCATCCGTCTCTCTCACCTTCTCCTAATGCGTCTGTTTTGCTCGCCTGGCCTGTCTTTGTATGCCTCTGCTGTGACACATAGGGACACGTGTGTTTCCAAGTACATGACGCTCACTCTCTCCTCTTCTCTCTCCTCCCCTCCTCTCCCAGGTTGAAGAGGCCTCCTTTGAGTTACAGTGACACAGTAGCCTTCGCAATGGAGCACAGCTCCTACCATTGCTTCAGGAAGCGCGCCAATCTCGGCAGGTAGAACAAATCAAAAAAACAAAAATCAAATGATCCCCTAGTTCCTCCAGTCCTGTAGTTTCCAGTGGCTGTTACAAATGTTGGCACAGTTGCCAACTGTGGACTTGTCTAAATCCTCTGCTCCTAGAGATAATGTTGCATTACGCTGTTCTGTGTTTGGTTTATAAGGGATATTGGGAAGTCAATAGAGTGAGGAATCGGCAGCAGTCTGCTGTAGAGACATTCTGAAAAATATTTCAACAAGCTGTTCAATATCAAGGTCTGCTGTGTGTCAATGATTGGCACAGAGGAAGCAATAATCTGTCCATGAGTGACATGATAGATTCTATTATGAAGTGCAGTGCAGTTATGAATTGACTCTCAAACTGACTATCCAAATGCACACTCCACTGATTCGGAGCTAATTCATCATCAAGCATGGCCATTAAGATATCCATAGACACTGTTCCCAGAATGTTTGCCGATTTGATTCATCTAAGTGGTTTGAGAATATAAACGATGATTTCCTAATAATGATTCTGGAGTGAAATTAAGCAAATGTTCTAATGTGATGCATACAGCTGTACCTAAGTGACTGACGATTTGCCAAACTTCAATTAAGGCAATTGTTATTTTGATGCAAGTAGCCTAAATAGCCTTGAACATAGGACAGGAGCCCATCTCCTGATTCCTTAGCATGAGGCAGCTTGATGTTCAACTACATCCCTGGGACATGACACCAGTATGTCACAGGGACTCACCCCCAATCCAACCCTTGATGCTGAGTGCCATCTAGGGAGGCATTGGGTACCATTTTTTGTAGTCTTTGGTATGACTTAGTCAGGGATTGTACCCCCAATCTCCCAATGATATGTACCAGCCACTGAGCTGGTACATGATGTAAATTCAAGAGTTAATGGAACAGTGCTTATAAGAATGTTCCTTCATATCCCGTTCATTGATTTTCTTGACATTTCTCGCCCCCAAACTCAACACTTTTAAAGTTCTTCAAACTTGAAGTTGCTTCTGGGGAATCTTTGCAGTTATTGGAAATGAGTACACTCACTGATTTAGTGGTGTTCCAAACATTTTACTTCAGCTAAACTTTTATGAGGAAAGCCTTTAAGCCAGCCAGGGGCAGTTCTGTCATTCCTGTACTTTTTGAATTGTGACTGACAACCGGAATAATAATAATATCAAGTAACTCTTAATAAGTGTGTGTGTGTGTGTGTGTGGGTGTGTGTGTGTGTGTGTGTGTGTGTGTGTGTGTGTGCGCGCGTGCGTGCGCGCGTGTTCACATTTGTGTGTGCACATGTGTGTTTGCACATGTGTGTGTGTGTGTGTGTGTGTGTGTGTGTGTGTTATGTCCATTTCAGGCACATAGTCAACTTCTTCCTGGTGTTGACACAACTTGGCTTCTGCAGTGCATACTTTGTGTTCCTAGCAGAGAACATCAAACAGGTAAGTTGTGTCTCACAGCTCAGTAATACCTGTTGTGTCTGAATTATCCTGCCAAACAAAAACAACGCCTGTTGTCCTACCAATCATAAACAACATCATGGAATCCCTCACTGCACCCCCTCTTAGAAGCAACTGATGTGTCCGTTTCCCCCAACCACCCAAGTCAACAGAGATGTTTATCATGACCCAAGTGTTTTGTCTCGATGCCCCCCTCCAATCAAGGACAAGCACGTGCTCTGAGATGTTTTTGAGACATTGAAATAAGGCCCTCATCCCACTTATTAAAATCCAATTAAACAGTAACTTTTCAAACCCCTTAATAACACACAATTTGTGATTGGTTTGACTGGACCAAAAGAACAATAGATTTTCAGAATTCTCTTCATCGCCACTTTTTTAGTAGAGATGCAGTGATATGTAACAGCCCCTAGAAGGCACTAGCGCTGTTTCTTCTCTGAGTTTCCAACACAACACAACATCTCTTCTCTACAATTTAATGGACTTTTCTCCCACATCTTGTAAACTTTTCATCTTTCCGTATGATATAATGATCTCCTCCTTAACATACATAGTCCCATATTTCCATATGGATATAGATAAAGACCTCATGTAGTAATTCACACCTTCCAACTACAGTTAAGTTTAGTTTGCAATCAGCAATAAAAAATATGATGAGTTGGAAGAAGAGCAAAAGCAAAAACAAACTTCTGAGAGAATGTCTTAATTGCTTTAATTGTCACCATCTCTTTGCTCCTCTCTGTGCTTGTGCAATCATACTTTCAATGTACATTTTGTTTATACAACAACATACAAATGATATTTCTTTCCATGGCTTCTGATCCGGCATGAGTATTGATACCACAGCCCAAATGCATTATCAATAGGCACGTGCTCTGTGATCTTTGGTCTAATGTGGTTTAGTCTAATGTGCTTCATTTACTAATTGTTTACCCTCTTACTAGTTTGTGCTGAAGAGTATATTTTATCAGAAGTTGAGTAAAGCATCTAATCAGAGCCTTGTAATTAAACAAACACTGGTTGGGTGGAGCAAAGCAACAGCGCCTCTGGAATATGAGCAGGCAAAAATATGCAGCTTGCTTCGCTATTTATTCGGATTAGAAAACGTCAACAAAGGGGAAATCCGATACAATATTCAAATTGCTGTAATGATCTGCACATGGATCGCATAGGGGTTAGTTATCCTTTCTCTGGCGCTAATGAGTCCACTGTCAGTACTAAGCCGTTTTGTCTCATAAATATATATTAGTATTCATACACATACTTTCATCTTCTCATTCATTTAATATTGACCTTTTCATTCAATTTTCACAGCTTTTACCCTTGTTAGGTACGCAGCCAGATGTCAAGGGACTGTAAAGTAGTTATTTAGCTATGCTCTCTGCAATGAAAGCTGAACTGCATTGGAGCTCCAAGGGTTAAATCCACCACAATCCTGTAACCATGTGAGAGTAGTAATGTCTTGGTGAAAGGGCCATGGACTTTGATAATATTCCCAGCCATGTGTAGGCTACACTATTGGTCACTGTCAAAGGTCATATACAATATGGTGAATGTTGGATTTCCCCTATTGTATAACCCATGCTGGCTTATAAAAGGTGTGCTGGAGGCTACAGGGGCAGGTACTGTAGCATGTTATGGCTGTCTGGTACAATGTACGCAACAACATATTGACGTTACACCAACTGCGTACGCAGATCTTCTCTCCTTACAGCTTACAGTATGTGATGTGATGTCGTAATCCTCTTTATGGGGTTAGGCTATGCCAGTGTGCATTATTAAATAGAACCCATCTGGAGGTGCCCTAATGGATCACTGGGCTGTTTTGATCATACTGTGGCTAGGGAACCGGTGTGGAGGCTTACTGTTATGACTTCACCACCGCCAGCACTGTTGTTCCTCAGCTCGCTCTCCTTGTGTCTTCCTGTCTAGCCCCTGGATTGTGTCAGATGTACTGCAGATCGAATCCAGCATGGGCAATAAAAATCTGATTTTTATTTAGCCTAGGAGGCTTCCTCCTACGAGGACTTTGTCTTGGTGCATAAACATAGCGAGACAGAACAGTGCAAAATGTCGAAGTGATAAAATACAATAGCCTCCAGTCTACATAAAAAGTAGGCTATAAGATACAAAGCTGTCAATGCGGCATGCCCAAATGAAAATCTAAAGACTGGACTCCACCTGTCATATTCAGCAGTGTCGGTAAAATGCATGGCATGATATTAGCCTACTCGTTCAGTGAACGCTGTATCCGGAGAAGGGCAAACAAATGGCCCTGACGTATCGGGGATATTATTGGACAGACAGCACTCTCGCTGTGTGAAATAATGAAAACCATTATTATAAGATATTATAAATGATACAAATATAATTGTATTTCAATCCTATAATGTTATCCAACTGTAGATTTGAAGTAAACGCAATCACAAATCATTTTAAATGAACATGTCTTTCGCATGAATAGTCCGTAGCCTGCTTAAGACTGCTCTTCTGTGTTTGTAGATTCTGTTCTTATTTCCCACATGTGAGAACATTGGTGAATGCCAGAATCTTCTTGGAAACTGTGTAAGTGGAGTTTAAGAAGAAATGCTTCCTAAGAAATTCTTAACTTCGTTTGTGAATGAGGCCCAATATTATTATCATGTCATTCAAGGTAGAGTACAACTAGTGTGTGTACAGTATATCTTTGTGTGTCTGTGTAAACACAGTATGCTTTTAATCAGCATAGTATATTAGCCTGATGCCCATTCTGCTACTGTAGTACATGATCGATTATATACAGCATTGAGTGAAACTGCAGATTAATTTGTAGAACTGAATGGATGAAAGATATGGTAGCATTTCCAACCATTTTAACCATTTGTTAAGATGTCAAATCAGTGGAGAACCTTGATAAGTGAGGATAGTGATTTAGCCTGGTTATTCATGAGTGCACGCTACAACATACAAGCTTTATCCCTCGCACACACATTTTTATATTTGAAATTGTATTTATATATATTTTTATTTTATTTATATATAACACAAGACAATACAACATGACAATACAAACAACAATACACACACAATACAATCAATATAAACAAGACAATACAATACAAACAATACACCGTAATGGGAACAATACAATATACAACATACGACACAATATGTACAAAAAATATATAGTCATAATAAAGGGGAGGGATCATTATAGACAACCAACATAGATAGACAATTGATTGTCATGCCTTTTCAGCATCGAACGAAATGACCAATCCTCTGTTTTGCATCTCTCCTGCATACTGAATGACATTTAACAATTTACGCATGTTAGTTTGTCCCTCTCTATTTTTTATAAATCCACATTGATCTGTATTGATTATTTTAGGTAATAGTCCCTCAAGTCTTGCAAGAAGTTTGAAAAGAAGTTTACTATCCACATGAATTAAACTGATTGGTCTATAGGACTCACAGAGCTCAGGTGGTTTATTTTTCTTAAGAATTAAAGATATGTTTGTGTCATAAAGAGTAGGAGGAAGAAAACCCTTTTTAAAGGAGTCAGAATACATATCTAAAAGTGGATCTGCTACCAGTCTGGGAAATATTTTATAAAATTCCGGGCCAAAGCCACCTGGTCCTGGTGCTTTACCACGCTGAAGGGTTTGTATTGTTTCAAGTATTTCCTCTTTGGTAATAGGTCTGCATAACATATCTCCATCTTCCTCTGTTGGAGATGGCAGATTGACCTGATAAACGAACCTACCAGCATCTTCTGCAGAAGGATCTAACTCTGAGCTATATCACTTTTTATAAATTTCCTGCATAATTTTAGTTAACTTCTTTGTTTAGTGTTGTCAAATGTTGTCTATCTCCAGAGTTATCAACCAGGGAGGAAATGGTGTTAGATTCACGTCTCCTCTCCTAAACGTGCCTCTAGACTCTGCCTTTTGTGTTAATAGTTTGTCTGAAGCAGATTTAGCAGCATCTACTTTCTTGAAAAGGCTTCTAGAAGGATGAGTCTTAAGTTCTTTCTCTAGTTCACCTAGCTCCTTCTCCAACCTTGACTGATCTTGGAAAGAATCTCTTTTCTTTGCCGCACTATATGACGTACAGTAATTGACCCTCTGAGGTAGGCCTTAGAGGCTTCCCACAAGGTAGATCGGTCCACATCTTCTGTATCGTTAATAAACATGTACATGCTAAACTGTTCCTTCATAAATGTTATGAAGCCAAGGCTGCTGAAAGGGGTAGGATTAAGGTGCCACTGGAATGAGTGAGAGTCCGGTAAGGTGGGGCAAGAGCTATATATATGGGGGAGTGGTCGGAAAGGGCACAAAAAGCAGATAGCTAACTTTACAACGATGATTCCTGTAGCTATTTTGATTTTGATGCTATTAGTTCAACTTCTGTTTCTCGGGCAGGAACGGAGACGAACTCGCATTAGCAGCTAGAGGAATGATCTTAACATTAGCTAACTGCTTTAGCTACTGCTAGCTACCGTCTTCTTCACTTCCTCTTCGGTAAAACATGACACCGTTGTGTTGTGGTATTGTGGAGGGCTTAGGCAGAAGCAGGAAGAGAAACCACTTTTGCCCCATATAAGTAAAATAATGGTCTCATAAGCATTTTCGATTGCAAAATTGTGTTCACTTGTTTTAGTTTGCAAACATATGCAATTTTCTTAGCTTTCCCAGCTTTGTATGTAGTTTTAATGTGAAAGATACATCTTGAATGCAGTCAAGACAAATTATTTTGCCTCATAACTTTTGTCAAACCCCCTGGTTCCAGTCAATTGGATTATAGGCTATAGGCTACTTTCGTTTACAATGACGTTATCTTATGAACACACATAGCTTAACCTATAGGCCTACATAAAAACAATAGCCTAAAACCATGTTTATTTACAATGTATTTTCTTTCATTGATAGCATGCCAGTAGTTAGGGTGAGGAAAACCACGCGCAGTCTCTTAAGCCCTGAGACCATCAGGCAGGCAGCTCAGGAGGTCGTTGAAGGCTATATATATTATTATGATATTATGTCTAATAATACATTCGTTGAAAGTACACAGGCTGATCTACTATACGGAATTGGACCGAGGAGTGTTCTCATATGGAACTAGGCTGCACACGCCCGCCCGCGACAAGAGCTGAATTGTAGTCAGCTTTCCCCGCTGCGCGCAGGACGCGTGCGTCCCCCGCTGATCCGAGCGAGACTGCAGGCGGAATGTCGCTCCCCGTCTGAAACGGCCTTGACTCCTGGAATCCCAAGGTCTTTCATATTGAAATTCTCTTGATGGTCTGGGGATGCGAGACGTGTTAAGGGAGTGCATCAGTCGTGAGCCTTGACAGTAGGCTACCAGCCTGCGCTGCGCTCAGAACAAAGTTGGATGAATGGATGGACTTATTGGAATCCTGGAAAATGTTTATTGCGCTCTAAAATCATGAAAGCATAAATGTAAAAATGCAGCAACAGAAGTAGTCTAGATGAGATGGTGGTTTAAATGAATGGCAACACATAAATTGAGACATAAATTGAGACTGGTGATAATGCTGATAATCTACAGTAGGGCCTACCTCTGGCTGAGTTCATGGTTACAGCCATTCATCTCTTACACATGGGCCTATACAATACTTGCACAATCTACTTTGGACGTTAATCCATCCATCTATCAATCAAACTAGCGAATTCAATGGCCGGTCATGGCAAAGCACCCGCTAACGCAGGCTACCCCCCTCCCCACGATCCAGGGCTAGGAAACCGGTTCATCCAGTTTATTTGAATATAAAAGAATTTGGGGGGGGGGGGTTACAATAGTCTAGTCCAGGTTCGCTGGCGAGTGACGAGCTAGTCAGATGGCGCATGCATGTGTGGACATTGTAGGCCGATTCTATAAAACCTAAAGAATAAAAGTAGGCTACGTTCAACATTCATTGGAGTGGTCCAGTTGGATAGGCTAGTCTAATCTAAATAAATTGAGGACCTGTATTTTCAGTGTTTGCTGGTAGCGGACTACATCGATCAATGCAATGACTCTCCATGTTTTTCAGTTTTACCCTTTTCATCAATAAAACATCATTTTTACAACCATGTCTCATTGATCGGGAAGGCATTTAGAGCTGCCGGTCTATTAGCCTACATTCGGACTCAGAGGATGACATAACTGTTTATTGAGAAACAATTGCAGGCTGGGCTATATAAAGAAATACCACAATGCATGTAGTCTAGATATATTACATTATGGTTATACACTTTATGGTAGACTGCCCTCTCGCTCGCTAAGCAGGCTACATTGTGGCTGTTTTGTTCATCGCAGAAGCCTATAGGCTACACATTAAAAAAATGTTTTTTTTATATAGACCTAGAAGGAATCAGAATATGTGGAAATTTAATTTTAGCCTATTTTAATACAATTCAAATTCTGCTTAGAGGGAATTATTTTCAACGGACTGTGATTGTACTGTAGCCTAGGCTACAACTTAAGGCTTGCCCTATTGAATTCATTTTATAGCCTACTAGGCTACTCATTATTATCGAATTATCTAGTTGATATATGAATAAAACAATAAGCCGTTTTAATGGCTATGGGCTACTAGTTGTAGCTATATGATTCGCTCTGCTCTTATACGCACGGTTGAGGCGGCAGCTCAAATCACTTCGCACATATCCTCTGCTATAGCCTCTCACAGACAGCTAGGTGCACTTCATGCATTGGTAGACAGTTCTGTTCTTGCTGCAGCTTGTCTTCACCATGCAAGTATTTTTTGGGGGGTATTCTTCTGTGGACACTGCGAGGGGCGCCGCAGGTGGCTGTTTGGACGCCAGAGCGCGCAGCTCTTCAGCCAACTGGAGGATGTCGCGTCTGGGGAGGCTCTGTGTCTCTCCACCATTCCCCAGCGAGTCCAAGCTCCCCCAATGAATAATACTTATTTATAATAGCCTACATAGCGCAAAACTGTGCATATAATAGGCTGTAGCCAGCGCGAAACTGCGCATTCCCTATAGCCGTTCATTGAACAGCTGGCGGCCGGTATAAATAAATAAAAACATACACGATATTTTGTTATTTGAATGATCTTGAATATATATATATATTCAAGATCATTCAAATAACAAAATATTGTGTATGTTTCTTTCATTTATAATTTAACAATAGTGGGTGCAACAGACACAATTTTAGGGAAAGTCATTGACAGGCGGACTTCAATGTTTTATTAAAATATAGTTATGTGCAAATGAAAACCCACAATCGTCCTATGGACCTTACCCCGATTTTGGAAATCAGATAAAGGCGTTCACAAGACCATTTCAATAATCGCATTATTACAATTATCGGTTGATGTCTCACTGTCAAACCTGCCGCTATGCACAAGATAGTTAATGTCCGGATATGATTGGCAATGAGTGATCTTTACTCATGGCGATTATTTCAATTTTGTATGGATCCACACCTCCGATCAAGCTTATTTTTTCTTTGTATCGTGCTGAAGCCATATAGCCTACTGCGCTCAGACTTGGTACATTAGCTGGTGCCCTGTCTTCAAATTTACTTCCGGGGTTTACGAGTAGCCTACCAGTTGAATGCGTTCCAGAAACAAAACGCAAAACCGTCACGTTCACCACATCTTTACTAACAAATATATTAGCAATACTGTTATTTTGCGCATTTGACTTAACAGACACCACGTCTTGACCCGACGTCAGTTGCCGAGATAGATAGGCTACTGTAGGCCTAGATATATTATAGGTGTTCGTAATAATTAAATTACATCGAGATGGAGAAAACATGTGTTTGAGAACAAGTTAATAATAACAATTAAACGTTATTTGTATAGCCCCTTTCATACAGATAAATTCAGCTCAAAGTGCTTTACAACAGAGCATTTAAATTAAAGAATGTGAAATTTAATGATGCTTCATTCGTAGACTATAGGAGAAAAACACTGAGCCCAGCCTGCTAAATCTACTCAAAGACGCCACCTGGCGGTGGTGCATCACTAAAACGAAATAACACCCGTCTGAAATCCCACGAGATTTCCAACGGGATTTCCCTGCCAAATACCGCGAGGTGAAATGCTGCAGCATGTGACATTTCTAACTTCCCACATCTGTATGTTTCAGTCATCCGGACATTTCAGAGATACGAACGACCTTCGGTCCCTTTGGGTTCGGATAAGTGGGGTCCTACTGTACCACAAAATACCACAAAGTACCACCAAATACTAAACATTTGTATGAAAGGTGCTATACAAATAACGTTTAATTTTTATTATTACCTTGTTAACACATTACACTACTCGTACTCAAACACATTTTTTCTCCATCTGGATGTAATTTAATTATCTACAGTATCTATCTCAGTAACTGACGTTGGGTCAAGACGTGGTGTCTGTTATGTCAAATGCGCAAAATAACAGTATTGTAAATATATTTGTTAGTAAAGATGTGGTGAAAGTGAGGGTTTTGCGTTTTGTTTCTGGAACGCATTCAACTGGTACTCGTAAACCCCGGAAGTAAATTTGAAGACTGGGCACCAGCGAATGTAGGCTGTAGGCATCAGCACGATACAAAGAAAAAATAAGCTTGATCAGAGGTGTGGATCCATAAAAAATTGACATAGTCGCCATAAAGCAGTAAAGATCACTCATTATTGCCAATTATATCCGGACATTAAGTATCTTGTGCATACAGAGTGGCAGGTTTGACAGTGAGTGCGATACACACTATACGCCGATCATAACCCGATAATGGTAGGCTAATAATGTGATTATTGAAATGGTCTTGTGAATGCCTTTATCTGATTTCCAAAATCAGGGTAAGGTCTTAACACTAGAACCACCAAAGACGTCCATTGGACGATTGTTGGTTTTCATTTGCACATAACTATATTTTAATAAAGCATTGAAGTCCACCAGTCAAGTACTTTCCCTAAAACTGTGTTCTGTTGGACCCCCTATTGTTAAATATATTCAAGATCATTCAAATAAAAAAATATTGTGTATGTTTTTAAATTTATACCTATATCGGCTGCCAGCTGTTCAATGAACGGCTATAGGGAAGGCACAGTACACAGCCTATTATATGCACAGCCTATTATATGCACAGTTTCGCGCTATGGCTATTATAAATAAGTATTATTCATTGGGGCAGCTTGGAATCGCTGGGGACTGGTGGATAGACGCATAGTCAACAGAGCCTCCCCAGACGTGACTTCATCCTCCAGTTGGCTGAAGAGCTGCACACCGAGTGGATGGCGTCCAAACAGCCACCGGCGGCGCCCCTCGCAGTGTCCACAGAAGAATACCCCCCCCAAAATAAGAACAGAACTGTCTACCAATGCACGAAGTGCACCAAAGCTATCTGTGGCAGTTGCACTACCAAGGTGCGAAGTGTATTTGAGCAGCCGCCTTAACCGTGCGTAAGAGCAGAGCGCAACAACTCGTGTTTAGCCTACAACTAGTAGCCCATAGCCATTAAAACGGCTTATTGTTTTATTCATATATCAACTAGATAATTAGATAATAATGAGTAGCCTAGTAGGCTATAAAATGAATTCAATAGGGCCTAAGCCTTAAGTTGTAGGCTACAGTACAATCACAAGACGCATAGACCTAGCCTAAAAAGCGATGCGTTCTCATAGGCCTATATTAACTTGCATAATAATTATCTAATTAATAATTATCTATCTACGTTCTATGCTGCATCTGTACAGTAGGCTACTGTTTTAGTTGGATCCTTGGCCAAAATGCTGTTCTTGTAGACGTTTCATCGATTCTTTTCCTTTTGTGAAGTGTAGGCTACACTATTCTTGTTAAAGTGCGGCCTAGGCTTTATTCTAAAAAATTATGAGAAAGGTGTCATAGGCCTATAGACACATACAAATCATATGATGTTGCTTTCAGTAACATTAAAAACAATCATAAACCATGCAAAGTTGAAGGCCACAACATCAGTTAGGCTAGGCTTGGCATGATCTAGGTTAGATGCTCATAATGTCTGTTGAAAATAATTCCCTCTAAGAACAATTTGAATTGTATTGAAATAGGCTAAAATTAATTTCCACATTCTGATTCCTTCTATATAAACAGAATTATACAGACCATATCTTCTCACCCCCGCACTATTGGTCTGCAGCATGAGCCCAACAAGTCAGTTTCTTCACTTTTTCTTTATGTAGCACTCAAAATGGGCCACTCCCTCCGGAGTATCAAAGGTGAAGTCCTTTCCATCATGTGACAGCCAGAGTCGAGCAGGAAAACGCAACCCATATCTCTCACCGGGGTAGTCGCGTAGCCTCCGCTTGACATTTCCGAATCCCGCTCGCTGCTTCGCCATAGAAGATGTGTAGTCCTGGTAGATGTAAAAACTCTGTCCTTGATGCTCTAAAGTAGTGTTGCGTGCCCGCTGGAGGATCTCGTTCTTCACGTGGAAGAAATGTACCCCGCAGAATGATTTCACAAGGTCTGTCCTTCGCATCCGCTGTGCTGGGTGGATTCACCCGGGAGATGCAGTGACAACAGTCAAGGAGAGGTTTCTTATCCAGTGATGGCACATCTTGCAGCAGTCCCGCTATGAAGTCGGTGGGATGGGGACCCTCCATGTTCTCTTTAAAGGGATAATACAGTGGTTCAATGTGACACATGCCAGTTATCTTTAGGTAAAATCAAAGTGAATATGTCCATACGTGTTGTTATTCTGTCATTTTGTAAGTACTATAAAACTCATTTTTATATGCTCACTTTTCCCCCTCTCCAAGCTCACCTCATTTTGTGGGCATGTCAAATGGGGTGTGTCAGTCAGACATGATTGACAGGCCGCGGCCCCAACTTCCACACATTTGTTGTTTGTAACCATAGTTACCTCAACACCAGGAAGCGTACAGGCATTTACAAAGTCCTTAATATAAGAAACGTACACACTACCGTACACACACAAAGTCACATTCCCTTTTAACCCCCAAACATTATAAAGATGCATGCTACCTAACGCCATATCCTTGAATTCGCATTATTTGGAAAAAGTACGATAAGGTATAATGATGGCGCGAGAAAACGCACCCTGCAGCCAGCCACGCAAGCTTGGAGGCTTGGGCTATTAGCCTCTATACGCGCAGCACAACGCTGCAATACAAGGCCTTAGGATAAACGATTCAGTACAAATGTGTGTTTGATCAAGTGAAGACCTCATTGTGAGAATAGGCTATGTTTTCTAGAATAAATACATGACAAAATAACTGCACGGGTACTGTAGGCCTACGTCTTTATTTTCCAAAGTAATTGTTACGCATACAACATGACATAAAATGAAAAGGCTACTTTCTCATAAAACAGTGGGGGGGGGGGGGGTGTTTGTGTGTAACATATTTATAATAATCATTAGGTGACATTGGATAATTATAATAATCATTAGGTGACTTCAGAGCCCTGAAGCGCGGGACCTGGACCTCCTGAGTCCCAGTATTGGAAATGTAGTTAGTGATCGGGCTACAGGAAAAGGGGACAAATTATAAAAACGATTAGTAATAGCATAGTTATTTTGCATATACAAAACAGCATAAATTACAACAATAGGCTATTTATCAGTAAGTCTACACTATATCGAATGTAGTTTGAGCGAGAGATAACAATCGGGAGATTCTTGGGGAGACAAATTGACTTCTTGACTGTGTTATGTTGCCTATTGGCCTATACAACACAGCACACTCAACAGTTCTGGTAGGCTATTGCTTCGGAAACCTTACAGCACAATTTGCACCTGATTAATTATGTGTTTAATGCCAGGGAAGGGTACAGTATGGTGCGCTGTACATGTTTCTGCCATTGCCCGGGAAGGGTAGATTATGGTCGAATTGAGCGCGCTTTGCATGCCATAGTGCGGGACCGTTACCAAATTGCAAATGCGATGCATAACGTTATCAGGGCTATTCACGGCTAATAGAACCAGAGCTAACGCTGCTGTAGCTAACAGCTAGATGGCTTAAATCAGATATAAATAAAGTTTGTCCACTAAACATTTAGGGCAAAAGTAAATTAGCTTTAGACTATAACTTTCTACTTACAACTGAACTAGGGCATCGTTGCTCAATGAGCGAAAGCATAATAGCTGTCGACATTCAAAGTAAAGTGAGCCATCAAAACAGCAGGCTGTCAATGATGTTGCTGGCTGTCGCTCGGCAGCGGACCCATAACATAGCATAGCTAACGTTAGATATTGTGCTAGCTAGCTAACTGGTTTGAGCGGGCGGTGTGTCCACACCACCTCTAATGTTAGACACTTTTTTATTTCTTTACATTAATGGTATCAAACTAGGTATTAAGAGATCAGTTATCAAATCATTTTTATGGTACAAAGTGCTCAGTCAGCTAGCTAGCTATCGGTTGCTGGCTATGGTTGGCATAACGTGAATTTTATAACATTACCCTTGTGTCTTGAGCTTACCAATTTTATTATCATAAGTCATTATTTTAAAAAGTTGATACCTTATCTAGGCTAGCTATTGGTAAATAGTATAATGTTAATGAATCAGGCTCTTTGTGAAAGCTGTAACAAGGCTGTGTACTTACCGATGGGTGAATCAGTTAGCAATGGCGCAAAATTCAAGTTCACATCTTTTTTCTTTTGTGGGCGTGGATGGGGGAGTGCTCCTAGAGACGCGTCATGTGTTGGGACATCACACTGGGAGGGACGGGACTTGGGACTATGAAAGGAAATCTTACTTGGTTTAGTTTAGATTTCAAAGAACACGCTGAGTGGTCGGTCAAGCTGGTTTCAAACAAAGACAGTAAGTTTATTCTGTTACGATTTGCAAACCGGACTCTGCACAGGAAGTGAATCCGTGCAAGAGTGGGTGACTGGGGAACGAAAGTGATCGTTTATAACGCGAAAAAGGAAGTTACACAGTTTCAGGATGAGGACAGGGAAGTGATGTCACACAGGAACAATTTGTAGTTTTAACAGACTGATTCTAGGGGAACGAACTACAAAGTTAGAACAACAGTCAGGTAGGAAAACAAAGAATAGGACAAATTGGGGGGTAACACATTGGTGATACTTGAATTTCATTAACAGGACGTGACTAAAATTCGTATCGGCTATTCTTGGAGGGAATTTTAATAATAGTACACACATTTTTAGCCCACTGCCATTTCTCTCCCTTTCTCCCAAACTCTAAGATTGAGATTAACTCACTTAACTAAATTAAAATGTGGGACCTCACACCACCCCACGATAAGACAGAACCCAGTGGGGGTATATTGAATATTCATTGCACACTACGTTTTTCAGATTGTTATTTTGTCTTGGAAACATTTTTTCTCCTGTGGGAACTGCAAGCTTATTGACATGCGAGA
Source organism: Borostomias antarcticus (assembly GCF_949987555.1). Lineage (NCBI taxonomy): Eukaryota > Metazoa > Chordata > Actinopteri > Stomiiformes > Stomiidae > Borostomias > Borostomias antarcticus. The sequence continues at coordinate 50,136,580 of NC_140234.1, read as the reverse complement.
GGCCCATCCACTTCCAGCTGCGCATTAATGATAAGCTCCCAAAATTGCTTTCCCTGGTGTGAAGAGGGAAGCTGCATGTACTACTGCAAGCCCTACTTGTGATCTGCACATTTAGTATCCTTATGGAGGTTTGCAGTTGCATACTATAACCTGCATATTGCTGAGACTAATACAATATATCATGTGAGACATGAGATTAGACACTACAGTGTTGTGGACTGAGAATTTAAGACCTCTTTGACCTCTCTGCAACACGGTTGCACGGTGCACTGTCGCCTCCCAGCAAGAAGGTACTGCGTTCGATTCCTATTTGGGACGCTGTTGGCACTGGGGGTGAGTTGTCCCTAGGGTTGTCAGGTACCCAGGTGTGGTATCTCCCAGGCCTTTCTGTGTGGAGTTTGCAGGTTCTCTCCGTGTTCACTAGGGTTTCCTACACAAAGAACCCCATTACAAAAACATCAAGAAGAACAAGAGCACTTGGGCTTGGTCCCCAGGTGCTGGAGGCTGCCCACTGCTCCAGGATGCCCTTGCAGGAAGGATGGCATTGTTGGCTTTTGGCGTTTGGCTTTTGGCGTTTTCTTCTTCTGTTGCTCTGCGTTGTGTATTTTTTTGTAAACCTTGATAAGAGTTGCAGCAAATCTAATATGGACCACGATGTTAATTGCCATCTTGTTGTGATAGTCATTGTTGAAATCACCCAACACGGGATTGGAAGCGGCGACAGATGATAGATTTATTGTACAAAGATACAATCACATGGAACACTGGGATGTTTCCCTAGTCTCTCTCTCTCCCTGCTTCTCTGCTGGCTGCGGCTGTGGCGCGAAGTCGTGGCCTTCGACTTCCCTCCCCGCATGGTGTTATCAGCGTGCCTGCCTGCTGGGAGCAGCGAACTGTCCGTCCGAGTTGCCTACCGTTTCCAAATCAAAGTCTCAAGGTTTGGTTGAGACGTTAAATAGTGCTCTCTCGGCCCACCCCCCACGCCTAGGCCTGCTTGTTTAGGGCCTAGTGAAGTTAGATTGGTGGAGGAGTGACCATACAGATGTGTCGCCTGTCACCCTAACATGATATCTTAATCACCATTGGTTGTCAGTCTGGGTTGTGTCTGTTTATAGTGTCCCATGGAGACGTGCCATTGATACCCCAGAGGAGAGTCCCCCCCTGTGGCCTAAGTGTGACCTCTTGACACCCACTACCCCGAACAACTACAGTAGCAACAGCATCAGCTGTCTCCCTCACTCTATCGACTACACAGTGTCCACGTGAAAACAAACACATTAAATCAAATACATAGCAGTAAGACTCCGTAGATGTTATAGACATTTCTCCCTAGATTCTTCAGCACTCTGAATTGACTTTTTAATTACCACACATTAAAGAAGATAATACATTTCATCAGTGGATGCTCCTGCATACAGAGAGAGAGAGAGAGAGAGAGATAGAGAGAGAGAGATGCCACCCCCTACACTCTGTGTGTGTGTGTGTGTGTGTGTGTGTGTGTGTGTGTGTGTGTGTGTGTGTGTGTGTGTGTGTGTGTGTGTGTGTGTGTGTGTGTGTGTGAGTGAAAATGTCTGTGTTGCTGCCGCCTACACTGTGTATCCAGGGTTTTTCCTGGCTGGGTCTTTGGGGGGTGATGCCGAACCATTTTTTGGGGAAACCTCCATTTTATGCCAAGAAGCCTACCAGCATACAGTGTTTATATATAGGCCTATATTCTTTGCTGTCGTTCTGACTGAGCTCACTTTTCACAAGTGCTGGAAATCTCTCGACATGAAACAAAATGGATATGAAGACAAAATGTTTAAGATACTGATAACTTTTCTATTAATTATCTCGATTACTAGTGGTCCAAACCATGGACAATGCAAGACAGAGGGATGGGCTGCACTTGAAACAAGCTATCAAACACGTTTGGAGAGGATTTGAACTGCTAAATTGAATTGCTTTTTATTCTCAATTTAGCATTTTGGCACTGGTGATTTTCCTTTGGCTCTGGCTAAAATCTCTTTGGGGGATGCCAAAAAATCCTCTATGCAGGAAAAACCCTGGTATCACTATGATGACCTTTAGGGTCCAATTTAATTAAAATTATTCTATAGTGACCCATTCAGGTTTGCCTCAGAGACAGAGCCATTGACACTGTTTTGTTCTGTAGTAGCAGTCAAGGACTTCACAACATGTAAAAACCACATTTAGTGTTAAGACATTATGTATTGCCTTATAGGATTCAAGGATGTTTATTTGCCACATATATGAGATACAGGTATCATGTAGCATGCGCTTAAATGCTTAATAGAACACCATCCTCATTATGATCTTATGCTCCCAACCGATCCTTATCTCCAAAGGATACTTGTCTCAAGTCATGTCCAAACACTCCGACTAACCAAGAATAATGACAGAAGAGCATTCAGTAAGTCTGACTCGGACAAGGTCATATTATTGTAACTGTACACCTCTATTTTGAATAGGGGTGGAACTTACCCATTCCACCTATCCTATCCACTTGATTGAATTGAATTGAAAGCTTTATTGTCATTATACAAGTATAACGAAATGTTGTAAGAGCTTCCTCTAAAACAATACTCACAGCCACACACACACACACACACACACACACACACACACACACACACACACACACACACACACACACACACACACACAGAGGTTACACACAGAGACCAACATAAGAGCATATATAAGAGCACACAGAAAATTGCACAGTCCCATATTTCTTCCATCAATATTCCATTCAGTCTGAGTTATAAGTCCCATAGAGTGATAGAGGGTGTGGCAGGGGAGTGTTTGTTCAGCTCCATGACAGCTCTAGGAAAGATGCTGTTTCTCAGCCTGGAGGTGTGGGCTTTGAAGGCCCTATAACGCCTCCCGGATGGGAGCAGGGAGAAGAGGTGGTGGGAGGGGTGTGCTTTGTCCTTTAATATGCTGCCTGCTCGGCGTAGGCAGCGGGTTCTAAAGATGTCGTCGAGAGTGGGCAGGGGGAGTCCGATGATGTTTTCGGCAGTCTTTATGCCTCTCTGGAGGGACTTCCTGTCGGCTTCCGTGCAGTTCACATACCATGCTGTGATGCAATATGTCAAGGTACTCTCAATGGAGCACTGGTAGAACACTTTCAGCAGGTCAGCAGACAGGTGGTTTTTCTTGAGTGTCCTCAGAAAGTAGAGACGCTGTTGTGCTTTCTTAATCATGGCTGTTGTGTTTTCCTCCCATTTAAGGTCCTCCGTTATCCGAGTCCCCAGGAACATAAAACGGGATACTCTCTCCACCTCCTCGCCGTTGATGGTTAGGGGAGAGAGGTCCGCTTTGACTCTTCTGAAGTCAATGATTATTTATTTTCTTGATGTTCAGGGTGAATTGTTGCTTTGGCACCATTCAGCCAATTTGTCGACTTCATCTCTGTAGGCTGTCTCGTCTCCATCACAGATCTGTCCCACTACTGTTGGATCATCAGCAAATTTGATTATGGTGTTTGAGGGGTGGGAGGAGATGCAGTCAGATGTGTAGATGGAGTAGAGCAATGGGCTCAGCACGCAACCTCGTGGTGCGCCGGTGCCGAGAGACAGACTGGAGGAGAGGTGTGGGCCGAGTATAACTGTCTTTGGGCGGTCGGATAGGAAGTCCTTAATCCACTTACACAGGGTGTTACTGAAGCCCAGCTCAAGGAGTTTGTTGACCATCAGACTAAGGACAATAGTATTGAACGCCGAGCTGTAGTCTATGAAGAGCATCCTCACATATGACCCTGTCTTGTCAAGGTGTGTCAGCGCTTTGTGAAGGGGTGTGGCAATAGCATCCTCTGTGGACCTGTTTGCCCTGTAGGCATACCAATGTTGGTCCAGGTTGGGGGGGAGGACAGCTTTGATGTGCTTCATTACCAGCTGCTCAAAACACTTGGAAATGATGGGTTTGAGCGCCACAGGTCTGTAGTAATTCAGCGTGCTGGTGTTACGTTGTTTGGGGACTGAGACTATTGTGGGGTATTATGTTGAAAATGTCTGTGAAGACATCTGCGAGCTGGTCGGCACAGTCTCTTAACCTCTACCTGGAATTCCATCTGGCCCCTCTGCCTTCCTGATGTCCACAGACCTGAATTATACACCTCACTTCCTCTGCCGACACGGTAAGAATGTGATCTGTGTCAGCGGAGGGGGGGGTTGGCTCCGTTGTCAGGCCCCATTGTTTCAAAGCGGGCATAGAAATGGTTGAGTTCCTCGGCCAAGGAGGCATTGGTGTTGGTGGGTGGTTCCCAGTTGCCCCTGTAATTTGTGATCTGCTGGATGCCCTGCCACACCCGGGTCGGATCATTGTTGGTGAAGTGATCCTCTAGTTTTGACCTTGTATGCAGCTTTTGCTTCCTTGATGCCTTTTTTCAAGTTGTGCCTGGCTGTACTGTACAGTGCTCTGTCACCTGATTTAAAAGCTGTGTTACGTGTCTTCAATAGGTCCTGGACCTCCCTATTCATCCATGGTTTCCTGTTAGGGAATTACCCACCCCACCTACCCTATCCACTTACCCATCCCACCTACCCTATCCACTTACCTACCCTATCCACTTACCCATCCCACCTGCCCATTCCACCTACCCTATCCACTTACCCACCCCACCTACCCTATCCACTTACCCACCCCACCTACCCTATCCACTTACCCATCCCACCTACCCTATCCACTTACCCATTCCACTTACCCATCCCTACCTACCTTATCCACTTACCCAACCGACCTACCCTGTCCATTTACCCATTAGTGTCTTCCTTAGCATACCCGACAGGGACAATCACTCCCCTTGACACCCCACTCAATGCCAGCACCTACCCCTCCAACGAAACCATCATATCCAGTTCGGGCATAAAGAGAGCAGGGTGGTGGAGGCAATCCATCTCTACTCTGGAAGATGAGGCCACGTGCCTGCCTTGTGAAGGTCGACGAGGTGAAGGGGAGAGGTGAGCCTCACTTATTAAGAGAGCACCATTAATCGTGGGTATTCTCTCTGTCTCGTGTGTGTGTGTGTGTGCGTGTGCGTGTGTGTGTACGCTCACTAGGTGGTGGAGGGTTACCAAGGGAATTCCACCCAGGAGGACTCCCATCTATCCTTCACCAACGCCACCCTGGTGCCAGCATCGGTGTCGCCTGTGCCCACCGCCACACCCCCGGAGCGCTGGGACCTGGACCTGCGTCTCTACATGCTTTTCTTCCTTCCCTTTCTCATCATCCTGGTCTTCATAAAGGATCTGAAGAACATGGCCGTCCTCTCCTTCCTGGCCAACATCTGCATGGCTGTCAGTGTGGTCATCATCTTTCGGCACATTGTGACCGTAAGTAGTCGATAAAACAAACCGTCATCAGCACTTCGGGACCACAGTTTGGCGAGTACTTAAGGTGAACACATCTGGTTTCTTTGGTCAAGATTAGTGGTTGTTTTAAAAAGAAGACCAGAGGTTTTCTTTTTAGCCCCCAAGACTTGTGTTGCCCATATGAGATTCATAGACTACACTATATACAATCTAGGTTTAATTTGTATATTTTTACATGTCATTTACCCGGTGCTTTTATACTGAATTTCATTATAACTTGGGACATGCAATCTAAAACGCAAATGTTCACTTGATATTGTCATTGTTGGGGGCTCGATCCCATCACCATGATCATTATTGAATTACTTGTCAATCCCATCTGAAAAACAATTTACCCATTTAGTTTCAGGCTACAGAATATTTTAAATTCACACATTACATATCACCCTATCACCCTGTTCCTAGCTGTCCTCCATTTTACATACTGGAGTAACCTGGAGGGATGTTGGTGTGGAAGATGTGACGAGATTACGAAGTCAACTGTCAAACAGCCTCATGGCCATTGTCTAACAAACCAATGCCATCTGTTGCGTTCTGGTCTTGACACTGACAGAATAGGATGAGCGTTGCCATTCTATCAGTGCTGTGAAAATGTGCCCCCATGTGTTTGCTCTGCACATTGATGGGGCATTAAATGGAATATCAAGGCAAGTCACCTAGACCGACTATAAGATGTGTGAGAGTGAATTTATGCTGGTCATACTGGTCATTTGTGTATCCATATGTGCGTGCGTGCAAGTGTGCGTGCAGACTAGGGCCGCGTTTCCCAGAGGCATCGTAGCGCTATGTTCATCGTAAAATAGGTCGTAAGGTCCCTCTTTAGGTCACATGTCGTTTCCCCGAGCCTCCTTAGGCTAAGGTATACCAGCTCTTCCCAAGGTACTTCGCAAATCGACCTTCTGTACCTTCTGAAGATGCATTGTAAGCTCTCCCTTGAACTGACACACTGTTTCCCAGAGCCTCCTTAGCCAAGGTATACCTTAGCCAAGGGATACTTTCTTAAGGGCGGTCTGAACCCATCGTAAGCTGTGCCTTAGCGATGCGCTCCGTTGATCATGTTATAGTTTTAGCCCGATTAGAGCAAAATTATACTTTTAGAAAGGAGAGTTGCAGTCGCTCTGCACAACTATCTACCCTACCTGCGCAAATTACATTAGCGTACAATAAAAGGGAGAGTTGCAATATAGTGCACATCTATCTACCCTACCTGCGCAAAGTACGTCATTAGTGTTCAATAAAAGGAGAGTTGCAATATAGCGCACATCTGTCTACCCTACCTGCGCGTAGCCTACATAACACGTCACAGGAATGTTGTCTTTTAAAATTGTATTGAGACAAATAAAATATAAATAAATATAAATTCAACACCTTATGTAAAGGAGCAACATTTTCTTATGTAAAGGAGCAATTTGATGGCATGGCTTTTCTGGCTATCTGTAGGCTACCCCACCACTATATAGGATACCAACAGATATTAGGCAAACTGATTAATCCAATGAGGCCTTCTAGACCCATAGTAAGGTAGACACAGGTAATTAATCAAGGTCCCCGTCTATTTAGTGTGTCACAGCCAACTCGTGCTTCGTGTAGGCCTATACATCATGGCTGCATTAAAACCATATTGTGTTTAATTCATGAGTAGCGTATTGTGTCATCTAGGAAATTTTGAAATGCCTATAAGCATTACCTACCTGACAGGATGCACTACCCATGAATTGAACATAACATAATGGGTGGTACATCTTCCTGAGGAGGTAGGCTATAGACTATGCCAGCTTTTCAGAACACCGGGTGAACAAAATCAGTCACTCATTTAGCTATCATCATCATCATCATCATTAGCCATCATCATTATAATTTTTTTTCCTGGGCTTTCAAGAAGTCCCAGAATAGGCATATGTCCCAATAAATGCTCTTTATTTTATATTTTGTAGACTATAATGTATGAATTGGAACTATCAAGGGGTCTCGCCTTGACACTTAAATAGATTAGCAGATGAGCTTTAGTAGGCATACAGATAGCTTCCTTTTTGTTAATATTAGATTGGGGTAAATTCAAAATGATTATGAGCGCTTTAAAACGTCATCAACAGGGGACAGCTTACGATGTACCTTAGAATGAACTTCAGGCGCCCACGAGGGGATAGTCTGAGAAATACTCATAGGAAAAACTGTCCCTTCGCCAAGGTACATCGTATCTGGGAAACGCAGCCTAGGTTGGTTGCTCTGATTGGCTGAGCTTTACTCTCTGTCTTTTTATGTGTGAGTGGGAAAACGTATGTCTCTTAGCGGCCACCACTGGTTTCCGGTGAAATATTTGCCATGGTGTTGACAGTGCTTGTGTCTGCCTGGAATATTATGCCCCCGGCCAGTACATACTCTCTCCAAAAGATTACACTCCCTCTATATTTGTTACACTGTGAAAGAGTAGTTACTGCTGGTCCTTCTGTGAAGAACAGCTTCTGTGAAGGTACCTGTAAGGACAGATAGAGAGCCATTACTTGGCCACTGCTGGTTACGATTAAAGATATAGAGCATTAGAGAATGTCAGTGCATGTGCATCCTGTTTTAAAGGACCATTCCTTTCTAAATATGATTTGATCTCCTTAAACTAGTTACCCAACGTATATCACATTACAACAATCCATTTTCCGAAGCAAAGCTCACGTTAAAATATATTTGCATTTTCGCATTTTACTTACATTTCAAAAGTTGGACGTGGTGCTTTAAAACATATTTTTAAATTGTTCCCTCGTTGCGCTGACAAACTCGCCCCAGTTAGTTTCAAATAATTTTCAGTAGCTTTGATTGCGGTAATGTGATATACGTTGGGTGACTAGTTTTAGGAGATCAAATCATATTTAGACCAGTATGGTCCTTTAAGAGTGAGGAGCAAGACCAACTTTTAATAGGTTGTATACTTGGATAATTTCCAATGTCATGTTAAGTACTATAACCGTGCACATCAGAGTGACAGCCGATGTAATTGTTCTTGGCGTGTGGCACTTTGCTCTGTGCCCTGATGATTACAGTTTCAGAGAGCGACCTTCTCTCTGCACTTAGTGGTAGGAGTCCCGCAGAGGTTTATGGGAGGATTGTAAGAGAGTTGTAAGAGGGTTGTGAGAAAGCTGATCGAGGATGTGACTTCAGAAGTGTCACTTGAGAATAGGTTGTGTTGGACCTTGTGGCATGTGCATGTGGCACTGTAGCACATCTCTTCTTTGTTAATCAGTGTGTGTTTGTGTATATATGTGTATGTACATGTTTGGGGGGGGGGGGGGGCTATTTCTGAGTTTCTGTATGGATAGCCCAGTGTCTGTGTGGGTTTGCATCAACATGACGACACCAGTGGTCAGTGGCGAGGGGGCAGTGCTGCGACGACCGTGGCTTCTAGGGGGCGGGTCTGACGGGGGGCTTCGGTGTTCACGATGCCCTTGTAAACCCTCCTCATCAATCACTCAGATGGATTATGATTTAAATGGATTAACCTCTCCTCATGGGAGTACAAGGCAGCATCCCTAATTCCAGTCATGTGTGACAGTCCCAGCAAGCTATTTTAGCATAGATTAACAAACATCGCTATAAAAGATGGAAACATCATTAGTGGTGCACATGTTTGCTGTGCCCTTGTTCTTCATGAAAAAGGTGAGAACAAATGAGAATGGATTTCCATGTAAAAAAAAACAATTTCTGCTACTAAACATCAGATCAGCATTTTTGTCCGATGAAGACTGAATAGAGTTTTGACCCATAGAAAACACACTGTTTTGAACGTGCACTTTTTTCTATTGGAATCGTAACTTAATTGATTTAAAAATGTATGTTTTAGGAATTGATTCCAAAGAACCAGAATAAATACAAACATCTCTGGGGTCCAACAGTTTTAATATCCCCTGCCCCCCCCCAATAACCCATTTAGGGTATGTAAATTAAACTCGGATCCTTCCATTTTGTTTGCTTGCTTTCCATTTCTCAGTCTGTCAGGAGAAATGTGGTCTTAACACTAGAACCGCCGCGGCTCACTATATACCTATATCGGCCAGTAGCCGTTCAATGGACGTACTGTACCGTAAGAACGCATCGTTTTTTATGCTATATTGTCTTAGGATTGTACTGTACAACTCAAGGCTTAATGTTGTCCTTTCATACTACTCAGATGACTATATGGCAATAAAATAACACAACAAAATGTTATTTTTGCACTTTAACAAGAATAGTATAGCCTACACTTCACAAAAGGTAAAGAATCGATGAAACGGCTACAAGAACTAGGGATGGCCGGACGATGCCTTAGGAAGCTTTGGGGCTTCTTCCTGATTGTGTTGGGAAAAGAGCCGAAGCTCCGATGCATTGAAAACGGAGAGCACAGTGACATCTGGTGGTTTGCAGAAATCATAGCAGCCATTGCAACTGTAGCTTAGTAGACTACTGCACACTACGTATGTTCATTGTGATCTTGTGAGAACCGTGTTCACTGTTTGAAAGTGCTGCAATAAATATTAGGGCTGGGACGCGATTAAAAAAATTAATCTAATTAATTACAGGCTTTGTAATTAATTAATCGCAATTAATCGCATTTTAATCGCACATCAATATTTTACCTGTGCAATCCAGTGAGCCAGAGAGTTTGTTAGTTTTTCAGACGTGGACTTACTTATCTTGGCTCTGAAACCAGTCATCTGATCGAGTGTGGGTTGGCTCGTTGTACTCCGAGTCGTTACTCCATCGTTAGATTCAACGCTAGCCGCAACATGTTTTGCGTTGAGGTGATATTTTAGGCTAGATGCGCTGCGGTGATACGCAAATTCTTTTTTGCACAATTTGCACAAAACAGTTTTTTTATCCACGCTTCCATCCATCCGTCTTTTATAAACAAACTTCCCATCCACGGGGCCAACCAAAGCGGTCTCATCTGCGTCTTCATTCATTTTTACGTGCAGCTCTTAGCAACTTAGCTGGGTTTGTTATGGTGGTCTGCCCGGTCTGACTTCTGTGTAACACTCTAGCATGCACGCTGCTTGGTGCACCGGTTCACCGGTCCGCCGAAACTCGTCCATGGAGAAACGTTCCGCGGTGCAAATATAAGTGCGATTAAAATGCGTTAATTTTTTTAACGCGATAATTTGTCTGTAATTAATTAATCGAAATAAACGCGTTAAAGTCCCGGCCTTAATAAATATATAATGTTATGTGAATATGCACACTTGGTGCTTCCATCATTGCAGAATCGCTTCCAAACAGATGTGCCACGCTGTCAGAGGTTGCGCCAACACTTTCAAAGCTTTGAAAGCTTTACCGGTACATCAATGACGTTTGAAGCAGCACCAAGCTTCAGACGTCATCAATCACGTGGTTATCGTTTTTCGACACAAGCTCTGGCACATTGTTTCGGCACAGTGCGCTTCACATTGAGGACCGAAGCCCCGAAGCTTCGGTGTCGTATGTCCCATCACTAACAAGAACAGCATTTTGGCCAATGATCGAAATAAAACTACTACCTACTGTACAGATGCAGCATAAAACGTAGATACATAATAATATCTAATTAAAAATTATCTAAGTTCATGTATGAGAACACATCGCTTTTACGGTAGGCTAGGCCTATGCGTCTTTTGATTGTACTGTACAACTCAAGCCTGAAAGTCCCAAGCCTTGAAGTCCTTTTATAGCCTACTAGGCTCCTCATTATTATCTAATTATCTAGTTGATATATGAATAAAACAATAAGCCGTTTTATTGGCTATGGGCTACTAGTTGTAGGCTATACACAAGTTGATGCGCTCTGCTCTTAGGCGCGGTTGAGGCAGCAGCTCAAATACACTTCGCACATCCTCTGCATCTTGGCAGTGCAACTTCCACAGACAGCTTTGGTGCACTTTGTGCATTGGTCACCATGCAGGTATTTTTTTTGGGGTGTTCTTCTGTGGACACTGGGAGGGGCACCGCCGGTGGCTGTTTGGACACCATCCACTCGGCATGCAGCTCTTCAGCCAACTGGAGGATAAAGTCGTGTCCGAGGAGGCTCTGCTCTATGCGTCTATACACCAGTCCCCAGCGAGTCCAAGCTCTCCCAATGAATAATACTTATTTCTAATAGACTACATAGCGTGAAACTGTGCATATAATAGGCTATACATAGCGCAAAACTGCGCATTCCCTATAGCCATTCATTGAACGGCTGGCGGCCGATATAGGTATAAATTAAAAAACATACACAATATTTTTTTATTTTAATGATCTTGAATATATTTAACAATAGGGGGTGCAACAGGACAACATTTTAGAAAAAGTAATTGACTGGCGGACTTACAATGTTTTATTGAAATATATAGTTATGTGCAAATGAACCCACAATCGTCCAATGGACGCCTTTGGCGGTTCTAGTGTTAAAATTAATTTTGTCTCTGAACAGCATCCGGTGTCTTCTCCACTAATGATAAAGTTGATGCTCTGAACCTGGGGCCCCTAAGGGCTTATTGTTTATTGTTTATTTAGGATCCCCATGACCTTAGTCATGACTACTCTTACTGAGGTCCTCTACAAAATATAATATTTTTTTCTTTATTTATCAGTTTTGGCACTTTTATTTATTTATTTATTTATTTATCAAGGTCCACTATTTGTCTCCCATGGGAGAAATGTATCTAATCCAAAGAACATTGTTGAAAAGAAAAGACAGTGTCAACATTTAATAAATTAATTGTTATCAAAGTCAATGTATAATTTGATTTAAGAAATTTTTTACAACTTTTGATTAAAAAAAAATAATTCTATGAATAATCGTGTTAAATAATCGTGATCTCAATATCAATCAAAATAATCGTGATTATGATTTTTGCCATAATCGAGCAGCCCTAACCCCTACACACCCACATCACACCCCTACCCACCCACATCACACCCCTACCCACCCACATCACACCCCTACCCACCCACATCACACCCCTACCCAACCCACATCACACCCCTACACACCCACATCACACCCCTACCCACCCACATCACACCCCTACCCAACCCACATCACACCCCTACCCACCCACATCACACCCCTACCCAACCCACATCATATCATAAAGTGATTTCTTTCTGTATAATCGCTGATCTCAATTTCTTTTTGAAAACCATTTTACTGGTAATCTGCGTTAGATGTAATGGCATTTTGTTCCAGTTTGACATAGCTCTATACATTACAGCTTTCTTTACTGCATTAGATTTAGGTAATGGAAGTGTTAAGCATTTCATAGCTGCATGTCTGGTATTATAATAGTGTTGATCATTAGCTCTTGATAACTGTGAATATAAACAGATAGGCTCTCTCAAGGTACAGATGTTTCTTAAAAACAGGATGATACTACAAGCCAGTCTGTCTTCCACCCTCATCCATGACAGCCTGGTATGCATCCCTTCCACACTGTCCCTCATTGCACCCTCATCCGTGACAGTGTAGTGGATTTTAAAGGATTTACCAAGATTCGTTCAAAAGGTTAAGTCTGATTTATTGTGAAACACAATACTTGCGCAAGGACTTCCTGCAAAACACAGCAAGGGTGGTTAAGTCAGAGAAGTGAAGTCAGTCACTTCTGGCTGTGGCTTATGTACAGTCCAAACAAAGGTACAGTGTTTCCAGGATGTGATTGGCTACTGCATTGTACATGAATGGCAGGCGTGGCCAAGAGTAAAGACATGTGACATGAGAAAACAAAGAAAACAAAAGGTCTGAATCAGGGCAGGAAGGACAAGGTGTGGCCTTTCTGACTTGGACAAAAGAGCGAGGCAGAGCTATGCAGAGTGTGTTTACAATTACAAAAAGGGGGGAGAGTTGGTGTTTTACATTAGACTGAAACTGGGGTTTTGCAGGGGACTTGGGGGGAGGTGATAAATTACAAAGACAAAGGCTTAAGGTGTTTGGATGTAAATTCCTGGACAATCCCTCATTTGTGCCTGAACAGGCACACAAAAATAAAATCCAAACACAGTGTAAACAGTCAGCTATGCTATACATGTGGAAAGGAAATAATCTCTCCACTAGGTGGAGAAAAAAAAAAAAAATCTCTTTTTTTTTTTTTTTTAATTATTTTCTCTCAACGTGCAAAATCACACACCAAAACCCCTTGCTTCAGAAATTTGACAGGAAACAAGATAAAAAAAAATGACATGATTATATACTATTTATAGTCTAAGAGTGGACAACCATTCACCAAAAAACAAACTTGATTTAACAAGGCAAAAAAAAGATAAAATGGTTACCAGTGTAAGAGGGGCAAAAAACCTCTTGGTCAATTTAGAGGAAAAACCCAAACTTATTTATCAACTCATGTTTCAACAATTGCAACTCTTGTAAACAAATATGATATTTTCCAGATTATTTCAAAGTTCATTCACTCTTGTGAATAATCGCATGTGATGTCCTATGGAACATAGATTCCATGTGTGCGTCTCTGAATGTTTAATGTAGGTTCCAGTGTGTGCGATCAGAGGTGCAGTCCGATTGCTCATCAGAGGAGAGGAGAGTGTGGCGGTGACTGTCTGTCAAGGTCACTCTTGTTCACAGTGTATCCCAACAGTCATTTAGGTGACACTTCTCTTTTGGGCAATAGAATGTCATTTGGGGAATGCAAGGCGTCTTCTCTTCTAGATCGCAACTTCAATGTCGCGTTGATTGAATCAGTTATGTTCAATGTTAGTGTGTGCAGGTGTGTGTGCGTGTGTGCATCTTGTGAGGAGGTGACCAGCAAGGTCATTTTTCCTCCGATTCCTCGTCAGAGGAGAGGACAGTGTGATGGCCCATGGTTTTGGCCTCTGAGCCCTCTGGTTCAGCTGCATTCTGATCTCCTGGTGTTTGCGATCCCCTGGTGGACCGTCCTCTGCTACTTTTGACAGCTATTCCACACAGGCCAGAATGCCATGGTCCTGATTGTTCCATCTTTGACGGGTAGGTTCACCCCGCTACATCTCTTTGACGGGTAGGTTCACCCCGCTACATCTCTTCTCTTCCATGTTTTCTGGCCTGTTCTCAGGCTGCTCATCTGCTCCTTGGTTTGGGACGCAACGGCGTCGAAGTTCTCTCAGCTACTCTGGCGGCCGTCTGCGTGGGGACGGCCCCAGGTCGCGGATCAGGACCCAACCCCCAGGAGAGATGTGATGCAGGAACCCCTCCTTAGCCTCAGGAAATGGCGGTCCTCACTCTGTTGGAGACATCTGTTAACATCCTCCGCCACCCCTGTTTTTGAAACATGATCTGGCCCGTGGGCTAGTTTGAAAGCATAATGAAAACATGAACGAGGTAGTACAGGTTTGTCATTAGGCCCTAGATACAGGTTAGTTTGGTGGTGGAAATGTGCACTTAGTCCTTCATTTCTTTTTCTCCGCAGGTGGAGCAGATGCTTGTAGGTCAGAAATGTAGGCTCTTGAACTGAACCCGGTCCATCCCTGTACTGCTCCACGTAGGGCCGGCCCGGGTCGTGCTGCTGGAGGGCTCACCTCGGCGCTCCCGCCTCCAGCACAGGCTGATGAAGTGCTCCGTCTGTGGATCCACAGATGAGAGAGACAAACAGAGACAAAACAGAGCAAAAGAGAGTCCTCTGGTCTGGTCTCCCTGTTCCCTTCTTTGGTCAGGAACGGTTATTCAACAGTCTGTAGGAGATACTCAGAAACATGGTTAAGCGCAAGCTCCTGCTTTGGGGAAAAAATGTTGTTATTCTGTCAGGAAAACTTAAACAGGGTGACTGTTCAAGTGTCATTTAGAGCCAGTCTGCAGT
The DNA here is from genome assembly GCF_949987555.1 of Borostomias antarcticus. Taxonomy (NCBI): domain Eukaryota; kingdom Metazoa; phylum Chordata; class Actinopteri; order Stomiiformes; family Stomiidae; genus Borostomias; species Borostomias antarcticus. The sequence goes on along the minus strand of NC_140234.1, from coordinate 50,121,444 downwards.
AGCCTACAGTGACATCAGGGGCAGCGTTAGAATGACTTCAACACGCCCAGTCCCCAGTCATGATCAAGGCAATTGGGTTTGGCTCTAGCATTTCTCTCACGATTTTATGAAAATAAAATAACCATATTCTCGTCCCAACAAAACAACACCCCCTAAGGGTGAAAGCAAAAATTTCCTGAAGTCAGGATAAAAATAGAGATGAGGCAAAGAAAATGACACTAAAATGAATTGGCTTCATTTACAATTAACTAATCAAAAAAACTCCATCAAAGCTTCATTTGTATAGCTAAAATTTGTATATCTAAAACCCTCCCTCTTCTGCATTTGAGGACAGAGTATTTGGGCACTGCTTCGGACAAAATGGTCTCTTCTCCGTTTCATACTTATCTGTCGCTCACAGTGAGTAGGTGACATGGCGTTGGTCTGCATCTCACGAACCCCAGATCGCCCATCTGTAGGGAAACAGGCCAGTAACCTCCATCTCCACCTCCGGTGTCCTGTGCCCGTCTCCTGGTTCGGCATTCACCCATCACTCCCGGAACGACAGTTGTCAACAGCAGGTTCCAATGTCCCCAGGAAGGCATGATCCAGGCTCCTCAAAGACCTGCCGCCCAGGGTCCATAGCACCTGAAAATTAAGACTCAAAACACAGACTGGGTTCAATAGCAGAGGAGAAGGCCTAGAGCCAACTCCTCAAAACACATTATCATTATATGAATGAAAATTCATACAGTAGAAATGCATAAAACGAACAGCTTATGGCCATTCATTGACTATTGAAACAAAACTCCTGAATCAAACACCTATTCAACCCTGTCAGACTTTTGAGTTCGCTCTACATCTATTTTATCCTGTTTATTTAACTCTTATCCATTAAAAACTCTCTATCTTGGCTAGTTTAAAATCACCCTTATGGGTTGTTCAAGGGAAGTCCAGCAGGTGGCGCTCGACTTCAAAATCGGAGGCTCTTCCTTCCGGCGCTTGAGTCTTTCGGACCTCCCATCCAGGGCGCAATCCCAGGCTAGACCCCGTTCCGTCCGAGGCCCCAAGCCAGGCTCCCCTGGAATGAGAGCTCAGCCTTCTGCTTCCCGGTGTCTTCTTTTCAAAGCCCACCGATCACAGAAGCACTACTCGCCTACTGACGCATTCGCTTTTGGCTTGTAGTGGCCTGACTGTACATTGAGCCGAGCGCGGCGGCCATCTCAGGTCTTACTGCCCTATGCGACCCGACCGGCCGGTGACCCAGTCGATAGCGATCCCGGACACCGTAGTGATTGTTAGTCACCCAGCTCAGAACCGACGGTCTGATCCTAATTCCACTTGTGCTATGAATATTAGAACTTTGACCGTTTTCACCAGCCTTGCCTATTCACAGAGGTCGTCTCTAACGCCCCTCTGCTTAGGTGTGGACTGTCGTCCACGTACCACACAGTGCCAACCCCTTAACGGCGACACAGTGCTGACTAGACGGTACCAGAGCAGTATGTTAATTCATACTTCCTCAGACACGGGGGCCTTCAGTCACCTCCCCAGCACTATATGTCAATTTAACGTGCCCTTTGGGACCTTGCGGCCCCGCCCCCGTCTGTTACAGGCTAGGTCCAGGGGTGCCCACTCCCCCTCCCTAACCTGTTCGGACAAATACCTCGTAGAAAGAAGGGGCGTGGCTAATGGCGCAACAAGTCGAGGGGGGAATCTAATTTTAAATCAGAGTTATTCTGCTGGGGAAATGGTGGAGAGACTGTTTGCTGAATCTCCTTATCTTTCCTTCCTGACCTAAAAAAAAAACTCTCTCGTGCTACTCTCCCAAATCTCAAAAACAGACCAGTCTAGAGAATTAACAGGCTTTTCCCTTAACCCTCTAGCTGAGCCCGAATCTTATAATTTAACACTAAAATGTCAGATGTGGATGTAAGAAATCGAAAATGCTTTAGCACATAACGAAAATCTGCCAACAAACGCTCGCAGAATAATGCTTGAGCGCAACAATCTCCTCAGGCTAGACACGTTTAGCAGTAGAATCCTGTTACCTCCTCTAGCATATTGTTATTAGCCGGGGTTACAGGGACACCTAGTGGTGCTCCCAAAATGTTGCATGTATGACCCGGAAGTTGTCTTTGGCAGCGCGGGGAAATTTAAAGAAACAAATCCCAAATAACACGACGCAGCCTAAAAACCCCAAAACAGCAACGAAAGGAACCCTTGTGGTTAACTCACGGCGGGAAAAAATACAATTTCGAAAGAAACACACATTAAGACATTAAATTCGCTTAGTACTCACTCAGTCAGCGAAGTGCTTTGTTCTCTTCTGGCTCAATGGCGGAACACCGCGATAGCGGAGTTTTCCTTATCTCCTAGGCAACCAGCTAGCTAGCCTACTGGGAATCTAGCAGAATTTTAACAGTCTAAAAAGGGTACAAAACAATACTTTACCTGGATCCATGGCGCGCATAACAAACAATAATCAAGAGCCGAGGCTCAAACAGTGAACACATAAGACGACCAACCCCCCCCGTGCACATGCAAGAGAGAACGTAGCAGACACACGGGAACGCAAACAAAGGATGACCAAACGACGACCAAAACCGACTAATATACGACTTAACACACAAACATGAAACAAAGCCCACGTTTACAACAAACACTCTCGGCTGCACTAGCAATTTGGTCCAGGCTAAACCATGATGTCTAGATCCTACCAAATATGTACAGCCCCTCTGGTCAAAATCTCTACCAGAAAACGCGGATTGCAAAACTCTCAATTCCGCCCTGTAGCTACATCTCCATTGAGCAAAACTCTCTCAACGTGCTCGCGGTTAAAACTCTCCGCGACCGGCCAAAAGGAAACCTGTTCTGTGCCAAACTCTCACTTGAACAGCTGATACCCTCGTAACGAAACAAGGACGAAGTCAAAAGACAATACGATATAAAATCTATTGCTGTTCACATCTCCTTAGATAGTTACTTACTAAATACCCACGCTGGGGTTTTCCGTTTTCAAACAATCCAGACCAACAAGCTGAACCAAATCAAGGCAAATACAACTCAGAACCACAAGAGGGTTCGTTTAAACGTACCTGTGCGCTTCAAGAATCCAGTGGAAGAACTGAGGAAATAATCTCGGCTGGCGCTCTAGCGCAAGAGAGAAAATTGATTTTCCAAGCCCATATGGACCGACACGTCTGCCGATCAGTTCATCCACTGGAATCCCGGCAACACGCAGGTAGTCCTCCCAGATCATCCCCGTCGCCAAACTGTAGTGGATTTTAAAGGATTTACCAAGATTCGTTCAAAAGGTTAAGTCTGATTTATTGTGAAACACAATACTTGCGCAAGGACTTCCTGCAAAACACAGCAAGGGTGGTTAAGTCAGAGAAGTGAAGTCAGTCACTTCTGGCTGTGGCTTATGTACAGTCCAAACAAAGGTACAGTGTTTCCAGGATGTGATTGGCTACTGCATTGTACATGAATGGCAGGCGTGGCCAAGAGTAAAGACATGTGACATGAGAAAACAAAGAAAACAAAAGGTCTGAATCAGGGCAGGAAGGACAAGGTGTGGCCTTTCTGACTTGGACAAAAGAGCGAGGCAGAGCTATGCAGAGTGTGTTTACAATTACAAAAAGGGGGGAGAGTTGGTGTTTTACATTAGACTGAAACTGGGGTTTTGCAGGGGACTTGGGGGGAGGTGATAAATTACAAAGACAAAGGCTTAAGGTGTTTGGATGTAAATTCCTGGACAACAGCCTGGTATGCATCCCTTCCATACTGTCCCTCATTGAACAGTGGCTGCGGTTACATGATGGCTTTTCATTCTGAATGAAAGTTTTTTACTGCGAGTTTACATGGGAAATAGTCATTCCGGATGAGGGTTTACACACTTTTAAAAGCATTTATTCGGGTCGGCGTAAGATTTGAGGCTGGGAAGGCTTCTGATCGGACATCTACGTGTTTACGAATATGTTTGTATTCATTCATGTTGTACTCTTGTTTAAGGGTTTTCCAGCGGTTGTGAACTTGTTTGGCGTCTCTGTCGTCTAACCCATCTTCTTTAATTTGTTCAGCAACCCTTTGATAAATCTCCGTGTTCTTAGGCCTATATTTTCGACCATCCACTCGTGTCATTATTTTTTAAATCTTCTAAAGTAGATAATAGAAATAAGGTTTCCGCTCGGGACCATCTCTTGCTCTTTGAGGCTGCCATGTAGGCTACGTAATCGCGCCAGAAGGGCAAGGAAACGAGTTTTCGCAGAAAGACCGGAATTAATTTTAATACGATTAAGGGTATACATGTACGAAAAATTCTTTCAATCGGATTGAGAATCGGACCACACCAGCCCCTTACATCGGATTAGATTTTCAATCGTATTGGCCATTTTCATTCCGATTTAGGTGTTTACATGATCACTTTTAATAGGATTGGGCTTTCATTCCGAATGAAAAGGGAATTAAACTGTCCATGTAAACACAGCCAGTGAAGGGCCAGGCGGGCAGCTCTGTTCTGAGTGAGTTGGATCTTGTTAAGCTCTTGTTTTGAGGCACTGGACCAGACTGCTGGACAGTAATCCAGGTGGAATAATACAAGGGATTGTATTACTTGTACCATTGTCTTTTCTGTTAAGAAGTAGGCACACCTTATGATGACTGAAATGCCTCTGCTCATTTTGGAAACCAGATAATTAATATGAGTTGACCATGAAAGTGTTTCATCAAGCTGACACCCAATAATTTAGACTCTCTAACCTGTTCTATAACTGTTCCTTGTAAGGATAGCCTTAGCTTCTGGTCTGTTCTTAAAGCATGCAATTTTAGAGTCTTAATTTTTGAGACTTCAACTTCAGCCTCCTTTGAGAAACCCAATCAGATACCAGCATCAACTCACTTTGAAGGATGTTAAGTGCCACCGTCTTGTCTGCTGATGCATACATGGTGGTATCATCAGCATACATGACCATAGATGCATTTTTAATACACATGGCAGATCGTTTGTAAATGTGCTGTATTGTAGAGGGCCTAGACAGCTCCCCTGTGGAATTCCACACTGTAGTGATTTAAGGTTCAAGTTCAAGTTCACTTTATTTGTTGTCCCCATAGGGCGATTTTGTTTACAGCACACGGAAATCATACATAATCACAGTTAAAAACAGCATAAAAGGAACAGATTGACAATGAGAGTGAATATCATTTACCGTGACAGGTAACAAACTCAACCATTAACTCATAAATAAAAGGAATAGAGGCTGGCCAGCAAGAATAAATAAGTGCTTGATGTACAGTGTAGATAGATAGACAGGGTGCTATTCCCTCTTCCTCTCAGCAGCATTCAAAGCTCTGATGGAGACAGGCACGAAGGAGTACTTATATCTATTTTTTTCGTCACGGGGGCCAGAAAGCGAGAGCTGGATGGAAGCAGTTTGTACACAGAGCTGAGAGGATGAAAAGTGTCCATGCAAATGGAATTGGCTTTCTTGAGCACCTGCAGTTCAAAAATCTGATCAAGGCCATTAAACTTTGCTCCGGCTATTCTTGAAGCCACCTCTACTATCCTCCCAAGGGAATTCTTATTCTTGACACAGAGGTTACTGTACCAACAAATAATAGAAAAGGAAATAATAGATTCAATAAAAGCGCAGTAGTACAATTTCATCAAAGTCCTATCGACCTGAAATCTGGCCAGCTTCCTTAGACAGTATAGGCATTGCTGACCTTTCTTACATAGCATTTCACAGCTTAGATCAAACTTCCGTTTGCTGTCAATTATGGTACCAAGATATTTGTAATTAGTCACCAGATGAACTGGCTGACCGAGGACAACACTACACTCAGGAATAGGAGATGGACGTCTGTAGTCGATGCAGATCTCCTTTGTCTTAGAAACATTGAGTTGAAAGGCTTCATTGCACCAGGACAGGAAGTCATCAAGAACTTGGCCATGAGCAACTTCATCATCGCCAAGCAAGCTGACGATGACGGAATCATCAGCATACTTGACGATGAATCTGTTGGCATGACGGCTAAAACAATCATTTGTGTATACGATGTAAAGAAAAGCAGATAGAACACAGCCCTGAGGTGAGCCTGTGGAGGACATTAGAAGGCTAGACAGTGTGTCAATGACTCTCACCTGTTGTGATCTATTTGTAAGAAAGTCAAGGATCCATCCCACAAGACATGCATTTAAACCAAATAAATGAACACATTTTTCAACCAGGACATGCGGCTGGATCATATTGAACGCTGATGAAAAATCAATGAAGAGCAGCCTAGCATGGTTCTTATTACCTTCTAAGTGCTTAAAGAGAAGGTTGAGCAAGGCAGCAGTTGCGTCCTGCACGCCTGTTGGCTCTGTATGCAAATTGAAAAGGGTCTAACAGGCTTTCAGTTTTTGCTATGAGCTCTGTTTTAACTAGCCTTTCAAATTGTTTCATAACCAGCGAGGTTAGGGCGACAGGCCGGAAATCGTTCAGAGAGTTAGGTCTGGTTGTCTTGACAACGGACACCACAATTGACTGTTTCCATAAAGATGGCACCTTCTGCTGGGCAAGGGACAAATTAAAAATGTAGATAAAATTGGGGGCTAGCTGCTCAGCACAGGCTTTTAGCATGCGACCACCAATTCTATCGGGGCCGGAGCTTTTCTTGGGTTTACTCCCTTTGAAACACCTGATTACATCCTGCATAGGGTTGCAAAGGGGTGGAAAATGTCCGGTAAATTTAGATCTAGATCTTGCAGCATGATCTTGGTTAAAACAACCTCATTTAAAATGATGAATGATGAATTTCAACCCTGTTTTGTGCCTTTCCTCCATGTCATGTGCAGTGCATTCTTCCATCACATGCACAGCTAATTCCTAGCATCCTGCACACTATGAGGGCTGCAGAATCCATTAAAGTTCTACTCACAAATAGATTAAGCAAAACAAAAATCTTTTAAATTAGAAATGTTTGCCTGCATGTCTGCTACAAAGCAAAATGTTTATATTTATGTATGTTTATGACATGGTAAATACAGTTGGTATAAATAACCCCAAAATTCCCAGTTAATTCCCATAAATTCCGATGGAAAGTTTCCAACATTGAATATTCCCGGAATTTAGCAACCCTAATTCTGCACATCAAAGAATGGATCAGTAGGAGGACTCAACAGGAGACTCTTCTTGATCTCAGCGTGTTTGCTACTAAAATCATGTGTATCAAATCTAACATAAAAATCGTTAAAACCATGTGCAAGCTCTGTCAGATTTATATCCATTGAGTTGAACTTTTTTCCTACCACACTCTTTGATCCTTGTCATCATCTTCATACTATCCCAGGCGGAGCCTAGGTTGTTCATTTGGAGCTGAGACTCAACTTTTTCGTTGTAGTTCTTTTTGCAGGACCTGATTTCCTTCTTGATTTCCTTTTGCAAGTAACACATCTCTAAACTATTACCTTCCTTGAAGGCTTTATTCTTTCTATACTGTACAAAAGCCTTTTAAGTGACTTGGAAACCCATGGCTTATTATTAGGATAGGCTTTAACAGTTTTCACAGTATACGTAGGACCCAACTGCTCACTACATCAGTCAGGTCATCAATGTCCTCTGAAGATTCCTTGAACATATCCCAGTCCGTAGCCTCAAGGCAACCCTACAGAGTGAGGCAGGCATTCTCGTTCCAGTCTTTCACACAAAAGTTCTGTACTTTACCTCGCTTCAGTACTGTGCGATATACAGGGATAAGCTGAATACAATTATGGTCAGACGAGCCCAAGGGCGGGAGTGGGATGGACTTATATGCATCCTTCACGTTGCCATAACATAGGTCTATCGTTTTGTTAAGTCTGGTAGAACATGTAACGTATTCATAGAAGTCTCCCAGGGTTTTTTTCAGAGAGCATGTATCAGCTTCTCGTCTGAATTTTCCTTTTCTGTGGGCCCGTTTGATCTGGACTGAGTCAGCCTCCATTTTCAGCGTGGTGGTTAACAGCTCACGCACCTTTTTTCTGTCTCAGTCCTTGATTCATCTGCATGATCGAGGCTATTCCATCAATTATGATGTTGTTCCTTCGACTTTGGTTCTCCAGATAATCCAGTTGCTCAAGAATGGCATCAGACTGGAGTGGAGTGAAGTTATTTCACCACTTTGTCTAAGTCCTTAAGAGCATTTTTATCCACAGCTTGTGCTGCTTTTATTTCATCAATGTCTTTCTGAGAGTATTTCAGACTACTGCACATGTCCTGGAACTCTCTCACAATTTCATGAATCCTTTTGTTGGTTGACTCAAGGATCATTTGTGTGAAGCCCCTAAAAGACACCTCCTCTCTTTTGAACACCTCCTCATAACGACTCTTTTGTTGATCCAGCATTTCTTTGAGAGTGTCCATAGTTTCAAGATCAGGTTCAGCTTCAGGCAAGTTCGTAGTATTCTTGAGAGATGTCATCATTCAATACCTTGTGGTACCGTAGCTTGGCTGGTAGCCTGGCCTGGTGATAGCTTGGCTGGTAGCTGGGCCTGGTGGTATTTTGCCTTGTAACTTGGCTGGTAGCCGAGCCTGGTGGTAGCTTGGCTGGAAGCCTTGCCTGGTGGTAGTTTGGCTGTAGCTTGGTGGTTGGATCTTGTGTTTGGTCCGGTTTCAGCTACTTAATACACTCTTAGTGATAAATCTCACATTATGTGCTATCATAATCGATTTAACCATCCACTGATTATGTTTTGGAGGACAAAATACTAAGGATTCTGAGGATTTTTGACGGATTCTCTCAAGGCTGATCTAGACAGCTCTGATCCCCTCGGTAGTCTCACTGTGTCATGTGTGGTTGAACACATTCAGCTATAGCTAGCTAGCTATAGCTCTAAATCACACAGTGCCCCTGTTGTCCTAAACATGTGTACCTCTCTATTGTCTTCCCTCTCTGTCTCTCTCTCTCTCTCACACACTCTGACAGGATTTAGGAGACATTCAGCGACTTCCCCTCACCTCCCCTTTGGCTAAATTCCCCTTCTTCTTCGGAACAGCCATCTTCGCCTTCGAAGGCATCGGAGTGGTAAGTCTCGCCCCACAACTGTCACCCAGAGATGGATTACAGACCGGGCTAATGTGGCCGACTACCAGAGGCCCCGGGCTTTTCGCGGCAGTTCGCGAAGCCCATCAACAATCTTTATTTTTTATTTTTTTTATGTGCATTCTATAGGGCCCTCTGACAACCAGGGCCCCTGGCTCTCTATAGAGCCCTCTGACTACTAGGACCCCCAGCCACACGGGTAGTTGAAGGTCCGGGGGCATATTCTAGTCAGAGTGCCTGAGATTGTGGCCCTGGTAGTATGAGGGTCCTGTAGAGGGCCAGGTGCCCCCAGAGGGCTTTATAGGAGGGCTGGGGGCCCTGGTAGTCATAGGGCCCTATAGGAGGGCCGGGGGTGTTGGTAGTCAGAGGGCTTTATAGGAGGGCAGGGGGCCCTGGTAGTCAGAGGACTCTAGTGCTCCTAGCCCTCCTAAAAAGCCCTCTGACCTCTCTCAGTTGTGCACAATGTCTCCAAGCTGTCTACAGCGTTGACGGGTCCAGCCCCAGACTGTCCACCATAGCAATAAAGTGTTCAGCTTAGAATGGATCAAACTTTGCCAATAGCTCTAGGATGCCCATAAAATTTCCATTGTGATGTGAACCCCGGTAGCTCATCATCCCCCCTGAAAGCAAGTCCTCTCTCCCCTAAAAATTGTATCACGGCCACAACTCTTCTTAAAACATCCCTCCATTAGTGCCTGTCTCCATCAATTTGTTTAACTTGCTTAGCCGGCCTGAGCTTAGTTGTTTGGTGATATGACAATATCAAGTTTGTAGGAGAACACCTGATTACCTTGTTACCATTATGTCAAGCCAAGAGGCAACGTTTATTCAGTATCTTGTTAGCAACCAAAAATATTGTAAAACAGTTAGCGCATCCTCCTTTTTCTCTTGGTGTTGTATAATAGGCAATTACAAGCAAATATTAATACTAAATATGCTGTAAATATATCATGTAAATCCTGCATGACACAATGTCTACAGGTGCTTTCTGGACACATAGGCTGCGTACTGTAGGTGATTTATGATTTATGTTTACTTGACACAAGCAGTAGATTTTCTTGCAGTCACAGGGCTGTTACCTTCTTGTGTTTTGTACCGATAGTGTTGTTACTTTAAAAAACGAAAGTAGTGCAATGATTTTGATGCTGTAGCATAAATCCTGGTGGGAAATAATAACAATAATAATTTTAAAGAAAAATGCTTTGACCGTAGCGGGGGGCTGTCGCGGGGAGGAGGGTTGGGCCCTCTACGGATGCCCAGCCCAGGGGCCCACACACCCCATAATCCGTCAATGATGTCACCGCATTTGTTTACTTCTTTTTTGTAGTCAACTTCTGTTGTAATTGGTTTAAGGTTAGTGTTAGATTTGTGGAAGACACAGAGAGCTCTGAACAGAGTAAAAGCAAATCTCTGTTGAAGGTTAAAAATGTTTACTCCTGCAAGCTTTTGCTAAACCAGCCCCTAGTTGGGCCTGATGATTCAATGACTGACTCTGTGAATGGAGATGTGGATGCTGCCCTGGAGATAAGGCAGTGTATACACATAGGTGTGTGTGTGTGTGTATGTGTATGTGTATGTGTATGTGTGTGTGTGTGTGTGTGTGTGTGTGTGTGCGCGTGTGCGCACGCGCGCACATATGTATGTGTGTGTGCCCGCCATAGGCGGGATGATGTATGGGCTGTGACCAGGGCATATTGACTGAGGGGCACAGGAGCACTCACTCACTGTATCCCAGTTATTTATCAGGGGCAGAGATGCACAGAGAGAGAGAAAGAAAGAGAGAGAGGGGAGAAAGAAGCGGTTATCATCACCCCACGCACGTCATGGGGACAACACCTGGGCATGCTGGATAAGAACATCTTCTCCCTGTCCCAGCACCCAGAGAGAACGAGTAATGAGAAAAGATAGGGATAGATGGTGTGAAAGCAAACTAAAAAGACAGGGAGCGTGAGAGAAAAATAGACCTAGTGAGAGAGATAGAGGGAGAAAGAGCAAGAGAATGAAAAGAGGGGGAGAGAGAGAGAGAGAGAGAGAATGAGAACAATAAAGAATGGAAGTAGTGAGGCCTTCTCGATACCAGCTAGACTCCCATTTCCCCTCTCCTCTGGGCTAGGTATTAGGTTTTTGTGGTTTGCTGCTCATTGCTCTACACCAGCAGCGTCTGGCCATCTTGTATCTTGGAGATCTGTTCTGTGAAGGGAGCCAATCTCATATAGAAGGTGTGTTGAAGTGCTTAGATAGGGATAGATAGCCTGAGAGAAAGCTAAAAATGAGAAGTAGTGATAGAAAAAATAGACATGGTGGGAGAACTAGAAAGAGAACCGAGAGAAAGAGTGATATAATTAACAACCGAGAAAGAGAGAGAAAGAGAAAGAAGGAAAGCAGCTATCAGCTAGACTCTCCCATTTAGCCTTTTCTCAGAGCTCTCTCCTCCTCCTCCTCCTCCTCCCTCTCCCTCTCCCTATCGGAGCGATCCACAGCCATATGGGTTCCCTCAGTCACTGTGACAGTATAATTATCCGGTGGGGATGCGATCGGCACACCAATCCCGTCGGAAAAGCACCGGGGAGGGCGCCCGACACGAGTTTCACTGGGCCAATTGGGAATCACGGATTTGCTGGCGCAGCTACCGACAACAGCTCCTTGCTTAAAGAGCATATTGCAGGTTGGAGACCCCAGTGAGTCAATTTGTAGGAAAATTATGTAGGAATTAGATTTTAGATGTTTACAGGTTCCAAAACAAAAACACTTAAAATCATTACACAAACACTGTTTATACTATTGATACTGTGCAGGCCAAATCTGTTTTGATATAGGCTACTTCCCTCTCAAGCGCTGGCGTTAATGACTGGAGCATATCCAGTTTTGTGTCATATGCCAATCTAACTGAAGACGTGGCCTTCAATTTTGCATGATTTATGATTGTTTTGGAGGCAAGATCCGATGATTTGTATGTGCCTGTATGGGGTAGGCCTATATCTCATCATTTTGAAAATGCCTAGGCCAACACAGTACTTAACGCACGCTAACGCAGCCCAAAAGAGAGGTTTAAAAACCTTGGAACCACATCTGGTTAATTTTATTCCCTCGTCAGACAACTTGGCTCACTGTTCAACGATTGCGAACGGCGAATAGGCTGCTTGCTGTTGATGTTTTGTGCTTACATAGAGAGCATAGGCCTGTTGTGGTATTTCACATGCCTCTGTAATATGATCTTTAGAAACGTCTTTAGACACGAAATAGCTTCCTCACTTGCTCCAGCACGCATACACACAGCGTGCTGGAGCAACGATTGCGCGCTGTGCGCATTAGTGCTGGAGCAAGTGAGGAAGCTATTTCGTTTCGAAAGACGTTTCTAAAGATCATGGCATGTGAAAACCACAACAGTTATGCTCTATGTAAGCACAACTAGCGATTCATCAAGACAGATTGATGAAAACAACCGTTTTGCGGCAGAAAATAGATTTTTAGAAACTGCATTCTCAGTGCCCCCACCACCGCCATTACATGGATATACTGGCTCGCGCTGGATTTTACATTTCTTCTACATGCCTCCGAACTACACCAAAGTGATCTTGGTGAGTCAAACGTCTTATAATATGTCGTAAATAAGGTCCAGGTTGTCAAAAATGAGCATTGTCCTTTAAAGTTTTTTTTGCTGTCCAGCCAAATCTATTGTAGGCAGGATATTGAAAATTTGGCAATTATTTTTTTTTCTATGAAGTAATTTATCTACATAAAAATAATTAGTTCAAACTTGACCTTTGACCCTTATTTGGAAGTTACTGTACTCTGCCTTTGCATTGCCTGCAAATAATACGGAGTCATGCCAAGGCAAAAGGCAGTAACTTCCATTTGATCAATCAATTGGTTGATGATCACTATACAAAATCAGTATATGATAATAATGATACCATCTGCATACAATCTACTGATCATGGCACAATTAGGCTTGATGTAATATAAACATACGTATAATATAATGTAAATGAGTATGAATTCATGTGTATTTGAAGGCATTACAAACTCGCACATCATTAGGTCATATTTATTATATTATGACAGGGGTGCCCACACTGTCGTGGAGATCTAGTCACTGGATGAATTATAATTATTATATATATATATATATATATATATATATATATATATGTTACGGTCAATGTGAGAAAACGGGGAATGTGAGCTTTTCCCGGTTATTGCGCACATTCCCCGACCTCGCGGGGAATGTAGGAGAAACATGTGCGTTTCTCACATCTCCCGGGAAATGTTTACAATTCCCGACCTTGCGGTAAAGTCCAGCCGTATGCAAAACCTCTGCGCAGCCGGGTGGTGGGAGAGGGCTCGTGCGCTTAGAACGAGAGGCGCTTGACATTTTGCCCATGGTTTTCGAATACATAGCATCAATTGCATTAATGGAAACATTAAATTGGGTCTAATTATACATGTGTTGAAAGTTAAGATAATTAGCCTACAAGCCGCGAGGCTACGCAACACAATAAGCAAAACAATCTCACTGTTTCACTTGTCCCACTCATCTGTTTCACTCGCCCCGCACGGCAGGGACAAGAGAACCAATGCACATCTTCTGTTCTCGGCCGTCTTGAATTGAACTGTTACACCACAGAACGAAACTTACAACTAATAGGTTAGTAAAGGACATGGACAAGTTGTTGTTGTAATCTCCATCTTTATTAATTTCTGTGTAAATCTGATCAAACCAAAAAGTGTTTCATTCGTCCCGGTCCTCCCCTACAGTTAATAACAGTCTGTGGTCTACCTTGAACAGTAATATAGCCTATGCTGCACACAGTGTAAGTAGTATTAGGAGGATACACTGGTGATCAAGTTAACAAACGCAAAAGGAACATTGCAACAACAGGAAGGTGGGAACCTCCAAAGGAACCCTACACGTTAGCTAGCCGAAAGACAGACGAAAAGAGAATTTCTCACAGGTGTGTGCCAGTAACGTTAGCCCAACTACCGTGGGTGCCTCTTATGGTGCACGCCCTTTGAGGCGTCACATAAGCCCTCTCCCACCACCCGGCTGCGCAGAAGTTTTGCATACGGTTGCGCTTTCCTAGATTTACCGCAAGGTCGGGAATTGTAAGCATTTCCCGGTTAATGTGCACAATCTCCGACCGTACGGGAGATGTGAGAAATACTAACCAATTTCTCACATCTCCCGCAAGGTCGGGGAATGTGCACATTACCCGGGAGATGTGAGAAACGCACATGTTTCTCCTACATTCCCCGACCTCGCGGTGCAATAACCGGGAATAGCTCACATTCCCAGTTTTCTCACATTGACCGTAACATATATATATATATATATATATATATAATTATTTAACCTGCTGTAAAGGTGGTTAAATACCTTGTGGAAACCATTCCAGAGAATGGCTGTGACCACAGCATTATGAAGATCGAAAGAAAAAAAGAGATATCAATTCATAGCGAACGCGATTGGATGTTGTTGTTTTTTTGACATCACAAACATCAACATCCATTCGGTCAACAAACACACGTTCTTACATGTGGAGGATAACTTTTTGCAAACAATGTTAGACAATGTTGAATGCAAGGATTACAACCAACGAAAGGATAGTGGACTCAGACTCGCGTTTGGATTAATGTCAGTAGGATAACCTGTCAGCCTGTCAAGAAAGAATAATGGATTTAACGTTTTGAATGCACCGTAGGCTACTCAAAACAGCTGTGGATATAATTTGTCGGCGTTAGCAATATATTTGATCAGGTTAAAGAAAAGGTAGGCAATGTTTATTTTTACTTAGGCCTAATTGTGAATCATTTGTGCTGAACATGCATATTGCGTGCGTGCGTGTGTATGATTAGGCTAGGAGATGTCTCACTCGCACTCGCGCCTGTCCTAGAAAGTTTCTCACACTGTTGGGCTATCACAGTCCGCCAAGTTTGTTTCGCTGTCGAGCTGACAAAAAATTCAAATTCAAATTCAAAAAAATAATTAATTGCTTATGATTTACGATCACTTACTTACATTGCTTCTTTCCAATGCTTTGTTTGCATTGTTCTGATCGCATATGGGAGCAGTGTTGTTTCTCAAGTTATAGCTAAGGTGTGTGTCAGAAATGCTTCGGTGACAGATATTATACAAATATAGAACCGTAACATGAGCGCAGTAAACAGTAGGCTAACTCCACGTTGATGCACAGCAAAACCAAGGCAGAGTAGCCTACCGTATCTCAAATCGAACGTTCAAGAGTGCCAAGAAGCCATGGCAAAGAACCGTAACTGAAGTTACGTTCTTCTGCCTTGGCTTCTGTAGCGCTTTTGGAAGTTAAGGTAAAGTGAATCCACTATTTTCTTGAAAAAACAACACAATTGACTCAAGATACTTGAAAAACTAATTTTCGACAAAAAATAAGTTACGGTCTTTTGGCTTTGTAGGGCAGTATAGCTCAAACTCATAAATCATAACAATTTGTTGTTAGGCTTGCGTTATGTGTGCATTACGCTGTTAGCTTATGTGAAGACAGCATTACGCCGGCTAACTATCTTTCAGATGAAACACATTAGGATAGCTGTGTGAATGGTTTACCACAACAAAAATGTCAGGATATATTTGCCTTTTCTAGTTAATGTAAGTTTGCTGCAGTACAGTATGTGCTATGGCAGATAGCTTATTCTGGATTCAGCAGTTCGCCATGTCCATAGACGTCCATGGCTGCGACAGCCTGCAGGGTCGGGGACTCCCCTATGCTTTATCATCGCTGAAATATGAAAACATATGTAAAAATGTATTAATTAATTAATTAAATAGATTTTTGGCGTGCAGCTTAGAAAGACACATTTTTTCACCATATTTCTGCCCTTGGTGTCTGTAAAGATGGATTTTTTTCAGATTTTATTTTTTAAGTTTGCCTAATCATGAGACCAAAAATTTAAATTCATATGCAATATGCTCTTTAACGTGGGGCCGTCCAACCTTCCCTTACAGGAAGGTCCTATCATTTAGCAGAGGTTCTGCAACCAATAGCCTATGCATAGATTATTTTAGACCAGTTCACTTTATGCATGGCTGTTCATAGTGTCTAGTATATGTGTCCACTTCCACTTTTATCATTTGTTGACAAGCTCATTTGATATTTATTGATGTTTTATGACTAATGAAGACAGTATTTCTTACATTTGAAAATAGTCAATAACAGTGATGTTTACATTAATGAGTATATAATGCATATTTCTAATCCAGCCATATACTATTCGTCTACAGTATATGGCCACCTAATCAGCAACATCTTTCCACTGTAACATTACATACAGTTGTGCTCAAAAGTTTACATTCACTTGTAAAGAACATGTATGTCATGGCAGTCTTGAGTTTCCAATAATTTCTACAACTCTTATTTTTCTGTTATAGAGTGATTGGGGCACATACTACTTTGTCAAAAAAAACAAAACAAACATGATTCAAAAGAGTGTGGCTTGAAAGTGGTTAGAGATAGAGACTCACTGTAAATGAGAGAAATGTTGAGAATGACCCAAAGTTTATGTTGGGTCTAAATCTATCCAACTAATTTGCATATTATGATGTCATAGGGTTGGGGCCATCTTGAATTATGCAATTTTTTTAGGAAATATGGGATATTTTTTAATCAATGTGAACTTATTTCAACATATTTCCCCACCTCTGTCCATTTGTTTTGTTATCCAAATATCAAATGAACAGGAAAACAGTAAATGGTAAGCCAACAGTAGTAAACAAACTAATTACTATGCCACATACAGTAGTAGCATCACTCACGTAAACAGAAGGCGTCTCTTAGCCGCAGAGGCCTGTGTACCTATCTATCCAGTGTACCTATCTATCCAGGTGACACTGTTTATAGTTTTTTTTATAGAGTGTGGTACCTCTCATTGCAAGGCACAGCACACAGAGCCACCCCACACTGACTGCACCTGTATCTTGTCTGACAACGGCTTTTAGGGCGGGTGCGATCAGAGCACACTGCACAATCTGGGCGATCGTCAGTATTGCGCAGCCAATGGCGTCCTGTAAGCCTCAGTGGCATTTCCCCCCCCTCTGCTGAAAGCCTTCCCTGTTTTTTGCCTTCTCTCTTTGAGAAGCCCTCAAGCAAAGTGGTGATGACATCCTGCACAAAGACCTTCAGTGGCTTGTGTAGAGCGACAGTAGATGATGTGGGCATTGACCATACATATGCTCAGAATGGCATTGAATATACAGCTATACCACTTCCTCGAGTGGTGGGGAAAGAGATGGAGTGGTGGGGTTTTCATCCTCTGATCTGCTGTGTCTACTTCCTCGATGAATGAGTTGTATCTATCCACACACAGAGGTCTGTTGATGTCACGAAAACCACTCTGTGTGTTCGAATTCGTTTCCGAACTTTGCTCAAGGGCAACACTGTCTTCATCAGGTCTCTTGGCATACCTCGCCTTTTGCTATTTACCGTCCCACACAAACCAGTGTCATTATTGGCCAGCTCCTCTGCTATGCCCGGTGACGTATAGTAGCTGTCCATGTACACCTCGTGCCCTTTCCCTGTGTGTTGGGCCATCAGCTGACGAACGATGAGATGTGTGGCACCTAATTCAGCAACAGCATCATCCACATTCTGGCCAGTGTACATGGACCACTGCAGAACATAGCCTGAGTTGGCCTCATTCAACACAAATGCTTTGTAACCATATTTGTCTGGCTTGTTGGGATTACATTGTCTCAAGGTGGACCTTCCCTTGAAAGCTATTGTCATCTCATCCAGTGAGAGTTCTTTGTGTGGACCATAGACCTCTGAAAAACGTGGAATGATCATATTGATTATTGGCCGCACCTTGAATAGTCTGTCATGGCCCTGCTGTCCCCTCTCAACATACTCATCACTGTTTACAAAATGCAGAAGTGACAGGATGATTTCAAATCTGTTCCTAGACATCACTTTGCCAAATCCAGGTGTAGAAGTTGGCCAAAATTGTGCCCAGTAATCCTCAATCTCTGATTTCTCTACCAGCCCCATGGACAAATGCAGTGACATGAAGGCTTTCATTTCGGGGACAGTCACATCATACCACTCATGAAATCTAGAATGTTCCTTCAGTTGATGAGAGCCTAAAAACTGATGGGCATATCGATTTGTTACTGCCGTTATAAGATCCCAGGATTTCCTCAGTGAGAAAGAGGGGCAGAAAGTCAAAGGGCTCGGAATCATTGTTGATCTCTTTGCAACCACGATAGTCTATGGCAGGGGTGGCCAACCAGTCAGAGACTAAGAGCCACAAAAATTACACTGGTACCACCCAGAGCCACACCATATATACCAGCGTTCCTCAACCTTTTTTTCAGTCACCGCACCCTTCATAAGTACTTAAAATCCCAAGGCACCCCAGTCTAAAATAAGAAAAACATTATTGTCCATTAAATATACATTTAAAGTTAATTTATTTAAAATTAATACATACAACAAGATATTTTCTGACAATATATTTTGGACTGGGCTGGGTTAGGCTGGACTGGACTGGGCTGGGTTAGGCTGGGCTGGACTGGGTTAGGCTGGACTGGGTTAGGCTGGGTTAGGCTGAACTGGGCTGGGTTAGGCTGGGCTGGACTGGGCTGGGTTAGGCTGAAAATATATATATGAGGACGAAAATGTCCTGTGTTCGTCTTCATATTTTCTTTTAGCTGCGCATTTCTTTCCAGCCATTCTTTGGTTGTGTTCAGTAGCCTAGGCTACGTTAGCTTTTGTCGTCACGCAAAGCAAATTATGTTGTTTACAATAGGTGCGTTCACATGACAAATACTTTTCAATCTGGTAGATTTCAAGAGTACATGGGATACAAAGTAAACTGGTTGGATGTTTACATGCGGCAACGAAACAAATTTTTCGAACGCGCACGCAGCCGTGACTGATTGCGTTACGATGGTTACAAACAGCTGACTACGGAACTGTCGAGCATGCCTTGATTAGTCAAGTCTGGAACATGCGCAAAATGAACGCAGAACGCAGCATCAATCCGTTTCAAGGTAGTATACATGACGGACAAACGGTTTCAAAAAGGTTTAAACTACCTCCTTGAAAGCGATTGGAATTTCATCGGGTTGGGGCATTTCAGTCGGATCGAGGTGTTTATATGACATATTTTCAATCGGTTTGGTCTTCCAAACCTATTTGAAACCGATTCAAACTGTCCATGTAAACGCACCTAATAATTTTGTTACCAAGGTGATTTGCTACCTATATGATTGGTTTGAAGTGGTTCTCACGCGACTTCCTCACCAGCGAAACGAATCATGATTTTATGACAAATCGGCAATAAACTAAAATGGGAGGGAAGAAATGCACAGCGAAACTAGAGAGAGAGAGAAACGTTCTTATGGAATTAATTTATTTATTTTTTAATGAAAGGATGGAAGAGCCGCAAGCCAACTTTTTTGGGGGGATGGATGGAGGAGCCGCACATTGACGGGCAAAGAGCCGCATGCGGCTCGCGAGCCGCGGGTTGGCTACCCCTGGTCTATGGGCTCATAGAATGGCTTTATCCATTCCTCATGTACCTCCTCATTTCTCAAAAAGACCCAGCCAGCATCACCATTTCCAACCCTGTCCCCCCTGTTGCCTCTACCATGTCCACCACCTCTCCTACGCACACTACGGCCACGTCTACCCCTGCCCCCCCCTCTTCTAGAATCATCCTCACTACTTTCCACCTTACTGTCCACCCTGTCATTTCGTCGTCCACCACCTCTCCTACGCACACTACGGCCACATGTACCCATGCCCCGCTTCGTCTATTCATCAAAATGGAATCATCACTACTGTCCACCCTGTCACTTATTTCCCTCTCCCTGCCTCCACGTCCTCCAGCTCTTCTATGGACACTGCGACCACGACCAGCCCAGCCAACTCCCCTCCTGTTGGGCGAAGTGTGAGCAGCACGGTAGAATGAATGCACACTGCTAGTCCCAGCACCATTCTCATCACCTCTGCTATGGCTAATATCCATGCTAGCCTCCATGCTAGCCCTAGCTACGCAAAGGGTAGCTTTGGGTAGCTGCGCCATTCCTATGCGAGGTATCATCGTGACTGTAATCACTAGTCGACGAAGGCAAAAGGTACATTTTCCCCTTCAGAATCAGGATCTGCAAATATCATCTCCAAAACCTGCTCACAATTTAACCTTCTGGCAGCCATTTGGCGTTTTTCCAACTCAATAATCGGACAATTCTGCTGACTTGCTCTCTCAATTGCTCTGCTCCGCTGAATCCAAAACTGAATGAACCGTCATCGTGTGTATTTATAGTAAACGGGAGAGAGAAGCAGGGTACAAGGACAAAAACATATCTATAAATATTATACTGTGTTAACTGTAACTGTACAAAATCATTGTTGTGATTGGTCATAAATTGCGCACGCGTGATTCATTTGCAGGCTGCTCTTGCTCAGAGCGGTCATGGGCCCTTTCTCAATATGCGTTCTTGTCCGTACTTGCGTCATTGTGAAACGTCATCAGTCGGAGCCCAAGTACTGTTCCAATTCAAAAGTACGCAAGTCCCAAGTCCGCATCAAATGCCAGGATGTGTTCTTGCCCCGCACATTTTATCGAGGATGCATTGGAGCAGACTTGTGTGGACTTGAGACAGCCAGATATCCCAGAAATCTTTTTGCATCAAGAGAACGGTTGTTAGGCATTTTCAATGGTGTTGCCCTATCTAAATAATCTATCTAAACTAGTAGAAACAGACATTATTTGGATAAAATGGCCACATACCTCAGTTGTGGTAATTATCCGCATGAAAAGCGATGAAAATATAAAGAAATTTACTTTAAAACAGTTTAAAACGCTTTTCAAAATCCTAGCAATGGCGGCTGCCGGTGTCCACACAAAACAAGCCGAGAATGTGACGTCAACAAGGATGCTGCTGTTCCAATTGCAGAATGACTGAACTTGCGTCCTCCCGTCCTTGGAAGTTCATACTCTGATGCAAACATCCCAAGTCCGGACTAGCAAGGACGCA
Organism: Borostomias antarcticus; assembly: GCF_949987555.1. Classification (NCBI taxonomy): domain Eukaryota; kingdom Metazoa; phylum Chordata; class Actinopteri; order Stomiiformes; family Stomiidae; genus Borostomias; species Borostomias antarcticus. Next base: position 50,100,389 of record NC_140234.1, on the reverse strand, counting down.
AGTCCGAACTTCGCATACTTGGAATTGAGAAACAGCCACAGTGTCTGAGCTGGAAATATGACGCTACTATCTAGTCAGACTGGCCGAGTGAGTGCTCTGTGTCATGGAGAGGAGGACGAGACTTACCCTCAGCTCTGGTGAAGTCGGTTGTAACGTGAACCACGGAATGCACAGGGCTTTGTCATCTCAATCATTCCCAAATGACCAGGAAAAGTCGCTAGATTTGTCGAGATTATTTTACTGTACGTGGGATGTGTTATTTCTACAAACACGACGCAAAAACTCAACTTTAGACGGTATCTTGCAATCGAACTCTCAGCTATGGCCTGTCATTTTCGAGTAGTTGTATATCCACAGGGATAGACGGAATATTGCACCAGGCAAAGCACTTTGTGGTTGGACGTAAATACAGAAGTCGGCCACAGACATGGATAAACCGAAGCTTGACAGCACAATTTGTCTATTTTTACAGGTAAAATAAACGCTTCTCTGTAGGTCAAACTATTTCTAAATTATGCCGTCCTAAAGAATATATGGTATTTAATAGCGGTGGCACGCCCCGTGTATATAAGAGGGAACTCAAATATATTGCATTGGAAGATGGTGTCATACTGAATCAAGACCAAAGTTATACATGTCTGCCATTTAGTGGGGGCGGGAAAATCGAGGTTTCAGAGTGTAAATATCACTAAATGGCTGTTTAACTCAGGCACAGCTGTGACTTTGGCGACAAGAGGGTTAACCACTCAGTCACCGGGCAGTATGGTAAATTAAGCAGAAGACCGAAGATAAGGCGAATTAAGAAAATAATGCACAGCCAAGTAAAAAAAATGTGTATCCTCCTAGTGATTCGGATCGGCTTCAACATTTAATGGGTTCTAAGTTGGCCCATGCTACACCCCTCGACCAGCGGAGGCAATCTCCCAAAAATATGTGTCTGTGATTTTACAATGCAAATATGTGGCCCAAAACTGCTGTCACTGGTATCTCAGACCATTGAGTTTGCTCAATGCTCAACACCAGCAGCATACGGCTCCTTGTCTGTCGGAGATCTATTTTGTGAAAAGAGCCGGTCTCCAAGAGAGAGAGAGAATGAATGAGTGAATATTTTACACTTTAACATTTTCTGTATTAAGAGATCATGTCTGCTGAGTGATCCCTTATTGGGAGATCCACATTTACACCATCCTGGTATAGATCCACAATACTTAAGGTTGAGATTTTCACACTTGCGAGTGTGGAAGATAGCTACCTGCTGACTTCCTTGCACAATCATGAAGCACAATATTTCAGCAACGGTTTAAAGTGTGGCTTCACTTTATGAAACACAATTAACATGCCAATTGTGGCAAACTCATAACTGGTAAGTATGCTACTGTATAAGGGTGCCTCTTGTCTGAAACAAGGATATGTGTGTGCGTGTGTATGTGGGTGTGTATGTGTGTGTGCATGTACACTATGTATGTTTGTTGGGGGTGATCTCTGGAGCTGCCTTTATTTAAATGCAATTATCGTGTTAGCAGCTCCACTATCCCAGGTGCCTAGCCTGAGAGGAAGCTATGCTCGGCAGTGGACTCAGTCCACCTTAAGGTTTCTTCTCTGAGTCCACCGAGGTCCAAGGCTAAGACTTGGAAAGTCTGGAACTTTGGCCCACATGTACATGTAGATGCAGATGTATGTGTTGTGAGGAGAAGTGTACACACACACACACACACATGCTTACACACGGGCATACAAACATACTACTGTAGTTTGTACTGTATGCAAAGCAAGCACTACTGAATATCCAGTCTACACCTCTTGATCACTATGTAATACCATTTTAATGGGCACATACTGTACACAGAACTGACATGCATGACGTGTATTTTACATAATGCATGCACACATACACATGCATCAGCAATCATGCTACTCTCTATCATATTGCTTGTCTTCATCCTAAATTATGCACCCCTATTTGCCTATAACACCTGTGTGTGCGTGTGCGTGTGTGCGTGTGTGTGCGTGCGTGCGTGCGTGCGCGTGCGCGCGTACGTATGCATGCCAATTGTGCTTGCAACTTAGTCCCGCCTCTGGAAGGTGTGCCTCTGGAAGGGAAGAGCCTGATAGGCCTCAGACACGAGCTTCTGCACGAGTGCCTGGTGACTGTGCTCTCTGCTGAGCACCCCCATCAACCCCCCTGCCAAACAGAGTGATGAATGAACACATCCACTGTCTCATTACTCAGACAGGAAGATAGGCGAGGCAGGACCCGACAGGACAGGGCTGTTGTAGTAGGCATCTTTGAATGATGGCACCAGTAACGGGAGAGCCTCTCCCAGTTTGCAGTCTAAACCTGGGGTGCGTGGCCTGGTTTTGGTTCTCCTGGGTTTGGAGTAGTGCTGCTACTCAAACAGAGAGTCGACTTTAGATGATGCTGACATTTTGATATTGGCTAATAAGGTTTCATTGGTGGCTAATTCCTGTTGATTTTTAACCTTTATTTTCCATTTGGTATATTGAATTTGGAGCTTTGAGTGTTTTTCAAACTAAGCAGAGCAATAGTGTGAAATTGGCAACCACTTTCTCTGTTGACATGCGATAAGAAATAATCTTCAACATGATTGATTCGGTACTATTCACCCACCAGTTGATTGGGTATAATCCTGGGCAGATTATTTTATTGGCTGACGGCTAGTGGCACTTCCCCATTCCTCACAACCCAGCCATCTCACTCCCTTAGTCGGCTCACTTATTAAATTGCCATCAATTAACCTTTAATTGAGGAAAAATGACTTGCATCGATTAGGCAAGGAAAATTACGGTGATGACTGCGGGGCAGGGTGGTGGTGCTTTGGAGTTATTTCATGTTACTACTTCATTTTTCAAAGCACAGGTGGGGGCTGGCGAGTGGCGGTGAACAGATGAGAGTACTCTGGACATCTCGAGAATTAACATTGAAATGAGCATGCATGTGTATTGATAAAATGTGTTTTTTGATGTGTAATAATTAGAATTTGGTCATCTGTAACTTGATTCCTAGGGCGTCTGACTGTGGCTCAACTTGCTCCCACCTGTTTCTTGTTTTTTCCTCATCCTCTGTCTCCCTTCCTCCACCTCTTTTGTCTTTGAAGTGCTGTTTTTACTCATTAGCCATCAACTTCTCTCTGTCTACACTTCAACTTCCCTCTGCCATCATGTCTCTCTTCGCCTCCATACCCCCTTCACCCCGGGCCATTCTCTCTCTCTCTCTCTCTCTCTCTCTCTCTCTCTCTCTCATTCTCTCTCTCTCTCTCTCTCTCATCCATCTCTCTTTCTCCATTCTCCTGCAGTTCTCCCAGTGTTCGGCTTGACACATGCCTCCAGGCCATCACTCGCTGTTACCAGCTTGTTAAAGGAGTGCCGAGGGGTATTCAATTTTGTCTTAACATTTGATCATTTTTAATGGCCGCTCGAGGAACTAGAAGTCTACCAATTTCATTCCACAAACGTTATTCTAACATATGATGAGACAAGCATCCGGTTTGACAGACTTTTTTTCTAATGTTTTCATTTTGGCTGACCACAACAAAATAATTGGGTTGTTTCACTTCATACTTTGTGTGTTAGCAGGCCCATCAGAGACTCAAATGTACATTCAAAAACCATGAAAAAGTTATTTTTGCAAACGTGGATCCCTTTAACACCAACTACTTGTTGCGCTGTTTGCCAAAATGTGAACTTGGCGTCTGCTCAGCCGACCCCCTGACGTCTCCGCCCCACCACACTCCCACGTAATGAGGCGTGAGGCAGCATGAGTCCCTGGCATGGTGGCTCTTCACCGGGTCTCAGTCCACTGGAGTCCTGGCTGTGTCTGTGCTAGAGCTTTGTGCCACTTGCTGGCACTGTGGGAGACTTGGGATGGCGTGTGAGTGAGTGCCAGACGGATTGTGGCTGCGAGGCTGGTTAGCCTAGCTAGCTGCGTTATGTTATTTCATAGCAGGCAGGCAGATGATATCTTGCTCTAGTAGTCTTTATGACAGTCTTGTTTGTCTGCATCTGCTTGTCTCTTTCGGGGGAAACAGTTCAACAAACTCATCTGGAAAATTGAGAGTAGAAATTCTCAGTAACACTTTCTATGAAGTCAAATCAAATCAAACTTTATTTGTATAGCACATTTCATACACAGAGGCAACACAATGCGCTTTACATAGAGCAATGGGAGGGTGGGCATACTGTAGGTCCCACCCCTACATATTCCAGAGCGAAGCAAAAAAAAGTTTCACCCAGGGGCCAGAAAAGTGATCTGTAAAAATTGTTCCCTGACCTCTCTCAACGAGATGATCGAGCAAGCTCCTGGAAAATGTTTGTCTATTGGCTAATAACATATACAGAGCAGTAAACATGGGCTAGATACAGTACTTCATAAGAGAGACATGACTAACAGGAGAGTGCACAAATAGTTACAGAGAAGTTGCCTACATGGTAGGCCATTATGTGTTAGCTATCCCTGTAGTATCTACTATGATATTAAAGTGAATCATATACCAAAGCACAGTAAGTACTTAGCAGAGCAGGCTCATAGAGAATGCCGCAAAGCAGAGGTGGGGAAACAAAGCAGGGAGCCAAAGGTAAACCAGGCCAGGTCTAGCCTGGCTTATGTGCATGACTCGCTTGTTTCTGTTCAGGACTGGTAGGACGGAGGTATTGATGCCATTGAAATAGCTGTGAATTGAAATTACATGAAATAATGTCTGATAAATTAAGATGGGTCATGTTGCCTGGACACATCAGTTCCAATGCTTCCAATGCTACTCCAGCACAATTAGAGCAGGATAGGCAGTTAGCTCACGAGCTCACAACAACTAGCAGCAGCTTCCATAACAGAAGCGTCATGCCTATAGAACTTGAGGGGGCACATGCTCCCTCAGAATATCTTTTTTTTCTTCTTTTTTTTATTAAATTTCTGTTGTTTGTTTACCATTACATTTTACAATGCGGAGCTATGGTTATTTTCTCTACTGAGCTGAATGTATTATTTTAATTATGTCGTAGACCACCTCGAAAAGCCACCATAACCTCTTTCAAAAAGCAAAACACCCTCTTTCCCGGTGGATCTGGTTTCTTCCAAATTAACACTTGACCTGGAAGCCCCACACTCGCCTCGTCTCAGATAAACATGTTTTCATGGTCTGCTTGCATACATTTAGATTAAGGTTGTCCTTAACTGATGAACAGGTCCTCCAAATATTAGGCTATTCAGTATGTCAGATTTAATATACTTCCTACTTCAGTATACAGTATATCATTCGGACCAATGTAAGTGAGTAAAAAAAGTAGATTTGTTTTCCCTTACTTTTATTTTGAAAGTCCTTGAAAGAACGCTACCGGTAAGTTTAATTTCACACCGCTTGAGTGGCAACTGGTAGTGTGCTGTGTCCTGATTTTAAACTGCAAAAATGCACAAAAAACATTAAAATTTTGCTGCGCGCGTGCTTCGCCATCTCATGCCCCCTCGGTTTTTGGGGTTGCATGACGCCCCTGACATTAATGGTAGCGGTCAGTGGCTAAAGCAGTTACATTGATGATTCCTGTAACGTTAGCTATTTTGCTGCAGTTGGTTCAACTTTTGTTTCTGGACAAAGGTAAGGGATAAAGTCAGATAACACAAGGCCATCAGACCTACAGTAGTCCCCGATGGATGAGCTAGTGGACCTCCGGTGGAATATAACACAAGGCTAGCGGACCAACAGTGGGTCCCCGATGGATGAGCTGGCAGACCTCCAGACGAATCCGTTGGCAGGTTCCTGGGCATTTGCACATTGAATGGCAAGCAGACCTCTGGCGGATTATTAGCGTCAGGGACTGCGGTCCACTAGTAATCCAAAATGCTCCCGCTATTGCTCCACCACCATTCCACCGGTAGTTTGTCTATATCCTAGACCCATTGGCCCTAGGCTTATGGATTTATATTGCTAAATTAACTTACCCTGAATTTTTTTTGGGTAACCCTTCCTTTCATAGTCCCCCAATTACTAAACATTTACCTGGTAAATACATGCAAAGTATAGCCTAATATATAATGCAGAATTACATCTAGACACCTATACTGTAGTTATAATTTAAAAACAGGAGTATTTCAAATGTTCAATTACTGTGCATAAATTCAATAACTGACAGCACCACCATGTAACCACATTTTACATAACTTCTATAACATCCAGTGACAAACACAAATGACAAATCACAATGCTCATATTTATTAAAATGCTTTGAATTATATTAATTTTAACTTGATCCACTCAGGAATCTGGGAGTGGGACCGAGAACAGGAGGAGCAGAAAACAAAGTTGCATACACAGAGAAACATAACAGGAAGCCTAAGTCTAGTATATCAATGGGACTTGTAATTGGTCACTTAATTGGTCACCCAGTTTCTGCAATCAGTTTGACACAGTTAATTCATCTGCAAAACAGACTGTACTGCACATTTCCTTAAAAAAAAAAAACTTGTTCCCATGGGATCTCTCCTTTCCATCTGAAAAAAGGGGGCAGAGAGGAGAGGAAGAAAGGTTGTGGCTAAAGTTAGGAATCAAACAAGTTCGTCCTCAACCGGGGATCAAACCCCTGATCTCCCATATGGGAGTTGGATGCTTAATCCACTACACTACAGAGGAACCTGAAAGTGTTCTTTTTTATACAATACAAAGAGTTTTGTATTGTATAAAAAAATATATAAAAACAGTTTTATTGTTATAGTTGCACCCTCAAGCAAATTTTCAATGTGATACTTTCTGAAATATAATTTCTGTGTATTTCTGTACACACTCACACTGAAAATGTGCCGTTGTTTTCTTGTGTGGAACAGGTTCTTCCCCTGGAGAACCAGATGAAGGATCCGAAGCAGTTCCCCGTGGCTCTCAACATCGGGATGGGATTTGTGACTGTCCTCTACGTTGTCTTGGCAACGCTGGGCTACCTCCATTTTGGCGCTGAGATCAAAGCGAGCATTACCCTGAATCTCCCTCACAACGAATGGTCAGTTAAGTCATGGTTACACAGTATGAGTTACAGCAGAGGTCATCAACTACATTTGTCCAAGGGCCAGATTTTTTCTCAGCAGACACTGTGGGGGCCAGACTTTCAAATCATTAAAAACAATAATTGTTTAATATTTTCACTTTCTTGTGAAAGTAACTATTACTAATTAAAGATTTTCAGTATGTCAAATCATTAAAAACAATAATTGTTTAATATTTTCACTTTCTTTTGAAAGTAACTTAACTAATTACTAATTTTCAGTGCGCCCAACACTGGTGTGAACAAACTCCTAAGACCTATACTGCATCCGGCCGCCAGGGGGCCACCAATGGCTTCACCATTCTAATTTATGGAAGGGGGTCACTGGAGGACTTTCAAAAAAACTTTCAAACAAAGTATTCAGAATGACACTCTTTGACACACTATTCAAAGAAATATTCAGAATGACACTCTTTTTCAGGCTGCAAACTCATATTAATATCTTTTCTCCTCTTTCAGCTATTGAACTCAATAAAACTATGAGTTATGATGAGTGGTCTAATCTATTTTTGAGTGTAGTAATAGCAGTACTTATAACAAACACCTACTGCTTTTCACTGCTACTGCTTCTAACCTCAACTTCCATACAACACCTCCACAGCTACTGCTCGGCCTGGGGCTATAGACACATGGTCTCCATTGAGGGGTGCATGGGGATGGCCTGGCAATCACTGACCTGCCCCCCACAACCTCTGACCTGAGGTTGTGGAATATTAACATGTTAGATTACTCGTTACTGAAAAAAGTAGTCAGATTAGAGTAACGCGTTACTAAGTAACACGTTACCGGCATCACTGATTACCCTCCCCTGGAATCTAATTAAAAAACAGTAACCCTCCCTTGGACTAAATTTAAAAAGCATGTTTTCCTCCAGTTACCCCCTCCCATAAATTTGGAACGGCCCCTTAGTTGGCATTGGTAAGCCATAAACTAGCAAACATGTCACTCTCAAAGAGCCTGAAGAGGAAAGTTGACGTGGATCGTTGTAGTTTTAATTAAATGTGAACTGATAAATATGCATTCAATTTGCCAACATTCAGTAACGCTAAACCGTTATGCCTCATTTGCAATGAAATGGTTGCAGTTGCAAAGGAATGGCAAGGCCTCTTACACAGAACAGTCAGAGGCCCGTGGAAGAAAAATTGCCACCCTGAAAGCTGGATATTTCTCAACAGCTGTCGAGCCTGATGTTAAGAAGTTGGTGTCAGAGGGGAAATTTAATTTCTCCCCTTAACCAAATGTGAGTAGGCTGTGTCAGCCTCAGATTTCTATTTGTGGGGTTCATTATTCAATGACAGTAAGCCGCTGTGAACCCATTCCATTCTATGGAGTCTTGAAAGGAACATTTACCCTACTGGCATTGTGCATGGGAAAAATAAAATGAAATTACAGCTACTGTTTAGCACTGGATCGGGACAAATTTAGCTAGTTGTAGTCCTAGGCTATGTCAAACCAAAGGGCTCATCGCTACGCCCTACACCCTACAAAGTGTCTTCCCTTTGTAGTGAGCACTGTGAAGGGCATAGGGAGTAGGGTGTCAAAATAATGCTAGTTTGGAATGCCCTTCAACGTCATTTTCAGAGCTGTCGCATGTGTCAACAGCCTGTCACAAGCTATACTAACCAATCAATCAATCAATCAAAGCTTTATTTGTATAGCGCATTTCATACCCAGAGGCAACACAATGCTCTTTACAGAGAACAAGGGAGGTGGGCATACGACCCACCCCTACATATTCCAGAGGGAAGCAAAAAAACAGTATCACCCGGGGCCCAGATAAGTGAGCTGTAAAAAATTCTTCCCTGACCCCTCTCAACAAGTCGATCGAGCAAGCTCCTGAAGTATGTTTGTCTACCGGCTAAGAACATTTATAAAGCAATAAATTACATTAAATTACATTTTCAGAGAAAGAGAGGCTAAAAACATCATAGGAGAGACATGGCAAACACTGGTGTATGTCTGTGTGTGCGTGAAAGTGCCTGGGCCCAGATAGAGGCAGGGGTAGGGGTAGGGAGGGGGTAGGAATGGGGAACGGACCCGTGTTTGGGTGAGGGGAGGAGGATCTGGGCCCAGGACGGGTGTATGTCTGTGTGTGTGTGAGTGTGCCTGGGTCCAGGTAGAGGCAGGGGTCGGGAATAGGGTGGGGGTAGCAAAAGGATACGGACCCGGGTGAGGGGAAGGGGCGCTGAGCCCAGGTCCAGGCCTAAAGCCGGAAGTGGACTGGTGTATGCCTGTGTGTACGTGTGTGTGTGTTAACTAAATGCTACGACATTCACAGCAGACACAGGGGTATCTATCGGACTCAGGGTGGTCTGCTGGTGACAGTGGGGCATCCACTGGACCTGGTTAGAAGATAGGAGGGAGAGGGAAGGCAGAACAGGGTTAGTAGCACACAGCCATAAAAGCAACACAGACATTAAAACAGGCAACCTGGAGCAAGCTCCTGGAATATATTTGTCTAACGGCTAAGAACATGTATAGAGCAATAAATTACATTAAATTAAATTTTCAGAGCAAGAAAGGCTAAGAGCATCATGGGAGAGGTACTGTATGGCAAAGACTGGTGTGTGTCTGCATGCGTGTGTGCCTGGGCCCAGATAGAGGCAGGGGTCGGGGGTAGGGTGGCGGTGGGAAAAGGATACGGACCCGGGTTAGGGTGAGGGGAAGGGGGACTGGGCCCAGATCCAGGCCTAAGCCGGATGTGGACTGATGTGTTTCTGTGTGTACACGTGTGTGTCTTAACTAAATACTGCAACATCCACAGCTGACACGGGGTATCTATCGAACTCAGGGTGGTCTGCGGGTGACCGTGGGGCATCCACTGGACCTGGTTAGAAGGTAGGAGGGAGAGAGAGAGGCACTAGGGGAGTCAGAAAATGGTTAGTAGCACACTGAGCCATTGAAGCAAAACAGATGTCAGAACAGAACAAGCCTGTTTCATGGCAACCAGCTTCTGTACACAACTTGATATACATACAGTGCATAGCAGGATATACACCAATGTATACAGAGGATTCACAGGTAGGTTTGAGGCTGCCTTTCTGTGTCTCAAGGTCCTGGCTAGTGATTGTAGGCTAGGCCGAAAAGGTACGTCTTGAGATCTCGCTTGAAGACCTCCGTTGTTTCGGCCCTTCTTAGGCAGTCCGGCAGGGTGTTCCAGAGGTTGGGGGCATAGAAACTAAAAGCTGCCTCTCCGTGTTTCTTGGTCCTGGCTTTTGGAACTGTTAAGAGTTCAGTACCTGAGGATCTGAGTGGTCTGTTGGGCATGTACCTAACAAGCATGTCTGAAATGTATTCTGGTGCGTGACTGTGGAGAGATATATAGACTAGTAATAGTATTTTAAAGTCTATTCTAGAGTTGACAGGTAACCAGTGTAGTGATTTTAAGGCTGGTGTGATGTGTGCCCTTCGTCTAGTCTTAGTGAGGACTCGTGCAGCAGAATTCTGTATCATTTGTAGCTTAGAGATTGCTTCTTTGGTGGGCCTGATAGTAGAGCATTGCAGTAGTCCAGCCTGCTTGTGATGAAAGCATGCATTAGTCTTTCGGTGTCAGCCTGAGAGAGAAAGGGTTGCACCTTGGCAATGTTCCTTACGTGGTAAAGAGAAGTCTTTGTAATATTCTTGATGTGGTTGTCGAAATTAAGATCTGAGTCAAGTATGACACCTAGGTTTTCGGCCTGGCATTTGGTGTCAATTTCCAGAGTTTTTAAATGTGCACATAGTTTCTCTCTTTCAGCTTTTTCTCCAATGATCACTACTTCTGTATTTTCCTGGTTTAGTAACCATTGTTAATGAATGAATCCTTTATTAACTGAAGCTAAGCTTTCGGAGTGGGAAAGTGATGTGTCCTGATCTCAGGCTATTATAAGCCCAAAACAGGGGTCATCAGATAATTTCACAAAATAATTGTGCATCATCTATTTAAGCAGCTGAGTTTGACACAGCTGTAGTCGATCGGCTATTGCTTGTTTTGTATCCGATGTCCCATTCATATCTCAGCTATACACAACTATGCTTGAACTTTTCCATTTTTCCTCTTGCCAGCTTGTGCTTCTCATTATTATCTTTTGGGGAGTTGCTTGTGCACTGGAGGGATTCTTTATTGGGAATTAGCTGTTGGATTGTATTCAGACATAATGTAGGCTGGTACTGTCAAGGATCACAGCCGACTGATGCACCCTCCCCTCCTGCGATGGAGGGTTATCAGCCGGGCTGGAGTTCCGTCCTCATCGCTGACCAGCAGCTGCCAACTTTGGCTAATGCTAGTTAGCTAGCTACATCGTAAATTCGTCAAACTGAATAATTACCACACATATAAAAAAAATAACGATAGCTAGTTCAATCATGATGTAACTACAATGTCTGCTAAAATATATATATATTCCATCGACATTTTTAGCTACAAATGTCCACAAACGATTAAGCTAGGTTGCAAATTACTTTCGCCCAACGTCCACCATATTTGTTGATAAATTATTTACCGGAGACGTCGCAGTCGCAAAGAGTTATGGGAGCGAAGGGAGCAAAAGTGACCATCGCTTGCTCACTTCGAAAATGACCGTTACAAAGGGCTCTTCGAAGGGAGTTCTTTTGCGCCCTTCGGATTGGAACTCCCTTCAATATGGTGGAGGTGGGCGTGGCCCCGATTATGTTCCCTTCGAAGGGTAGCCTGCTATCTGGTTACTGGTGGGATTTTCATTACAGTACTGTATCCTACTGTGAATAAAAACAGAACTGTATGTAGACCTACATGTTGCCTGTAGGCTGTAGCCTACTGTCACGTTTCATTTCTTTGTAACTCTAATGTCGAGCGCAAAACGCAAACGAGTCTGCTGCGCGAGAGCTGCATTCCTTGGTAGCCAGAAAGCGCGTCAGCAACCTGAAGCAGAGGAGCATCAAGTCATTTTTCGTTCCCAGTTAATGGACTTCAGGAACACAGACGTGTTTATGAGCATGTAGATTAGCCTACTAGACCTACTGTATTTGTGAAATAATAGCCTACAGCCTAGGCCATGTTAGCCTACATCGGTTGTTTTAGAGACTTTCTTTTAGGCTACAATAGCCTAAGACACAACAACTTGTCTGTCATTTCATTTATTTATTTATTGATTATCATTTGCTCCAATTGTTCTAATGTTGGGTTATTTTTAAGCTATACCATTTTGTTCTGCGAATCCAGTAGCCTATCGATGCAGCGTACGCCTCATTTGAGAATAAAGTACTGTATTTGATCAAAGCACGCACTCAAGTGGAAATTCGGTTATTTTATTATAGGCTACTGTAGCTAGGTCTATTATAGGCTAGGCTATATGAGTTTAGTTGGCTATTTGATTGCAATTTTGATGCATTTTCAAAAGTAATTAAGGGTATGTATCGGTCTATTATGAGTCTATATGAAACAAGTATACTACCTATTGAATTTGGTGCATTTTAACATAAGTTTCAGTCATCCGGACATTTCAGAGATACGAACGACCTTCGGTCCCGTTGGTTTCGGATAAGTGGAGTTCTACTGTATTTCCATCATAGTTGTTTTTGGTGTTGCTTCAATATTTGAAGTTTTTTTCAATATATATTCAAAATACTTCTGGGGGCTGGACAGGAAGCTTTGTAGGGATGGATTTGGCCCATGCCGCCAGTTTATGATCCCTGAGTTACAGGCTACTAAAGGAACAGCATCTTCTGGCTTTTTCATAAGGACATGCAAGTCACTTTTGATGGGACCATCAATCAGATTAATATTTGATGCAGACTTGCAGCCATCAACAAAAAGACTGGCTCTCACTTGAGAGCGGAGTATTCCAAAAATTGGCCAAGTGAAGTAGCTAATGTTTTTTTTCCACATTAGTTTCTTCACTTGGTTGATATGTGAGCATTAATACAGTAGCCATGTTTACGTTCTTCTAGCGTCTTTTGACCATGTCTTGCACTCAAGGTTATAGAAGAATATACTGCGGGGTTGAATCATGGATTGCACCACACACACGTTTTCATCCCTAGCTTTCAAACGCCATGTTTGTGCGCTTACATCTCCCGCGCCTTTCCCCTCTCTAGCATCACCTCGCATTCTGATCATGCCTGGCCGCTGTTTTTCCTCTCCTCCACTAATTGCAGTGTTTAAGATGGAGAGTCATAGCTCCCGGCAGGATCTCATTATCAATGGCCTCTGCCAGCTTAATAGATAGGTTATACTAACGCACTTGCAGAGTGTGGTGAGGGGAGACAGGATGGAGGCGGGGGGCGGTGCTTGGGGGAGGGGGTAGTGGAGTTGGCGTGTTCAGCGGTTGGGTGGGTGGGTGGGTGAGAGGCTTCTCGGCCTCTCTGGAAAACCCATCGCCGCTGATAGATAGGCTACTGCTGGGGCTACGGTGGTCTATGCACGGGGGTGGGGGGGAAGCCAATCCATTCCCCTAATGCCTCCCGACGTTGTGTCTGCCACCGGACACCGTGTGGAAAGTAGGATCAAGAAGCACCTTGTAAAAGCGTGCAAGAAACAAATTGCCCCCCCCCCCTCCCCCTCTTTCCCTCCGCAGTAAAGGGGTTTTCTGACACTGCAGAATACAAACAGGGTTAGGGTGCCCACCTCAGCAATGCACCAACGCTGACACTTGGGAGGGAATTTGTGTGTTTGTGTGTGTGCGTGTAGTATGTGTGTAGGCCCATATGGTGGTAAGTTTGTTGATTAGGCACATGTTCACATTTGGTATTTGTAGTTTTTCCACATACTGTAGCTCAGTATGTGCGTCTTTATGTCCTGTTGTTGAGTCTGTTGATTTTAGCATGGACTCATGTAACATATTTGTACTGTACTGTACATTACAGTAGGTATGATGGAAGGTCATTTTACCTGTGGAAGTACCACAGTGAGTTGTGCCAGGGTAACGGGTAGGAGAAGGAAGCTTTGATTGGCGAAGTCATTTGGGACTCATTCAATTAATCAACCTGCCTACATTTAATTAGACAAGGAGGGGGACTTGTTTGAAATTTTACGGTGATTGATGACTTTGCAGATTTCATTACCACCATGTTTGATAAATGCAATTTCATCATGTGACAGACCACACAAGTACGTACACGTGCACACACACACACACAGAAACGCCAAATGCCGATGCATGCTTGCACAAAACTCGCGAATGTCTAGCCTTAAATTATTATTCAAACAAGGAACGAGATAGAGACGATAATAACCCAGTGACTGCGCAAACTTTACTTGTCTTTAAGCAGAAGAATGCGCACGGCTCGTCTCGTGTCAGTGCTGCACACACAGTCCCATCCATGTGTTTTCTATGTTGTATCAACGTTTTAGACTTCTGTGATAAATCATAAGTGAGCTATTGATATTTTACTACTGAGTGCCGTATTCGCTCAATGTGCGGCAAAGCTTTGAGCGAGGGAGTGCGTTTTTGAGATGCAGGAGACGGGAGAGTTTTGAGCAACAAAACTAAATGGTTAAACGTTGCAGAGTAGGCCTAGACTTGTAATGCTGTTGTAGCGGTTGCATTGTGGTCTTGTTACTGAAGCGTTTCAAAAAAAGTAGGATAGCCTACTTTGTCAAATAGCAGTTGTAGCCCGTTTCAGAATATTCAGAAGTGCTCGCAATTGCAAGCATTCGTGAATCATTTGTCTGGGCTTTAGAATAGCCAATCCTATTATTCTTCGAAAATAAATGTTAGCCTAGCCTATATGTGAACAACAATCAAGGCGATAGTGTTGGCTAGGCTACTTTTATAATAATAGCCATTTCGTTACTGTAGGCTGTTTCTATGTGCACTTTACCATCAAATGCATAGGAATAGGCGGCCTATAGGCCTAGTTTTATAATAATAGCCTATAGGATTTAGTTCCTTCGCGCATTTGTTGTAGCCTAGGCCGTATGCGAGAGGGGCTTCGTTGACAGAGACTTTACGGTTTGTTGGACAATAAACAAAGAGCCTTCGAAAAAGACATCCTGCCATTCTGGTCTGGGCTACATTTATCTACATTATTATTATTGTCATCGTTGTTGTGTATTTTACTGTGTAGGGTCTACTGGCTACGGTAGGCTACAATTCTGACTGTCTGTCTGACTGACCACTGCGGAGGGTACATGCGTTCTAAAATGTTCTAGTGTTGTTAACACGATTAAATGCTGATAACACCACGACCACCAACAACAACAAAAATAATAATATATTTTATTCAGAAATTGCTGCATAATTCTTTAGACGGTTTTGCTGACAATACCGTCCAGATTTTATATCAAACCGTAATACCGGAAAACCGCCCAAGCCTACCGGTAACAACAGCGTGCGCTGTGATTGGTCTACTTACGAACAAGACAAACAGCCTTTTTTTTATAGACGGCTCCGGCCACTCCGCTGGCCACGCCGTAATAACGGTAATACCGACTACCACGGTATTTTGTGGAGACTTAAAAACGGTTTCAAAATGTGGATATCGCCCAACCCTAACACACACACACACACACACACACGCACACACACACACACACACAGAGTAAGCCCCCACACATCTCTCTATGTGGGGGCCCACTTCAGCGTTTGCAAATATCTGATGGTTAGAATTAGAATTTATTCTACTCCCCAAGACCTACGTAACCGTTGTAAACCGTAGATGAGTATGTATTTATCTTCATATTTTACTGCCAAGAATTGCATCTCTGTTCATAGCGGGCAAAACAAAACAAGACAAATAGAGAGGGAAAACCATGCTCTCCCTCCCCATCAGTTTGGTCAAGGGGGGGTACAAGGCTTACTGGAGCTCCAGAGAGATGCTGGCCCCTATAGACATAACCCTCACACTGTAAATCAAGTCCTCGTCACTGCCTAGAGGGGGTGTGTGAGCATTTGCCTTTTGGCTGCCGGAATAGGGAGGCGGGTATGTAGCGAGTGGACCATAGCTGCAGCCCCCCAGATAACCTGCCGCCATTGCTGCATGCATGCTGAATAGGAGCTGCGGTGGAGGAGGCTCTGAGTTTCCCCGGTTGGCCGCAGGAGGAAACACAGCAGGCCGTGCAGCTTTCACTGACTACATGTCTTAGTGTCTTTGGGCAAGACACTGAACCCCAAATTGTTCCCAATGAGCAGGCTAGCACCTTGCATGGCAGCTGCCGCCATTGGCGTGTGTATGTACAGTATGTATGTGTGAATGGGTGAATGAGAGGCCTTCATTGTAAAGCGCTTTGGATAAAAGCACTATATAACTGCAGTCCATTTACCATTTACATGTACCATCTATGCCTCATACAAAGCTGCTATTCTAACAACCACCCCCCCCCCCCCTCTTCCTCTTGTGATACCCAGCCCTCACAGTGGAACGCGCGGTATTCTGATAGCTCTGGGTTTCCTGTTGTGCTCCCGCTGTGACCTGCGAGTCCACAGATCTCCTCTCTTCGCCTAATGGGGCCTATTATCTTTTTCCTTCCCACTGCCGGCCGCCGGTGGCAGCTCCTGTTGTCACAAAGGAGAATGTTTTTTCCCCTGGACTGCAGGTCATTAAGTTGTGAAAAAACTCAATCAATCATCTCCAATAGAGTCTCTCTGGCTTTGTGGCTAGCAGGGCGCTAATCCCTGCTGTCTTCGAGGGCAGGCTAGAGCAGACAGAGCCCCGCTGTGCCTACGCAAGGGAGATGCAGCCTACTGTGACCCTGTGTGACTGTGGATACACAGTCCTCTGTACACAGTGTCGTAGGACAGGATAAGTATGCAGTAGTGTGCGCCGGTGATAGACTGGAGGATAGACTACAGTGGACTTTTGTTATCCGGTAATGGATTTACTGTACTGTATATTGTGCACAGTGATCTGTTTGCGGTGCGTCAGAGCTTACGTCGCTACACAGCACCCTATCAATTTTTTACAGCCGCCTCAGGATTCTTAATCGGTAGATCGGAAAAGTAGCTGAGCCAGGATTTCAAACCCAGGAACATGTGACAAATCTCCATGCTCATCATCGCACACAAGCGTCACACCCGTGCCCCTGCCGAAGGTGTGCTGGGAAACATGTCACCTACAGCGTCACGCCCCGCTCCCTTGCCTAAGGCGTGCACTGGGAAACATGTCACATGCAGCGCAGAACGCAGATACCCTTAGGTTTCTCCTCTGGTGTGACTCTGAGAGGCGCCTGAAGGTGTTTTGATTGGATGACTTTCGTCAGTGTGAGTTGCGATTGCCTGGGGTGTTGCCATAACCTCGCTCACAGGACGCCACTGAGAGGACGGATGGTTAATCACCTCAGCACACGCAGCTTTATTCCCTCGGGCTGCTGTGTGCGCTACTGTATGGTGTCGTCCTCATGTGCGCATACTGTGTTTCAGAGAAATGCGACCACAACACAACCTCTAACCAAACAGATTTCTAACAAGGCACTCCTCTCCACAGTAGATCAAGCTACTGTATCCTGTACTAGACCACACAGACTTCTGTGACTGTACACAGAATACTTCTGTAATTGCAAACTGAATGCATTAGTGATCAAAGAGATTTCTGCATAACACATATATAAACACTTGCAGTTTTCCTAAGGACACCTGGGTAAGACAAAACACACCTGGGCCACGTTTCCCAGATATGATGTACCTTGACGATCTACGACGCTTCTTAAGGTATACCTTGGCGAAGGGAGTGTTTCCCAGACTGTCCCTTAGTAAGGTACATTGTTAGTTGAGCTGTCCCTTGTCGATGACGTTTTCAAGCATTCTCATAATCATTTTGATTTTACCCCAATCTAATATTAACAAAAAGGAAGCTATGCCTACTAAAGCTCATCTGATAATCTATTTAAGAGTCAAGGTGAGACCTTGTATATTTCCAATTCATACATTATAGTCTACAAAATATAAAATAAAGAGCATTTATTGGGACATATAAGCCTAGTCTGGGACTTCTTGAAAGCCCAGGAAAAAAAAGATAATGATGATGGCTAATGATGATGATGATGATGATGATGGCTAAATGAGTGACTGATTTTGTTCAGCAGGTGTTCAGAAGGTACATCGTAAGCTCGATTTACGATTTACCTTGGGAAGAGCTGTTTCCCAGAGCCTCCTTAGCCAAGGTATACCTTAGACTAAGAAGGCTCTGTGAAATGATGCGCCACCTAGAGGGAGAGCTTACGATGTATCTTACGATTAAGGTAGCGCTACGATGGCTCTGGGAAATGCGGCCCTTGCCCAGCAGACAAAGCACAGCTGAGTCCCTAGACTGGGACACTGACAAGCCTGTATTTCAGCAGTGGTACAGATGGAAATAAAGAAATGGCAGCAAAACCAGCAATGCAAAAGAATTGCTAACCTCTCAACTCCCTGTTTGTTCCTCTCATTCTTGTCCTCTCTGCAGGACCAATCAGATGGTGAAGATCCTGTACTCCTTCGGAGTGTTCATCAGCTTCGCCATCCAGTTCTTCGTCCCGGCAGAGATCCTCTTACCACCTGTCCGGGCGCGAGTTGGCGAGCGCTGGAGATCGCCATGTGAGATGGTGCTCCGTGGACTGCTCGTCTGTGTGACATGTGAGTGCTCTCTTTCAGTTCCCATTCCTTTAGCAGCTCTGGTTTATGGTCAGATGTGCTTTACCAAGTTTCCTGGAGGCTTGTATTGAAGTAGTTTCAAATATGGAGGTAGGTTTAGGTAGACGGGTAGGATTCAAACCTCCACAGAGCTGAGTGATTTGACTAAACAAGACTTCCAGAACGCTTGACTGTCCTCTGTGTTACTGACTAAATTGGAGTAGTCTCAGGGTCTGTCCCAATTCAAGGGTTGCATCCTACCTAGGTCGCAGCCTATGCGGTCTACGTAGGTCACGTCCTTCAGGCCAGGTAGGCCGGATGTAAACGTTTTGTGAAATGGGACGGTCTAGCCTACAGAGGATTCCCAACTCATCATTTTGTTGCCTAGGCAGCCCCAAGCGCGTGCCAAGCGTGCCGCGTGCCGGTAGCACGACCTGTCCTAATGCTGACGGCAGGTTGTTATGGAAACACCACAACAAATGGCTATCTAAATCGTCTATCTAAACTCGTAGATACAGGCGTAATTTGGATAAAGTTTCCACATATTAGGATTCTATGGTGGTACTATCAGGCATGAAATTGTATTAAAACGTAATAATATTAACATCAAAGCGGTTTAAAAACGTTTTAAAATCCGAGCAATGGCGGCTGGTACAGGAATTCATCCGGACCGAAACGCATTCTGGGAGGGAGGCCGCGAAGGCAGGCCGTAAAGGATCCATCAGTTGTATCCTTCAAATTCGTCAAAAGTAGGCCGCATTTGTAGGCTGCATTCGGAGGACTCTTCGTAGGCTGAATGAATTGGGACAGCACTTGTCGCCCCGCTGTGACGTAGCAGCCTTCAAATCCGGCCTAGGTAGGATGCAACCTTTGAATTGGGACAGACCCTCAGAGTTGGTGAGTATTCTCCCTGGCTGAGAATCGTTACCCCCAGACACCTTTATGATAGGCACATTAATTAATGTAAATGAAACTGACAAGACTTTGTACTGTAGATCATTTTGTGATGCAGGCCCACACTTGGTTGGTTGAATAAACATGGACTAATTGAGGAGCGGTGCCATTGGCGTTCCTTTTAATCATCTTGCTGCATCTCACTTGAACTTTGTAAAGACACTTCTGAGGATGCCGCGGAGAAAACCAAGGAGGGTGCTACTGTAGTACCTCTATTTCATTACTATGTAAACACTGATGTCACTACATATTATTCCACTGTCTCGGGATATATTTAATTGGATGAAGTTAGAACTGGCTAATTGAAGGGGAGTTAATGAATAGCATGACTGAAGAAAAAGGAAAAGCACATTAGCGTCGAGCGTGGCTCTCTGTGCACCTGCTGAGTGCGTTAGACGAGATGCTGGAGGTGTCTGTGGGAAAATAGGAACTGCATACCACCACATCCCGGGCCAGGGCCTCTGCTAGTGGCAAGCGCTAAACACACAATCCTCCGCCCTCATCCCTGCAAAGTTTCTGCCAGTGTGCCAGTACCATGGGGCGCTTCAGGGTTCAGTGAGCAAAAGTATTTCTCCACTTTTTTCAGTTGACAAATGGCCAGTTCCTTTTTGCATATCCCACCCGCCCCCAATATGCTCATTTTGGCTTGGACTTAATTTTAAGCTTGAGGTATTGGGTATGAATCTCATATGTGGTTGCTGATGATATCCTTAACTTTATGATTTTGGATCTCAAACCACCCGACCACAACTTCCAACCCAGACTTTACACTTCATCCCATCCCAAGAGACGCCCAAACTTGAATCTGCCACACAACGTAAAGTGGCATAAACTGTCTCTTTTCAGCAGTAGCTTGCATTGATGTTGTTGGCTTTTTAAATTCCACACCTAAAAGTGATAGATGGATTTTGTTTACCGAGGAAAAACTCTGATGTCACTTTTTATTATTGCTATTGTTTTTTTTTTGCCTTAAAACCCATCTTTTGTCATCTTTACCACTGTCGCTCGTGCGTGGGCATATTTATGAGATTCATCAAGTTGGGCGTGTGCTCCTCCATTGGTTCATTCAGCCGTTCATCCCCCAATCCATTTATTCATTAATTCATCTATCTTTTCTGGCTGCCTATCGGATTCTAGGTAGGGAAAATAACCTTGAAATTCAAGTGGGCAAATCATGCTGTCTGGGGGAAGTACAGGTAATGTATGGCGTGATAATAAGCCACATGTGTAATGCATAACCATTATCTCCCTTAACCCGCCCGTCCAGAGCTTCATTCTTGAAGACTACAGGAGGGGGACACTTCTCCAACATGAATGAATCATGCGCTGAGACATTGCAATTCGCATAGACATGAGTGATGTAACCTCTTGCGTCGTAAACCACCTAAACATTTATGGAGTGGAAAACCTTGTGATGCACCATTATGCGTGAATATGCACAACTTGGGCCTAGTGAGAGACAATGATTATCCATTAAAGAGAAAGGCATGGCTTACTACATTCCTCCCCTTTCCCCGAGACAGCATTACTTCAGTCGGTTGCTGTCAGTGACAAGGAGTGTGATAGAGAGAACCTTTGTTCACCTGAAAATACTTTTCAGATGTTTGAATACTAGTAGATCAGAGGCAGCGCTACAATACAAGTAAGAAAGCTTTTGCGTCCGGTCTCGTTTGCTAACCTGTCCTGTTGGCTAAACGTTGGCTTATACCTATTGCTATTGTTCGAATTTATTATTAGCCTAAAGTCAATAGCCAAGGACACAAAACAAAATTAATTAAATTCAGACAGTAATTTATTGATATGGAAAACATAGCAGCACATATATCTGTAGGCCAACAATACAGCTGTAATGACAGCCACCAGTATCTCCTCCCAAGCAACTGTAACATTTCATATAATTATTTGGCTCTGTAATTTGTGCTCTGTACACACAAGGATAGATCTTGTTCTACATAGTGTTTGCTTCTTTTCCTCTCCAACTCCATGCTCATTCATTCATTCATTCATTCATTCATTCATTCATTCATTTATTCATTCATTCATTCATTCATTCATTCATTCAGTCATTCAGTCATTCAGTCATTCATTCTCATACCTAGCTCGTTTTATATACTGTGGCACACCTGATTAGCTTGGAAAAGGCACATCTGTGCCTATTCATTGAATTATTCCACCCCTATAATGGCGTGGAATAATCCTCCTTGAATTTATCTTTGTGGAGTTTGTGCTGATGCATGCACTTGACAGATATTGATCACACACTTTTCACTTATGGATCCATTGAGTGTGTTAGCGGCGACAGGCTACATCTCGAGAGTGCACTGTTTGACAAAACTTTGTTATCGGCCAATGTATTATGAAAAAAAACTTTAGAACATGGCTTGTAATGCTAAATTCCGAAGCTGTCTTTTAAGGGTAAGTTGAAAATGAGGCCCTAGTTCCCAAATGCCAGACTATCCCTTTAAGATGACAATTTGTGTGTGTGTGTGTGTGTGTGTGTGTGTGTGTGTGTGTGTGTATGCGTGTGTATGCATCTTGAGTATGTCCGTGTGTGTGTGTGTGTGTGAGTGAGTGAGTGGGTGTGTGTGTGTGTAGGTATGAACACGTGTGAGTATGAGTGAGCATATGTGTGGTTATGTCTATGTGGTCGATTCAGCCCTCTCAATATCAGGATTGTGGGGACCTTGCGGTTTTTTCTCTCTTATTTATCACCACTTTGAGACCCAGGGGCCGTATTACAGAAACATCCTGTCCTAACTAGGTAGCCTAACGTTACACAGCTAACTTAACATAGCGAAGCGATATGGCGGCTATTTTAATTGTCAACCAAAATGTCAATAGGCGAAATGTATTTATTGAGAGGCGGATGGCAGACCCCAACGATGTGTTGCGGTTTGATGACAAAACGCTCATCTCTAGATACAGACTACCCCAGGCGATGATCCTGCAGCTAGCCGAGGAACTGCGCCCAGCTTTGGAGAGGCCGACCCGTCGTCATGGGGCTCTCCCGGTTGTGGTGCAACTGACAAACGCGCTCCGAGTTCTTGCGAAAGGGGACTTTGAGAGTGAAGTGGCTGATTTAGCCAAGGTATCTCAGCCCGCTATCTCCCGAGTTACAAATTATGCAATGTACAAAGTGCTAGATAAGCATTACAAAGTATTACAAAGTATATATACGGCACGCGACAAGCGCACAAGCAGAGAAGCGCAGAAGAGAAGCATCGGTTGCTTGGTAACAGACATAAACATTGATAACCAATGTTGGAGTGAGTAGTTAGGATTTCCCAACTTCAAGATAGGATAGGACAAACAAGATAAGATAGGATGCCTACAGTTATTAAGGATTTGCTTCTGTAATACCAAATCGGGGAAATTCTTATCTGAACTGTCCTATCCTATCTCAAATCTTAAGATAGGACGTGTTTCTGTAATACGGCCCCAGTGTTTTATTCCTCTGCCCAACATGGGACGATAAAATCTACTTTCTACTTCTCATTTGTGTTTCTTCTGGGTTTAGAGCACTGCTGGCTTCTCCGTTTGTGACTGCCGCTTCTACCCGTGTCTCAACTTTAGTCTATTTCTTATTTGTTTCTCTTGTGTTTTTTGTTTATCCCACCGTGTCCGTTACGAGTATTTTTGTTCAATGTCTGCCAGTGATCACCGATATTTTCTGCCGGCTCGATTTGTTACCTCCGACTCTGCCCCCTCCAAACCACTGGACTACCATCTCGCATCACCAGACTATACACTGCTGAATCTATCCCCTCTTGATCCATCTGTTTCCCGGCTCCGTGTGTGTGTGTGTATTACGGCTCCTTGTCTGTGTGGATTACTCCTGGAACTGTGTGATTGTGCCGATTCCTGACCGACCCGCTGTGTGCCGTCTCCACCTAGCCGTGCTGGCTACCTGTCTCGGGTCCCCGGAGGGAGCTTCCACTCCCTTGCTAGTTTGCGGGTTGCTGTCATTCTCCGCAGGTGAGCGTTGGATTTGGCAGCTGGCATGGCACGGTTGGGCTAGCCCGCCGCGTGGGTTCGGTCGGGGGGCAACCAACAGCAATCATCACGCCAACAATAACAATATCTGGTCCAATCCTGCCTTCACACCACTCGCCGCCTACCACCAGCTACTAGCCTACCAGCTGCTAGCCACTGCCAACACACTACTCTCAGCCGCTGTCATGTCTCATCTCCAACTTGGATTATCACTCCTCCTACTCCTGACCTTTTCACCTGAACTCCCATTATTTCCCCCCTCCCCCCATAATCCCCTACCTGTTCCCCTACTAACATACAGTATACTGCCACTGATCTCCATGCACTTAACAACAACAACAACTTCCTCCCCCCGATTTATTCCCCCGATTCAACTCTTTTCTCCACGCCTTCAACAACAAAATCTCCCAAATCAACAGCTCTCTGACCGCTGCCATCATCATCCACAAGGCACGCAACCTTGGCATCATCCTGGACCCCACCCTCTCCTTTGATCCCCACGTCAGCTCCATCATCAAGACCTCATACTTCCACCTCCGCCGCATCGCCAAAATCAGACACTGCCTCACCCCCCCTGCCGCTGAATCCCTCCACCCACCTCGACTACTGCAACTCCCTCCTCACTGGCATTACCTCCCATTCCCTCCATAGACTCCAGATGGTCCAAAACTCTGCTGCCCGCCTGCTTACTCACACCCGGTCCCGGGTGTGGGTAAGCATTACAAGTAACACATCACACCTGTCCGCCACACTCTCCACTGGCTCCCCATCAAACAATGCATCAACTTCAAAGTATTCCTCCTCACCTACAAAGCTCTCCACCACCTGGCCCCCCCTTACCTGTCTGACCTCCTCATCCCCCACCACCCCACCCGAGCCCTCCGATCCTCCTCCACTCTCACCCTCACTGTACCCCCATCCAAACTTAAAACCTATGGAGATCGAGCATTCTCCAGAGCAGCAACCCGACTATGGAACTCTCCCCCAGCCTGTCAGAGACTCACCTTCACTTCCCATTTTCAAATCCCGGCTAAAAACCTACCTCTTCTCCCTAGCCTACGACCCTGCCCTTGACCACCTCCTGGGCCCCTGCCCCTCTCTCCCATTGCCCCCCAGCCCTCTCTCTGTTGCACCTGCCCCAGCCATCCTGCCATTGTCTGTGCTGTTTTGCCCATATTGCCCCGTTTTCATCTCCATACATGTTCTTTTCTCTGTCTGTCCATCCATTATGGTTTTGCCTGTGTTACCGCATGCCCCTGCTGTTTGGTGTCTCTGGTGTTCAGTGTCTCTGCTCCTGCTCCTGCTGTTGAATGTCTTTTGCCTGTTGCTTGTTCCATGCCTGTTTTGTGTTCTTTTTCTCCTGCCGACATCTCTGTAAGTGACTTTGGGTTATTGAAAAGCACTATATAAATAAAATGTATTATTATTATTATTATTATTTATAATTATTATTATTTAGTATTATTCATTATTATTCATTATTATGTAGTATTATTTATTATTATTTATTTATTTATTATTATTATTTACCTACCTGCCTACCTACCTACCTATCTACTTACTTACCCACCTACCTACCTACCCACCCACCCACCTACCTAGCCCTTTTCAGTCCTGTTGTCGCATGCTCGCTCATGCCAGACAACAGTCCTTTGCCGCTCCATTCACTTCGGCGTCAAAATAAATCGGTGTCGGCCTATTTAGGAGAGGCGCTCATATTTACAAGTGTCAGATAAACATGAAACTTCACTTACCTAAGCAAAAGGGTCTGTTTAAACAAATGCTGGGTTTTGAAGCCTCGGCGCTACCATTAAATAACTTATTTAGACGCGTTCTGTCCGAGTGAATTTATTTTTCAGGTAGTCTTCTTCTGTGGTGGTGGCGGTCTCTTTGAAGCTTTCAGGTGTACCAACCTGAAAACAACAGTTACTGTAATACAGTAGCACAGTATGAAAAATATCAAGAAGTGACATAGTACAAGGGTGTAGAGTGGAATAATTATTAAGTACAATAAGGACATGACTAGCATCAATGGCATTTACAAACTACAGTCCCAGGTATCAGTTAATAATTATTTGTGTCTGTAGGGGAATAAGGGATCAGAGCTGGTTTTGTATCTGAAAAGAGTTCCAGAGTTTAGGGCCCACAATGCGAAAAGCAGTGTTTCCCCAATTAGTTCTAGCTGTAGGGATGTTTAATGCCAGTGGTATTTGTGAGCTAGTGGGATAGTTTGAAACATGAAATGAGAGCAGGCTGGATAAGTACAGAGGTGCTTTGGCAAAGAGGGCTCTATACGTAAATAAGACTCCATGTTGTATTCTCCTGAGCTCAAGAGAGGGCCATTCTAATTTTTGATAGAGTATACAGTACATAGTTCTAAACTCTTCACCCGTGATTAATTTAAAGGCACAATGATAGATGGGGTCAAGGAACTTAAGGATAGAGGTTTTTCTTTTGTTTTTCTTTTGGCTTTGAGACCCAGTCACGGACCCAAACTGCTCACTGACGTTGGGACAGCAGTCACTGCCCATCTTTCGCTGCAGGCTGAAAACTTACCTCTTCAAGAGGTACTACCCTGACACTCCTTGAGCACCCATTGTATTTGTATTTTGTTGTTATTGCACTACAGCACTTGTTAAGCTCTTAGATGCTTGTTTAGAAAGGAGGTGCTCTTATGACTTCTGGCAAGTAGTGGTACTCATAACGACCTACATTACTACATTATGAAATTATTGTAAGTCACTTTGGCTAAAAGCGTCTGCTAAATGACGGCTATGTAATGGTGTGTTGCAGCGGCGGGAAGAGTGACATTTTGGAGCATAAATATCTGCAGTAAAATAAGTGCAATGTAAACATTTTGTCCCCCACATACAGTATAATGCCTTTCCTCCCATGAGGTTCCTTTCTGGCAAACTAGGTAACATAGATAGCTAAAGTTATGTTATACATGCATGGGCAGAGGCCGCTTTAATAGACCAGAGTCTATTACTCTAGAGAGGCCTAGAGAAGTCAGACTGGTGTAATATGGCTTCACAGAATAACAGTAATATATTGGATTTTTAAAAATGCCTTCTCAAACTCAAGGACACTACAGAACATAAAGTAAAATAGTAGAGTAAAAAATAAAAAGGGACTAAAACAACTGTGGGATAGTGCTACTCTGAACCCTGGCCATGCTGTGGGAAGGCATATCTGAAGAGGTGTGTTTTTAGGCAGTTTTAGGCAATAAGTCTACGGGTGGGGGTGTAGGGATTGAGTAGGACGGTCAGACATGGGACTGTGCAGGAATTTGTAGGTGAGAAAGGTGGATACTTGCCTTTTCTAATACATAATACAGGAATGAACCTTTGGAGGAAGCAATTGTTCTCCCATTCTTTCCCGCTCCTGCGCTCGTCTGATTTTCCTATGTGCACCTCGGCAGCTCTTAAAAGTGCCGGCTAACAAGACTCAGTATTTTTTAATTAGGAGGAGGGTAATGAGTAGGCAAGGTCTCTCATGGGCCGAATGCCTGCCTGATACTGTAGGTGGGGGGAGAGAAGAGAGTTTCTCTGCTTCCATTCTTCATCCCTCTCTCGGGACCTCTATTGCAGCCAGCACTCAGCTTGTTTTACAGAGCTTGTTTGCATTTTTGCCTTTTTCTCTTTCGAGCTAGCTATATTACAGTGTACTGTATGTGTTTCTGTGTCTGTTTCCCTGCCTGAGCACTAGTCAGTAAGTCAAGTCAGTCTTTCCAGTCCTGTCTTATCTCGCCAGGCCCTGCTTAAGCCTGTCCCCCTATATCTCTTTATGATTTTGCAGAGGGAAGTAGATTAGAGGTATTAAATCAAGGCTATTCTATTAAGAAAGGTAGCAAGCTGGGAGCAATTTTGACTGTGGTGCGAAATTGATGTTGGATTACAGCGGCTTTATTGGGGCTAATCACGAAAATAAATAACACACACCCTAAAGAGAGTGAATGATTAACCCTTCTCCCCAGTCTCAGTCCTTCTCTAATATGTAATATTGACTGTTCCCATTACCCCATCCACAGAGCAGTTTCGCGGCTACCGGGTTCATTCTGAGATATTCATTTTAGACGTGTGTCTGCGGGAACATAAGGGGGGCTGATTTCCACAAGGTCAACGGGGGGGGGGTGTCTGCTCTGAAATGGACAGCGGTGGACAGCGGTGACCCACCCCCACCTGACCCCTCACATTCCAGTTCGAGCAATCAGTCACACGTGCACATGCACACACATGCATGCACGCACATGCCAGCCAGGTCTCACTAATTTTCGCTCCCGAGGATACAAATATTAATCTATTGAATCGATCTCCACTCCACTCCACTGAACAATTTTCTTATCATTTTCGTCATGGACAAAGCCCATTAAACCCATGTATTTCAATTGAATGATGTATTCGTTGTGCACAGAACGCATTTTAAACCAATGCATTAGAATGGATTGGAATGATTGCAATGGATTGGAGGTATTTCCTCATCATCAATCATCTTCCGAATCATTTGGATAATTATGATAATAGCTACCTATATGTTTAAACAAATAGTCCTAGTTGAATGATGAATTCTCTCACTCAAAGAGTTCGAACAGGCCGTATTTATATGGTGCGCAGCTCACCCAGTGACCCGGTGAGCCTTCCGCCAGCCCCGGTCAGAATCTTAGAGTCTGTGTAGGCTACTGATCCTGCCAAAAAGTAACACAATCTGTAAAAAGGAAATGCACTTGCAGATTAAACAACCTACCAGACGTGTCTGTGTTTGGGCTGTGAAAACACTAAGCTGGGCCCAAAGATGATGTGCACTTGTCATACATGTTCTAATTAGTTCTCTTCACTTCAATATCTGTGTAGTCTGGTCAATTATAGGTAAGGCAAGTGAATATACAGTACAGTCTTGGGTTTTGTCTTGTTTATCTAAACATGTCCACATTTTAATCTTCACGTAAGGTATGTCCATAATGTACTGGTTTCCACTAACTGCAACATACTACACCAGACAGGAATATGAGAACTATTTAGCCAAGTGGGCTTATACCTACGAAGAATATGCATCGGTTGATGTATGACGTGAGTGTGATGACAATGCATTTAATAGGTTGTCAATATTAATTACATCAAAGATTACTTAATATTACAAAGGGAGTATGAATATGAATGGAAACTTTACCTGACAGTAGGCTAATTATCCAACAACTGAGCGTCGTCTTTAAAATTGTGTTTACTTCCTAGTCTTCTATTTGAAGGAATATCATTGGCAGACTCTAAGTCAGGTGACACACACCTGACCTGACCACACAATCATTCATTTTGATGTTTGAATGTTATGATGGGACTGGAAGACGGGACACAGGAGAATGGAATACAACCACCACTGTAAATCAACTGTGTACCTCTGCACTATCCGACCCATCTCTGTATATAGACACACTGTACATACAAACAGAACCTTTAAATACTCTTGTAAATTTAAAAACAGAAAATGTGTTTTTACGGTTGGTGAACCAGACCTGAGCCAGAGCAGCCTGGTGGAAGCTACAGATGTGAGAACATAAGAATGGTCACCTGACCCGCGTTATTCCAACGGACGCTTTACGGCATTCCGCACCACCGCTCGCACGCCCATAGAGGGCGAAGTAATACTACTCATTGACCCATTGATGTAGCTCATCTCACACATTAGATGAACCTACCTTGTTCTCAAACTCCTTGTTCTCTGTCTGGTTGTAATTTAATTATTACGAACAAACCCAATCTATCTATAGTATCTATCTGTAACTGTCGTCGGGTCTGTATCTGTTAACTCATATGGAACAAGGTATCGGGACAGGTAGAGATTTAATACAGTAGGCTAACTAGCTAGCAGAGCTAGAGTGTTCTCATATGGAACATGGCATCAGGATGAGTAAGCTAGATAACGGAGCTGACTAGAGATGTGTTTGAAATGGTTCACTCACTCCCTATTCTCTATGTAGTGTTACTCATAGTGAACTACATAGGGAATGATGTAACAGTTTTCGGACACATGCAACATCATTGCGCATGGGAGCAGGTTGAAATATCAGGTAGTATTCAGGTTCCATGTTTAGTTGAATGATAAATCCCGTATAAATGGTTGGAATTCTAATGATGTGCAAGTGTGATTTTGTCAACTAGTGCTGTCTGCTAATAGCAGGCTGTGAAACTGCACGATAAGACCGTGATAGCAAGTTAGCTCACGACAGCAGCTTCCATAATATTAACGGTAGCTGTCGGTGGCTGAAAGAGGTTCAGGAAGCGGAAGTGTTTTCCGCCCAAAAAGACCACATTTCCCATAAGCCTCCGTAAACCTTAGCTACCTGAGCCGGGTGTTTTGAAGACGGAACGATCGCCACGAGGTAATTACATAGTTCTTACTAGTAATGATACTTTTGACAATATATAACGGTCATATTTAAATTATTCTTCGTCTTGTCTGCGCCGTAGGCTACTGCAGTAAATTGTTTCGTCATTCCAAAGAAGTTCTGGACGACCCGACCACAAAATAATAATCTTAAAATAAACTACATACAAGAAACGACATTTGTCGAAAATAGAAAAATAAACTTAAGTGTGGGTAATGTAGATTCACCAAAGAAAGTAGGTGTCCGCACACTGTACATGGAGTGTCTCTACAAAAGAAACATTGACTGACTCAGGGACTTTTATGAAAGCAAACTCGGTGGTGCTGTGAGGCGCTGGCGTGCAGCCAGCAGCTATTGGGAGAGTTTTTCTGCACTGTGAAAGAATACTTTCGCAATAGTTCCTGTCCAGAATTTCTTTCACTGCTTCAACCTGCCTCCACACCTGCGCCTCACTGAACCACCGAGTTTACTTTCGTAAGAATGAAGCTTAGCCTCAGTGTGGATGGATGGGTTTTTCTGTGTTGTGAAAGAGTTGAGTTTTTGTGGTGAGTCTGAAAGAGGAAAGTTGAACATAGGGCCTGGGATTGTATTTTGTTCTCAATCTAACTTCCAACCATTTGCACCTGTGTACTTCAGACCCAGAGATTTGTGTGTATGTATTTGTGCATGTATATACAGCTACACAATTGACTTGGTACAGGTAGGTGTGTGAATTACAACGCACGCACTCACACACACACGCACTCACACACACACACCACATTTCATTGTGTGTGCAATTTCATTGTAGATAGTACCTGTATATTGTACACGACAAATAGAGATCCTTGAAAACACACAGACACATCCTCCTCCATACCCCTCTCCCTCCCCCCTTTACCCCCCTCTTCCCCATCATTCACCTCTCTCCACCCTCTTTCCTTCCCTCCAACCTCCCTTCCCCCTACACTCTCCCTCCCTTCACCTCCCCTCACCATGGCATGGGGAGGCAGCCTGGTGCCAGATGTGTGACGCTTAAGCTTAGGGACCATTTCAATATAATGAGCTTTGCCACGCTCCTCTCCTGGGGAAACACTACATAAATCACTATCATTCTCCGCCGTGCAGATTAATGTACCGGTGCCCATGCTGTATCGCTTCGGCTGACTAACTGAATTGGAAGGTGTATGTTTGTGAGAGAATGTTTGTTTGGGGTTTTATGTTGTGGAGATGCGAGTGTAGTACAATGAGTTGTGTGTGTGAGTGTGTGTGTGTGCTCTTCTGTGCTTGATACTGTAGTAGTGTATTAATCTCTTGGATACAGTTTATATAGACTGTCAGATCAGGAGTAACACACACTGGCAACTAGAGAACTTAAGTTGCACTCCTGTCGAGAAAGACACTGGCAAAAGTGAAGCTCCTATAGATCAGGATAATGTAATATGAAGTTAAGCATAAAAAATAACATCTTTGGAGCTTGTTTTACAGCAACGGTTCTGCTGTTATTATTCTCCACCTGAAGTAATCAGGTGGAAGGGACTTAAGATCGACCTCTGTTCATTGTTCCCATTGCCAAGTACATTTTGCTTTGTAGTGTACATAAAATTATACAACGGGTAGTTCCGACCTCCCAATCTGACTGGTTAAGAGCCGTTGTATATGCCACAATATATTGCGTAACGGTCTGTTGGTTACATTATGGTTTCTCCTCAAGAAAAATGGAAACATTCAATATTAATTTTGAGTTGTTCTCTCCGTCCTGTAGCCTACCACTCTGGTTTATCGTCACCACTTTTGCAACGCGCAGTTGCACAGCAAAGGTAGGCTACACTACGTTCATGGCTAGCTAGGTTGGTCAGGAGCATTATTTTGAAACTCCATAGCAACGCGATAGTTTTATGAACTACCTTTCTTGGTGGAGTTCACTAAGATCGATATTAAGGGGAGACACTACAGTCGGATAGGATTTTTTTTTAACTTTAATGACATCCTCATGAATTTTAACCAGTTTAGTCTTCACATCAAGAGAAATATTTTTTGTATTACACTTTCTCTAAAAAATATAACAATATTTTTTAGAGAATATTGTTACATATGAGCAATAACTCATTAAATATGCGGACATTTGCATATATTTCGGTACCTACTATCCAAACAATGGATAAAGTCAGGCTTTAAGTTTTACTTTTGTTTTGACAATATACTAAAAACTTAAATATTTACAGCTGCGTTTGTAAAGACAAGCTTATTTTCAAGAGATATTGAAAAAATACTGCATACACCATAAAAAAATAATTTGCCTTATTTTTAGACACGAAATGCAACCTAAAATGAAAAGACAACAAGATATTCACAATTCCAGCTGTAAATAATTGCAGAATACATCAGAGTCAGTTTGTAAAGTTTAGTGAATGCACCTGCCCTGGAAGTTGAGATAGCAGGTACCGAGTGACGTCAGGTACTGAAAAAACATAATTTTAAGAAAATGGCCGATAAAGATAAGCATTATGCATTCATATGCTTATTTCACAAGTACAACAATTTGAAAAATAGCAGTTTCGCCATTTCTCTGTTAATGTAGTGATAGTATACATGTTAATGTAGTGATAGTATACATGTTATAGTAGAAGAATATCGAAAAATCTGAAAATTTAAGTTCGGAAGAAAAAAAACAATTTTGACTGTATTGTCTCCCCTTAAGGCACTGACAGTAGGTATTTATCCCATAAATGTTTCCCGATGTAACCATTGTACAAAAGCAATATCTCACTCGAGGGTTGTGGTGTATGGCCAATATACCACGGGTTGTGCTGGTCGACGGCAGCACGACCCGTGGTATATAGGCCATATACCACACCCTCTCATGAGTTATTACTTCAATCTATGCTTGGTGTCTCAGTAAAAGTACAGTCTATTCTACTTTCTATATCCACAGTTCAGAGCTTGAGGTGTTTAGTAACTCTTTTCCTGCTTGTTCTAAATGTTAGGATTCTCATAGGTTATTATCGAGGATTGCATTGTGGGTACAATTCTCATTAGTTATTGGCGCCGCCCAGCGACCGCTGGCAGAGGGTATATTTTCGGTCATGTGTGTTATTTTGTTTGTTCGTTTGGTCACATAGCAAGATTATACAAAGAGTGATTTTCATGAAACTCATATAAATCATAAACTACCTGCACATCTGGGCTGAGGTTTTTCCCCCTGAGTGTCAGGTTTGACCAACTATGTGTAAGCAAACAAAAAAAAACAGTATTATCCGTCTCATAGCAGGATTATACAAAAACTACCAGAGTGATTGTAACATCCCACAAACAATTTTCTACTAAATGCACTCTGATATCATATGAAAAAAGACAGGGACAGTCAAACCGTGCTGCTTTCTTATTTTTCTTTTTTTTCTTTTTTTCTTTAAAAAAAAAAAAATCAACTTACACATTCATGCGCGGAAACCTGTGCTCTGAGAATGCTTTCTGGTCTTTACTTCTTCTGCTAGGCTTACCAATGGCCTGGTTGCCGAGCGGTTAATGCATTAGTCTCATTAATTTTTATTGCGGGTTCGAGCTGCGAGGAAGATGTTGATTTTTCTTTAGAGTTGGTTCTCTCCACTCTGCCCTGTTGACACCAGCCAAAGCCCTGTCCATGGTCCTGAACTGGCTGCCTGACTGGGCACTGCTGAACAGATGGTGCTGTTCTTGGATCTGAATCCCTAATGCTGCGCTGAGTGGGAAGTGAACTCAGTGAGAGAGTGCTTAGGGGAGGGAATTGGAGTAGGCTAATTGAGTTTTAATTTAGATGGTGCATGGGACACAGGTTTGCGGAGGTGTTAAGAAGATGCACTTCTGAGTGAGTTCTGGCAAGTAGTAATACATTGGCTTTTCCTACATTAAATGCAATTATTGTTTGTCGCTTTGGATAAAAGCGTCTGCTAAATGACTCTAATGTAAAAGAAAACAGAGTCAATGTTTTTAGAACTTGGCAGTCAGTTTTGGCACAGATGCGCTGTAAAGGAGGTGTTTTTATTATTAATAGAATTTCTTATCTAGAGGAGCACGTCTGATGCCAGGTCTCTAACAATCCATATGACAATGCTCCTAAGAAATCTGATGACCATGCATGACGCATAACTAGTCTGCTAAATGTAATGACCTCGTAAAATTTAATATAAAAGGTCTCATAAAGCAGAATGACACCAGTAGGAGGAGAGCTCCATCATAAATAGCTCTTTTTGCAGGGCAAGAAGGGGGGGGGGATTGTGTCAGCAAATTCCCTCTGTTAGATTTATTCACAGAAGCTCCCTATTTTCTTTAGCTGGCAAACCCTTCCGGAGCATATCAAACATGTTTTTCAGTTGTCATACAAAAATCAGCAGAAGCCAGTCGTCTAGTGTATACTCCCAGTCATTTCATAATCTGTTAAGATTGTGAAAGTCTTCTAGTGTATCCGAGGCTTCATCGGTAGAAGCCCCCCCCCCCCCTTCCTCCATGTGTGTTCTTAGTGGCATGGCCCTCACGTGTGTTGTCCCTCAGCCTACATGGGTCAGTTTCCAGGAGTCCGCCTCATTGAAGCACTCCATAGCCATTGTTCACTAAAGACTTTGATTTCAGATGTTTTCAAGATGCGCACGACGGCAATCTAGATAGCAATATGTGGAAACTTTCTTCTCAACACGAAGTCGTTTGGATTTATGTGCAGATGCTTACAGTTTTCCAAGGTCATGAAAAAAACACATGCAAAGACATAAAACAGCTTTCTCTTCTGACTTAAGAAGTGAACAACTGGCACACGTTCTTTCATTCTCTTATCTCACAGCACATTCGTTAGGTTTGGGCTAACACTTAAGTGTCGGGTTGAGCAAGACATCTGCAAAATATTAAAGCATGAAAATACAATTGACTTCTAATCTCAAATATTTGTGATAGCAGTGCTGGGATCTTCAAAAGGACTGCCTGGGCTCAGGCTGAAGAAGAGAAAAGGTTAAGAGAGTGGTGGTGGTGTTGTTGTTGTTTTTCTCTCCTGCCCACAGCACATTGATCTTCTTTTTTTTTTTATGCCTCCGCCAGGCGATACGCATTGACGGAATTTCTTCCCCTTTGGTAGAAATGTTCATTGGCACTCATTGATGAACTGCTTAGATTGTGGGGATCGAAGGTCAAAGTTCAAGGACACTGTGACCTCACAAAATATGTTTTTGGCCTGATGAACACTATCTCAAGAAAGGCTTAACGGAATTTGTTCATATTTGGGTAAAATGTCCAGTTGGACTCAAGGATTAACTGATTACATTGTGGGGGTCAAAGGTCAAGGGTCACTAACCTCACAAAAGTTTTTTTTGGCCTGCTGAACACGATATCTCAAGAACGGCTTGACAGAATTTGTACATATTTGGCCAAAATGTCCAGTTGAACTTAATTAGATTAATTGGATTATATTTTGGTATTCAAATGTCAAAGGTCAAGGTCACCATGACATCACAAAAGGCACTTTTGAACGCTAATGCTAACTAGCTAACGCTAATGCTAACGCTAGCTAGCTAACGCTAATTCTAACACTAATGCTAGCTTTAGCTAGCTAGCATTAGTGTTAGCATTAGCATTATAGTTAGCGTTAGCGTTAGCTAGCTAGCATTAGCGTTAGGGTTAGGTTAGCAGTTAGTTAGGCTTAGGGTTAGTTAGGTTAACTAATACCAGTAATAACCTCCAGAGTGACATTCCAGCTTCCCATTCATCTGTTAAATTGCCCCATTTTGAAGCTCAAACACATCATCATTATCACTATACGGCTTGGCTGATGTCTTTCTGTAAGTTAAAAACTGTATGGCTACCAAGGCTCCGAACCGGTTCAAGGAACGGAAACGAAAACCGAAAACGAACGGTATTTTACGAGGAACAGAAACAGGAACGAAAACGAAATGGTCTTTAATTGTTCCAGAACAGAAACGTTAATTTGAAATCTTTAAAACCGGTTAATAACGTTATTTTTTCGTTCTTTGTATTAGGCCTATATAACTTAAAAATAATTGTAAAAAATAAGAAAGCTGAGCCTTTTATGGCCGAATAGGCTAAATTAAATTTATTAAATTTGTAGCCTACATCTTGTCCTGTTTTTGTAATGTAGCCTAGGCCCCTAAATCTGTTATTTCACAGTCAGGATCTTAAATGCTTGCTTAGCGAAATGAAGAGATTTAGATATTACAACAACACACCATAGCCTAGTTCAGACTAGGGATGTGCGCAGCGACTATTTTCACTGATGACTAGACGGTGGTTTTGTAACCGATTACATGACTAGTCTAAAAACAGGATTCCCAAGTTTCTACAACAAGTGCTATTTAGAAAAATTGAGGATGTTTCTCAAACTCTGCAAGCTAAGATGCATGACTATTCTTGATGTTTCCCAACCACTCAGCGGCAGCCAATTTTCACGCGTTGCGCAGGGCTGTCACACACTCTCCTTTGTTTGCCTGTGCAAAACAGTAGGCTAGTTCAGCCCGTCCTTACAGCTTAGTACTTAGCAAAGATATCAATGTGATTTATTTTGTTTAATTGAAGAAGAGTAGGCT
The DNA here is from genome assembly GCF_949987555.1 of Borostomias antarcticus. NCBI lineage: Eukaryota > Metazoa > Chordata > Actinopteri > Stomiiformes > Stomiidae > Borostomias > Borostomias antarcticus. Next base: position 50,063,979 of record NC_140234.1, on the reverse strand, counting down.
AGCCTATAGCCTGTAATGTTTCAGTAGGCTAAAACTAGATTTCACATAAAGACCGCGGATGTCAGAGAGGGCAATAACGTTCGAAGGCAAATTTATTCCAACATTGGTCCACAAAGAATGATGCAAATAATAAAGTGAAAGAAATAATAGCCTACCGTGCAAATATAATGTTTTATATGGACCTGCCTACTGTGCAAATATAATGTTTTATATGGACCTGCGTGTCTGCAATAAAGTTCCTCTATCTTTATAACCAACATTCAGCGGAAGCCAATTTTCACTCGTTGCGCATCTCGCTCCAAGTATGGTTTGGCTATTTAAAACACGGAGTACAGTTGCTTGGATGTATACTAGTATGCATAAACCTATGTTTTGCGAATTTAATGGTCTGCCTCCTTCAGAGTTCAACTCGGCAATTAGGCTGTGAAAGCGAGCGCGCCTCTTGGAATCTAGTCATATGCCTATTGTTGCACAGATTTCTGTCACGTCTTGACTTTCACAAACCAAATGATTAGGCTACATTAATTAATATGAGCACACTTTAGTGACAATGTGCCGTGCAACCCTGATCATTGAATAGCATAAGTTAAATTACTATATTATTAAAGACCGCGGATGTCAGACGATAGGCTACGTATTACGCGTATAGGCGCCAAATCCGGAGCTCCCATACAAAAGGAACGCAGCATAAACAATAGGGATTGTGCAGATGAATGAATGAGGTGACTAATTATTTATAAATAACTTAAAACATTACAAAACGAAATAAAAACAAACAATAGGCCTACAGGCGCAGAATAAAATAGCTTGCAGCAACAGTACAAGGAAATATTTGTACAAGAAATACTGTAGGCCTATAGAGTCTTGATAGGTTAACACCCCCGGAACGGTGAACGGAACGTTATTTTTCGTTCTTAACCGGTTCAGGAACGCTATGTTGGTGGCGGAACACGAGAACGGAAACGTTAAATATTCTGGTTCTGCTCGGAGCGAACCGATTGAAAAATAATTTCGTTTTTAAGCCCTGATGGCTACACACTCACCCAGTGTAGTAGTGTTATTCACCCAGTGCAGTAATGTTATTCAGATGTCTCTGGGTATTGTGTCTATTAGACACTGATAAATGAGGCTGATAAGTATTGTCTGGATTCCTCCATGGTATCTCATGACATGTTTTTTTTTTTTCTCTGAAGCACATAGAGTGTGTGTGTGTGTGTGTGTGTGTGTGTGTGTGTGTGTGTTCACATGAGGTGGAGAAATCCCAGAGCTCATGTCCTTATCAACCTTTCATTGTCGGCTCGTTAGGTAGGGATACTGCAGAATGTTTTCTGACATATATAACTTGGTTGTTTGTAGTGGACAAGGTCAGGCAGGTAGTAGTCAAGCCTCCCTGTGGACAATAGAGAAGTTGATGAGAGGAAGAGAAAGAAACACAGATTACATGAAGGTCATGGCACTGAATAGAGCAGGCACAGTTAAGTCCATAACTATTTGGGGTAATTAATTTGAGGGTATTTACAGCCAAATCAATTTTATATTGATTCTCCCCCTTTTTAAGGGACCGAAATTAATTGGACAATTGGCTGCTCAGCTGTGCCATTGCCAAGTGTGCGTGCGTGCGTGCGTGCGTGCGTGCGTGCGTGTATCTATGGGTTCCAGACTTCAGGTTCATCGTTTCTCTCCTTTACCCTCTGTCTTCCCTGGCCTCCTTTCCCTGTTGGACATGTTTTTAGGTGTTACATGTCCCTTAGCCCCTTAAAGAGACTCCATGTCATGGCCTTATTTCTTCTCTCCTCTCTCATTGTACTCTGTTTCCCTCGTCTCCTCTCTGGTGCACGTGCCTGTCCTTTCCCCTGTGGCCTCATTCCCTCCTCATGTAGACCCTTTACCCCCTTCAAACCTGCCTTGCCAGGATCCGACCTATGCCCTCACACCGGCAATCCCTCCATCCACCGCCGATGTCCTCTTGTTTCTCTCACCACCTCATTCCTCTTGGGGTCTCCCCTGCTCCCTCACCTTGACCCCCCCCCCTCCCCCTCTGGTCTCTCTCTCTCTCTGCGGAGCCCTGGTTCCGGTGAAGCCAGGCTCAGAGCATCGGGGTCAGCGGCATGAAGAATTAGACGAGACCAGGGAGTCCTTTAGTCCCCTACTAATCCATTTAAGGCCTGTGGATACTTCTGTCGCCTCACAAAGCCTGTGAGTTATTGCCTGCAAGCCTGGATCCGACAAGCACAGCATGGTCGTCCTCACTACCCCAGGGTATTTCTTTTTTTTCTCACCCCTTCCTTGTTTTATACACCTGGAGATGATCCCAGGAAAACAGTGGTTAGCACTGGGACCAAATCCTGTCCCTCCCAGGTTCGAGAACATTTGAGAAATATGAGAATGAAACAAACTGCTGGCGGAGGGAAAGAGAGAAAAATATTAAAAGAAAGAAGGGCAAGTACACATAGAAACATAGCAAGGCACAGTTGGAAAGACTCCGACGGACAGTCAGCATTGTTTTCTCTCCCTCCCTTGTGAGGTAGGTGAGATCCCGTAGGGAAAAGCTCTATATTTCACAACCCCTGAAACACCCTTGTGATTTTGTCTGGTGCGCTCTCACCCTTGCCACCCGGTTCGATGCCAGAGGCTTTCACGTGTCACACGTTCCTGTCTCAGTTGTAGCAGGACTGGTCAGATGTCACAGTCAAGGCACAAGTCCTGTCTGATGGGTGACAGGCTGACAGCCCTGTCCTACTGAGCCTGTATCCCAAGGCTTGTTTGACACGTCCCAACACTCAGTCCTCTCAGATGACCTCAGGCTGGACTTTGTTTGTGTTTGTGTGTGTGTGTGTGTGTGTGTGTGTGTGTTGGGGGGGGGGGGGGGGGTTAGCTGTAACCAGCAGCTCTAGCTTTCTCTGTCGGCCAGTTGGTTGGTTGGTCGGTCGGTTCGCAAAAATGTCCCAAATATTTTGGTCTGGCTGCACATGTGATCGCAACTTTTCACTAATCCACACTTGTTTTGTTTGTAGATGCGTCTGTATAGACGTATCTGTGTGTGTGTGTGTGTGTGTTTTTGTATTTATGTTGATGTGTGTTATTCTATGTAGATGTGTGTTTATGGAGATGTCTCTCTCTCTATGGGTCCTTGAATGTTGGCATGGTGAGGATGAGTCAGAAAGTTAAAGAGATTCTGAGAGTTGTAATAATTTCCATTACATGCACGGCCCATCCCCCCAACCAGCCTAAGTTACTGTATGTGTGCGTCACCGAGGTTTTAGCTCAGACAGTTGGACCAGGGTTTATTATTGGCTTCACCCAGCGACCCCTGGGGGAGGGTATATTTTCGGTCATGTGTTATTTCATTTGTTTGTTTTTTCGCTCGGTCACATAACAGGATTATACCAAAACTACCAGAGTGATTTTCATGAAACTCGGTGGAGGGGTGTAGCATGGGCCAAGTTAGAGCACATTACATTTTGGTGTGGATCAGAATCACTCGGCGGATACACAAATTAAAGAAAACAACATTTGCCATACTTTGACCGGCTCCTTCCCTTTATATTTACTTCTCCTGCTGGATTTCCTATACCGCCGGTGGCTGAGCGGTAATGTACCAGTCTAGCAATGCGTCGGCCTGGGTTCGATCTCCAGGTGCGCCTTTTGATATCAACTTTTTTTTGGTGCTGTTTACGCCCACTATTGTCTTATTTTTCTATGCATGTCAAACAAAATCATATCTGACTCATGAAAAACAAATCAGATTAATGCTGTATTAGGAAAAGTTACATTTTCTTAGCCTGGATCCTGTGGTATTAGCCTACATACAGTATAAATCATAAACTACCTGCACATCTGGCCTGAGGTTTTGCACCTTGAGTGTAAAAAGAACTATGTGTTTTTTAATTTGAGTGTTGAAGCAAACCCTAACCCTAACTAACCCCAAAAACAGTATTATCCATCACATAGCAGGATTATCGAAAAACTACCAGCAATTGAAACATCCCACAAACTATTTTCTACTACAGTAAATGCACTCTGATATCATGAAAAACGACAGGGACAATCAAACCGTGCTGCTTTCTTATCTATTAATTTTTATGAACTTACACATTCATGCGCAGAAACCTGTGCTCTTAAAACACTTTCTAGTCTTTACTTCTGCTAGGCTTATGCATTGCCGAGCGGTTAAGGCGCTAGTCTCATTAATTTTTATCGCAGGCTCGAGCCGCGAGAAAGATGTTGATTTTTCTTTAGAGAACGTTGGCTCTTTGTTACAATGAAGAATCAAGTTAGCTTTACATATCATCTTAGATATCAACGTCATTCATTTGCGGTTAAAGCAACCAATATTATCTTATGTTTCTATGCATGTAAACCAAAATAATATCTGAGGATTACACAAAAACTACCAGAACGATGTTCACAAAACTCGATGGAGAGGTGTAGCATAAGCCAACTTAGAACCCATCCCAGAGACATGGTCACTCGGCTAGTGCCCCTCTACCCCTCCCAGAGGCATGGACACTGGGCTAGTGCCCTTCTACCCCTCCCAGAGGCATGGACACAGGGCTAGTGCCTGTCCTTTTTACCCCTCAGAGGAATGAACACTGAACTTAATTTCTGTATATAGTTCTGTAACTTATGTCTTCTGTTATTGTCTATAATGGCTGATTGAACAAATTAGACAAGTATGTTCAGTTGTGTTCATCATCATCATCAACCTTTATTTTACTAGGTAAGTTAATTAAGAACAACTCGTATTTACAATAACGGCCTAGGTTACAATAACGGCCTAGGTTCATACATGGCGACCTCTCATAAACACCACAATCAGTTACACCACCAAAAAGCTTACTCTTCAATGGTGCAAGTGTGCTATATTTATACTGAGGAGTGAGTTTAACCATTTCAAATAAATTTCACCATTAAAATGCATTAATGGGCGGAGCCCTGTGCTCTCTGAGCACCCTTTCTAGTTTTTAATCAAATTACCTCCAACCTTCTGTGGCAACAGTCCCCCCCCCCCCCCCCCCCCCACACACACACACACAAATTAAGAACATCCGCTGACTGAAATGATGCCCAAGAGTCTGTCAGTTGCAAGGGCTTAGGGACGGTCACTGACAGCTCCGTTTGGCTGTGTGACGGGCCATTAGCAATGGGTCATGCTGCTCAGCTTCCTGGGTAATATAGATGGAAGCAGCACTTTTACCACGTTTCGTCTTCCTCACAGGAAGGAGAGCAGACATGGAGCAGCGGCCCCTAAGATCATGTAATAGAGACTGGCTCAGGGAAATGTTTTGATTTTTCATCAAGTTTAAATTGTACATTTCAAGTATGTTTCTTGTGCTGGTAGAATATAATATGGAATTGAAAGTCTATTTGCCATGTTTAACAAGTACGAGTACAGGTACATTGGAATTCTTGTAATCGCTTATCCTTACAGTATCCTATCAGTTCCTCATTCCAGTCCTGGGTATTCAACTAGACATTAAAAGGTTTTCAAGCTGGCAATTTACTATACTATCTGTCTAGAAGCCTCTCAGTATCATCCTCATCTACTTATCCCATCTGATCATGGATGACTATATATGTGTCCATGATGTAGGCAGTGCAATTACATAAGTTTACAGTTTACGTTCAAGTATCCAGTTGTGCATACTGTTCAGTTGTTTGAGTGTTGTCAGGTGTTGGTTCAAGTGTACAGTAGTGCAGAGTCTGTTGTTAGACAAGGTGCAGGTACAGTACAACATACAATGAAACGCGTACTTGAGAACTTCTCACATAGACAGTCAATAATACTCAAAAGAAATAGAAGCATTAAGAAAAGTAGCGCATGATCCAAAGTGAGAACATTTAGGCTGTGTAGTCATAGCAGGGTTGTAAGTACCGTGTTATATCTCATTTATTTCATTATAATCATCATCATTCCAAAATGTGATTATTGTTTTTCTAGTTAGCATGCTAATGCAAGTGTTTCTAGCAGAACGGAAACAAAAGTGTCTGACACAAACACTGGGTGTACAGTAGGGTGCATCAAATTGCAATGTTAAAATTAAATCTCAACATATCATTCTGCCTGGGGTGGCATTTTGTTATGACACACATACAAATGATTTGTGCAAAGTTTTGGGAAAATTACTTGAGATTTAGAGGTCCAACGCAGCATGTGAAAAATACCAAAATGGGCGTTTTTGGGTGTTTTCCTGAATAACATCGATGCAATCTCAAAAACGACAAGAAATAGATTTTTAGAACATTTATTTTGAATAGAACAACATAAAATCTAATACTCAAGTAAAGTACAACTCCTCAGTGTCTGTACTTAAGTACAGTATTCAAGTAAATCAAGTTACTGTCCTCGAACATGTCTCAATATAGTGTCCTACTCCTGGTCCAGCTTGCGCTTGCTGCGGCGAAGATTTGGATTTTGTGTGCGGTCATGCTCAACTGCCTGCAGCACATTTTGCAGGTGCTCCTCGCTCCTGGCTGCTGCCACGAAGTCTGACGTCAGTTTGACGCCACGCTCGGCACAGTCATTCACCACATTGATGGCACGTACATTCACTGCACCCGTTTGAAATGCTGCACTGGAAGTCCAATCCTCTACATCCAGTGAAAGAAAAGTTGGATCAATGTGCAGCAGGTGCATGCCGAACCAGCAGTCTGGGTTGGCGAGGTCAGCCAAGCTGGTGGTCGGCGAGAGGGTTGGAAACTTCGGCTTGCCAAAGCCAGTGCCAAAGCGGAGCTGTGGGGCTCGCATGGGTAGATCAGCCGGCTTGTGCTCCAAGATGGCATCTGCAAGTGCGCGCCGCTCACCAACTGGCACCTTGGTGCTAAAGAGTGCCAGGGGCAGCATCTCGCATGTCAGGTACCATAGGTGCCTCTCCAGAGCCTTAATTGCTGATGCAGCGATGCCCTCGTCAACAGCCTTGTATTCACACAGGTGGCAGTAGAGTGTGAGGTCATTCCATCCAGCATCTACGGCCGTGTCACAGGCCATCCACCATGTTGCGTAGATGTGCGTAATGAACTTGGCAAACGCCCGAATCTTCAACACCTGCTGTTGTGTTGTGATGGTCCCCTGAGGAAGCAACGCAATGTGCTGCTCCATCAAGGCCAGCTTGAGGGTGTAGAGCAGCTTGGCCATCCACCGTGCCTTGTGCAGTGCTCCCGGTCGTTGCAAGGTTACTGGAGTTTGATCTGCAATGTCTGCACTCAGATACACTAGACATAGCTGCACAAACTCACGATAGTCACCCCTCTTGTAGTTGAGCAGTCCTGCAGCGCAAACATTGAGTTCAGCACGCAACTTGCCAAGAAATGGTGGTTCAGCATCCCCAGGAATGTAGCAGGACAATGTGCCGCCCTTGAGTGGCAACAGGTTCCAGTTGTCCCGCAGACGTGTAAACAATGTCACCTCTGGCGATCGTGACACCTCCACCTTGAGGTGAGTGAAAATGTGGCTGAGGAGCACCTCTCCGATGTGGTGCCGGCAACCGGACCAGAGTAGTGGTCGACCCAGTGAGTTCTGGATGGCAATGCAGGCTGCTGTGAGATGGCCGGTGTTTGAGGCCGTGGTGTCAAATGCCATGTTGACAACCTGATCGGTACAGCACCAGTCCTGCAGCAGCTTGCATGTCAGCCGGGCGATGATCGTTCCACATGCCTCGTTAGTCCCCTTCATGTATGCTGGCACGCCGAGTAGTTTTAGCCGCTCCGCATCTCCGACCACCACCGTCAGACGCTCCTCCAACTGACGCACATTGTTGAGCATTGGTGTCAACTTGCTGTCCCAGTGCAGGGTGCACATGGGAGGGGGTGTCCACTGCTCGTGCTGTTCCTCACTGATGGTCTTCAGCACTTGACGGCGTGATCGGTCTGCTGTCGCGTAGGATGTGGAGACCATTTCTGAATTTCCACCTGACTCCTCGATCAGGCCGCGTGTGAAAGCAGCCTGCTGCGTTGGTGTCATCTTCAATCGTGTAGCCAGTGACACAAGGCTTGGCCGGCTGAGAATGTCAGATGGAATGAATGCTGTGGTGCCTGTCTTCTTGCGTTCACGGATGGGTGTGTTCTCAGCCAGTGGAGCAACTGCTTCATCTGCATTGCCATCCTCATCACTTTCGCTTTCTAATACCACCATGCTGGTAGACATCGCCGTCATCTCCTGCTCCTTGGTGAGGTAGGCCTGCTGCGCTTCTTCACGCTCCTGTCGCCGCTTCACCTTAATAATGATAATAATAATAATAAACTTTATTTGTATAGCACCTTCCATGACATGCAATGCAGCTCAAAGTGCTTTACAGATCAAGCACAAAACATTAAAATAAGAAAATAGAAGCAGAAACATAAAATTACATAAAAATAAAAGCAAACCTTGGATTGCAGCTTGACATCGAATGCTCCAAATGTGGCCACTCTGTCGCCCTTCATGCTGGCTAGAAAAGCAAGGTCCTCTGCATCACGGATCAGCTCCTCTGCGTTTGGAGTCCACAGCGGGAACGTGGCATCCAGCTTGTGCTCCATTGCGTCCACCAGTCGAGCAGTAGCCTCACTGGAGCGCCTTTCCTTTGGTATGCGCCGCAGCTTGTTGTTGGCATCGAGGAGGGCTATCATCTTCTCACATGCTCGCTGATCACTCCCCATTGGGATGTTGGCCTTTCCATAAAATGGACGCACCTGCTCCAAAACAATCTTAGCCGCCTGGAACCGTGACATGGCTCCAGTCAAACCTGGTCGCTTTGCATGCAGTTGTGTGTCGCAGTTATACAGCAAGCACCGCAAGATCTGGTGACCACTTGGCAGCTTGGCGCCAGTGATAATGGCATCTGCATCGGTGATAGTGGCGCCCAGACCAAAAACCAGGGTGCGGCTCCTCTGGCAGGGGCCTAAGGCCATCTTGTGAGAGCTGGATCCTGTGGTGTGTGATGGTGGCGTTGAGGGAATTGACTCAGCAACTGAGCTACACAGGCAGAGCTTTTTATAGGCAAAGCCCCCCCCCCCCATTTTTATGCAGGTGCGTGAAAATAGAATAGTTCCCGCAAAACAGAGGGTAAAATGTGCGGGAATATTGGAACAAACAGGTCTCCGGGCTTGAAATGTAACAATATTGCAACAACACACACACTGTTGTTGAATAACACACACACACACAGAGGTGCGGGAATATAGGAGCAGACAGGTCTCCGTGCTTGAAATATAACAATGTTGCAACCTTGTGCGTGAATAACTCACATTCACACACACACACACACACACACACACACACACACACACACACACACACACACACACACACACACACACCAGCAGGCCATGTGCGAGCAGGGCAGAGTGAAGGGACACAGTTCCTGTTACCCCCTTATGCCATAAAATCAGACGTACCGTTGCACCTCTAAATCACCTCGTATCGCTTTAATATTTTGTATCTATTGTTTTTGCATGGATGGTAACACTTTTAGCACCCATGCAAATCAATATTCCGGAAATGTGTATTTTGATGCACCCTAGTGTACAGGAGACTGCAGTGGGTCTGCCACTTACTGACAAGCTCCCTTAGGTTCGGGGTGAGGTGGGAGGAGCAGTAAGCATGGCAGCCACATCACCAGCAAGCATGGCAGACAGATCCATTGAAACCGGCAGACTGTTTAATTGCTTTCATGAATTAAACATTCGATTTATTTGTTAAGAGTCTTTATTTTGCTTACCCTTAACCCCAGTTTTTTATTTTTAGAATCCAAGGGTTGCCTCTCAGCATGAAAATGGAAAAGCATTGATATGTTGTGAAGTCTGTTTATAAATAATTGATTGCCTTGGTGAAGAGGGAACAGATCCGAATATTTTAAAAGTCTCAAGTGAGTGGTTTGGGAGTACATTTGAGGATATGCATCAACAAAAAACGCCTGTGAACAAAGTATTTGGAAAAATACCAAATTGGGTGTATTTGGTCGAACAATGTTTATTTCCAACAACTTATTTTGTTGAAGTTGTGCAATGTATTTAGTGTTGAGTCTTCCTCTATGAGAATAGATTTTTTTTTCTAGAGACATATTTCCAGTAATGAAACAGGCTTTTTGTGCGTGTCTGGCCAGCCGCGCATCTAGAATAGCAAATGTCCAGTAAATGTCCCTTTTTCCCTTTGTCCCGTTGTTGACCTGCAGTTCTATGTTGCTACCACAAGAGGCAGTGGTCCCAGAACCTGCAGTTCTATGTTGCTACCACAAGAGGCAGTGGTCCCAGAACCTGCAGTTCTATGTTGCTACCACAAGAGCATTTACCGTTTTCGGCCACAGGAGGGCAGCAATAGGCTTAGTCGTTCTAGAACCTGCAGTTCTGTGTGCTACCACAAGAGCATTTACCGTTTTCGGCCACAGGAGGGCAGCAACTGGCTTAGATAGACTGTGTTCCTTGTTCAGTGGGCAGCAACAGTCTTAGATAGACTGTTCCTTGTTCAGTTTCAGCAATTCAATGAGTATTTGAGTTAGGCTATTTAGTTTGTGTGTAAGTATTTCTGTTAGTTATACATTATATTTCTTTATTATTTCAGAGACCACACACTCACTGTCTGTTTATGTAAGTGAAGAGAATTGAAAGGTCAAATAATGTGTATAAAGGGTTTATAGAGGGGTCCACAGCCCCCGACCCAATATGACGCGAGGGGGCGGAGTCTTGCCACCACGCCACTCTCTACGCCACGGACCCCACAACTCAGCTCCTGAGTGGGCTAGAGACACACTTGTCTTCACCGGTGGGGGCAGGTGGGTAGCCCAGAGAGGGATCCACAGTCCCCGACCCAATATGACGTGAGGGGGCGGAGTCTTTCCACCACGCCACTGTCCACGCCACGGACCCCACAACTCAGCCCCCGAGTGGGCTAGAGACACACTTGTCTTCACCGGTGGGGGCAGGTGGGTAACCCGGAGAGGGCTCCACTGCCCCCGACCCAATATGACGTGAGGGGGAGGGGTCTTGCCACCACGCCACGGACCCCACAACTCAGCCCTTGAGTGGGGTAGAGACACAGGGTCTTCACTGGTGGAGGCAGGTGAGTGGCCCGGAGAGAGGTACACTGTCCATGACCAGCTCTGACCCGAGGGGGCGGAGTCTCGCCATCACGCCACTATCCACGCCACGGATCCCACAACTCAGCCCCTGAGTGGGCTAGAGACACACTTGTCTTCACCGGTGGGGGCAGGTGGGTAGCCCAGAGAGGGGTCCGCAGCCCCCGACCCAATATGACGCGAGGGGGCGGAGTCTTGCCATCACACCACTGTCCACGCCACAGACCCCACAAATCAGCCCCTGAGAGGGCTAGAGAAACACAGTCTTCACCGGTGGGGGCAGGTGGGTAGCCCGGAGAGGGCTCCACTGCTCCCGACCCAATATGACTCGAGGGGGCGGAGTCTCGCCACTACGCAACGGACCCCACAACTCAGCCCTTGAGTGGGCTAGATACACAGGGTCTTCATTGGTGGGGGCAGGTGGGTGGCCCGGAGAGAGGTACACTGTCCACGACCAGCTCTGACCCACGTCAAGGCTAGAGACCCATGGTCTTTGCCAGCGGGTGCAAGGAGATTGCCCAGAGGTCACTGTACTGCGCTCAATCAGCTCTGACCCAAGCGGGCGGAGTCTCTCCACCACGCCACTATCCATGCCATGAACTCCACAACTCAGACCCTGAGCGGGCTAGAGACGCACCGTTTTCACCAGTGGGTGTATGGAGATTGCCCGGAAGTAACTGCACTACACCCGAACCGCTCTGACGCGAGGGGGCGGAATCTCACCACCACACCACAGACCCCACGGCCAATGGGCCTAGGATATAGACAATTAACTACCGGTGGAATGGTGGTGGAGCATCCATTGGGGACCCACTGTAGGTCTGCTAGCCTTGTGTTATATTCTGCCGGAGGTCCGCCAACTCGTCCATCGGGGACCCGCTGTAGGTCTGCTAGCCTTGTGTTATCTGGGTTTATCCCTTACCTTTGTCCAGAAACAGAAGTTGAACCAATTGCAGCAAAATAGCTAACGCTACAGGAATTAGCCACTGACCGCTACCATTAATGTTATGGAAGCTGCTGCCAGTTGTTCTGAGCTCATGAGCTAACTGGCTATCCCGCTCTTATTGTGCTGGATTAGCATTGGAAGCATTGGAATTGATGTGTCCAGGCGACAAGATCTTACTTTATCCGACATTATTTCATGTAATTTCAATTCACAGCTATTTCAGTGGCATGAGTAGCTTCCGTCCTACCAGTCCTGAACAGAAACAAGCCAGCTACGCACATAAGCCAGGCTCGACCTGGCCTGGTTCTGTGAGATTCTAGTGGTTCTATTAGCTTTTTTTATTGTATTTGCATCTGTTGTCAAATCACATGATCTCATTAACATGGTAATCCAGTCTACTGTACTAGACAGACCTATTTCTAATTCATTAAAGAAAATAGCTGGCACCGACTAATGTAGTGTAGTAGTGGTAGGTACTTTATTGATCCCCGGAGGCAAAATGCACTGTTACAGCATCAAAAGGCAACATAATGTAGTCACCTCCCCCCTCTTTTGCTTCACCCCCATTAAATAGTTGGATAGACGAATGGCTGGGGTGGGATCCAATGCATAGGGGGGCTGTGAGTAGATTATACAGTGATATCCAAGAGATTACCCCCCCCTTCACTTAGTCATATCAAGACAGCGTGGTAGGAGGACCTTGGCTGTGACATCTCAGATAGCTCCTGGCAATTTGCGATAGAAAGAATACATTCAACATCTGTCTGTATTAGACATGGTTTGCTTCAATTTAAAGTACTCCATAGGCTTCTCCTTTCTAAAAGCAGGCTTGCCAGGATATATCCAGATGTTGACCCAACCTGTTCTCGATGTCACCAAGCCCCTGCCACTCTATGTCATATGTTCTGGTCATGTCCAAAATTAGTTACATTTTGGTCCTCTATTTTTGAGACGTTGTCTTATATTTGTGACAAGGAAATCAGCCCTGACCCAGTAACAGCAAATTTTTTGTGTGATCCCTGGGCAGGTAGTGGTGTCTAATGCCCAATCAGAAGTTATAGCTTTTTCCTCTTTATTGGCTCGACGCCTTATCTTATTTGAATAGAAGTCAGCCACCCCTCCTACACACGGACGCTGGGTTGGGGATGTGTTGGCACATTTGAAGCTTGAGAAATTGAAATACTCAATCAGAGGATCCGTCCAAAGGTTCTATAAGGTCTGGCAGCCATTTTTAGACTACTTCACCACAGAATTCCCTACTAGAGATACTGAAATGTAAATACTCTGACATTCCTTTGAATCTGTAAGTGATATTTCTTTTTGTCATTGGAGCTTTTGGATGTCTAATGTTTTTCAGTTGTGCGTATTTTTTGTTTTTTTGTTTTTACGTATGGATATTGGTGGATGTGTTTTTCTTTGCATTTGAAAATTCAATAAAAATATTTCAATAATAATGTAGTCACTAAGCATGTAACGGTAACCGCGGTATTATGGTACTGTAACCGCAGTATTTTTTGGTCACGCGGTAACCTTGGGACTGGCTCGGTAAAACCGTAGGCTAAACTCACTGTTTTGGACTGGTCAGCTGTCTTAGTTATATCAAACTAACTATTGGCATCGGTGAGCTTATCGGTGTCATATTTATTCAGTTTGAGTAATTTACGATCGAGCTAGCTAACCACATTTAGATCAATTGGCTCAGTTGCTGGTTAGCGATGAGAGGCGGAGTCCCAGCCCAGTTGATAACCCTCCGTTGCGGGTTGGGGGGATGCAACGGTCGGCTAGGATCCTAGCTAACCAGCAACTGGTCACGTAGGGCGCATGTTCAATCCACACTAGTCACGTAGCTTTCCGTTGCCCTGGAGGTCCACCTGTCTGTGAGCGCAACAGAGGATGCCTGGGATAATTCACTGACAACTTTTGCCTTTTCCTGCTCATAAAGATTTGGCACGATCTTCTCAGCAAAGTGGGTGCGCGACGGGATCTCGTAAGGTGGCTCAAGCACATCCAGCATATGTTTAAACCCCTCGTTTTGCACAACAGAATATGGCCTCATGTCTGCAGCTACAGTATAAACACCCCAATAATACCTTTTGTAATAGCTTTAGCCTGGTCGGATTCTTTAGCTAAGGGATGCTTAAATGCCGTGGTGATGAGCGGTTGTTGAGCAGGAGGTTTTTCAAGCTCTTCAGCTCCTCCGCTAGCCATGTCTACCGCTGGCAGCGCCTGACTAGTGTGGATTGAACATGCGCCCTACGTGTACATGCGCCCTTTTTTGTTTTATTATTTTTTATAAACCTATTCGCGGACCACGTGCGAACCGTAGAGAGATTTTCTGTAACTAGATGTCAGAACCATCTAGGCTAGATCTGCACCCCCCCTCTTGTCCTCCCATCGTTTCTTTCCATTCTCTCCTTCCTCATCTCTTCTTTCTCTTCCTCTTCTGTCGTTTTTTTTATTATTATTATTATTTTTTTAGACCTGTCACTTCTTTCATCCAGTCTCCTGCCGTAGAAGCGCAGCATCATGGATCAAACCTGGGCTCTCTGCTCAGCCTCTTTCCCTCTTCTCACTGCTCAACACACCATCTATACCCACAGACCTCCTCTATCACTGCTCAACACACCATCTCTACCCACAGACCTCCTCTATCACTGCTCAACACCATCTATACCCACAGACCTCTATCACTGCTCAACACACCGTCTATACCCACAGACCTCCTCTATCACTACTGAATAGTGGTGATCGTTGATCCGTGATTGTAAAGAAAGCAGAAGCACTTTAAATTAAAAGAAAAAAACTGTACAGTACACATCAGAAATGTGTTTAATAAATGCTATGGTGTTTTTTCCAAAGTACAAATCTTCTTCCTCTTTAAATTTTGTGTTTTAAAACTATTTAATACCGTGATATACCGTACTGTGGATCTTGATACCGTGATATTACGACAGTTCACTTACCTGGCCATCTGATTGTGGTAGTGCAACAGCAACAATGCTCTTGGATCCACTTCATTTCCATGACAACTTCTTCATGCGTTGCTCTTGGCCAAAAGTTGAAATATTTCACACCAACCGCTCCCATCCGCTAAGCGTTGAGCTTTTACCAAAGAAGCTTCCTTCCAACTGCCTTGCCGAAGCGACACTCTAATCAGGGGCGTTTCTAGGATTCAAAAACATTAGGGGCTAAGGGAAAAGCATCAGGGGCTGAAGTTCAGAGCGGGTGAAACCTGCAGGAAAATATATTTTAGGGGCCCATTTGGGTTTGCCACCATGCACTAAAGACACACACCACAAACAGTGTTTCCCACAGGATTTTGGGCAGCTATAGGGGGTGGACCTCCGACCCTGTAGGGGGGTCGGGGGGCATGCCCCCCCCGGGAGAAATTTTTAAACATTGTTAATTTAAATGCATCATTTTGGCGCACTTTGAGAGCAAAATCAAGAAGCCATAGCAATTTAATCATCAGAACACATTTGGTTATGAAAGGGGATGGCAAAGAAGTAATCATACACAAATCATGGTAAACGAGACGGGACTTTAATAAATAAAAATCAATATTAAATAGCATCCAGTGTCGTGCCCAGTCTTTTTTTTTATGAGAATACAGGTAACACCCTGACAAACAACTCAATGTGCCACATTTCCATCTACTGTACAAAAGACTATTCAATGCAACATACTGCGGGGCATGAGCCCTTAAAAAATGTCAGTTCTGAAAAAGAAAAATCTGGGGGGGAAATGTGCCAGTGAAAGCAGAAATGACTGCAGGTGCTAAAAAGAGCCAGCTGACCATCATCTAATAGAGATCCCTCAGAGATGGCAATCATGCAGTCTGAACGAGGCTTCCCCTCTGACACTAACAGCTGCCACACACCAGGGCAGAGGGCCTGGACATCTCACTGGTCTAATATATCTCCCACCCTCTGAGCACAGCGCAAAACACAACGGCGTTTGAGTTTTATTTTTAATGAGAAGTCAAAACTTTTGATAACCAGTGGCGTCTGGTGGGTCCTAGAACTGGGTAAGCCAGGACCAACGGAACACGCGCGCAGTGCACACAATTTTTGGGGGGTGCGCTTTCAAAGCATGCCCTGATGGGAGGTTTCATAGCACCAGAAGGGTGCTGAGCTGTGGCATTTTTATCCACGGTCACAACGGATGTGATATGTGCAGAGATCGACAGTTGGTCATCGAGGGTCACACCCAGATGTGTCTTCAATGGTGATGGCCAGGTCCCGGTGTGGGCAGCCCTTTCCCAGGAGGAACAGCAGCTCATTCTTGTCCAGGTTGAGCTTGAGGTGTTGTGTTGCCATCCACTTCGAGATGTCAGCCAAGACCCCTGAGGACCTTTTATAGGTCTGATATATAGGTGCTTAATTAAGTATGGATATATTAAAAACTGGTGTGATGTGAGCCCTCCTTCTGGTCTTTGTAAGAACATGTGCTGCAGCATTTTGAATCAGTTGGAGTTGACCCATCACTTTTTTTGGTAGGCCAGACAGGAAAGTGTAACAATTAGTCCAACCTCCTAGTACAAAATAAATAAAACCTCCTAATAAAAGCATGTGTATTAGTCTTTCAGTATCAGTCAGGGAGAGGAAAGGTTTCAATTTGGCAATGGGTCTCAGATGATAAAATGAGGTACTTGTCACATTCTTTATATGGGCCTCAAAGCAGAGTCCAGCACAACACCTAAGTTCCTTGCCTGGCATTTTGTATTCAGTGACTGTTTTTAAGTGCACCATCTATAGTTCAAGTTCAAAATCTTTATTTTCCCAAAAGGGGAAATTAGTTTGCAAACAGGTAGAAACAGGACTGGGGGAGACATAGGATGCATGGAAATAGAAAAATAAACAAATAAAAACATAGAACAATGCAAATGTACAGTAGACGGCCTACTAAAAACCCATGGCTCACATCATTGGAGAAGGAAAAAAACACAAAACAAATATAGCTGCAAGCAGCGCTATGGGGGCCAAGCAGGAAGCGCAACCATCACATCAAAGGCAAAAAGGGAAACGCGCCATAGCCACATTCGAATCCCTACCACAGTTTTGAAAATCAGGCCTACGGGTCAGCATAAACACTATTCCAACATTCACAGGATGGCGGTGCTAGAGAGTTTGAGATGTCGACATAGACTTGGTGACAGGGGTCACGGGACCATCTGTGATGAGTGTGCCAAATGTGGTTTTGATGCATCAAAACATTACTGAGATATGACCACACTTCCGGTTCGGCAACTTCGCTGCCTATTTGGTTGTCTGTGGCAGGCAAACACTTTGGAAATTCAAAAATCCATCTGTCATATTTTGTGAGACTTGGTCTGACGATCATCTCTGCTAATTATGGTGACGATTCAAAGTAAATTGTGGCTTGTGAAATATTTATGGCGGACAAACCAATATGGCGGAAATGACCTCATGGGCTGGGATGAACTCGGCTTGATCCAAGTAATCCAACGGCACCTGAATTTTGAAAATTGGACATATGGTTCAGCATGAACACACCTCCAATTGTGACACATTGGTGGTGCTAGAGTGTTCGAGGTGTGGACTTGAGTCTTGCTGACAAGAGTCATGGGACTGGGCCCGATCAGCGTGCCAAGTTTCGCAACTTTTTACCATACAGTTCTAGTTGCTGCCATAGACTCCCATGGCAGAAGAACGAATAATAAGAAAAGGTACAAACACAATGGTGGCCTATGCAGCTTCGCTGCTTGGCCCCCAACAAGTAAGAGGCTATTCCTTTTTGAGCCTGATGATTGCTACAGAGACAAAGGAAACCCCATGTCTCTTAGTCCTGCTAGCAGCCACCCTGAAACGACAGCCAGAAGGCAGGAGCTCAAACTCCTTCTGCAGGGGATGATCAGGACTATCTAAAATGGCTGCGTTTCCCGATAAAGAACCTTCTGAAGGAACCCTTCTTAAGGGGAGACACCCCAGGTGAATAGGAAAAAAAAAAAATCCTTAATAGGTATCACCATCAAACTCCCCCAGTTTGTTAGGTACATTAAGGAGCATCTTTTTTGTATTCCAAGTTTTCTGAAATCTTATGGATAAATATGCAAATTAGGCATTATATGCGCTAAATATGCGCTAATTTGCATAATTTCAGGACATCAATTTTTTAAACTGGTTCAAGCCAGATTCAAAATTCTTGTTTCATTTTGTTCACATATCCCTATTCAAAACTTTGTTCAAGGGGGATTTTTGATATATCTTTTCTTCACTTCAGAAATCAGAAAATACTGTCAAGAGTCATAAAAAGACACATTTTCGCCATGTTTTAGGGATAAACTGTTATATAAATCAGGCTATGAATGAAATTTTAAAAATCCCCCTTGGCCAAACCCTTCAGAATATGGATTGGAACAAAACTGGAAAGTTAGGTGTATGTAGGTGCTACTCAAGTGGTGGTTTTGATGTCCCTAAGATGAGAAATAACTCATTTTGAGAAAACGGGCTTTCAAAATTTGTATTGTAAAAAACCATATATTTGCATTGTAAACCAATATTTACAAACACAATATCCAATTACATCATTAGTAACAACATTACACAACATCTGAAAACACATAGAAACTGAAAACTGAATAACACAGCATGTTGTGGATTCAAAATAGTCCAGGAGTAGACATTTTGTATAGAGAAGCAAGACCTGTTTAGTTGGAAGCCCACTCACCACGTCAAGGTACAGCCCACGAGTGGGGTGTTAGTAAGACGAGACTAGAGACGAGACAATGTTAGTAGGGAAGAGAACATTCCCTTTTAGAAAGCTTGTATTATTTTGTTAAACAGATCATGGACAAATATAGACACATTTGACGAGGACATGCATGAGAAAACAGATTATCTAACTTTTTGTGTTGTTTTAAGCGTTTTACATGGAGAAAACATGAATGAATGAATGAATGAATGAATGAATGAATGAATGAATGAATGAACATGAAGAGTAAGCTGATTCATAAATACACAGGACAAGATGTGGTAAACAATGCAGGGTAAACCCCAATATAAGCTAAATATAGATTGCCAAACAAACAAGTGATATAACCATCGTCAAAAGCAACACCATAGGAGACATCAAGCTACGCCGTCATAGGTCTACAGAGTCACTCCTCAGATGGCACCACACTAGCTATCCACAAAACATTTCTAGGCAGCTGGTTTGTAGAACCCACTCAGCTGCAGTCCACAAAACTGTCCTAAAACCACAATATGTTCCTGGTGCACATGGGGTTGTCATCAGTGAAGCAGACTACCCCATATTGCCGCCTTCATGTTGTCCACTGAACGCTGTTTATTGAGAATTATTGTAATAATTCTCAATAACTAATAATTTTGTAACATTTTTCATTTATTGGCAGTCAGCTTACCTACCTCTGGGTCCACATCTGCATATGCCTGCCTAATCTGCTCTCTGCTTCTGTGCAAGGACTCCAGACCTCTCTCTATTTCAGCAACTGAAATTAAAACAGTTTATTTGGTCAGTTTATGGATGCATGTAGAAATGCCACAGGTATAGAGAGGGAGACTACTGTGCATATGTATAGGCTTCTGATATTGGCTAGAGAGAGAGAGCGAGAGAGAGAGGGAACACGTTTCAATAGCCTACCTGTCACCCTCTTGTCATGTTTCTGATACGTTTTCAGATGAAGCCCTGGGATCCCTAACACTTTACTAATCTTTTGGAGCGCTGCATACCCCAGCCCTAACTCGTGCGCTAAGAGGACCATCCTCACATTGACATCAAATGCAACATCATTCCTAGTTGTATCATGAAGCCGAGTCGATGTGTAGACACTTTTGCGATAGCCATTTCTCACAAAGACTGCACTCTAAGAGCAAAGTACTACAGAACCCACTATTCTGAGGATCAATGTTAATTTTAAGAGCAGTCCCTGCACAATTAGGACAAATCAACCCAGTTATCAGCTCATTCAAACGCGCCGCATCTCTCTGCTGCTCACTGGACATGCTAACGCTAGCCTCATCTCCCTGCTGCTCAGTGGACATGCTTGCACCGGCTAATGACAACTTGCGCGAATAGGCACTTTATATCTCATAAATGTAAACCTTTCCATTTAGTTTCTCTTGTTTTCTGTTCAACCTTGCGGGCAAACACTGTTGTCGTTGTTGCTTATTACGTTTAGAACGCTTTACAGACGGCATTGTTTGGATTAGATATCAGGAAATGGAAACGTGTCACATGACGCGCTGAACCAATCACGTTCTCAGAAATCAACAACAGCCAATGAGATTTCACGCTTAGCATCAAACCTGCCTTTGTATCTCCACGATTGGTTGCTGATACAAATGAAACTATCAGGATTGGTTGCGATAACATAACGCTCGAGAGCCAGATCTTTCTAATGATATATCACATGACCGGGTCCAAATAACGCCCGCGGTTCGGCACGTTTCGAAAGAAGGCTAACTTTTGGTGATTTTCGGGAGAATCTACAGACGCAAACGGACTAAATGAAGTAAAATAAACATCTAAATGCGTATTTATGATGTTTTATTTCCACTAGTATGAAAGAAGACATGTTATGGAAGCAAACTAGCACAAAATCTCAAATTTGACCATGGCGTTGAAAAACGATGTTTTCACCTACCGTGTCTCCCCTTAAGCAACCTTTTGTATGGGAGTTAAGAAGTACTTCGAAGCTAAGTGCTTCTTAACTCCTTCGGGAAACCCGGCCAATGGTGTTAGCCATTTTAAGGACCTGGTTGTTATAGACCCAAGGGCTGGGCCTGACTCACCTGAGAGATCTTGCTTGCCACTTTAACAAGGCTCCCATGTCTCTTCTTGTTTAACAGGTTAAGATTACCATACCAGACTACAATACAAAATGGTATAACAGATTCAATGAAGCTTCTATAAAAAAAAAGTGTCATCTTTTTTGTGCATACATTAAAAGATTTCATTTTTCTCTACCTTGTCAACGCTGCACTCAGGGGCAGGAGGACAAGGACAGAGAGCTTTTTTGAGTCGGTATTGATTATTTGGTTACAGCCTTGACCTGTCTCTGTGCTATGATGCAAAAACCTGATTGAAAAGTGTCCAGGATACAATTTGCAGCAAGGAAATCACTTAGGTGTTTGAATACATTTTCTTTTCTACAATTTTACTTAAAAAGGTGGGGGGTTGGAGATTGGTCTAAAATTACTGAGTTGTTTTCTTCAGAATGGGTTTTACCAAGGTAGTTTTAAGTGCTGATTGAAAAACGCCTGTACTGAGGGAAAAATGTACAATAGCTAATGTGTCCACGGATATAGAAATAAAAAATAATATATATATATTAAAAATAGTCTTGGAAGAACTTGGTAGGAATAGGATCAAGGGGGCCCTAGAATTGTTTTGATTTCTAGAGATCAGTTTTGAGAAATGATCTCTTTTAGCATTTCTTATAGCCTTATTGAAAGAGTAAAGGTGTTCTTTTAGAATATCGCGGTGGACCTGTAGCTTGGTCTTCCACCATGTGCGCTCAGCTCTTCTGCATGTTCTCTTAAACTGATTTATCTCCTCATTCCTCCATAGACCATTTCACTTTCTGGGTGAGGGGAGTGACTAGAGCTACACTCTGTAAGAGGCACATATTGTCTGTGGATACTCCACTAAGTCTGTGGCTAGCTCTGTAGGTTCTTGAAAAAGAGAGATGATTTCAGCGCCTGAGGGAAGAAGGCATGTTCTCGGAGAGCAGCCTGGCCCCCCAGCCGGCTTGGCTGGAGAGCATCATGTTTCAATAGGCTAGGCCTCTCCTAGAACAGGTCGAAGTTGGAGATGAAGGGGACGCCTAGGGAAGTGTGGTAGTCCTGCAGCCAAGTGTGAAGCCAGAACAGTAGGGAGGGGCCCAGAGATGAGGATCTGTTATCCAGTGTCTAGCAGGGTATTTATCAGTGCTTTAATCTTAAAACTTCAGACTGCCAGGCTCTGATGTAATTTGTTCCTATGTAAAGAAGGATGGATTTGGCCTTGGTGTAGCCGGCCAGGATGCTTGCGAGTTTGTGATGGAGATCAGACTCGAGCACCTGGGAAACAGTGAACTCTGGAGGAGCCTCCAGATGATGGAGCAATCATGGTGGAGGTGTTCGAGTCAGGGGGGATGAGCGGGCGCTGTCTCCAGGCTGCGTGGCGATGTAATCTCCTGTCCCTGGTGCGCTGCTGCCAGGCTGCGTGGTGATGTCATCTCCATCTCTGGGTCCGTCACCGTCAGGCCACATGGTGATGTCAACTCCCTCGTCGAACACAGGATCTCCAGAATGCCCGTCCCCCACGTCAGTTGTTGCCAGAACCCTTTGTTTCTCCATTCACACACGTGTTTTATTCATAGTTACCTTGCAGGGAAGGACGTTTTCCAGTCATGACTACTACTACAGTCATGTCAAAAGTGCCCCGGAAACATAATCTGAATGTACAGACATTTGTACTGTGCTAGACACAACCCAAACATGAAGATGTACATCTCTCTTGACCAATATTCGAAGGGATAACAGAACAGAGCAGTCTGGCAGATCATAGCTGACCTGTGAGTGAGATACTGTAATGGATTTTAACTGATCTAGTCAAAAAGGATTTACCAAGATTCGCTCAAACAGGTTAAGTCTGGTTTATTGAGAAAACATACTGTACGAGCGCAAGGACTTCCGGACAACGCACATGAGTGGTTTATCCAAAGAAGTGCCGCCGCCTGGTCTTGCGCTGCCTTATATTCAAGCAAAACACAGGTATGGCGCTTCCAGGATGTGATTGGCTAACCCATTGTACGTCATATTAAATGGCAGGCGTCATCAACAGTGGTCGAGAATACAGACACGTGACATGAGAAAAGGCGGTAATTTCTTGAAGGGACAAAGGGACAAAGGATGGTTATTCTGGAGTAGACAACGTCTAGGTGTGTTGACCTCCTGGAGGTCATCCTGTCATGAATTAGGTTAGCACAGCTATGTGAAAGGTTGAGGGAGGTGGTGAATTACAAAAGGAGGTGATGAAACTATAATTTCTATGACAATACCGAAGACCTCTCCAGATGACCAAGGCTATAGGTCATCAAGGCTGAGTTATATAGGGATACACATTCCCCTGGCCTTATATGGCCCGGGGATAAGATGGGCAAAGATGGAGCTGATCTGAGAAATGCTCTCACAATTATCCGATAACTCTCTTGTGACCAGCTCATAACCCACAGAGGCGGTTTCTCTGATGACACAGCCAGTCTGGGTAGTGCTTTTGTCTTATTTGATGGCACAGACTTGGAGGAAGCAATGTTTCATTGCATGACTCCTGTGAGAGTGTAGAAATGGAACATCTACTCTATCTACAGTATGTTGACCAGAAGCTCATGTAGAGATTTCAGCACAAGTCACCTGTGTGAATAACACTGTACAGTCCTTCCTACCTGCCGTCATCAGACTGTTCAATGCATCCCCTGACTGGTTGGACACTTATGGACCTGAGTCAGCTTCAATGCTTTTGGGACAGGAAATTTACTTTTACCAACATGGACACACTTACTGTACTTGATTGATACGTGGATCTCGCACACCTTTGACATATTTGCACAATCTAGGCATAAGGAATCTTATCTACTGGTATACACTTGTTTATTTCTGTTGCACACGTGTACAGTATATGTGTGCATTTGGATTCCTTGTATATGTATCTATTGTAAATTTGTATTTAGTCCTAATCATGCTTTTTTGATATCCTGTATGTACTGTTGCTGTAACAGTGCAATTTTCCCCCTGGGGATCAATAAAGTACCTCCCTACAGAGAAATGTGTCTAGCCCTAACCCTAGCTAGGGCTAGACTCTAGCCCTAACCCTTTAACAGTTGTCTGTTTGCTGATCTCTGAGTGTTCAGAGCTGTGTGGTAGCTTTACCCATTCCACCTCCCCAGTCTAATCCATCCCTCCCTCCCTCCCTCCCTCCCTCCCTCCCTCCCTCCCTCCCTGTGGACTGATGACAATGCTTATCCCAGCCAATACTTCAGTCTGACAAGCGCTTATTCACACATGGGCACCTATCCCCAAATAAAGTTAATCTCCCCCAAAAGAAGAGAGAGATAGGAAAGATGGAGATGGAGGATTAAACAGAGATTGAACAAAGTCAACTTTTCTTTTTTTTTTTTAAGTAAGAATGGTGTCAGGGGTTTTGACTAATGCCACTGTAGTTTGACACCTACACTATGAGCTCAAGCTAGTGAGGTAAATTCTGGGGTATTTTGGATACTAGCAAAGCGAGCTAATTCATGGCTTTTCAATTTTGATTGCAAATTGTGTCTCCATGGTCATAACAACAAACACTGGCACTGAGCGGCATTCAGATGTGTTAAAAATAAAGTTCCGTCAGCAGATCCTGGGCTTTACCATCTGAGCGGAGCCACAATGCTTTTGAGGAAATATCATTCCCATTCACTGACCTGGAAAATAGCAGAGTAGTCGTGGGAAGTGCAGGATATAATTAAGTGCTTTATCAAGCAGACCAGTGCCTTTGAGGGGGAGATTCCATTTCATAAATGCCCCCCCACACACACACACGCACTTCACCTACGCTGGAACTCCCTCTTGACAGTGAGTCATCGCCATGGTACCGGGGAGACGATCCCTGTTTATTTCAGTGGAAATCACATACACGTACAGTATCACGCCCCCACACACTTCTGGAGTCATGCTCAGCCATCACTCTCCGCGTTCCAAGGTTAGGCTGAGTGTGGTAAGCCAGCCAGATGATGTCATTGTGCTAATTGGCCCTGGAGATCCACCAGGTAAATCCTTTTTAGAGATTTTTTTTTCTCTGAAGCATATTTTTTATTGCTGTCTGATATTCATTTAGTGATGGCAATCACTTCTTTTTTTTAAGAGTACGCATTCTGTTTCTATTTGTAATGGTTAGGTATTTGTTCGGGGGTACATATGGGTTGCGTGATGAGGTATACATTTTTAAAGGCTTTACAGGAATGCAGGCCTTACCCCTGAGGAGCAAGCTCAAGCACAGTATACAGGAAAAACTTGATCAAGAAGGTTTGAGAGGAACCAGGCATTATTGGATACAACTTGGGCTGATTGGCCAGAGGTAAAAGTTGGCCTTTATCATTATGCAAGGCTCCAGTTGTCGTTTGGCTAGAGCTCAGGTCATGCATGTGTTGGTGTGTTATGTGCAGGGGTTCAGGTGTGTCTGAATTATTAAGATTGTACGAGGTTTTGTCCCATGTTTGTCCGTTTTTTTCTGTCAGGGTTATTTTTTTAGCTAGATTATTCAGATGTTTTCAAAGGGTACATGGTGATGGGTTTTTATGTTGTTGGTTTGTCTGGATGATGAGCAAGGTGTGTGTGAAGGCTGGGGAGGATCAGAGCTCGGCTGTGCGAAAGTACCTCCTGGATCAGGGCTCTCATCAAAGGGCCACGTTCCAACGGCTGTCAATGTCATTATGGCTCTGTTCACTACAAAGCCCTCCTTTATTGACCTTGTTCTGAATTAGCCATTGTCTTTGATATATTCCTCTTTAGCATCAATGACCTTTTGAAGTCAGAGCAAACACACCCAGCCACTCAACCTGTTAAGCACAGTGTCCTAGATTGAGTGTTAACACATCACGTCTTTGGTGGGGATTCAAACATGTGTGCTGTCCATAAACAATGAGTTACAAGACGCAACTTGAGAGTTCGGCTTCCCCTCTTCCATATTAATATGTTCTCATATTCCATGCATGTCCTTCCAGATGCAGCTGTCATGCAGCCTAGGGAAGAGGGACCTGCTGACAAGACTAGTGACATGGGAGCCGTGGCCCATGTGACCAACCGTTTTTATACCCAAATTATTCCAGCGAGTCGCTTCTTAATGTCCCCTGGACGTTGCTCCCTTTTATAAACATCTTGGCCCTGCTCTAGTGGGCCTCTGAGTAGGAGCATACAGTAGGAAGCACTCTGTTGAAGAGGTGATGAGCTTGTGTTACAGGACTCTTTGGCCCACTATTAGTCATTTATGAATGAGTCAGGATCTACAGTACAGTGGATCTGTTGCATTTGTTTATCTTTCGGTGAAAGGACTTCTTTTCCGGTTTAGATTTCCAACCACTAAATGCTGTGTTAAGGGGAGTTTTTCCTGTCAGATGAACTCCCCACCTTGTGAGAATTGTTCGATTCTCCCCAGTACATTACAATGATTAGCCTGCCAGTGTGTGAATTGCTTTGTTTGCTATATTTGATTAGCTAGTTACCTGCTTTGGGAATTAACCTCGTGAATCGAGCTGGACAGCCGTTCTCAAACCCGATTTAGATTTCAGTCTAGTGCATGTGTCTAATTGACATCATTCTTTTTGTGTTCTGTGTGCCCTCAGTAGACAGTAGAATGTCCCTCAGTAGAATGGCCTTCTTTGTGTTGACCTCTGTAAAACAAGTGTGGCCAGCCACTACAGAGAAGGAGGAGGGATGAGGTAGTATTGGTCTCGTTTATTTGGTCTCTCTCCATGCCTGTTAAGCTTGAGGGGGTGTTCACCTCGGGAAGCGGGATGGTGACTTTGGAGAAATGAGAGAGCATTTATATAACCGTTAACGAAACTTGGGATGTTGTCTTTGGTGATACATTCAAAGTTTGTAGTGTAAGACTTGATGGCATAGCAGTTGCTTAGTGTTGCATTTTAGTGTGGTTTTGAAATATTTGTATATTTCTGCAAGTCTTCCGTCATGCATTTTCCAAATGTTTCCCCCTTGTCACCCTAATAACTATTGCATTATTATAGAAACACTTTTCAGTTTTGGAAAGTATAAGAAGGTTTTGGAGTACTTTGGTATTTCTTCAGCCGATGAAGCACCGTCTGTGCTTCCACTATTACTATTCTGATTGCAAAACATTATACTGGACATGATTTAGCATACAGGTATTCGATCACTCGTTAGACCAACGTGCTGGTATCGGATGAGATCATCTCTGACGTACTTGATCAGTCTTGTTAAACAACCATTGAATGACTGAACTGACTTTGTCAGTTTCAATGGCTATAACACAGCAGTGGCCAGTCAGCGGTGTAACCACTCACACGGTCTAATAGGACCTGACCTGTTAGAAGTGGAGTTTGGGCGCTGCTGAAATCAGGTGGCGGAGTGGTGTGGCATGCTGGGAGCGGAACCTCCTGGTCGGACTCAGTCCATCAGAACACATCTGAGGACCTGTCGGTCTCTCCTAATCCCATCAAAGCACAGACATGGTGGACTCACAAGCACCTGAGCCCCCGCACTCTGAACACACACACACACCTACTGTACACACATACACACACACACACCTACACGCGCACACACATACACTTGAGCTTACACGCACACACCACACACACACACACACATGCGCTTACACACACGCACGCATACACATGCACGCATACACACACACACATGCACACATACAGTACACATGCACGAACACACGCATACGCACACACATATGCACGCTTACGCACACACATATGCGCTCGCGCGCACACAGACACACATACTGTACACGCACACTGGCCCTCATTTACTAAGCGAGCGTACGACAGAAAACTGGGCGCACGATCATTTCCACGCCAAGGTCGGCATCTATCAATTTGGACGTGAGCGGAGAAAATCTCACATCAGTGACACGCAAGTTTCAGACTGATCCTGGCTGGCTTAAAGGAAAATGCTCGTTTTTGACAACCTGGACCTTATTTACGACATATTATAAGAAGTTTGACTCACCGAGATCACTTTTGTGTTGTTCGGAGGCCTGTAGAAGAAATTTAAAATCCAGCGCGAGCCAGTATATCCATGTAATCACGTCGGACGGGGCAACGGGAATGCAGTTTCTCAAAATCCATTTTCGGCCGCTAAACGGTTGTTTTCATCAATCAGATTGGATGAATCGACAGTTGAGATTCCTCAATGCGAGGCATTGTAGTGGTTTTCAAATACGAGGTCTTTAGCCTCTGTAATATGATCTTTACACGCCTCTCCCCCACTTGCTCCAGCACGCATGCGCACAGGCCAGCGCGCAGACTGGCTATTCTCCGGCTCACATTCTCTGCGCTACGATCGGATTGTTGCTGACGAATGACGACGACAATATTCTCGGCACCAACAACGATCGTAGCGCAGAGAATGTGAGCCGGAGAATAGCCAGTCTGCTCGCTGGCCTGTGCGCATGCGTGCTGGAGCAAGTGGGGGAGAGGCGTGTAAAGATCATATTACAGAGGCTAAAGACCTCGTATTTGAAAACCACTACAATGCCTCGCGTTGAGGAATCTCAACTGTCGATTCATCCAATCTGATTGTTGAAAACAACCGTTTAGCGGCCGAAAATGGATTATGAGAAATTGCATTCCCGTTGCCCCGTCCGACGCGATTACATGGATATACTGGCTCGTGCTGGATTTTAAATTTCTTCTACAGGCCTCCGAACAACACAAAAGTGATCTCGGTGAGTCAAACTTCTTATAATATGTCGTAAATAAGGTCCAGGTTGTCAAAAACGAGCATTTTCCTTTAAGCGCATTTTTAGCAAATTATGATATTTTGTTAAGGCCTCGTCACACATCCCTAAAATAAATGGGTATTTTCCAATCGTTTTCAATTGACGGGGTAAACAGGTTTTTGGTCAAAGAATAATTTCGCTTTCATTTTGAGATAGCTGTATACTTTTTTATTTAAAGATTATAGCCTACAATTGTCCGCGGAGAGAGCCTCTAAACCTAACCTACCGGACTCGATCACGCAAATCTGAGAATACTGAAATTATACATCTAAGTAGTCAGCAGTCCAAAAATGCAGACTATGGCAAAATATTACATATATATATATTTTTTTTTTTTTTGTAAAGGCCTCGACAATATGGCATATATCGTTACATAAATAGGTATTTTCAAAGTGTTTGCCATCAAAGCCTTTTGTTGCTGTGGGCCTAAAATCAAGTTGACTTACATTTTGAGACTTGTTAGGCTAGGCTACTGGTGACAGTCTGCAGCATCATTCTGACCTGTGCGGTTCTGCACAATATTGCGCAGGACAACGGAGTTCCTCTTCACTTCCCGCAGCCAGACGAGCCCATGCCCAGAGAGCCGTGCCCAGCACAGCCCCAGCTGGGGGCTATCCGAAGGAGACAGGACCTCATCAGTCGCTTTTAAATGTAGGCTATTACTCATGTTTGGCTGCAAGCTATTCAATTACAGAAAGTCAGACAATGTACAACATTCAAATAGGCCATTTTATTTCTGAGATTTCGGGGTTTCATTAATCTCGTTAAGCCCTCTCTCAGGGTTTCATTTATGAGCGCTGTAACACGCTTTTTGGTGGAGAGTTTCAAATCAGACCATTTTGATACTATATTATACAGGCCATAGCCTACTGTCATGTTAAAATGTAGGATGAATTAAAAATTCACACTTCTGTTGGAGTTCGATTGGCCACAGAAACGCTGTTCACCGCAGCAGTGATTTCTCTCCATACCGCATTTTCCTGCTTCCTTTGATGCCACTTTTGAGGCTACCAAATAGCACCAGTTGGTTAGACTGCATTTGAGAGGTTAAAACCTCTATTTCAGCCTCAGAGAAGTTTCTCTTTTTGGTCGTATTCCGCTTGTCTGTATCGGGAACTCTAGGGGCGAGGCCTCTGAACCCAGAATATATAGGGGCGTGATACTCTAATTACGATTGATTCCAGGCGCCACATTTATCAACGCCCGATCATTCGTACGATGGGATTGGTGGCATACGATTGTTTGATAGATCACATGTGGACGCAGTCGTACTATCATTTGTGTGATGGAATGTGCGATAGAATGTACGCCGGTTTGATAAATGAGGGCCACTATGTGTAGATGTGTAGCCATACAAACTCATACACTAACCACTGGTTAAAGGCTCACATTCACAAGCATCTTTCTCACATACTGTACCTCTCATATCTTGTTTAATGCACAGATTAATTGCATTATTCATTTGTGACTTGTGCATTGAGTATCACCCAACACAAATGCATCATTCACACCTCTCACATCTTGTACAGTGTGTGTGTGTGTGCCAGAATCTATTCTTTCCTAATTTTCTTATTCTAATTTAATTTGTAGGTTTTTCTTCCCTAAGGCACCAGGCCAAGCCTTAATCCCTACTGGTCCAGGGAGAATTTGAACAGACCAATATATTTGACCGTTTGTCTTTCTTTTGTAGTTCAAAATGTATGACTAAGGGCATCACATGGCGAGCTTTGGAGTGGGAGGGGGGAGGATGTGCTCTCATTACTTAAAAAGTAGCCTCAGCATGGCGTCTAAGACACAGACAGGCCAGTGCACTTAATGTAGCAGTCCGCAGCACTTTCAGTACCGGACAGCCGGGCTGGAGTTCCGTCTCTCATCGCTGACCAACAGCTGCCAACTTGGGCTAATGCTAGTTAGCTAGCTACATCGTAAATTCGTCAAACTTAATAATTACCACACATATAATTTAAAAATACCGATTACTTTTCTTCTCACATCCCAAGCCTGCTGTGGACAGCTAGATGATTGTTGACTAAAATAACTATTATTTTGTATACCATTATATTGTGCTATTATCGCGCGCGTTAAACACTGTAGCAAATGTCACAATGCCCCTGACATAAGCGGCTCCGTTCCAGACCAGCAAAATACTAGGGCCGCAGTTAAACCAGTTTTCGGAGCCGCGAACCAGGTTCTTATCTGTCGTAACACAACAAACTGATTCGCGTTTCAGCACCAGCTCTGAACCGGTCCTCGAAATGGCTTGGTCGAAAAGGGGTATCTGTGGTTGTTTTGAGTCCACCTGGCTGTGTTATAGAGTTTTTTTTGTGTGTCCAGTGTAATGTGTACTGGCACCTGAGCAGATTAATGTGTTCTGTGTGTTAACGAGGCAGGCATGCCTGATACAAGTAGGCTGTTTGTGCAGGCAGGGAGATAACACATGTCTTGGGCTTGGCCCTTTTAAACTTGCATATTAATTCAAAGCAGCATTATGAAATTATGAAGAAATTAAAAGCAGCATTATGCTCTATTCTATTTACTTGTGCGCTCTCACTCTTTCTCTCTCTCCATCTTTCTCTCTCTCTCTCTCTCTAGCATGCTTTATACACAATTTCACCCTCTCCTTACATCCTTTTTATTGCCAGTGTGTGCGTGTGTGTGTGTTTGTGTGTGTGTGTACATTATGAAATGATAACAACATACAGTATGATGAAGCATATGCCTCTAAAGTGTCCATCCTCAAAATCCGGATTGTCTCCAGACTCTGAGCAAATTATATTTTTCATAGTATTATTTCCGAGACATCGGCACAACACAGCGAGTCAAAATTATCTGCTTTCTCTGCTGCAAGCAGCACTTTGAATGTCCTCTGCTTTTAGGGATTGGCGTTGCCAGTGTTGCCAGGTTTTCCACCCATATAGATAGTTACACAATTATTTGGACATTGACCCAATTTTGTTCATTTGGGCTCAAATCCACTGGAAATATTTATGGACCTAAATGGAGTAAATAGTGAAAATAGGTAAGATGAATGGATCGAAAAAGATGCCTTCATCCTCCCTCCAACGAGCACCAGTACAATGTGCATATGTCAAGAAACGGTAGCTTGGGAAGTGGCAATTTGAAACGACACTATGAAACAAAACAGTGATTTTGATGCGACTTTTCGTCAGATTTAAGAACCAGAAAAATCAACGGGATGGAAGAGAGGATACAGGAGATGAGGAGATAAGACAGTAGATGAGGAGAGGAGACAGGAGGAGAGGAAAGAGAGGAGACAGGAGAGGATAGGAGAAGAGAAAGGATTTGAAATGTTTTGATTTGGTTGGTTTGATTGTGCATGTAAGCATACTGTATAGTGTTTGTGTGTGTGTGCATGTGCGTGTGTGTACGTGTGTGTGTGCGCGCGCGCTCATTGAGTGATGACGGGGGCTGTGGCCTTTTCGGAGCGGTGTAGGGGGCAGCTTTCCAGGGCTCCCAATTCTCCTGATTAGGCAGTGTGAAGAATGGCCAACGCACACCAGCTAGCCCAAAAAGTGTGTGGACGAATTTTGATTGAGTGGTGGTGTGACAGTTTGTGTGTGTGTGTGTGTGTGTGTGTGTGTGTGTGTGTGTGTGTGTGTGTGTGTGTGTGTGTGTGTGTGTGTGTGTGTGTGTGTGTGTGTGTGTGTGTGTGTGTGTGTGTGTGTGTGTGTGTGTGTGTGAGAGAGAGCGAGATAGAGATAGAGATAGAGATAGAGAGAGAGAGAGTTTGAGGAAGCGGGAGAGAGAAATAGACCTCTACAGTGTTCCGTATGGCTTAAATGCCCGTTCTTTCCCAGTGTGCATTGTGTCGTCACCCTCATGGCATGCCTCTTCTCTCTCTTTCAGGCTCTTTTGACTCACACTGTATGCTTCGATGACTCCCTGTTTAAGACTCAGACCACAGGGAGTTGCTAGGGCAAGGGAACTGTAGAAGTTAATCAATTGACTAATTTTTATTCTTGCTGAAATCAAGTTAGTCAGATTTAATTCTTTTGACTTCTACAGAACTGAACTATGTCCCCAGTACATCTGCCAACCCCTGGGGCCTTACTAGGGCAATGGAACTAACCCCTAAATTATGACCCAGTACATCTGCCAAGAGTCCCAACCGCTCCTTATACCCCCCCCTCCCCCCCGGGTGGCTAGGAGGGATGGTCTGACTTGAGAGAGCACTGACCCCTAAAGACAGAAGACAGATTACTAGTTGGGGGGCTAGTCCCTGGGTAGAGGATGAAAAGCTGGGCTGGAGCTCTGAGAACTCCTTTTTATTTTTTATTAAACCTTTATTTTACCAGGTAAGACATTAAGAACAGTTCTTATTTACAATTACGACCTGGCAAAAGGAACTAATGAAGTTTCCCCCTACCCCTCTCCCCTCTTTTCATTAGTTCCGTTTTGAAACTCTAAGGAAAATAAAATCCTATTCAACTATAGTTGTCTCCCCTTAAGAGGGAGGATCCTGGTAGTACTTCTGAAGAGGTGAGTTTTGAGCAGCGACTCTGCTGTCCTGACGTCACTGGGCAGCTCATTCCACCACTGTGGGCCAGGACAGAAAAGAGCCGTGACCGCGTTGATCGGCTTCAGAGGCCTTGGAGTGACAGGACAATCAGTCACCCCGATGGCTTGACCATGGCCTGGAGGTAGGAGGGAGCTATTTTTTCCTTTCATTGCCCTGTAGACTAGTACCAGAGTTTTAAACTGGATGCAAGCTGCTACTGGGAGCCAGTGTAGAGAATGGAGAAGGGAAGTTGGGAGGTGAGAGGTGGGTCTGGTGGTCTACTGTATCAAATGCTGCTGACAGGTCTAGGAGTATCAGGACAGAAGAGAGAGAGAGTTTGCTCTTGCGGCGTAGAGTGACTGTCACTGCGAGGAGGGTGGTCTCTGTCGAGTGGCCAACTTTGAACCCAGACTGGTGGGGGTCCAGGAGGTTGTTCTGGTGGAGATTGCAGTTGGTTACAGATAGCGTGTTCAAGTGTTTTTGATAGAAAGGATACAAGGGAGACTGGTCTGTAGTTTTTGACGTCAGAGGGGTCAAGAGATGGTTTCTTCAGGAGGGGGCTGACTATATGGCAGTCTTGAAGGCAGAGGGAAATCATCCTGATCATAGAGATGCGTTGATGAAGTGGGTTAGGAAGGGAAGGAGTTTGGACGCACCAGACTGAAGAAGAGTGGAGGGGACAATCTGTAGGGTGCAGGTGGTGGAGCGGGTAGATGTAACAAGGTTGAGGACCCTGTTGGGGGAGAGGGGAGGAAGGTAGGGTAAGGTGGGACGTGGAGTCTGTAGATTGAAATCACTTTTGAAATCACAGTCACTCACAGTCAGATCAAAATCCAAGTACAATCTTCTCATTTTACATCACAATCTATCTTCTCATCTTACTTCACGATCTTCAATGAAGCTGAGCCACTAAATTCAGCCAGGTGAGTGGAAGCTCAGGCAGACATAATAATTACATTCACTTATTATCAGGAAAGGTCTCCAGGACTTGAGGTACTTGGACTAAATTAACTTAAAGGGAACATGAGCTTTTTCTGGCTCTAGACTCCGTGTATAGCTGTTCTTCAACACAGTCGTTGCTTATTATACACTGAGAACTATTGTTTATCCTTTAAGTCATGTATCATAGAAAGAGAGACAAGAGGGAGAGCGATGCCCAGTACAGTTGGTAGCAGAGCAGTGCAGCAGAGGCATTTTGTAAATCCTTTAATTCCATTTAAGATCATCTCCTGCTGTTGTCTGGAGATGTTAAGGATGAGTGCATGGCTCAAACCCAACTTCAGAACACAACAGCAACACAACAGAACCTGGCAAGGACAAGCAAAAAGTATTTATTTATTCACACTTTTTATTTATATATTTATTTGGTTTAAAATTACAGGAACAGTGCACACTAATTAACATTTCTGTAAATGTGCCAGTTTTAGCAAACATTTTTAGCAAAACATTTGACTGCAATCCCTGGGCCAGTGTAATGACAGCCACAATAATGGTTTCCCCACTGTGGAAATGTTTTAAAAATAAGTATTAAGAAGAACCTTAAATAGTTAAAAATTCATGAGCATGCTAGGTTGTATACATTTTGGATAACCCCAGATCTCTGGCACATTATTGACTTTGTTGCCTCCGCGCCTGGCGACCGCCAGGGCGGAGAGTATATTTTCACTTGGGTGTGTCATTTTGTTTGTTTATCACAAAGCGAGATGTTTTTCTTTAGAGAACGTTGGCTCTTCGTTACAATGATGAGTCAAGTCAGTTTTAGATATCATCTTAGATATCAACTCAATTTGTGTCAAAGCAACTAAATAATATATTATGTTTCTATGCATGTAAAACTAAATAATATCTGAGGATTACACAAAAACTACCAGAGCCATTTTCAACTCGGCGGAGGGTGTAGCATGGGCCAACTTAGAACCCATTACATTTAGGTGTGGATCAGAATCACTGGCCGGACACACAAATTAAAAGAGAACATTTGCCCATCTCCCTTCACTTTATCCTTACTTCTTCTGCCAGGGTTACCATACTTCCCGGTGGCCGAGCGGTAATGCATTGCTCTAGTGATTTGTAGATCTGGGTTTGCCTCCTAAAGATGTTGTTTTTCTTTAGTGAACATTACAATGAGGAGTCAAATCAACTTTAGATATCAACTTTTAGATATCAAGTTTATTTATTTGCTGTTTAAACAGCCAATATTATCATATATTTCTATGCATGTAAAACAAAATCATATCTGATTCATGAGAAACAAATCAGATCAACACTGTATTAGAAAAAGCTACATTTTCTTAGCCTGGATCCTGTGGTATAACATAAATCATACGCTACCTGCACATCTGGGCTGAGGTTTTGCTTCTTGAGTGTCGGATTTCACTAACTGTGTTTTTTTTCAATGTATTTTAGTGTTGAAGAAAAAAACAGTATTATCCTTTGTGTTTTAGTTCAAAAATGGCTGATTGAAAATACAAGTTTGGTCAAAAATGTATGCTTTTCTCCTTTTTTGTGTTGATAAAAATGTCTAAATGTGTATATTCACTGATTATTAATACATGACTAATATAATGTTCAATAATCAGTAATGTGTAAACACATTTCTGGCAATGATGAGACTCGAACCGAGAATTCAAGGTTACTCTCATATCAATGTGACAGGTATGGCACTAGCCTCTCCTAACCAGCGCTCCCTACTGGTTCCTAGCGCCAATACTGTATATATACAAATAGAAGTAAAAGATTTTTAAAACAGACCAAGATTTTTTTTCTCTCTATATTACAATAAGGACTCAAATGAGCTTTAGATATATATCAACTGTATTTGTTATTTAAGCAAACATCTTTCTCTACATGTAAAACAAAATATTATCAGATTTTCATTCATTATTAGGAAAAATTACATTTTCTTTGCCTGGATCCTGCGGTAAGCTATTACATATATACTGAGGTGTTGTTTTAACCATTTCAACTTAGACCAACAAAATGCATTAATGCGTGGAGGCCTGTGCTCTCCGAGCACCCTTTCTAGTTTTGAAATGTATTTCAATTTGTTAGCAGTAGCCCTAGGTGTCATTGCACTGCATTTTTTAATTGTACTCCTGTAACTGCAAGCAAGGAGGCAGCTTGTTCATAGAATTCATTCATGTTTTTGCACAAATCGATGCACGTGTGCACCATACTTGCCAACCCTCCCGATTTTCGCTGGAGACTCCCGATTTTCAGTGCCCTCTCCCGGTTTTCTCCGGGGTCATTTTTCTCCCGCATTTCTCCCGATTTCTGACCGATTTACTCACGAGTCATGACCTGTTTCATTCTAACCTAACATTCTCCAAATTTTACCGTTTCCACTCAGACTTCAATACAGCTACACCGTTGTTTGGTTTCCATGGTAGCTGTGTAGTCCACGCATGCGCTACAGGACTTTCTCCCTGAGGATCTAGCGTCTACTGTCTTTTGACGAGAGAATGAGCTCTTCAAAGAAATAAAAATACTCATGTAAATTCCAGCCTCAGTGGAAAGTAGAGTTTACATTTCTCACTGAGAGTTTTAGAGGAAAGGGATATGCTTTTTGTAAACTGTGCAGAGTAGACTTCTGTATCGAGCATGGTGGTCGCACAGACGTGAAGCACCACGGAGACATCGAAAAACACAAAAAGGCCGCGTCACAGCACGACCATCAAGGATGGTGCTACAGGCAGCATTGCACTTACAACTACAATAAGCATTTGTAGATAGCCACAGAGGGCAGAGGCATGCACCTAGACTCCATGGTGCAGCCGGGTAAAAAGTAAACTCATAACTCTTATTTGAAATGAATGTATATGATACTGATATATACTAGGCTAATATATATGATACTGATATGATCTGATACTGATATGTTTGATACTGATACGACTAATATGATACTGATATATACTAATTTATACAGATATTGCCCATTCAATTTCAGTTCAATCCCTCATGAAATAAAATTATTTAACAATATAAATCCTGTTGCTGTGTGCTTTAAAAAAAAAAACATTAAAAAAAGATACATTATGTCTCAACCCAACACAACATATTCTGTATCAAAGAAAAGTCTACAAAAAAACAAAACATATCCTGTAGGCTACAGAGGCTGCAGTCAAGAGCTGCTTTCTACATGTGTTGTAGTAAGCCTATTATTTTATACATGCGTCTCCTGGCATTCTTCTGCGCAAAGTTCTGTAGGCTATAACACCCTTTAGAACTAGACTGCACGCGCGTCGGCTCTCAATACTAAGGATAACCCAGACAGTCTTTCTTGCGACATTGTGCTCCTCAAATGTCTTTATTAATTTACGTTTTGAGAAAGATCTCTCGGCACTGGCAACATTCACAGGTAGGCTATTGTTAAAAACAATTACAGTGATGTTCAGTCATAGGGGATACTTGGCAAAATGGACTGATTTTGAATGAGCCGGGTTTGTGCAAGGTATTTGATTGTCCCACGCTCAATTTCCTTTATAGTAGCCTAGGCCTTGGAGCATTACAGTGGGACAGGATCTGGAAAGGAAACTCGGCTGACAAGTCGTCTTTATACTGGGCTGCTAAATCACTAGCGGACTCAGACAGATCTGTGTCTGTTGCGCGCAAAACTTCACGGGCCATGCACTAGCCACTGTAAGAACAAACAATAATTCCAATGTAATCCATAGCCTACTCCTACCCTACTGATTATAGCCTACTGTGATCACTTATTCTCGAGCAGTGCTGATACTCTAATGATAATAATATTTTCTATTATTCTACCTGTCTCGAAGCGTGAGGCATGGCTAGCTGGCTCGGCTGTACTGGGGCTGTGATGTCTGTCTGCCTAGACTCGGAGCTGACCAGGGGGTTGCTAGTGGTGACCGGGCCTGGTGGGGAGCTACAGTACAGTAGCTCGCTGGGCTATAACAGGGCTGGGAGCCTGGCTGGGTTGTCTGTCCGCTGCCTACCTGAAGTCGGAGCTGACCAGGGGGATGCTAGCGGTGGCCAGACCGGTAGAGTCTACCTTTGCTGCCTGTTGGAACAATGATTTTATTTTTGGTAGCTTTGCCCTCTCCTGTTCGGCTTTCACTCATGTTGTTTTTCTGAGCACCGGTTGGGTATTTGCGCTTCATTTTTTTGTTTTTACCAGCAACACAATTTATGTAGGCTACTGAACTTTAAATTAGTAATGCTTTCCGCTTTGTTTTGAATGCTGCCCAGCCTGCCAATGAGCATTTATGATCAGCCGGCTCGCCCTATCACAGGTGAGCAAATAATTATTAGAATGATACACTTGACGGGGTGCCTTGCAACATATAAGGGAAGGGGGCCCGCCCTCTGCGTCCTGTTCCTGTTACGACTTTGGAAATCTAAGAGGCTACAAAATGTAAAGGAAAAAAAAATCTAGTGGGGCCTCCTAAGCTCCGGGGCTCCCCCGCACTGCGGGGGGTGCGGGGGCCTCCGGTACGCCAGTGCCTCAAGTTACCTCCCTATAACTGCTGTGGTACGCCGCTCCGATGGGTGGTGTGACCTGGAATCAGAGCAAGCTGTGCGGAGAGCACTAACTTGTTTGTTGTTGTAATGAGTTCGATCTTTGTGATGAAGGGCGGCATATGCACAGAGATTGGTTTGAGTCTGGGGAACTGCGACAGGCAGGAAACATTTCTCTTGTTCTCGTCTCTTGAATCAACGCTATTGTTCACGTACACAGAGCACATTTGCAAACCTATCTGCTTAAAATGTGCAGAGATGCACACGTGCACATTCACACACAGACACAAATACACACACCATTTTCCACTTTCCATCATCTCTAAAAGAAGGATGTGGCGAGGGTATGTCCCCCCAGTTTTGGTGACCTTTTAGTGGGACTGTCTGTGTGTGTGTGTGTGTGTGTTTGTGTTTGTGTGTGTGTGTGTGTGTGTGTGTGTGTGTGTGTGTGTGTGTGTGTGTGTGTGTTTGTGCGCGCGCAGCTATGTCATGTTGGTGTCTGCAGGTTCCTCCTGGCACAATCCCTACCTCCTCTCCACTGCAGCTGTGGAGACGATCTCCAGCAATCAGGCACCCACTCACCGGGTCCATGTGTGTTTGTGTGTGTGTCTGTGTTACACCACACCACTACTAGCCTATGGCTCAACCTACTCTATGTACTGTAACACCGTGTCCTGACTGCTTGCGACGCGAGCAACAGAACGCGACATCGCATGCTTGCTGTCCTAACTGAAACCTTTAAATTTCCTGTTCTGTTACGCCATTTGTCTATATTCCCAACTGAAGACAGTTAAAGAATGAACGCCTGTCAACACGAGTGACAGGAGGAAATGGGCAAAAGGGTCAAAAGGGCAGTTAAAACATCGCGCCGCTTCACGCTGCGTCGCTCGCGTCCAGTTTGGACATAACAATAGAAAACAAAGCAATGGAACGCATTTTGTCGCTGACGCTCGCTAGCGTTGCGTGTAGTTAGCACACGGACTAAGGCCTAGTTGATGTTATAACCCGCTATTACCCCGTACACTAGTAGGCCGTGGAAGTGGAAACCTACCTGGCTCCTGCCGTGTGTGCAGCTAACCCTGGGTAGGGGACCGTAGTTGGAAGCACTCACTGGAGGACCATTGTGCTGAGGCCTGGCCAGTCCCTGCAGGAATCCTGTCCTGAGGCATGATTCCTCGTAGGCATCTGAGCCAGCTCTCTCTCTCTCTGTATCTCACTTGAGTCCATTCAGGTTAAAAACAGGCGTACAATATTTCAACAAGAGTGGGGGGATGTTCCATAGACAATCCTCTGTGTCTAGAGGTCTCTAGTTGCTTTCTTCAGCGTTCACCATGGTGTCCTCAAGCTCTTCTCTGGCACGTCTCCAGTTGGACACAATCGATCTCTAGATGAGCTCCTAGCCACGCCCCTTCATACATCATGTGACTTTGCTCTTCTGCGACACCACTCCACAGATACATACCTAACTTGTTTATTCTAGGATTTTTTCAGCAGCAGGGGTAAAGGGTTTGTTTGTACCCTGTGTAGTGTGCACTTGTATATAAAATACAAGGGCTATTGCCAGATATGTCTCACCCCACATTGCCACAGACCCTGGGGGCCCCCCGATTCCATGTTCTCCCCCACCTGTGATAGGGCGAGCCGGCTGATCATAAATGCTCATTGGCAGGCTGGGCAGCGTTCAAAACAAAGCGGAAGCATTGCTAATTTAAAGTTCAGTAGTCTACATAAATTGCATTGCCGGTTAGAACTAACCAGGCCAGGTCCACCTGGCTTATGTGCGTGGCTGGCTTGTTTCTGTTCAGGACTGGTAGGACGGAAGCTAGTCATGCCACTGAAATAGCTGTGAATTGAAATGCCATGAAATAATGATTGATAAAATAAGATAGGTCTTGTCGCCTGGACACATCAGTTCCAATGTTTCCAATGCTAATCCAGCACAATGAGAGCGGGATAGCCAGTTAGCTCATGAGCTCACAACAACTAGCAGCAGCTTACATAACATTAATGGTAGCGGTCAGTGGCTAAAGCAGTTACACTGATGATTCCTGTAGCGTTAGCTATTTTGCTGCAATTGGTTCAACTTCTGTTTCTGGACAAAGGTAAGGGATAAACCCATATAACACAAGGCTAGCGGACCTACAGCGGGTTCCCGATGGACGAGTTGGCGGACCTCCGGCGGAATATAACACAAGGCTAGCGGAACTACAGCGGGTTCCTGATGGATGCTCCACCACCATTCCACCGGTAGTTTATTGTCTATATCCTAGGCCCATTGGCCTTAGGCTTATGGATTTCTATTGCTAAATTAACTTACTCTGAACATTTTTTCGGGTAACCCTTCCTTTCATAGTCGCCCAATTACTAAACATTTACCTGGTAAATACATGCAAAGTATAGCCAAATATATAATGGGTAATTACTGATACACCTATACTGTAGGTATAATTTCAAAACAGGAGTATTTCAAATGTTCAATTACTGCACATAATTTCAATAACTGACAGCAACACCAAGTAACCACATTTTTACATAGCTTCTATAACATCCAGTGACAAAATTTCTCCCACACCGAGGTTTGAACTCCTGACTTTTGGCATGGGAGTCAGGCGCTTTATATCTTTGGTGCTTTGGTCGCCATGCACAAAAATGAGGCGCAAATACCCAAGCAGTGCTCAGAAAACCAAAATGAGAGTGAAAGCTGAACAGGGCAGGACAGGTAGATTCATATAAAGTTGTATTATCCATATAGTATCAGCACTGCTCACAGTAGGCTATAATCAGTAGGGTACGAGTAGGCTACGGATTACATTGGAATTATAGTTTGTTCTTACTGTGGCCAGTGGCCCGTGAACTTTTGCACGCAACAGACATGGATCTGTCTGAGTCTGCTAGTGCTTTAGCAGCCCAGTATAAAGACGACTTAGCCGAGTTTCTTTTCCAGATCCTGTCCCACCGTAATGCTCCAAGGCCTACTATAAAGGAAATTGAGCGTGGAACAATCAAATACCTTGCACAAACCCTGCTCATTCAAAATCAGTCCATTTTGCTAAGTATCTCCGATGTTGCCACAGCACTGACATTGTTTTTAACAATACCTGTCACTGTTGCCAGTGCCGAGAGATCTTTCTCAAAACTCTTAAATCTTAAATTAAAGGTAGAATATGTAGTATGTGGATTATTTCCCCCATCTAGTGTCTAAAGATAAGAACTGTAACAACACAACGTATTGGTTGCCAAAATGCCAGAGAATGCACTATTTCAGTCATACTGTGATAAGATCTTCACTCCGAAAGGAACATAACTAATTAGTAATCACAATCAAGTATTTCAGAGTGCCATGTACTAAGTTACGTTAGATGCTGTAGTGTGGAGATAACGTTACTGTAGGTCTGGCTATGCAGATTCCGAGAAAGATAACGATAGCCAATTAGCTAGCTTACCGGTCTAGTAGAAAAGTAGCCATGTCACCATGCGACTTTATCCCATGAAACTCCATAAACTCCGTCCAACGAGCAAAGGCTGGCCCGATATTTATCAGACTTTTGCTCCTTCTTCGGTCACTGAGCTTTTGAGATTCGTATAGCACGGTTCGCCGGGGCTCAGGCGGAGAAGCAGGACGACAAATTTTACCAAACGTTTAGAACAGAACAGAGGTAGCGGAAGTGGACAGAAAAGCTGCCGTTTTATAGTCGCACACACACACTTGATGCTAACCAACATCTATAATGCTGCTAATTCATGGAAGTATAACGTTTGCTGGCTACTGCTAATCTCACAGTGGTGAAGAATAGTACCTGGCAACTCAGCGCGCAGTACCAACGCTGTAATACTATTGGCTGGTATGATATCAACAGTGTCATTGTCAGGCCGTCAAAATTTCATAATGTAATAATTTCAGACAAAATATCATTTTTTATGGAAAAGCAATACTTTTACTCTGCAGCCTTCGCAAAGCCCTATGGATGTATTATTTTTGAAAAAATGTTTTTTTTAATCCACATATAACATATTATACCTTTAATAAAGACATTTGAGAAGCACAATGTCGCAAGAGAGACTGTCTGGGTTATCATCCTTAGTATTGAGAGCCGACACACACGCAGTCTAGTTCTAAAGGGTGTTATAGCCTATACAGGACTTTGCACAATATGGGTAAAAAGTGTCCCAAACTATATTAAAATATAGTTATGTGCAAAAGAAAACCCACAATCGTCTAATGGACGTCTTTGGCGGTTCTAAGACCTTACCCCGATTTTGGAAATCAGATAAAGGTGTTCACAAGACCATTTCAATAATCGCATTATTACAATTATCGGTTGATCGGCGTATAGTGTGCATGTGAACGCACTCACTGTCAAACCTGCCGCTCTGTATGCACAAGATAGTTAATGTCCGGATATGATTGGCAATGAGTGATCTTTACTCATGGCGACTATGTCAATTTTGTATGGATCCACACCTCCGATCAAGCTTATTTTTTCTTTGTATCGTGCTGAAGCCATATAGCCTACTGCGCTCAGACTTGGCTACATTAGCTGGTGCCCCGTCTTCAAATTTACTTCCGGGGTTTACAAGTAGCCTACCAGTTGAATGCGTTCCAGAAACAAAACGCAAAACCCTCACTTTCACCACATCTTTACTAACAAATATATTTACAATACTGTTATTTTGCGCATTTGACTTAACAGACACCATGTCTTGACCCGACGTCAGTTACCGAGATAGATAGGCTACTGTAGGCCTAGATATAGGTGTTCGTAATAATTAAATTACATCCAGATGGCGAAAACATGTTTGAGAACAAGGTAATAATAACAATTAAACGTTATTTGTATAGCACCTTTCATACAGATAAATTCAACTCAAAGTGCTTTACAACAGAGCATTTAAATTAAAGAATGTCAAATTAAATGATGCCTCATTCGTAGACATAGGAGAAAAACACTGAGCCCAGCCTGCTAAATCTACTCCAAGACGCCACCTGTCGGTGGTGCATCACTAAAACGAAATAACACCCGTCTGAAATCCCACAAGATTTCCAACGGGATTTCCCTGCCAAATACAGCGAAGGTGAAATGCTGCAGCATGTGACATTTCTAACTTCCAACATCTGTATCTTGTAAATTAAATTATAACAATTTAAAAAGTGCACCCATGCCTGTGTGTGTGTGTGTGTGTACTCATAGCGAAGCCAATCTTGGGTGTAAGGGAACAGTCTTCCCATTATTCCAGCAGTGCTGATGGGCTGCTGGTGAGTGGATGGACACACAAGGACCTGGAGAGCAGTTTCACACACTGTGTACGGGAGCACATGAAGCCGTTCTGCTAGTGTCAGCTCCACTACATCTACTCCACAGCCATATAGAGGTTTCATAAACTTTTCCGGTGTGTGTATATGGACACATTAAATCTGCTCAGCTAAGTTTGACGTGGGAGATCCATCATCTCCCGTGGCGAGCAGAGCGTTTTATTACCCTATTCATTGCCTTTATGCTTTCTCTGTTTTTAGGCCCGCGCCACACTCGGCCATAAACACCCTGTTTGGTGCCAACTAAACTTCAGAAAATAGCTTTTTAACTGCCACCTGTATGGATGTGAAACATTTATATGAAACAACA
The DNA here is from genome assembly GCF_949987555.1 of Borostomias antarcticus. Classification (NCBI taxonomy): domain Eukaryota; kingdom Metazoa; phylum Chordata; class Actinopteri; order Stomiiformes; family Stomiidae; genus Borostomias; species Borostomias antarcticus. The sequence continues at coordinate 50,019,861 of NC_140234.1, read as the reverse complement.
AAAACGGAGGCCAGCAACAACAAAAAAACAATCTTGATACTTGGCACGTGAACACAGTCCTCCGATTCCCAAATGACACAGACACACACTCCTCTCACAAACAAACACACACGCATGCACACACACGCACACACTTTTCCATCCCTCAATTACCAATTAATCTGGCCCACTAAAAGAGAAGCCAAACATGGCAGCTCTCCCAACCTACTGGGATGAGAGCCTGGCCCTTTTTTGATCCCAGAATCCCACTGTGACTCCCGTTTTACTCCCTCCCTTCCTGTTTACTCCCTCTCCATGAGTAGCATGACTAAAGCTGGCCACAGACTGGATGGTGGCAGGCAGGGGAAGTTTGTGGGGGAGTCTGTCAGCAGCTTCATGCGCGATCTGTGGAAAAGTAAAACTTTTCGGCGCTGATAACACGTGAGACGCCTCGCTTTGGCAGAGCAGCGCGCCGAAAGGCTCAGAGCGCGCTGCTCCATAGACAACAATGAAAAGCAACACGGAAACGCTTTGACAAAATCTGCCGTATATACGTGCCCTTAGTGTGTGTGTGTGTGCATATGTGCATGAGTGTGTGTGTGTACGCTGACAAGGCCCATTGTCTGGTATTGTCATCTGTCCATGCTGTTGGCTCCTGACTAAAGAGGAGGCCCTAAGAAGAATTGGGAATGAGAAGGCAGATGAAGACAAACAAAGGGATGAAATAGCTGTTGTTTTTGTGTGTTGTCAATATTAGTATCAGTCATTCAGGGAATTGGGAAGGTGTTAAAGGGGTAAAGCATCAAAGCAGACAAATTAGAGCGGTACCACTGGGGAAAAGCAAACGTCATGTGCCAGGATTTTGATATATACTGTAGTAGTAGCAGGGGCCCTGATTCTCCCAGAACCGTCCTACCCACCGCACGCTGTCATCTCTTTCTCTAGCCTGGCTCCAGCCCCTGAATCTGAATTTTCGAATTGAAACAAAATGCATGTTGGAGTGTCAGGCTACTGTTTCTCACCAACAAGCACTGTTTTGGGATGTGTTAGCTCACAGACACGCTGCCTTAATTTACCACTCCTGCATAAAATGCCTTGACAATGACAACTGCATTGCGTGTCGTAGTGGGCTAGATCAAATTAGCGGTATGATATCTAGAGGTTTGGGTGCAATTGATGACAGAAATAAAAGTGATTGAAAGACAGTGACCCTTTTTTCTCATGGCCGATATGCTGCAATAGTAACCTTGTCTAGCCCACTCGCTGTACTCTTGTTCTGCCCATATTATGTGTCCATTGCAGCCTACACATGACAGCTTGAGCGGTAGAATAACTAAGACAAACTTTTGCCATGTAATTGACAGTATGTCCAAGGTGAATTGTAATAATGTAGCCTAACCACTAGGGGTGTAACGATACACTAATATCACAATACGATACGATACATGATATTGGGTTGACGATAATACGATACGATACACTAAGGGCAGGTGTGAAGCATTGCAGTAGTGCTGCTGTTCACACCAATAGTGCATTTCTCCACATTTCTACTCGACTACACTTTGTGAATCTAGAGCTTAACTGTTGTAATATCATGGATAGGCCTAGAGACAAAAGACGTGTTTGTTACCAGCGTTGTGTAGCCAGCGTTCACTGATGTACAATAAACATATCACGATATTGTTTTCACCTTGACGATACGTATTGTGACGTTTCTGTATCGCGATATATTGTGGCACGATATATTGTTACACCCCTACTAACCACCCACCCATAACCCCAAAAATGTATGTGAAGTGCATGCAAAAAGCTCTGCACCCCAGCAAAATTATACATTATATAGATGATTACCTCCACCCCAGCGACAGCGCAGGGTGAGAGTTGATGTTTTTGGTGGCATGGTTGTCCGTCTGTCCGTTAGCAGGATTAGTCTATGCTAAAACTACCTCACTGATTTGCATGAAACTCGCTGGAGGGGTGTAGCATGGGCCACTGTAGAAGCCCCATCGGAATCATGGGGCGGGTCCACGAGCCGCCCAAACACTGCCATTCATTTTTTGGGGGACTTGAGGCTCAAGAGCGAAACATTCCCCCCATTCATGAATAGTTGTCCGCTCTCTCTCCACTTTGAGGAGCAAATGGAACACTGACAGGATGTCAATCCCTTCCAAAGTCATGACAAAATGAACAGCGCAGGCATTTTCTCCTGAGAGCCTGGTGACTCCACTCCAGCGAGGTTACCTCAGGCAGAGCGATGCGGTTGCAAAAAGAGTCTAAGCAAATACTGGAGGATAGGAGAAGAACAAGAGAAAAGGTATATAGGCCTAGATTAACAAGCATGCCAATGAAGAGGGGCAATATATGGTGTAATAAGCCATATAAATAAATTAAATGGATAACTGTCTCTTATAATAAGTACACCCAAGTTGTGCGCGTTCCGTGTGGTTCCATATTTATGAATGAGATTCCACTCCAGTAGCCTATATGGTGTGCCTGCGGTTACAGACAATATTCAATTCAACTGAAATAATTCTGTTTACATGGATGCTAAATTATCCCATAAGATGTCTTTACATGCCCCTGGGCATTTAATATGTTTTCCACGCCTCTGCATCTCAACGGAGTGTCTCGAATATGAAGACAGTTTTAATATATTTACTTTAGTTTGCAATGTCGTTACACTTTTTCAAAATCAATATCATTGAGTAAGCTATTGAGGGCAATGCTGTGGTCAATGCGCACTGTGGCTAATTAGTTGCAAGATCTATCCCAGACATGGGGCAAACATGCGCAGAAAGAATAGGCCTATATGTATGACATCCTAATACTGTCCTGTCACTGTACGCTGTCACATCAAAGGACTCGTTCAGGTGAACAAAGCAACCCCGTTCTCCTGCTTTTAACATTAGTCTTTTATTCTATATATGCACTGCCAAGGCTCCAGTCCAACAGAGACAAGATGGAAGATGGAAGTTTACCAATAATGGCCTTAGAGAAAGAGATGGCCAGCCCACCTTATGATAAAGAACACAGCGGTGAGTGTCATATCTATCACCTGTAATAAAATCTTAGGGCGGAGTGGTAGACAGAGTCCAAGGGTTTCAAGGTTGTCATGGAAGCATGTCATCATCATCAAGACACCAACATTTGGGTTGGCAATTTTTCGGGGCTCCCCTGCAGGTCGGGGCATGGGGCCCCTCCCACAGAGTGACATGGGACATCGCGGCCACTTAATGGTTATTTTTTTATTTTTTTATTGTTGCAGGCATCATTGACAAATACAAACAAGTGGTTCTGTATTAGGCTATTATAACAGGAAGGTATTGTAGAACATTCGTTATAGCCTATCATTTCAGTTCACACAACAGAACGGTTAACACAACATATTCTGTTTCAAAGAAATGTCGTCTACAAAAAACAAAACATATCCTGTAGGCTACAGAGGCTGCAGTCAAGAGCTGCTTTCTACCTGTGTTGTAGTAACTTATTATTTTATACGAGTGCGTCTCCTGGCCTTCTGCGCAAAACTGTGCATATAATAGGCTGTAGCCAGCGCGAAATTGCGCATTCCCTATTGCCTTGCCTTGCCTTGCCTTGCTTTGCCTTGCCTTAGACGATTGTGGGTTTTCTTTTGCACATAACTATATTTTAATAAAACATTGAAGTCCGCCTGTCAATGACTTTCCCTAAAATTGTGTTCTGTTGCACCCGCTTTTGTTAAATTATAAATTTAAAAAAACAAACACAATATTTTGTGATTTGAATGATCTTGATCATTCAAATAACAAAATATCGTGTATGTTTTTATTTATTTATTCTGGCCGCCAGGCGTTCAATGAACGGCTATAGGGAATGCGCAGTTTCGCGCTGGCTACATCCTATTATATGCACAGTTTTGCGCTATGTAGGCTATTATAAATAAGTATTATTCATTGGGGGAGCTTGGACTCGCTGGGGACTGGTGGAGAGACGCAGAGCCTCCCCAGACGCGACATCCTCCAGCTCAAAGAGCTGAATGCTCAATGGTTGAAAAAGGTTGATAAAATACTTAGAAATCAACGTTGAAATTCTGTTGAAGATCTGTACGTTGATGTACAACAACGTCAACATGATGTCTTCAACCTGCCTTATAGCCCTTAAATGCACAATATGGGTAAAAAGTGTCCCAACAAAGGTTTTGCTTTATATATCTTTGCAGTAAATTCATTTTATTGGTCACAAATCCTTATTTTGCGCTTGCACAAAGAATGAGATTCGAATTTCCTTTCGTGGACATTCGAGGATGTCCTATTATGGACACCGTAGTTTCTTTGGAAATTTCGGTGCGGTGCATCGTGTGTAATGTTTGTCTCGCACTAGCTGCACGTAGCTAGTATCTACTTATATACAAGCTGAGCAATGTGCCAGTCATTCCCTTGTTGTCCAACTTTTGCCGCTACTTGTAGATTGTAAGGTTAATATATTGTTTAGCTTGCTAAGTTGGTTTTGCTTTCGCGTTTTAACAAAGGCTACATCCTGGGTCGTATTGTGCTGAAGAGGTTGTTTAGAAAGCTAAAAGCTGTTACCAGCCGGCAGATTGACTGTGAATGCCTTTTTCTATAGCATTGCTGTATAGAAGTATGTCACAAAATGTGTTTGTGTGTGTGCATGCCAGTGCCACAAACACTTATTTTTCACATTATTGTTGGATTGATGTTGTTGCTATTTGCACAGTTGTCAGTGTTGCAACCCCATTCACTGCTGCTGTAGGCCTACATGTGCTTTTTGATTCTAATGTAAAATAAAATTGTAAAAGGTTCACACCTTTGTTCTCTGTGGCTACATGATTGACAAGTAAGAAGTTGAAACAAAGTTGCAGTTTCAACAGTGATGCAAAGTTGACTCAAAGACCTTAATTTACCCATTTTGAAAAGTAAGCCGTTGAAACAAAGTTGGGATTTCAAAGTTGATTCACCTTTAAATTTCAACACATTCAGCAGTTTGATTGTAAGACCTTAATTCACCCATGTTGAAGAGTAAGATGTTGGAACAACGTCGCGATATCAACGTTAATTCACCTTTCAAAACCTAATCTAACATTGATTCACATAGTCACATGACGTTGAATCACCCGTGAATCAACATTGAAATGCCAGCTGGGAATGTTAAGATCATTCCTGTAGCTGCTTTGCTGCTAATGCGAGCTCGTCTCCGTTCCTGCCCGAGAAACAGAAGTTGAACTAATAGCATCAAAATCAAAATAGCTACAGGAATCATCGTTGTAAAGTTAGCTATCTGCTTTTTAGCCACCGACAGCTACCGTTAATATTATGGAAGCTGCTGTCGTGAGCTAACTTGCTATCACGGTCTTATCGTGCAGCTTCACAGCCTGCTATTAGCAGACAGCACTAAAGTTGACAAAATCACACTTGCACATCATTAGAATTCCAACCATTTATATGGGATTTTTTCATTCAACTAAACATGGAACCTGAATACTACCTGATATTTCAACCTGCTGCCATCAGTGATCGGCGCGTCTGCTTGTTTGCGTCATGAATATCCTACGCAATGACATTCCATGTAGTGTCCCAAAACTGTTAAATCTTACCCTATGTAGTTCACTATGAGTAGTACTACATAGGGAATAGGGAGTGAGTGAACCATTTCAAACACATCTCTGGTCAGCTCCGTTAGCCATCTTACTCGTCCTGATGCCATGTTCCATATGAGAACACTCAGTTAGCCTAATGTATTAAACTTCTACTTGTCCCGACACATGAGTTAACAGATATAGACCCGGCGACAGTTACAGAGATAGAAACTATAGATAGATAGGCTTTGTTCGTAATAATTGAATTACAACCAGACAGAGAACAAGGAGTTTGAGAACAAGGTAGGCTCATCTAATGTGCGAGATGAGCTACAGCAATGGGTCAATGAGTAGTATTACTGCGCCCCTATGGGCCTGCGAGCGGTGGTGCGGAATGCCGTAAAGCGCCTGTTAGAATACCGCGGGTCAAGTTACATATGTTCTCACATCTGTACTTTCTGATAAGGTAGGATTGCACAATAAACCTGCCTGATTACCCAACATTGCCACTCATTCCAGTTAACTGAAATACCTGTAAAAACAACTATCTAACGTAATTACAAATAACCATCCCTAAGACAGACATATACACAGAGATAGCCTTACACAAAGACAGGGACACCACGCATGCACGCACTAGAGATGCGAATATTGCGGATATATCTGCGACATCCGTGGGTGGGTGGGCCAATAAAAATAACATTGTAATTAATTCCGGGTGGATTTGTCAGTTATATTCGTATTTAATAACTACTATAATTCTATATATTATATTATAATAACTGCGAGAAAGCGCGAGACCTGCCAGCAGCTCACTCAAATACCCTTGACCACTTCGTCAACTGAGATCCTGCGAAAGCAAGCCTATAATCTTTAAATTGTTTAAGTCAAGAAAATGTGCCTATATGAAAAGCGAATGAGTACGAACAGCTGGACATAATTTAAATGTAAATACAATAACTTCATGTTTGGCGGGTTGGGTGCGGATGCGGGTCTATAAATTTGAGAAGATAATTACGTCGGGTGGGTGACGGGTGGATGATTGATGAGTGCACGCGGATTCGGGTGCGCTCAAACTCCGTCCGCGCATCTCTCCTGGCTTGGTTCTCATGGCCGAGGAAGTGGGCTCTCGTACGCACTCAGGCCAGTCTCTGCATTGTCCTCCGTTTTTCAATCACCACATTGATAATTTTACAAGGACCTGCTCTTTTCAACCAGGGCCCAACATTACCTCCCCCACTTATTTATTCACAGCGAAGCAATATTGGAATCTGATATTTTCTTTGAAAGCCACAGCAGCCGATTAGCAAAGCAAAAACAGCATCTGCTTTGGATGCGTGCTAGAAAACAACCTAAATAAGCAAAGAGCTCATTAACAACATGCCTAGATTCTTAATGACTTCCACACTAGGGCAAGCTGTGACCTCAACTCAACTTACAGTATCTTGTCCTTTTGTATGATCTATGTCTTGTAACTCTCTCTCTTTTCTGACTTATTAGAGCTAATAAGTCCGTGATCAGCGAACTAGGCTGATCTGTTGTGGTGTCCCCCTTTATGAAGCAAAGCCGTTTGGTTTTGCATCTGGTGTGACGTTTCACCTGCAGAGTTGTTTTGTGTTCAGCTGGCGGTTCCAGGTATCTGACTCATCCCGGCGCCCTCTGCTCCACTCATTTGGTCCTCTTTGGCGTTGTCCAGGATCAGCGGGAGACACATGGCTGGTGGCGCCGGCATGCCTCGCCGGGATCGTCATCATCATCATCCTTCATTGTATCCATTTCCCATCAGCGGCTCAGCAGTGCGTGAGTCTCTGGAGCGTTCGGGAGCGCGGGGTGTTTAATAGAGGGGCCGCCGATTAGAGATGTGACCTACGGAGACAGCGGCCAGGAGCAGAGTGCGTGCAGGGAGGTCACAGGACCTGCGGTGGACAAGACACACGGCTGATTATAGGAATGGGAAAGATCCTCCTCTAATCTCGTGCGCCAGAAAAGAGAGAGAGTGAAAGTGTGTTCGGCGCCCTTCCGGAGTTGGATTATTTTGTGTGTGTGCACGCATGTGTGTGCGTGCATGAATGTATCGATGTACTGTAGCATGTTTGCATGCATCCCTGCCTCAGTAAATAACTTCTGTATGTGAGTGATTCCAATTATCATTAGGACCATCCACGCAATTTATAGCTTATTGATGCCGTTCCATTACGGAACGGGCTTACGGTATGTCAAAAGTTTCTAGTCCTTTTCACTGGTTCAACCAATAAGATAGGAGATATGCAGAGCAGCTACCACCAATTATCACAGGTAATTGTCCTTCATTAGGTGAGGGGTGAATGCTCAAAACAGGGCATCCAAGTTTCCGTTGACATCCCGTTCCTCTTCACCAACACATTATCTAATTGCAGTATAACAATAACATTTGTTGGAGCATTGGTCCTCATTCCTGAACGCAGTTAAGAAAAAGTTCAGAAGAAATTTCTTCTCAACTCCACTTACGAAGTTCCTGGGACAATTCTGGCATTCCTGACTGTTTTTTTATATGGGCCCACATAATATAGATAGGTAAACTGTAAATTGTATCTGCTCTCAGCACATCCCATCCCTTTCATATAGGCTATATATTTAGCATTTTGTATTAAAAGTCCATATACCATCTTCTTTTCTATTGTTATTTTGTATAGCTTTTTTTTCCACCTTGCTTAAGCTTAGTGTGCACGTTGTAAGAGCCAACGGAACATCTCACTGCTCATTTAACTGGTAGGTCTATGTTGCATGTGACGAATAAAACGTTGAATTTGCACTTGAACATCAATCATGTCAATTGGGAACCTCTCAACTTTTTCCACGCTGTCTGGGGATTCTGTGTGCACACAACCCTGTAGTAAGGAGCTGGCGGGGCGTTTATGTATGCAAATTCAGGTGTACGAGAATGCGCATTAAACATGAGAAGCAGTGGCATTCCTCATTTGGGGGAGCACAGCTGAGAACACTTTGATGGTTTAAGAACACATTTCCACGCGTTCATGAATCCGGCAGGGATCTTTCTTAGGGTTGGTCTTACGAAGTTCGTAAGAAGACATTTAAGAAGACACTTAAGAAAATGTTCAGGAATGAGGTCGATTGTTTGGAGCAGTCATTAATGTTTACCAGATTTAGTGCACTGTTGCAACCACAGCACGCACAGGCAACAGAGACACTTTGTGTTTGTTGCCACAGCACTTAGCTCTTAAAGAATGGCAGCATAAGTGAATTGATATGTTTTCCAATTATCTACTGTACATTAAGCATGGGAACATGATGTTTTCAGTGTTGTGTTTAAAAATGTCATTGTCGAGATCTTTAATGCTTCCTTTTGTATTTAAATTATAACCTAGGTCTTGTTTTGGTTAACAGGAAATACAGACGTAGATAGACCCAGAGAGCGAGGGAGAGAAACATGCATGCAGACACACACACACACACACACACACACACACACACACACAAACAGGTACTAATACTTGTTCTGGTGAAAACCATTGTGAACATGCTTGTTTTATCTCTCTTCCCACCTATACAGGCTGTCTGTTTGAAGCCAGCAAAATGAATGCTCTCAGAAGCTGTGTAATGAGGGATATGCATTTCCTTTGATTTCACTAACCAATGTCCCCCCGCCTCTCTCTTTTTCTCTCTCTGCTTGTCATGCTGTCCCTGCCATGGTGGACTCTGCTCTTTCAGGTAAGTCTGTTTACTCTCAGAATATTAGGTCATCCTAATTTGTCAAATTAGAACAAATTGGAGAACTGTCCATATCATCAACTCGAAGTGCACCAATCATTGTCTACTCATTAGATTTGTGTGTGGGCTCCTCTACACAACAGTGTATACAATATATACCGTTGTGTTTTTGCTGCCAGCGCCGTAGGGGGAAATGCTCCCAAATGGCCTAATAACCCATGTCTTTAATGAACAGCCATTGTCTCTTATGCTGTGTACACACCGGGCGCAAATTTTTCCTGCGGCGCGGCGAGTTTACATAGAAAGTCAATACAATTCGCGCGAACTGGGCGGCAGGCGGCATGGGCGGCGCGAATCGCAGAACTCGACATTTGCAAAAGTTCAATTTTTGGAACTTTCTGCCTATTGATCCCGCGGCGAGATTGGGCGAACTGGGTGGCGCAAATTTTCTCGCCGTGCCCGGTGTGAACACAGCATTATAAGTGCAAAGCGCACTCCCACGCATAATGGTGACTGCCTATGTTTCCACTCCATAATATTCTGAAACGCAAGAGCTATGCGAATTATCCTAACTCGGCGTATGATTGGCTATGCCACGGGCATCAATCCGTGATCCACGCTTGTTAAATGTGCCTGCTGCTTAGAGAAGGGAGTGCATATGTGTTTGTGTATCATGCGTCTTGTGTAGATGTTTGTCTTTTGTGTGCATACTTCAAGTGCACCAGTCAACAAGCCCTACCCTGGTGGGAGTACTGTGTACAGTGTGGGCTTATATGTAGGGTGTATTAAGGGGAGACACTACAATTAAATAGGATTTTTTTTTCCTTTAAAGATATCCTTATGAATTTTTACCAGTTTAATCTTCACATAAAGATACATATTTTTTGTATTACACTTTAACCATTTTTTGTATTACACTTCTCAAAAAAAGTTTTGGTATGCAAATTAGGCAATAACTCATTAAATATGCGTATATTTGCATATATTTCGGTACCTACTATCTAAACAATGGATAAAGCCAGGCTTAAAGTTTTACTTTTGTTTTGACAATATACTAAAAACTTAAATATTTACAGCTGGATTTGTGAATACAAGCTTATTTTCAAAAGATATTGAAAAAAGACTGCATACACTCAGGAGACACCCCAGGTGAATAGGAAAAAAAAAATCCTTAATAGGTATCACCATCAAACTCCCCCAGTTTGTTAGGTACATTAAGGAGCATCTTTATTGTATTACAAGTTTTCTGAAATCTTATGGATTAATATGCAAATTAGGCATTATATGCGCTAAATATGCGCTTATTTGCATAATTTCGGGACATCAATTTTTTTAATTGGTTCAAGCCAGATTCAAAATTCTTTTTTCATTTTGTTCACATATCCCTATTCAAAACTTTGTCCAAGGGGGATTTTTGATATCTCTTTTCTTCACTTCAGAAATCAGAAAATACTGTCAACAGTCATAAAAAGACCAATTTTCGCCATGTTTTAGGGATAAACTGTTATATAAATCAGACTATGAATGAAATTTAAAAAATCCCCCTTGGCCAAACCCTTCAGAATATGGATTGGAACAAAACTGGAAAGTTAGGTGTATGATGTTAGTAAGACGAGACTAGAGACGAGACAATGTTAGTAGGGAAGAGAACATTCCCTTTTAGAAAGCTTGTATTATTTTGTTAAACAGATCATGGACAAAGATAGACACATTTGACGAGGACATGCATGAGAAAACAGATTATCTAAATTTGTGTGTTTTTTTTAAGCGTTTTACATGGAGAAAACATGAATGAATGAATGAATGAATGAATGAATGAACATGAAGAGTAAGCTGATTCATAAATACACAGGACAATATGTGGTAAACAATGCAGGGTAAACACCAATAGAAGCTAAATATAGATTGCCAAACAAACAAGTGATATAATCATCGTCAAAAGCAACACCATAGGAGACATCAAGCTACGCCGTCATAGGTCTACAGGGTCACTCCTCAGATGGCACCACACTAGCTATCCACAAAACTGTTCTAGGCAGCTGGTTTGTAGAACCCACTCAGCTGCAGTCCACAAAGCTGTTCTAAGCAGCTGGTTTGTAGAACCCACTCAGCTGCAGTCCAGAAAACTGTCCTAAAACCACAATATGTTCCTGGTGCGCATGGGGTTGTCATCAGTGAAGCAGACTACCCCATATTGCCGCCTTCATGTTGTCCACTGAACGCTGGTTATTGAGAATTATTGTAATAATTCTCAATAACTGTAATAATTTTGTTGCATTTTGCATTTATTGGCAGTCAGCTTATCTACCTCTGGGTCCACATCTGCATATGCCTGCCTAATCTGCTCTCTGCTTCTGTGCAAGGACTCCAGACCTCTCTCTATTCCAGCAACTGAAATTAAAACAGTTTATTTGGTCAGTTTATGGATGCATGTAGAAATGCCACAGGTAGAGAGAGGGAGACTACTGTGCATATGTATAGGCTTCTGATATTGGCTAGAGAGAGAGAGAGAGAGAGAGGGAACACGTTTCAATAGCCTACCTGTCACCCTCTTGTCATGTTTCTGATACGTTTTCAGATGAAGCCCTGGGATCCCTAACACTTTACTAATCTTTTGGAGAGCTGCATACCCCAACCCTAACTCGTGCGCTAAGAGGACCATCCTCACATTGACATCAAATGCAACATCATTCCTAGTTGTATCATGAAGCCGAGTCGATGTGTAGACACTTTTGCGATAGCCATTTCTCACAAAGACTGCACTCTAAGAGCAAAGTACTACAGAACCCACTATTCTGAGGATCTATGTTAATTTTAAGACCAGTCCCTGCACAATTAGGACAAATCAACCCAGTTAACAGCTCATTCAAACGCGCCGCATCTCTCTGCTGCTCACTGGACATGCTAACGCTAGCCTCATCTCCCTGCTGCTCACTGGACATGCTAGCACCGGCTAATGACAACTTGCGCGAATAGGCACTTTTTGTCTCATAAATGTAAACCTTTCCATTTAGTTTCTCTTGTTTTCTGTTCAACCTTGCGGGCAAACACTGTTGTCGTTGTTGCTTATTACGTTTAGAACGCTTTACAGACGGCATTGTTTGGATTAGATATCAGGAAGTGGAAACGTGTCACATGACGCGCTGAGCCAATCACGTTCTCAGAAATCAACAACAGCCAATGAGATTTCACGTTTAGCATCAAACCCGCCTTTGTATTTCCACGATTGGTTGCTGATACAAATTAAACTATCAGGTTTGGTTGCGATAACATTGCGCTAGAGAAAGAGACCTTTCTAAAGATACCTGGGATGAGCGGATCCAAATAACGCCCGCGGTTCGGCTCGTTTCGAAAGAATGCTAACTTTTGGTGATTTTAGGAAGAATCTACAGACGCAAACAGACTAAATGAAGTAAAATAAACATCTAAATGCGTATTTTTGATGTTTTATTTCCACTAGAATGAAAGAAGAGATGTTATGGAAGCAAACTAGCACAAAATCTCAAATTTGACCAGGGCGTTGAAAAACGATGTTTTCACCTACCGTGTCTCCCCTTAAAAATACTTTTTTGGTGTATTTTTAGACAGGAAATGCAACCTAAAATGAAAAGACAACAAGATATTCACAATTCCAGCTGTAAATATCTGCAGAATACATCTGAGAATCAGTATGTAAAGTTTAGTGAATGCACCTGCCCTGGAAGTTGAGATAGCATGTACCGAGTGACGTCAGGTACTGAGAAAAAATAATTTTAAGAAATGGCTGATAAAGATAAGCATCATGAATTCAGATGTTAATTTCACAGGTATAACAATTTTAAAAATAGCAGTTTCTAATCAAGTCTCGCCATTTCTCTGTTCATATAGTGATAGTATACATGTTATAGTAGAAGAATATCTAAAAATCTGAAAATTGAAGTTGGGAAGAAAAAACACCATTTTGACTGTAGTGTCTCCCATTTAGAGAACGATTGATATCAGCATGAACAGCTATGAGGATTATCTCTCAAAACTTTTTCCCGCAACATCAGCACCCCAAAGGAATATTATTTTCATATTGCTTTTCATATCTCCCAATGCCCAGGATATAATTATCTTTTATAGACTACCACAGTGCAGAGGTGGGAGTTACAAAGAACAAAAAGCATATGAAATGTCTTTATCATTTGCTCAATGATAAGAGCGGAAAAATGTGTGTGTGCGCGTGTGTGTAGACAGACAGACAGGCAGGCAGTTAGGCGGGCGGGCGGGCAGGCAGGCATGAACTTTAGTAATCCCCGTGGGGGGGGGATTTGGGCATTTCAGAAGAAGGAAAGTACAACATAGGCTGGAATACAGGATACACAAAGAAGGGAATATACAGGATCTAGGAGTTTCTTGTGGGCCTTGTCTGCCTTCAGTCTGTGGATGTGCTCCATGAGGATGCGCTTGTTCTAGAAGACGTTACATGGCCTTCAGCTAGGTAAATGGAAAATGTCTTCCTTAAATCTGATCATGAATGGTTGCCAGTCTGTCCCCAATTTAGTAGATACGAGACCGCCGGTATTCTGTTGGTATGTGCAAGGCTATAGGATTTGTGTTAACATTATCCTCCCATCTTAATCGCTGTATCCACTGGTTCCTTTGGGTCGATTTAGACTTAACAGGAAAACGGAAAAAACCTAATCCTTTACAGTATGTGCCTGGGTACATTTGGCATTACAACCCCAGACACCACACAATTTTGGCATAATCACTAATGTTTTGTTAAGTTGATTCGATACCACGTAAATTAACTACTTCCACTGCTGACAGGATGCCAGTTATCCACCCGGACGTATCTTGGTGACCTTTCTTTACAAACATTCTGATATGTGGTGTCATCCATTCTCTACCCACACCTTAACTCTGGACTATTATTGCTACCAGATGATGGTCTAGTAGATTGAAGTGGCTGTTTGTTATGCAGTGAAACCAGAGCTGCAGCAAAGCTATTCTGTAGATGCAATGGTCATTTTATTTATACTGCATGAACCAAATTATTTTGCAGCAGTTCAAAAACATAAAACACATTCATATGCTTGGTGAAGGGGTTTAGGGTCCTATATCAACACAGGCCAGAACTGTAAGGAAAAGGAACCAGGCTGAAGTACAAAACTAAGGTTGTGCCTAGTCTGCTCAAAGTGTAATATTGAATGTAGAAATGTAGCTGAGCCACACACCCAGGGGGACACACTGTGGGTGGGCAGTCTGGGGGTCCTCCCACAGATAATTTTGAGTGTCAAACAATTAATTTCCTGCATTCTGGTGAATTTTTACTCATCAATTTGTCCTGTTGGATTAGCTTATCCATGTCCATCTTGTTGATGATCTCCATGTGTTATACCACTACACCCCTGGTTACAATAAACAGAAGGAAGGAAGACAAAGACTGAAAGATTGATTGAAAATCAAAAAGTTTCAATTCATTAAAATGTTGCTGGAAGGAGCTGCAGAGGGAAATCAATGGGTTAAGATACACAAACAAGTGGAAAAAAATCAACAACAAAAAAATCAAAACACTACACTAAAAGATGACATGACTCCACTTCAATGCACACATGGGCAATGATGGAGACACTTGGAGGGGCATGATTGGGAGGCATGGCCACCACGATCTGAACCCGAGTGGTGTTTTGTTGTTGGTCTTCTGTGCTAGTCACGGTTTGTCCATACCAAACACCATGTTCGAACACAAGGATGCCCACAAGTACACCTGGCATCAGAACACCTTAGGCCGAAGGTCGATGATCGATTTTGTTATTGTACCATCTGATCTGAGGCCATGTGTTTTGGACACTCGGGTAAAGAGAGGGGCACAGCTGTTTTCGATGGCGGGGGAGGCCTCTGGACAGACCTGGAAAACCCAAGCGTGTAGTGAGGGTGAACTGGGAACGTCTGGAGGAAGAGTCTGTCCGGAGAGATTTCAACTGCCACCTCTGGCGGAGCTTCTAAGGCATTCTTGTGAAGGTTGGGGACATTGAACATGAGCGGTCGTTGTTCAAAGCCTCCATTGCTGAAGCTGCGGCTGGGAGCTGTGGCCTGAGGGCCATAGGTACCTCAAGGGGTGGTAACCCTCAGACACCGTGGTGGACACGGGGGATCAGGGAAGCCGTCCGACTGAAGCAGGAGGCCTTCCGGGACATGTTAGCCCAGAAGACCCCAGAAGCAGTTGCAGGGTATCGACGGGCCCGGAGGGCTGCAGCTTCGGCCATGACCAAGGCAAAGCAGCGGGTGTGGGAGGATTTCGGAGAAACCATGGAGAAGGACTTTCGGTCGGCACCAAGGTGTTTCTGGAAGACCATCCGACACCTCAGGAAGGGAAAGCGGGGGACCATCCAAGCTGTGTACAGCAAGGATGGGACACTGCTGACCTCAACTGAGGATGTCGTTGAGCATTGGAAGGAGCACTTTGAGGAACTCCTGAACCCGACTAACCCACCCTCTACGATCGAGGCAGAGCCGGAAGATGATCGGGGGTCATCGTCAATTTCCCTGGAGGAGGTCACTAAGGTCAAACAACTCCACAGTGGCAAAGCCCCAGGGACTGATGAGATCCGTCCACAAATGCTGAAGGCGCTGGGTGTTGAGGGGCTGTCTTGGTTGACACGCCTCTTTAACATTGTGTGGAAGTCCGGGTCAGTGCCAAAGGAGTGGCAGACTGGGGTGGTGGTCCCAATATTCAAAAAAGGGGACCAGAGGGTGTGTGCCAATTACAGAGGCATCACATTACTCAGCCTCCCAGGGAAAGTGTACTCTTAGGTGCTGGAAAGGAGGGTCTGGCCGATAGTCGAACCTCAGATTGAAGAGGAACAATGCGGATTTCATCCCGGTCGTGGAACCACCGACCAGCTATTCACTCTCGCAAGGATCTTGGAGAGGGCTTGGGAGTTTGCCCAACCTGTCTACATATGTTTTCTGGATTTGGAGAAGGCTTACGACCGGGTCCCTCTAGAGGTCTTGTGGAGGGTTATGCGGGAGTATGGTATGAGGGGGTCCCTACTTAGGGCCATCCAATCCGTGGGGAGATGGGTTTGCAGTTCGGTGAGCTGGGGATCACGTCGCTGCTGTTTGCAGATGATGTGGTCCTGATGGCATCATCGGCCTGCAACCTCCAGCACTCTGGATAGGTTTGCAACTGAGTGTGAAGCGGCTCGGATGAGAATCAGCACCTCTAAATATGAGGCCATGGTTCTCAGCAGGAAACCGGTGGTCTGTCCACTCTGAGTAAGAAATTAGTCCTTACTCCAAGTGAAGGAGTTCAAGTATCTGGGGTCTTGTTCACGAGTGAGGGAACCATGGAGAGGGAGTTTGGCCGGAGAATCGGAGCAGCTGGTGCGGTTCTGCAGTTGCTTTTTTATGAGTTTCCTCTGGAGGGTGGCTGGGGTCTCCCTGAGAGATTGGATGAGAAGTTCAGTCATCCGGGAGAGAGACTAGAGCCGCTGCTCTAGAGTAGAGCCGCTGCTACTTGGTGTCGAAAGGAGCCAGTTGAGGTGGTTTGGGCATCAAGTGAGGATGCCTCCTGGGCGCCTCCCTAGGGAGGTGTTCCAGGCGTGTCCGGCTGGGAGGAGGCTGCGTGGTAGATCCAGGACTAGGTGGCGGGACTACATCTCCGCACTGGCCTGTGAGTGCTTAAAGATTCTCCAGGCAGAGCTGGTTGATGCTGCTAGGGAAAGCGATGTCTGAGGCCCCCTGCTGGAACTGCTGCCTCCGCAACCCGACCCCTGATAAGCGGATGAAGATGGATGGATGGATGGATAAAAGATGACATTTCATACATTTTGTCTGACTGAAAAGGCACCACATCGCTATCAGAGCCAAAGTATCGGTGTAGTTCATCCCTCTGCAGCTTTCCTTGTGTTGTAGCATTGGT
This sequence comes from Borostomias antarcticus, assembly GCF_949987555.1. Taxonomy (NCBI): domain Eukaryota; kingdom Metazoa; phylum Chordata; class Actinopteri; order Stomiiformes; family Stomiidae; genus Borostomias; species Borostomias antarcticus. Next base: position 50,002,711 of record NC_140234.1, on the reverse strand, counting down.
TGTGTGTGGCAGGGCAGCCTGCCGCAGGTCAGGGTCCTGTCTCCATCTTCTTGGGACACTTCCTGGTGGGGGCGGATGTTGATGTGTTTCCCATCCAGACCACCTAGGCAGTTTGGGAAGTTCCACTGAGCCTGGAATCCACCTGCTACTTGCTGCCACTGTGTCTGGGCACTGGAAAACAACAATACAATGTGTCATGTTATTTATTTGGACCCTGAGTCAAGGTGAAATGAATGAATTGTGACCGCCGCTGGTAATTTGGTCCTCAACTAGGCATTTTCAGTTTTCAGTTTTTTACAGATTATGAAAGTGCAGATTGTAAGCTTTCAAATGAGGTCTCATACATTGAAATCTGAACATATTTGAAGAAGATATGCTTATTTGAATGCTAGTACTGCCAAATCAACTTAGCTGAGAAATCTCCCTCCAAAGTTCTCCAACATTTTCACACCTCTGACTGCCAGGTAATGGGAGTGAACAATAGCCTGGTAACCCCTCCCCCAGCCACTCCCCCACTGGACGATCTGTCATTATCTGTCAGAGTGGCTGTCAACTTCGGGTATTACCTGAGAGTGGCTGCCAAGTGAGGTGCTCTCTTACTGATGACCCCACACTCTTTGAGTCAGTATTAATCTTGTGTTGTGAATGCAGTTAAGAACAATATAAGATGAAGTTCAAATTTAACGTTCTTTATTGTCACATACATGATATAAAGTACAATCATAAGTAGTTGTGTACAAAAAAAGGCAACAGTCTAAGTGTTAAAGTGTACAGTCAGTTGTCTGTTTTATAGACAAGGTGCATAGTGTTCATTGTGATCAAGTGTACAACAAAGTAATAACAGTCCCCAGCTCAATACTCAAGGTAATAACAACAGTACTCAGCTCAGTATTCAATATTCTAACAATGCAGTCTGTGCAAGTGTGGGCAAGTCTGTGCAAGAGAACAAGCAACGCTTCAGTATACAAACAGGAAAACAGGAAAGGCTGTGGCCTTTCTCCTGCAGTGCTGTCCGTCCTGATGATATGCAGTGAATCTACAAGCGGACAGTCTTGTTCTGAGCTGCTGTGGAGTTTGGCGGGGGACATGTGACGTCTCGTCCCTCATCAGAACAGAACTCTCTGATCTTGTCAAAGAGATACGTCTGTCTGGCCATGTCCAGTCCGGGTGGGGCTTGCACAAGAAGACCTTCTCTGGGGGGCAGGACATCAGGCTTGCGCAGCAGCTGAAACTCGACTGCCGGTGCATCACTGTGTTCTCTGGCCACAACCATGCCAGGTCTCTCAGCATCAAAACTGCAATAGAATAGAAGGAAGAAAGTACATTAAACTATTGCCCACAGTACTGGCACTCCATATAGATAAAATAGTACCAGAATGTGTTGATTAAATAGACTAGCTAATGCATGATAGGATGAACGTATTCTCACCTGTTGTGCAAAATCAAAGCTGTAGTGCATAGTGATCTTCTTGCTGGCTGGTATGAAGGGAGAGCTGCAATTCCTTACAAGCTGGAGCTTGTTTTTGCTCATCCTGTAACCAAAACAAAGAAAAAGGTGTCAGACTACCATAGCTCTCATGCTCTCTCATTCTGTTTCTCTCTATAATATAGCTACCTAGCTCGATATTAGCTGCCTCGCTGGCTAGTTTAGGAACAAAGGGCTAGCTCAGCTAACTAGCATGTTAGCTAACGTTAGCTAGCTAGCCTTTGTTAGTTAGTGCTAGTGCCTTTGTTATGCTAGCTAGACTTAGTCACTTGTTTAGAAAGGAGCTACTGCTAAACGACTAACGTTAATGTAATGTAAACAGCACAGATAGTATAAAGATCAGCTTACCCCAAAGCAAAGCAGAATGCTTGGCGGTGGTGTGAATCTGGTACGTCGTTCGACGTTTCGCTTGGGCAACTTGGTAGCAACAAGTTGATACAGTCATCTCTGTATCACAGGTCATCAAGAATAAAACTGTATACGAACGAGTCCTGCTCTGCTGGAGTTTTAGCTGCTCTTAAAACTCTTTCCATGTCCTGGATGCCATCCCCGTCTTCTCTTTAGCAAAAGCTGTAGCATCCATGGTTAAACTTGGGACTGAATGTAAACAAAGCCGGCGTGTTGGGGAAGGGTTGGGGGCGGAGAACCCGGAAGCAATAGCCAATGAAACCAAATCATGCTAATCGATCTGCCCGCCCCCAAGCCCGGCTCGAAATCAGCTAAAAACGAGCTTAGTTTGCAGACTAATTAAACGTATTTCGTGAACCTAAAACTGTTGTCTGTTATAGTAAGTAGGTTCTTCACAACTTCAACTTTGGTAATACACAAAAAAAAAAATTTTTTTTGTTATTTTGCCCCCTAGCGCATTTCGGGGTTTGCCGAGTTGCGGACCAAATCACCAGCCGCTGTCACAATTGTATAACCCATGACATGTACAGGCCACTGATTGGTCAGGTGGGGGCTTCACCTCCATTCACATGTATCCTATGCGACCTGATCTGATTTCACCCAATTGTCTCCCATTGCCGTCCACAATATGCTAGGAAGTGCTATTTTAGCATAGACGGCCTATCACCATAGCCTGCATTGTGAAGGAATGGATTTGTTGTAGTCGTCCATTGTTGCCCAAATGCCTACAGACTGCACTATAAACATCAAAGTATCTAAAACAGATAGTATATCACATACCTTCATGTATTTCTCTTTTAAAACCTAGTAGAGTGCTGCACAGGTTTCAGGAACAAGTTTCCATAATATGGAATTGTTGACAAGGCACATAGCACAAGTTTAAGCACTTTATTCAAAATCCTTGCGCTTATCAAACCATTAAAAACATAAACTAAAAATGCTGTAACGTTAATGTAACTAAATCTTTAGCTTACCTGTTGCCAAGTGCAGTCATCGTTCACCTACCGACGTAGTAGTTTGTGGTTTTGCCTCTGGATGAGTGGACTGACTAGTTCCTTCAACTCGTGGAGCTGATCAGGAAAGAGCCGAGCATTTTTTTTTGTACATTGGATATTTCATTTATCTCTAGCTCTTATCACAAGTTAAAGTTTATTGACTGTCACTTTAAGATCCATGCATGCTTTCACCAATTTCGTGCATACACCTCTTCTGTTCTACAACGCAAGGAGTCAGGGCTGAGAACAACAGTGCTAATGTCAATTTATCAGACATCTTCAATTTACACAATTTAGTAGACATTCTCAGAAATTACAGTCTTGCTGAGCGACAGTGCTGTATTTGTAGCTAAACAAACAATTGTTTACGGTTTATACATCCAGTTGTATTCCGTTTCCCCTTCATGATACAGTCTACTACTACCTGGTGGTGTGGAGTTATTTAATCTCACACAAGCGCAGAAATTTACACGCTCGTCGGCTGCTGTCCGCTTGGTGTGTTCAAGTGAAACTTGTCGGCCCTGAAACAGGCAACAGGAGGCGACGCAAGGCGACACAGCAGTTGTCCCCATCGGCGCTCGTTCTTTGATGTCGGGTTGGTGTGTCAACCCCTTTAGAGACAGAGGAGAAGAATAAAAGGAAGAAGAGCCCAAACAACTAAGCTGAGAAACTAGACTTCACTCTGCAATGACAAGGCCAAATCTTTTTGTAGCAGAAAGTCTGGTTTTGGACGACTCTCTGCCATAGGATGTTTATGCGATGCCAAGAGATTATTTGGGTTCTCGTGTGGAGATTGCTAATGCATGTCTACACCCATCTTCAATGACGAACAACTCAACCCATATTACAAACATTACAGTTTCTGCCCAATCCCCCACTTTACTGTATAATGAACTGTGAATCTGAATATAGTTTTTTTTTTATATGTGTAATTTACGTTTTGGCTAATTACCTTCGCCCCAGCAACAGCGCAGGACGAGAGGGTATGTTTTCAGTGGCGTGCGTTTGTGTGTGTGTGTGTGTGTGTGTGTAACTACTGGACTGATTTTCATGAAACTCGGTGGAAGGGCTAGCTAGCTAGGTGGCCCGGAGAGGGGTACACTGTCCCCGACTGGCTCTGACCTGAGGGGGCGGAGTCTCACCATCACGCCACTATCCACGCCACAGAACCCACTTTTCAGCCCCTGAGTGAGCTAGAGACTCACAGTCTTCAATGGTGGATGCATGGAAATTGCCCGGAGGTCACTGTACTGTCCCCGACTAGCTGTGACCCAAGGGGGCGGAGCCTTACCAGCATGCCACTATCCACGCCACTGGCCCCACAACTCAGCCCCTGAGTGGGCTAGAGACACGCGGTCTATACTGGTGGAGTCAGGTAGGTGGCCCGGAGAGGGGTACACTGTCCCCGACTGGCTCTGACCTGTGGGGGCGGAGTCTCACCACCACGCCACGGGCCCCACAACTCAGCCCCTTAGTGGGCTAGAGATGCATGGTCTTCACCGGTGCGGGCGGGTAGGTGGCCCGGAGAGGGGTACACTGTCCCCGACCAGCTCTGACCTGATGGGGCGGAGTCTCGCCACCACACCACTGTCCACGCCACGGACCCCACAATTCAGCCCCTGAGTGGGCTTGAGACACACGGTCTTCGCCGGTGGGTGCATGGAGATTGCCCGGCCCGTAGTAGTTCTAGCAGTAGCTGTTACATGCAGCAGCTAGCCCACCTCACATTTTCTCCAGGAAATGTACTTTCTAGTTCATTATTTATATTATCACTTATTATCAATTATTACACAGAACTATAAATTAAATATTTTGTATAGATAGTACAGCCCCTGCATATGCATATATACATGTGCATACATACATACATACATACATACATACATACATACATACATACATACATACATACATACATACATACATACATACATACATACATACATACATACATGCACATCTGTACATATCCACATACACATTATCCATAACCACACCATTACCACCACACCATTACCACACTGGGCCCCAAGCAAAGAAACATTGCATTAATGGCAGATTGATAATTGCCATCTCAAGTTGTTTTGGCTGTTTTCTTTATGCTTATTCATTTACATGTTTATTGCAGCTGTAAATCCACTGTGAAAAAGAGTTGCTTCATCTTCCAGATTGGCAATCCTCTGATAAGCGAATTGTGGCTGTTTAGCAACTTGGAGTGCCACTTTAATTACAACAGGGAAATAATTCATAAAGCCCCCACATGTTACATTTAGAATGTGACTCCCCTGTACTACAGGATAATCATCCAGACTGCTTAGGGACCAGGCAGTGGTGGAATACAAGAACCTCTTTTAAATGTAAATAATATTATATAAATACAGTAGGACCCCACTTATCCGAACCCAACGGGACTGAAGGTCGTTCGTATCTCTGAAATGTCCGGATGACTGAAACATATGTTAAAATGCACCAAATTCAATAACTGGTACTTGTTTCATATAGACTCATAATACACCAATAAATTACTTGTGAAAATGCATCAAAATTGCAATCAAATAGCCAACTAAACTCATACAGCCTAGCCTATAATAGGCCTACAGTAGCCTAGAATAAAATAAACAAATTTCCACTTGAGTGCATGCTTTGATCAAATACAGTACTTTATTCTAGGTAAGTATAGCCTAAAAACAACCCAACATTAGAACAATTAGAGCAAATGATAATCAATAAATAAATAAATAAATGAAATGACAGACAAGTTGTCGTGTCTTAGGCTATTGCAGCCTAAAGGAAAGTCTCTAAAACAACCGATGTAGGCTAACAGCTATAGGCTGTAGGCTATTATTTAACAAATAGGCCTAGTAGGCTAATCTACATGCTTACAACACGTCTGTGTTCCTGAAGTCCATTAACTGGGAAAGAAAAATGACTCGATGCTCCTCTAATTCAGGTTGTTGACACGCTTTCTGGCTACCAAGGAATGCAGCTCTCGCAGCAGACTCGTTTGCCTTTTGCGCTCGACATTAAAGTAACAAAGAAATTAAACATGACAGTAGGCTACAGTCTACAGGCAACATGTAGGTCTACATTCAGTTCTGTTTTTATTCACAGTAGGATACAGTAGCCTACATGTTTATGACCAATTTAAATGCAAGTAGGCCTACAGTACTGTAATGAAAATCCCACCAGTAACCAGATAGCAGGCTCAAAAAAAAAAAAGAAACGTTTTTTAAGCCTGTCCGGTAGACCGGGAGGTTCGGATCTCTGAAGTTCGGATGAGTGGGGTCCTACTGTAGATAGATACATAGATCTATTGCATGGATCAGACCTGCGAACTTGTCACCTTTTGGCTACAGTCACCTTTTTTATGTTAACCATGGTAGTTTCAGTGAATCTAGAGTTTAAGTTTTGTATGTCGTCACCTTTTTCACTACTCCAGAGTTTGCAGGTCTGATGGCTATTAATCAGATTGCTTGGTCGGAACTAATTGTTTAAAATGTGGCATTAACTGGCAGATCTTGGTGATGGTGGTATAGTGATAGCATTAGGTTGGGGACTTAAGTGATAGTTTGTACATTGAATGTGTCACTGTTTTGATACCATTTGCCAAAGTATGTCAGCTGTTACAGTGTTTAAATAAAAAGTGAGGATGGGTCGCCCACTCTGATGCTCCAAAACTTGAAAATGTTATTAAGCCAACGTTTCGGACAAACCTTCAGGGCAGAAAAAGCCCTGAAGAAGGTTTGTCCGAAACGTTGGCTTAATAAAATGTTCACGTTTTGGAGTATCAGAGTGTGAGACCCATCCCTACTTTTTATTTAAGCTATCTCTCCCGGGTCAGCACCTCACTAAACAGGTGTGCGTTATCCTTTTGATTTTTGGAGCTGTTACAGTGTTGCCAGGTGACTCATATCTACAGTACAGTTGAGCCATGATGTGCAGTGGGGAAGTGAGTTTACATGAACTGGTTAAACTCATTCCTCAGTTGAAAACATGTGCCATGGAATGTTAGCTTTTTGGTGGAAAATGAGGATATAGCAGTGCTGACAAGTGACTTAGTGACACCTTCTACAATTTCAGTAACCTAAACAGTTTTTGGCCTTCAAAAACCTCACAATGTGTCTGCCACACACACACACACACACACACACACACACAAACTCTGAAGCCTTCCTGCCACAATCACTTAACGTAGCTGCCTCACAGAGCACAGACCTTTCCTCTCAAGCTAACCCTGGTGTTTCGAAATGTTTATTCAAATTCCCTGCACCCACTAAACCATCTGGGAAGCTTTGATTAGGTGGAATAAACATCACAGGTCTAATCTCAGACTTTATTTGGCTTGTTTGTCCTCTTTCGGTGGCTGTTGATAGGATTGGAAATTGTCACTTTGTATCTGATTCTGACTCTGTTTTGGCATAATATTGGCAGAATATAATACATAGAGATGAATGTAGGGCTGGATCATATGGCCCAAAAAAAATTAATCTTGATTTTTTTTCTAGTGTTATGGACGATTCATAATTTTAATCGATTTATTTTCTATCTACATGCACTCAAGAGAAAACATCATTCAAATATAAGATAGTTCTCTTTATCAGACTGACCTTTTAGTCTGAGTCAGATTCAGATTCCTTTATTGTTACATCCGAGTACAGGTACAGGGAGTAAAAATCTTGTGTCTTGGCCCCCCCATCCTCGCAGCAGCAATAAAATAATACACACAGTACTAAATACAAAACACACACCAAATAATAAATAATACACACAGTACAGTGCAATATAAAAGATAACTTAAATATAAACTAAATATAGACGGTATTTACAAAATATAACTGAACATAAACTGAGTGAGTATAACAAATGTGAACTAAATGATTTAAAATTAAGTGTAGTTAGCAGCAGTAAGTGGTATTGTAGTGCAAATGTGCTGTATAGTGCAGGTGTGGGTGACACAGCAGACAGGCAGTAGGCTAGAGATCACTGTTCAGTAGTCTGGTGGCCTGGTGGTAGAAACTGTCTCTGAGTCTGCTGGTCCGGGCCTTGAGGCTGCGGTACCATTTGCCAGACGGTAGCAGCTGGAACAGGCCACGATTGGGGTGGCTGGGGTCTTTGATGATCCTACGGGCCTTGCTGGTGCACCGGCTGTGGTACAGTACCGCAATGGAGGGAAGGGGCATGCCCCCGCAGATGTGTTGCGCTGACCGCACTCCCCTCTGCAGCGCTTTGCGGTTGAGCAGTTCCCGTACCATGAGGTGATGTTCCCGGTCAGTATGCTCTCAGTCGTGCCCCTGAAGAAGGTCCGTAGGATTTTGGGCCCCATGCCAAACTTCTTCAGCCGTCTTAGGTGGAAGAGGCGTTGTCGGGCCTTTCTCACCACGTGGCCGGTGTGGATTTTCCATGTTAGATTCTCGGGGATGTGGACTCTGAGGAACTTAGTCACTCACTCTCTCAATGGTGGCCCCATCGATGGTGAGGGGGTCCATCTCCTCCCCTCCCTTCCTGTAGTCCACGACGAGCTCTTTGGTCTTGTCGACGTTGAGAGAGAGGTTGTTCACCTGGCACCACTGTGAGGTTGTTGACCTCTCTCCTGTAGGCCGATTCGTCCTCGTCGGTGATCAGGCCTATCACCGTTGTGTCGTCAGCAAACTTGATCACCATGGTGTAGCTGTGCATGGCTACACAGTCATAGGTGTGCAGGGAGTAGAGGAGAGGGCTCAGGACGCAGCCCTGAGGGACCCCAGTTTTGAGAGTCAGAGGGGCAGAGGTGTTGGAGCCCATCCTCACCACCTGGCGGCGGCCCAACAGGAAGTCCAGGATCCAGCCACCCAGGCTGGGGTTGAGCCTAAGGTCCCAGAGCTTGCTGTCGAGTCTGAAGGGAACTATGGTGTTGAACGCGGAACTGTAGTCCACGAACAGCATCCTCACGTATGTGTTTCTCTTCTCCAGGTGGGTAAGGACGGTGTGGAGTGTGGTAGAGATGGCGTCGTCGGTGGATCTGTTTTGCCTGTAGGCAAATTGGTGAGGGTCTAGAGTGGGCGGCAACATGCTGCAGATGTGGTTCTTGACTAGCCTCTCGAAGCATTTGCTCACAATGGGAGTGAGAGCAACTGAGCGCCAGTCAATTAGACATGTTACCTTGGGTTTCTTCGGCACCGGGACTATGGTGGATGTCTTGAAGTAGGAGGGAACTGTAGCGGTGGAGAGGTTGAATATGTCTGTGAACACACCCGCTAGCTGCGCCGCACACACCTTGATGACTCGTCCCGGGATGCTATCAGGTCCGGCCGCATTGCGGGGGTTGACGCGTCTGAACTCTCTCCGTACCTCCGCCTCCGTGAGGACAAAAGCAGTGCTCGTGTCTGAGGAGGAGGGGGTTGTCGACGGAAGGGTGGTGTCATTCACCTTGAAGCGGGTGTAGAAGGGATTCAGCTTGTCTGGGTTTGTTTTTGAAGTCAGAGATGGAGTGCAGTCCTTGCCACAGGCTGCGTGGATTATTGTCGCTGAGCTGGTTCTCAATCTTTTCCCTGTACTCACGTTTGGCTGCTCTGATCGCTCTGCGGAGATCATAACGGGCTGTTTTAACTTCCGCTTTTTCTCCGGATGCGAAGGCGATGTCTCTTGCCTTGAGAGCAGTCTGTACGGTGCTGTTAATCCATGGTTTTTAGTTTGGGAACGTGCAGACTGTTTTGACCGGTACAATGTCCTCGTAGCATTTCAGTACGAGGCCACAGACAGTTTCTGTGTATTCCCTGACGTCATTGTTTGACGCTTCACGGAACATCTGCCAATCGGTGACACTCATACTGGCTTGTAGAGCGTCTTCTGATTGGTCAGACCAGCAGTGGGTCATCCTTGTAGTAGGGGGAGTTCGTTTCAGCTTCTGCTTGTAGGCAGGAAGTAGCAGAATGGACGAGTGAGGAGGGGCTTGTAGGCATTCCGGAAGGGAGAATAACAATGGTGATGTGTTGGCAGTATTTTGGTAATACTGACCTCAGAGACGCTTGTTTGAAATCCCCCGCTACAACCCTACTAACACAATCAGGTTGCAGCAATGTTGCAGAAACGTGCAATTTAGACTTTGGTATGGTCCACTCAACGTCAAGTTAAACGTGCATGCAACGCAAACGCGGTATCTGCACACAAGTTGCTGCAACGTGCAGGTCCAACGTGTCTGCAACGTGCCTGCAATGTCCACACAACGTTGTGATTTCCGCGATGATTTCGATGTATATTGCTGCAACGTTGTATACACGTTTATATATTACTTTGTTACGTTGCTGCAACGTGGTCTACACTTCCGTTGGCTACATTTATAATTTGCATTACAAAACAAATCTGCTCCTTGCACAAGCGCCACTACTTCCTGAAACTCTACAGGCATATTTCTTTACCGTCCTATACTATTGGATAGCAATTGCCATGAATCCGGTGTGCAGCACACCTGATCAATCACTTCCATCCACTAGTATAGGCCAGGAAAGAAATACGCCTGTAGAGTGTCAGGAAGTAGTGGAGCTTGTGCAAAGAGCCTATTAATGTCATAGTCAATGCAGCAAGCAAAATTATGGGACAAAAGTTGACACAACACCATTCAGTCAAGAACAATTTATTTTATTAAAAAAAGTACACAATATCTAGCCTACAAATGATAAACAATTTTAAAAACAAAAAGTATTTAAAAAAAAAAAAAAAACAGTTATTTACAAAAAAGTATTTACAAAAAATGGCAGGCTGTGCTCAGATAGGCTGGGGGGGGGGTGGGTTGCTGTGCTCAGATGGGCTGCGGGTGGGTGTCAGATGGGTTGGGGGGCAGCTAGGAAGGGAAGTCTTCCTCATCAGTATGCTGGGGAGTGCTCAGATGGACTGTTCTTCGATGGGCTGTGCTCAGGCGGACTTCTGCAGATACCTAAAGACACAATGAAATGGCCGTAAATACACAACGCACATACATGCACAAAAAAGTGGTACACAATCTTTGGAACCATGCAGTGTCACTGGGTAGGAGAAACCAAAAAAAAAGACATCACTTACCCTTCTGCATTTAGCAGGGGCATGTTTCAATGTCTCCTGCAGCTGGGCGGCCACCTCCGCCATCGTAGCCTTTGGCATGGAGACCATCACTGCACCTTTAAGTTATCAAGAAAGGTAATGGTTTCAATTCACATCGGTCATGGAACAAAGACAATGTATTAAAAAATATTCAAAATATGAACCATTTCTTACGTGTTAGAACATTGAAGAGTGTCATACTCTTCAGTGGCTTCTTCCCCTTCTTCCCGTGCACACTGTAGGCGCTCCACACCGCATGTGTGGCTACAGCTGACAGCACCCGCCGGACTGTGTCCGCCAAGTCTCTGCCACCAATGGCACCTAGGTATTGTGTCTGCAAAACAAAGACAGTCATTTACTGTACCCTTCCCTGCACTGCAAAAATAAGACAAAGTTCTGCCCTGCAGACACTCACCATCTTCCTCTGATGTTCCCGGTCCTTCAACCTGGCCTCACAGACCTGCAGCTCCTCGTCCGTTTGGGCAGGGTTCAGTACATCCAGCACTTCTCCCTGGGCTCCAGACTCCACAGGCCGCATGCTCTGGGCCAGTTCCCTCACAGTCCGTGCAAGCTCACGGAGTTGCTCCCGCATCTCTGAGAACTGCTGATGTACAGACCTCTGGAAATCTAGATAAACACAGATGTGGCTATAAGTACATTGACATAAAACTAAATGAAACTCAAAATATATCCCTGCATGCAACATGAAGTAGTCCCATACCAGCATCTGCAGAGCAGCATCGATTAGGTAGAGGGGTACACGGAGTCAATGGTGCTGGAGCCGTTTTATTGGGCGACGGCATCACAGACCTAACTGAAAAACAAAAGGGATAAAGGAAAGGGATTAGCAGGAAACTGTATGGTGTTGGCAGCATGCCTTGGCTTCTGGCATTTGAAGGAAAATAAATTAAGACATTAACAGGTAGACATCAAAACACCACAGCAGTACATGCCACTCTTACCTGGTCTGGCTGGGGTGCTATACATGAAGCCTGGGCTCGCATGGTTTTCGCTCACAGGGGATGAGCTCGGAAAATCTGCAAGATGAGTAAATGGTATTCAATCTAAAAAAGCCAATCACAGAGCTAACTGAAAACCTAAAGGGATTAGCAGGAAACTTTATGGTGTTGGCTTTGGCTTCTGGCATTTGGAGGGAAACTAAATAAAGACAAGACAGGTAGACACCACAGCAGTACATGCCACTCTTACCTGGTCTGGCTGGGGTGCTGTATGATCTGGCTGGGGTGCTATACATGGGGCCTGGGCTCCGCTCGCCCATATGGGACAAGCTTGGAAAATCTGCAAGATGAGTAAAATGGTATTCAAAATAAATAAAAAATAGTCCAACTATCAGTGTGCAGTAGGCATAGACATTTCATTTCAACACAAACATGCATACCTGGATTGTACAGCACACGTGGATTGTACTGGACCGCTGGCAGAGGCCTTTCAACTCCGGCACCTGGCACCTGGTCTTTGGCCTGCATAGTGGGGACCAATGGCTGCCCGGGGCTTGGAATATGTAGTGGAATATCAGTAAATTAGCTCAGATTACTCGATTTCAAAAGTACTACTCTTTTGGGACTGTTGAATGCACTTTAGCATATTACCTTCGTCACTGGAGTGATAGCGTGTGTTGCGCCGTCTCTTTCGAACGTCTTGGCACTCGTCCATTGACGACTGCTGCTCAAAGACTTTTGCCATGAGCCTGGCACCTTCGTAATGATCTGTGTGCATAAAGTACCATAATCAATACATTTCAGCCATCCTTTTTTCCTCAGAATAATGAGTCATGATCTTCCCCCCACCCCCATCAGTATTTTTTAATAGCTTAAAATGCAAACAGTACCAGTTGTGGACTTTGGGAAAACCCGGACTCTGTGGAGCGCCCAGCCAGGGTTAGGTTCCACACAGCTCTTTATCCGTTGGCTGACTCATTCATTGGCCAGGAACACATCTGCAACTGTGAGTGAAACCATTAGTAGCCGCTTCCCTGTACAATTGAAAAGTAGCACACCAATCACACAAACATGTTCTTACCCCATCCTTTTTGGAGAGCCAGGATACTGGGACAACCGACAGTGTCCTCCCCCAGAAACTCCACACTGCAATAGTCCAATAAACAAAAAAATATTAAGTTTATAAACACACAAGGACCCTATGGGAAAGTAGGCAGAGGGGAAGAAGCGACTAAAACAACAATTCAACAAGTCATTACAGCCGATAAGTAATTAGTGACACGCCACTATTCTATTCTTTTTTTTTGATTCTCTGCCGGCCCAGGACAGATGCGGTCAATGGCGGTCAATCATCAATCAATCGTGTGGGAAACATGAAGATAGTTTAGGCATTAGCCACTGCAGTGCACAGAATAAATGTATAAGGCCCGTGAATCACGCGTTACTACTCGCAGTTTTAACAGGAACGCCTGTTTTTGACTCGAACTCCAACAATACACACCGATACTACTAATGTGGCAAACAAACATTTCCCTCAGTCCAGCGGCCATTTTAGATTGCGTGCTAGCGTGCTAGCGTGCTAGCGTGGTAGCGTGCTAGCGTGGTAGCGTGGTAGCGTGCTAGCTAGCGTTAGCTAACGTTAGCTAGCTATCATTAGGCTTCCAATTCCTGAACTTAGTTTAGCGTGCAGGTTATGAGTTACTTCTGTTTACTTAAATTATTACCGGTAAGTAAACAAATAAAAAGCTAAACCAACAGTCAAATCAATGTAATTTGATGAGGAAAAAACCCCCGAGGTAACTGGTATAACTTACCAGATCTGAAGTGCGGACCACACTGTGGTGTTGTTGGTCCCCAATCTGCTCTCTTTATGGCTTTAAACCACAGCTTTCGGTGGTTCCTCTGAAAAGGGGGACATCTCGAGGGGATGCTGAAGAATCTGAGGCCATCATCTTGTTCTTTTCTGTTTGTACAGTTCACAGCACAGCAGCTTTGAGGCATAATTAGCTACACGAAACGGAGCTACTGTGGCTAGCGAGTTCGTTCCTCGTTCGCTCGTTCCTTTTTACCGAGGCTGCGTGCTCGCTCTGCTGTGACGTAGGCGGCGAACCCATCTATAGGGAGGGAAAGTGATCTCATCGCCCCCTAGTGGAAGCGTTCCATAATGCCGAGAGAATGAATGGGTTTTCTCGACACGTCTTTTGAAAAATGATATCTTGGTCGACACCGAAAAGTTAGACTTTTTTTTAATTAATGAAAAAGCATTCAATTTATAACAAACAGGGAAATATACAATCAATAACATTTCTAAGATGCGTTATTAACCTCAACATACAGTACAATATGAAGGATATAAGCGAAAATTTAAAAAAAATTAAAAAGACAGGAGCAGTTTGGCAAAGAATCCTGCTTACTTTAACTGTGAACCAGCAAGCAGTGACGTCACGGGATAGCCCGATAGCAATCCTAATGCTAGCCTAATAGGACTTTAATCCAACGTCACTGCAACGTTTATTTAATGACGTTGCAGGGACCCATATTGCAAATGTTTCTGCAACGTTGCAGAAAAGTCTAATTAGACTTAGGATGGTAAAGTTATTTTCGACCTTAGATGGACGTTGTCACAACATCGCCTGATGGTAACGTTGCAACTTACCTAAGTACAACTTATGTGCAACGTTGCTGCAACCCACTGTGTTAGTAGGGAATGAAAGCAGCGTCAGGGTGCGAAGTTTCAGTCGTGTTGATATTCCTGCATAAGTCTCTCATCACCTGCTCCGTCGCGGCTCATGGTGGAACGTAAACAGCAGTCATAACAACAGCTGTAAACTCCCTCGGTAGCCAGAATGGTCTGCAGAGAAGCGTGAGATACTCGATACAAGTTTGGCGAGCAGAAAGACTTGACGGGGTTAATGCTCTCAGGAGCACACCAGTTGTTGTTGGTCAAGATGCATATTCCACCTTCCTTTTCACCGCCCTGTCGGTGCATGGAGATTGCCCGGAGGTCATTGTACTGTCCCCGACCAGCTCTGACCAAAGGGGGTGGAGTCTCACCACCATGCCACTATCCACGCCATGGACCCTGAAACTCGGCCCTTGAGTGTGATAGAGACACATGGTCTTCACCAGTGGGTGCATGGAGATTGCTCAGAGGTCACTGTACTGTCCCCAACCAGCTCTCCGCCCCTGGTTATCTGGGTTTGTCCCTTACCTTTGTCCAGAAACAGAAATTGAACCAATTGCAGCAAAATAGCTAACGTTACAGGAATCATCAGTGAGCTTTAGCCACTGACCGCTACTATTAATATTATGGAAGCTGCTGCTAGTTGTTGTGAGCTCATGAGCTAACTGGCTATCCCGCTCTTATTGTGCTGGATTAGCATT
This sequence comes from Borostomias antarcticus, assembly GCF_949987555.1. NCBI lineage: Eukaryota > Metazoa > Chordata > Actinopteri > Stomiiformes > Stomiidae > Borostomias > Borostomias antarcticus. The sequence goes on along the minus strand of NC_140234.1, from coordinate 49,987,427 downwards.
GGAAGCATTGAAACTGATGTGTCCAGGCAACAAGACCTATAATAATTTATCAGACATTATTTCAATTTCAATTCACAGCTATTTCAGTGGCATGACTACTGTAGCTTCCGTCCTACCAGTCCTGAACAGAAACAAGCCAGCCACGCACATAAGTCAGGTGGACCTGGCCTGGTTTTGGTTTGTCTCCGGAGGGCGATTGATTTTTCAGCAAGAGTAAAAGGAGAAAAAAGGACAATCAATAAAGTGTGGTACATGTATGTACGTTTGTATGTAGGTATGTAGGTATGTATGTATGTATGTATGTATGCATGCATGCATGTATATATATGTATGTATGTATTTTTAATCACAAAAAAGGCCATGGAATGTGCCATGCCTGGGGAGATGCTGGGAAACATTAATGCGGTAGACTCTGCTTACTTTTCTTTTTTGTACTGATGGGCTGACAGGTCATTGCCATTTCAGCTGTTGTGTCATCTTACAGTATGCAAGGAAGTCATGGAATGTGATATGAATGTCACCTGGAGTTCCCTCAATTAATGCCATTTTGTGGCTTTTAACTTGATTCTTGCATTAGATCAGAATGACAAGGCAAGGCAGGAAAGGCAAGTTTATTTGTATAGAACATTTCAGCAACAAAGCAATTATAAGTGCTTTACATGAGACATTAAAAGCATCAAGACAAAGTGCAACACAAAAGGTCATATAAAACGAAATGCAAAAAAGGCCACTCTTTCTTTATCACATACTGAAACCTCTCTCTCCACTCACTTACGTACAATGTCCGTCTGTATAGTTGCTCGCTGGTTTTATACCAGTGCCTTAAACATCCTTTCTGAGCAAGGGACCACATCAGCTGTCAGTGGCCTACTGTTGTCACTAGACACACCTTGCACCATAAATCCGACTTCTCCATTTCCAACATACATTTCCTTCTTTCTCTTCCTCCATCAAGTTCTTCTACTAACATTCTCTTGTACTTTGCAGAACATTTAAAACAAAATGCAGGAAAAATAACGTACAGGAATAAAAGTTACAGTGCAAGTAAAAGTTACAAGTGGGAAGTTTTACAGGAATACATTTGTGCTGAGTCAATTAGGTAAAGTAGACGACTAATTAAAATCATAATTTAATACAGGGTGTGCCAAAACGCCACTGTTGTAAACAGCTGTTATTTGCTCATTTGTGACTTTCTGTTAACTTGAACGAGTCTGGCTATTATCCTCTGACCTCTCTCATTAATAAGTTGTTATCGCTCACAGAACTGCTGTTCAGTGGATGTTTTTTTTGTTCATTATCAAAATCCCAGGAAGGCAGCTGTTTCCGAGATGCTAGAACCACCATGCCTGGCACCAACAATTGATTTGTTTGTTTTATTTGTTTATATTGCATTATATTATAAATTGCAGCCACATAATTCACTGTTTGGAGGAGCATGCTATTTGCATCAAGATCAAGATTCAAGATTCATTTATTTGAATGTATTTGTTATAAAACAATCAGGTGTTATGAAAAGGATAGAATAGAACTTAATTTGCCATGTGTAAGTACGGTTACAGGTACATTGGAATTCTTGTAATCACTAGTCCTTAAAGTATCTTATCAGTGCTAATCAGTTCCTCATTCCTCAGCTACTTAGCTAGACATTTAAACATTCCCAAACTGGCAATTAACAATACTAGTCTAGCAGTCTATCAGTATCATCCTCATCTTCTTATCCCATCCGATCATGGATGACTATGTATGTGTCCATGATGTAGGCAGTGCAATCAAATAAGAATCAGGTATACAGTTGTACATAGTGTCCAGTTGTTCGAGTGTTGTCAGGTGTTGGTTCAAGCCCTCATTTTAATGTGATTGCCTCGTTCCCCTCCAGGGTTGACACATCCTGGACTGTTTTACTCATTTAACAGCCCCTTCACCCTAAACAAATTAGTCAATTTACTTACAATTGAATGAAGGATGTTTTATTCATATTTCACATTTTTCATTTTTTATTATTATTTTTTTGTATAGTGATATAATGGTGTTGGGTCAGTTCTCTAGAGAAGAACAGAGAACAATTTACTGTATAATAGGTCTATTTTGTGGACGACATCAGCATTGCACTTTTGTGGACATTTTTGTGGACCGACTGAGCAACTGACCAACCAACCAATGGAGACTGACCAACCAATCTATAGAGCTGCTGGTCGCAGCTAAAAATGCTAACAGAATCGAGAATTATATAATTGAATCATGATCCCATGAATCATAATTGGAATCGAATTGTGAGATCACTACATATTCCCACTACTACATAATGCCTTCCTCTTTCACCTTGGACTCATGGCACATACCTTGGATATCACGAAACACATTCAGATAGCACTTAATTCAAAGTAAATATTAATGTAAGCTATAATTAGACCAGAACTGTGTTATGTCAGCACTGTTCCCCTACATCTTTCTATGATACACAATACATTGCTACAGTACGTTTGTAAAGGGTTAGCAGTTAGACTTTCAGCTAAGCAAGCATCTCTTTCCATCTCTCTCTGTCCTTCCCTTCTTACTTCTTCCCCCCGATTGTCCATAGTTGTGGACATCCTGCCCAGCTGACTAGCCCATGGCTCTCAATAAGTGAGCAGGGGAGCTTGGCACAGAGGAGAGGTGATTTATGTGTGTCCTGCTGTGGGGACCCTGGATGAGGCTCAGACACAGACGCTAGGGCGGTGACCGGACGCACTATGGGTCCCTCATCTGCCACTTTCTCCACTGGCTGGTATCCTGCTGAACACCTCACTCTGTCTTCCTTTTCTTTTTTCTCTTCTCTCCTATCTCTGCATTCCACACTTTGGTTTCTAGTTGTCTCACTTTTTTAAAATACTTTTTGGGTCACACTTTCTCTTGCTCTTCACTCATCATCTGGTTCATCTTTCTTTATCACCTTTCTACCAACCAGTCTCTCACATTTCATTTCACTGTGCCATCTCTCTATCTCTCTTAGTAGTCAGAGCCAGTGTATCACATCAGGCACATTTCTTGATAACAGCTTCGCAGAGTTAGGTATATTGATTTGATGAAAGGCCATGTTCAAGTGAAGTAGGATCACATGTCTAGAGTGAGATTATGCAGAGATCATGGCCCTTTCCCCCTCCAGTTGCTATCCCCTATGGGTTTTCGCTACCCAAGTCATTTTCTGACACCATTATCTCTGGCTTTACACCACAACTGTGTCAGAAGGGAACTTGTCAGAAACCATTTCACTATCAAGCTACTAGACATGCAAGCTGGGATTTCTATACCTCAGAACACAGACTTGATCTTCTGGAGTGTGAATAAATGAATTGATTTTCTTTCTTTTTTTTACTTGTCACATTGTAGACCTATCTACAGTACGAGCCACAAAAGAAACAAAACATACCGAAACCAGCACTCTGCCCCCAGGAAAGAAAATAAATAAATACTTGGTATGTTCTAGCTTTGTGTCCTGCAGCATATTGTTATTAAACAGTGTGTTCGATCCACAGCAATAAGACTATATGTTTAGTGGTGAAGCAGAATCTTAAGCACGTTAGTGTCTCCCTGTGACTAAATTACCCCCGGTTCTGCAAAGTAATTAGTGGATTAATTTGCTCCACATACCCGGGTATCCACAGGGCTGTAAATAATGAAATAAACCTTAACCCTGCAAGAAAAAGACAATGCAAGATCCGATTAGCTCTGAACCTTGTTACCATCTGAATTAGTGGTATTTCTTTCTTTTTTATCAACAAAAGCAATTTAGCTGCATCTCTTTAGAAGCAAGTAGGGGACAGGGATGATCTTGGAAACGGCTCTATCTCCTTCCCTGCAGGGTCTGCTGCATGCGTTAGCGCTTAGTTTTGAAGACCATCGCTTTAGTGTTGTTTTGCTAGTGCTTTATTTCCCTGCTGACTCTTATGACTGCAGGCTATTTGGGACCAGGATGGTCTCCAGTTTATTCTGAGGGTTGAGTGTAATTTCAGAGGGGTAGATGTGCCAACAAGGAGGTCATGTTTGGCAGGGGCACAGTTCTGGCAAAAGGTAAAGTTGAGTTTATGACATGCTAGGGGAGTAGCTCAGAAATATGCCGATAATGATTATGAGGGGAATGGATTATAGATGTGAAGTAATATAATCTACAGTACATGGTCTTGCTAGGTTTTTTTGTTGATGAATGAAAGAGCAAGACGTCTGGTTAAAGAATGTGTGTGACACATTGCATGCTGCAAGCTGTGATAACAGTCATTTTCAACTGTCCCTGACAGACTGGCCAGTGCAAAAGGTGACCTGTCGGTCATGGGAAATTTGTGATACTGTAGGTTTGACATATTGTCACGTCACTTATCTTCCATGATGGTGTGATCGGACTGGCCCTGTATTTGTATAGCTTTGCATTGTGTATTTAACAGATGGACTGGACCTCTGTTTGCTGGATGACGGATTCTTTATTCTGAATGGAATAGTAAGAAAGAAAAGAATATTGCAGTCGCCATACATCTGACTGGTCACTCTCAGCCCTCCTCAGAGCGCTCTCGGCAGACTCAGCATTTCCATATCACAATCTAACTTTATTTCTAATACATTTCTAAAATGCATCAACACCAAACATATATTTAGACTACATCACATCAATCCAAAACACTTTTCATGAACAGAAAAAGCCCAAAACAGAATAAACACAAAAACAAAATGTCGGCTACAGAAAGAAGCTGCAATGACATACCTGAATGGAATAGTAAGAAAGAAAAGAATATTGCTGTCGCCATACATCTGCCTGGTCACTCTCAGACCTAAAACAAAGGGCGAATGAGCGGGAACAAGAACATCGGCAAGCTAACGTTACTTCGACCTTGCTAGCTAGCATGGTTACTAATGACTCGCTATATTCTAAAAATTACTCCATTCACATACAAAATACAGTAACAGCACTTAGATAGCTCTATAAAAGGTATGTTATGTATTACAGTGTACACAAACACTTTGAGGAACTTTTACATTTTGATTTGCTAAGAGCTGTAACAGATGCTGACCTCTCGTCAGAGCGCTCTTGGCAGACTGAGGAGGTGCACAATGATGACGTCATCAAAGGTTGTAAAATAAAAGTTTTATTAATAAATTAATAAAGCTCCCAAAATTACTCACACATACTTAGATAACACTTTTAAAAAAAATAAAAGGAAATAAACTGAGATTTCTGGTGAAATACATAACAATGGCATCATCAGACACAACCACTCTCACTATTGACACCTCACAAGACACTTGGCACTTATTGTGACTTGGACTCAATGGAGAAACCACATAACTTAACATGAACCTGCACCTATAGTATTGGCCCCAAATGGAAAACATGAATGAGAAAATTGAAAATGGATGGTGGGAAGCAAAGGAAACAAAAGGCACGTACACCATTTCAAAGAGACTGAATAAAACAAAGAATACTGATAAGGTGTCTTAAATTGAAGTTAGAGTAGAAACTTCTTATAAGTATTTTATGGCAGAATTATACTGTGCACTGTTTGTTTTGGAGTTAGTGATGTTCGATCTGTGAAGGTACAGTAGAAGTAAGTTATTTGGCGGAGGTCCAGGGATTTTAGCTTAATGAAATTTGCTAATTTCAACTAATTTCTGGATGGTTTTGATGATATTCATCTGAAGACCTCTGAAGTTTGCTTTGAGAAGTTTCCCTTTTTTGTCTTTCAGCTTTCTTTCATTTTATGAATCAGTATTTTAAAATATTGTCTTAATTTGCCATGTTGCTGCTGCCACGTTCATAACGGCCAGTTTTATTTATTTTCAGTCACCTGGAACTAATAGAGTGTGATGCGCTCCTCACTCTCCATCTCACGGAATTAACAATATCGATCCACCTTCAAAGACGTCTGTGAGCTTTATAAGTGAATAGTCAGTCTCTGTAAAATGTGATAGCTTGGCCTTTTTATGGTGGAGTAGATGGAACATTGTAAAATCTTTATAACCAAATCAATATCCAAGCACACAGATTCTGTTTTACAGTGAAGATTAACCGAAAAATATTTCATTCACTCCCTTACAAGTCACGGCAGCTCCCACTAGACAGAATGTCTGTTGCCAGAAGGGCCTCATCTACCAGTAAGGAATTATGAAATTGAGGCAGGTATCTTGGGCCTGCAGATTAAGCCTAAGTGATGTTAGCATCATGAGGAAATCCCTGTGAATGATAGTTGTACATTTTAATCCTGCAGATTTAAAAGGGATTCAGATATGAATACTTAAAACTTGAAAAGCCTCAAAGTCTGCGTTAGTGTAGACTCTACCCCTCCCCCACACTGTAGAGGAAGGCTTGTGTAAGATGATTCTAATTAATAGGTTTCTGCGTAAGATTACTGTAAATTAGGATTGGGCAATATTACGATAATGCCATGTTTCTGCAAGGCCAGAAAAAGACCGGTCTCTGCAACCTTTTTACCTGTCCTTGATTATGGTGATCTGTATGATGCACTGCATGTGCATGTTAGATACTGCACAGTGCAAATATGCAAATATATGAGGTTTGCCATGAGGTTTGATGGTATGCCATGAGGTTTGCCCAAGTTAATTAAATCACTCAGAAACAACTAAAATGAGAACAAAAACTGAAAACCCTGAAGTCCATGAGATTGAGATTTCTCGGCATAACATGGATAATTATCGGGAGCTCTCAAAGGAAGTCTTGAGCAGCAGAGATAGAGCATTATCAGCTTTGACAACCCTCCCAGCTCTGTCCACCAGCTCTGCTCTGCAAAGAGAAAACACAGACAGACACAGGGAGTGCAGGCAGAGCAGGAGGGCCAGACAAAACATTGAATCCCTTTCTAAACTGGTTACACCAGCCAGCAGTTGTGTTCTCAAATAAATGTTAAGCTTGTTGAATGCGTTATTTAGCTGCCTATCGCCATCCAGACACAACACACATGCCAGTTTATAGCTTCAGATTAATGAGCAAGTTTGGTTTTCCTCTTATTTAACAGAAGAGGAACCGATTTACAAAAGGCTTATTTGGATAAACGATTACCTATTAATCTACATGGTTACTTTATTGTCTGAAAAAAAATCCTAGCAATAAAGTGACATTAAATGAGGAGACCAAAAATTACAACAGTTTTTAGCCTGCTTTAAAGTCCGTTTCTGTGCGACTTTAAAATCTCTGCTGGCTGGTGAGAAATGCATTCTGTGATAGCATGAAGTAGGCTAGTCCCAATGTCCCATTTGTATGCTAGTATGTCCCACTACATGCAAAGTATGTACTTAGTAAGGGCAGCTGTAGTACATACTAATATTAAAAGTAGAAGTCTGCAATTTGTAACACAGCCAGGGGGGGCAGGCAGAGCGCGAAGGCCGTCACCCAAGTCAGTGTGCTTTTTGAATAATGCTAGCCCTGGCTCCATACAGGCTCACTTGTATCTAGTATGTATGCATCCACCTTGTGACTGACAGACTCAAGATCTGTTTATTGCCATGTTTATGGTTCACACATACTAGGAATTTGACTTGGGTTAAAAGCTGCCAGGGTGTTTGTTCTCTCTTTCACAATGGGACAAGAGAAGGTAATCTCATGGCCTGGCAATAAGAATCATAGCAGGTTAGTATGCACCTCTAAACTATTGCCAATTAGCAGAGCAGCAGTTAATGATCTGTGAATCGAAAGTTCTCACGTGGTACCCTCTTCAGATGCCTAGCTTGGTTGATGGTCCTAATAGAATCTGAAATAGAGCAAAAGAGTGTCTCATTTGTGGAAATCTTTTTTTTTTCTACATATCCCAAGAGGTTATGGTACAGGCTAACTGGAGGCTAATTGAGGGAGACCGAGATTAAAACGGAATTAAGCAAGACACAAACAGGTCTGAGAAGATCCATAACCATACACGTTCTCGACATGTGAGCATGTTTAGGTGATTAAGTCCTCTATTTCAGTGGTTCAGGGTAGCTTTTTTTAGCTCAGCTGCCGAACACCATTGGTCGTTCTTTGCGAAGAAGAAAATAAGAAGAAATATAGCGGCAAGCAGCAATGTGGGGGCCAAGCAGCATTAAAGACAACAAGTGAAACACACCATAGCCGCATTCGAATCCCTACCGCAGTTTAGAAAATCAAGCATACGGTTCAGAATAAACGCACTTCCAACTTTGACAGCTTGGTTGCGCTAGAGTTTGAGGTGTCGACATAGACTTGGTGACAGGGGTCACGAGGCTGTCCCCAATGAGTGTGCCTAATGTGGTTATGATATATCAAAACGTTACTGAGATATGACCACACTTCCTGTTTGGCAGCTTGGATGCCAAATTCGATTGGCTGTAGCGAGCCTTCGAGAATTGAAAATCCCTGTAATACTTTTGTGGACATTGGTCTTGTGAATGCGAACAGCCAGTTTCATGTAGATTGGTGAAAATTCCTAGGAGGAGATACATTTTAAGTGTTTTACACAAAAATACAAAATGGCAGGAAATCCAATTGGCAAAAAATGACATCATCGGGTGCAATGAACTCGGCATGAGCCAGGGCTTCCAACGGTACCTCATTTTTAAAAATCGGTAACACAGCTCAAAAGTTGTGTGCCTAAACGCACTTCCAACTTTGACAGGGTGGTGGCGTTTGATGGTTCGTGCTGTCGCGATGACACTTGCTGACAGGGGTCATGGAGTCCCCGATGAGTGTGCCAAATTTGGCTTTAATACATGAACAATTTGCTGAGATATGACCCCATATCCTGTTTGGCGGCTTGGACGCCAAATTTGATTTGCTGTAACGAGCGAACGCAATGGACAATCAAAAATCCCTTTAGATCCCTTTCCTACAGACATTGGTCTAGAGATGACACCCACCGAGTTTCGTGCAGATTGGTGAAGATTCCTAGGAGGAGATACATTTTAAGTGTTTTTCACAAAATCCAATATGGCGGAAACTGATGTTGAACTCCAGGAATCCAACGGTACATTGTTTTTGAAAATCGGGCTGACAGGTCAAAGGTTGCGTGCCTAATCGCACCTCCTTTGACATGTTGGTGGCGCTAGAGAGTGCGAGGTGTGGACATGAGACTTGGTGAGGGAGGTCAGGGCACTGTCCCGACCGAATGAGTGTGCCAATTTTCACAACTTTTTACCATACGGTTCTATGGGCTGCCATAGACTCCCATGGCAGAAGAATACGGAAAGAAAGAAAGAAAGAATAGCTGCAAGCAGCAATGTGGGGGACAAGCAGTTTAGCTGCAAGCAGCCAAGGAATCAGCTAGACTGACGTGGCGACATGAGACGTGTTTGACAAGGGTTAAGGAGGGTCCCGAGAATTTCGAAAGTCACATATGGTTGAACGGGATTCGATCTCTGTACCTGCTGCTTGCAAGGCCAACGCGCTATCCACTGTGCTACGCCGGATGTTGCAAAGGTGAATCGCCCTTGCCCACAAGGCATGTCAGCCTTCGCTGACTCCCTAACCCTAATAGCTGAATCCCAATGTGAGTGTGCAAACCACCCTTCCGCCCCCTCACACTTGAGAGTCTGAGTCCTGAGCACTTAATTAATGTCAGCTGGAAGGGTCGCTTCCTCTCGGTTGAGTGAGAGGGGGGGTGTCGTCATTTAAATTGGCACACAGCGAAAAGTATACATAGCAGAGCGTAACTATTTACTTCTATAGAATCCAGACAATCACACAAACATTTTGAGGTATAATATGTCCTTCTGTCTTCAAAAGTGTAGGAGAGGTGACAAGTTAGACACACAACATTGAATCAGTCATTTTCTGCTTCAAGTTAAGTGTGGCTCCATTGGTTTCAATGGGGGGGGGGGGGGGGTCATCATTCAAACTGTCACACGGCAAAACATTATACATCGGAGAGCTTAGATTTTTGGATTTTACAAATCCCAAGAGTCGTGAATGTTTTTAGATATATGTAATCATATGTGTATAAGCTGTGCAAATTGGAAGAGGGGTGGCAGTTTAGAAAATGTGACATTTTTCTCTCCCCACTCTAAAATCTGTGAAATTGTGCAGAACACCAAAAGTGTAACTTGCATTCTGCAATCAAGAGAATGAAAAAATAATGAAACCATGGTATGTTTTTAACTCGGCTTGACGCAAGGAATCCAATGATCCCTGAATCAAAATCAAACATATGGTTCAAAAGTTACAAGCATAAACGTGACTCCAATTTTGACACGTTGGTGGTGCTAGAGTGCTCAACTTGTCAACATGTGACTTGGTGACAGAGGTCACGGGAGGGTCCCTAACCAGTCTGCTAAATGTGCTTTTGATACATTAAAGCATTTCTGCCTCAACTTCCTGTTTGGCGGCTTTGTCGCCAAATTCAAATGGCTGTCACAAGCGAACGCATTGGAATATCAACAATTCAAATCATCTGTTGGGTGGGAGTTTTCAGGGAGGGACTTTTAGGGTGGGTAAGATGACAATGTGGGGGGGAGGGTTGGTTTGGTTGGGGGTATAGGGCTGTGGTTTGGGGAGGGTGGGGGGTGATGGGATTTAAATGTGCGGCTTTTCTTTTTGACAACCTTTTTATATTCCTCTTTTGTATTCCTGCACGGAAATTAATAAAGAGAGTTATAAAAAATTGGTGACAAAAACAAAAATTGGTGGCGCTAGAGTGTTGGAGCTGAGGACATGGGACTGTCCCGAATCAGTGTGCCAAATCTCATAACTTTCTACCATACGGTTCTATGGGCTGCCATAGACTCCAATGGCAGAAGAATAATAAAGAATAATATGAAGAAAAGGTAGAAACATAATGGTGGCCTATGCAGCTTCGCTGCTCGGCCCCCAAAAACGAAAAAAAAAAAAAAGAAAAGGTAGAAGAACAATGGAGGCCTTCGCAGCTTCGCTGCTTGGCCCCCAATTAGAAAGGGTGCTCAGAGAGCACAGGGCTCCGCCCATTAATGCATTTTGTTGGTTTAATCGAGTTTAAATGATTAAACTCACTCCTCAGTCGGGGGGGGGGGGGGGGGCATACCCCCTTCTTAATGCGTCCCCCCTTCTTAATGCGTCCCCCCCAATATTTAAATCAAACCTTCACCATTGGTAGCACTCCCAAATAATAGGCAAGCTCCCTGTCAGCACTCACAATCAAAATCAGCTGCCACTGCCAGAATGAGAAGCAATAGTTGGGGAACATGCCTTGAGGGTGAGCTCCCCCACAAAAGATCATGGCAACGGATGAAGTGCCTCTGTCAGCACTTGTCAAACAAGAAAGGGAAATAATTGAGCATGAAACTGCAGAAAATTAATTTTCAGGATCTGTTCATCCCTTCCCATTCTGTGCTCTGCATTACTGAACAGTTGGTTGAAAAAAAAAAAAGTTGGAAATATGAATGAATTTTCTTAATGAATATGAATATATGAAATGGTTTTAGTTTTTAACTTTATATGTGCACAGTATTTTACTCCTGGAGCTCTAAATGCTGTATGAAAAGTAGAAGAACCCCTGAGTACTTTCTTTCAATTCTAGAAATCCAAGAAACTACACAATGACTCTCCTGGAAAAGATGCAATGGGCACCAGTTTGTTTTTTTGGTTATACGATTTAGCTTTAAGATTTATGCTCATTCAAAATGCACTTCCCATGACACAGTTGCCCACCCCCCCACCTCCATTATTTCCCCCCAGAAGCTGAGATTTGGGTATCGAAATGGTCGTCTTTGGTGAAAGGTGAAATGCAGTGTACCAACGGATTGGCGGTCTATGGGCAATTATTCTCCATGCTTATGATGACAGTAATTGACTCCAAACTTCTCAAAAGCAGATAGCTAGCTTCTGTTGGCCGAGAGGAATCCAGTGATGTCCACCTCTTGACATTTGGTTGATTTTGCAACAGCTGTTCATGATAATGCCCGTGTTCATAGTCCTGTCTGTTTTACATCCTTTGAGTTTAAAAGAACATCATTTGAGTTTAAAAGGGCACATTTTAGGCTACAGCTGAGGGCACCACCGCCAAGGTAAAGGTTGAATAATTTTTAAGGGCATCAACAGCCTCCATGGCAGCTATGAATTAATTCCGGCCCTGTCCAATGCTACTGAGTCCCATACACCTACAGTAGTTGTAAAGTTCTTCAAACCTCTCTTTGACCCCCCCCCCCCCCCCCCCTTCTTAGAGCAATTTGCATCTAAATAATTTTTTGGCACTCTCCGTTGTCACTGAATGGAATTTTCATGGTGTTTTGGGAGAGAGAGAGAGAGAGAGAGAGAAAGAGGATTTTAACCAGCTGGCACTTAGTTAAGAATCTCTTTCGTGGAACAGTATGTGGACTCCCTCATTAGGTAGCACTTAATTAAAGCTAATTTTCTCTGTTGTAAGAATAATCACTGACTGTTTCCATTAAATCAGCATTAGTATGTTTTGGTTTTGGATTGATGCATTTGTATGTAGTTATATTCCTAGTGTTGTACTTTGGCTAATTTTGTAACATTTCATTAGATGTAGCTATTGAAGCGCTTTTGTGTTGATGCGGCTGATGAGGTTTTCTTAGTATTCATAAAGTAAGCTTGTCTGCAGCTCCTGTGGAGATAATTTGGAAAATGTGTTCTTTTTTGTTATCATCAATGGATTCTCTCTGCCTGAAGAATATTGCTGTATATATGTATATTTGTGTATATATATATATATATATATATATATATATATATATATATATATATATATATATATATATATATATATATATATATATATATACAAAATGTATTGTGAAGCAGTCTAAAGGATATGAAGGGTCTGGATTTTGGACCTGAGCTGACCAGACCAATTGTTTTGTGTCGTGACGGACAAAGGACAAAAAAGGAATATCTCTTGATGAAATGAATTACTTTTCAAAAAAATAAAAATGTGTTAATGCTTTCTTTTAAAAGCCAATTAAAGAATTGTCCCCGTCTGCTTGCAACTACAGTATCATGGAATCAAAAAAAGGAAAGGACATTACGTCACTGTGTGTTTCAGTGCACCTGTAATCAGATTGCTGACAACAATAGGACGGAGGGAGAGAGAGAGAGGGAGAAGGACAAAGAAGGGCAGAGGGAGCAGCTGTTGATGGAGTGGTCCTCTCAGAGCTCAGGCAGAGATTAAGCCCAGCTTTTGTGAAAAGCTCACTAACATCCTTTACATTCCTAAGCTAACCCTCCTCTCCAATTGATTCATTCTCAACACTGCCGCGTTGACTTGGACACTTCCTCTCATCTTTTGTCCAGGTTGACCTAAGCTTTTAAATAATTTAAAACAAGTGGGTACACACACCAACACACACAGGTGTACTCACTCACAGGTGTGCACACACAAACATACATGCAAGACCTTGGCATTATCCACTGCATTCCAAGTGTAGGCTAGGCTTGACAGTTACAGATGAAGTAAACTCTGTTTTTTACCTGACACTGCAGACAAACAAGTAAACTCTGTTTTATACCTGACCCTGAGGAGTATACTGTATGTACCAGCAAACATTACGCTTGTTTTCTTTAACTAGGCTTTTGTGTTACCATAGAGAGAGTGGCCATTCATCAGAAGTCTTTTTGGTTTCGCAGGTTTCGTTTTCCCCCTTATTATTCACATTTGAGCCAACCCAGCAAATCCTTAATTAAGTTTGAGTGAGCATGAGCCTCACTCTGTCTCTATTTTTCTTTCTCTCTCTCTCTCTCTCTCTCTCACTCTCTCTTTCTCACTCTCCATCCCTATCTCTCGCTACCTCTCCCATCGCTGTGATTGGGTTTACATTGCTCTCATCCTCCTCCTCTCCCTGGGCCAGTTGTGGTGTTTGCACTGTGGGGCAGTCGTTTCCAAGACAGATGAAGGGAGAAGATTCCTCCTTGAAGGATTCCAGATAATCCCATTTACGGAATGGGAGGAATTTGCATTAAAAGCAGCGTCTGATGTGTGACTAATCAGGGCAGCATCAAACAGCGCATGCAGGACTGACTGGCCCCGGGGCTGGCCTCGCCTCGTCTCCTGTTATGTAAGTGTACCCCCGGCTAGAGGCCAGCAGTGGGCTGCTTGCTTACACCATAAAGACTGCTATCAAAAACAGAAGAAAGCACTCGGAACAGACAGTCAACTGTATCATTTTGTGTATCAATTATTTGCTCACCTGCGATAGGGCTAGCCTGCTGATCATAAATGTTAAATGTTGGCAGGCTGGGCGGCATTCAAAACAAAGTGGGAAGCATTGCTAATTTAAAGTTCAGTAGCCTACATAAGTTGCGTTGCCGGTAAAAACTAAAAATGAAGCGCAAATACCTAAGCGGTGCTCAGAAACAGATCGCTAACTCTGTCCGTCCCTGAGGAAGACGGACAGGAGCACTTGGATTTGTCCCCGGGCGTGGCTCATGCTGTTGTCTGCTCCCGGCTGCCCTTGGGGGAAGGATTAAGAGATGGGTTAAGCGTAGAGCGCATTTCATTGGCAACCCTAAAAAATGTACTGTATGTGTTTGTGTTCCAGTGTGTCGCCCATTGCACATGTGTGTTGGGGTGTGCTGTGGTCTTCTACTGTAGGCATCAACAAGCTGTCGTTAGAGAGCGCTCAGCGTCTTTACTTTAAAAAAATCCTGTTTCCATCTTTTTATTAAGTTTTCAAAGTTTAGGGTTTAACGTTTGTGTTTTTGGGGGGGGGTTCTAATTGTTTCAAAGAGAGACGCAATGATGGACACAAGAAATGATGTTTCGTCCTGAGGAAACATCAGGAATTAATTAAGCATGCTAATGACTTTGTGGATGAAAGGAATGTATTTAGCTTAGTACCTTTTTTTGCAATTTGGGATGGGATCATCCTAGCCAGATGTTGTTCACAGAGGTAAAGATATAGAGTTGTGGAGAGAAATACCTGTCATTCTTCCTTCCGGACAAATCTGCTCTTTTGTCCTGCTTTCTTATCATTCTCTGCCTGAGGGCTTAAAGGCTCGGCTCATACGCCAAGTTGACATGAATCGCTTTTTTCACCACACTTTGGAAAATCCTGATGAATTCACCCCAGGTGTTAGATCGGGATTATCAACACGGCGGCATAATATTTTGCTCAATCGACACACAAAAGTGTTAACACATTTGCTTTCTGTGTTTTTCCTGGTGCAGCTTAAAGGACAATGCTCGTTTTTGGACCTTATTTACGGCATATTATAAGACGTTTCACTCACCGAGATAACTTTGGTGTAATTCTGAGGCCTGTAGAAGAAATTTAAAATCCAGCGCGAGCCAATTATATCCATGTAATGGCGGCGGACGGAGCACTGAGAATGCAGCTTCTAAAAAATCTATTTTCTGCCGCCAATCTGTCTTTATGAATCGCTAGTTGTGCTTACATAGAGCGAGGGCTTGTTGTGGTTTTTCATACGCCTCTGTAATATGATCTTCAGAAACTAAGGGGGCCCCCACACCTCACAACCATGCAGCGCTACTCGTTCAATTATTGATTTGAATATTTTTATCCAGATCTATTTATGTGAATTATCTCTCTATTTATATATCTCTCTATGTATCTATTTATAAGATGCATCTCTCTCTCACTCTCCCTCTCATGCCCTCTCCCATTTCTTCTCTATACTGTGTACTGTGTGCTCGCCTTTTCGAAACTGCTTTTCCTCCTACATTTTTTGCTTTATTTGCTGTTTCTCTACCTCTATCATCCTCTCTTATATCTTGCTCTCTTCCTCTATAGCACTCTCCCACTCTCGCTCCCTCTCCCTCTCTCTCTCGCTCTCTCTTTGCCATCTTCCTGCACCCGCTGTCTTTCTCATCTTGACAAGGCAGCTTAATTCTCTGAGGCATTAGCAAGGAGTCATTGCTTGGGAAAACAATGGCACATTGTAAGGTGCTTCCTCTGTCACCTCCTGTACATAGTGGCATTATCAGGGAGGGAGGGACAAGGGAACAACCAAAAATACCCTAATCTGTTGTCTGAAGCATGACATGTCAGACTGGGACAGCTTTTAATCAAATCAATAAATAATCAGTGTCTAGATGACAGGCTAGTGCCAGGAGTACAGTACACAGACTTGACAAGGCATGGCTTTCAGAAGTAGGTTACTGTAGAGTACGTACCATGTTTTTAAGGGCACAGACCAAAGAGACTACAACCAGTGCAGTTGGCCTAACTTTTTAAACGTGAGCTTGCGCCGTGCCACCAATGCCATTGTGTATGGAACCAGGTGATGCATTACTAAACAGTTGTGCCTACTTGTTTGTCAAAAACATAATGAATACTAAGTGCTTAAATTGCAAACCATTACGATATCCTAGACTACATCAGGAACAGGGACTTTGCACTATAACACCTAAGAGGTCAAGACAACACCCCACTGTAGTCCTAACAGACCTGGACTATGCAGATGACAACAGCCTGCTCTCTTACCACATGGAGCAGGAACAGGAGCTCCTGTGCAGAGTGGAGACAGAGTGAACCATGTTTGGCCTTCGGCTACAGTTAATGCCAAGAAAACCAAGGTCATCATCTACAACATCCTCCTGGACCATCCACCTCTGACAACAACAGGAGGCACGGCTCTGAGAGAAATCAATGACTTCAAATACCTGGACTCATGGGTCAACTCATCCGAGCAAGACCTTAAAGTGAGGAAGGCGCTTGCATGGAAGGCCCTAAAAGGCATGGCCTCCACCAACAAATCAAGCTCAGCCTCTTCTATGCGACGGTAGAGTCTTTTCTCCTACTGTACTGTATATGGCTGTGAATGCTGGACTCTGAAGCCCACCCTGCAGAAGTCCCTAGATGGGTGCTACACCAGAATGTTGCGTGCAATAATTAACACCAACAAGAACAAGCATGTTACCAACAAGAACAAGCTTGTTACCAACAAGAACAAGCTTGTTACCAACAAGCATCTGTATGGGGGTTCACCAAGAGTGAGTGAGAAAATAGCAGCCTGGAGAATGAGGCTGGCTGGTCGCTGCCAGAGACAGGAGCTTCCAGCCAACAAACTGGTGCTGTGGGAGCCAACACACATGCATCAATCTCGAGGGTGTCCCACACTAACGCACGTGGACATACTTAAGAAAGACGCAGGGGTGGAAAGTACTGGCGAGCTATCCTAATGTATGGAGGATCAGGATAACTGGATGCGCCGATGGAGGGCTCTCCATCGTTAGAGTATGTAAATGTAAAACAGTTTTTGTTGGGCTGGCAGGTTTCAGGGAGGTTAGTTTGTGTGTGAGAAGGTTTTTCATGTCAGAGGGCTGAAAAAGTAACCAAGAACTGTCAGCAAACTACTCATGACAGAATTTAAGCAAAGGAATTAAGGAGGAAAAGTGGATTGACCGCACAACAGAGAATTGAAGTGAGAGAGAAGTATCAGAGAAGGTAGGCTGTAATGAATGTGGGAGATGTAAAGAATGAGAGAATGATTGGGGATCTCGAAGGGAAAAAATAGATGACTGAAATGGGAGGGCGGAGTGATAGGATAGAGGGACCGGGCGTGAATGCGCAATGAGATAGAAGAGAAGTTAAAGGTGGGAGAGATTAGGAAAAGAAGAGTCTCTAAAGAGAAATGGGAAAAAAAATAGAAGCTTGACATGAGACAGACTAATTGGACAAAGTCAGATTCTGGAGTTGACTCCGAAAATGCAGTAAAAGTGTGATAGTGGTTGTGAAAATGCTGGCAATATATTTAATGGGGAGTCCAGGGATGAAGTTTGGCATTGCATGGCATAGACGTTAAAGAGATCTGTCAGCAAAGAAAATATCAGACTTAAGAGGCATTTGTGAATTAATGTTCTTCATCGGAGTTGATCTTTGTTTGGTACATGCTTGATATTTGATAGTGTGTCACAATCAGGCGATCAGTTATATGAGGAATGGGGTTGTTCTTAAGTAGAGACATCCTCTGTTCAAGTACAGTAACAGCCATTTTTTCTAAAGCAGAAGCTAGAAGGACAAGAGTCAAAGTCAGTTTTATTGACTTCTAAAAGGAAATGCTTGTTTCTTTGAAAACTGACATTGTACCATGAAGTCCAGCATTACTGTAGCATTTATTATTTCTGCCTCTTTTTTCGCATGGTCCTAGCATGGTCAGGACCAGATACATTTTATCCTGTAATTATGCCTGGAGCCCAGCAGGAGACAGACTTAATGTCCATATAAGTGTCAGTAGGTCAATACCACAGCTTTCTGCACTAAGCAAAGACTGATATGTGATGAAACTACAGCTGGATTCAAATAACAGAATGTTTTTTTTATTTTTTTTTATTGAGAGTTTGAAGTTTGCTGTTCTTTGTGTCAGGACACCCCGGTCTTGCACCATATGTGGGAACCCTGCAAAACGTGGGACTCTCTTAATGCAAATGCAGCTAGCATCACTGATTCCTTGCGACTTATCAGAGCACCCCATGGCACTATATTTCATGGCCACCACTTGCCAAATTCCTATACAGTAGTTACTGGAAGAATTCCAACACAATGCTTTCTCACTTTCATCTCTGTTCTGAATAAGTGTCTCGTATAGATACAGTATTTCTGTCAGTTGTAACATTATTACATTTGTGTGCAAACATTCAATGATAGGTGATTTCCCCCCCCCCCCCCCCCCCCCCCAACACACTCAATCTGATTCAAATAGAATCCTGCATTAAATCTGGTTCATTGAGCACTTGAAGAAAATCTATTGGTAAAAGATGAGAGATGTTGGGGACATAAACCAGAGCAATCATCCAGGAACTTTTATGTTGCGGGTGTGGTTACTGCCCCTTCCACCCACCTTGTTTTCACCCAAAAGGGGGTGGGGGTCTGCATGAATGTATTTCCCCATTTACTGCTATTGATGTCACAGTGCCCTGGTCTATAGACTCATCAGTTGATTGAACCTAGCAGGGTGTCACCAGGGAGGGTATGTTTGAGGTGTGTCTGTAGTGGAGAGCCCAGTGCAACCTCCAGGGTTCTCCCTCTCTGTAACACTATCTCTCATGTCTTCAGCCCAACATAGCCCAGGCCCACATGTGGGTCTACACCATCTTGGTTTTATATGGAACTCAGCTCAATGTCGCTCATTAATGGGATCAGTAGTGCATTAGAAAGGTCTTCCTTGAAAGGTGGGCTGTGGGCTAGGAGTCCAGCCGCTAGCAGATGTCAGGTGCTCCATAAAGTGTTTGTTAAGCACAAATGTGCAGTCATGGCTAATATCATGTTATGCCTCAATCAGTGTAAGGGATCATCACACACAACCACACACACACTAACATTCTCTATGTATGTACGCATTCAATGTGTGCACACACATTCATTCTCTGTAGCAGATTATTCAGACTCTAGTGCAATGCCTGGAGATTCACCTTAGGTGAGACATCACGTAATTGATAGCACGTTTGTTTTGAGCATGTTTGTTTTTAGGTTGCTTTTATTTTGCTATGGCTCAAATTATTTCCTTTGAAGGCAATGAAATGACTGATGCAATGACACGCACACTCTGAAATGGTGGGAAAAGAGCATTTATACTTAAAAAATTCAACCTTATTTTTGAGTAAAAAGGCTTTTGTGAAGCTAAACTAAATCCATTCCCTTTCATAATGTATCGCTTTTTTGCATTTGAAAAGACAGCTACTGTACTTTTTGCATTTGAAAAGACAGTGTCAGCTACTAGCTACACTCACACTCCAAAGTGAGTGTGAGTGGATCTGACTAACAACTATTTTCTTAAGTCACTTAGAAGTCACATAGAAGCGGTAACTACTGATTCATCTCTCATTCATGCTGTTCTTGTGTCAAGTTTCATAGCTAATGCCATTTGATGAACTTGCAATTATGTGATAAACCTACAGCACTTTATACTCCACCCTTTAGCTCTGTGGGTGTTGGTTGGAATTGATTTTGCTTTTCAGATTCTATTCAGAGGAGATGATGAAATAGTTGTTCTGGAATGTAGTGTATTGGACCCAGAGTAGAACTCTGCAGCAGACAGGTAGCATCTCATCTACCCACTAGCAGATTCTGTTCATGCATTTTTTTGTTGTCTTTGTTTTGTCTGAGAGTGACTTGTTTATGTTCATGACCATGTTTACTGTCATGTGCATGCACGTGGCATCCACAGTAACATGAGCTCTGCTCCTGCTGTGTGGATTGGAGATCAAACACTGTTTACAAATCTCCAGGTGCACTGTTGCATAGAAATGCAAATTGGTTGGTTGGTTAAAAGGATTGCTGGTCACCGTGGATTTCCCGACTATTCACAATAAGCAGGTAGTCTACACTAGAGATGGGCCGATCGATCGGTGGCCAATTCAAAAGCCGCCTTTTGACTAAAATTAGCCCAATCTGCGACCGGCCGATCTGGCTTTAACTGGCCGGTTTCTGTGAGCCGATTCTATAGTTCTACAGTGGATTTGATGAAGACAAAATACAAGAGCCATGGTGAAGTGTATTTCCTGGAGGGAGTGATACAGTCCTGAAGTAACCGTTCGCGCCGCACGTTGAGCGGAGAGCAAAACGACAGCAGCAGCGCAGTTTTAGAGGTAATTTCGGACCACTCCAGACCATAAGCTATTGGCATATTGGCCAGTTATTTTTCTGCACATAGAATAGCCTACAGAAAAAAACTATTATAGTCTACAACTACAGTAGCCTAATAGCCTACATTTGATTGTTGTTATATGCTATCATTGAAGAATAATAGGTAGCCTGCTGTTCTAAAGCCCAGTTCAGTCCAAAGATTCACAACAATAGGCAATAATAATTCTAATCCTATTCTATTCTCGCTTATGTCGTTATGCGCGTCATGCTATTCCTTATAATGTTGACACTGTGCGTTGCAATAGACTAGACTTTGGTTACTGTTGTTTCCTTATGCTGTGCGTTATTGCTGGTATTCGCAAATAGAGGGGCGGCATAATTGTGTTTCGCCTAGAGCGGCAGAAATGCACGCGCTGGGCCTGCCCCTCGTTTGTCTCAGGGAGAGACGCAGGAGCACAGGTGTGTTGATTACTAACGAGCCACCAGTGCGCCGCTGCGCTCTCAGCGCGCGTGCCAAGGTGGAAGGACGCGCAGCGAGCCGGGCGATGACGCTCCTAGACGGGGAAGCACCTCAGGGTGGCCGAACCACAACAAGATGCACATGAAAACCTGCTGGTTTGAACACACAACTAACGAAGATATATATTTTTATATTTTCATTAAACAGTTTAAGTGAGTAAAATGAGGCACTAACAGTCCTATACACAGTCATACAGTCAACAGTCTTAACAGTCCTATACACAGTCATACAGTCAACAGTCTTAACAGTCCTATACACAGTCATACATTCAACAGTCTTAACAGTCCTATACACAGTCATACAGTCAAGTGTTAAAAGTCCTATACACAGTCATACAGTCAACAGTATTAAGAGTCCTATACACAGTCATAGTCATATTCAGTTACTTTCATCTGTACTATCCTGGGATTGCAGAATTTTAAATAAAAAAGCAAGAAAATGCAAAGTGAGTGCTGTCAATTAATTACAATTTTTGAAAATCGGTATCGGCCAAAATCGGTATAGATGAGTCTGCCCCCCCCAAAAAATGGGAAATCGGTATGGCCAAAAAAGCCAATCGGCCCATTTCTAGTCTCCACTGACCACAGGTAGATTAAGGTGAGTGTTAACACTACTACTATCAGCCCTCTAGTTTACCATGGTATAAAATAGATTCATAAAACCAAATTGGAAGTGGTTAAGAGTGGATGGATGTAGACGAACACTGTGTAAGTACATTCATTGCGTTGTTACTAGCCCACAGATGATTAGATGATTAACAAAATACACTTGCACAAGCTAAACTGCAGTACAAAACGGTCACTTGCAATCTAGAAAGTAGGAGGAGGCAAATGCTCATTTGGACAACAAGGGCATACGCAACTTCAACAAGTGTCATCACGGCGCCAGAAAAGGGGCGATAATCATCATGTTTACATCACTGTCGATCAGAGCTGGAGCTGAGAAATACTCATGCCTATTGCAGAGAAGGCAGACACGGAACTGAATGCAGAGTGTACCCTTTCACACTGAAGACAAAACCCAGAAGTTAGTGGGTGTTGCCGAGTTTTTGGGGCAGTGTAAAAAGGATATTAGTGTCCCTTATAAACCCCCCACTCTAACCCCTCCTCCATCTACATCTACCCCCCCCCCCCCCCTTTCCCTCTCTCTCTTTCTGCAAACGCACACCTCCCCAGCCAGGCCCTAGTCAAACAGGAATAACGGCCAGCATGCCATAACCCGAACCAATTTTTACAGTTACACCCCCCTGTTTCACTGGCTCCTGGAAAAGGTGAAATGAAAAGGCCAGCCATAAAAGTGAGGGTTTCCATATTAAAGGCCGAGAGGCTCATATCGACGGCCGCTTTCAAGTTCAGTCCCCATTCATTGTCGGCAATCAAGAGCGAGTTTTCAGGCACTGGGCAATGTTAAGGTTGCAAAGGGTTTGTGGGATTTCTTTGATGAAGTACCCATGGGTTTATCACGTGGGGAGTACTATATGTGTCTGCCTTGCTAAATGCCACTAGGTGCCTTGGGATGGTGGATGATTGATTTGCATGTCTCTAGACATCTGTTACCGTGCTTGGATGAATAATCTCCTCCCCTCTCTCCATTTCCCACGCCCTTTCTTGCTTTTTTTACCTTTTACCTCTTTGTCTGTACCCCCCCCCCCTTCTCTCCCCCTCCCTCCTCCAGTCTCCTGGGCGGTACTGATCCCGAGGCTGGACCTGGTCATCTCCCTGGTTGGGGCCGTGAGCAGCAGTGCCCTGGCCCTCGTCTTCCCTCCTCTGGTAGAGCTCATCACCTTCTCTGACCGGCCGGTGCAGTACACCATGCTGGTGAAGGACCTGCTCATCGCCGTGGTGGGCTTCGTCGGCTTCCTGGCGGGAACCTATGTCACCCTCGCCGAGATCATCAACCCGGAGGTTGTTGTCAAAGAAGCCCATAATCAGACTGTCGACCCTTTTTTGACCTCTGACCCTCTCAGTGTGAACTGGACCACACTGTGACCTCCCCCTCCACCACAGACGGGAAACCTGTATGGCCTCTGTTCTCTGGGGCTGCTGCTATAGCTTCATGGCTTTAGAGGGTCATGACCCCAGAGGCTTGAACATGCATACAGTGTATTCCAATGAGCCATTTTGTCATAGGACCAAATATATAGCATACATAGCATTATAGCATACAGATAGTAAAACTATACATGCTGAAACAGCATACAACACCTCAACCAGTAGTATAATACTTCAGTGGGCGCAGACGTACAGTAGGAACGACGTGAGTGACATGACATAACCGTTGGAAATCATGATTTTGCCGTCCGAGGCAAAAGAGAAATAAGAGGTGAGGTTTACACATCCCAGACAGCTTCATCCATGCATTGCAACCGCCATACCCATCAGTGCTGGGGAGCTCTCCTAATCTCCCCTAGGCTAGTGTGACATTTCCAAAGCCTTCAATCTATCTGAGGGAAAATCAAATCAAATACACACAACCATGCATGCATTTTCCCCCTCCCGAATCTATAACCTCTGACATTATCTCACCTTGGGATATTCACGTCATGTTTTTTTTTTAAGAAGGTACTACTGTATACAAATGCTCCATACAGGAGACCAGGAAACTGAGAAACCTTTCCAAAGTCAAGCCTAATCTTCAATCTTCACTTTTGACTTTTGAACTCAGAAAAGTCCATGCCCCTTTCCAGACACTAACTTTTAACACTACCCAATTACAGACACATAAAGACACAGCAAAATGATGATTTGGTATACAAACAACAACACATATTTAGATGCCACACTGTAGAAGCATGCTGTTGTAAACAGGAGCTCTATTTGTGGAACAGACAGGACAAGGAGCCATGTCCTGACAGGACTGTGTAAAAATTGAATCTGCCTGACAACCTGGCTGCTGAATTCCCTATAGCAGTACCTCCCAAATTTCTTGTGATCCATATTTATTCATGTATAGCAAGAAATTCATGCTTTATACTGAATTGTGTGTGTGTGGGGGGGGGGACGACACTTGAGTTGTATAGGAATGATGACTAACACTTTTGCACCCAAGGGAATCTTCCAATCAAAAGTGATTGGCTTCCTCTCCCAAGAGTGACAGCACAAAGATCAGCCTCCATGCTCACTCCGTTTTTGTCTGTGTGTGTATATGATGGATGATCATGTGCTCTGTATGTTTCATGTGTATGGGATGGCATGATGACTAAATGCAGAATGCTACATTACTGAATGGCAAATGACAGTCCTGTCAATTCAATGGTTACAGTGGAAAGGAGATGAGAGGATACATTTTAAAGTATTCAGATGCACTGTAGCGTACTGTACTTAGGCTATGGGGTGCTGTCCAAGTAAATACATACATTTTTCAAGCTTAATTTCACTGCCAGCATTGGACATGATGTTACATTTGTCTCAGAGGGTCATCTCTGTAATGATAATGAACCAGAATTTTAATCAATTTTTAAGTACAGGACATATGCAGCGTTCGCACACGAGTGAATTTATAGGGCAGTAAAGTGTATCAGCCAAGTAAATGTACAATTCAGAGCCCATTATTGCCCATCAGATAGTTCATTGACCTCTGTCTGGCATAGGAGTCAAAACCATCCATGGTCAAGCCTTCATTATGTGTAATTTGTTGCGCTGCTTTGGAACTCCAGTATTGATATCTGCACTCATCGATGTCAAGGGGGTTGGTTGTTCAATACCACATAGCATCACTCAGGATCCAGGCAATAAGTCTAAGATGGAGGCCTCACATGGAGTTTCTCTGCGTCTTCCTATATAAAACTCAATATTACTCATAGTCCTAATCTGAGTGATGTTAGGTGCTAGACGGTACACTAAAGCTAAGAGAATATTATGTCTAACAGGGCGTCCTCCTCTTACCTGTGGTCGAGGTGCACCAATTTGCATTAGACTTATGGTTTGTTTTGCCCATGCATCACATGAGTTTTTACATGGATGACTTCCTCTTCACTCTGCTGCTTGCCACTGCTGCCCCGGCCACTGAACCCCACCCAGTCTTCTGAAATTATTTGCTTTGTTGTGCCTTAAATAAGTCAATTTATCCATGTTTGTGGAGGGGAACCTTTTCAGTCAGAGCAGAGGGAGGATATGCTTCACGGTTCTGCTGGAGAACAATTTAAAACGTCTCATGCACGGATCAAGGACCAACCGACGGGGCAAGAGAAATACTGATGTTAGGAACATTTTACTGCAAACTTCCAAATATAGATCCATAGAAGGTGTGTAACATATATTTATAGAATTACTGTCCAGGTACCTCTGGGCTTATGCGGGTTTCTGTTTGTCTAGGTCAGTGGATCGGGGTTTGTTTATGGTGCATGTGGAACTGGTGTACCATACTGCGCTGCATACAGTACAGTATATCATTGTGAGGAATGTCACATGTAGGCTACTAGTGTGTGTACTACTGTAATCATATGTATTTAATGGAACAAGGCTGTAATGATTTAATAAATTAATATCTATTATTGAGAGAAAGACTGTGCATCAATCATATATGCTCTAAGGATAAGATAAGCATAATTGATGTGGTATAAATAATGTGGTATCAATTCTTATGCTGAGTGTTGACGCTGTGTGCGCCTTGTTAAACCTGTATTTGTGAGGAGCAGAGAGCATTAGGACTGTTAGAAATGCTTGGCTCAAGTTCTGATCGTTCCAAGACACAGTTATCTCTACGGGTCAGTCTGTTTTGCCAGTGTGCCGTAGAGTAAGCACACACCTCTGAGCCACACATAACACAATGCAATATGATTCAAAAGGTCTGACCAACAGCATGGCTTCATAGCTTTGTCTTTGACCTTTTCTGTCCCTTAGGCAAACACACACTTTACACAGTGTCCCTATGTCTTACGAGTCAGACACACACTCCCTACTCTCATCCAGTCTCACACACAAACAGGACAAACACAGGAACCCCACTACAAAAAGTGTGTGTGTACAGTACATGCTTGTGTGTAAGTGGGCATTCTTTTATATGTGTGTGGGTTGCTGGGGAAGCCTTTGCATGTTTGCAAAGGATATAACGTCTTAAACTGTGAGCACAACTGCTCAAGGAAAATTAATTTACAGGAGAGTTGACTTCACCTTCCTTAAATGAAGCTACAGTACAGAGATCTACACTTCAGGAATGTTCTGAATATTATGGCACTTGAGCACTCATTTGGCTATTTTGTGCTCAGCATATCATATTAGGCTCTCCTCCCACATGCCACTACATTTTTAAGGCATTCCTTAAATTTTCTTCTCAATACTGAGTTCAAGGAGTTTTTCAGGAAGTGTATGTGTAACCTGCACACTAAGGGAAAGTATGTGACATTTCAGAGCATAGCGTTTAAAGAACAAAACTATCATTCATCAAATTATCCTTGAATGTTAAGAATAAATAGTGTTGCCAATGACAATTCTTCTGAAGTGTCTATCAAATGGTATGAACATATTTTGAGAATGTTATGTTTTGGAGTAACCGTACTGGGTGGGGGGGGGGAATTCCTTCCAAATACATATCCTTCAAATGTGCTCAGATACTAAACAATGTTCTTGAAGTAGGGTCAACTAATATTAATTGTGCACTGTAGTGAATATTGCTTTTGACTTACTGTACATAGTTACCTCCATCCCAGCAACAGCTCAGGGTGAGAGGTAATACTTTTGATGTGTTGGTTTGTTTGTTCGTCAGTTTATTGGTTTGTTAGAGGGATCACGCAAAAACTACCTGACCGATTTTCATGAAAGTCAGTGGAGGAGTGTAGCATGGGCCATCTTAGAACTCATTGAATTTTGGAGCAGATCTAAATCATGGTGTGGGTCCACGAGCCGCCCAAACATGGCTGGCCATTCACCTCAGGAGTGAAAAATGCCTGGCATTTACTGTCAATGGGGGGGATTGAAACAGCCAAATCTCAACCTGGGTAGGTTACAGAGACACAGGTTTTGGACTGGCATAAAGCTCTCGACTTAATGAATGCAGCTATACCAAACATGTCCTGTTCACATGCACACACAGCCACAAAATCCTTTCATGAGCAGAGCACATGCTCTCCAAGCTCCATTTCTAATTGGCATTGTCTTTATTTCTGCAAATGGTCCTCTATTTCTGTAAACAATGCCTCAACCAGAATGTCATCACAAGTGTCTGAGGTCCCAACCCACTCTCCTCCCTTCACCCCCCTCCATCAATTCATCCAGTCTTTCTACTCCTCCATTCTCTGCAGTGGACCTTTAGTGCTGACCCAACAGCTGGGCGTTATGAAACTGAGCTGGGGATCCTTATTAAGTCCACTGCTGTATCCTGCTCCGCTCCGATAGGAGCTTTGGGTGATTACTGAAGATTAGTCAGTGTTTTTCTTTTATTGGAATCAGCGGCATCGGGTGACAAGAGGATGGCTGGGTGTCACTGGAAACCCCCCAAAATAGGCTGGGTCAGAAAGACAAATGCATTTAAACAAACACCGGCATCTATCCATAAAGAAGATTAGCTGTGGATATGATTCTGCATATATACTATTTCTGACTGTCTTTTCTGGCCAGTCGTTTTTTAAGGATGACAGATGCCATATATGTCTGGAAATGTAGCTCATGCTAGGACATCAGATCCTCTCCATCAATATGCTTCACATCTATATTGGTGGTATTGGCAGAAATGAGGTTCTAACTATCAAAGATGAGAATTATCAAATGGTGTCAAAGATAGATTGATTTAGCCACTGGATGCTCTTTTATCATGGTGAATCATGTGGGGGGCATGCATCCATGACTGACAAGACATATTCATCACACGCTATCTATGTCAAAGCTTTAGACGTCTCCCCATCCTTCACCAGGGCGATTTAGCACATCCACCAGAGGATACAGCTCATGATTAATGCGATCCTGGATCTAAAAGGATCTGCAACTCACCTTCCTTAGCACTATACCTGCTAATGCTAACTGATCCGGTCATTGATTATCAGTCTTGCCATAGTCACCTGTAATCACTTCATCAATGCCTGAATCGACCACCTTCCTCTTCATGACCTTAAACATCCTTAGAGAACTCCCGTGTCCACACATTTTGTACCTTTATTGTGGTATCAGCATTTTGCTGTGGTGCCGGGCTGGGAAATTCTATGCTTGAAGTGCTAAGGAAGTGCTGGAGCCTCCGTTCTCCGCTTTGGCATCATTACGGCAGTTAATTTATATGGATACTCAGACTCCTGGTAGCTGAGGAGCCCGAACGCTGACCCATGAAGAGGAGGGACCTGTGATGGTAGAACACAGCCAGCAGATAGATAGGCCAATAGGGGCGTGGAGGTGGAAGGGAATTTGGAGATGGCTACCAAAGAATCATTAAAGCTCATCTACATGATGAAGGCCAAATTTATGTAGAATTTCCAAAGTCAGCAGAGACATAGTCCAGGACAGCTTACTCAGACATGCAGGGACCCACATAGGTGCTCCACAGCACAGTGCATCTCAATCAGATAAGCCAGCGCTAAAAATAAGAATTACTGTCTGCGACTGTGATGCCTTGAGGACCTTTCATTCATCTGTGCCTGGCCCAGTGACTAGAGCTGGGGCAGGGGTTCAGAGTCGTTGCCCTGCCAGGATAATCTAATCCCCCAGATAGCTGCCTCTGTACTGGCTGCTGCCTTGCATAGAGAACTGTAAGAAGATGGTAGATCTCAGCCGTTACATAAGGTATTATAGCGAGGGGAGGGCATAGAGCATGAACAGAACGTCTCTTGTGGTGTGCTCTCACATGATGGCTGGAGCTCTCTACTCTCTAGGCTCTGTGCACTAGTCATGTTCTGTACTTTAGATCAGACCTGGACATTAGTCCACTGTAGACAGAGGTCTAATGCGAAAGAGGACATTTTGTAGTGTTCTGGGGATCCACTGTGGATCATGTGTTTTTAGGTATAGATTTAGGGCATGAAAACAACATTAATGTACAAAGTGAATAATTTTGGAGAGGGGATATAAGGTGAAAACAATATTTATATATCTAGGATCCAGTCATGGTGTCGATTTGATATGGCAAGGTAAGGCACTCGCCTCCCCTTGGTGGAATATTTTTTTCAAATCAGTTGTGCAATAGTTAATTTTGGTGTATCGGTACAATTCACTAATATGACATTAAATGAACAAAGAAGACAACTACAGTATGTAAGTAGTACACCTATATTTCCTTTATTCCAGTCTCAGTATGTCCATTTTCCTTTTTTTTCTGGTGACGTATTTGAGTTAGTCACCTAGTAAAAGTGAAATGATTTATTAGAACATGCCTGCGCACACAGGCATAGCTTACACACAAGTTAGTGTTTATGACCCCAGTCTGGGCTGCAACTGAAATTACTGAACTACACCCCCCACCCTACCCCCCACCGCATCCCTTGCCATACCTTGGCTTTTATTGAAATGACACCAGTTAGCATAACTCATATCAAAACTGACACTGGCACAGTATGTCACTTCACCATCCCTATGCTACCATGCCCCCTTGTCCTTGGGCACACTCAATCTTGCCACTCCATTTCCCCTGATGGTGGCCTACTTACATGATGGCCACCCAGCAGTTAGAGCGATACCTCGCCTCTCATGCTAAATGGAGCCTTACCATCCCACAAATAACCCAACGATGACATTTGCAGCATTCCCAGTGCTGCCTGGTCATGTGTCTCCTGCCTGATAGACGGAGTGTTATATCTAATGAGTTCACCCTGCCAGATTATTGTGATTAATGGTATTTCATCACCATGGATTTGACGAAAGAGGATATTATGGCTGGCTTTTATGGCCACAGGCTGTAGTCAGGCTCTAAGGCAGTGGCTCTCTTCTTATCCTCTTTCTGGTTTCCGTTGTTTCTGATATAAGTATTCATATCCTTCAGGCCCACAGCTGTTCACCAGGCTAATGTTCTTTCCACAGCACACACTTTGTCATATTTAAATGAAATATTACTGCATTCAAAACGAAATGTCATTAACACTGTCACTACAGTAGCACAGTGATTAATGCAGACACACAGCGGCTATTGAAATGTCTTTTGTGTTTAAAAAGTAGCCTACTGTATCCATAACTAGTTTTCTAGAAGCACTGGCAAACCGCAGAGGGCAAACAAGTTTTAAATCTAAAATAATGATTTAATGAAAATAATAATTGTAATACATTATATTATAATATAGCACCATCATGCCCCCCCCCTTCCCCCGGCTGATGCCTTGGGGGTTGGTCATCAAATATGCTGCAATGTTTCTTCACTGCACTACATGTCATGTTCGCAAGGGGACAACAGAATATTGCTTGAATCGATTGACCCGTGTTGTCGATAACAAGACATTAAAATGTATGCAGCCACACAGTCCCTTGGGGAAATGTAGGCCTACAGGTTTGGCCAAGCTGGGCCTGGAAGGAGGCTGGGCTTTAAGAGAACTGTAAAAATGGGGTAGAGGGGAGGGGGCAGTTGGGAGTATATTGGCTTGGGTGTGTGTTTCCACACTGAGAAAGGAGAGGAGAGAAGGGGGGGGGGCGCAGTGGTTAGTGGTTCCATGGCTAGGTACCTGTCAGCATAAAAATTGCAACTTGCAGTGGGCAACATTTTGCTGTAGTTTATGAAACATGCATTTAGGGAGCAGCCAGGCTGCAAGAAAGAGGACAAACTGTCAGAGACTGTTTGGAAAAATGATAATTCATGATGATCAAAGAATCCTCTATCTTACATTTGAGTTGAAATACAAGAATTGTGAGTGTACTGTACAATTGTGAGTGTACTGTACAATTGTGAGTGTACTGTACAGTGCAAAAATATATTTGATTCATTTAACATATTGGAGCCATCTCTTACACAGCCTGGCTCAGTTACAGATTATTCTATATTTCACTTGCCATTACACTAACAACTGTAGACACATCACTGTAACAATCTACAAACATTCAAGAAACCATCATATTATATGGTGGATTATAAACAACAGCCATATGACAATTTATTTGTTTAAGAAGTATTTATTCCTAAAGCATTCTGACTTGTTTAAAATGTATGGCCATGAAGACAATTTTCACCAATAATGAATAGCATTATAGAGGGTGCTCTTGCATATTAGCACATAATGTGATCATAAATCTTAATATATTTCCTCAGTGATATTGCTTTGCGGCAATGCATGTATAGTGTTTACAGGCATGTGTGTGTGCCTACAGTATGTGTGTGTGTTTGTGCATGTGTGTGTGTACAGTATACACTGACTTGCCCTCCTGCTATTATTAGACAAGCTTCCGACGGAGGTCCAGGAGGAGTGTGTGCCATTGACAGCTCAACCAGTTTTGGTCTGATGACCATGACAGAGATGCAGTCTTTGATGAGTCTCAGGGTCCAGGAAGTTATCAGCTCACTGAAACCAACAAAACAATTAATATTTCCTTTTTTAGTAACATGGTCAAAGTCTTACCTTCTCGGTTTTTATTTGCATAAGAAGGCATTGAAGTAGCACCAGTTGAGAATGTGTCCTATAGCGAGCCACACAAAGATAACCACTTAGTTGAGTCATCTCCAACACTTCCATGACCGTGGAAAGCAGAGGTTGGTTTCTCAGTGGAATTGTCATCTATGAGGGTTAAAACACAAAATTTAGCTGACTCGCAAAATTCGGTCTAACTTTTTATTATTGGATCTCAGCACTGCATTCGACATGGTTGACCACAACATATTACTAGGCCGACTGGAAAACTGGATGGGAATTTCTGGCACAGTGCTAGACTGGTTTGAATCCTACTTGAAGGACAGGGACTACTTTGTGTCTATAGGCAATTACAAATACGAGCGGACAAAAATGACCTGTGGAGTTCCCCGAGGCTCCATTCTGGGGCCTCTTCTGTTCAACATTTACATGCTCCCACTAACTCAAATTATAAACAACAAAATATGCTACCACAGCTATGCAGACGACACACAGATTTATATCACCATATCACCAGGGGACTACAATCCCATACAAGCGCTGATTAAGTGCATTGAACAAATCAACGATTGAATATGCCAGAACTTTCTTCAACTAAACAAAAATAAAACTGAAGTAATTGTCTTTGGAGCCAAAGAAGAACGATTTAAAGTCAGCGCTCAGCTCCAATCAGTAATGCTAAAAACCACAAACGAAGCCAGAAATCTTGGTGTAGTCATGAACTCAGACCTGAATTTCAACAGTCAATTGCAAGACAACAAGACTACAAAGTCAGCCTACTACAGGGGCGGACTGGGGAAATAATTCAGGTCGGGCAATGTAGCCCCAGTCGGCCCACTCAAACCGGGCTTTCCGGGCGATTTGTTGAGCGGGGGGGGGGGGGGGGGGGTGCTGAGCGATTTGGCCTACTATCACCTGAAGAATATATCAAGGATTCAAGGATTTGTGTCTCAACAGGATCTGGAAAAACTTGTCCATGCGTTTATCTTCAGTAGACTAGACTACTTTAACGGTGTGTTTACAGGTCTCTCTAAAAAATCGATCAGACAGCTGCAGCTGATTCAGAACGCTGCTGCTCGAGTCCTCACTAAGACTAAGAAAGTGGATCACATCACTCCAGTTCTGAGGTCCTTACACTGGCTTCCTGTCTGTCAAAGAATTGACTTTAAAAATACTGCTGTTGGTTTATAAAGAACTTAATGGTCTAGGGCCAAAATATATTTCTGATCTGCTGCTACGTTATGAACCATCCAGACCTCTCAGGTCGTCTGGCACAGGCCTGCTTTCTGTCCCCAGAGTTAAAACAAAACATGGAGAAGCAGCATTCAGTTTTTATGCTCCACATATCTGGAACAAACTTCCAGAAAACTGCAGGTCTGCTGCAACTCTTAGTTCTTTTAAATCAAGACTGAAGACTTTTCTTTTTGCTGCTGCTTTTTATTAAATCAAATAATTATTTCTTCATACACTGCACTGAAACTTTTATTCCTGTATTTTATTTTTCCTGTATTTTGTTTTAAATGTCCCTTTTTGCATTTCGTTTTATATGACCTTGTATGTGTTGCACTGTGTCTTGATGCTTTTAATGTCTCATGTAAAGCACTTTGAATTGCCTTGTTGCTGAAGTGTGCTATACAAATAAACTTGCCATGCCTTGCCGTGCCTAACTTTGTGAGAGCCCCAAATCCAAAATGGCTACAATAGAAATGATTCTTTCAATGGTTTGGCCTACAGTGCTGCACAATACATGGGTTCTGCGAGTTTTGGGTTAGAGGAATTCCTAATTGATGTCCTTTTGAAGATTTGACCTTCAAATCAAAGATGGCTGCCGATTTTCAGCTCTGAAAGGTCAATTTTTCAGTATAGAACCTTCATATTAGGTCAAGTCGTCATAGAGCCTTCATATTAGGTCAAGTCATCATAGAGCCTTCATATTAGGTCAAGTCGTTATAGAACCTTCATATTAGGTCAAGTCGTCATAACCTTCATATTAGGTCAAGTCGTCATAGAGCCTTCATATTAGGCTTGAATGAAAGCTCTGCTGTGAAGCTGAGTTATGGACAGTGAAACTATAAGTAACACAGAGGTTATGTCAGAGATCAAAAAGGTAAACATTTGTGGTTGATGAGACCTTCGCCCTCCATGGTCATGGAATTACTGGATATGACCCAGATGTACAATCTCATGATACTGAACCGGATATTGAAGATTCGAGATTCATTTTATTGGCCATGTATATGGTACACACATACTATGAATCTGACTAGGGTTAAGGCATACACTGTTGCAGACGACATAGGGCAGGGTGCAGGACAGCAGCAGCATTCTGTACAAGTTGTAGGCGGGTGAGGGAAGACTGATCCATGCCAACATACAGGGCAAGACAGGATAGTGCAAAGACATGACAGTGGAAATGCAATACAAATTATAGCTGCTGCACTAGGTCGGGGCCGGGCAAAGGAAGAGGAAGAAGGAGGAGACAAATGACAAATATATGAGAGTATAGATGTACACATACTGTATACACAAAGTGGTGCATGCATATGTTTTTCTGTTAACTGCTACAGTTAGATGCAACAAAGTTTGAGGTTGTGACATGGTCCCAGCTCTTTTCTTTCCTGGCCACACAATGAACTGCCCACCAACATCAGGACTGCTCATATTTTGTCATAAGCTCAAAACTCACTTCTTCAAGAAGTACTACCAGGATTGTCCTTCTTAAGCACCTATTGTTTTTTTTTTTGTTATTTACTTTTGCACTTTACCTTAAGCTCTAGATTACACTCAGTCACTTGTTTAAAAAGGAGATACACTTGTGAGTTCTGGTGAAGTTGTACACTAATTTCCTATGTTAAATGCAATTATTGTAAGTCAGTTTGGATAAAAAATGTCAGCTAAGTGACTAGTGTAATGTGAACACCCAAATCAAATCAAAATGTTTTTATAAAGCATGTTTAAAACAACAGCAGTCGACCAAAGTGCTGTACAAAGTTGGGTCCTGAGTAAAAGTATCTCAACAAAATCAAGGACATTTCAGCAAACAATACAGACATTGAACATACAGTAAAAAGGCTTGAGCACAGACTGGTTAAAACGCCAGGGAGAAAAGGTAGGTTTTTAGGGAGGATTTAAAAAAACTCAAGAGTCTGGGAGGATCTAATGTGAAGGGGCAGGCTATTCCATAGCCTGGAGCAGCCGCCGCAAAGGCCCTGTCGCTTCTAGACTTAAGTCTTGTTTTTGCCACCTCCAACAGCAGTTGGTCAGCAGACCTTAAGGCTCTGGCTGGGGTGTGGCGATGCAGGAGCTCAGAGAGGTACAGAGGGGCCAGGTCGTTCAGGGCTTTAAAACCATTAGCAAGAGTTTACAATCGATGCGAAAGTCGACCGGGAGCCAGTGGAGTGGGCCGGGACTGGCGTGATGTGGTCACGCTTTTTCTTGCCTGTGAGGAGGCGAGCGGCAGCATTCTGTACAAGTTGTAGGCGGGTGAGGGAAGACTGATCCATGCCAACATACAGGGCGTTACAGTAGTCGAGTCTAGTAGTGATGAAGGCATGGATCACCTCTCTAGGTCAGTAGCTGAGACGTAGTGCTTGGTCTTAGCTAGGAGACGCAGTTGAAAAAGCTTGTCTTTACTACAGCACTGATCTGTTTATCAACTTTAAAATCACTGTCAAAAACCACCCCAAGATTCTTCACAGAGGAACGAATGTTGGAGCTCAAGGGGCCAAGGACAGAGCAGGCTGAGGGAGCGTATCGTCCAAAAAGGATGATCTCGATCTTGGACTCATTCAGATTAAGAAAGTGAGAGCTCATCCAAGACTTTACGTCACTCAGGCAGTCCAGTAATGGCTGCATACAGTCCTTGCTTTTGGCCCGTAGGGGCAGATAGATTTGGACATTGTCAGCGTAGCAGTGGAAGGAGATTCTGTGCTTTCCAAAAATAGAGCATAGGGGCAGCATGTGGAGTAAAAATTAGATGGGGCCCATGATGGAACCTTAAGGGACTCCACAGGTCAGAGGGGCGGTAGTGGAGGAGAAATGTATTAACTAACCAAAGACAACATGCCATGGTGCTGTTACAATAACTAGCTAAATAATGAATCTTGCTGCGTGGTGCTGAAAGTAGAAGATTGAGGGTGGATGTCATATTATTGGTTGAAATTGGTTCAGTCAAACTACTGTACTCAAGCACACATTTTGATTTACATTAAAATATGATTGGATTATGATAGAATACTGTGACAACCCGGGGCCCTCACAGCCCAAAATGGCCGCCTGTGCCACAAAATGGACGCTAGCCGTGCGACTGCAGGTCCCAGGACCCCACAGGCTGTGGGTTAGAGAGCTGAATGAAGACCTGGGCTGATTGTCCACACCTGCCTCAGATCAGCAATCACCCATGTCCCCTCACCAAAAACTGGAAGAAGCCTGGGCGAAGAGGGGTGAGGCAGATAACATGCTGCCTCATGTGTGAATTTTGTTTGTTTGAAATCTTTCATTTGTAACACTAAGTTTATTAAAGAGACAACCTCTGGCTATTTTCTGCAACTTGCTTCCTTTGTCTCTGTGTGCCACTGCCATTTGTGATCTCCCCTGTCCCCTGTTTTCCCCACGGAAAACAGAACAGTTCATCTGAAAGAATGGAGAAGGGACCTGGGTGCTCCCTATTGACAAAAAACAGATAGAGCTATCTCCTACAAGGTCCTCTGGCTTTGTAAAAGCTCACTTGACTTGATTTTCCTATCCGACAATAACACAGGTGAACAATGTTCTTAAGGTTCATGTTGTTATCATTGCCAATGCCACTGTTTTTTTTGCCCGGAAATCAAGCAAGGCTCCTGAACCAATCATTCAGAAGAAATTCTGACATGGCAATTCAAAATTTAGATTTTTGTCATTTAGCAGATGCTTTTATTCAAAGCAGCTTAGAATATGTAGGCATACATTTGTCTAGTAAGTAAACCAACTGTACATCCCAGTCATCGCCAGTTAAGCCCCTCTATAAGAAGAAGTTACATCAGCAGTTACAGTGCTAGATCACACACATACTGTACACTGAACATGATGTGATGGTTAAGGATTTGGCAAGGGAGTTGGCCCAGTGGATACGAACCTGTGTTAGGGTATTGGGAATTTCCCCATTGGGTATTATTAAAGTGTTCTATCTATCTATCTATCTATCTGTCTGTCTGTCTGTCTGTCTGTCTGTCTGTCTGTCTGTCTGTCTGTCTGTCTGTCTTTAAGCTTATGCTCAGCCTAGTACATGGCGGGCTGCATGTGGAAATTAGTACCTTTAAAAACAATGCCTTCTGAGGAAATGGAATCGAGCTACAGAAACAAACAGCAGTGTTCCCCTGGATCACATACACAGACAAACTCCACTCCCTCCCCAGTCGCCCTGAAGCCCTTGATATTTTCCACCAGTTCTATGATGTCAGACAACTCTACAAAGCAACCTGATTGAGAAGACACCTGTGGAGACACAGAAAGACTATTATGTGCGTGTGTTTGTGTATCGTAGTGCGAATGCAATTCCATTAACTCACAGTGCAGTATGTTACATGTTGCGTGGGTTCCATATTGTTTTTGTCTGGCTGTGACGTCTGTCTGCATCTGTGATGCACCCAGTACCACTTATCGCACTCACATGGGCTCTGGTTCTGGAGAAACCCAATCACGGATTTACAGAAAACCTTTGTGCTGCTGCATCTTTCATTTTATGCAACAAAGCTTTTATATTGTGTTTTGGTATCTTACTCCATTCACATATAATGTTTACTATCTAACCTGAACCTAGAGGTACAGGTGCACGAGATGAAATACGGCGAGTATTGTTCTCAGAAACTACCGTAGCCTATAACACCCACAACTGAAGTGCAAAACACAATTCTGTTGGTTATTTTCAATGCAGAATTATATATTTTAACAGGTTGCCAACACAATTGAGCTTTTGAGATAATAGTATAGTTATAAAGCTTTATACAGAGTGTAATTCCAACCTTGCTATCTGATTGGTTAAGAGCCATTGTATATTCATGATATACCATGGGTAAAGACTATTTTGTATACAAGCAATAACTCTCTCTCTCTCGAGGGTTGTAATATATCGGCAATATATCATGTGCTGGTCAACAGCACTTGGCTGTATTGTGCATGACCCCAGCACAACCCATGGTGTGTTGGCATATACCACACCCCACCCTCCCATGAGTTATTCCTTCAATAGTTTCCCTCAAAGACAAAGAGGTTTTAAGTCATAGTGAAACTGAGAACCCTAGTTACCCCTCTTCACTTTGGGACGTCTGCTCATCCGCTGTTGTTTGGTGTCCAGAAATTAAATGGGAGTGCACTCAGTCCCACATGATATAAAATCTGGCCTAGGATAAAGTGCAACTTTTCCAGGCAGATATACGGGTGCATTGTTGTTGTCCATATGTTCCAGTGCACACAGACAGTGAGAAAGAGAGAACTGCTTTTCCTCCTGCTCTTTTATTTTCTCTCTCTCTCTCTCTCAGCAGTTTATCCCTCTCCCACACACATGCAATGTACACAATTTTTATCACCCACTCTTTGTCTGTCTGTTCATCTCTGTATCGACACACACCACAATGACATTAAAGCCATTTTGTTTTAAGTTGAGTGACTCCAAACAGTGAACATTTAAGGGCAATTTTGCACAGATTAACAGAAATAGTGTTCACGTAATTGTGGACATACATCAGTGGAGGCTCGTCCATTGAGGCAGGGGAGGACAGTCCTC
The DNA here is from genome assembly GCF_949987555.1 of Borostomias antarcticus. Taxonomy (NCBI): domain Eukaryota; kingdom Metazoa; phylum Chordata; class Actinopteri; order Stomiiformes; family Stomiidae; genus Borostomias; species Borostomias antarcticus. The sequence continues at coordinate 49,949,228 of NC_140234.1, read as the reverse complement.
CTCATTTTTTGGAGAGAAGAGAGGGATTAAAATATAAATATATGAATTAATTTATTCATAATTAATATTATCTCAGTTTTGTTCATAAAGCAGGTTTTCCCTATGGATAAAAAACTATTATTAAAATTCTAAAGCTCCAACAGTGACATATATAACATGCAGCTGGAGGACCCATAGATATCTATTGAAGGGAGGCTAGCCTCCCTTAGAGCGGGTTCTTTTCTCTTAAATCAATGTAATGCCTTTTTTTCTTGCTAATTTGTGATTGGCCAAAACGCTGAAAAATTACCGCAAGGGAGGACAGTACTCCGGCAGTTCTGTACGACAGTTCCACTGGCTGGCTATAGCCGGTAAAGTTAGCTACGAGGTGCACGTCAGGCTACTGCATCGGCAGGCGCGCAGATTGGCTGGAGGCGCAAACTGTCGGCAACTCATCCAAACAAAACATTTCTAGAGACTGGTCGCAACACCGGATCGGAGAAATCCACAGCCTGGCTCCTGCTTGCGTGATAATTGTGTTGATATTGTTCTGATAATTGTAGGCTATAGCAACATAAGAGTGGCAGCTTTGACAGCAACCCAAATGAGCTAATCCCATAGCTGTACCATTGCTAGCTAGCCATGAGCGAACTGTTGGATACTGCATTTGCTGTGCAATGTATTCCATTGTCCAGTTGTCAAATCTATTTGCCAACAAACTTTGAGAGCCAGCACACCTCATTGTCCCCTAATCAAAAACATTTTTCATATATCACCTAACCGCTCCAGCACCTCACCAATATCAATTATTTTCTCTCTTTAGAGAAGAGTAGGGGAGAGCGGGGCGCATTGGAGCATGAGGCGCGTCGGACCACTGGGCTTTTAAGGTGATCTGTTGTAGCTACAAGGACATATTTTGGTGAACACACCTCTCTACGTCACGTCAACCTATCCTGAAGTCGGCGGGAGTATTTGAAAATCTTTAAACATTTTCCTGGCGATCATATATTTTTACCCCATGTAAGTAATTTTTTTTTATGCTAGTGTTTTTTGATTTATACCTTGTGTATACATGTCACAGAATCCAAACATATATCATTTTAATCACTGTTTAAGTGGCTATAAGATAGAATAATTTTCGTGTTTCATGCTACATACCACTGAGTGACAGCTAGCCAGATAGCTAGCCTCTGGTAGATGGGGCGCTTTGGACCACTGTGGTCCAACGCGCCTCACATTCAATGATCATGCATTTGTGGGACTTTAGTCAAGTTAGTGACATTGTGAGACACCCCCACTTGTTTTATTTTTGCATTTTTTAGGTACTGGGATACTGTATTTTATTCACTTGCAATTGAGATAGGCTATTCATGTGCATTTATCACGATTTTAATAGGTTCATTATGGCTAGAACGGTTAAGCCGCAAACGCACTGGAAGCTTTTGGTGCGTGATCGGCCACTTAAAACAATTGGTGTACTTCAAAACGCTAGCGTCAGACTCTTCTTCGTCTGGGGCTTTATGATTTAACTTCATAATTTAACTTATGCTTTTAACTTCTTTTATCCTGTCCCCAATGTGTGTGTAGCGTTCACGTGTGTTTGTAGCAGCATGAGCTGCATGTGCGGAGTAACCAATGGCGATCAGAATGTCTCACCTTTAACCTGGCACATGACTAAACCAACCAATGAGAATAATAGTTCGAATTAGATCATTCTGAAACCAATGAATTACTCTGAATAGACAAGATAAAATACTAAATATAGGAGCAAATATTGTATAGAACATGACATTATTAGGCCTATACATAATAAATACCTAACAGTATAAATAATGCATGCAGGTAGTGAAAAAGCATGTATGTAGCACATAACATATAGTTGTCAGAAGATAATGTTATTTGCATGGGTTTTTAAGGCAATGTACTATATTGGTCCAATGCGTCCCACTACGTGGTCCAACGCGCCTCACCCATGAGGCGCGTTGGACCGTTTTCACATCCGCCACTTTTGGCAAAACTGCAAGAAACTGGTAAGTGCTGGAAACCTCGTTTTGATGTCCTTTTGTAGCCAACAGATATAGGTATACATGTATAGCAAACTTCATAATAAAACCGAAATAATTTTTAAATAAATAAGCTTAAGGCAAAAAATGGTCTGACGCGCCCCGCTCTCCCCTACAATCCATTACAACTATTGCTTACAATGTTTTATTGTTGTTTTGTAATATTTTATCATGAATATGATATATAAATGCTGCATGTAGTTAAAGAAAGTGTTATTCAGTTTTTCATATGCTAAAATTGACTAAATCCACTTTAAAGCTGATATTTGAAATAATAACTGACTGAAAAGTGCCCCCCGGCGCCCATGGGCGGTTCGCCTCTCTTCTTCCTGTCCTCCTCAGGTTTTTGAGTCACCAGCCGCCACTGACATACATAGTCATTGCCAAGAAACCAACCAGAAATAATTTAAGTGTGCTATTTTATATTGGGCGCCGGGGGTAATGATTCAGCTGAGATCCACCTGGAGATAGACGCCCAAAAGTGTTCCACCAATTTGATCAAGTCCCTGGTGTAGTACATTACATTACAATCATTCAGCAGACGCTTTTATGCAAAGCGACTAACAATAATTGTACAGGTAAGTGTAGTTGTAGTTTTTGCTCTGTTGTATCTGAGTGTGTCACATCAATGAAACAATGTTCTCTGTAGTGGGCCAGCTTATAGCCTACTTCGGGTCCGGTCTGGGAGTCGCGTTGCTCTGGGCGTGGTGGGGCTAGCGAGGCATGCTACCCAGAGGCACAGACTCCATCCCCGCCAGAGAGGCTGGCTCCACTCGGCAGCAGCTGCAGTCAATTAACAACCCAACGCACCTGTTGCCTGTTAGCAGAGCTACTACAAGAGGATGCCGGAACCGTCGCTCGGGGCTTAGAGTTTTTTTTTTTTTTTTTTTGCTGTGGAGTAATATGCCCTTGTTGATCCCATTTTCACTCCTAAGGTCCCGCTAGCGTCCTCACGCCTCTCCGGCTTTTCCCGCCATGTCTCCTTGTTCTCCAGCCTCTACGCCGCGTCTCCTCATTCTCCGGCTTCCACGCCAGGACTCATCGCTCGCGGGCTCCGCTCCCCGTTCCCCCCGGGACTACCCTCGCCGTTTCCATCCTCCCATCCTGGACCTTCCACAGGGCGTCTCCTCCACTCCGTCTCCCCACTCTGCGATTCGCCGCCACTCTCCGCCTCCACTCAGCCACCAGGCCGCCTCATCCCTCCAGCCACTCCAGACAGCCCATTCGCCCTCATCCCTCAGGTCCTCACATGCACATATACAACACACCAGTCACTGATACCGTTACTGACACCACACTGCACCCACGCACCCCTCTGGTTTCCTCATCCCATTTCTTATAACGCACATACAGTACACATCCATACATTCCCCCCATTAGTTTGCACCTTTCCTTTTCAGTTGTGGCAACCATTTCTCCCCCTTTATTATTTTATACTTCAATAAACGGCCAAGTGCCAAACGAGTCCCGCCTCTGTCTGTCAGGGGTTCTCACTGCACGGGTCCAGGTTCAGAGCTTAACATTATCAACAGAATGGGGCAGTGGTAACAATGTATTGGGCTCACAGCGATTGAGGTCTGGGTAGGTTGTAGGTCCTTTTAAGAACTGTGTAACATAGGAGCAGGTATCATGAAGATATGTCATTCAACATGTGGTCACACTGGCCCTGCAGCGGCCCTGGTACCCCAGCCCTCAGGCGCTCCGACTCTAACACCCTCCTCTGACATCATTGTCTCTGTACCAGCAAAGAATGGACTACCCGACCGCTCTGCAGTTCTGCTAAAGGAACACACTGACTTTGGTGGAAATAAGCTTATTTGCCATCTTTCCTAGAGTCAGATAAGAAGATATATGCCCTCTCTTCTCTGTGCATACAGTAGGAAGCATTGAGACCCGTTAGAGCCGCTAGCTTAGCTAAGCTCAATCAACGGAAGTGGATTTGAAAGATTAGCCTAGGTTAATGGCTCTAATGTGTCTCAATGCTTCCTACTGCCCGCCCAGAGAAGGGAAGGGTTTGTATCTTCTTATCTGACTCTGGGGGAGATGGCAAATAAGCTTATTTCCCCAAAGGTTGGCATGTTTCTTTAAGGAAGAAAGGGGACTGCGGAGCATGCAAAAAGGCAGACTTCAGCATTTTATACACACAGCAGTGATGGCTGGAGATATAGCATGGGGAATAGAGTGAATCTTGAAGAGATGAGAAACAGTATGTGGACAAATTATATTGAATCTCATATTCAACAAGCAGCATTGTGTATGCATTTTTCAGGTGTGCGTTCATGACATACTGAAACATGTCAGAATTAGAATCAAATTTATTTTGGCCAGGTAGGTTTTCACAGATATGAGAAATTTGCTTTGGACTATAGGTGTGCAAATAGTCAAGGTGCAAGCAGAAGACAGGACGGTGCAAAATACAATAGCGAGGAGACAAATACAACATGATATGATACAATACAATACAAAATAATGTAAAAAGTAATGCTGCAGAGTCAGTGTGCGTCACAGGCCTTGTTGATAAGGCTGGTTGCAGAAACTGCTTTTGTGCCGAGAGGTTTTGGTGTTGATAGACTATACCCTTCTGCCGGAGGGGATTTGTTCAAAGAGCTTGTGTCTGGGGTGGGAGGGGTTGACCACAATCTTTCTTGACCTTTTCAGGGACCTGGAGGCATGTAGTTCCTGGAGGAATGGCAGGTTGCAGCCAATCATCCTCTCATCAGAGCAGATTACACGCTGCAGTCTAGACTTGTCCCTGGCTGTGGCAGCAGTGTACCAGATGGTGATGGAGGAGGTGATCATGGACTCAGTGATGGAGGTGTAGACTACCATCACTGGCTTTGGCACGCTGAACCTCTTCAGCTGCCTCAGGAAGTGCATCCTCTGCTGTGCCTTCTTGGCAAGGGAGCTGATGTTCCGCTCCCACTTGAGGTCTTGGGAGGTCAACTGGGGAGTCACCCAGGGTGATGGGGAGGGGGGTGGGGGCTGGTTTCATCCTGAAGTCCACAACCATCTCCACTGTCTTTACAGTGTTACAGCATGTAAGCTCCAGGTTGTTTTGGCCACACCAGGACATCAGATGGTCAATCTCCCACCTGTAGGCGGACTGATCCCCCTCAGAGATGAGTCCAATGAGGGTGGTGTCATCAGCAAAATTCAGGAGCTTGACTGACTGGTGACTGCCAGTGCAGCTGTTTGTGTACAGGGAGAAGAGGGAAAAGAACACAGCCTTGGGGGGAACTGATGCTGATGGACCGGGAGTCAGTGATGTGCTCTCTTGGCTTCACGCACTGCTTCCTGTCAGACAGGAAGTCTGTGATCCAGCTACAAGTGGAGTCAAGCACATGTACCTGGGAGAGCTTGGCTAGGAGGAAGGTACTGAATGTGGAGCTGAAGTCCACAAACAGGATCCTGGCGTAGGTTCCTGCAGAATCCAGAAGTAGATTCAAGGTTTTCAAGGATGAAATGGAGGGCCATGTTTACTGCATCATCCACAGACCTGTTGGCTCTGTAGGCTCTGGTTTTAAGGCGGGACAGTACACTGCACTCAAAAGTCTTCATTACCACAGATGTCAGGCGATGGGTCTGTAGTTGTTAATTCCAGTGATCCTTGTTTTTTGGGAAATGGGGATGATGGTTGAGGTCAGTGAACACCGGAGACAGCTGGTCAGCACTTCTGTAGAGTAAGGAGTTCATGGCTGAGATTTCCTTTGTTTAACCCACTAAGGATCCAGCACGCCTGCTGACCCATTCATCCACTCGAACCCGAAACAGCACAGAGTTCTGCCTTTCACATCCCATCGCCAATTGTAGTGGAAATAAATCTGATACGAAAGTAAAGGATTTGCCAAGGTTAATATTACAGGCTATCCAGCTAGCATACTCTTCAATGAAACAAAATAAACCACATTTAGATAATAATCTGTAAAGACAGGCTGAAGTACTATTTTGGGGAGAGCGAAGTGAGTAACCCTGTGCAAAGAATGCAAATTGGCTGCCACTGAGTGGTTGGAAATCACTGGGTGCGTTAAGTAACTGAGTGGCTCAGCTTCACTCAGAGCGTAGAACGCACTTAACGGGTTGCTCAGTTACGCTCAGACTGATCTGCACAGAGCGCAAGTGAGCACTTCTAAACTATGATCAGTCTGAGCAAACACAAAAGAAGATGGATCCCAAAAGGATGCTCGTACACCTCTCCAGTGCTGATGGCACACTGAAGGCATCCATTTTAGTGACCAAAGAGGAAATGATCGCTGTTTGCCCGTTAACGTTATGTACAACAAGCAACAACATATCCTCCTCTTCCTCCTGGATATTATCCGCCCCTAGTACATTAATAAAATCATCATCGCCCACTGCCTCCTCCACCAAAACATTGAATAACGCAGGGGTTATTGGGGGTAGGGGTATGGGTAAAAATGAGAAATGGGATTTAGCCAAAGTATACTTGGGGAATAGTGGGATTGCTTCTATAAAATGACAGTTCTGTTACGGAACAAAAAGGACGGCGGAGCATGCTAAAAGGCAGACTTCAGCATTTTATACACACAATGAGGAGATATAGCATGGGGAATAGAGTGGATCGTGGAAAGATAAGAAACACAGTATGCAGAAAGAATCATCTTGAATTTGATTTTCAACAAGCAGTAGTAGCCTATGTATTATTCAGGTGTGCATTCATGATGTACTGAAACATGTCACTGTTGTAATGTAAAGATGAGCAAACAATGATGAATCATTTGGCCATATGAATAAGTATAAGGTAAAAAGAAGTGAATACTATTTTTTTCTGTAATTATATGTTTGATTGTAATAATCTGGCCAGGCATGCAAGAAAACTAAAAAGCAAGAAAGTCTTACACTCAAAGTATTCTCCTTTGCAGTGTTTAATGATGACCACATTCCGGCAAGATGATACCTGTCAGAGTTGTCATCTCATGCACTACAAAGGGATTCATTTATTTATTGACTTGCTGTTGTGGAAAATCATATGTAGTCAAACCGTCAACTTAAACAGAATTGCAGAGCACCGTAGTGTAATTAGATGTAAGGATGAAACTTCCCCTGCTACAGACCATTTTATGGAAGCAAACCATTCCATCTTTTCACTTCGATAACAGGCATTGGACAAGTATCTCCCTTCAGGAGAGGAGGGGATCTTGAACATTGTTCATTGCAAAGGGAATCATACTGGATTTATGAATTGAATACACTTACCCCTGGTGTTTTGAATTATGATTATGATTTGAATCATAATCAAATATGATTTGAATTGGATTATGACCTTAGGCTGATCCTTTAAACTTGTATATGTTTCTGTTGTCAAATGTGTAATATGATAAAGGGACAATTTTAACAAATTGAAAAATCACTGAGTATTTATAGAGTATATATTTATTAAATGTTAATTGTTTTGCTGTACTTGTCTCACTTGTCATGAATTCACCCTATTGGGAAACACCCTGGCAAAGGCGCATTTAGCTGAAATATTGGCCTATTCTCTTCTTTGTGTGGGTTTCGATGTTGTGTCCACTCCCCCCCAGGTTGGGGCTATCCTTTTACCACCCTGAGCCTGGGTGAGGAGTCACCCGGGCTATATCCGGGCACACCTCCAGGAGCCATGTCACCGTTTCGTCATCCATAACCGTCAGGCCATGCATTCCGTTGGGTGTCCGATATATTGGACAGTCCTTGATGACATGGTCTGCGGTTTGTTCCTTGCGCCACACTCGCATGCCGCACAGGATACCAAGCCCCATCTGTGCATCAATGAGCGGAAGCGTCCGACGCCTGTCCGGAGGCGATTTAGCCTCACCCAATCCGGACTGGGTAAGTCCATCCCGGGAGGGGATGGACCGGCGGTGGGGATGAAATGATGGAGTCATGATGGTGTTTGCCTCCCACTTTGCAAGCCAGGTGTAGTCCGCCCATCCTGCCTCGCTGATGTTAAGATCTCTGCATTGCTGCTGGAGATCCTGTGCGGCAGGCACAAAAGGGTGTCTTGACTTGAGACGCCGGGGAGGCTCCGCTGTTGCAGTGAGCCTGTTGTGGAGCAGGTGGATAGGCTCCACAGCCCGGCAAGCGAGACATGCTGTGGTTCCTGTGTGGCGGAGGCCAGAGAGCTGGATGCCTGCAAGGATGGGAAGGTTGTCCACAGGAGTGGAATGCAGGTATCCTGTCACGATGTACAAGGCTTCGTTGATAGGCGGGTCGATGAGGCGGATGTGAGCGCTGCACTGGTCGAGTAGACCAGGACTAGGGCTGCCGTATACAGTGTATTTACCTGATCAGACCAGTCGCCTCATCAACTGCTGCATGGCAGGAGCATCGATGTGCACTTGGAGCTCACATTTGGCTTCCTTGTTGTTAAGGTGGACGGCCGCCGACACCGTCTTTGCCTCGCTTCAATATCCATTTCTGGAGGTATGCCGCTAGTGTCTGCATGTCCTGGCTCAAGGTCTCCTCCATGGCCTGCCAGTCTCCAGCTGAGTACAACAGCGCAAGGTCGTCTGCGTAGGCATACTTCCTGGAGACTGTGATCGGTAGGTCGTAGGTGTTGATGTTATAAAGGAGGGGGGCCAGGACAGATCCCTGGGGGACGCCGTTCTTAAGGCATTGCAACCTGCTTCGCTGCCCGCTACCGGTGGTGAGGGTGAAGCTGCGGTTTTGGACAAGCTCCATGATCATGCTGACCATGTGCCGGCAGCAGGCGGAGCAGCTTGCAGGTGAGGCCACGGTGCCATAGGGTGTCATAGGCGGCCGTCAGGTCTATAAAGATGGCTCTGGCCTTCTTTTTAGCCGAAAAGCTGTCCTCGATGTCTTGAGTCATCAAAGTGACTTAATCTACGGTTGATCTCCCGTGTCGGAACCCGGCCTGCTTCTGTGGGAGCAGTGGGTCGATGATTGGTTCGACACGGGCGTACATGTAGATGAGACGCTTGAGGATCTTGAAGGGGATACATAACAGAGAGATGGGGCGGTAACTCTTGGGGTCCCCTTCAGGCTTTTTCGGCTTAGCGACCGCGACAGCTAGGGCTATTCTCCAGATTTTGGGGATCTTGAGTTGGCACAAGCAGGAAGAGAGGAACGCTCTTAACCAGGACTTCAAGGCAGGCGTGGCATAGAGTATAAGCTCCGGGCAGATAGAATCAGGCCCCGGAGTTTTCCCTGGCTTTACATGCTGGAGGGCAGCAGTGAACTCCTCTGGTGTGAATTCCTCTGGTGGCCTTCCAGAGGTCAGACACTTCTTTTGCCATGAGACGTGACGATTCGCGGCCTTTGCCCTTTGTATGTCCCGCTTTTCACAAATTGTGATGCGTGTTTGCAGAGATGGGGCAGTGATGGGGGGAGTGTCTAGACCAGGGGTCTCAAACTCCCGCCCCGTGGGCCATTTGTGGGCCGCCCCACACCTCCATCCGGCCCGCGACATGATGTCAGAAATATAAAGTAATCCGGCCCGCAAACTAATTTCTTGTACATGGCGCCAGCAGGCAGGCCTACAATGCAAAATTCAAGTCTCTCAAACGTGGGGCAAAATGCTGATATTGTGCGTAGCGCGCGAGGTGAATGCTGCATACAGTCACAGGTGTAATCAATCAACATGGGACTATGAACTATGAATGGAATGCAGCTAGCCACCGAGAGGCTGTGAACACAGACAGTTTCAAGAAAGATGGACATATTGCAGTATTTTTTGTGGAGTTCAATGGAAATGCTACCTTCCTGATATGCAAGAACAAAGTTGCCGTTCTAAAGGAATATTATGTGAAGAGCTAATCATGACTAAACATGGAGAACAGTGTCATAATGAGACGAGAGGAAAAACCGAGCCACACAGCTGAGATGGCTAACGTCTCAGTCTTTCAAGATAAGTGTCTAGCTAGAAATAGAGTAGTAGCCTACAAATGTATTCAAGTGTCTGGCAATAAATGGAAACAAACTTGAACTTTAACAAATCCAAGTACAGGTACAGGGCAGGCTTACAGTAGTGATGCATCTTGCAGCTAAAACAGAATAAAGTACAAATGTAGGCTATTCAAGATAAAATAAAAGTAAGGAAAAAAGATTTGCAATAACTGTTAAAATATATAGAAACCGGTTTGAATTTGTATAATGAAAATGTTAGTTATGGAATAGTCTTGCAACATTTAGAGACTGACTTGTGAGTCTAGTTATGGAAATTAAAAATTACATTTTCAGAAATATTGCGCTTTCTTATAATTAGTAGTACTTGAAGTTAACATTGAAGTAGCCCTCCTATGAGTTGATGATACCAGCAGTGGCCCCAAGCCAATTTGAGTTTGAGACCCCTGGTCTAGACCTACCAGTGAGGTCTATTGGTCTATTAAACACAGCAAAGGAGAATACTTGTGTGACTTAATGTTGATGTTCTGTTAGTCTGCATCTCTTTTGAGTGTGCCCCACTTTGTATAACTAATATGGCTAGACAAAATAAATCTCTCAAAGGCATTGGCCCGCAGGTTACCATAGTAATACACCACCATACACTTGCATGCCATTTGGCTACAGTCAGACTCCTATTCATCAGATACGCCTTCATGCTCTCCCAGTTCAAACATCTAACTAGCCTATGGCACATGAAAAGCAGACACACAGACATGATGTCTGTGGGGACAAATAAATCGTGACCAATGCCCAAAAAAAGTTTGACAAGTTTGAAATAAAGCAGTGTGTTTCCCACTAATCAGTACTCTGACTTTGATGACTCCTGTACCTTGGAGAATTGTCCAGTTCTTCAGAGTACACAAACATGGTAATATCAATGGTACCTGCTAGTTAAGAAAGGGTGGATTTTTTCTTTCAACACTAGCCTATTCATGGAACAGATATTTATCTCCCTCTCTCTCTCTCTCTCTGTCTCTTCTCTCACAGTCAAGTTAATTCATGTTAAACCATGTTGCAATTCATGTCATGTTCAAAATCCCCAGACCCCCTTCTCACATTCACACACGCATGCACGCACACACACACGCACGCACGCACGCACGCACGCACGCACGCACGCACGCACGCACGCACGCACGCACACACACACACACACCAAAGAGTTCCTTTCAAAGGAGCTCAGCGGAACTGGTTTGAAGAGCAGAGAGGAGGCAGCGTTGTTTGAGCATGCAGTCGATACCCTCCTGGGTCTCAGCCACACAGAGTCTAGCAGACACTTCTACATTGCAGAGATGAGTTCGGCCCCTTGACCACATCTGATGGCCTGCCTCTTTGTTGAGAAGACAAAATACAATGAACAGACTGACATCTGCAGAGGTGTGAGCATGCGTCCACTGGAGCTGGACACACTGTAGACAGGACAAATGGCTTTGGTAGCGGTACTTCTTCTTCGACAAACACACACACTCTTCCTCTCTCTCTCTCTATGCATTACATTACAGTCATTTAGCAGACGCTTTTATCCAAAGCGACTAACAATAATTGCATTTAACATAGGAAAAGCCAATGTACTACTACTTGCCTAAGTGCATAAGGCTTTTTCGAGTGATACCGTTTGGTCTGATGCCGTTTGGTCTGAGGCCTTTTCGTGCGAGGCTTTTTCGAGTGATGCCGTTTGGTCTGAGGCCGTATCGTGCGAGGCTTTTTCGAGTGATGCCGTTTGGTCTGAGGTCATATCGTGCAAGGCTTTTTTGAGTGATGCTCCTAAATCCCAGGGCTGCAGCAGATTAGACAGTACTTCTGGATCTTTCACTTCCAGGACCCTTCCTCCTGTAGCACTGGTGTGTTGTTGCATCCTTGTCCTCAAAACCACTGTTCTTCTATTCAATGCTGGTGCATGTGTGAGTGCAGATAAAAAGGGTGTGTATCAGGGTGTGCTTCCTGCTCATCCCTTTAACAGGGTGATTTAACAGTTGTTCCTTCCACCTAAACCAGCACCTCCACCAGAGTCCACCAGAATCTTTTTAGCAGTTCACTTGCTATTGCACATAAAATAAGTGAAATGGAAAGTAATAATTGGTTCACCACATTATTGTCATGGTTTACATTCACACCTACTTTTGTTGATGATCAACTTTATTTCAGAGAAATGAAATAAAATGTTTGCCAAGCACATCCACCACGCTGGTGCCGGACAAAGTGACATCTGGTGAAACAAGGTTGAGGTCCGCACACAGCTACTCCACAGGGTTGTTTATTGGATTAAAAAGTGACAACTTTATTTCAGACTCATTTGTTTGCTTGTTATCAGTTTCATTTAAAGCGTCTTTCTTCCTTGCCACTGCACACTTGTCTCTTAGCTCATTAATTCTTAATATCAAATTCCAAATTGGGTTGAGCTGCCAGAGTCCATCCAGTTGGGCCCACAGTGAGGCTGCTAATAGGCCATTAGTGATCGTTGCCAGATCTCTTACCAGTCTACAATCCTAATGTTGCGCAAAACCAGACAACTTCTCTCAGCTGGCCAGAGTCTGTATACTGTATCACAGCTTTCATCCAATTTAGCTGCTTATGGGGAGTCCAGATTCGTATTTCTGACACATCCGTGCAATGGGGTCTCGGGTTCAGTGCTGGGCCCTGCTTGAAAAAGACCTAATCCATGACATGGTGATGTACAACTTTGCAATCAGAACTGGCTTACTTTTAAAAGAGGTATCTAGAGAGGCTGGACTGTGGAAGATAGAGCCTGGAAGTCTGGAGGAGGGAGAAAGGTTGTGTAGAATGTTTCCCTTTAAACTGATGTCATCAGCATTCCTATGCTATGGAGCTTCCTAGGCCAACGTGACAAAGAAAAAAACTGCTCACTAACTCATACGTACGAGATCCTAACTCGTACGTACGAGATAACTAAAGGCCCATTCATACTCTACGCAAGCTACACTAGCGCGAGCTACGCAAGGTGACGTTGACGCGTCCTTGTATAGAATCGTGTGTCATGCCAAAAATTTTAACTTTACGTGCAAGTGTAGCAACTGCTATTTCACGCAAACCGATAGGGGCACTGAAGCAAGGCAGCGACTCCTGCGCGCTCAGAGTGTACCAAAATACTTGCGTAGAGCCCGCGTTCACGGCCTCGTCAGCGTAGCTTAGTATGAATCAGGAAATTATTTTCCATAGCATTGTACATCAGACAGACATTATGTACAACAGAACACAGTAATACCATGCAATAACAATACTATACAATGACAATACCATACTGTACAATCACCAGCTAGGTTGTCAGAGGCCCCGGGGCAAATATCGGGCCCCACACACACACGTACACCCCACCCAAACATAAACGTAGTAGCGCACGCTTGTGCGCACACACGCGCACGGACACACAACTCTGAAACCGCCAAATACACTACACAATAACAGCCGGCTGCCTTGGACCACGACCTGATTTCTCCAACTAAACGACATAGCTTTAACCAGCATACACTAACAATTTAACACAATGGCAGTTGGTATGTCGTTAGAACAAATAGCATCAAGGAAAGCACAGCAGCTTATAGGGGCGCATTCCCCAACAACATAAGAATGACATTGATTTAAATTCCCAATCCCACTCAGAGAGAAAAAAAGAACTCTGTACTCACCCATTAGATGATCATCTTACGGGCCTTGCGCTCAGCAAAGTCATTAACAATGCTGCTCAAGTTCAGATTCCTGGTTCGGCTGTTCTCTATTCACAGTATAGCCAATCCACTGAGTCTTTCTTGTCCCATGCTGCTCCTTAAATACGGTTTTATCAACTTGAGCTTGGAGAATGAGCGTTCCGCGCTTGCAACAGTAACGGGTATGGTGAGGTAACCTACAACAGCAGTGCAGTGCAAACATCGCTAAATGTTGCTGCCATTGAAACATTTTATCTTCAGAGTAGCTAGTTATGCTACCACAAACAGAAAATTTGACGTTGATTGACGTTGGTCATTCACGCAAGGTGCGTGTGACAAAGATCAAGGTCATTGGTCATTGATCAATGACAACAACATACAATGACAGGTACACACGCAGGTCTAGCATGGCCTATTGTTTAGGGCAGCAATCAAGCTTTTCCCAAAGAGAGCCATTCTGCCTGTTCTGTACCTACGCCCAGAGGGCAGTAGGGGAAGATGGTGATTGTGTGTGTGTGTGATGTCCTATACTATTGAGGTTGCAATGCGTGCAATGGCCTTATTATTTAGCTCCGAGAGGTTGGGTGTGGTGTAGGGAGGCCAATTATCTTGGCAGCAGTGTTGGTGATGCGTTTGAGTTTAGCCCGGTTAGTATCGGATAACATGTTTTAAAAGCAGGTGGAGCAGTACAGTAGGATGGGCTGGATAATGCTCTGGTACAACAATAGGAGGAGATAGGGGGCAACATAGCATCCTTTAAGCTTGAACATTACTGGGTCCTTTATTGGTCATGTGTCATTTGTGTACTGGTCAAAGGTGAGTTTGTTGTCCAGTGTCACTCTGAGACTTTTGAAACTGTCAACCATTTCAATGGTTTGGTTATTGATGAGGGTACTGGGTGCTGTGGTGAGAGGGGACCAATTATTATCTTCTTTGTCTTGCTGATATGTGAAGATGGTTATCCCCACTTCACTGGGTGAAGTGTGCAACCGTGTTGTGATAGTCCAGAGCAGAGTGATTGTCTGTGAGTAGGGCAAGAATGGTTGGGTCCTCTGAATATTTGAGGTAAGTAGTCATGGGTGAAGGCAAAGGGAATGCCGGGATTTCTGGAGAAGTTAATTAATGCAAGTCTTTGATCAATGTTTACAAGAAATAAATTAATAAAAATACAATATAATAAAGTAGCTAATTCTGTGGAATATTTACTCTTCTAAGAGAAGGAAGGGGAAGAGAAAGAGAGAGATGGCGATGGATGACCTTGTTAATATGATATACTGTCCCTGATCAGCTGTGTGACGGAAGAGAATGAATCTTGCTTCATTGCTTTGAAATGTATTGATGAAATGTAAGGCTGAAAGCTGTTGCTAATGATACAGGGGGATTTATTGCTTGAAATACATGCAGGAAGTGGGGTCTGAGAAAAGAACCACAACTCTAGTTCTTTACTGTTTTGAGTTTCTAGCCCAGGTTAGCAGGTCATTGTGATGGTAAGACCATGGAATGTTCATTTACAAAACAGGAAGTTTGTTTGGACCAGTTGCCCTAGTGACCGAAAATTCCATGGTCTATATTCTATAAGAACAGGAAGTTATCTGTGTGGGGACGACGTACACCAGCGCCACTCTATTTTACAACGCTGAAGCCCACAGCAACCTGACATAATGTACAATAGGCTATTTCATTTCATTTCAAACCGTTATTTACTCGTAAAGAACTGAGGTTTCCCTCATTTAGTGTTGACGAGTTCACACAGAGACACAAATAGCAACAGAACAAAATGCAATCTACAATAATTATGATAATAATAATAATAATAATAATAATGGTAACACTTTACAACAAGGTACACAAAACATGAGTAGTTAATGACTAACTAATGAGGAACCAATGGTTAGTTAATGAGTAGTTACTAATTAACTCTGACATTAGTTAATGAGTAGTTACTGATGGGGACTACTAAAGTAGTTACTGAGGAACTAGAGAACAGACTGGGGACTACTATAGTAGTTATTGAGAAACTAATAATTATTTATTGAGTAGTTACTGATTAACTCTGAATCCTAATGATTAAGTAATGATGAGGTAATGAAGGACTACATGGTAACTACTCTGTATGATGTATGACTTTACAATAAGGTACACAAAAGAGGAACTAATGATTAATTAATGATGACGTAACAAGTAAACAAGTTTGGGTCCGTTAGAGTGGTGCATGATATGGAATAGTTAAAAAGTACTCCATATCATTATCCTATAATCCAACCAAGGGCGTAGGTTTGGTTTCAACATTGGTAGGGACCATATAACAGTGTAGCCTGCATACACAATTTTTGCTGGGGACGAGAGGTTAAACCTCTTAAATATGCATATATTTATGAAATTGAATAATACTAATACAATGTTCTTAGTTTATCACATCCTGCCTGCTGCTGCTGCACTCTCTCGACTTTTGCTGCTGCGTCCCTCCACACTCTCCCTCTCTTGGTTGCTGCTGCCACACTCTCTCTCTCTCTCTCTCGACTGCTGCTGTTTCATATATAAAAATGATTTGATAAAAAATTTGATTTTCATTGGATTTTTAGACTGACATTCAACTCATAAATCGATATATCTGTCCATTAGGGGAGTCACAAAATACCAGACATTTAGTAGGCAATACTAATTGAGAAACAACACAATCCTGGATACCCAATTTGATACTGTAACCAGGTGATAAGCTCAACAACGCCACCTTTTTTATACACGAGGTGAGGTCCTCGGGACTACAGTGACACAAGTTCAACCATGGACAGCCAGAGACGTGTTTCCAACAAAGAGCACAAGTTTATTTACCAGCTGGAAATTTGGAAAAGAAGAACTAACTCCTAAATCAGGGTAACATACGTATTTATTACAAGTTATAAATAAAAAGGGAACAACTTTATTAATATTACAATAAAACTACTAACAGGCCTGAACACCTGAGGGCTAGGGGGGGTTGGCGAGCCTAGTAGAGGGTGAGCCACCAATGTCGGGGGTAGACTAAGAGGGCTGAGCCCAGGGGGTGCAATACTTCACACACACACTAGTGTAGGAACAGCAAGCCACGGCAACCTTACTTCAACCACAGCAAAATGGGTTGTAAACATGCAGTGCAGTGTGGGAGGGGAAAACTGACTAGCCCACCGACTGGTGACGCTCCACTCTACTGTGGCCTGGGGGGGGTTCACAGGGGAGGCCCTCTAAGAAATAAATGCCAGTTAGTTAACAAACAATGGATAACTAATTTAATAACAATGGATAACTAATTTAATAAAACCAGAACCAGTGTAGGCAAAACAGCAGCCAGCCTGAGACCACTTAGCAGTAGTGTTGGATGGCTACCAAACAGTACCAGCAAAGCCAGGGCACCAAAAGCTGACACTGGCAGACACACTGGTCAAAGACATAAAAACATACAAAGTTAGAACAACCTCAGCTGCCACACCAACATTACTCTCAATTTGACCAGATGTAATTACCCACAGTGGAGTAGCGGCAATCAGTCATACCGGAAATCCCATGAGGGGGGTCAGAGAGGAGCTACAGTACAGAGAGAGCACAGTGGGCAAACATTAGCAAAGAAAACAAACTCAGAAAACATTAAAATGTCCTATAAGCTATACCTCCATCTACCTACCTACCATCAACGCAGCGAACACTGGTGCTGGGGAGAGGTCCTAACCAGGTGGAGGCTACACAAGGCTACCCATTACCCTCTATTTATAGGCACCTGTGGGCTCCTCCAATTGGGCCAAGGGAAATTGGTACAGGGGGCGGGGTTTCTACCAATGCTGCACTCAGCCCATATATGAACTTCCTGGGGGAGTGGCTATCTGTGCTGCAATTACCTGGGAGCAGTGCTCCCTACTACAATACCATAGTTAGAAAAAATAAATCCCATGTACTTCAACATACACTACTTTATTTAAAACACCCTCCGGCCAATATAGTGAGAGGAAAATTATGAGATTCCAGTTAGCAAGTTAGCTAATCACTGTAAGAAAACAGGCTACACAGGGACGGGCTTGTATAAAGAAAAACAGATCCGAATCTTCATAAATGTAACGTTAACTGCTCTCACGGGCTGGCTAACCTCTAGATAACGTTACCTTATGAGTATTCAGTTTCCCGTATAATTGTAACAAGAACTCGTCAGGCTAAAACAATGTATTTATTTTTTAAATCAAAACTTACGACTTTAATGTCACTGACGTTTTTTTGCATAAGTTAATGGAAATGTAATATGGCGAAAATTAGCATCACGTCTACAGACTGGGTTTGACAAAACTATAGCTAGCTAATAGCCCATCGGCTATTATGCTGACACTAACGGTCGTTAGTTGTGAGGACGCCATGATGTCCCATTCAATGAAATCTCTGGTGGGCAGCTAATGTATAATAATGTAATGGCTGCTGCTATCCTAATGTTACAGGATGATAGAAGCCATCTTAACAGTTCGCTAGCTAGCCAGTTTATATCACCAGTTGATAATTTCCCACAATGGAAAGACAAGTGATGTTAGTTTAGGTAACGTTAGCTAGCACCAACCTAGCTGGTTTTCATGTGGCTAATGCCTAACGTTAGCTACTTAGTTTACCAGTAACTAGCTACATTACAGTCAGTCATTTAGCAGACGCTTTTATCCAAAGCGACTGACAATAATTGTATTTAATGTATGAAAAGCCAATGTACTACTACTTGCCAGAACTCACAAGTGCATCTTCTTTCTAAAGCAAGTGACTAAGAGCATAATCTAGTGCTGAAGGCAAAGTGCAAGAATAGCAATCTAAAGTACAGTGCAATACAATACAAAACAATACAATAAGTGCTTAGGAGGGAGCTAACCTAGCTAACGCTAACGTTACTTACAGTTGCGGAGCAAAAGCTCCTGATATCCCTCATCCTCTTCGGAGGGGGAGGCGACATTGTGGTGGTTGTACCTAAACGCTGTCAGAATCACAACTGTACAGTATGGCTTGCTGTCAGCGTCTGTCTGTAGGCTGTTGGTCTTCAGATCCAGCGAAAATGCAACAATCTATCTCAGCCAAATGAGCCAATCAAATGTGAGTTTGAAAAAAAATACTGGGATGGCACATTCTCGGTGGAGGAAAGGGGTAGGTTAACGGTCTAATGTAACTCCGAACATAATGCAAACTAACTCACTTAAAATGGTATGGCCAATTCTGTCCTTCCAAACTATGGGAAGGCCATCTTAATTATCTAATATAACTGCATTCCAAAGATAATGCGAACAAGGTTGCTTAAAAGTTGGTAGGGACAATTTGGGCCTCCCAAAATGTTGGTAGGGACATGTCCCGACCGTCCATACACAAACCTACGCCCTTGAATCCAACATCATTACTTAATCATTATTCTTTTGTGTACCTCAATGTAAAGTTGCCTGCAAACTCGTCGCCTTTCGGCTGCAATCGCTGTTTTAGTGTCAACTAGGTCAACACTGGGTGAGTTAGGGGAGAATGACTGTGATTGCACATGATCTGTTTTTGCTATGAGATTGTCGTTCCCGCCGGTGTTCAGGCTAGCATTAACCTTATTGGATAGTGTAGTTTTAGTAATTATGTGGAATTTCTATTGGCCAATCGGAATTTTGATCTCATCTGCTCTGTGAGGTCCACTTGAAGTCGAGACACCTTCTACCCTCAAGCCTTGAACCTCACGAATGGAAACCTTGCCTAAAATCGATGTAAAGCTTTTTGGACAAGTACTGTACACATGTAAACATGTTGTCCCCCACCCATTATGCATGTTCCCTTGTGGTATCAAGCCCCCTGCTTCTCATTAGGCGTTTTTATACAGAGATCCCACTATATTGCCCTATAGAAGACCCCTCAATTTTCTGGCTTTGTTTGTTTATAATGAACCAAAGAAAGACAGCATAATGTGTGATTTTATATAGTAGTGATGGCAAGATGAAGCGTATTGAAGACTTGAAGCTTTCCAGCCAAATGGTTCACAAAAGGGTTCACTTCTTGAGGCTTCATGTGCTCACAACCCCCCTGCTGGTCAAAGACCGCAAAACAGGCAGATGTGTTCGTAGTCATTTTAACTGTATCTCAAACCTGTGTTGCCACAGTTTGGGCATGGGAATAATGACTGCCAGGGACAAGAATAGATTCATTTTCATTTAACTAGGCATTATCTCTTGTGAGCACAAGATAAATCATTCAAACCATTTGTTTTTGTCTACTCTTATCAACAGGCTTGTGATGTTCGATGTTCCGTGGTAGTAGTACACATACCAAAGTGAACCTCATCCTTTACACAAATATTTGAAGAAGCCATAATAATGAGTGGGACAATTGTGTTTTCAACTGTGGCAGTGTTAACAAGGAACAGAACAACAGAAGGGCAGTGAAGGTGCTTGTGCAACTGATGTAGAGAGAGGACTTTATTCATTTTTATTTAAAAACAGTATTTGTTCAACTGTGTGGTTTTAAGTGATTTCTTTTTTTTTTATACGACTTCTCTGGCTTTGGGAAAAAAACCTTTCACGGTACGGTATATATATGTTCATAAATCACGCCAATTACTCGAACCACTTCCTCAATCAGTGAGGCTGCGAATGTCATCGGTGACGTCACACGTCGTTAAAGATACAAGGCTCGATACACGCTTCACTAAACACATACTGGATTTCTCAACACATGCTCCGAAGATTCGGCACAGTACGTCCCATCACTATTATATAGCATGCCTGCAATCTGGAATTGAGAGGCATGACCCTTGGACGCAACATTCACTAGTTGTTAAACCTATGTACCACAGTGTCATAAATGGAGCGAAGGGAGCATAGTTCAGTCAGTAAACTCGGCAGCATTGATTGTGCGCATCAGACGGCAAGCGGAGATGGGCACAATCAACCCCAGGTGTTTTACGTCAAGCTCATAGCCTGCTACCTAATATGACGGCTACTTAAGCGCATTCATCATACACGCACACACGCACGCACTGATCTTACTGTAGCCTATCAATGCTGCAATGCTTTTACTTGACTAGATTTTTGCAGCCCACCGCCATCCCCTGCCCCTCCTGGTCCTGTTGTACTAGTCAGACTGTTGCTGTATTGCTAGCTGTATGGATTCGTTTTTATTTGCCAACTGCTGAGGGGATTATTGTTGTAAAAAATTATGCTACCCGTTTGCAGGGAGTACCCCCTCCACTCTCCCCTTGAGCAGAACACTGCAGCAAAACAAAAACAGTGCCACTTTAATTTAAATAAACTTTTTTTCAAATGAACTTTTACTGATTGAAATGCACTCATACAGAATAAACAACCACTATTGAAATGATACATTAAAAGTATTGGCGAAAGGAATTGAGTCACCGTAACAGTTTAGGAGTTGAACACCTCTCTCTTACGCTAAGCTATTTCCAGGAAGATATCTACACTTCGTTTTTCCTCTATTCTTTTCCCCCACAATCTGTCCATCTCCATCCTGGGTCACGGTCGTTAATGACGCTGGGAAGATTGCTCCAATTATGGATCTTGGCCATTGATAAATGAGGTTAATTAGCTCATTCTCAGGAATAATGAGATGAATCATACAAATCCAGGCAAGATGGAGGACCCCTCACCCCATAGCCGTGAAGAGACAGAGACAAACGTTGTTCTTCTGAGCATTTCGGGGATACAGTGTAGCCATTGTGGATGATGTTACATGGATGTGATACACAGTCAAATAATATGAAGAAGCGGAGGCTTGTAGAAATTGAGATAATGTTGTGAATATAATTATTAATAAGGTGAAGGGAACTAATAGATTTCATGGGGTTGAGACTTTTACATCTACAGTATCTGTTGACTAGTGTAATAGATACATTCAAATTAGTGTATTCTCTGCTCAAGACATTGTCATAGGAAATCTACACTGTGAATCCTGTCTTATAAAGTGAGAATCTGTCTCCTGTTTATTGCCCTGACCCCTTCTCTCCAGCCCTTCTGGAAAACTTTATTGATCTCTGTAAATGTTCACTTCAGCTATTGACCCTCAGACCTAGCCTACTCACTGATAATTGGCTAGTTAAGTATTTGCATATGCATGTATGGTAACAACCATAGGGGTTATAATGCTCTGTTTTGGTGAGAATCAGGGCTCTTGGTGGATTTTCCCTTCTCTGAGAGTCCAACTTTGCAAACTCGTAAATTATTTGGAATAAATGTAACCAGCTTGGACTTGCAAAGATGATCCTTGGCATTCTCGACTACTCTTTTCTTAATTATTATAATAAATCTATAACACTAGAAATAGTGCTCAGAGAGCACAGACTTCTGCCCATGAATGCATTTTGTAGCTCTGTGCACACGCACATGCATGCGAGCAGGACATATTTGGTATTACTGCATTTGTTAGGTCGAGAGCTTTATGCCAGTCCAAACCCACTGTCTCTGTGACCTTCCCATGTCAAGATATGGTCGTTTCAATTCCCCCTATTCCCCCCAATACTCTATGTATTTTAGATTCATGGTAGAGAGATCACAAATAGGGCTACATTTCAAAAATAGCACACTACCCCATTAATAATCCATGTATCTGTGAGTGTTGTTATGGCCTCCTCCCCTTTTGCTGTCCTGTCCTTTGTTGTTTTCTTTGCAGGTTAGCAGTGGGGGAGGAGACCTGATTGAGATATTTGTGATTGAGATGGAATACACCTGTGGCTGGCTGTGGGGCAGACCAATATAAGGGCTGCATTCCGAATCGCATACTTCTACTTCTTACTACCAGTACCTACTACAGCTGCCCTTAGAAAGTACGTACTTTGCAAGCAGTAGGCATCCAATTGGGACATACTACCTTGTCATAACATTGCGCCTTGAAATTAGCCCACATCCGTCGCTGTCCATAACGCGACATTCGTCTACAGCTGTCAACTCGCGCATGTGACGCACATTACCGCTGCG